>NC_142590.1:40642700-41874700 GCF_965207765.1 Zootoca vivipara
TTCATCATCTAGTAAGACAGTACTCCTGATTGAAATATTGGGTTATATCGGATATAACTTTTGTTTATGAAATCTGGAAATAAAAATCGTGCCATCTTCTGCTCTGCAATCTATGCTGTTCCCACGAAATTTGAGACGACAAGGATGGCAAAAGACACAACACCACCTGACTTTTCAGACTTTGAACAGCAACTTTTGGAATTACTTTTGGACTTTTTAAGTGAACTGCGTCAGAATGCAATTCAGCCTTTTAAAATAAACCAGAGCTGTGCGGAACCTGAAAAGGAACTAATTTCAACAGAGAGTGTGGAGCCACTAAGCCTGGACAATGTAATTGAACCCAAAGAAGAAGAGGAAAAAGAGTGAGGGGGGACACACAAGACTTAAATTTAAATCAATGGGCTTTCAATGAAGAACCAGCATGGAACATTGCACTCTCAGTGAGAGAGGGAGAGCAAGTTCCAAGCAGGGGGTCAGAATCTATGGGGAATAAAAACTGTGAAAGGCTGAAATGTAGATACGAAGTTGGATGGTGTTAAATAGTTAAAGAATTGGGGAGGCAGCAGGGGACTAAGAGGGAAGAGTGGTGGTTGGGCTGGGACAGAGTATGAGTGGGGTGAGGGATATTAACGTATGTTATTTTCTGACTGATTAAAATGATCCGGAACTGGAATGATTTAGGGAGCTGGCTGAATCACCTGGGGACCCTGAGTCCAGGGGAGGGGGGGTTGAATTAGATTAAATTGTTTAATTACGATTATGGTAGAAGTAGTATTAGTTGAATCTATGGAAATTTTTTTGGGGGGGGAATTATAGGCCATGGGGAGAAATAGAAGATAAATGGATGGGAAAGTAATTTTGGATTTGGAATATTCAATGATTGATAGAATGTAGATAGTTGATGTTTTTTAGATTAGAAACAAGATTGGGGGAAATTGTTAATGATAAAATGTGTTAGAATGATATAAGAAATAATATGCAAACTGCCTAATTTGGATTTAAAAATGGACCCGGTGGGGGGGGAATCGAGGAAGTCAACAATGTTAATTAAAAAATGGTAGTAAGAATATGTTTTGCTTTTTATGTTTTGTATTTTTTGTATTTTTCTTTTCTTTTTTGTAATTTTTTTTTGTTTGCGTTTTTTTGTGATCGTGTAATGTTGGGAGAATCAATAGAAATCATCTGGGGGGGGAAGGAAATATTGGGTTATTTGTGTTTTATTGTAGAAAACATCTGTATGTTTTAAAGTAATAATAGGCTTTTTTTAATATAAACCTCTTTACAAAATTACGGTACCAATATAGAGTTGTTGGGTCCTCCTCCTTCAGCTGTCTGCTCATTAACATGGACAGTTCTCTAGAACTGTATTTTAATATCTGGCTACATTACAGACCGCTTCTTGGTGTCTAGGGATTGTTCTTTCAGTGTTGGAGTATTTAATGAATCAAAGTGGAATGTGTTGAAATGTTTCTGAATTGTGTTATTGAAAATAATACCCCTTAGACATGATAGTTTATTTCATCTCTACGGTGACATATTCACAAAACTCATTAAAAGAACGCCCGAGCTTGCAATTATTAGACAAAGGGTGACTCACTGATATTGCTGCAGGGATTTAACACTTCACTGTAGCCTTCAGTTTCTATTAAGTTCATTATATTAACATAACCTGCAAATTGAAACATAACAGTCACAGCCACGCATATGAATATATATGTTTAGGTAGACCCAGGGACAAATTGAGGTTAACCAGAGTTCTATGCATGCCATGACAAAAGGCGCCCTGTCCCAGTCTTTGGGTTTCTAACTCTCTATAAACATGATAGATAGGGATGAATGCTTTAAATTAAAACTCTCTTCTCTTGTGATTGGTCTTTGTTTAATAGTGGCTGTATTTTCTTTTTGGGTTGGAAGTAGGGTCCAGGGTGTGTATATTTCAGGGCTCACTACATTTAAGTCCCAAGCGGAAGGAAAGCAAGTAGTGGGCTTCTTGCTTCTCATCAGTTGAGGGGTTCCTGGCTCCGTGCATTTCCAGCTTTCTGACCTGCGTATGTAAGGAAATATGATCAGTTCCTACAATGCCCTTTGTTTTTCCTGCAAGGGTATCAGGTACCCATGTAAGGCATTCTAGTGCCTTTGTGTGTTAAACCTTGCATTTACAACTATGAAGTCTAGAACTAGATCTTACAAAGAAAATTAAGAATCTTGATATTGTAACCAAATCCTATACTGGATCCTTAGGGCCAATGTGTGCACTAATATATGACATGTTTTTCATTATCCTACATGGATGATAAAAACATAATTTCAGATGGCAAATATTAAGGGTTCTAGATTTGAATGAAAGAATTCCTGAAAATGTAAAAGGATAGATTTTGGATGAGCCTCTTATGGCTCTGTGGACCATAAGTCAGGATTGTTTGGAGATACATTGGGTTGTACTAAAGTCTCTGAAGAGTAAAAAGAGGGGAACAGTTCAATAGGCCCATTGATTTCTGGTTTCTTTAAGAGAACCCATCAGTATTTTTTTTTGTACCACGTAAAGCAGAAATCTCCTGTCCATAAGTGCCGTACTTAATAGTTCATGGGCTGGCCTTCCATGACTAATGTCCTGACATATATGTTGAAAAACAGAATCTCTATATAGTAACGTGCAGTGATGATGGAGATCCACCATATTTCTGTTGCTTTCATCTCAGTGTAAAGTGTTTAAAGTGTTGATGCCCTACATCAGGCACGTCCAACAGGTAGATTGTGATCTACTGGTAGATCACTGGATGTCTGTGGTAGATCGCTGGTTCAGCTAAAAAAAGCTCAACATTTTCTCCCTGAACTCTCAAAAAACGAGGCTTTCCCCTCCCTAAAAAAGAGCTCAACAACTCTTACACCTGAAACCCCCAAAACAGGGCTTTCATTCCTAAAAAAAAAAAGCTCAACAGCTTTGACCTGAAACCCCCCCAAAAAGGGGGGGTTGATCACTGTCAGTTTTTAACTGTGAGTAGATCTCAGTCACTTGGGAGTTGGCCACCCCTGCCCTACATTGTTAAATAAATAAAACAAAATAAATAATTTAGGGAGACGAACATAAGCAGGATACTGTATAGTGGTTGAGGAAACTTATTAACTTGATGTAAGGTAGAGAGCAAAGATATTGTAAGAAATAATGTTTATTGTTGCTGAAATGTTGGTTTACTAAATTAGGAAAACTTTACACACAGTCTTGTACAATTATAAAACTAATGCATTTTTTATTTGATGTCTAGAAAAAACCCTGGACAGCTCTGAATATTAAAAGAGCTATTTTGACCAACTGGCATATTTTAACCTTTATAATATTGGCAATGGGTAGCTATCA
Organism: Zootoca vivipara; assembly: GCF_965207765.1. Taxonomy (NCBI): domain Eukaryota; kingdom Metazoa; phylum Chordata; class Lepidosauria; order Squamata; family Lacertidae; genus Zootoca; species Zootoca vivipara. Next base: position 40,646,056 of record NC_142590.1, read on the forward strand.
TGCAAGGCGCAGTGATCTTTACGTGTAGACGCTTTTAGTCATTTTAGTAGAATATGCATTTTGAAGGGTTAAGGACCTTTATGTAAAACAAAATGAATGTGGGGCAAATTACCTGTTGCCATACATTTTTGTTTATAAAAAGCCACTAGCTCCATGTGTTTTGGCAGGCCAACAGTGCAAAAATCTCATTATGTTTGAGGCTAGTTTCATGAATAATTATATCATGAAGAAAAAAATGGACCACAGAAAGCCCATTAGAGTTGGAATAATTTGTTGGATCCATCAGTTGGTAACACAACTGCTTGGAGTTTGCCAAGGAATTATATAGCACTGAAAAAATATCCAGCCATTCTTTTGTTTGCCATCCCTGGTTTTCTAATGCAGTGAGATAAATGGCATCCCACCACAGACCATTGTCATGCCAAGTGGTTGGTTGATAATCTTTGTGAATGCAAAGTAGATTCAAGATTCTAGAGGGTTTTTTTTTGCTTTGGGTAAGCAGAGTGCAGTAAGCAGTAAAAAACCTGTTACCTTTCGTTGTGTTACCTATTTTATTATTAGGACATACAGGTGAAACTCGGAAAATTAGAATATCATCGAAAAGTGCATTTATTTCAGTAATGCAACTCAAAAGTTGAAACCAATATATGAGATAGATGCATGACACGCAAAGCAAGATATGTCAAGCCTTTATTTGTTGTAATTGTAATTATTTATAAATGGAATGTAATTAATGAAATGTAATAGCGATGTTTATTTTTGTACTATTGTAACTATTTGTTTTATTATTGTGGAATTTCCAAAAGAAAGCATTCGTAAAATTAAAAATAAAAATAAAATAATAATAAATTGCATTACTGAAATAAATGCACTTTTCAACGATATTCTAATTTTCTGAGTTTCACCTGTAACTGTCAAGTTCCCATGGCCTTCTGTCACTAAGCTCTAAATGAGTAACTGAAATAATCAACTTAGTTTTATTCAGAATAGCTCCATTGAAATTAATGGAACAAACTTTGTCATGCTCATTAATTTCAATAGGTCTACACTTAAGTTAAACTTAGTTGACAAATCCTCTTTTCTCTTGTGCTCCATAAAGCTCAAAGTGTATTGCTATCATTACATAAAATCATCATTATTGAATAAAATTTAGCTGATGCTGAAATAGGTGGATTTATCATCATCTTGCTCAATAATGTTGAAGCTGCAGTGTAGATGTGACAGAGAGATCTAGTACCCCAGGACCCTTAATCTATGCCATGGAAGTTTGGGTCCTAAGATAATTAAAGCTGGGACTGGCCCTGTGCAACGGGTGCCTTTTAAATGAAACATGACTACAGGAGTTTCTTCTACAATTGTTATCAGTAACAGTAAAACTGTCATCTTTTATCCAGCCCTACTTTCATGTGGTTTATGTGAAAGCTCTACAGCTTTACGTGGTTTATGAAGCACAAATTTAGCTATAAATTATTAGACTATGAAAACTGATAAAATTCTACCCTTCATCTATAAAAGAAACCTCATATGCTGTGAGTCACACTGCTATAAATATGACAATTTCTGATACAGATGATTCATGATCTGTTGGGGAATACCTGAAGAGTTAACTTTATGACTTTCTCAATCTAGCACCATGCTGTGATTCAGTTATTTTTATTAAGCAGTTTTTATGAATTGCAGTGCTGCTTTAAGAGGTTTTGTTTTCTCATTTGCTTTAGGCAATTTACATGTATTTTGGATCAGAGAGCTTCCTTTTCACAGGTGTATGAATTAACAAAGCCATTTGAGCTATTTTTCATTGATATGTTTTAACTGCTGTGTTATAAGAGGAAATAATGCTGAAGAAACTGGAAAATTGGGAAATGTGTCGCTGCTAGCCTATGAGTAAAGGGCATATGCTAAATTGCAGAGTGCAGGTTGTGGCAAACATGAAGTTAATGTACTGTTGCTTTGTCAGAGCACATTAAGATCAATATGGTGGGGAAGTATTTTTTCTGCTTGAACTAGACATATTAAGGCATAATTCAGAATGCTTTCAGTTGGCCTGGGTTGAAAGGGGGAGAATGCCCAACAGGAAGAAAGTATTTGTGAAAATGAATAAACTTGTGAGCCGTGATTAGCCTCATGGCAGATGATACCTCTTCAGGTTCCATTCATAAGTTTGTCTTTTTCCTCAGCTTCCATATATCGTATGTAGTTGTGCATTTGTTTATGGCAGGGGATTTCTAACTTTAAAATACCCCACTCGTTAAACAAAATATTCCCTGAGGTGTTTTTAAGTAATTAGCTGAAGGCCTGTCAATTTGAGTTGGAGGAAAGATATAAGGTGGGGGAAAGATATAAAACTCCAGTACTTTTTTCTAGCACTGTTCGCCACATCCAGTCCTAAAGTATGGAAACTGGCCAAACTCTCCTCCCTCTTCTCCCAGTCCAGGCCAATAACTATGTAAGGCTTAAAGGATGTTAAAATTTGTATAACATCCTTCATCCACAGATCTCAGGGCAGTTCACAACCATGTTAGGAAAAGGTCCGTGATTATGACAGACATGTATGTCAGGGACTGGCTGAATGAGGAAGAGTGGTGGGCGCCAACTGCACAAGAGCCCCGGAGGAAGGACATGGAAGAAGAAGACTAAGACCCTGGATTGTGGTGGTGGGACACTGAGGAGCAGTCTGAGAAAGGGATGAGCTGGGAGGTGCTAGAAGCAAGAGTTTTGAGCAATCAAGGGTGATCAGAAGAAGGAGGCCCTTCCAGGACAGGGCTAGAGGCGGAGAGTTGCAGTGTAAATGCAGATTCAGATAGAGAGGTGTTGGAGGTTGCCTTTGCTACCCAGCAGCAGGACAGTCCCAGTCCCACTGATGCTCCTCCCCCTCTGACACCTTGCTGTAGGAGAGTCCTGCAGGTTGCTGAGCAATGGACCTGACAGGCCAAGAGGAGGAGTCCACCCCCTCAACATAGCCTTCTTCTGCTTGGGAGGGATCCAGAGTGAGAGGCTAGAAATTGCATTTCACGTCTCATGTTCTTCCTGCCCTGTGGATGACCTGTGCTTGCCTGACAGCTCTGTGACACTGTACATTGTATCCCTTGTTTGACCATCCACTTGCCATCTCTCTCACACACAGCTTTATTGCAGTCCATAGACAAAAAATACACCATACTGTGTACTGTCATCTCACTGTACTGTTCTCCAGACATTCGCTTCTCTCCTATGAGTACTCCTATGATTATTGCATATATAATAATGTATATACAGTAAATGACTGTTTGAAGGGATTTTGAAGGGTGTGTTTCAAATGGCACTTGCAAATTGAAGGGGTAGGGATAAATCTTCTTGCTAGTCTTCTACAATGTCTGCAGTAGCCATTGCTTTTTAAAAAAACAATACTTAGGCTGCAATCCTATGCACACTTACCTTGGGAGCAAGTTCTATTCAGCTTAGCAGAATTTACTATTCACTAAACAATTTTAGGATTGCATTGTTACCTTTTCAAAAAGTTGAAGAATCTTAATACTTAAGAGTCTTCTTCCTCTTCCTATGAATTGATTTAGCCTTTTTTACGAATATGCATGCTGGTGCCTTGAAGAAGCTGAAATCGGGGGAAAAACTATTGACACTTTCATAATTGTTGTTGTTGTTTAGTCGTTTAGTCGTGTCCAACTCTTCGTGACCCCATAACAGCAGACCTCAAAGGGGAATTCTCCTTTAGAAGGTGCACATACAGACCCCAAGCATGGTTTGACTTTGGAGTTTAGTGTATGTGACTTCAGAATACAGGAAGGAAAACTTCCAGGAAAAATAAAAAGAGCAGCTATCAATGTTTTCTTAAATTTTCATCAGCAGGCCATTGTCTTCAGTGAAAATATTTTCCTTCCTAAATTTTATTTTTCTAAACTCAAATACATTGTAACTGTAGATGTGCCCTTTATATTAATCTGTATCCTTGTTTGGAAACCTACCATGGGAACCTTTTTATGAGTCTTGGAATGAATTTCATGCAACCTGTATTAAAGGGCTTAAATTACGTATTCGGACACTGTTCTCGGACTTGAATTAGAAACTTTTCTCCTCCCCTCCTCTCTTCCCTTCCAAGGTTAAACCTGTGATAAGTAATTGTCACACTTAGTGCCCTTCTACAATGCTAATTCAAAGTGACATGTCTAAACTGGCCCTAGTAACATGAAGAAACCTAACAGGTGTGAGGGGTGGATCTTCCCATGGGCTCTGCTGCACTTCTAACTAGAGAAAAACCTAGAGAAAAAGTGAAATGAACCTTGAATAAATCTGTCAGCAGTAATTATCTCAGCAGCACTTTATGAGGGGATAAAGTAAGCATTGGTGCTAGTGGAACGTGAACACACTCCACCCTTGTGATTTTTTCCAGCATCCAGTTAGTGTTTAATTTTTTTTAAAAAAAAGATTTAATGCCTGACATGTTATGTGTTGTATACAAAAGGAAAATAGTTCATTTCCTGTGAAAAGATGAAACTAATTAGTTGTGCTGGTTTTACTGGTGTTATCAAGGGCTTAAGAATACTGTAAACCCAAAAAGTTTTTGTTAATTTTGAAATAATTTCAGTGAAATTTCATGCTTTTTTGAGTGCCAAGAGATAATGGCTGCCTTTAGTCATGCCAGCATAGAAACCCAAATCTTTTTGCTAGCTTTAAGAATTTAACAGCACAAACCTATTAATATTCTTGTTCACTTTGGCTTGACATGTCTCTCCCACCATGTTTATATAGAAAACATTGCTAAAGGAAGTATAATATAAAAGGTAAGGTAAAAAGAGTATAAAATGTTGAGCATAGAGCATATATGCTGCTATTGCTGCCAATCCTGCCAATGATGGTTGATGGTGGATGGTGGCTGTGGAGCTCAGATTCGATGACCTGGTATCTCACTTCTTCAGCAGCCTCAGCTTTTGTAGCTGGAGTCAGTCAGGGCCCTGTCCTCCAAGGCCAAGTGGGAAAAGGCCAGCAAGGCAGGGAGCAATTCTTCCAGGACTCACAGCCAATATGTCCCCTGGCCTCTTCAGCAGCCTGTTTTTCTATCTTGCATCTAGTTTTCGCACAGAATATTTATTATTATTTCTCCCTAAGAGACCTTATCTAAAACAGTATGGTGGCCTTCTACTGTCCAATTCTACAACATGCTTAGCTAGATGAGAAAACCTCTCACTGATTTTGAGCTATATAAAATCCCACCCTGAGCTATGTTTTAATACTACTGAACACCAAGAAAGCAAACGGGCACCATCATGTTCTCAGTGTCTGACTTACCTAATATTCTAACCCATTTCTCCAGCTTTAATTGGGAGGAAGCCATCTATCATGAGACCCTTGGATCTAGTTAGTTTGCTACCACCAAACCTCTATTTGGCATTAGTCACCTTTCGTTTAGTGCGCTCCTTAGTGAGAGCTTAGGTATATAAACAGAAGTTTCTTCCCCTCCCAAATACTACATTCAATACTGAATGAAGCATGTGATATAAAATGGCAGTGCCAGCATTACGAAGGCAAGCGTAGATTCTGTTTTATGTATGAAAGAGTTTCACTGATAATTGAGCTTGACCTGAATGTCTGCTTTAATATTTCATTTATTGCAAAAGAGTCATTTCCTTTTAACTCTGTGATTTTAAAATTGTGACTAAACTGCTATTTAACCTTGCTACAAGAATGTGGCAGCAGGCTAGTCCAGGCAGGTCAACACTCACTTGGTTAGCTAGCACACTTAATCAGCTTGCTTTAACCTGAAGCAAATTAAGGCTTTTATGAATTCTAGCACATAAGTGATTAAAAACACCCTGACTTGAGGATAAAAATAAATAAGAGTATTTCTAGCATACTTGCTAGGCTTTGGATAAGACTTTTTTAGCCACTACAGTGACTTGGAAAGTAGAACTTCCTTCACTGTTTTTTTACATACAGACATTTAGCCAATACATTTTAAATTGTTATAGAAAATACACATCAGTTACTGTTTATTCAGTTTTGACAATATGTGTATTTTTACCCTGCAAGGACATGTTTGCATAGCTGCTTATTAATCAAGAAGGCTATGTGTCAGTTGATGGAGCGGGGGAGAAATGTAGATGTAACTCTGTTGTTATTCTTCTAAAGTGAATAAAGATTTTAAAACTCTCAGCTATTGGACAATTTAAATGTAACATGCATATTTTTCAATACTGCCTTAACCTTTTAGTGCACAATATATAGCAAAGTAGTCTCTGCTTTCTGAGGTCAGGCCATATTCACAAACTGAGATGCACAACTGAGTTACCCTTTAGTTCTTTATCCATATGACATGTTTCCTTCACAAAGGAAACCTCTATAGTCTGTGTTAAGGGAAGAAATAGGTTGTCAGCAGCGTTTTTACAGTGACTAGACATGTTTGCAAGCTACTGTCTCCTACATTGCTACATGTTTCCACGGCTTCTAAATGTTCTTACCCTTGTGAGAGCCCCTTATCAATACCTCGCTCCCTCTCAATAACTTAGGCCTCTTCCAAGTTGGCTCAGTTTTCATAGTCTGACTTCTTCTAGATAGACCAGGCATCCCCAGACTTTGGCCCTCCAGATGTTTTATACTACAATTCCCATCTTCCCCGACCACTGCTCCTGTTAGCTAGGAATCATGGGAGTTGTAGGCCAAAACATCTGGAGGGCCGCAGTTTGGGGGTGCCTGAGATAGACTCTCCGCTAATGATTTTGGGAATCTGAGGTCTAAAGCTGATTCAGATTACCTTAATAATGGGAGCTGCCCACTCCTACTCAGTCACCTGCTGTGTACTTTGACTCCAACCATCTGTTGTCTTCAGTGCTATCTTGGCTCCAATTCAGGCATGTCCAAAGTCCGTTTCGGGGGCCTAATCTGTCCCGCCGGTCAGTTTAATCCGGCCCCTGTGGCTCAACATCTTTGGGGTAAAATCATAAAAAAAACTTCAATCCTAAAAAAGGTCTACAACTTTAGTTCGCCCTTTGGTCGGCCCTCACGTCCCTTCACTTCATTAAATCTGGCCCTCTTTGAAAAAAGTTTGGATACCACTGCATGGATGGTGTTTCAGATGCCTTGGGTTTTTTCTTCAGTCACCACAACTGTGGTGAGGGCCTCTTCCTACCTATTGCCTTTCCACTACTGGTTAAGAGAAATGTAAATGAGCCCCAATTTGTCAAGTACATGAGCTTAGTGCAGACCAGCAATACAGCAATAATGAGGTAGCTTTAACTGTTTGCCGTGATGTAGAAGTTTGAGGATTGAAATGAAAGATATATTGGAAATAAATCGTGTCAAGAAAGGATATTGTGGTATAAAATGATATATAATGAACTGAAAAAAATGTTGAAAAAAAACATTTGTTAAAAAAACAGAAGTTTTCCTGCTCGGAATTTTAGATCATGATATAAGAGAGGGAAACTGGAGATTGTTTATGTATGTGACAACAGCAGCAAGAATTTTATTAGCACAAATATGGAAAACAGAAAACACCAACAAAGGAAGAATGGCGAGCCAATCCAATGGACTATGTGGAACTGGCTAAGCTGACAGAGAGGATACATGAGAGAGACAACATTGATTTCAAAAAGGAGTGGGAACCATTCATAAACTATATAAAAAGACAGTATAAAGATTTGGACTTGGCAGGTTTTGACTAAACTTTCACAACTATATAAGAGGTAAAACCAGCAGGGTATAGAATTTGTTTAATAAATCAATACGGAAATACGGGGGAAACCAAAGAGGGGGGAGGGGAGAAATATGGATATATAAATTGTTCAATTAAGATTTGTGGAAAATTTGTTGTTACAATTTGAAAATTTAATAAAAATTATTTTAAAAGAAGAAAGAAAGGATATTGTGGAATGATCTCAAGTATCACATCCTTTTTTCTAGTTTCATTTTGTATAACAATATTCCTTGTGGGTAAATTCTAAATTTTCCAATCTTTAATTTTTTATTCCAGTTCACTCAAGTCTACTGTAGTTTGGTTTTAGTCACTGAAAGTAGCATGTTCATCCAAATCTGATAGCTGATGCAGCAATGTATCCTGTGTTTTAGGTGACCCTAGCAGCATCAGGAGTCTCTTATCCTTGCCACCGACTTACAGTTGGAAGAAGATCCTCACCAGCACAAACCAGAGAACAGTCAGAAGAGGTAAACACAACCTCCTCCTCTTCCTTCTCACACACAAAATATGATATTCAGATACTCGTTCAAGCTATGCTGAAAGCCACATTTGTTTTCTGGTTACTGCCCACAAAACTCAGTTTGACTCTGCTATAACCTAATCTGTGCTGAAGTCGGATTGTTTCAAACAAGCCATAGCTAAAATTAACCACAGTTTGTTGAGTTTAGATCACAAGACAAGCTGCAGTTCATTAAAAAAAATGGAAGTGAAAACTCTTCCTAGCTAGGTTGAAGGAGGCAATCAACAAAGTTAGGGGAAGGCTAGGCTCATGCCATCACAACAAACCACAGTCTATCATGCTGTATGAACACATCCACTATTTACAATCCTATTTATACAAAATAGTTTTCTCAAGCCAAAATATATAGGGAATTTCCTCTGAGGTTCTTAATTTCAAACAGGATGACTTTTATAGTTGTATATGTGAAACTACTAATATTCAAACAGTATTATATTATAAATATAAATCTGTTCCACATTATTCTTAACTATGGCTTTTACTAAATTAGCAATGCACAGATGTACATATGGTTAGTGACAGTGATGGAGATGACTTTGAAGATGCCACAGAATTTGGAGTGGATGATGGAGAGATGTTTGGAATGGCGTCTTCTGCATTGAGGAAATCTCCAATGAGTAAGTAATGCAATCCTTCATGCTGTGAGAAGTGTAACATTGTACTGACAACAGTTGAACAATAGGAAAGAAAACAAACTTAGGTTCCTTTTGTTCCACCAGATAGTTTTCTTGGAGACATATTCTAAGAAATGTATGTCAACATTCAGTGATAAACTCTTTTTTTAAATTAAAAAAGCTGACTTAAAAAGGGAGACCTGAGAAATTAAGACTGTATAAATGAATTCTGGATTCAGGCCTCCAGGTCCTCAAAAAACAATTTCTATCTATTGTGGAGGCAGATACACAAAATAATATTTTTAAGGAAGAAGAAGAAGAAGAAGTTTAAATTAGAATTTGATAGATAAAATATATTGCATTTTGATTTTGGTGTTCCTCAAGAAAGAAAATATTTCAAGGAAATTGAACTTTTAAAAATTCACAACTTGCAATCAATTCTCTTAGACTTAAAACTTAACTTTCGGGCTGAATCTACTAGCCTACTATATTTCAATGGTTTTTCTTTGAAATATTACTAAGATTTATCATTATTCTAGAACTAGGACAAAAGCTATACAAATACCTGTGCAAAATATTTCAAAGAAAAACCATTGAAATATAGTATAACTACAGTTATAAGATGGCTTATAAGATTCTAATTTTATTGTTACAATAATAATACTGTCGTATGCAAAAACCGATACGTTGTTTTTATTGTCTTCATCTTCCTAGAATTGTTTGGAAATTCCATATGCCCAAAAGGCCAAATTATTGCTGTTCTCTTCATTAAGGGGTCTTAAAAGTTATTTGAATAATTCATATGTTCAATTAAAGGAAATGTTTTTAAAAATGTAATATGAATACTATTCTATGGATAATTATACTATACTATGTACTATTTTCCTTTCTTTTAGTGCCAGAAAATGCTGAAAATGAAGGAGATGCCTTATTACAATTCACAGCAGAATTTTCTTCAAGGTTAGACTTGTAATTGTGCATATTTTCTGCATCTATGGTTTATGAATGTGACTTATATTTTTACAAAGCATTTGGGAAAAAGTGTGGAAGGGATAAGAATTTTATGATATTTGAATCCCAAAGTTGTCAGATTTCTTTAGGAAATTTATTTTTAAACTTAAAATGCGACCTGTTTCTCCACATTGAGCCTCCCAACTGTAAACCCTTTAGCTTCCCTAAATATCCAACCACACACTTTCCCTGTGCATGCTCTTCCAAAGATCGCAGCTACTCTAAACCATAAGACAGCCAGCAGTGGATTTTTTTGCAGTAGAGAGCTCTCATCAGGATGGAATTATTGAAACATTTCATTCATAACACACATGATTGTGAAATTATTTTGATGTTTCCAATATGTATTTTTTCACAATACCTCAAGGACTGCCTCTTTCCATATGAACCTACCTGGACCCTGAGATCATCTTCTGAGGCCCTTCTTCATATGCCTCCTCCACAAGAGGTCCAGAATGGGCATTTTCTGCAGTTTCTCCCCGTCTGTGCAATGCTCTCCCCAGGGAGGTTCCTTTTTAATCAGGCCTTTGGTTGATTGACATCCTATGCCCTTTAAAAATAGGGTTTTGAGGGGCATGTTACTGGGTTCTTTCTGTTTTTATTTTGGCTGTTTTATTTTGTGGTTTTATATTCTGATTTTTATCCTGTGAACTGCCCTGAGACCTGCAGGTTTAGGGCTCTTTGCAAATTTAATAAAAATAAATAAATAAATAAATAAATAAATAAATAGTCATGCACTATGGGATTTTTTTTAAAAAAAGATTATCTCATAAGTTTATGAGTGTGGTATGGATTGGCTGAATGGATATATTTCATAAAAAATGAAAGAGTAAAGGGAACAGTGATCTAGAGGTAGGTATACTCAGACCTCTGTATGCCCCATGGACAGGCCACAATCTTATGCGGGAGAAAGGTTCACAAATGTGCATGGTTTGAATATAGGGTCGGTGCACTTGTATTCTTTCTAATGTCCTGTTTCCCTGTTATAGCAATCTGCACAAGGGGGTGTGACTCTCCTAGTGGGGTAGGAGAGCTGGGGGGTGGGGAATCACATCTGGCAACCAATGTGCCCCTTTGGTTTCAGATAGTACATGGGTAAAGGTAAAGGGACCCCTGACCATTAGGTGCAGTCGTGACCGACTCTGGGTTGCGACGCTCATCTCGCATTATTGGCCGAGGGAGCCGGCGTACAGCTTCCAGCTCATGTGGCCAGCATGACAAAGCCGCTTCTGGCGAACCAGAGCAGCACACGGAAACGCCGTTTACCTTCCCGCTGTAGTGGTACCTATTTATATACTTGCATTTTGACGTGCTTTCAAACTGCTAGGTTGGCAGGAGCTGGGACCGAGCAATGGGAGCTTACCCTGTCGCGGGGATTCGAACCGCCGACCTTCTGATCAGCAAGCCCTAGGCTCTGTGGTTTAACCTACAGTGGTTTAACCACAGTATATGGGTGGACAGGTCTAAAAAGCCTGAGACACAAATTTTCTCGACTCTAGGACAGGCATCCCCAAAGTCGGCCCTCCAGATGTTTTGGGACTATAATTCCCATCAGACCTGACCACTGGTCCTGTTAGCTAGGGATGGTGGGAGTTATAGTCCCAAAACATCTGGAGGGCCGAGTTTGGGGGTGCCTGCTCTAGCAGCTATGATTGCTCATTTACCAGAAGTAATGTATTTAGTGTTAACTCTGAAAGTGTATACTCAATTCTGACCAAACCAAGCCTCCGGGTACAGATGGGAATGAAACCTCAGAGAGCCACTTTCAGTCCATGGTATAATTCCACATAAAGGCAGCTTCCTAAGCCATGCAGCTCAGCTTTTGAGAACTGTTGTTAGGTGCCTATCTTCAGCAGCCATTATAAGACTGACAATGTTGGTTTTGGTGGAAGGCATTTAAGAGGGTCATTTTTGAGTAGGATCCAACTGCCTGTAGGAGCAAATTTTCAATTTCTACACTCTTCTCTTCGATATTCCTATTGACTAGCTACCTTCAAAAAGAAACGTCTTATTTTACCTTTTGAATTTCTCTGCTTTTCATGAGCAGTGGGATAGTTTAACATCCTGTTGAGAATATTTTTCTATCTGATTCCAGATTAGGAAGAAAGGGAAGGAAATGTAGTTAGCTGAGGCTGGGTCAAATGGCTATGAATAAACTTAATGCAGTTATGGAAGGTGAGGAGACAATACTCAAATTGTTCTTGTAGCTAATGCAGTTTCATGCAGTTAGCTCTACCATGGGAACTTTAGTGGCTCAAACTTGTGAGTTTTGATTTTGAAACTTGTTATTCTGAGCAACTTCATATGGTCAGAGGTGTGGCAGGAAGTACTTATGCTTTCTGCAATTTTGGGTAACAAGCAAAAGGCAAACTTCTGCAAATGCCTCATGGAGAGCAGCTCTCCATTTGTGTCATTTAGAAACCCCTCCCTCCCTCCCTCTATAAGTTTCTGTTTCTACTACGGTACCAACCTGTTCCTGCCCCTGTCCCTTGGAAGACAAATGAACAAATAAGAACAAAAATTGATTTTTGTGGCATCATTTGTTTAAAGCTAGCATTCTATCATTTAATTTAAGTTTTACGCTAAGTATAAGATTAATAACGTTTACATTTCAGGCATGCCAAAGTCATTTACTTGAGACTGCTCTCGGTGTCAGTCTTCTATATCTCAGAGTTGCATTTCCGACCCTGGCAGCTCTCAGTTTGATACATAACAATTTTATCTATACAGAAATGAAAAATGTGTATATGCCTGAAATATATTGTGGTGTGTTGACCTGAAGTGTTGAATGCAAATAAAATGTTTTAAATATTGCTTCCTAGAAAATGTAGTTACTCTGTGTTTTTTAATTGAAGCATTTTGGTATTCACACAGATATGGTGACTGCCATCCAGTATTTTTTATTGGATCATTAGAGGCTGCTTTTCAAGAGGCTTTCTATGGAAAAGCTAGAGATGTAAGTACATTTTTAATACTATACTGTCTAAAATGCCTTCTGGCCACTTCCTACACTGATTCACTATTGCAAATGTGCAGTAGTTAGTTCCAAAATTGGTTATGTTTGCATGTCACATTGAAGCATAGTTAATATTTAACTGTGGTTTAACATGAAGAAGCAGCAGTGCATGCTGGTCAGACATCCCTACTTTACTTTCGCCCCTACTTCCGACTATGCCATGCTGGAAGCGGCGAGTCATAAACCTTGACTTGTCATGTTGTTTGAGCCCTAGTGTTGTACCCGATACTATGTCAGTGGAGTTCTCGTTGCATGACCAGTGCCTTCCACCTTTCCCCACACATTCCCAAAATCTGCTCTGGAGGGTCTCTGGAGTAGATTTTGACGATGCACGGGGGAGAGGAGGGGGAACATCCATTGCGCAACTAGAAGTCTGCTGCTCAAGTGGAGCAGCAGTATTAGATACAACGCCTTGGCTATGGGCAATAAGGGTGAGTTGTTAGAAAAACAAACCACAAGCTTGGATTCAAATGACATAAGAAGCCAAGGCTTGTGGGTAGTTGCTCCCAACATGCTCCAGCAGGAGTGGAAGAGCAGTGAAGTGGGGACTTTTTTGTTCACATTAAACCACAGAGACACTTGAACCAGGCCAATGTATCAAGTAACTGAATAACAAGTTTAAAAGGATCAAACTCTCTTACAATTTTACATTATTTCCTAATTTTACTCATTTCCTAATGGGAGGATTTCCTTAAGAGTAGTTATTAGGAAGTAGTAATGTTTTTTTAAAATACAATTTCTAAAATATATACTTCTAAAATAATTGAAATCTGAAACCATATGTTCTAAATTGAGCTTCAGAGGGCACTTAATTTTACCAGGGCAACAGACGAGCTTGAAGCAATAGCATTCTTAACTTGAAGTGAGAAATTGAGTTGGAAGAGTAAATAAAAACAAGATTGAAGGTTTAAATCCTCTGCTAGGCTTTTTGAATTTATATGCTCATTAAATGTTTATTGGAGTGGTCGGATTACGAAGGATTTAGGGAGCTTCATCAACTGGTATATAGTTAATCACTAAGTAAAACACTACATTTTATAAAGTGTTTCTCACGATGCCACACTCAATCCATCTTAATGAAAACCACTTCAAACTGATTTAATTTGAGAGCACTTTGCAGCCAAGAGTGTGTGTAGACCTTGTCCTTTTTCTTGGGGAATTTTAAGTTGCCTGAGCAGAAGGTGTTCTGTAAAAACTCAGCTTCAGCTCCAGAGCAAGAACTAGTTTCTTTGTACTTTGTTTATCCTTTGTGAGGAAAAGATCTAGCAGTTTTTGTGAATATGAATAAGGATAAATTCAATATATGTATGAATAAAATAGAAAGTTAGTGAAATGTTCTGGTTATCAGAAATTGTACTTTTCTTATGCACTTGGTATACACATACCGTAGTAGCTTATTTATTTATTTGTTTGTTTGTTTGTTTATGGATGAAGAGACATTGTGATCTCTCTCTTTTAAGATAGTTACTGAAAATGTGTTATTGCCCAATGTCAAAAAGCCTGTCTTCTCCTACATACATATTCTGACTCTCTCATAATCTAACCTGCCTTAAATTAATGTTAGAAGTAGAGCCAAGTTACTGATTGGTTACAGTATCATCCATTATATGATATGTTTAAACTAGATAAGAAAAATGGATTTTTGGACAAAAGCTCACAATCTGAAAGAGAGTTTTTGCAGAATAAGGAAAAAGTATTACAGACATACCTCGGTTTAAGTATGCTTCGGTTTGAGTACTTTCAGTTTAAGTACTCCGCGGACCCGTCTGGAATGGATTAATCCACTTTCCATTACTTTCAATAGGAAAGTTCGCTTCAGGTTAAGTACGCTTCAGGTTAAGTACAGACTTCCAGAACCAATTACACTCATACTTCGGGTTAAGTACGCTTCAGGTTGAGTACTCCGCGGACCCGTCTGGAACGGATTAATCCACTTTCCATTACTTTCAATGGGAAAGTTCGCTTCAGGTTAAGTACAGACTTCCGGAACCAATTGTGTACTTAAACCGAGGTACCACTGTATCTAAAATGCATAAGCAATTATTGGAATGGGAAACAAAAGACGAGCTGGTTATAGCCTCGGTGACCCACTGGGCAATTGATATAGGGTATAATATAGAACTAAACCTCTGGGAGAAACTCTGGAAGAAAGATCTGAAATTTACTGCATGCTACACGTTGAAAGAGAATACATGAAAATGATTCATAGATGGTATCTAACCCCGAGTAGACTAGCTTAGATCAGTGTTAGAAACTGAGAAATGAAAGCTAGGAGCTAAATGGCACCTTAAACCTAGGTTATTGGCACAACAACTGAATGTCTTGTCTTATAACAAGAATACAAGGCTGAAAACAAGTGAACTGCAGCTAAAATATTATGTTCATTTTTCACACGGTCTATTCTTTCCCCTGCCCACCTCCCACCTCCAATATTCTTAAGAGGGTCTCTTCTCCAGAAGTGGGGAGGCAGAAAAATATCCTCCTTTCCTTTCACTCCGCAGTTTTAATCTAAAATATTAGGTGTAGTACTGCTCCCAGAGCTCAGAAACTGCTCATGCTAATGAAATGCCCTGCTGTAAAATGCGCCTAGACCAATGGGAGTTTCGAACACTGGCTAAGATGTATAAGCGGAATTGGATTTGTGTTGGAAATGTAAAGAAATGAAAACTCTTTTTTAAATATGTGGTGGGCATGCAAAAAAGGTAAGAATATTAAAGGTAAAGGGACCCCTGACCATTAGGTCCAGTTGTGACCGACTCTGGGGTTGCGACGCTCATCTCGCGTTATTGGCCGAGGGAGCTGGCATACAGCTTCCAGGTCATGTGGCCAGCATGACTAAGCCACTTCTGTTGAACCAGAGCAGCACACGGAAATGCCGGTTACCTTCCTGCTGTAGCGGTACCTATTTGTCTACTTGCACTTTGATGTGCTTTCGAACTACTAGGTTGGCAGGAGCTGGGACCGAGCAACGGGAGCTCACCCCCTCGCGGGAATTCGAACTGCCAACCTTCTGATCGGCAAGCCCTAGGCTCTGTGGTTTAACCTACAGCACCACCCATGGGAAATGATATATACTGTAATGGGATTAAAAAATGCTTAAAACAACAATCCCCAAAAAACCAGAGGCATTCTGGTTGTCAGGTGTCAGAAAAACCTTTTAATGTATGCAACAACGGCGGCTCAGATCTTGTTAGCTCAAAAATGGAAGGTGAGGGAGGTCCATAGCAAGGAGTATTTGCAACTTAAGATGATAGAATATGCAGAGTTAGGAGGTCTAACAAGTAGAATAAGAGAGCAAGAAGAACAGGTATTTAAAGCGGAGTGGTAAAATTTTGCTGAAAATAATTGTGTACAGTTGAAAACGGTGTTAGTAATAAGGTAAATTCAACAGTATAACATATTTAAAAGGGATGTAAGATGGGAAATGAATTAGATGGATATACAAAAAATATGCAGGAATGGTGGACAAAGTAAAAGAACCTTGAAACGGTAGGGAGGAAAGTTGTTGAATGGATGGCTATAATGGAAATTTGAAAATTTAATAAAAATTACTAACAAGAAATTCATTTTAGAAGCCTTAGTGATACCTATATAGTTCTTTAAAATACACACACATATGAACTAAGTTTTTTTCTGCCTAGTTTATTGTTGGTATGTTATAGAATACTGTAGGTGTACTAATTCAAACATGAATTTAACTAAATCCACCTTTAAATGATCTGTAAAGATATGGGTTATCTTTTCACATTTCTTCTATATGTGCATGCCTGCCTTTGCTACTGCCAGGTTCAAAGATGCAAGAGTAGATAGGAAGGTCTTTGGTGGCAACAATATTCTAATTTCAGTGCTAGGTGTGCCTACTTACAGAAGGCATTCCAAGGTTGGGCACCACCACAGAAAAAAAATCTGTCCTCTGTGGAAGCTTAACATACTTCTGCTTAATAGGGTACTTGGAACAGAGCCTCTCCAGAAGATCCTAAAACAGGGGTAGGCTAGTAGAGAAAGAGCAATACCTTCCGGTCCAAACCATTTATGGCTTAAAAAGTAAGCACCAGCACTTGAAATTGGGCTCTAAAGCAAACAAGCAGCTAGTGTAGATCTTTCAAAATAGTGGTAATATTGAATGACTCTGACTGTACTCGTCAAAATTCTGGCAGCCAAGTTCCACACTAACTGATGCTACCAGGACATCTCATGGCAGCCACACATAATCTAGCCAGGAGGTTACTAGAACATGAATCACCATAGCTAAGCTATCCCTGTACACAAGGAATTGGAGCAGATGAACCAGCAATGCTGGCAATGTGAACTTTGGGTCACTGAGGCCATCTGGGCCTCAAGTGGCAATGGTAGATCAAGGGGTATCCATAAACTGCATACCTGCTCCTTTAGGGGTAGTGCAACCTCATCCCCACACCTGAGAACACTCACCCACAATGTTTCCATGTTGGGATTCAGCTTCAGGCCAGTTAGTTACTGAATTCAGATTGAACCCTTACATGCCTTATACAAGTTCATAAATGCTTTTAGCAAAAGGATCTTCTAGCTCAGTGTTTCCCAACCTTGTGCCTCCAGATGTTTTAAGACTACAATTCCCATCATCCCTAGCTAGCAAGACCAGTGGTCAGGAATGATGGGAATTGTAGTGCAAAAACAGCTGGAGGCACAAGGTTGGGAAACACTGTTCTAGCTGATGAAATTGATTACAACACTGCCTGGATTTATGAGCACGGTTATACAAGTGGGACCCTGCAACACTATTTTGTTCACTATCTCCCTCCAGGATACTCTGTTCCCACAAGCTTTCTACCTTGCCAACAGCATTTAATTTCCACTGAGCAAGCTAACTCTCAATTGGCCCTTTTTATTTTATGTCCCTCACTTAGTCCCCCCCCCCCAAATAAAACATATTCTCTGATCCGAAATCTATTACCCCTTGGCATTTGCCTTGGGAACAAATGAATGCTGAACACCCCCTCTTAATTTCTATCAACTATGCAGAAGAGGAAGAACACAAACTGAAATATTTTTCCACAAGTACACACTATTGCAATTTTATTGGGAAGCCAAGAGTGTGTCCCTGGATTATCTAAGATCAAAAATTAATTATAGAACTGTAGAATTTCAGAGTTGGAAGGGACCCCCAGAGCCATCCAACATCTGCTTAAAAACCTCCAAGGAAGGAGACTCCACAACCTCCCAATGGAGTCTGTTCCACTGTCGAATGGCTCTTACTGTCAGAAAGTACGTACTTCCTGAAGTTTAGTCGGAAACTCCTTTCTTGTAATTTGAATCCATTAGTTTGAGTCCTACCCTCCAGAGCAGGAGAAAAATATTTGTTCCATCTTCCATGTGGCAGCCCTTTAGATACTTGAATATGGCTATCATATGGATGTTTTCCTATTTTCATATAATTTTTTTTCTGTTTTCCTTAAATCCAAAGCAGAATCATATCCTCTATATCCATAATTTGATTAGCCATATAATCATAGCGGGGTCCATATTGCTGCCGTCCAGGTGCCATAAGCCATTCAGATAACAAAATCTAGACTCCAGCAAACATTCTGTATATTCCGAAAGTATATTAAGGTGATCACTGATTGATGATGAAACAGATGTGAAAAATGTGTTTCACTGTTGCTGTTGCAATAAAATTCCTGTCTCCATGCTGTTTTCAGATTTTGTAGCTTTACTTTTTGCAGCATCTTAATTGCTAAAAGAATAGGCCTGTCCGACAGTCTGATAACATTTCCAAAATAAAAATACTGGAATGTTCAACTGCAAGCAAGAAGTACCTTTAATAATTCCAGCATCTGTTTTTAACAAATATTCTGATGCAAAATATTCTAATATCATGATATTGCAACTCCAACAAGAGTGAACTCAAGCTTTGAAATTATTAATTAAATCTCAAAGCTTTCCTGCTGAGCCCAAATACCAGATGGGAGAATCAATTACGGGTCAAATCTTGAGGTGGATAGAGGGAAACATTATTGGGGATCTGTAATGCTTCACTTCAAGTTACTGAAATAAACACAGTGGCCAACATGATCTGTTTGAGGCCACACACATTGCTTGGAGGTGAGTAGTTAGAATAGATAAGAATAACTCAATCCATATGCACATCCAACCTTGCCCACGGACAGAAAATCCAAATTTATTTTCTGTATTTCAAAACAAAAATGTTCATGTAATATATTTTGCAATACTTCAATCATTTTATGAAATTGATACATATAAAAAGCTGGTCAAAATGGTAATCGCAATGCAAGTGTGTTGAAATTTTACTTTGAAAATATTAAGAAACTGCCTTAATTTTCAAGCCTAAAAAGATTATGAATGTAGGCCAAATGCTATAAAGCAGCTCAAGCATGTCACACATTTTGTAAAAAGTGTGTTGAGTGTTTGTATTTCAGCTGAGCTCATGCTCTGCATGCAGAAAGTTCCCAGTTCAATCCTTGGGATTTCTGCTTAAATGACTCTGGTGGCAGGGTTTGGAAATACGTCTACCTGAAACTGTGGCTAGGTTCTGCTAGTTCAAGCAGAGTAGTGGTCTAGGTGGACCTGGTTCCTTCGCTCAGTATGAGGTAGCATCATATTTTAAAAAGACTGTGTCACCACAGAGGGCAAAGCAAAGGGCTACATTTATGCAAACCAGTGCTCTTAGTTAAAACAGATTTAGTTATCCTTATTTTACAAAGTTTCTGAATCTTTGGTTGATCCTAAATGCTTATTTGGTTTAGACTGGGTGTGTGTGTGTGTGTGTGTAAAATTATTGCTTGGTTTTGAGTATTCTTCATCATGTGGTCTTTAGATCTAGATGCTGAAAATGATTCACCAAGATGGTTATCAAATTTACTTATCTGTGTACTTCTGATTTAGAAATGTGCTGAAATTATCACCTGCCTAGTTCTACTTCATGATATTAAATGTGAGCTAAAAATGGTTGTGTAAAATAACGTTGAATGGCATGCGGAGAAATAACATTTGAGAGAGAAGATCCACCTAAGCAGCCCTATCAGCAGAAACCTTCTGCAAGGACTACCACTTGTGTGATGGGGCTTTCCCTCTTTTCTTTTTTTCCCTTGTCCCCCTCAGGCTCCCTGGGTCTGGGAAAGCCAGTTTGCTCACCTCTCTGGCTTTCAGGACCTGGACACTAAACTGCAGGCTGCTGCACTCTGGCCTGCTTGGGCCCTGCTTGCCTAGAGATGTGGATACACTGTCTAATACAATCACAACAACATCTACTTTAAATGCAAACATTTAGGTCAAAAGTTAAAAATAAAAGATTTCAAATCAAGTCAACAATAACTTGGTCTTCAGTACCACCTACAGATCCTGGATGAGCACTGCAATTCCTTTTCCCAAAAAGACTATTATCTTTCAAACATGTTACCTGAAACCTGAAAAAGCCTATGCTTTTCCTATTGGTCTGTGACAACTGCTGCCCGGTCACAAATATACCCTTTTTAGGGAAGGTGATTGAGAGGGTTGTGTCTCAACAGTTGCAGGTACTCTTGGATGAAACATATTATCTTGACCCATTTCAGTCTGGATATAGGCCTATTTATAGGACTAAATTAACCTTGGTCACTCCCTTTATTAGGAAAAGGACTGGCAGAATGCAAACCTGTTATTTTTACTTAATCTCTCAGTGACTTTTGATATCATTCACTGTGGTATCCTTCCAATCTGATTTGGTGGGATGGATATTAAAGGTGTTTGGTCATTTTCAGTTTACAGAAAAGGCAGCAAGCTGGACCCAGGCAACTATAGGCCAATAAGTTTACTCAACACGGTGAGTAAACTGTACGCCTCTCATCTCAAAGATAAATTTTCGGAATGGCTCGAGGCGGAGTCTTTAATTGCAGAAGAACAGGCAGGATTCTGGAAAGGAAGAACGACTATTGACCATTGTCTACTTCTACAACATCGTAATTGGAAAATACACAGCTACAAAGTCCTCCTCCCTGTTCGCAGCCTTTATAGATCTTAAAACAGCCTTCAATTCCATTTCACGATCCAAGCTTTGGGAAAAATTGAAAGCCTCCACAATTGATCCTCGTTTATTACAGCTTATTCTATTGCTATATTCAAATACCAAACTCATGGTATGTTGCTCGCAATCGAAATTAGAGTTCCATCCACCCCAATTGGCAAACAAGAAAATATCTATACTATTATATGTGGACGATGCCCTGATAACTGTCTAGGACTGTCTAGGACTACGTTGGATTACGACAGGCTCTTCGGCGGGATATTGTCAAGAGAACCTCCTTACAATTAACTATAAAAAGACCAAAATAATGTCCTTCGCAAAACGTCTCAAAATTCGAACATGGACTATAAATGGTCGAAAGATTGAACAAGTGCATACCGGTAGTTTTAAGTATTTAGGCGTAGTCTAAAGTAGTCTTAAGTATTTAGTTTAAGGAACAACAGAAGCTAACAAAACCGCTTTTGCTATTATAAGATTTCTAAGAACAAAAGGCGCCCATTACATTCCAGCGGCATTAAAGCTTTATGAGGCGAAGGCACAGGCTCAACTACTCTATGGGGCTCAACTATATGTCCCTATCCCAAGTTTAATCCAATTAGAAACAGTCCAGTCAAAGTTTATTGGAGCGGCTCTCCAAACACCTCCCTATGTGTCAAATGCCACCTTACGGTTAGAAACAGGAACGATACAGGTGGAGGCCAAAATCTGGATACAAGTGTGCAATTTATGGCTGAAATTACATCACAGTCCTCAGGGCCTGGTTCCCGTTGTTACTGAAAGAAAACTATCATTCGCCATGGACTAGAGCCATTGAAAATAAGTCACAAATTATAGGCCTTCAACAAACTCACCTCACCTCCTGTAATTACAATGTAGTCAAAATGCTGGCTCTTGCTGTAATAAAATTGACTGTATGACAATGTAGCCAAAAATATAGTCAAACAGAGAATAATTGACATTGAGAGGCAGAATGATTTAAATAAAGTTCCATCTTTCCCAATATCGGAAGACCAAAGATATCTGTCGCTTCCAGCTGATTATCTAACCCATTTAGAGATACCATCACACAGAAGGGCATTTACTCTGGCCAGGTTTCATATACTGCCATCAGCGTTTCTATATGGGAAGTTTAGACAAGTTCCCCAAGAAGACAGACTGTCCATGCAGTTCTGGAGAAATAGAGACCACCGCCCATGTATTTTTTCGTTGCTCCCTTTACAGAGACCTCCGAAATGAATCTACCCTAAAGATATTTGACGAGTTACCTGGACAATCTGAAGAATTGCAAATTAAATGGCTCCTTTCAGACTCTAATCCACAGGTCACCGCTACGGTGGCAAGATTCTGTGCAAACGCTATCAGAATTCGGTGCGCCTACACAGGAAGTACTCCTGAATAGAGCCAGATTCCATCATAATTTATGACGCAGAGTAAATAATTAATATAAAAATAAGGATCAAAGGTTGATTGATCCCTTTTAGATTAGTTATTTTAGTTTATTTTAAAAAGTTTTTTTAACATATTTTAAACATCAATGATGTAATGCAAATTACTGTGCTGGTCAGTGACTGTAATAAAGATTTACTACTACTTGGGAAAAGGACTGGCAGAATGCAAACCTGTTATTTTTACTTAATCTCTCAGTGGCTTTTGATATCATCCACCATGGTATACTTCCAAGCTGATTTGGTGGGATGGATATTGAAGGTGTTGGGTCATTTTCAGCTGGGTGATTGTCTTTTGCCACCCTGGGACTTGGGGCACTGTGGGGTACCATCTTGTCCCAAATGCTGTTTATCATCCATATAAAGCCATTGAAAGCAGTCATTTGGGGTGAAATGTCAACAGTACACTGTTGATACCTAGCTCTTTTTATCTGAAATAGCCAAATCAAGAGGCTGTGCAATCCTTGGACTGATGCCAGGACTCTGTGATGGGCTAGAGCTAGATAAAGGCCAGTAAACTGGCAAGATGGAAGCCCCGTGGGTTGGTGGGTCTTGAGTCCAGATAATTGGTCAATACCCTGTTTTGAATAGCAAAAAATAATATTTGGTGTTGATTAATTAGGTTTTTGCCTCCGGTTTAGAAGTCCATGTGCATTGTCACGTACATTTGTGATATGTAAGCAAGCTTCCCCATTTCCTTCAATAATGCAAGCAAATCAGCTGTCCCTTCACATGTGCAGAGCTCGTCTTCTCACAGTTGCTATCTTTCTCTAGCACAAGGTATAAGGACTACAGAGTCCTTATTGGCCACATAGTTATTCTGCAACAAAACACCTCATACATATTTTTTATTTAATAGAAAACAAGTCTTACATACTTTTGAACTTAAAATTAAAAAGAGCTTTGACCACAAACAATGAAAAATGTGGATATTAAAGTTATTTTGTTATTCTGTTCAGATATTATCTGTCGTTCTGGTTTGTTCTTGGGCTGATGACTAAATACCTTATTATTAGTACCCTTTATTCTTTGGTTTCTTAAGATTGATGGAAGGGGGGGAAATAGCTGCAAATGCAAGATCAGAAAATTAATCTGGATTTAAGAATAATTTATAATTCTTAACAAGCTTCACCTACATTCAGAAGCAATTAGCATTTCAAAATTATATATTTCAAATGGTGGCATATTCTGCCCTTTAGGATTGTTGGGTTGAAAAATTAAGTGCTTTTCTGAAGCAAGTCTGCCAAAGGAAACAATGCACTAGGGAAAGAGACCATGTCAGATACTAATACCTGATATTTAATGACTGAACCATGGCAATTTCTCAATTATTCTCTTAAATATAATTTTAATAAATGAACAAACCAAAATTAACCAGAGAGAATTTAAGAGAATTTAGGCATGTTTTAAGCCTCACTCACTCAGGCTCAGGTAGGATTTTCAAAAGCTAGGCCCCCAAATCACATTGTGAGCCATTTGGATTTTGGCGGCTACCTCAGGTGCTTTAAAGAAAAATCTTCCTCAGAATTAAATAGTGGTGTCACTTCCAAGTAATACTTTCTCCAGATAATGCCCTTTTAGTAATCTTGTTACCTCACTTCCTCACAGAGGAAGATCTAAAGGGACAAAGCTCCTATTATCTTAATACATTCCCGGGAACTTTGCTAAGGAGTTTGGTCACTGAAAAGCAAACCTCCTCAAGACCACTCAGCATTTTGATTGATGGTTTCTTCTCGTGTTTTACGATTTCGCTGCTGCTTCATCCAAAACAGTTTGTGTGGATTTGTTTTTAATTGATTCTTTTGTAGAAATGTAGCAATTGCAAGGTTTCTTGGTATTAGGAAAAAGACGGGCTCAAATCATTACAGTACACATACTATTGTTAAATGTTGCCTGTATATTTTAAATGAAAATGTTATTAATGTTGGTAAATTGGAAGGAAGTTTTGATATTTGGTAGTCATTTCCTCCCCAGAGTACTTTTGGATCTTTACTACTCGTGTGTGTGTGTGTGTGTGTGTGTGTGTGTGTGTGTGTGTGTGTGTGTTGTATCTATCTCTATCTCTATCTATCTATCTATCTATCTATCTATCTATCTATCTATCTATCTATCTCCAAGGCACCTTTAGCTAAGAGACTGAATATGATTCTTCTTTTTACCAATATGTAACAGCTACAGATCCAATCAACTGCACACAAATGGCAAAACTGAATGATCTGGATTTGAAATCCGAATGGCATTTCGATCAATAAATGGGGGTAGTTAAATTTTTTTGGCCATTTTCTAATTTACATATGCTAACGTGTGCACCTGCCTTGTTTTCTAGTATTTGGCCCCAACTCCTAGCTTTAAACTGTACATATTTTGGAAAGTTCATTCACATGGAATCTTATATTTAACAGTTTCATGGGGTTGTTTCTTTGGGACGAAAGGAGTTTCTCAAGAGCCTTTTTTTCTCTGCTCCCAATGAAAAGAGGAGAGCAAAGCCATCCGCTTACCACAAAGCAGTCCCACCACAAAGGAAAGATTAAGGGTTTAGGGAGAGGTCAATGTGGGTTTTTCTCTAACTAAACACTTTCCTAAAGTTTCCTTGTGGAAAAAATAATGAAGTCATCTAAGAGTTTTTAAAGAATTTTTATTTCTTTTTCACCGTCTGCATTCGCTTGTCTTCTCAGCATGGATGTTTAATCTTTCTAGGCTTTGTGAATTGGCCCAAATGAATAAGTGGTGAGCTGTCTCTCTAGGAGCTAGCGGCTTATTCTAAGGCCCTAATCACTGAGTAAACACATCTTTGCCCTCCCTCTCTTACAACTGCTATATAATAGTGGAGATTCTAGCACAGTAACCTGGATATTGCAGAGATCCACGCTTTGAAATGCAGAATGGCTGATCCTCCAAAACAGACAGTGCCTGATCTTCTCCTGCCTCTTTCTTCTTTTTTAAATTAAATATCACCACTGAGATGCTGTTTTATTGCCTGATATTGTGCATTAGTGCCCTGGATTTTCAAGTTTAGTTTCAGTCAACATTGTTGGCTGCACTTATATGGAACTGTGCATGTTAGGCTTATTGGTGCCCTTTTCTGGTGCATGTGTACTTGGTTTTGAATCGCTTTTTAAATTAAAGCAGACAAACATTAATGTAAATGTCTAATCCCTTTTCCAAAGTCTACTGTTGAAATGTTATATACTTTTAAAATTGATTTTGAGGACTTACACAAACTCTGTATTTTATAAATGTGCAGATTTAAAATGAATATGTTGTTAGAACAGATGTTTCTATGCATTCAACATATTTATTTTCAACTGGCAATTTTTAGCTGGTTAAATACATTGGCTCTGATCCAAAGAGTTACTTTGGGTATGCCCAGTGCTATTTTTTACTTCCTATAACCCCTGCCCCTTGCCATATTGCAAACTGTTTTTAAAATGTTTTCCAGAAACACAATTTCAGAACCCACATTATGTGTTGAGCTAATTGCATCTTGGCCAATTCCTTTAGGGGCAGATTTGAATGTATCATAAAAAGACAATAGTTTTCAAGAAAGATGCTTGCTCATTACTACTTGTGTCTGTTAAAGAAGAAGCAGTTTAACAGCCTTATGTCGGAACAGCTTGCCAGGTAGCCATAGGCTATAAGGCAGGGGTCGGCAAGGTCAGAGGCAGCTCGTGGGCCAGTTAAAGGACCCCCATGGGCTGCTTGTGGGCCATGGGCCTTAGGTTGCCTACCCCTGCTGTAAGGAAATTGAGCAGGCTGCTGGACAAGGCCGTCCCTGCTCCACCAACCCACTTGGTTCCCATGCTGGCAGCAGATGAATGGGATTCACTTCTTCTGGAGCCAGCAAAGCATCTTCCCCACATCACTTAATTTGGTAGAAGGCACTTAAAAACCCCAAGAGGCCCACATTTCCACCATGGAAATACAGGCGCCTACGTTCTTAAGCTAGTTGAAAAAAGTTGCAGGTTGGTAATGTTTTCGGGCTCATTTACAAGACAATATTTAAATAAGTTTCAGTTAAATTTGTCTGTTGTCTACAGAAGCTGAAATATTAGGAACAGAACTACCGTATACCTCATCTTTCTATGGTGGGCTTTGCCACTGCAGCCTCCTGGAATAATGTTCCTTGTGAAACCGCCAGCAGTACGAGACTACCTATGAAATTACAATTTGAAACTACCTGTGAAATTAACACTTAGATTTATCTAAATTGTAAATGAATGAAATTTTACGTTGTAAAATTTTATATAACATTTCCAAGCTATGAGTTGTGTGGTATCAGATTTTTTTGGTGAGTTTTCTTTTTATATCAGCTACTGTATTTTCAAACATATTTCAGAATCTAGACAATTTGTTAGTTATCAATTTCCCCTGAGATGTTGGGTAAAATAAAGCAACAGCATAGCATAAGTAACATTATTAAACTTACTGTAAACAATTTAGTTAGTTTGAAAAGGAAATTGAAACAAAAATCAGTGTTGTTATGAGATAAATGTACTCTGTTAGATTGAGACTTTCCATGAATGGAGTTTGGGTTTAGGGGTTAGTGGTGGGTGAGGCAATTTCCCCATATAGCCCCCATGCTGCTCCAGAGTTGGGACCCTACAGAACAGTGTGGAAGGTAGCATTGTGAGCTGCTTGGGGAAGGGGAAATTGCTGGAAATTGCCTTGCCTTACCCCTTTCTGCTGGAACTCTGCCCCTTTTGTGAACAGATGGATGTTACCCAGTGCACAATATTATTTTATCCATGTGGCCTGGGAATCAGGGATTAGTTTGCACAGGAATGCTCTTTCCATAGGGCTACAATCCAAGTAAATGAGAGATTTTGCCCCAGTTACAGATAAAGTTTTGAATACACAATTTCCCTAGATCCAGATTTTTTTTGTGGTGCTGTGCACAAAAGGAAATGTGGTGCTACATCCCATGTTTAATTCTCCCTCTCCCTAATACATAGTAAACCTTCTATCCTGATGCCATTGCATTAAAATCAGCTATTGGTTGTACAGTAGTATTTGCAACTGATTAAATTCTAAACTCAATTTTGGTGATCGTGACAGAATGTAAACATGGCTTTTCTTCTTTTTATATAATAGTCACAGCATTATTATTTCTGTAGGAAAAAATGTTCTTAAATAAACATTTTGGCCATGAGTTCTTGATCGCAAGAACAGTGTAGTTCACTTTCTCTCCAAATACCATTAAACAAAGAATTGTTTCTATGGAAGCAGCAGTGGAGTGCTGGGTGCTGAGATTGTTGAAAGGATGTTCCAGCAATATCAATAGGATGCCTCCAAAATATTTGGTTAGGGCTGAGACAGAAATTCCACTTGTATCTGAAAGTGTGTGGTGTGTGTGTGTGTGGCAATTAAATCAAAATATCATGCTAATACTTCCCCCCCTGTTTTTTTTAGAGAAAGCTGCTTGCTGTCTACCTCCACCATGATGAAAGTGTGCTAACCAACGTGTTCTGTTCTCAAATGCTTTGTGCCGAATCTATCGTCTCCTACCTTAGTCAGAACTTCATAACCTGGGCATGGGATATGACAAAAGAAGCAAACAGAGCAAGGTAAATAATTTGGAGTTGAATATTAAACTGTTTTAAGAACTCAAGAAATTCAGTGTATCTTTATAATAGATGTTACATAGTATACTGTCTGTTTAAATAATAGATTGTGGGACTGCTCCTCCCTCCCGCCTTTATCTTACATTGTTCAGTGATTATATTGTACAATCACAATAAAGGTATTATTAGTATTATTTCTTATTATTATATTTACGTTTCACAGGCTAATGTTCTCAGGATGCAGCCACTGTGCGTCCGACACACCCTTCCCCACTCTGTTCATTCACAAGTCTCCTGGGCCATTGTCTTCCTCTTATCTGTCAGGGTTAGTAGGTGAATGAGGAGAGTGAGCAAGAGATCCAGCGAAATATCTTAGTGAGAGGCATTATGACTGCATCCTTTTTTGGTGCCTTGGAAGATTTTAAATGTAGAGTCACCATCACCCGGTGAAGACCTGGAAAGCCTATTATCAAAAAGTGGAACCTTTAGCAAAGAGATGTGGTGATCTGATTAACATATCATATTAAGCCGTAGTTAAAATAAACTATAGTTCAGTGTGAATGAGCTTGCTGGTACACACTGCTCCAAAGCCCATTC
This sequence comes from Zootoca vivipara, assembly GCF_965207765.1. Taxonomy (NCBI): domain Eukaryota; kingdom Metazoa; phylum Chordata; class Lepidosauria; order Squamata; family Lacertidae; genus Zootoca; species Zootoca vivipara. The sequence goes on from NC_142590.1 coordinate 40,674,503, forward strand.
TTCACTCTTCTTCCATTCCTGCTGCTTCCATGCCAGGAAGGAAACTAGCTAGCTTGCTGTTCCATGTGTGCAAAAATATGTAGATTATTTCACCTAAACAATCCATGAGTGGTAAGCCAAGAACAAATCTTGGAGAGAAACAACCATGAGTGCAGGTACACTTAATGAGAAGCCAGAGTCTGGCTTGTTTCCTCACCAGCATAGCTGGAGCAGGGGAGCAGCATAATGTGGACTTTTGAAATGCATGCACTTTTGAGAAGCATGCACTAGCCTGCTTATTTCATAGTTTATTTTAACTATGGCTTAATACCGTATGTAATGTGAACTGGGCCAGTGTGGCCTTCTCCAGTTCAGGTTTCTAGCCTACCAGTCATGCCTTCTTTCAGCACTATTCTTTTTCCTATTCTTTTTCCTCCACTTGATTTTCTGTCTATTAGCCCCCAATACTAAACCAGCATTCTGTGTCCTCTTTTACCTGTTTGGGGGTTTCTTCCTCAGGGTTGTGTTTTCCTAAAGATTTTTCAGTTTGGGTGGAAACCATTGGGTTCTCCACACCTGATAATACTTCCCCTTTGTGCGTGATGGTGCCAGTTTGGCTATATAAAGATTCAGACTTGGAGAATGAGTTCAAGGGTGGTACCGTATAAGAAGGAAGTGCAACAAACTCCCTGCAAATTGATGCAGTGATCTGTTGTGTCTGGGATGGGGACTTTAGAAAGGAGAGAACTTTCAGTTATGGGATGGAATAAAGCGGTGGGACGGACCTGTAGTGTGTATGCAAGTTGCAACCTGTTCCCACATCCCGATGAACTGTATAGAATCTATTGCATTGCATACCGGTAGTTATGTAAGTGTAATATCGGAACCGTCTACAAACACCCATTCCCCATCTGTCTCTTTGTTATTAATAGTTTTTTAATACACCACAGGAAGTTTAGTTTGAAGGGCCTCTGTGTTGAGCTCATGTGGGAAAGTTTTGTAATATGAAAAACATCCAGAATTGCTACACTGGATTTAATCTGACCCATTTGACTTTCGTCAAATGCAGCCTAATTGTGATAAAGACAGAAGTTTCCTCATATGGTGATATATGGTGATATAGTTGTTGGGCTTAATTGTCTGCTGGCAATAGTTACTTACCAAAGTTCTTTCTGTAACTGGTGGAATGTGCAAGTTATGTCATTCATCATGATAGTCTTTAAAAATATTGTATGTACAAATGAGCCTATGTCTATATATTTTTATGATGGAAGGATCTTAAAATTGTAGTAGCTGATCTCCTTTTTATTAACTTCAAGGATGGTCTCATTCCATGTTGTTATTGATAATTGTTACTTAATATAAACAGAGCACTTAAGAAATCACATGGTTTTGTGTTCCTATTGGACTAGTTCACTGGCATGTGCATTCCCCCACCATGCCGCCCGGTAACTTACAAATAAGTTAATTGCAGTTAACTTTTCAAATTAAGACTGAAACATGCAATGTTCTTGCATAATACTCCACAGACTACTTGGATGCATTTACCATAATCTTAATTTAATTTAGATTAGCTCACAGTGTTGAACCATGCTTTTAATTGTTTTAATTACTATTGAAAAGAGGGATAAAAAGTACTTTCTAACACAGATATGAATGAAGTAACTATGCTTTTTAACACGGCAAAATATGTGGACAAGAGATTGGGCTAAATCGTACATGCTGCCATTCACTGGGAGTAGGGAGTTCCCTCCTTTCCTTTTATCCCACAACTTGGTGTCGAAGGAAACACTATTTCTAAACCATCTGCAGTGGCTAAGTTCAGTCGACTGCCTGCTGTTATATTGTTCTAGTCTCTGTTTAATTCTCTAGTTTCTTTTATTTTACAATGACAAAAAATTGCAGTGTAGTTTCTTTTGAAAATCTGTGTTTGAGGGAGTTTTTTTATGACTGACAATCAACAGGCATGTCATTGCTTTGTTGTGTTTTACTAAAGAAGTCTATTAAGTAGCACAACTTTGATACACTGGTTATAAGAGTTTGCAGGTTACAGAGACACCTGTGGTGACCAAAGCGACAGAAGCTGCTTATTAGAAAGAGTCTGTACAGCTGTGTCCTATTAACTCCTTATGACACTTTTAGAAACACTTAATAAAGGGCTTGTTTAAGGCTTTATAGCTATTCTCAATGGATCTAGAACCTGATTGTGAAATACCAGTAAGATGCTTAAGCTTACATTTTTGGGTTTTGCTATCAGTTTATGACAAAGGATAGCAGTTTTCAAATGGCTATATATAAACAAACTATTTTTTATTTTATTTTATTTCATTAGAGCCTTTATAACCACCCTTCTAGTATAAATACACTCTGCTCAGGGTGTCTTACAGCCTGTAAAGGTTGCGATTTAATAAAATGAGCAAAAAATTTTTTCAAAAGACATGACATCAGCAGCTTTAAAAAAATCATTACAACATTGTCTACCTCATAAAAGAAAAGCCTGCCAGCAAAAAGTCTTCAACAACCAGTGAAAAGCAATGACAGAGGGTGCCAGCCACATTTCATGAGGTAAGCTATTGGGTGCAGCCACTGAGAGAGCCTTCTCTTCTCCCACCCAGCCATGCTTCCATTCCAGGTGGAGCGTAGAGAAGGTCAAAATACAATTAATACCTAATATATACCGTACATATAAGTGTAGGTTACTCTTAGGCTGCGGGGTTATTCATGCAGCATGGGGATAGTGAGGAATTGCTAACTAGAGGCCATGGTGCTATCACATGAAAATTGTGAAGGCTACTTCAATATAAATCTAACAGATGGGGTAATATTAAATTACTATCTTCCCAACACAATACATTAAAAATATAAAGTCCTGGCTATGATTGTTGATAGACTTTGTTATGTGTATCTACAAATATCTGTTAACTTAATATGGACCTGTCACTTTGGTGGTATGAGGACAGATTAGATATTTTATTGAAAATTAAAGCAAATGTATTGGACGCTTAAGTGGGTGGAAAGACATTCATAGAAAAATTGTTCCTCCTACCTGGAGGGTCAGACATGATTTTTGGTGGGTTCTCCCTCCTCCAGAAACCCTCATCATACCTTTATTTCATGTTGTTCAGGGGGAGCCCTTGATCCTCTAGACTGAAGTTGGTGATAGCACAGGTGGCTGCTGGGATAGGGGAGGAAGGGACCTTTCCTTCTGTGAACTTCCTTCTGCTCGCTTTACTTAGAATCCAAGCTATTGTATGTATATTTCCACAAAGTATCATCCAATTTGAACAGTGGACAATTGGATTGCCAAACCAGGTGCATTACTACTGCAGCCTATTGGTTCTTTCCCCCTCCATTTCCTCACTCTGCAGCCTTTATTCAGAGCCGCTGCAGAAGGAGTCAGACCTAAAATTGCATTTTACCTTCCTCTCATTATGATGGAGGATTGAAAGAGATTATGTGGGGCCAGGAAGTCCACAGTGGAGCACTGATGCTCATCCTTACCCAATGGCTATATTATTGTTAGCAGCGAATAAAGTTTATTATTCTTGCACCCAAAGTGGTTGACATAAACCATAAAAAACCAACAAATACACAATTTATCAAGTTAAATAAAATGCAAGTTAAATAATAGCAGCTACTGAAGAATCATATCAATTTCTATGCACATTGTTATACCTCATCAGCAATTCAGGATCAAACTCATTGGCCAAACACATGTCTGTTTGTTGTGTTTAGCCCCGAACCCTTGGGTACAATATTTCAAATCCTCTTTTCCTTGGCCGGTGCTTGCTAGTCTTAATTTTAAAATGTTTCTTTCTCCTTTAGTGTCTCAGCTTAAGAAAGGGGTAATTGACATACACATTTTCTTATTTCCATGACCGAATAATTAGCCAGATTCACAGATCATGCATCCTTTTTGCTAGTTCATCTGAATGAAAACCAGTAGATTTACCGCCTTTGTATGCACTGGTCTCCATGCACATGCAAGTGATGACAGATGCCCTTTTAGTCTGGCCTGTGCCACTTCTGAATGTTTTTAAGGCAGTAGAGAAAGTGGGAGAGAACCATTTTAAGTCAAATACAAGTTCTAAATCAAAGTCACTTCGTGATTTAGTTGGAAGACATGAAAAATACAGCAGCCAGTTTTAAGCATCACTTACTTCCCTTCAGTTCTGATGGCTTCTCACGGAATGAAATAAAATTCAGCAAGAGGTAACTTGCAAAAGAATTGGTCTGTTGCTGTTTAGATAGCAGTCCATTCTTAGACTTTTGTCTAAGTTTGTAAAAAATTGCTTCTATTTTGTCTATAATAATTTAAACACAGTTCAATTTACTTACAACAACATAATTATCAAAGGTGCTTAAAGGTGCCCAGGTCAGGAGTCTAATTAATGTTTTAAGAAATAAAGATTTACTACCAGGCAAGTTTGTCATTTTTTCTGTGGCTTGTTTTGTAGAAGAAGCAGAGGAGAGAAGTTGAGGAGGGAACCCTCCTGTTTCTTGATTATATCCCACCCGCTCATTTTCTCCTTTTCTCCTTTGCTTTTGATTTTAGTGGCGGTCTTAACGGAATGTCAAGATCAATTTGAAGCATGGTTAAACTCAAGGTTTGCATTCTGCCAGCAGCAATTGTCCCTACAAACAATGCTGTGTGTTCTTGTAACTTCAGAAGCTTTTAGAAGGATCATGGCAAGGGCAGCATCTAATGACTTTATTAGTATAGGGTTTCAAAACAGCCTCAGTAATTGTTCACATCTCTTTGTCAATGTAGTCATAATTACTGCATAACATTGTTCAGGGTTGCACTTGTGAATGGTTTCCTAATAGCAAGAAATGAAGAAAAAAGGGAAGGGATGAAAGGTGATTGTCTCTTCACACAGCCTGTATTCAGATAATGCAAGAGCTGTTTGTAATGCTGAATATGTCTACTAAACAAGGAAAATCCATATTTAAACATATATACTCTTTGAGATGATACCCTGTTAGGGTTTTGAAATATGTATCAAAAGGACATTAAGGCCTCCACATCTAGAAAAGGAAAGTTGTGATTGATGACCTATAGGTTTATGAATGTTAAAGGTGCACAACTTTCCTTCCTTTGATCTGGCTTGGTTTTTTGTTTAAATTACTCCAAATAACATTGCATGCCAGTCATACTCCCTAGGCTCATTTCGACAAATTAATATGCAGAATTCTTGTACTGCTGAAGGATAGGCTGTTCTGCTCTTGAAATGATTGTATGTGCAGAATCTTTAGTCAATGAATTAAGCAAGAGTACATTCCAGAAATTCCACTGTTGTGGTGCTACATCTTACTCCATGCCATACAGTTGAGCAGTGGCCTCAGTCCTGGGTTCCTACTCCATAGCCCCTCAATTGCAGGGGTCATCACAACTCCTCACTGTGAACTGTTGAAGCTGCTCCAGCCTTGGTGTATGTTGCAGTGCTCCTAAACCATTCACCAATGAATGCCTGCTGGTATTCTACTCCTTGTGTTGATTCTGTATGTGTAGGAAAGCATCGTGCAATGCAGCAAGGAATGCCTGCTCTAAAATATATCAGTTTAGGGTCAGTATTTAGATAAATGAAAAATCAAAATCTAGAATGGAAAAGTCCTACAACTAGAGTCATGGAAACTAATTAAAAGCTTTTCCTCACAAATAAATTATTATTGCACAATAAATATGTATTGATTTCTCATTTTTGTTCACAGTCCATTTATTTTTCTTCATAATTATATCCTGTTGTAGAGAAATCACTGTTTCCTTGCACTCAAATTTGCAGTATGTCATATCTGGAAAAAATGCTATTCTTTCAATAGGTAGCAAGTTTGTAAGAAATTGTTGTGGATAACCAGTGGCGTTGCTGTCTGTCTAGTATGTTGTTGTTTGGATGCTAGAGGCATGCCCTGGGTGGTTGTCTGATGCGTGATGCAGTTAGTGATGACTGACAGAACTGTTTTAATTATTATGCCGATTTGTTGGTGACCATGCATTCCTCTGCTGTACAATTTGAGTAAAGGAACTCTTTATTAGCTCCCTCTTTGCCGTTCAGTAAACTGTTTTGCCATTTTGTGGCCATTAATTTTAACAGCAACAACAACTTGTTGATCTCTTTGTTGCATGGAGAAAACATACATGCATGAATAACCATTAGATTTATGTGCACCATTCCCAGTCTTGCCTTTGAAAGAAACTTGCTAGGCTATGGTGCAAAGGCTCCAATGACGTTTATACTTGGATGGATTGTACAGAAGGCCCTTAATTTCAAACTTTAGGGATTGAAATTAACGCAATACATTCTCTTAAGATCCAAATATATTAACTCAAAAGAAGCCTTTTATGTAGTGTAGCATGTAGAATCCATCCCTGCATGAGGTTACCAAATTAATACCAATGTGTTTTCAGATCAAGATAGAGACCAGGTTCTGGAAATATATAAAGTTGTATTTGCTTCTTAAAAAATACGTTACTGCTATAACCTTCGGCATTTTATCTGCATCTTGATTAGCCTATACTAAATACATCATTAACAGTATAATCCTTTGCATGCCTACTAAGTTTACTAAGTTGCGTGCCCACAAATTTAATAAAACTTAATTCAAGGGAAGCATGTAGGATTGCAGCCTTAGTTGCTCCAGTGGCTCCCCGTGTTGAGAAAGCTTAGGACTGTCATGGCATTATAAAGAGGGAAAATCCTGTTGTAGAACTGTGCATCATGACTTTTTTGATAACGATGTGACCTAAACATCTTCAGTGTCAAGTCCTTTCATCGCTCAGACTTGTAGAGCAGAAGGTGCAAAAGAATAGGATCCTGTGGTGCTATTTGTGAAAGAGCTGTGATGCAGAAGAGTGGTTGGCTGATGCAGGCCTCTGAGGAAAAAAAAGTGAAGGCATTTGGGCACAATTCCATTTACACTTACAAAAGCCTACTACAGCTGCATCAGTAATATCTCAACGATTCTGTTATCAAAATCACAAAAAACATTTAACAGAATCTATGTGGGTACTTGGCCTTTTTCTTATCAGGAGGACACAGTAAGCAACAAGATTATTACACCTAGTTTTTAAAAGTATGGAGTCTTTGACAATCGGACATTGCAATAACTAGCACTGTATTTGCAGAGGGATCATAAGAATACCCTTTCTGGGCTCAAACTGTACAGCGTCATGCCCCCCTCATACTTGAAATGCTACCTGAATTTAAAATCCCTCACAGTTGGACACAGAGCCACTGATCTTCAAGAGGTTATAATATCAGGGATTACTCCTGGGCTAACTCACCCGTGGTTACTCTTCTATTTGTGTGGATTTGCAAAATGGCACATTACAGAGAACAGAACTACCACACTCTTCGTTGTACTTCTCAGGACCAATTTCCATCTGTTGTTGCCACTTCAAAACCCTTCCCTGCTATTAATGATGTGAGGAGGAACATTTAAATGCACAGTTTTTGCATTCTAACTGCTTCATAGCTATGTGATGCTAGTGTTAAAATACTCCACACTTGTAGCCTGATTTTAAAAAAGGTAGTTGGTCTCTAAGGTGCTACTGTAAGGAATTTCTTTATTTTGTTTCGACTACGGCAGACCAGCACAGCTACCTACTGGTAAAAAAGAAAAGGCAGAGACCTTTTGTCATAGTCTGGTTGCTGAGCTCAGTGGAGTGGGAGAGTCTCTGAGGTGAACATGCCTGGAGGCAGAGTTAGCATCCAAAGTCAGGTCCAGTCCTAGGGTCAGGCAAACAGCAATCCACATGACCAGACAGTCTAGGGGTCAAGGAATCCAGTGATCATGGGGTCCAGGGTCAAGACGAGCAGGGCGCAGCAAGGTAGGGCCAGGAACAACTAGCATTGTTACCAGCAATTGACTGCTACTGGAAACTGCTTAAGAAGGCTGAAGCCAGTTGGTTCTCACCAGTCCTTCTCCTCTGAGTCCTTGAAGGCTGATCAACTGCAGGTGGAGTCACTCCCCCTCCTCCCCCTTCAGGATGCTGTTCAGCAGGTGAACCTGTTTTGTGGGCCATGACACCTTTTTAAGGATAACACACACCATATGGATACACAAGTGGAATAGTTTTCAGTGACAATCATGGACAGTAAGTAATATGTAAATTAGTCATAGTGACTTACAGCAGGGTGGGGCCTATATGTTTCTTTAACTTTGTATTATTTTCATGGCTAATCCATCAAGCTCAACTGTATCTACTCTGAGAGTTACAGATGAAGAGTGACTTTGGCACATAGCGTCAAACAATCTCAATATTTTCAAATAAACTTCCTAAACAGAAACAATTAGTTTAGTGTTGACTGGACTGATTGCAATAAAAGTGTCATTGCCTGCAGAAATATGTAGCAAGATATGGTGTAAGCCCAGTAAAAAATAGCAATTGTCTTTAAAGAAAGTTGGGGTTAAGTGGTTCACATGCAGACTGTACTAAGACAATCATGCATAGATGCCCTGTTTAAATATTACATATCACATCCTTCAGTTTTACATTTAAAATTTAAATATTAATACATAAAATGTTATTCTTAAATTAACATTTTAATGAGACTTGTGTTGACTTTGCAGAGTATAAAATTAATAATGTTAAATAATTACATGTCTTACGTGTTTAATATTCAACAAGTATTCTTTTTGCTTTGGAAAGACACTAAAGCATCTCTTCTGTGATGAAAGATACTTTTAAGCTTTATCTTTAAAAACCCCCACAAAAAACCAGCAGATAGGTTAGTATATATTGTCTCTTATCTTCAAGGGGCTGATTTGATTGACCTTAAATAATTCTAGAACTGACCTTCAGGTCATGGCTCATCAAATTGGTTTTACCAGATTGATGCTTAAGATTAATTTCTGTAGAATTTAAATTTGGTTGTGATAATAAATCATTGGTCCAGTTTCTATATCATGGTAAACCATAGTTGATTGCTAAGGCAATCAGGGGGTCTTTGTCGAAGACAATTAAATCTGTCTCTGATTGTCTGTGTGTCGCTTTTCCCTTGGGAGGAGCGATGGCTGATCGGGTTCCAGCCGGGGTAGTGAATGGTGAATTTCGAGATCAACCAAGGGGCTAATGGAGTGTCCTGTCTTTGACTTATCTAGATTGGGCTGGCGTTCTTTATGTAATAGGCCTTTTTGCTCTAAAGCTGGGTGCATCGCGCGTATCCATCCTTAATGGCCCTGCCAAATGAACCAGAGGCCTATGGCAAGTGCCCTCCGACAAAGAGGGCATTGATTGCCTGGGGTCGGTCCGGCAATACGACAAATTTGGTTTTCATTCTGTGTATTTAAAAACTCTCCTCAACTCAATATTATAGTCCTGTACGAGGGCCCTATATTTCAGGAGCTTTTTAGGAGTAGCCAAGTCGGAAAATGTCAGCATGAGTCTAGTGTGCTGGAAGTCTGTGCAAAGCAGGTTTATCGCAATCAGATTGTTGCACTGGATACTGTATTTAGTAAAAGTTTAAAGTTTCTCTTCACACTAGCAATTGATTTCCAGTAAGGCAGCATACCGTTGAAAGGATATATGTTGAGAGCTACTTGGGTGTTTTGTAGGATCAAGTCCCTACTTTCACTTTTGTTATTTTTGCTATTTGTAGTCTCTCAGTTGTTGGATCCAGACCGGTTACACCCCTGTGCATAGTGGTCTTGGGAGAGGGCAACGCTGCAGTCATTCTCATTAGTATTGAGGGAGCTATTACTGGCCACCAAAAGCACCAACACAGCCAGGAGTGACGTTATCATTCCTAGTTTGGTGTTAATTTCCTCCACTGTTCTTGCAGTCAGCAGGCAGTGGTTCGCAAGTATTTCCATGTAGAGTGGTGCCCTCTTGGGTAGTAGTTCATGAGATAGTTCATGGGCACTCATCTCAGCATTCTCCCCTGGGTGGATGTAAGGGCGATCTGGCTGTGACATCTGTCACCTCATTGATCCATAGCTGCCAAGTTCTCCCCTTTTTTAAGGGAAATTCCCTTATGCTGAATAGGCTTCCTCGCGAGAAAAGGGAAAACTTGGCAGCTATGCATTGATCGCCAGGGTTGATTCGGCTGATCTGGCTGGCTAGGCGGGTGTCCCCTTCCTCCCTCACTGCTCCATGTGCGTCCCTCCCGAAGCTGCGCGCTCGGTGGAAGAGGACGACCTTCCCAGATAGAAGGAGTGTACCGTTCTTCGGTCAAGGGTATACGATAGCTGCGCTCCCCTCCAAACAAGCTCAAGGTCCATTTGCAGTGTAAACTACCCTGAAAGTCTCTGCAGTTGCCAAACACCACCCACTAGTAACATCAGAGAGGCTCTGGCATCACAACCTACTAGTTTCCATTCAGCAGCCTGATGATGCATTCAAATGATGACGACGCATGCACTTCCATTAGTCTGAAATACAGTATTTTTTTTAATTTTACCCTTAATAAACAAATGTGTTCCGTGGGTTCCATCTTAAATTTATATATTCTACTGAAATGAGGCCAGTGGAGATTCAAAGTTGGGTCTAATTTGTTTTAAGACTTTCAGCAATACTCAACAGAAAAACTAGTTTTGACTTCCATTATTTGTCATTCTAGGTTTCTGAAGTGTAGACGTTGAGATTTTTCCCGCTGATAGGGAAACGAGGTGTCATGATTCTGTTTTGGATTTTGATATCAAATGCTTCTCAGCCTGTGACATTTTAATGCCGCTTGTCTTTTCAAATAGATTTACCTTCTAATGCATGAGACAACAGGACTTTGCTCATCAGATAGTGCATACATTTCAAGATCAGTTGTTACCTAAAATATTATCATAAGGCATAAGAAAACACATGATTTAAGTTGCCTTTCATGAACATAATTAAGAATTAATAAGCCTGTACCAGTGGCTAGTCCTCAGAATTTCCACTGTTTTGCCTTTTGTGACCTGTGTTATTAAAAGTCCATTATTTTTACAGACTTTATTAAATTGGATCTTATTAAAGCATTCTATATTTGCATTTGGTCTTTCATAATTCATTATTATTATGACATTTACTTTTTACCCTCAGATCTGAAAACATATCATAAGCTACCCTTTTCTCTTGAAAGAAATGCTAATTTCAAACAGTCCTCTAATGGAAGAGAAAAGCTTTATCAGTTTTTTCATTTATTCAGGATCGTGTTAAGAATACTAATGCCAGACTTCAGTATGCTAATGGATGAAGGCATTTTTTTGGCCAAAAGCTTAGAATTATTGTTTTAAGACTGCACTAGTAAGTATGAAAGTGAAGAAGGCTAGTACTATATCCAGAAGCATAACTCTTGAGTAAAAGTCATTTATTTTTATTGCTACTAATTGAACTTACAAGTTTTATATTAAAATATTATCTCTAGGTATAAAGCAGTATATTTATTTCATAATTAAATAAGTCCCCAACTTTTATTCTGTTGTTATTTATTTTTCTAGATTTGTATTTTACTCTGAAGCTCTTAAGTTTAGTTGCTGATACCTAGTAAAGGCTACAATACACAATACTTGCAGATTTGTATAGTCATACTTCATTCACTTGGATGAAAAAATTAAGAGTGAAGTACAGCAAAAGTTAGGTTTGCTTAAATCCTTTTGAGATGAGTTCAATTATCCATTCAGTACAGTGTGACAGAGCCATGGTAATTTCAGGAGTGGTTACAGGTAGGTAGCCGTGTTGGTCTGGATCGAAGTAAAATAAAAAAATTCCTTCAGTAGCACCTTAAAGACCAACTCTTTAAGGAGTTAAAGATAACTCTTTAAGGTGTTGGTCTTTAAGGTGCTACTGAAGGAATTTTTTTATTCAGGAGTGGTGTTTCTGTGAAGTGAGTTGTCACAAATGATAGATTTCTGGTGCCATTCCATGTTGTTTTGAGCCCTAATGTTTTGGTGTGTTCATAGTGATCCACACAACTTCATGCAACAATAACAGCACACAGAAGCTTTCAGGATGGTACTGTATGTTGTGTCTTGATGACAAATTCAGCATCTAAAGAGGCAACTAAAAGGCATCATTACATTACTTTGAGCCTTGTAGTTTATTCTGGTGTGGTGCACATGTAGCAGTTGCAACTGAGATACCAGTTACCTTGTATATAACCCAATCAAATTTACAATGTCCAAGAAGTGAAAACCATTGAGTTCATTGGGCTTACTTCCAAGTAAGTGTGAATATATGACTGCAATCATAACTGCTTTCTCTATCATTCCTGCTCTTGGTAAACCAGTGGAGCTTGGTGCTCAAAACATGGTTAAATGTTTTGTGTTTGAAAATTAGAAACAGCATGCAGAATTCTAAGTTTTTTTCTACCTGAGTAAGAGATTTGTCTTAAGCAAACTGATTCCAGCACTTCTGAATCCCAGGAAGTGGTACTTCAGTCAGTTTCATTCATTTTTAGAAATTTCAACAAGTCTGTTGGACTCTTGAAAGATTTGTTCAAAAATACTTCAGGAGATGCAATGAACCAGAGGTTACCCTCATATGGTACCTTCTCTGTCGTCACACCCCAGGTGTGGAACTCTCTCCCTGTAGGGATTAACTTGTCCCTCTTATTGTCAGTTTTCCAAAGCCAATTGAACATGCGTTTTTTCCTCTGAGTCTTTGAGGTTAAATATTACCTGGAGTCCAACAGATATGTTGTTGCGACTATATTGATAAAGTTTGTGATTGCAATTTGATGCAGTGCAATTTGATGCACTTAATGAAAGGCTTCTGATCCCAATCCCAGGTGTCCCGCTTTGGCTTCCCTGCTCTGCGGGACCAAAAGACAGGAGGGGTTTTTTTGCCCACCCTGTGGCATAAGTCAGTTGTCTCACACTAGAGCGTGGGACCCTAAAATGGAAGGAAAACTTCCCTTGACTCCACACATCATCACTGTTGTACCTCCTTCCATTGCGGCACTTCTGGAAGCCTTTCAAGACAATTATTGTAGGTAATAGTAAAATGGTGTGATGTGTATACATTCTAAGTGCTTGCTCTAAATGTTCTAAGTGCTGTTAACAGCCATATGATTAGTGTTAATAGTCTGAAAGTTGAGGATTCCACCAGACATGAATGTGTGACAGAAGTCCATGCTTGCCTCAGCAGTGAATGAAAGGAGCCTTGCTTCCCCAGATGTTAAAGCATATGGAGATATATTATTGGAGTAGGAATTTATTCATATCATTTAGCACTCTCTCACCTCCCCCGTTTTTCTCTTATTTGTTCTTTATTTTAGCAATTCCTTTGGAGTAGATAGACCCCATATTTATTAACCTGTTAACCACTTTAGTTGTGCATGCCAAGGCACACTGCCCCTGCTAAAAAGTTTGTTTTATCTGGCCTTGGGATTGCTGTTACAGGATAACCAAATTTGTCATTCCCCTTTGCATATTTGAAAGGCCCCAATTGTTTTATATATTTGTAATAACAGAAAAATAAACTATAGATTTCATCATCAGGAGGCCTGTTAAAATATACTACAATCTTTGAGTTTGTTATACTGGTTCTACAGCACATTGCAGAGTAGAATATGCTATTTAAACCTTGAAATGTCTTGGGCTGGCCTTGGTCTTTCTTTGGATTGTGACTAATTCCATTCTCTTGTGTTCCGGGGAAAAATAGTTTGCATTGGTGCATTCATTATTTTAAGTATGAGAACCAACTTGCTGCAGGATAGAATTTTATAGCTCTGAATATGATAAATGGGAATGTTGACTTTGATAAATATTGACAGGATAAATGGGAATATTGACAATGATATGGTTACAAAGTGAACAAGCAGGACTTTTGAAGCTTCCTAACTAAGTCCACATCTAATAACCTTTCTTTTAGCAAAGTGGACATTGCTTTACAAAATTTCCATCCCCCTTTAAATGTTTCTGTTTTCCAGGTTTCTAACGATGTGCACGAGACACTTTGGTAGCGTTGTAGCTCAAACTATTCGAACTCAGAAAACAGATCAGTTTCCACTTTTCCTGATTATTATGGGGAAACGATCATCAAATGAGGTGCTGAATGTAATACAAGGTATCATTTTTGTTCTATTTGGCGTGTGTTCCTTCTTGAAACTTTCAAGTTAATTTGCTGCCGGTCCTCTCTAGAATATGGTTTATCTTCTTTAGTTCAGGAAGTACCAGTACCTCTTAGTGAAATGTAAAGTGCAGTGCATTTATACTATACTCATTTGCATTTACTACTGCCAAAACTGATTTTCTTACTCTTTGCATCTCTAATAATGAAGTGTAAATAGTAACAAATGCCTTTTATTTTTCATGCTTACCAGCAAGCATACAAAGAAGTGAAAACAACTGACAGACTGTGAATTATAAGCTTTCTGTAGCTAGAGCTTTAGAAACAGGAATTCAGGTTCGTTGTTATAATAGATCCCCTTTCAGATTCCCAGCATTGAAGCTGATTTGAGTAAACATGCATAGGATTTTACTACAAAAGTAAGTCCCACTGAGTTCAGTGAGACTTACTCCCCAGTAAGTGTTCTTAGGATTAGAGCAATCTTGTCCATATCCACTCAGGTATAAGCTCCCTTGTCTTCAATGGGATTTCTTTCCAGGTAAATATGCATATAGGGTCTCAGTCTTAAAGACTTTGGGCAAGCTACCATGTCCCATTTTAGCCTGCCCTATAGCATTATTGTGAAAATTAAATGGGATGAAGAGATGTTATAACCAAGCCAGAGTCCTTTATGTTTTGAGTCATTGAATTCAGGTATCTTGGAACATTCTTAATTTGGAACTCTTAACATATTGAAATGTTGTTGATTTCAAGTTGAGATTTCCATAACTGAGGGAGTCTGCCTGCATGCATTTGAAAGCAAAACGAGGGTCCAAATCGAACCAAAGCTGTGGCAGTCTGATGTTTATATAAAAAGTTCCTCTCTGTACTCTTGGCATTGCTTTTCCAACAGCTAGAAAGTTTAAATTTAGTGTGTATGTTGTCCAAGACATCCTGATTTCTGAAAGGTCGACATTTGAAATTCAAAATTCAAAATTTCACACTGCCAAATGCAGCCAGTATTGCTGCGGAGAGCAAGCAAAATCTTACTTGGAAAATAATGGAAAGAAGTGAGGCAACCGTCTTTTTGCACGTCAGCCCACTTTGCATTGGAGAATAGAGAATTGCTATTGCCACCCAGGAATGAAAACCTGACAGGTCCATAGAATGGGTTTTAACAATATTTGGACTAATGTGAAAGGAAGGGTAGGATTTCAAGGGACAACAGGGATATATATACAGTACTGCTATTTGAGATGCAATATAAAAGTCTGGAAGAATTTGGATACAATTGAAACTACTCTGCGGAAAGTGTTTTGAGCTAATGCCCTCAAATTCTTCTTTGAAGCTACCGGTACCCCAAATGTTACATATCAGTTTGACAATATTGTTAAAAGATGGTTATTTCAGCTACCTGAAAGAAATAAAAAACACTCTCCCTGTTTAGTGATCCTATTTTCACCTATAGGAAAATATAACAGAAAGCATCATCAATCAGTTCAGAATAAATACTTTCGTCTATGCTCATGCTTACATTTTATTGGAAAAATTAGAAACTTGTGGGGGGCAGCCCACTGATAAACAAAAAATAGTCTAAGAATCTCATCTCATATTCTTATTATGACTTATAAAAAAAAACCCTGCTAGGTATTCCTTTTGGATTAATTCTAGAATGACTTTCTGGTTTTTTAATAACTTTAATAATATGAAGTTCAGCTATCTTTCTTTGTTGCTAGGTAACACAACAGTGGATGAGCTAATGATGAGGCTGATGGCTGCAATGGAGATCTTCGGTGCTCAGCAGCAGGAAGACATAAAAGATGAGGTGAGAGCTGGACATCACTCCAGACATCTGGTGAATTTCGAGTAAAGGCCCTTCCAGACAATTAAAAAATATCAGATTCTATTTATAGCACTAGATCTGTTTGACCCCCAATTCAGCACCAATGACCGGATGCTAAGGAAAACAGGGCTCCTGTGGCTTTAATAGTTGGGCAGAAAGGAAGTTTTTGCAGGTTTTTACTGCACAAGTAAGAGAGGTTCCACCTAATGAGCTCTCTTGTACAACTGGACATGGCTACTGTCCTTTTCATCAAGTCAGACTAATACCAGAATGTGCTATCCTGGTCATCCATGGTCCTTGGCCATGCTTGATAGAGCTGATGGAAGTTGCAGTTCAGCAACATTTGAACGGCCAAAGGTTCTCCACCCCTGCATGTAACGTACAGGGTTGTTCTAAAAGAAGTTCTAAAAGAAGTCAGAGCAGAAGTGAGCATCAGTGCTAAAAATGAATATATAGCTTTTAAATAAGTAAAATAAAAAGCTAAGGTTCATTATATGTTACAGAGGGAAGGGAGCTTGACGCTTTGAGAGGTGTTTGCTTTATTTTAAATGGTAAAGATAAACATTTGATACTGAAATTCTACAACAATGAACTGGTAAGAGGTGCTGATAGAACACAAAATAAAAATTTAATGGATTGGAGAGAGGGAGGATCATAGTCCAATAGACACCTGTGACTCTTAGAAATTTCATAGCATTTGCAAAAGCAATCTAATGGCTAAATATTGTCTTTGAGTACTGGGGGAAATTATCTCTTGAGGAAATCATCTGAAGGGGGGATTATTGCACCTGGGAAGGCACAAGTATTGAACTGCAAATTTAAAAACTGTTATTTACTGTTCATACTGGTTTTTGTAATGATGATTTAAAAAGAAAGTGTGTCACTGGTTAGCTAAAAAATAAGATGGAAATTGTAAATAATAAGGTTGGTAGCCTGAAACATATAACATCACAGTAATGTAATAGAAATAATGGATATGTTATAGAACAAAATATTTTGTTCTATAACAAACATGTTTTTAATTGACCTTTCAAATGTTCAAAGCAGCTTACTATATAGGGAAATTATTCTCATCATTTCTTTCTTACTAGGAATTTGGCTTCACTCTACTAAAAACCCACCACTTCTTTCATTCCTTACCCTCATAATTAGAAAATAGGAAAACAATCATACTTTAGTACTCTAGCGAAGGTACCTTTCAGTATATAATAATAAAATTATACATTACCGTACAGGTCTCTTTCATTCAAACTAAATGAGCAAGTGGAAGTATAAAGTTTTCAAGAACTGTCACAGTGTTTCAGTTTTACAAAAAAAAGGTAGGCACAAGACAGGTATATAATAATGAGACATTTATCTGTTACTCTGTAAATTGGGAGTGACATTTGCAAGTAATGAAGTACTTAGTTAGGAATTTGTAATAATAGGTGTGTTGCCATTCAAGATTATTGTTATCCTGGTTGTAGAGACATTGATTGACAATAATGCACTAAATACATTTTCCAGCCATTTAAATCTTGTTTCTCATTAGTGCAAGATTTACTGATTATTTTATGTAATAATCTGAATGTGTGTCACCTGCATTTCTATCTACCATATCCATTTCCTCTCTCTACCCTTAATTTTTTTCTATTCTTTATAGAATTTTTAGTTATGAGGATTGCATAAATTTATGAAATTTATTGCATAATATTGTTGAATCTTCATTGCATTATAACAGAAAGTAACCATGAGATGATATTAAAGAAACTTTCATGGAAACATTTCAGGTCTCAAATGATTTGGCTGTTTAGAATGCGAAAGAGGGCTGAGGTACCCTTGCACTCCCAGAAGGGCTTCTGAGCCAACAGATGCCTCCATTAATGGAAGAAAGGAGGAGGAGCTGCAGCCCTACAGTGCCCCCTGTAAATTGGCTTCAGAGTTTAGAGTCCTTCCAGCACAAAGTGAAAGGTAGTGCAGGGAGCTTTCGGAGGAAGGGCGAATTTGCAATAATTGTCTCTCTCATCATCACTTAGCAGAGGTGCCCCGTGAATCAAAAGCTTTTCTGTGATCACAAGGGCAACATCTGGATTCCACTCTATATTGTTGTGCAGATTTTAAAATAATAGTTGCCATGTTTTTAAGTTGCCGGAAACTAATTGTACCTGCCTAATGCATGGCTTGTAAAGATATGTATGGCCTACTCCATTGCCCCATTCTTTGTTACCTTCTGGTTTTTAGGGATGACTAGGAGTACCATTTCAAAAACTGGTTTTATTCTAACAGGCTCTGATTATCTCTCAATTAGGTCTGTTTTCTATGTTAAGCATGATGCGCGCAAACCCATGTTGTAAGCAGTGGAACTCTGGTGCTATAGCCTCTCTCTGGAGTATTTCTGAGAGTAATCGGTCTCCTTTCCTGACCTGCAGTTAGTGAGAACAGGTAGAGTAGCACTAGCGCTGCCACTGTCTGTACAATAGGAATGCTAGTTATTTACTGATTGGGGCAGGGGCGGGGAGACTGTGGTGTGCCATGTGCTGCTGATTGGGCAGCTCAAATTGGATTAGCTGAGGAATCATTACAGCCTTGTCCCCTTACCTTTCAGCTATCAAGATAGCGTTGCACACATGTCAAGCCAAATGCAGTCTTCAGCTGTGGTTTCCAGCTGCTTGTCAGCAGCAGCACCGGCACAATGGTCTTACAGTCCCAGGCAGGCAACATAAACAGGCAGATTATTGAGTCTTTAGTCAACCATCAAACATAGCCGATATAGGCTGTGTTGGTTTATTGACTCACCTGTTGGTTTCAAACACCAGGAAGCTTAAGATGGCTTCTCACTTTCAGAGAAGTAGCAAAAAATAATTGTGCCAGTAATTCATGCTTCCAGTATTGTGTTTTTGTATCTCTCTTGTGGTCCCCACCCCCCAGTGGTATGGGGAGGAGACATGCATACACCTTTCTCCCTTTTCACATATTGTGGAAGTACAAAAAACAGAAGTGGAAGGGTTTACTTTGGAAAGGCAAAATAGTTAACAACTTAACACAGTGCCTGTAATTCATTTCAAACATGTAAGAACATTTGAGGAATAAAACCAGCTTTATTCCTCAGTGTCTTTAAGAGAAATGCAATTCACTAGATAAAATAATGAGCTAAACAGGCAGTGAAGTAATCCATATATTGTGTACTTAACAAGAGGCGTTGGCATGTGAAAAAATAATATTGTTTTTTAGTGGTTTGCTAGCTAACATGTAACTTTTTTTTATAAGCCTTGTTCCTGACAACTGCTGTTTAAACAGCAACTCCTTTTTCTAGTGAAGATCTTAATGCATTTACATGAACATTCTTTCAAAATGTGACAATAGCAAGCAGGATACAGATTCCGGTTTCTGTTACTGTTTTCCTAGTAGCAACTGTAAGCCATCATAAACCACAAAAAGATAAACAGAAAGTTCTTCCGAGGTTTTTAGTTGTTATTTTTTTCTAAGTCAACATGTATATATTTTTTGTACATGGAGGCACAAAAGAATGGTTCTGTATCTTCAAAGAATATATATTTCAGCTGGGGTGGGGGGAATCGGCAATGAACCAGTATGAAAATTTGGAACATTACCCTTTTCATATATTTATATGCTTAGAAGTCTTCAAATCATGAATCGCAATGTGACACACTTTTGCATAGCATTTAACACAGTATCCTTTGCTAGGTGTCATAATGCGGAGCTGGGTTTTTCAGTTAATTGTAGATAGAGCAGTGATGGGCAACCTTTTGAGCTTGGTGTGTCAAAATTCGCCAAAAAACCGAGCATAATTCGGGTGGTGTGTCACTTCGAGAAAAAAACCATAATTCCGCGATATTTATAGTTTAAATAACAAAAATGTATAATTGTAATATATAACTGTATTTAATAAACCAAAAACTAATTTAACCAAACCAAACCAAAAAAACCCTTATTTATCTCAAAGTGCCCAGAGTTGTTGAGCTTTTTGGGGGGAGCTGCTGACCAAAGTTTTGGAGGTTTTTTTTGGGGGGGTGCAAAAGTTGCTTTGTTTTTTTTGGGGGGGGGGTGCCCCAAAGCTGCTGTGCCTTTTGCGGGGGAAAGAGAACAGAAATAAATGATGAAAAATACCTTCGCTGGAACTAACACGCAGCACCGACAAAGCGCCAAAAAACCCAGCACAGAACAGGTTAAAAACCTAACGCTGTTACACCCAGTCATCGTCTGCCAAAGGATCCAGGTTTTAACAGCGGTGACAAGCTGTAGCGTGAGGAGGAGTGGGAGAACAAATGGGGGGAAAACAACAACAACAACAGCGTGAATGGCCTGATGGGGCGTGTGCCAGCAGTGAGGGCTCTGCGTGTCACGTCTGACGCGTGCCATAGGTTCGCCATCACTGAGATAGAGGATAGAACTCTTCTAGTCTCACCGAGGGTAACTGAAGAAGAAGAAAAGTAAGACAAAACTGCACAGTTTTAGCAAACAGGTAGATAGAGGCCTAAAATTCTGGCAACTTGAGTACTTTAGGGAGTGGTGGGTATTTTTCAATCCCACAAGAGTGGCTTCCCAGAATTTTTGAGTAAGGTAACAAAGCTAGCACCACGTCCAGTGCCCTGCCAGCTCACTCCAGCCTGAGTGGGAAGTAGGGGTGGGGATTGTACCTTTTTTGGTGGGGCCGCTTTCCTTCATTTACTCCCTTGCCATTGTGTTAAGTGAGAAACAATTAGCCATGCCAGCTCTAGGAGTGATGTAGTTGAGGGCTTCTTATGGGCACATTGGGAATTCAAGAGATCTTGAGGTCTTGCAGATCCTTAGTTGTCCTCGTTTCACTACCTCCACCAGCAAAATACCACCAGTGGGACATCTGCACAGACAGACCCTTTCTGTGGGTGTACCAGGGATCTTCTAGCAGCATGAGTGCCATCATACCAGTGGGCCTTCCTTCTCTGATGGAATGGGACTCTGAATCCAAAGGTCCTCAGCTGGCCTCCTACTGGCTTTAGGATTACACCCTAAATGCCTGTGGACTAAATTGTAATATATTACCATAATGAATTGGCAATGCTATCCTGAGCAGTAGCAGCTTTGAAGAAAACGTGAGCCAGAGAAAGTGGCTGTTTCTATCCAGAGAAAGTCCAATTTTAATTGAGAAATATAATTTCCTTCAGTCTCATACTGTTACTGGAGACCTAGCTGGGAGCTCCAAGAGAAATGGCAGTAATTTATTAAGCCTTTTGTGTTTGAGGAGTGTACAGTGTTAAAAAGACATGTCCACAGTTTCATTGTTTACATTTGGCTTTTAACTTGACTGTTGAGTGATGATTCTAGCATTGCATGATAGGCAAGAATAGAGCCTGAATTTGTCACATATGAAACTAATGAGAAGAGATTTGTGATTAAATAATGGTATTACAATTCAGCACACCTGTTTTGAGCCTCCTCCTTATGCATTTTTCCCTCTCTTGCCTGAGGAGGAGACTTCTCAATGGATTACAGTAACACTTTTTGACAAGCTTATACAGGGTGGAGTTCCTATGTACTGACAGAACCCATTTGATGATACCTCGATAATGCATTCTTTTTATTTCTGCTGTCAAAATTTATTACTGTAAAAGCATTGACTGTTACACAGCTGGTCTGACTTGTCCACATTTTTAAGTTAAGTAACAGTAGGCCTAACATAATGTTTATTTTTCTTGTTATGCAACATTTAACCCTCGTTGCTTTAGGATAAGATTCATGGTAGATATATATTGTTCTACAATTGCTTGAAAAAACTTCCTTTATTTGCAAATCCCACTTGAAAATGTCTATTCACTTTGACTTCCCATCAGCTGGTTTTTCAATCTTCTTCCTGAAAAACAGTGTGTGTTTTTTTAATTAAAAAAAAACCAACCACCTGTAGAAATAACAGTAACACTGATAAAGGCATGGAGAACTATTCTATGTTTTTATGTTTATTTATCTGGAAATAGGTGGACTGCCAGCTAAGCTTTCAGATTGTGTGGTCAGACATCAGCCCATCTTCCTTTCTTGTGAACTTAAATTGAGTAGCTTTATTGTTAAAGGCACAGGAACAGAGCAAGCATTTAACAGTGGCCCAGGATACAAAAATTAAGAAGTTGAAAGCTTATACTGTCACTTTATGTCCAAGTCACAAAAATCATTGTTTCACAGATTTTTGCATGCCACCCTGATGTTAAGACCAGTAACAAAAAAGGGCAAACCCTAATAATAATAATAATAATAATAATAATAATAATAATAATAATAATAATACAGTGGTACCTCTACTTACGAATTTAATGCGTTCCGAACACACATTTGTAAGTCGGAAAAAATTGTAAGTCGAATCCCATAGGAATGCATTGGGAGAAAAAAATTCGTAAGTCGAAGTAACCCTATCTAAAAATTCGTAAGTAGAAAAAAACCCTATCTAAACCGCATCCAAGACGGCGGACGGAGCTCCGTTCGTAAGTAGAAACATTCGTAAGTAGAGTTAGTTATTTGTAAGTAGAGGTACCACTGTAATACCTAATAATTTATTATTATACCCCGCCCATCTGGCTGGGCTTCCCCAGCCACTCTGGGCGGCTTCCAGCAAAACATTAAAATACAGCATAGCTGCCAAGTTATCCCTTTTTTAAAGGGATTTTCCCTTATGCTGAATAGACTTCCTCGCGAGAAAAGGGAAAACTTGGCAGCTATGAAATACAGTAATACAGAGAAGGCCCTCTGCCTCAAATTAGCTTATTGAAGCAAGTCAGCCATTTGGGGACAAAGCAAATTGTGATGGGTTTTTAAGAAGTATTTCCAGAATGTAATAGCAAGCAGGGCTTTTTTTTAGCTGGAACTCGTTGGAACTCAGTTCCATCTCCTCTCATGTGGGAGCCATTGTCATTATAAGAGAACGAGGGAGGTGTTCATAGTGAGTTCCAGCACCTCTTTTTCTAGAAGAATAGTGCTGTTTTTCAGCAGAAATTATGTACTAAATAATTTTATGTGAGAACAGCAGTAAAAGTTAGGCTTTATTTGGGCAGCTTTTAAATCATTTAAAACAACAACAACCACCCACACACTCTGTATATATATCTATAGATTTTCCTGTGTTAAGCTATAAAATGTACAATTCTGCCATCTTTGGAGGATCAGGTTAATGTTTTCTATTATGTTGTTTTGTTTAGACAAGCTGGGTGTTTTTTCTTTCGCACTCTCATGATTAGCTGCAGGCAGTGATAGTTGTTTTAACTTCAGGTGTGGCTCAGTAAAATGTTTGAAATAGATTCTCATCCTTTGCAAACAGAGAATATGTAGGTGGGTTCTTTGGTTTCTAGTGCCTTATGTGCACACATAGATTGTTGAATTTCAGGGTATAATGAGCTGTGTGTTGCTCTGAGATAATTCAGCATTTAATTGGGTCAGAGATTAATTGAGACTCAAACTCCTCCTTGAGGATGCAGAAAGACAAGCTAGAAAGATAGGGTAGAATTTGAGTTTCTAAAACTTACATTTTGTTTCCTTTTCACAAGAAAGATATTTCCCAAGTCGAGAAGCAATTTAAATCTGACCATTTAGTTCAATAGAACATAGTTGTGACTATCCTTGCTAGATAATGAACAAGTACTTGATGGGAACTTTACTCAATCCTGACTTTTTTCAGCATTTTAGTGAAGATGAGGAGAAAATGCCCCACCCAAAGATTGAATGAATCTTGGGAGAGTAAAACTTCAGAACTTTCAGGTGGGAGTGGCCTTACGTTTGAAGATGATGCTGATTATGTAATTAAGAATTATTTTGTTAGATTTCTTACCCACTCTTCACCATGAGCTCCCAGGTTGGGTCACAACAATTTACAGTTACTGTATTAAAATAAGTTAAAGCAGATTTACAATCATGAGTGTGCCCTAAGATGAAGTTGTCAATGGTTGCAGGGGGGGGGTGTTAATGGGGGGAAATATTTGACATTGCTTCAAGCAGCAGCCATCCTAGGCATTCCTACTGGGTCAGAATGCTTCATGGGAATGATGCTATATTACGCTGTAGTATCTGCGCAGGGAACTTGGTGGGAGTGGAGAGATGGTACAGAATGGTAGTGATTGGAATGGGGGGAATTTCAGCCTGGCCTCAACACGGTCTGATCAAGAAAATATTTTAAAATAAAATATGACGGTTTTTTAAATAAAAAGGGAGAAGTTAACTGCAGCTTAGCGGCAGACTGTTTCTTTCCAAGCTGTAACCTTGCTGTCACTTTAATTTATTTCTAAAAAGATTCATACTGATTCCATCAAAGCTGCCAATTAAATGTTGCTATATTGTCATACTGACACAAGATCAATTGTCCAACATCTTGGGGTGGGGACAGGGGGGTCCTACCCATACAGCATTTCTGAATAACAGCTAAGCAATGAGAAATTTCAATATTCATAATGTATATCCAATGGCTAAGCAGTGGAATGCAGAATAATCATGGCATAATCTGTTCTCACAGATTAAAAGCTCTGTTTTTCATTTTGCTTTATGGATTCATTACTGTTGTGTTTCAAAGACAGCTTGCTTTGGGTCACATTGAGGCTTATGCACTAGATAGATCTATATATCCCAAAGGCGTATCTTAATAGGTATGTTGATACAGAACTGTGATCCTCAGGCCTTTTTAATAAGGGGACCTATTGATGTCATTTTCTCTTTATGGGTATCATTCTACTTCTCCCATCCATAAGCCTCTCCTCTCAACCTCTTGCTCCTTGTCCTTAAAATTCATCGCAAAAAGAGTCACAGAATGCATGAAAGTGTTTGAAAGGTCAGAAATTGGTGCCCAGATGTCTATGAGATGCACATTATCTGGTGCAGAATCATTGTCCCCTCCCCCTCATTCCAAATGTTGGGGGTGAGCTGTAAAGAATGCATGGTTGTTGCCATATAAACTATGAGGCTGAGCAAAACATAAGGTTTGGAAAAGATGCATGGTATATGCCAGGGATGGCCTACAACCAAGAGACTGCGATCTACTCACAGAGTTAAAAACTGGCAGTGACCTAACCCCTTTTTTGGAGTTCAGGTCAAAGTTGTTGAGCGTTTTTTCAGGGAGGAGATAAAATGTTGAGCCTTTTTTTAGGGGACCCACGGTTGTTCAACTTCTTTTGGGGGAGCCAATGATCTACCAGTGATCTACCACAGATGTCCAGTGATCTACCGATAGATCACGATCTACCTGTTGGACATGCCCTGGTATATGCTATAATTTTTGCATGCATGCAGGACTAACAGACACCCTACATTTTTCAGCGATATATTAATTAATAAATATACATACTTACTGAGGCCTCGATTCTGAGCACATTTACCCTGGAGTAAGTCCCACAGAAAACAGTGAGACTTCCTTTAGACTAGACTTGAATAGAGTTGCACTACAATCTTGTACCGGGACGCAGGTGGTGCTGTGGGTTAAACCACAGAGACTAGGGTTTGCCAATCAGAAGGTCGGCGGTTCGAATCCCCGCGAGGGGGTGAGCTCCTGTTGCTCGGTCCCAGCTCCTGCCAACCTAGCAGTTCAAAAGGACGTCAAAGTGCAAGTAGATAAATAGGTACCGCTCTGGCGGGAAGATAAACGGTGTTTCCCTGTGCTGCTCTTGTTCGCCAGAAGCAGCTTTCTCTTGCTGGCCACATGACCCAGAAGCTGTATGCCAGCTCCCTCAGCAAGTGAGATGAGCGCTGCAACCCCAGAGTCATCTGCGACTGGACCTAACAGTCAGGGATCCCTTTACAATCTTTTACCAGGCTTCTGTTGCTGGAAGTAACCCTGGGGAGAGTATGCTTACAGGATGCTCCCACCGCCCCAAGGTGGGAAGATAACTTCCACTGTTTCCTCTATCCTATTAATTATGTCTGCTGAATATCTGTTGCAGAAGGTTGGGAGGCTCACAGGAGCAATTTGAGAGAAGATGCAGAGGAAATGAAAACTTCATTCCACCTTCTGCTGGTACTCCATTAGATCATGGTCCTATCCATGGACTGAAGGAGCTGTATGTCTAGTTAGGGTGTTTAGTTAGGATGCAAACCAACCCAACATTATGTGCCACTTTTCCACACAAATGTTCTCAAAGAAGTTTTCTTAAAAAGCTAAAGCTAACAAGGAGCACTAGAAAGGAATTTAAGAGCCTTTTGCTTACCACCACCCATAGCTGCCAAGTTATCCCTTTTTAAAAGGGATTTTCCCTTATGCTGAATAGGCTTCCTCGCGAGAAAAGGGAAAACTTGGCAGCTATGCCACCACCTCCTGCTGAAAAACGGTTCAAGTTTTTACTTGTAATAATGTCCTGGATATGGACTGCTGTCTTGAGTAAAGCTCAGGAGAACTAACACATTGCTTAAGTTATATTATAGTATCTTGGAGTTTTACTCATAGATTTTATTACAATTGTTTGTCATTCTCCACCCCACACACTGATTGTGTAAGCTGCTGTGTGTCACTGTTATATAGTAGATAAGGTGAGGTAAATTGGCTTCCTTCTGTCATCTAGTTACTGTTCCAGACAAATTTCGTATCTCCCAACTAGCCAGGCATTGAGGTACAATTACCGTATGTTCACCTGTACTTAATGAATAATAATTATCTAAGTTATAGATGAAGGCAACTCTTGTGTGCTTGTTTGCCCATTATGCTTTTTGAATCTGGGCAAGATTCAACTTCTGGCATTCACATTTTCTCAACAACCTTAAGTGAGCAATATTACTGGATGGCTGTCAAGGGAGTGAAATGTCATTTGCTTTCCAGTGACCTGTAAAGCACTTAGCAAGCATGTCTTGAAGATTCTCCATGTAATTACTTGGAGTAGAAAATTTAATGAAACTTACATTTTAAAGGCAACTTTTAATTTTAATCTGCATTCTGAAATATGACTGTAGATGTTTTTGCTTTTCTATCAGTGTCAGAGAAGAAAACATATAGCTGGTATTAAAACTGAGGAGGGTAGCTTATATTTACACAAACACTTAGTTTATGAATACAGGTTATTAATAAGAATAGCCTCAATTTCAAGAGTAGAATAATAGAATCATAGAATTGTAGAGCTGGAAGGGACCCCAAGGGTCATCAAGTCCAAACCCTGCAATGCAGGAATCTCAACTAAAGCATCTATAGCAGATGACCATCCAACCTATGCTTAAAAACATGCAAGGAAGGAGAGTCCACCACTAAGAGCTGCCACTCCAGGTAATTTTTTCCTCTGTCAAACAGCTCCTCCCTTCAGAAAGTTCTTCTTGATGTTTAGTTTAGAATCTCCTTTCTTGTAACTTGAGTCTGATGGATCGAGTCCTACTCTCTGGAGCAAGAGAAAATAAGCTGAATCTTCCATGTGACAGCCCTTGATATATTTGAAGATGGCTATCTCAGTCTCCTCTTTTCCAGGCTAAACATACCAAGCTCCTTCAGCCGTTCCTCATAAGGCTTGATTTCTAGACCCTTGATCATCTTTGAGTAGGACCATCACTCAATGACATTTCTTGTATGTGTAGAGTCCCAAGTTTAGTCCTTGACATTTCTGGTTAAAATGACTTTGTGGAACTGCTACTTGCCTGAGTAGACAGTAATGAGTTAGATGGATCAATGACCTTGTACAATGCAGCTTGCCACATTATATCTTAAGTTTTAAATGCTTTTCCAAAATGAGGAAATTTTTTTTATTGATGCTCTACTTTCATAGGTACATTAGACAACTTTACAAAATTAAAATAAAACACTGAACCAACAAGGGCAAGCAATAAAACAATAGAAAGCAAGGTCCAATTATTTTTTTTAAAATGCTTATCTTTTTAAAGGCTAGCAGGGAAGAGGTTGTATGATCTTCCTTTGGAAGTGAGTTCCAGAGCACCATGCTGTAATAGAAAAGGGCCTAATCCTGAAGGAGAAAACGAAATCCAAAACATGGCACAATCAGCTGGCTTTTAAATGGCAGTAAGAACTTTTTCTCTTACAAAGGTTGGTTTGTGTTCATGTTGGTAAGGCCAGACCTCACTCAGTGCTGTTGCACATCTGATCAAGTAGGTAGCAAGAGTAAAGAAATTTGCTCACACACCTTGTTGTGAAGAGAGGCTGCTGCTGTGCAGTTTTCATATGATGCTTCTTTGTTAGCTGTCAAAAGCTGGGTTTTAAATCCCATAAATAAATAAAATGAAGATCTAACTCTGCAGGTTGTAAGAGGAACTCTCACAGATGAGGAAGAAGGGGTGGAGGGCAGATGCATAGTAGTCTTCTCAGTAAAGGTGGGTCTACTCTGGCATTGCAAAGGCACAACATAATTGCAGGTGGAAGCACTGCAAGAGAGACATGTCCTTTGCTGATGCTCCAAGGGGCCAAGAAACCTTGGGAGCAGGGCTGTTGCTGGCGGTATGCAAATATTTATTTTTGCAAGTATGAAAGGGTATCACAATTTTCTCTGTAATCTCACAGTGATGAAGTCCTGTACTACAGATTGCTTACTTTGCAATGCAACATTAATCTTAATTAAAAGATAGTATTTAAAAAAAACTATGCAAATATTTTAGATAGTTAAATCTCTTACTTAGATAAACAATTTCCCATTGTCTAACCATGAACTTGATTTAGAAGCTGCATCTGCTTAGGAAACTGTTCCCTTTGAAATGGAGGTTTAGCTGTGCCATTTCACACCTTTGTCCCAGAGAAGCAGTCGTGCATAATGTATTGTTACATTCCTGACATCCCTTGCATATCCCGTTTAAATAGTGCCATGAAGAAGAAGAACTAAACCTAAGGGAAATGCCTGAAACTGTCTGTCTGGAAAAATACAGTGTCATACTGGTTTGCCAGCTGAGAACAGAAATAGCCTTGCCACAAGGAACCATGCTCTGGTAACCTTCAACTTGGTGTACTCTAATGCAGTGGTGGCTAACCCGTGGCCTTTCAGATGTTGTTGGGACCCCAACTCCCTTCAGCCTCAGTCCTTATGATGCTTAGCCACTTCAGCTTGTGCATGGTACTGTCCTTGAAAGCTACTCAGAAGCTTCAACTTGTACAGAATGAAGCTGTTAGCCAGATGGAATTACATGACATTGATTATAAAGGAGTTGGCTGCCTTTTCACCTGAAGCCCACTTTTTGGTGTTAGTGCTTACTGTTAAAGCCATATATGCCTTGGGACCCACATACTCTGTGCCTTAAGATCTTTGGAGGAGAGCCTTCTCTGTGGTGTCCCACCTTTGAAATACTTCCCCCAAAGGACACTAACTTGTGCTGACTTTATAACAGTCTGTGTGGCATGTCAAAATATAACTATTTGCCAAGGAATTTTGAAGCTAGTCTTGAAAACCATTTAGTCTGCTCTGAATGAGTTTCATTGTCTCTAATTCTTTTATGAAGATGGTTGCCTTATTTTATGTATGATACTGTATTGTATCTGTATCATGTTTAATTTTATTTATGCCTATTGTATGCAGCACTTTTATCTGTAAGAGTGAAGGGCACCCTAAATCTTAAAATTATTCAGCTGGATTTCAAATACAATTTATTTAAAGCTGTGAAATCATCATCATCCTCTGCATAAGTATATTGTTATGAAAGTGAAATATTGCTTGCTTTATTTATGTCACAAATACATATTTGCCAACCCTAGCCAAATAATTCTTGATAACCCACTGATTTTAAGTGGTGATTTAGAGTCTTATCAAGGCAGGGGTAGTGAAATAATTTAGTACCTTTCTTCCTGCCTAAATAAATCCTGTTTAAATGCTGGGGTGTTTGACAAATAGAAAGCAGCAACAAAGATTGGTCATCAGTTGTTAAGCTATTTGGATCATGTGTCATCATGCTCATGTCTCATGCTCACAGGCAGGGCCATTCACTTTCACTCAAGTTGTGCAGTGCAAACTTGGCGTTCCATAAACAGAGAGCAGATGTACCTCAGGTGATTGAAGCAAGAGAGTTGGTACCAGGGAAGGCAACAACAAAAGCACTTTGATTGGGAAGAAAGTTCCTTTCCTAACCCCAAATATGTGAATCAGTGAGATTTTTACCATGAGCAAATCTGATGAAATCGAGCAGCATGATAACACTTGCTTAGATCAGCTAGAACCTATTTTCTGGCCTCAGAAAATGAACTTGCCTGTCATTCCTTTATTTGCCGTTTTTGTCCATATTTGGAATTTAGAGTAGCCACATCATGGTTTTGTTACCCAGGGTTTTGTTTCTGCTTGTACTGCTAATGTCTTCAAGTGCTTTAGAGTTTATTTAAATTGGTAAGAGACTGTTGCAATTTGAATAGTTTTTCAGACCCCCTACAAAATGAGCCGAAGTTGAACACTGTATACAGAATTTCTAATAGGCTACTGTCCAATGCATACTTACTTTGGGAATAAGATCCATTGAATTTAGTAGAACACATTTCTGCAAAAACATGCATAGGATAAGACTCCATTTAATGTGACTAACCTGAATGGCATAGTGACCTAGCTTAAAAATAGTAATGACTTAAATTAAGGTTTACTTGATTTATTAGGCTTTTTATTTGTTTTGTTTTTATTGTTAAGCTAGATACTTTCTTCTAGTTCTTCAGTCTGCAGTGGAAGAAGCAATCACTTGGGATATTAATCCAAACATTATTGCCACCTAATAGAGGAGCCCATGTGGTATAGTGGTTAGAGTGTTTTACTAAGATCTGGGAGACCAGTCACTGTCTCTTAGCCTAACCTACATCGCAGGGGTGTGGGGAGGAGAACTAATTACGCCACCTTGAGCTCCATGGAGAAAAGATGGGATGTGAATGAATGAATGAATATAATACATATTTCTGGGATCCTAATCTGATTCTTGGCCTTCTTTTCCCATACCAGGATGAACGTGAGGCCCGAGAGAATGTAAAAAGAGAACAAGATGAAGCTTACAGAATCTCTCTTGAAGCCGATAGAGCAAAGGTGTGTACAGTTCTATACTAGAGCATGTGATTTAGTTATGAATTAAGATATTTTGAGGAACTCTTTTGAGGCCAGGAATTACATTATGATATTAAGCTTACTCTGGAGTTGAGAAAGTGTGGTGGCCATGGGTGGTGTTATTTCTAAATTTGTATCTATACACACACCCATCAATATATGCAGATTTTATGCAAATTAGTGTCATCTTTTGCCCTTCCTTTTTGTGATGCATTTCTCCTTTTTCTAGTAATCAAAAAACAGCCACCCTCTGAGAGAAACCATGAAAACTCTGGAATATTCACAGTTTGAACCACCAGTATTTTGCATGGCATAATTTGTAGGAAAATGAGGGCCATTGGAATATGAGAGTGTACCTTAATGATAAATGATATCTGAAGTGACTTGTTTATTTCATCTCTGCAGAGAGAAGCACAAGAGAGAGAAATTGCAGAGCAGTTTCGTTTGGAGCAGATTAAGAAAGAACAGGAAGAAGAACGTGAAGTGAGACATTTAACCTTGAACATATAGTTAGTGGCACCCCTGTGTTAATTTTGCACACCTAATTGCAATGGCAGTGTCAAAATAAAAATATACACCCATCAGTGTGTTTAAAAAACTCTGCTTGCACAAAATGGCTTCTTTCCCTCTCTAAAATAAATAGTGCCCATATAGGCGCACTGTTAATTGTGCTACATAACCTTTCTTTTGGATACAATGGCCTTTTATAAACTGTTTTCTTACTCAAAGCTGCCGAACCAGTCCTCATTTCAACCTGCAACTGGCCTCCTCGATTTAATGCAGATTGCTATAATGAAAAGAAAATAAGATATATTTGTATAGCAATACAAAAGCATTGTTAGCCATGCTGTTTACTAACACTCCCCATGTTCAAGTGCACGGATTACTGGTACCTACAATCTCTTGTTGTGCAATAGTGTTTGCTTACCTAACAGACATTTGGCTTAGCCTGTCTTTTTGAAAATCATCCACCCTATTCACATACTGAATATATATATATATATATATATATATATATATATATATATATATATATATATATATTGAAGATTCATGAGTTGTTAACTTTACTCTAAGCATCATTGTCCTTTAAGTTAGTCCAGTGGTGTAGAATATCCATTGTAAATAGCTATTTTTATGCTTTAGTACTGGAGACTGGTTACTTTGGGGGGGGTGGAGTATTGTTTGCACAATGAAAACAACTCTAATGAGCTACTGTTGTTTGTTTTCCTCTGATATAATGGCTTGGGTTTAGTAAATAATGTTGCATCTGTTGTACAGCAATGGAGAATGTCAACACACAAGGATAAAAAGCAGGTGCTTGAGTAGAAAACATGGACAAAGATAATAAATAAAAAATACCCTTTTTTTTAAAAAAAAAGACCACTAGACCAAAATACATTTTAAGGGTTGGTTCCACAGAAACAAGCAGAATTCAGTTCTTGGAGAAGGGTGTTTTGGGCCCTTCCTCCCCATTAAAGCTTCCCCTCGCACCCCACATAATGCGCCTGATAGTTCAGTAACCCTATGAAATGAATGGAAGAGGGCACAAGGGGGGCTGCAGTAGGAAGCTGGAATTGGGCAGAATTTGAGAGGGCTGCCTTGCACAAGCTTAAGTGCAGGCATCCCCATAACTATAACTCCCATGATCCCTAGCTAACAGGACCAGTGGTCAGGGATGATGGAAATTGTAGTCCAAAACATCTGGAGGGCCGAAGTTTGGGGATACCTGCTTAAGTGCTTGGATTCATGCTTTGTCCTGTTGGTCTTTGATTCTCGTTATGATTGGTATCACAGTCGCCCATATATCTTTTCAACTTTCTGTCCACCCCAGTCCTAAACACATTGGCAGAATCTAAAGAAGCTTGAGCATTCCAAAGGCTGACTAAAATCATCGGAATTTCATTACTCAGTTCATACATTTAAAAGATCTAGCAGGCAGCAATAGTATTTTAAATCAAATTTATTTACAAAAGGTTTGTTTAATGTAGTGCATATCTTCGAAGTAGCTTCATTTCAGTAGAATTATATAAATAGCAAGTCCCACTGAACTCACTGAGGCTAACTTTTGAATAAAGATGTATATGATTGTACTCTTAGTGTATACATGAAAAAACAGCTTCACATCAGTTAAATTAACGGTGTTATCTTGTACATGTCTGCTCAGAAATTAGCCCCACTGAGTTCAATGGGACTTGCTCCCAGAGTAAGTGTGTATATAGGACTACTCAAATGATTGTTCAAATAATTTTATTGCAGGTTTCTTTGTAAAGAGTTCAGGTGTTTTTTTTGCATTATCTGGTCTTGTGTATTTATTGTGTTATCTGGTCAAGCATTTTGCCTATGAGGCTGTTACAGGATTTCAATTAATTAATTAATTCGTCTAAATATTTAATGGTTTTGATTTTATGCTTTAAAAAGCAATTTGGCTCTTGACA
Organism: Zootoca vivipara; assembly: GCF_965207765.1. Lineage (NCBI taxonomy): Eukaryota > Metazoa > Chordata > Lepidosauria > Squamata > Lacertidae > Zootoca > Zootoca vivipara. Next base: position 40,707,644 of record NC_142590.1, read on the forward strand.
ATTATTCCCTCAATCAAAATTCCCTAAGTCCTTTCTGCCCAACAATTAAATTACCTATCACCACTATGCAGTAAACTATAGGTTTAATAATGTGTTATAAGAGGAGGATTTATTTTAATTAGTTGTTTTCTGAGCTGTTATTAAGAAATGAATAAAGATGGATGTGATATTGAAATATACATCATATAACTGCAGTGTGGAAAGGAAGTTCTTCTGACACAAGATGTCAACCTGAATACTTGGAGAAGAATTTGCTTTCCAAAAATGGGGCTTTTGCATGCTTAAAATTAGAAATAAATAAGAGAGAAGCATTTTCCTCTTGCTACTTCACTCTAGCCAAGTTTATGGAGGACAGGCCAAAGGAAACAGGACCTCCAGCACTGTCATACCATAATAAGGACAGGACAGCACTTGACTCTTGGCAGAGTAAGAGCCAGGTACCTAGGGCTAGGTGTTAAGAGTGCAGTGGCCCAAAGTTGCAGCCTGAACTATAAATCCTTTATCATCCTTCTAAGTCAGGAGAAGTTAATAGGTAGCTTGGATGGGCTACTTCTCTTGAGTTGTAGGGTCTGTGCTGCCTTGCTCACTCAGGGTGGAATCTCAGTGATAAAACTAAGGAGAGACTGTCTGCTTCCCAGGATTAGGATATGGTTCCTAGGATCAACATGGTTCAGCTCATGGTCAGAATAGAGGGGAGTCCAGTATTTCAAAGGACACAGGAGTTGTGCATCCCATTCTTTTGAACACAAACATGTGCAGGAGAGATGTGATAATAATAATTTTATTCTTTATACCCCGCCCATCTGGTTGTGTTTCCCCAGCCACTCTGGACAGCTTACAGCATATCTAAAAACATCATAAAAACATCAAGCATTAAAAAACCTCCCGATACAGGGCTGCCTTCAGATGTCTTCTAAAAGTTGTGTAATTCTTTATCTCGTTGACAGGGAGGGCGCCACTACCCAAAAGGCCCTCTGCCTGGTTCCCTGTAACTTTCCTTCTTGCAGTGAGGGAACCAGCATAAGACCCTTGGAAGAGGACCTCAGGGTCCGGGCTGAGCGACGGGGGTGGAGATGCTTCTTCCGGTACATATAGGCTAGATATTGGGGAAATGTTGCAGCATGTAGTAGGAGGTTGCCTATTTCCTAAGAAAGTAGTCAAACATCTTGGAGAGAAGGCCTTTTTGACCATAGCAGAAAAACAACCACAAAACCAGGTGCTTGAAAGAGATTGATTTATGGGACAATGCATTTAATGTACATAAACCACTACTTTTGCAACAGGAAGAATCTACACTGGTTTATGCATTTAATTAAAATTACTATTCAAAGCTTGCCCCCCCCCCAAAAAAAAGTCTTATTGCAAAATGTGTTAGGCCAGAAATAGATTCATCTTCAAGCACTTGGGAGTTCCTTCGCCTCTCTTTTCCAACCATAGCAGCCATTGATGGGACATTGAGTTAATATTAATCAGATACAATGCAGTGGCAGTCTCAGTAACTAAGTTACAGAAAGAAAATGGAAAGTTGCTAAAAACCAATGTGTCTTTCTTCTTTCTTCAGGCTATTAGGCTATCTCTAGAGCAGGCTTTGCCTCCAGAGCCAAAAGATGAGAGCTCGGAATCAGTGAGTAAGCTGCGTATTCGAACACCTAGTGGAGAATTCTTTGAACGACGTTTCCTTGCCAATAGCAAGCTGCAGGTCGTCTTTGATTTTGTGGCTTCCAAGGGATATCCTTGGGAAGAATTCAAGCTGCTAGGGACTTTCCCCAGGAGAGACGTAAGTAAATGAACTTCCTTTGGCATTCCTATTCTGTTTATTTATCAAGTTACAATGTATGGGTTGTTCCGCATACTCCAAGCACATACAACAGTTGTATGTTCTGATCAGTTTGTAGCATAATGATTCATCATTAACATAATAGTACAGTGTGGATAAATTACGTTTGTTCTAGTACTAAAAAGCCACTACCTCTGCTCATGTGAATGCTGCCCTAGCATAGGAGTAATTAAATAGAAATGTGTATTTGTAAATGGACCTCAAACTGAAACTGACTGCCTCCACTTCTAACATTATCTTATGCTTTGATTACTCTTGAGTATTTTGTGTGTATGCATAGTTAAAATGTCCATATTCTCCTTCAAACCGAAATCAGTTTAACCCCATGTCATTTGTGACTTGGCTCAAGAGCGGATAACATTTGTTGTTGTGTGAAAACATAGCTCTGTTGGTTAGAGTGTGATGTCTTAAACAGAGTCCCATATTGTGTTGTATTTTTCACGTAGCTGGGCCCAAACTGAATTGCCTTGCTTTCATATTTGCTTTTGTAGAAGGAGCAATAAGCATTCTTCTCTAATGAGTTCATGGCCTAAATGCAGTAAGCCTGCCTGAAGTCACTGGGCTGCTTCACACATAACACTAAACCATAGCTTTCAAGCTTTGCCACACCCCCTTCCTGTTCTATGTGTCCATAGGAATAAGTCTTCTGAATTTACTTTCATTTCAGTTAATCTCAGTCTGGTGTTGTGTGCCAGCCAGGAATTCTGATTTAAAATGAATATTGGTCAGTTACTAAACAAGCCAACTTCAAGCTAGCCATTGTTAAGCAAGCCCACTACTTGCAACTACCGGTAGCAATGCGCAAGTTCTTGCTAGTTATGTCTACTACTCTGTAGCATTTGTGGATTTGCTATCAGGATAAAAGGCTTTGGCTGCTTTCTTATTCCTATACAGTACTGAAGTCAGTTACTGTTGTATTTTGTCCTCACCATTTTCTCATTAAGAATATGAATTATGCTGCCATTTTACAGTGAGATACTCTGAAAAACCATTCGTCACTTTTGGATTAGCATACACTTGTAGTCACATATGTAATCAACCTTTGTGGGGGATTTAGAATTTTGTAACATGCATTTTTTCCATTTTGTTTCTCATTGCGGCTGAAGAACATTCAGGGGGGGGCACAACTTTCTGGGAAACACTGTTTCTAAATGCTTCTAAGGATGTGGGATGCTAGCAGCAGTGGTGAGGAAGAGGAGTGGGGGGGAGCACACTGCCCCCGGCAGCGCAATCCCAGTGGGGTGCCATTGCGGCTGGACCCACCCCGCGTTGGGTGCCCCGCCCCTGCAGGTGGCGTGCCCCGCCCCCAGGACACGTGCCAGACAAGTTCCGCCACTGGCTGGCAGCTATTGTGGCATTGGGCCTTTCTTTTTTTATTCTACAATTAGAAAGCAAAAGGGTTGGTAATCAAACTTATGCAATCTGAATAATTTGCCTAATAATACATCAGCACCCACCATGAGACAGAAATTGTTAAATTTGTGGGGGGACCTCAAACCCATTCTGAAGTCAGAACAATTTTTTCAGAATAATAAGATACAAATTTTCTAAATGAGCAGAAAATATTGCAGACATTAGAATTTGTAATGGTTGGGTTTGGAATCCTCTGCGTTCTCATCATTTAACCCCCATTCCAGCTAAGAGACTTTCCAAAGTTTCCCTAGCATTTCACGCTGCAGTTTATCAATGCTCTAGCAAGACTTTAAACTCTTCTCCTTCAAAGTCCTTCCATAGCATGTTCCTCAAGAAGGTTCTCCTATTACTACTTAAGGTGCTTCTGTTTTGTTTTTTTTAAATATGAGAATTTGTAATGCTATGGAACAGCTGTCTAATTAAGTATTGAATACTCTTTCCCCCCAGTCTGGATGATAGTGATCAGCCGTTGTAATGTAGCATCAGGTAGTTCCTTTTAATTATAAAGTTAACGGTCTCATCCTTTACACTCTGAGCTCTTCCTGCAAAATACTAGGCCATTTGACTATAATAGGCTTTTATATGGAGCTGAGAACACTCCAGGACTAATCACATAAGATGCTGTATGATTAAGGAATTGTAAATGTTAACCGTTCCTTAAATGTTATGAAACACCTGCTTGCTGTAGAACAGCCTTGAGCAACTAATTTCTAATCAGTGTTATTGTTTATTTGTTTGTTTGTTTGTTTATTCGCTTTATCCTGATGGTCTAGAGCAGGCGACAGGGTTTCTAGTTAAAACCCCTTCATCATATCAGACTTCAGGGCAGTGCACAACAGTGCAAGACCCTCCAGAACAGCATGGGCTTGAGTGCTCCTCCCCTCTTCTCCCAATGGGAATCTCTGCTGGAGTCCCTTCAGTGAATGGAAGGAGGCCTTCTTTTTTATTCAAAGTTATGGAGGAAAGACAACTCAAGATCAAAGGCAATATATTTTAAACAAACATATAGCTACAGTTATTAACCATACGTACAAGGCCAGTGCTTTTTAGTACTCAAGCAAACCTCTGGCTCTATGAAGTCTGAAAAAGTGAACTTGAGCTTAACTTCTATGGAAGTTGTTGTTGTTGTTGTTGTTGTTGTTGTTGTTGTTGTTTTAATTTAAGTTCATCCCCATTCAGTTTATTCAAGGGTCTTTCTAGCATATTCTGCTCAAGCCTCTTCTTAACTTTGCACTTCTAACAGTATCACTATCTTTAGACCAAAATCCCCAGACAGGATAAGAATAAGAATTGTAAAGTTCTTTGTACATTGAAAAGTGCTCCAGATGTTGGTAATACTTAATAATACTGAAGTACAAAAATAATGATACAACTCTGTTTTAATTTCTCTCTCCTGTTTATTATGTCTTGAGAATTTGCAGATCAAAATGAGAGACAATTCCTACAAAAAGGATTTGTGCGCGTTGCATTTGTTTTACAGGATTTCCCCCCTCAAAACAGCAAAGAAATGTGTAATAATGCAGATGAGTCAACTCTTGTAGATAGTATAAAATGTCTGTGAAGGAATCCCATTATCCGCTAATTAGGTTTATCCCCATCCAAGCATATAATCTCATTTTCAGTGGAACCAAAGTGGAAAAAACCATTCAGAGATGGCTGCCATGTTACAGATCTTCTTCCTTGAAACAGGCTGAAGCAAAGATTTTATATCTAAAGCTTGATGTTTCTCTAAATACCTAAATATGTTCTATAACATTTTTCTTATGCTTTAAGAATAGTGTTACCACCTCAAACAAAAGCAACTGCCTTCAGAAAGTAGTCTTTGCTGCTTTTAATTTTAATTTCAAGAATAGTATTCCATTGAGTTAGATCTCTGTGACACTGTGGAAGGGAGAATGCCATCAAATGGTATAACTTTTTATTCAGAGCTACAACCTGCAACATTCTGAAGTCCCATTTGTACTCTTCGTTTAATTCTGACTGTGTAATGTCATGGTCGAGTATTTATTTCACCAATTCTGAAAGGGTAAAGGGGACTTGTTGCAAGTAGTATCTGCTCATGATCTGCCCTCATGATCTGCCTAATATCCTTAGGCAGCCACTTTAGCTTTGCCCCAGATAGTGTGTCAGTTGATTTAACTTACAGTGTCAGTGCAATATGCTGCAGTTACTGGGGCATAAGCAGATGCATCTGCAGCAACAGGGCAAATAGGATAGTAGGAGCAAAAGGTAGTAGAAGTGTTCAGTAATTTGGATGGCTTTGATATTTTCTATGCAAAAGAGAAGCTTTGAGCAGGAAGAATATTCACAGAATCTGTGTCACATACAAACACCCAGCCATTCAGAGAATATGTTGCCAGAGTAATGGCATTACTGTACCATTTAGCCAATGAGATTTGGCTGTATAATGACATCACAGAATGCCACGGTAGCACTCCCTTTGCCATCGCTTCAAATAGAGGGGGCAAGTATGAAGAAGCCTGCTCCTGCTTTTTTCTTGGTTGGATTAAACAGTCACCTGCCTTAGCATGCTGCGATAGTTTGATTGTTGATTAGTGCAGCAAAATAGACATTAGTCCAGTCACCTCAGTAGTACACAGGATTAGTGCAGCATTGGTCCAGTGGCCCTTAACAATAGGTTTCAAATCACATTGATTAAGATTTGTACAAATTCAGCACACCCAAAATGAGATGTAATATTGCTCTTCTTGACATCTCAAGTTATGGAAACTTTGAAGTGGCTCGGAATACAGCACACTGCTTTGACAAAATGGTTTGTCAGTAGCAAAATTAAGAGTAAAGCCACCAGTATATGTATCCCAATAAATATCGAAATAGGTTCACGTCTCCAGTAAATATGAATTCATTAATTCCTTCTTATACATTCCAGTCACTTTAACATATATCCTTGGCTGACAAAGTCAGTATCATAACTCTACTGTAAATACAAACTTCTACAGTAAATACAAAGATTAACTTATTCTAGATATAACTTGTAGCCTTTAAAATAGCAGTGACATAAAAAATAGCAGTAAAATAGCACCTAGGTATTACCTGCATTGGAGTAGAGGGTTGAGCCAAACTCCTCCTTACTCTCTGACTCAATAAAAATATACAATAAATGTTTAAAACTGCATTTTGAAATCATTAACAACTTGGAGTTGTTTGCAACTGTATAACAAGGTTAAAGAGCATTAGAATGCTGTGTAATACTTTGCCATTACCATTTGTTATTGTTCAAAGTTGGTGCCAGCATCTGAAAGAGAAAAGAGAGGAGAGTTCAGTGCTTGTTGCCACAGAAGTCTTAACATTGCCTGGTCCTCATTTCAGATGGTATTTAACAGCTCTATACTCTTATTTAATATATGTGTTCAAATGCTCAGACGTACTTAGAAGTGCACCTAGATGCATGTTCCAACATTCACCTATATATGAGTATGCTCAAAGTTGGGATGGGGGTAGGAGCATGCATGGAAGGCTTCTTCCAATGTGCTTGTACATGTTGCTCTCCCCTCAGTCCTCAACCCTCTCCGTGTTGAGTAGCACCAGAGTGGTGTAATGGTTAGGGTGTTGAACTAGGACCCAGGAGACCAGCAGGCCCGGCTCTAGGTGTAGTCCCGGTGGTGCGGGGCGCCAGGGCTCCAGGCCGGCAGGTGGGGCACTGCGTGGCAAAGCCGCACGGAAGCCGTGCTATGGGGGCACCGGAGCGATCTCCGTGCCTCAGCGCCAGGGCGCCCGACCTGCTTGAGACAACCCTGGAGACCAGCATTCCAATCCCCTCTTTGCCATTTAGCTTAATGGGTGACCTTGGACCAATCACTGCCTCTCAGCCTAACCTACCCGACAGGGTTGTTGCGAGGATTAATTTAGGAAGGGGAGAACCATGTACACCACCTTGAGTATAAAGTCTTGCACAACCTGTTTCAAAGTCCCTGGTTTTGTGAAGAGTAGAAGCACCCTGCAGACCTTCCCCAGTTAGCAGAGGGAAGGTCAGGGACTGGGCCCTCTACGACAAGGTGAAAGGTGACGTAGGAGGCTGCAGGGTGAATGGCAGGCTAACCAAAATTGCCTTCCCTCCTCTTCCAGTCAGTCAGTCAAAAGATCTTCAATGAGTGGAAGAACTGCAATTCCATATTAGTGTAATTAGACATATATGATGCAGGAGATCTCCAAAGCAGAAGGAAATTGTAGAAAGCCATGTTGGCCCATTAAAAAAATAATCCAAAAGAAACAGTGCAGTAATATCTTTATGAGGAAACTTGAAAGTTTGATCACTTTTTGTGACCTTTTAGATAGCTCTTAATAAAGATAATGTCTGACTGTTTCTTTTGTCTATGAGAAATGATATCCTTTTATTGCCAAGGTGACAACTCAAGAGAGGTGGAGTTGACCACTCAAGAGAGGTTATGACACTGGGTTTTTGTATGGCATTTGAAGCACAGACAAGGCTCCTTCAAATCTCCCAAGAGCTCTGGCATGTCTTAACAGTCTGCACCTGCAATTTTCCTTTGTAATAAAAATTAAACCCTGTTTTTTTTACTGCCCTGCATTTCCTCCTTAAATGTACACCAGTGAACTCCATTTATCAAAGAGTATGTCTTTTACAGACTGTGTACTGGGGACTTAAGCTCTTTATTTACTGTATCTGGAAGCCTTAGTAAGCTAGGACATCTACAGTATTTCACATTTATTTATCTGAGCTGTAGCTTAGGATCAGGTGGCAGTTAAGTCAATTAAGGTTATTCAAATGCATCTAAAATGTTGCTTAATAATTCAGAACCAGTTTGCTCTGTTTAGAGTATTATGCTTTTTTAAATCCCTTTAATTAGTCAATTCCAACAGCAGTTTAAATAAACAAGGGGGTACCTATCTTTCTTTCCTCCCTTACAAAACAGTAGTTAAAATAAATTTAATTTGACTGAAATAATATAGTTCATCCACTCAAGAGAAGGATTTAGGCTAGTTTGGAGCCAGATTGTGTCTAGCGATGGCATGACTATAAAATATAGGTTAAGGATTAAAAACACTTCCGCCTTCACCCTTCTTCCATTTCCTTGGTTTTGTTTTTGGTAAGAAGCAGGTGTTGGTGTTGTTTTGTACAATTTATGCACTAGAGAGGGGAGCTTGATGTTGCAAGCAAGAAGCTGAACTAGTCTACTATCCACAGTAGCCATCAGGATACCTATGGAAGGGAACGACTATTTGCTGTTACTTGTCTCTAATATCTGATATTCAAATGCCTACTGCTATTGAATATGCGAGATTTGTTTTTTGTTTTGTTTTCATGACTAATTGTCATCAATCTAGCTTCCGTAATTTTGTTGATAATTCTTTTTAAAAGATCCATCTGTGTTAGTAGCCAGAATAACAACTTGCATTAGTAATTTCCAGACATTTATGGGGGGGAAGTTTATTCTGTCTTGAACCCACTACCAATGATCCCAGACGTACTTTTAGTAACATGACAAAAAGACAAATCTCCCTCTTCTATATTGACACTTTTCATAATATATGTCTACACAGAAGTAAGTTCCAATGAGTATATGATTGCAACCTGCCACCTTTTTCTAAATTGCTTCCAGAGCTGAAAAGAAATATTGAATAGTCTAAGCTGAGTGCTAAATACTCAGTAGGCATCTTAATTTGACAGTTCGTTTCTCAGAAAATGACCAACTAAACATGTTGAACACAACATACAGCTGTCTACAAGATGAAAGTATTCTGTTCAAATGCACCCCCAGTCTCTTCTCTCTTCCACCCACCCCCAATTTTCACTATGGTCCTTTCTCTCAACTGGTTTCAAACTTTATTTGATTAGTGTGTTGTCTGATCATTCTCAGACAGTGCTGGGGGAAGTTGCCTCTTTGGGTCACCTGTTAAACAATCTTGGGGTGTGTGCGTACAGTATGTGTTATTTTTTTCTCATGCTTAGCTTTTATTTTATGAATTTTTGCTAGAAGAAAGAAAGTGTAGTAGCAAAATGCCAAGAAATAGCCTTGGCAACATTAAGATATTAACATTGCTGTGTCTGCTAACTAGAAAATTTAATGATCTCCTGCTGTTTTGGTAATTGGACAAGTAAATGCATCTTAATAAGGCTCTGATCCTCAAAGTGATCCTTCAGTTCTAGCCCTGTTCATTCCGATGGGGTTTGCACTGCCAGAACTCTTTAAGAATCTGTAAATTGCCACTCCATTTTTATATACATGTTATTGATTTAATCTGTATATCAGTCAGTCATATTGTAGCATCTGCACGTCTTCTGTTCACCATTCTAAATGTTTTAGAAACACTTCCCTACATTGATAATTAGAAATGTGCATTCAAATTAAAGGCCAATCCCTTCATAGCATATAATCTATATTTAGTCCTCTGTGTCTCAAACTCTGTTTGGTTTGAAAACATTCATATATAGCTTTTTTTCATAGTTCAGCACAGGTACTTTCACTTATGGCTTCAGATATTCTCATGCTCATAAAATTGAGGGAATAAAATATTTTCTTAGCATCTTACAATGCATATGTGTTAATTGTTAAACTGAAATAATTCACAAGCCTATAAAGTGAGTGCATAGTGTACTGACCTTCAGCAACCCACAGAGGAAAAAGTTACACTAAATCTAATTCCATTTTAGAAGCACTCAAAATTCACAGTTGTCGTCGTCATTAACAACATTCCTCAGCAAAATCATTGTGCCAACTGTTGTCCTTGACAACTGTAAAAATGAAGTGCCAGTGTAAAGTTTCCAACACATAAACATATTCTTTTGGTTAAATTAATATCCCAAGCTTCCTCCCAAAGGAGCTCAGGGTGATAAAACATAAAGATGCACAATAAAATAGATGGATAATAAAAGTTGAAACACTGTATAATTCTACTAAATATTTCCTCCAAATACTATGAAAAGTCTCAGTTTTCAAGAAACGGGGGGGGGGGGCTCTTAAATCTCTCCAACATCTCATATGAGGCTACTCTGGTTCTTCCCATTTTGTCTTGTCACTAATGCTTACAATGTTCTATTTGTCGCAAAAGGGTAAATATCTTGTAACAGAAAACAAACTTTTCATCTGAATAGGTTGTTAAACTAGACAAAATGTTTAAAGGAATTTTCCCTTGGACCATCACATAAAGGACATTTCACTAGATTCTCCACCTGTTTCAATTTCCAGGTGCAAATCCATTGAGAGATACTGTAGGTATCTACCGTACTATCCAGAAGGCATAATCTACAGGTATAGGCCTTCTAGAAGTGCCCAAAATAGAGGGGAAACCTTCTGTTCTTCTAGATTTCTACATGTGCCAAAATGCCCTTTAAGTAGTTTGCAACTATAAAATCCATCCATAATTAAAATACACAATAGAAATTCCACCGAGCATTAAAATATCCTAAATTAAAAATTATAAACCTTTTAAGAAATTTATTCAAGCCTAGGTGAATAAAAGACAGTAGTACCAAGTTATTTGCATACATTGAATCAAATGTTCCAGCCATGTGTTGCAGGGGAGCATGCATCCTAGGTTTCCAGTCTATGGACTATGTCACATGTTTGGATGTCATTTACTGTATGTAGGATAGGTGTGAATAGGCAGCCTGGCTTTACTCCTCTATTGCCCATCATGTGTTTGCTGAGATTCCTCGCACTATACCTCACTCCTTATATTAGGGTTGCCATATTCCCAAAGGTGAAAATCCAGACAAAGTTGCTGAGATTTGGGGGGAAACACCCCCCCCAAAAAAATCATTTTGGGGCTTTCCTTTTATTTTCCCTGCTTATTATTTTTTATTTTAAAAAAATAGCTCTACTTGCCATACATCCAGGTTTTCCTGGACATTTTGCCAATTCAGCAAAAATCCGCCTGGTTGCCATTAAGCATAGCAATTTCAGGATGTGTCCTAAGGAATAGAGCAAATATGCTATAATTTCCCCTGAAACCTGTTTATTCCTCCTAAATCCTTTTCTATGACCCATGCTTATAATTTTTGGCCAAAAAAACATTTGCACAACTTAGCTCACACATTTGCAAGACTGACTGGTCTTAGTGGACTGATTTTCAATAGATTTTTATCCCACATCAAAATGTGACTTTAAATCAGTTGGAGCTGTCTCCTTCAAAAGCTCACTTCTGGTAGCACTGTTGTAAACTAGACTTCCCCAACCTGGTGGCCTCCAGGACTACAGCTAGCATCTCCATGACCATTGCTATGCTCGCCATGGCTGGTGGGATTTGTGAGTCAAAAATCTTTGGTGGTCACCAGGTTGGGGGAGGGGGTATTGTAAGCTGAACCGTAATGTAACCAATTTGGCCACAACGTTCCATGCCCATTAGGGAGGGATCTGTCATAATTTTTTCCCAAAAAAAACCACACCTTTCATACCTAAAATAATGATTAAACACAAAAAGTGGCACCCAAATTAGACATCACCACCAGAAGCTCTGAAGACTCCAGCAGCTGCACTGCCAGATGACATCACAAAATTCCACAGCAACCAACTGAAAACAGTCATTTTGCAGCAACAAGGCCCAGCTTTTTCAATAGGCATTGCCAAGCAGGGAAAAACAAACAGAATAGGGCCTTTCACGAGCGGGGGGGGCAGGGGTGAGGCACAACAAAGGGAGGGGGACACATAGCCATGGGGGGGAGGACCCTGAGTCAGCCAAAGCAGTGGGGGGTGGGTTGGGACAGAGTAGGCCGACCTCCAAAACGGCCATTCCAGCTCCAAAGCCCAAGCCCAAAGCCTCTCCCGGCAGCTGCATTAATAAACGCCTGGCAGCATTAGGCAGTCGTTCATCATTTCCCCCAACACGCACTTGGGGGCATGGCGAGGGGTTTTTGCTTTTTAATTTAGTGGGCGTTGTGTCACATGCGAGGCTACGGCGGCCATTTTAAGTAAGGGCAGTCGTGCCCCTTTTAACCTAGGCTTTATACTACCGATTGCCAGCCTCTGCGTCTTTAAAAAACAACAACAACCATGCACTTTCTCTCAGTTTAAATCCTCCCAGTTTAAATCCTCAAACCAACACCACATCCTACATTCAAAACACCTACTCCAAAATTAGAAAATCCAAATAACCAAAACAAACAAACCACAAAACACAAAACAATGCCCAAATCATACAATACCCACCAAAATAAATGACAACCCCAAAAATAAAGTTAAACAATAGTAACTTCTGCTTCTCATGATCTTATTTTAAATATATATATATATATATATATATATATATATATATATATATATATATGTTCACGATGCGTGCGCAGTAGCCAATGCATGGAGATACAGGGGGGAGGGGCCAAGACTTCCCAGGGACAACAGAGGGCTCAAACAAAAGTGCATGCTGGGAAATAGAACCCAAAAGCTGACAGTTCCTTCCCCAAGGGTGGGGGCCAAGGTATGGAGAAACAGGGGTGGGGCCAACACTCCCCGGAGACAACAGAGACGGGGGTGGGGGAAGGAGGGGCTCGATAGCTCATGGGTCGGGACAGAGTGGGGCCAGTCACATGGATGTGCCGTGGGGGTGGGGGGGGAAGGGGGATTGATAGCTCATGGGTCGGGACAGGGTGGGGGCAGTCACAGGGATGAACCAGGGGGTGGGGGAAGGAGGGGGCAGGACAAGTCATGTGTCCAGACAGAGTGGGGGGGAATCACAGGAAAGAACTACAGCAACGCGTGGCCGGGCCAGCTAGTACAATTATAAAACAAAACAGTTGACAACCATAAAACAAAAAAGTGTAAAAACATTTTAAAACATTTTCTTATATAAAACAATACAAACCTTTGGAGACTATTTTATATAAAATCAAAGTGTTGCGAACCATTATTATTGTTATTACTTGCCCTTCACCCTAAGGTCCCAGGGCGGACTACAGTAATGATTTTCCTAACAGTAAATATTTCCCCTTAAAGAAAGGGCTGTCTTAATCGAATTTCCTCAAGATGTAACTGTATTGAAGTATTATAATATTTATTTTTATTTAATTAGAAGAAATATAGATGATTGGTCATAGACTTACATGATTCCTAGTCTTAAATTTCACACACACACACACACACACACACACACACACACACACACACAATTTGAATAACCCAGTTGTTTTGAAGTGTTGTATTATGACCAGCACATTAGTACACATTATATATTTCTTTTCCCATTATTATTGGACATTTCACAGTGCCAATAAAAACCATTGGCAGATGAGTGTTGCTGAATCAGATCAAATTGCACTTCTTCAAAGTGTGTGTTTATTTGGACCCTTGTTTGAAGCTCTTAATTACAGAATCCTAGTATATGTAGAGATTATTATTTTATCAGACAAAATGAATTCACTGTTCTCGTTTGTGTCATACTGAGATAATACAGATTTTGAAAAAGATTTTGTCCTTCACCAGGTGTGCATTTAAGTGATTTTCACAGCACTTACACCTTGATAAGGGGGATTAGGAAAGAAAGTTAAAGGATTCTTTGTCCACTAGATTCACCAGAGTAATTCAAGCATGTGTAAATGGCAAAGGAAGTTTGCCTGCTTGAGAACAGAATCCTGTTCTAGGGCGTGAACGAAAGTAATGCGTATGATCCTTGTTATTCATGTTTGACTTACAATAGTTGTATATTCCTATCATTACTTTAAATGACCTGACTAGGCTGCTTGCCATTATTTCACTTTACATTTTTCTCCTGGGTCAGTGTGCACAAGGAGTTGTATGTAGGAAGCAGTAAATTGCTGTTGTACAGGGTGTGAGCATTTGGTGTTATGTGCAGGGTCAGCTAAGCTGAATATGTAAATACGGGTTTGGAGAGGGTGAACTCTATTAAGAAATGTATTGGAATACAAAACCACTATACTGATAGAAACCCTAGAAAATCAATCAGTCATTCAGTCAATCATGTATTTGTATGCTGCCTTCCCAAAGTTAAAACCATGCTCAAGGTGACTTAAAACATACAATTTTTTTAAAAAAAATTCAAAAATAACAAAAGCAGTCATAAACAATAAAGAAAACATCAAAAGTACACAACCAAATTGAACAATTTCCATATATTCCATATATATCATAAGAGCCTGAATAAAAATACAAAAATTTAATATATATATATTTAAAAACCTAATCAATACCCCAACCCAAGAAAACACTGTGGATAAAGTCCACAATCCACTGAAAGTGACTAGAGACTTTCTGTTGGCTTCTAATGGTATCACTGTTTCAGCCATTGTAGCCTAAATAGCTTTACCCAGAGGTATGGTGCTTCAAAATGGAATGGAGCTGTAACATAGGGAGCCATATTCTGCTGGTTATTATCTGCCCAACAATGGCGATGAACTATTCTCCTAGCAGTTTTAGTATGATTCAGAACTTTCTCTCTATTGATTTTCCCGTCAATGCAAATGTTTACCAGCATCTTACAATATAGGTACGGTAAAGGTAAATAACCCTTGGGCAGTAAGTCCAGTCAAAGGTGACTATGGGGTGCAGCGCTCATCTCACTTCAGGCCAAGGGAGCTGGCTTTTGTCCACAGACAGCTTTCCGGGTCATGTGGCCAGCATGACTAAACCGCTTCTGGCACAACCGAACACAGTGACGGAAGCCAGAACACACGGAAACGCCATTTACGTTTCTGACAGAACGGTACCTATTTATCATCTCGCACTGGTATGCTTTCGAACTGCTAGGTTGGCAGAAGCTGGAACAGAGCAACAGGAGCTCTCTCTGTCATGGGGATTCAAACTGCCGACCTTCCAATCAGTAAACCCAAGAGGCTCAGTGGTTTAGACCACAGCGCCACCTGTGTCCCCTTCTTACAATATATGATACAATGGAATGATAAGAACCGGGATAATTTTAGTTACTTTAGTTGATAGTACATTGTACCCTTAAATTATTGAATACATTACATATCTACTATTTGAGTAATTCTTCTTTATATATAAATACTATTTAACCATCAGCTTCAATGTTTCTCAAACTGGGGTTCCCAGCTGTTGTTGCACTACAACCCCCCATCATTCCTGGTCACTGAGCTAAATATAACACCCATACAACAATGTTTCTTGGATGAAGAGGGAGAGTGTGAAGGTTACAGCCAAATCCACAGTGAAGAGGAAAAGACCATGTGTGACAACCCTTCAAGTGCCCTAGGAAAGCCAGAGACTAATAAGAGAAATTTAAAATTTAAGGATGATTCTCCCAAGGTTGACTCTACTAAGATGAGGTCTTTGGACAAGCTGCAGGTGGTCATATCTAATTGGCTAATAATGAATCCCAGTGGCTCACTGCTAACTGAGGTTGAACTGTAGGCAGAAATAAAAGCCATTTTAGAGATGTCCCTAATATTAGGAAATGGCTTTTGATGTAAATATTTGAGCCTTCAGAAGAAATGTGGTAGTATTGAACTTAATTTTCAGGACTTAGAAGTGTGGGATAAATTATGGTGTTTGATTTACTTGTTTGCCAACAGAGAACTGTTATTTGAACTAAGAGAATGTAAAAATAACTTTGCAGGGCATCAGATCAGAAGTACACACACACACACACACACACACACACACACACACACACGGTATCAGAAAGTGGTGAAGAGGGCATGGGAGGGAAGAAGACCATGTTCATGAAGACGGTTCTTGCTGTCATCCTGCATACAATTTCAAGAGGAAAGTACTGCCTGAATATGCCCAGGCATACCGGTAACTTGTTTCAAATTCTCCTTTCAGTTGTTGCTGCTTTCAGGTTTTTTGCTTGCCATCTAAAGCCTATCTTTTGGTCAGAGGAGTGATAATAAAGCTTCTGTTTTCCATGCTAAAGCAACATATTTACATACTACAAATAACAAAGTAATGCTGCAGACGGGATCTGGCGTGATAATTAAGTACAATGGCGACCCATATGAACAGAAAATGCCAAGCAGCTAAAACAAAGCAACAACAGCTTTGTTTGTTGACAGATGTAGGAGCCATATTGTTAGTTAATTGGGTAATGGTGTAAACATTTGCAAACTCTGCAGTCCCTAGGTGAATTAAAAAACCAGCAGGCGCACTGAAATCAAGGGTGAAAAGCAGCAAACCTCCTCTTAGCACAGGTACTCAGCTAACCTCCAAAGTTGAAAACACTTGAGAAAAGGACATCGTTGATAGTTGTTATTAAGGGTAACTTGAGTTTGTAAACCCAAGAGTTCCGATTAGGATGTGCATCCTTAATTACACTCAAGTGAATAATAGGTTTCCATCTGGTTACAGTCTGGAGGATAGTGTTCATTAACCCAGCCTTGCTTTTCAAACCAGTTTTCGCCTGATACACAGAAGACATTCTCACTCTACTTACCTTTCCTTGCTTTTGCAATAAAGGGGTTATGGGATTTGGAAAGTGAGTGGATTTAATTAGATACAGACTTGAACTGAACAGAGAAAGCAAATTGCTTTTCTCAGGTGCACGGTACCTCTTGTCCAAAGAATGGTTCAGCACTGTAGCAGTGAAATGCTAAAGGCTTTAAATATGAAACAAAAAGCTTCATTAGTAGGCTTCTGTAAGTGCAAAACAGAATTCAGAGTCACAGTAGTTTTATAAAACATATTTTCTAAGATAGTTTCTTCCCATTCATTTTAAGTGGTATGTTCTCTGGAAATAATACTTTGTAGAAAATGCTGTATCACAAATCCTTTTTAATGGCTTTTAAAACATTTTATAATCTCAAGCATTCATGGTATGGTGTTATGACATATTTATGTATGTGGTGAAATCTAGTTGGTGTCATTCTGCTGACAAAAGGCATGCAACAGGGAGGAATAGAAAGTTAGGTGCTCCCTTCCCCTCCTGAAGACCACCACTCCATCTGAAATCTGCCTCGGAGGGTCCCCCAACCCCAGAAAATTCCCTTCCTCCCTGTTCTGCTGACAGATGCCTTCCATCAGCAGAGCATCGCCAAGTGCAACAAGCAGTATAGAATTTAAAATACTAACCATCTGAACAAAATAAAATCAATTCACTTTTAAAAACACAGAAAAATGGAATGGTTGAAACAAAGCTAGAACACCAGTAGAGGGCTGAGGTGTGATAGAACACTAGGAATAAGACTCAAGTAACAATGGTATGGAACTATTTTTTTTCTGTTCACAAAGAGGGACTTCAGCAACTATTGGAACTTGCTTTGTTCAATAATGCACCCTATGTGGTTGCACGCTTGAGCCTTTGATTGCAGCTAGATATTCCATACCACAATTCACTGCCCATGTACAGCCTGCCAGTGAAAAGTAGTTTTGCATACAGAATATGAGGGGGAAAGGGGGGAATGGAAATCTGGTCTAACAAAACATGTATTTCATGTTTTCAGGTGAGGCCCTATCCTAAAAGCTCAATTTGTGATTGCTGAGAAGTTATACTGTATACTTCTACACAAAAGTGTCCATGCATATTGTAGTAGAGCTGTGCTCCTTTCTAATGTATGTGTTTCACTAGATAGCAATTTTTGGTAAATCATACAGTCTGGTTTCACAGGTGTGGATAAACAATTAAATCACTCTCCTATTATGCAGTAGAGTTTCCAGTAATATATCTTTTCAAGCCCAGATTTTAAACTTGGAAAATGTAATCCTATCCAAGTACTATTGGGGAAAGAAGGTCAATGGAATTTAAGCATGGAGTGAGTAGAAATGGATTTGTCAATTACTGTACATAGGTGAAACGCTCTCTGCAATGCACTGCAAAATCAAATTGCAATTATTAGAGGATGTCTAAGCCATTTACATATTTGAAACACCAATTAAATTAAGTGAATATTTTGGGTCTATATAGAAAAAAGTGCTAGGCATGTCATTTCTGTCCTGTGTACCTGTATGATTCCAATAATCTCATAAACATAACATCTGCATTGACAAATGCTGATAGATTCTCTAAATAAATAAAATAAGAGACCTTTTGCCAGGTGATACGAAATGCAACTTACAATAAACCCATCTTTCTTGCAGCCCATTGCAAATATATACATATTCTTATGTATGAATTGGTCCTATTTTTCTGAATGTTATAAGCAAAGAAATAAAAAGTCCCTAAAATAGTTATCAGTCTGCTTTTGAAAATGTATATGACGGCTACCTTTACTTGTTTTTTCAGTTTTTTTCCTGTTATTTTTTTGTCTTCGCAGGTGAGCCAGCTGGATCCAAATAAATCATTACTGGAATTAAAATTGTACCCTCAAGAAACACTTTTCCTAGAGGCAAAAGAATAGATCGAGCCAGATTGGAGGACTAAGAAATTCTTTGATAATGAACGAGGCACGGTGAACGCTTTATCCAAATCACCGTGTTCTGTCATGTAACTCAAAAATCAATGTCACAACTCTGCCTCTTTCAAGAAGCCGGGAAGGAAGAATAAACATAGCTCCTTAAAAGTTTTCCATACATGAGTATATGTTTCCAACCTCATTTAAATGAGCAGAAAAGAAATATTCTGCAGTAAACACTGAACACTATGACTCTGTTGCTCACTTACCATCTGGCTTTTGTTATAATTAATGCACTGTTAAAATGTGAGTGATTGTCAAGTAGAATTTTTACTCCTCAATTACCCCCTTTTCACCAAGAATTCTTGGACATTTCTGCCTGTACTTTTGACACTAGAATACTGTATATTTGATATCTCGGTGAACCAGTGCTCTCATACATATGCATTTTCTTCCTGTGTTTGAATTTCTACTTTACCACCTAATTTTTTTAAAAAAGGCAGAAAATCAACACATGGGACATTTTCAGCCTAGGAGATTTAACAGTATTATAGTAGTAGAAAGCAGAAACCTTTTTTTGTTTTGTTTTGTTGGTACTTTCTGACTCCTTTCATAAGATGTAAGGTTTTGTTTGGAGAATATAGTTTGACATATATGCAAGATATTTATTTACCTTTTTTCCCTTTTGAATCTCAGTTCCAATTCAGTTTAGGGAGTACTTTCCATTACACTGCAGTGTGCTGAACTGCTGATGGTGTGAATATCTAAATAATGTTCAGAAATGGGCCAGTACTAAATAACTGGTATCTAGCTGATAGTTCAGTAATAAGTTGATATTGACTACCAGTCTCTAAAAGTGTTTCAAATAGCAAACACACATTTTATTTTATTTTTTGCTCATCATTGTAGAAGAAATTACAGGAACCCTTCTCTCTGCCCCTTTATTTCCTTTTTGCTTCCTTTCATTCTGGCACTTGTTTGTATTCCCCCCCCCTGCTGTTTTAAAGCACCTTGTTTATTTCACCAAACAATAAAAAAGTAAAATTACAGTGTATTAAGAAATCTTCCTCATTGCATTTTCATTATTGATCCTGAGTAATGTGTACCCAGGGAACTGGTTCTGAAGCCTGAAGTATACAAACCAACCCAACTATACCTGCTGCCTAACATTGTATCAAAAAAAATTTATAAGCTTTTTGTTAAAAAAAAAGCTACAAAAATCTAGGTGTAGGGTATAGCATTCGAGAGCACCGCAGAAACATCAGCTACTAAACAGAACATAATATGAATCAGAAACAAACTTATAAACATTGTCAGTGGTGTTCCGCTTTTCAGAAAGTTGGATATATGAAATTAGTCTATGATTATTAGGTGGCTAGTAAAGCCGATATATTATTTTTTACCAAAAATGCAAAATGTGGAGGGGGGAGTCTTCTAAAACAATTACGTTAGTGAATGCACACAGGACATATAGTGATGTATTCATGTCAAACTAACTATTTCACGCACGGCCCACCCCCCATCCTACAGTACATGAAACTCAACATTAGACAATATGGAATGTATTGGGAGAATCCAGCTTCTTACCTTAATTGAAAAGCTATACAAGTTGCAAACAGAAGTAAGAAATGTAAAAGACAAATTCCATACATAAGTAGGAAGAATGAAATCTACTCAAAGTTAAAAGTCCCATGCAGTTTAATTAGAGACAGTTAAGGTCATGCTTAACCAGTCCAATGGAATTAATGGAACTGTGGTCTACCAATTGTTTCTGCATCAAAATTCTCTCTGAAGAATTCTGAATTGTGAATCTCTGAAGATTCTGAATTGTGCCCTTAATTAGCATTCATCTGCAAATGTTCATTTAAATTGTTGTCAACCATACTTCTAATGAGTGGGCTTGCTGAAATATTGATATGCATTAGCATGGTTTGCACATCACATTAAAGGTTTAATGTGAACATGCAGCATGCTAGTGCATGGTGCTCAAAAGTTCTTGCTCTGTTCCTCTCCTGCTCCTGCTGCTGCTGTGCCACTATGAAACAAGCCAGAGTGACTTGCTGTGACATCCAAACCTAGCTTCATGGTTTGTTTCTCTCTAAATTCTGGCTTGTTTTCCAGCAGTGTAGCAGAAGCAGAGAGAAATTTTCCAGTACTGTACTGTGCACCAGCACACTGCATGTTCATTTTTATGTATGGTTTAAAGTGATGTGGAAACCAGATCATTACCTTTATCTTATATAATAAGTTTCATTTGTGAGGTCATTGTGCTGTTTTTATCTTCTTCAGCTTTATTTCTTATATTTTGGCTACACATTTTCACTTCCCTATTAATTTATTAAATGTAGTTTAATCTTCTTGTGACCTATTTTATCCTATGCGTCCGTTTTACCCATCTCAACATCAACATTTGTTTACTTACAGTATTTCTTTTCATCTCGCATGATCTCATACTCAAGTTGCAAATGCACCCAAATGATTGACAGGAATAGCAGTTCAAGGTTTTAAAGGTAGTTTCCTATACTCTTCCACAACTTGATCTGAATTTGTGGATATGTTTATGCTGTGTGGTTGGTTGGTTGGTTGGTTGGTTAGTGAATGTATACATCCAGCATGAAATTGGCTGTAGGCTTCTGTTGTGCCAATTCGGTTGTAATTTTCTCCATGTAAAACTAATTCTACCTGCTGTTCACTTTTGAGTCTATGAGGCATTGTCTTGGAGGACTGCAAGAATGCATATCTTCCTATTAAAATAAAATACTGCTAATGATTGATTTATTCCTAACATTTGGATTTTTAGGGAACACAAACTTCTGTAATCAAAGGTCTTCACAAATATGGGCCCATAATGCTGCTTGTTGTTCATGTAGCAATAGTATTTAATGACAATTTTATATGTGCCCATTTTTTCTCTGTTTCAAAGCCACCGTAATAGTCACATTTTCTTTGCTGATATCAATTCACCAGCCCTTTATATTCAATATGCAAGCTGTTATCCCCACCGAACTGTTACATTGTTACAATGGATCATATCTTTGATTCCACTTTTACATTGGCAGGTCCCTCATATTAATGGATTATCATTAATGTCTTGAATGCATTAGTATTAAATCTTAAGGCATTACTGTTGTCAATTAATGGAAACTTGTAAGAAAGTGTTCCTTTCTGTGTCTATTATCCCATTCAGTATGATGGGGAAAGGGGGGGGGGCTCCCTGGCAGCAATGAGTGCTGCCTCCGATGTACCTCCTCATTTTTACATTGATGTTTAAACTGATATTAGAGATTATGCAAAACCCAAATGTCTCCTCTGTATTCTCTTCACCTACACTCTTTACATTGAATGGGGCTGAGTTTTTATGGAACCGCCTTAAAAAAAGAAAAGATGTAGCAGAACAGGACAACAGCTTTCATAAATTGTACTTTTTCAGTGACATTAGAAACATTAAATAAATTTGCAGTTACACTGAAGTTTATACTAAAATATAATTTACCTTTGTCTTGGAAGAGTCCATGATTGTTCTTTCATTCCTCTCCATAACTAAGAGAAAGAATAGTTACAAGTGTGCATGCACACGAAAGCTCATACCAATGACAAACTTAGTTGGTCTCTAAGGTGCTACTGGAAGGAATTTTTCTATTTTACTTTTATTTTGTTAAGAGAAAGAATGTCTCTTTTTAAAGATCAAACACTAAGTAGTCCAGGGATGAACAGTGTAGCCTTCCTTGTGTTTGATGGGACTTTTGAGGGCACAACGAGGGTATAAGTATAACATAGTGCATTCCCATATACTTCGGGTTTGTTTCTAATTTTTATCAAGGCAACAGTTTGGCATGTTAGATCTGGGCTGCAGTCCAGCTCTACTTGCACATCACTAGTTCTGCACAACTACTTCTTTTAATTTCTAATAAAATATGCATCATACCTTTCTAAATGTGTTTTTACTTAAAACAGTTTACAAACAAGTATTGTGATAAAAGCACCATTTCAGTGTGCTGGACACAGACAGGAACATGCATCCACATTTACATACAAAGACTCAACTAGACAGTTCAGTGTGATATTTGCTTACATCAACTTCCCCCTTAAAATAATGTGGCCCATATACAAGTAAACAGTTCTGCCAGTTGAATGAGTTTTAGCCATGTAGTGGAACTTCCTTGCACCCCTTAAATCTGTTCCATCCCTTAAATCTGTTTCCCCAATCCTCCAGAGCAGATTTACAGTGTGTGCAAAGAAAAAAGAGGGCAGGAAGTTCCACTGTGCTAAAACACTGACTAGTGCAACTGCTTAGTTGGCTACTCCCCCCCCCCCATACATTTTTAAAGGGCACAGCACTGAGAAGAAAAACGCTGGAGCCTCTGGAGCCCAACAAAGCTTTTAAGGGCAATTAAGACAGTGGCTGGGGACGTGGGTGGTGCTGTGGGTTAAACCACAGAGCCTAGGGCTTGCCAATCAGAAGGTCGGTGGTTCAAATCCCCGCAACGGGATGAGCTCCCGTTGCTCGGTCCCAGCTCCTGCCAACCTAGCAGTTCGAAAGCACATCAAAGTGCAAGTAGATAAACAGGTACTGCTCCAGCGGGAAGGTAAACGGCATTTCCATGTGCTGCTCTGGTTTGCCAGAAGCAGCTCTGTCATGCTGGCCACATGACCCGGAAGCTGTACGCCAGCTCGCTCGGCCAGTAAAGCGAGATAAGCGCCACAACCCCAGTCGGTCATGACTGGACCTAATGGTCAGGGGTCCCCTTTACCTTTTTAAGACAGTGGCTGCTACCATGGGTGCAGCCAGGATTTTTGTTAGGGATGTAGGCTTTTGTTGGAGGGCAGAACCTCAGATTTGTATTGATTTTTTATTGATTTAGAGGGGCAGGTCCCCGCCCCCCGGCTACACCCATGGCTGTTACTGATGATTTGTCTAGTGCAGTGGTGGCCAAACGTGGCCCTCCAGCTGTTTTGGGACTACAATTCCCATAATCCCTGACCACTGGTCCTGTTAGCTAGGGATGATGGGAGTTGTAATCCCAAAACAGCTGGAGGGCCAAGTTTGGCCATCACTGGTCTAGTGCTTGTGTTCTCATTGCCAGCCTGCTCACAGCCATCCATTCCCAGTGCTACTTCTCAACAACATCCATCCTGCCCCCCAGTAGGTTGTGGGGAGCATCAGGGTACTACCGGGAGGAAAATCCAGGGGGAAGCATGCCCTGGTCCCTTCAAATATTTGGAGGGCTCTGATTTTTTGCAGTGCAGATGTGTATCCACCTTTGCATGAGCCTAAACCTGCTTTCTTGCACACATCCCTTGCTGACTATGTTTCAAGAAACTGATGTCCTTGGGGCTAGCTTGTTGCAATCTTCTGCAATACTCCTACATGTACTTAAGTAGCAATAAATGTGTAATGGCAACTGGTCAGTCTAACTCACCAGTAGAGGCATGTGCTTCGGAACTCATTCTGGAATTCTGCATATCACAAGCCTGCCACCTATTCCAACTTACACACCATCAATTCTCCTCCTACATTTTTTGGTGTTTTGCAAATAAGTGACGTTTTAACTGAGCTTCAAGATGCACTCAGAAAGTGGAGT
This sequence comes from Zootoca vivipara, assembly GCF_965207765.1. Taxonomy (NCBI): domain Eukaryota; kingdom Metazoa; phylum Chordata; class Lepidosauria; order Squamata; family Lacertidae; genus Zootoca; species Zootoca vivipara. The sequence goes on from NC_142590.1 coordinate 40,731,693, forward strand.
GTGCATCCACTCAGAATTGTTGCTATCTTGGTATGGGCCATTTAATATTAAACAAAGTCCTGCATTAAGTTCAGCTCCACGGAGGGGAAAATGCATATTTTAATAAGAGGGTGTCTTTAAAAAAAGAAAAAGCTAGGCTTTTATTTATTTTATTTGCTACATTAGATTCCACCTTTCTTCCCTCATGTTACTCAAGGTGGCACAAATGGGTTTCCCAGAGGAAATCTTCCATCAAGCCACTTGACAGAAGTGAACCTGCTCACCTTCCCTTTGTGCCCTAAGCCACTTTACACAAAGTTTGTGCGCAAGAGGTTTGGAAAATGTTTTTCCAACACTGCACAGAAAGTTGCAAATATGTTGCAGCTCTACGAAAATACTTCTACAGTACTGTATGTGTTTGTATAATTCCACTTGCTCAGGGGAGACTGGTGGTTTTTTGTACATTGGCTACACTTGTATATCTTTGTGTCAAAGGCAAAAGATTATTGAACTGAGAAAAAGGAAGCCGAACTCTTGACTGGCTGCATTAAGAAAATTCCATAGGCAAGTTATTTCTCTAAAAAGGAGGCAATGGATGATTGGGGGAAATGAAGGAAATGAAAGCTTGCCTCTGTGAGGGAAATGAAAGCTTTCGAACATGTATGTATTTATTTCAGTTATTAATTGCTTTTCAGGATCAAGCTATCAAAAAGTGAGAGAGACGCGATTTTTTTTTTTAAAAAAACCTAGAATATCAGACAAAATAGGAAGCATTGAGTGGAGGCAGCAAATTGATTCATGAAAGAAACTGTTAAAGCACCTAAACAAGAGGTAACCAACAAAGTGCCCTCCAGATGCTGTGGACTGCAGCTTGACCACTGGCTGTGGCTGATGAGAGTTGCAGTCCTAAACAGCAACACAGCAACACCAAATTAGCTACCTCTGACCTAAACTCTTTTAAAGAAAGGCAATAGTAAAAAGATAAGATTTAAAGGCTTTATTGAATACCAAAACTCAGTGGGCCAAGTAAATGTTAACTGGAAGAGAGTTCCATAAAGTGGAGCCACCACTGAGAAAGCCCTGTCTCGTATGCTCATCAACCGTGCTGATTTCACAATAGGCAAACATGGCAAGACCTCTAATACAGATCTTAGATTATAGGCAGGGTGCAATGGATGTAGGCTGTCCTTAGGTAACCAGATGGCAAACTGCTTTAAGTCTTTAAAAGTTAATACAATTGTGTTTATATTGCCTCTCTAACTGCCAGGAAATTAAGGATGAAAATAGATCATATCTAAAACCTATCAGCATTGCTTGGGAGCCTTTGTCTTTTAATGAAGGCTTTGTAGTCCATGTGTACTCTGAATGTCAAAGATATACACACAACTTGCAGGAACATATTTGCATATTAAGATTTATTTTAATCATTTCTGGTTTTTTCATGGAAAGAGCCTGTTGCTTTCAATCTTGCTCAGTTTCATAATGTTACTTTTGTTTAGCCATTCAGTGTGGATGTTGCAATTTATATTTGTATCTAAACCAATAGGTTTGGGGATGTGCTTTTTTAAGGAGTTGGGCTGAATAGAAATTAATGTGATATGTCATATGGGTCCCATTTGAATGCTATTAATAATCTTCTGAAATGCAGAACTTACTTGTATTTCCTCTAGATGCTCATGCTAACCCCAAAAGTCACTTCTCTCTTTCACAGAAGCCAGACACATTTTGGAACCCCAAAAGTCCATTAGTGAAGAGGCCTGTCCAGACTGCAAGTCATTTATTTCTGTTGGCTAATACCGGTAATACCAAGTGCCCATCTGAAGTCTTAAAAGCAATGTTCCATTTTAACTGTGATGGGCCTAATCTCAAAAGGTTTCCTCAGTCTATCAGAAAGGCCAGATGGCTATCTGAACCACGCAAGACACCCTTCTCCTTTGGATGAAGTCTGATCAGTCCCCAAACCCCCAAAGGCAACCCCACTAATCTGTCTAGTTTTTAACTACCAACACCCTTAGAATTTTCACCTCAGTCTAAAGTGACTCTCCTACAGTTCAAACACCCCCATCCAACTACAGCAAACCAATGAAGTTTGCTACCAAGCCACACAATCCTGATATTGCACTTGGGAACCAGTAAGAAAGGAAGAAGGGGAAAGGATATAATCTGAACTCTACAAACCTGGCCAAATATGTATATGGTAAACAACTAGGGTTGGCCCAAAAGATTTTGCTGCCAGAAATGGAATGCTACTTCCCTTACTAGAAAACATTTCCTCTGAGTTCTTTATCACATAGCAAAAATCAGAGATAAGCTCTTCCTGGCCCAATTTATGTGCCCTTTGAGACATTTGAATGAATTACAAGTTAACAGTTAATTATTGATGTGAGGGTCACTAAAATTTGTTTCCCTACACTTGCTTAAACAGAGAGAGGGGCTTGTGTCAATTTTACAGATGACACAAATGTATTGTGTGAAACATGGGATTGCTTACAAGGGATTGCCCTTGAAGGCTACTGGAAAATTGCAGCTAGTCCAAAATGGAGCAGCCAAATTAATGTCTTACATTAGTTGCAAGGGGCATGTACTTTATTTATAATGAGCCCTTTTGCATATACTCCTAGCAAGGGTACACAAACATTAATGGGTGTTTGAACACCTTACCTTGCCCCTCCCCAGTACCCTCTCAAATTCCCTAGGTCAGAAGAAGGGGAAAATGAAGGCAGCAGAGCTTCCTTTCCTGCCAAGAAGTGCACTGAGACTACAAACTACCATAGAGCAGGAAGTTTGACTAGATGATTTTCAAGGTCCCTTCCAAGTAGACAATTGGAATTCTAGTTATTATAGCCACCTCTGGTCTCCCAGAATAGAGGCAGCATGCTTATGAACACCAGCTTCTAGGGAGCAATAGTGGGAGAGGGTTATTGCTCTCTTGTCCTGCTTGTGGGTATCTTGCCATTGTGGAAAAGAGGATGCTGCACGAGACAGGCTTTTGGTCTGATCCAGCAGGACTCATCTTATGTTTTAAACACTTTCCTATAGGAATGATGGGACGTGCGGTCCCAACATCCTCCTTAGCAGAAAAGGGCATTCCACTAAGTTGCTAGAGCTGCTTCAACTACCAAGTCTTCTTTCTCCTGCCTCGGGTAAATTGAGACAGCAGCTAAAAGGGGAAGACAATGGGGCCCTGCTTTTAGCTCGATATGAACAAGTCCCTGCTTGACTCATGCTTCCTCTCAAGTAATTGAACAGGCAAAGTTGCCTTTGTGAGCTTTTCTTTTCAGTTACTTGCCACATCTTGAATGGGCAGTCCCAGCATCTGTTGGGTTAGAGGCCATTGCCAAACAAGCATTTGGGGTAAAAGTTCCTAAGCTTTCGAATCAGCTTCCTATCACAGTGTGACAGATCTGGGAACCTAACCCTTTTCAACAAGTAATTAAATCTTATTTAAATATTATTAAATCATATTAATTTTACTGTGCCCTGCTTTGGGAAATGATATGAATGAAAAATGGGTTAAAAATGAAGAAATAAAAGTGGTGTCACTGCAACGAGGAGAAGGAAGAGGAGGAAGCAAAACAATTAATAAAAGCAGGAGAGGGAAATAATGTTTATGACAGGTAACAGGTAAATCTGCAAATGATTGCCTGAATATCCCCCCCTCCAGATAATGAAAAACTAACAACTTTTCTGGTTATGTCCTTATTTGAATGCACCATTAATAATAATTATTTTTTGAAAGTCTGACCAATGAGAAAGTCCCTGCAGAACCTGAGCATGAAACTAGCAGCCAGTTTCCTAAGAAATACAGGATTTCAATACGTCATGGGGCATATCTTCTACAAATGAATCAAGAGAAATATACTAGATGTTATTCAGGCTCATACTTATATTTAAAGTTAGCACAACATGAGGGGATTTTAAAATTGGAAACTCGGCATAGGTCACTCTAAAAAAGGAGGTCATGGACTCTATTAAAGACTCACTTTGCAACTCTTGGATTTGCACTAGAAAAAATGTAATTACAGATCATATATACAATTGGAACCTACAAAAAACATTGCAGTGTGTAGTTCTCCTGTTCAGTATTCCATTCAGGTGATGCACCCATGCCCATCGCCATAATACTCCATTTGATTCCCTCTCTTATCTGGTTCTTCCCCACGAAACAAATAGTCTGCATTCCATGGCCACTTCACAGCCCTTTCCTACAGCTTTCTTGTACTTTGGTGAACCCTAGGACTCACAGCTGAGCCTTCAGGTAGCATGCATTTGTTTAAATCAGTTTTTAAAGCTGTACTTCTATATTGCTGTAACCCACCCTTGGACTCTCCGGTGAAGGGCAGGTAAAAGACCTAGTAAGAATAATTTCTACTAACTAGGTCCCTGTGGCTGCTGGGATGAGGGTGGGGAGGCAGAACACTGAGATCGGGAGAAAGGAATGCTGACCCAGTTGCTCAAGAACATAACAGACCAGAAGGTGAACGTTTGCCCTCAAATTTTAATATAACACGTAGGAAAGCATGCTGTCTAGCAGTGCCTTGTGTTTATATTTTAGCATGGACTTCTGGTCATGAAATGACACCCTCAGCCTACCTCTAGAGTGCACACATTTTTGATGGGTGGATAAGGAGAGAGATCAGAAAACACCCTGCTTCTTTTTATGCTCTGCTGTGCTAAGAGAGAGCAGGCCTCTCTCTGTGCATTGCACAACTATACAACAAGATGTGCCTTGTTCCTCGCTACTGGGCAGCCTTCCCTGCTGGAATAAAATACTTCTGTCAATTTCTGCCTGTGGTGGTGGGGGGGCTGCCCAGCCCTAAAGATAACACACATTTCCAGGGGAAGTGATATGACACCCACCCCACCCCACCCCCACTTTGTTGGCGGGAAAACCCACAGTCTGGTTCTACCACCCTTCAGCTCTCAGATCCCAGACTAAACTAACCTGGAGGGTCATTCAAAGTTTACTTTCTCAGAGCTATAAGCAGGAGCTCCCAAATGCTTAAAGGGTCTTTACATCTTAAACAGCTGTGCCCCAAATAAGGGTGTCTCATCTTCTCAACTTCTGTTTGTGTTGGGGGGGTGAAGGGTAGGGGGGCGGAGAATGCCTCAAGCTCACCCTCTATGCCTCAGGAATGCACAGGACAGCAATCCTCTTAGTAGAGCTGATCTAGAGAGCCACACACCCAATGTGATGATGCTGAGAAACCAAGATTTCAATCCCTCCCCCGCTTCCTAGCGTATATGATTACAAATATCCATTTGCTTCAAGGGAGGTCTTATTTAAGAACCTCACCGTTCCATTGAATATAATGGCCTCCTTAGTTCAGAATGAAATTGCATTACACAGGGAACACTGTTTTGTAGTGTCTGCTATTGTTGCAATGTTGATCTAGCAACTGCTGTTAAAAATAAGGCAAAAACACTGAATTCAGTTACTGAACAATTCATTAGCTTATCTTTACTTGTACTGTATTTTCTTTAAGGTTACTGGCATTTACGAGGAACTCTGCACCTAAATTATTATAGTGCTTGCATGACACTTCTTGTAAGCTGCAGCCTCTCTTCTTTAAAATGCCAGGAGTTAACTGGATATTTCAAATGCCTTCACTTCCTACCTGGTCAAGTCTTCATAAGCCTGAAATTTTCTCTGGGACTCACATCTGAGGGAACCAAGAAGCTCATATTCACAAAGAGCTAAACTTTCTCAGAAACCAGTGAGTGTGTGTCTGAAAGAGCAAGGAACCCACAATCAATACTGATGCTAAGCAATCCTTGGATTAGGTAGTGGGTTGCCTCTCTCTTTCAGACAATTACCTGTGGCTCCCAGTTTCATTCATTCATTCATTTCATGCTTATTCTGCCCATCTATCCAAATTTGCCAAGTTTATATAGACAATAAGATACAATGCACAATTGTTAAACCCCTTAAACATAAACAACAAAACGAGGCAAAGCAGAAAATCCAACAAACAAACAATACCAGCATTAAACAGCAACAGTATGGTGCAAAAAGTGAAGAACCTAATGGGTTCTAATTAAATAAATAATTTTCCCCTGCCCCCTCCCCAATATGCACATGTACAGAGCTACAATCTACCTTCTATAAAGTGGGACCAGATATCTGTGCAGTGGTTTTCTCACCACCCCCTTGGCATATGTGGATGTTAAAGAGAAGGAGCTACTAATTCTCAGGTGTCCTGAACCCAAAAGGATTCAGTATAATTGAAAATATAATGAGCAGGGCTGTGATGTCCTGTATGTTTCTGTGTGCTCCCCTGTTGCACAGAATTTAGACCACAGCACATACCGTAATCTGGCACTTTGCATGAGCCCCCTCCCACAAGCAAAGATAGATGGTGGTGTTGCTGCATCAACACCATTTGCAAGGCAAATGAAGCAAGCCCCGCCTATCCACCCCAACAGCGGCCACACCCACACACCCAAACAATTCATTGTGCCCCCATCAGATCAAATTTCCCTTTCATCATTGCCTTCAACTTCCCCATCTTTCTGAAAACATTATAGTTTTTGCCTCCACCCTTGCAAGCAAAATAAATAATCTCCTCTGTTAAAGGACCATCAGATGAGAGTCAGCTATACATGCCATGAACTGGAATGATTTATGTAACTCAAAAAGAACGGGCTTTTCTTAGGGTTTGGAGAAGTATATGCTCAAAAATGAAGACAGGAGTGCCTGGCGTGCTCTGGTCCATGGGGTCACGAAGAGTCGGACACGACTGAACGACTAAACAACAACAACAATGCTAAAAAATGATGTTGCTTTACATCTGCATTCCCTTGCATCTTCTAGCAAGAAATTCTTATTTAAGTGCACATGGTGGTGATGTTTATACATCACATTTCTGGATAATGTTTAATGCCCTGAGAGTTACTGGGGCAACAATTACTATGTGAGTAGGTGTGTTATGTAGAATAGGAACAAGAGAGGCTCTCAAAATCCCAGTGGAATTGCCTGGAACAAGTTTTTATGTGCCCCCTATTTTAGTGAATAGCTTCACCATCACTCTAAGTTTTCATTCAGAAGTCCCTGGCGTACAGGCACTGATAAACATAGGAGGCTGCTTTATAACATCAAACCATTGGCCCATTTCCACCCCACTCTTCTGACTAGCAGTAAGTAAACCTACAGGATCTCAGACATAAGCTACCTGGGTCCCTTTTAACTGGCGATGCCAAGGATCAAACCTGAGACCTTCAACCGTCAATGTCCAACAGGTTGTATGTGAAATTCGGGTTCCAATTCTACCATCCCAACTTGTCCTTCTCTGCTAAGTTTTTTACTTCATAAGATTTATATACTGCTTGGTTGTAATAAAACCTCAATGTGGTTTACAAAAAGAGAACATTAAAATTATCAGTAAAATACAGTTAAAAACAACCATTTAAAATATTTAAAAACATTATCAACAATAAGCTTAAAAAACTGATTAAAACACACATCATCATTCTATATCTCTGGATAGGCTTGCCTGTTTTTAACAGACTTCAAAAAGAGTACCTGCCTAATGTCAACAGGCAGGGAGTTCCAAAGTATGTGTGCTGTCACACCAATAGATTTATTACAACCTTGTAGGCCTGTAGGCCTGTCTACCCAGCTGCCACTGTGACATCAACTAATTGCTAATGACAATGTGCCCATCCTTCCTTTGCTGCAAATTAAGTAATCGTTGGATTCCATAAACTGAGGTGAACTGTAGTGCCTAGATGCCTGTTAGGATACACCTGCTACTTCATAAACATTTTTGGATGCAAATACATTATGGCCTTACTCTTTCAACTTTGAATAATAAGCCCAGTTCCACTGCAGGCACCTGAGTAGTGAGAAAGGCTCACTGTGTGTGTGTGTGTGTGTGTGTGTGTACGTGCATGCCAAGCAGGGCCGGCTCTAGGTATAGTCCCGGTGGCGCAGGGGGCCAGGGCGCCGGGCTGGCAGGTGGGGTGCTGCTCGGCGAAGCCGCATAGAAGCCATGCTGCGCGCTGCGAGGGTGGGGGCGCCGGAGCGATCTCAGCGCCTCAGCGCCAGGGCGCCCGACCTGCTCGAGACTGCCCTGATGCCAAGAGTCAACTTGGAATTTTCACACACAACCTGGGGGCGGGGAGTTGCTCCTAGCTAGTCATTGCATCGGGAGATGCAATGACTAGCTAGTAGTCTAGCTATGTAGTAGATGAACTACATCCAAGAGTATTAAAAGAACTGGCAGAGGTTATTTCAGAACCACTGGCAATAATTTGTGAAAATATTTTTCAAATTATTTTTGAAAACAGGCGAAGTTCCAGCAGACTGGAGGTGGGCAAATGTTGTCCCTATTTTCAAAAAGGGGGAAAGAGAGGACCCAAACAATTACCGCCCAGTCAGCCTGACATCAATACCAGGAAAGATTCTAGAGTAGATAATTAAGCAAACGGTCTGTGAGCACCTAGAAAGAAACGCTGTGATCACTAAAAGTCAGCATGGGTTTCAGAAAAATAAGTCATGTCAGACTAATCTGATCTCATTTTTTGACAGAATTACAAGCCTGGTAGATGAAGGGAACGCTGTGGATGTAGCCTATCTTGATTTCAGCAAGGCCTTTGACAAAGTGCCCCATGATATTCTTGTAAAGAAGCTGGTAAAATACGGGCTAGACAATGCTACCATTCAGTGGATTTGTAACTGGCTGACTGACCGAACCCAAAGGGTGCTCATCAATGGCTCCTCCTCATCCTGGAGAGTAGTGACTAGTGGGGTGCCACAGGGTTCTGTCTTGGGCCCAGTCTTATTCAGCATCTTTAGCAATGACTTGGATGATGGGCTTGAGGGCATCCTGAGCAAGTTTGCAGACGACACCAAATTGGGAGGGGTGGCTAATACCCCAGAGGACAGGATCGCACTTCAAAATGACCTTAACAGATTAGACAACTGGGCCAAAGCAAACAAGATGAATTTTAACAAGGATAAATGTAAAGTACGGTACTACACTTGGGCAAAAAAAAATGAAAGGCACAAATACAGGATGGGAGACACCTGGCTTGAGAGCAGTACATGTGAAAAGGATCTAGGAGTCTTGGTAGACCACAAACTTGACATGAGTCAACAGTGTGATGCAGCAGCTTAAAAAGCCAATGCAATTCTGGGCTGCATCAATAGGAGTATAGCATCTAGATCAAGGGAAGTAATAGTACCACTGTATTCTGCTCTGGTCAGACCTCATCTGGAGTACTGTGTCCAGTTCTGGGCACCACAGTTCAAGGAGGATACTGACAAGCTGGAACGTGTCCAGAAGAGGGCAACCAAAATGGTCAAAGGCCTGGAAACGATGCTTTATGAGGAACGGCTTAGGGAGCTGGGTATGTTTAGCCTGGAGAAGAGAAGGTTAAGGGGTGATATGATAGCCATGTTCAAATATATAAAAGGATGCCATATAGAGGAGGGAGAAATATTGTTTTCTGCTGCTCCAGAGAAGCGGACACGGAGCAATGGATTCAAACTACAAGAAAGAAGATTCCACCTAAACATTAGGAAGAACTTCCTGACAGTAAGAGCTGTTCGGCAGTGGAATTTGCTACCAAGGAGTGTGGTGGAGTCTCCTTCTTTGGAGGTCTTTAAGCAGAGGCTTGACAGGCATATGTCAGGAATGCTTTGCTGGTGTTTCCTGCTTGGCAGGGGGTTAGACTGGATGGCCCTTGTGGTCTCCTCCAACTCTATGATTCTATGATTTTGTACATGCCTACAGTTGCTCTCTTCCTTTCTTAGTGTTGCATCTCCTTCAGGGCTGGCTCATATAAAGTCCTTTTAATCACATTACCTTGCGAATCCCATGAAGAATGTCCTTAAAAGTAGGGTAATTGTCCTTTGATCAACTTTCACTCAAGCATTGGATCCCACTTCACCCAGTTCCTACCCACAAAGGACCATGGCCTGGCAATGAAGAGGAAACTTGTGCATGATGATTCTGCCCTTCACTCCCCTCAATTTTGCTGCCTCCACCCAATTTTTTTTTTAAGTGAAAGAGACACACTTGGAATTAGAGTGGGTGTGACATTTAGGTGGCAGGCCATTGTGTGAGACCCTGAAAGTTTAAAAAACAAGTGCCATAGAACTCTGAGGGCTTAAAGCAACCCCCTTTGTGGAGCAAAGGTCTGAGTTTTGATTCGGGACAATGGTGTTTCTCAAATTTCTTCCAAAAACCTGCACCCCATCTGTGATTTGAATGCAATCGCTTTTCTCTCACCCTGCAATTCATTTGGCAAAGACGAAGCAGATGCAAGAGACGGGGGCTGAATTTTAATGATTGGGTTTTACCTGAAACAAAACAAAACAAGTAAAAACAAAACACAACAAAAAAAGAACCCAGCGGATCCTTTTAACAAACAAAACAAAACACATGTTTGAAGTTAGCAAGAAGGGTAGGGATAATATAAAATATCATTTAAAAGGGCTCCGATCATTAGACTCCAAGAAGAGCTCTGCTAATGAGCCTCTCACAAATGAGGGAAGTGCTGCTTTCCCTCCGTTTTCTGCTTGGCTTGCCACAAAATTGCCTACCTGGGGCGAGGAGGTTGGGTTATTACACAGTATGAACTCACATGATAAGATGGAGGTCAGCCGCATTTGGATTTCCCTGTGATGTCAGCACACTAGTATCACAGGATGTTTCAGATCTCTGCCATTAAATAGATATATCTAATATACATATGTATTATGTATATATGTTCATTAAGGGTGATCTTCCTGTCCTGGGCCTGACCACTGACACTACATTGTAGCCCAATTTTGAGATATCTGATCATATGGCAACACTGTCTGATTATGTAAAGAGGCATATTGTGGATTTTAGGGTTGTTGCTGTTGTCATGAGGCAGGCACCCAGTGTCTAAGTGAGTCAGATGATACCAGCTCTCTCAGTCTAGTATTTTATTTTATGGGTGGAGAGGGCAGGATTCAGACTATGTGAACTAATAATAGAAGTACTCGTGAGTATATACAAAATCTACACACACACAGTGTAACATGCCTCTACTTAGAATGAAGGAATTCCAGGTGGGTTTTCGTACCCTAGCCTCTTCTTCTAAGAACCTCCTTTGTCTAATAGCAGAGTGGTTTGGGGAATTGACTTATCATTGCAGTGCAAGTTCAGTGAGCAAATGCCTAGGGGTTTTTCAACCAATGAATTCAAAAGTGGACGGTACAATACAGACACCTGAGAGTTATATAAGGGATTGAGAATGTTGCACTGTCATTTTGATGGTGCATCCACCCACAGAACAATAGTTTCCTGTTCTAATTTCTCCTCGTCTTACACAGGATACAGCTGTAAAGGCCCAAAATTAATCAGGAATATGGAACTGCTTCAGTACCAATAGAACAAAAAAAAAATTAAGAATTCTACTCAGACAGCATATACATAATATGTGTTATCTGGATATGTCGTATAATAGATGCATAAAACCATTAATATGAAACTCCTCATTGTGTGTGTGTTTGAATTAAAATAAATTCATGTTGCTTTGCTTTCGTTTGCTTTCAGGAAATATGGACTCACGTGGACTTGCTGTCGCAACATGTGAAGAGATGGCAGACCGTGTTTAAGTTGTTCCTTAAACAGCTGAAGTAACTGACAAAGTGAGTGTATCTGAAGAAGTGTGCATGCACACGAAAGCTCATACCTATGACAAACTTAGTTAGTCTCTAAGGTGCTACTGGAAGAATTTTTTTTACTTTGTTTTGACAAAGTGATATTAGAGAATGTGCATTCAACTGAAAAGTTTCAAACACAGCTTGGTCATTATCCGTTGTTTCCTGCTGGAGACCATGCATAGTTACAGGACAGCGAGGAAAATACCCTATTTCCAACTCCCTTTCCTTCACATTTCCTACGCCTTTGCGTGGAATGTGCAAGAATGCCAGTGTTTAGGCACATTTCCCCTCTAGCTGGCATAGACAAAGATCTAAAAGGCTGCTTCCTCATACTGAGTAGGATATTAGTCCACCTCGCCCTTAAGGGTTAATAACTCTGCCAGTGGAAGTGTCCTTCCTTGCCCAGCTACCTGAAACCCTTTAGCCATAGATGCTTGGGAAACCAGGTCCTTCTGCTACACAAACCATAATCTCTCTACTTTCTTCCTCCCTGAATGCCACACGTTATCTCCTTGCCCAGATGCCTTATTTTTCGCACTTGTTTACTCTACAGTATGGAAAGAAGCTCCCTTGTTGCATGTTACGCCGACCACCGTTTCAGACCGAAGAGTCGGCATGATGGGCCCTTGGTCTGACCCAGGAAAGTTGTCCTTAATGCTGCCTCTTAGGCTGCTTTGGATGCATCTGAGGCCTTTGCGGAGTAAAAAGAAGGAGGAGGGGGCGGGGGGCGGGAGAACCAAGGGCACTAAAGCCCACAGCCAATTCCCAGCCTTTGCTGTAATACTTTGTACCCAAACTGTTGCTTCTGTTCCACCTTCAAGTGTGGATAGCTTTGTAGTTCTCCCAAACACACACACTTGATTGTGTTCTCACAGAGCTCTCTCTCCCCTCCCCTCCTCCCCACTCCGCCCTATTCACATCACCTCAAAGTGCATTTAAGCATCAATAAGGTGCGAAGGGAAAATTGTCTGTCACTTTAATCCAGGCCCAAGGGGCTGGGAAATAAAAAGGGAGAGAAAGGGAACGGTTCTTTAAGAGCCTAAAAATCCATACAATAGCTGTGGGAATGCTGGTCAGGCCCTTTCCTAGCCCCTGCCTCCCTGGTGATCCCTCAATTAGCACGCAGGGCCTTATTCTATAGGAGCACTTGTCTTTAAAGGTGAGCCTGTTTGTTTAAAGGGGCTCTTTTAATATTTACCAAGTTGGCCTCCAGGGAAAGCCAATGGAGCTTGGAGACTGCAATGCCTGGAGAAGAATTTGGGGGAGCACTGTGCAAAGGGCCCTGCAAACTGCACCGTGGCAGGTGGGACTTTTGTCATGGTGGCAAGTCAGAGGCAGAGAAAAGCCTGGAACTTTCTGAGTCTAAGAAAAAATGGCTGGTTTTAAAAGACACCAGATAAAACTATGTCTGGGTGCAATCCAGCCCAACGCAAATCAATGGGCATTTCATCACAAACGTCCCGAGATGGGGATGGTATCCAACACACCTATTGTATTTTAGTCTGGTTTGGCACTGTTGGTGAAGAACTTGTGTTCTGGTGCAGCAGAGAGAGGAGGCAAGCTGATTAATTGCTGTAGCTAATCAATTAATTTGTTCACTGCGTATTAATCAGATTGTAACCAGAGGTCCTCTGTGAATGGCTGTGTTAAGCACTGATAGTACTGTCGGATGCAATCTGTGTGCATCTCTTGATGATCTTCTATGTGATAAATGGGTTGCTATTTAATACTACCAGCACCACTAATAATAATAAAGTTGGTATAATTCTAAAGACATAATACCATTTTGCTGGTATTAAAATACCACGATGTTTATTTGCAATTATCCAAAGAGGTAAAGCAACTAAAATTCAATCACTTGACAAACTTTTTTTAAAAAAGCAAGAAAAACTAAATGTTAAAACAATTAATATATTAATAACACACCCAGGTGAATTGTGCCCTTACCTCAAACACTCCAGTGCTTGAGAGCCAGTCTCTGTTGCCTGCAGGAAGTGTGTAGAACTGGGAAAGATTGTCTCCAAATTTTCTGCTATGAGTTTATGGAATGAGGAAGGGCTTGCAGCTGGAGGGATATACGGAAGTGCTTCTATTTAAAGGAGCACTTGCTGAGGGACTAATGAGTGATCAAGTTTAGCATATAGGAAAAAGAAGGTGGAGTTGGTGGAAACAGGAGACAGTGGCTGAAGAAATAAACAGGCATTCAGATGGGGAAGAAAATGTACAGGGGATCCTGGGGAGGGTGCTGGCGTCACTATGGGTCAGGAAAGTAGCAAATACAGTAAATAAATAAATGGGTGGTGGAGAGACGGAGCCTTACCCTGCCTCTTTCCCCCACTCTCTCCCTCTTTCCTCTCCTTTTAGGAGGCGGGTGCAATAGGAGGGAGCCTCTCCCCGCTAGGCTCTCCATAAACCTTTATTCTGCTCTGAGTGAATCCAAGGCTTTTTGAGGGGTGGGTGGGGTCAGGATTCACCCCTGGCGCCGGGCAACGCGCCCCTCTTGGCCTGGGGGCAGCCGGGCCGGAGTCAGGCCCGGGCCGTCCGGCACAGGCCGGGTCCTTAGGCGTGAAACTGGAGACGCCGCTTGGCGCTCGCATGGCGAGGCCAGGAAGCGGCGCCGGAGGACGGGGCGAGGGGCGCTGCCAGCTCAGGCTGCAAGAAGGGCACGGCCGAGGGCGGGGTCCCCCGGCGAGAAGGGAGGGGTAGCGAGAAGGAGAGGTGCCCCCGCCGGCCTCCCCGCCGTGGCTGGAGAGCCGAGGAAGGGGGCGCTTCGCGGAGGAGCCGCTGGGTTCTCCGGTGCTTGCTGCGGGGAAGATTTGCGCGCGGCAAGCGGGAGAACCCCCTCTGCTGAAAATGGTTCCTTAGTCACTTTTAATTAGCCCCCTCGATTTAATTAGCGAAGTTGAAACATGCAATTAAAATTAGCTCAGTTTAGCAGGTCTTCAAGGGAAGGCCGAGGGAGGGAGGGAAGCTAGGCCGGGGAGAAGGGAGCGCCGCGGGGGACGGGCGGGAAGGTGGGGCCGAAGAGGAGCGGACGGAAGGCAGGCAGGCGCGGAGGTGCTCCACTGGAGCCTGCCAGAGGGGGCGCAAAGCGGAGAGGACCATTGGCACCTCTCCCTTCAAGGCTTTCTGCCTCCTTTGGGAGCAGCGCAGAAATGAAAGGTCAGCCTGATTGGCTGTTTCTGGTGACATTTCTTTGACTCGCGCCGAAAGTTCAAGGGAGGCATCAAACTGTTCCCGACCATAGGCTTGTTAGTTGCGCCTGGAGGGAAGAGCGCTTGTCTCATTGGCCCCAATGGAAGCCCAAGGCCCACTGGAGTGGAGGCGCCGTAGAGCGATGGGCGCCCCGGGCCCGCGCGCTCTCTGCCCAGGCCAGCCGAACTTCTAGCTTCAAGTGAGCGGAAATCAACCGGGCACGGAAGGGGGCATTTCTGCTGCCACGTTCTGGGAGAACCATCTCCTCTCTTTCCCCATCTCTTTCTATAGATTGGCAAATGGAGGTAACCGGGTGTGAAGTTATTATGGTCTAACATTTCCATTATCCCCAGAAATGGGTCCACGTCACATTGGCCCGAGCCCCGTTGAAGTGTTGTTGCCAACAGAGCAATATTTGTCAGATTTTAGTTTTTAAATATAGGAAGGACTAAGTCAAACGTGAAATTGATGATCATGTAACGACCACAAAAAAGCATTCCATCACTAAAACTGGCCGCCTTACCAGTGAACTGAAAGATAGACAAGCTAACGCAGATCTTAAAAACAATTAGTGGGATGGCAGAAGATTGGGAAATTACAGGCCTGCCAGTGTAAACATCTGTTCTTCGAGAAATGGTGCGAACCATAATTCAAGATACAAGAATAAGCCTTGTGGAGGAAGAATTAGCAAGGCTTCTGCAAAACAATTATTTGTGTGTGCCAACAAACGTGAGTGGGAAGTAATCTGATAGAAATTGTGAATTTAGGCATGCAGAGAGAGGAAAAACTTTGCGTGCAGTGTTAGCCATACTTGGAGTAGACTCGTTGAATTAAGGGAGTTGCAGATGATCATTTAGGTTTTTCAGTCTCCGGGTACTGCCGAGTAAATTTAGCAGCATGGGATAATAAGCTTGGTCATCTCACGGATTAGTCTCGGTTAAAGAACAGGAAGCGGAGGACTGGAATTAATGGACCGTTTGCACATTGAAGAGATGCGAACATTAGGATCTCTCAGGGATCTGTACTAGAATCGGTGCTATTTTTATCGTGTACTAAAGGATCTGAAGTCAACAACGAGTAATCAGATTATTGAGGATCCCGAAAGCGCCGGCTTTTGATTTCTAAACAATCGTTAGAAACTGGACAAATGAACAGTAAAAATCGCAAATGATATTTGCCACTAAATGTCAAGAGATGCACACTGGGGCAAAACCCAAAACTTCAAATACCGTATGACATCATATGATGACATCGGAACTGATAGTCACTTTCCAGGAAAAAAAATATATTGGAGCTGTGGTGCACTGCTCAGTGAAAATGTTAACTGAGCATGCAATGGAGATAGGGAAAATATAAAATCCATCTCGAAAATGGATTGAAAATAAAGCCACCAGTCTTATATAAGACTCTTACACAAAAATCATGGACCAGGTATTTGATTTATTTCGTGCAATTATTAAAAAAAACACATCCCAATTTATCGAGGTGTAAGAAAACGTTATCTACAAGGAAAGCGTTTGGCTTTTTTTTTTTAAAGAGAGTGCTAAGTGGGCGCATGGCAGAGGTTGATAAAATCATGAATGGTTTTGAAAAAAGTAAGGGATAATTTTCCCTTCCTCTCTAAGAATACTAGAACTCGGGGTCAACCAAAGACATGATTGTTTGACGATAGATCAAGACAACGCTTCTTCACACCACACATAATTAGCTGGCGGAATTCGCTGCCACAGGATGTGGCCACAACCTCCGGCTTAGAAGGCGATTAGGCAAAGTCCTGGAAGCCTGCCAGAACAGTTAAACCCAGTTCAAAGGCAATGTAGCTCGGAATAATGGTTGCAGGGTGGGGTGGGCCAGCTTGTGAACTTCCTTGATGCGCTGTGTTGGACCAGTATGGTTGTTTGCTGTGCTGGGTTCCAGATTAAGTGAAAGACTAGGCTCTTTGACTGAAGGGCTGAACCACGAGGCTATCTGCAACAACCCCATAGACTATATTTTACGCAGAGCTTCCACTATTCCGGGTACAGCCAGCCAGTGGATCTGCTTGGGCAAAGGTTTCTCAGGGCTGTGCGGGAGAAGCGGATGGCTATGGGCATGGCGTAGTTAGTATTTATGTTGGGGGGCGGCAGGTTTCATGTTGGAGGGGGGCAGGCTTCATGTTAGGGGTGGAAGAACCTCAGTTAAGTATTTTTATTGATTTCCTTGATTTGCTACGACCATGGCTCTGGAGCAATCATCCTAACTTGAGTTCCCGATCTAAGTGCTCTCCGTGGGCATCCCAAAACCGATGGGGTCAGCAAACACATCTCACCTATAGGGCTTCACCCCCGCCCCAGACATATAGGGAAATGACCTGAGAGGGAGATTTCGAGCTGTGTTTGAGGGGAGGGCTTGTTACTCCTAAAGGCCAAGGAACCCCCTTTAAAACAGAGGGTTGGCAACCATAAACCATGTCTAACTCAAGTCAAAGGCGACTGGCTATCCCCGTGCGAAGCAACATTTGTCCGGAAGTCTGGATGGATGAAGAGTTGGAGGGTTCATTCAGAACCAAGCCACTCAGGATGCTAAGGTTTCAGCGATCCTACGAATCCCAGTGGAAACGTTTCCAGTCCTCATTGAGATCAGATGGTGTCTGTGGTATTTTGCCAAAATCAAGTCCAAGTTAAAGACCGATTGCCTTGCCTATTAGGCTAAATAGCACCATTATCTTAATGCCCTTGTGGTCGGAGCTTCTAGAGAAGAAGAGGAACGTCTGGCACTCAGAAAGGTAATATAATCATAGAATTGTAGAGTTGGAAGGGACCACGAGGGTCATCTAGTCCAATCCCTTGCAATGCAGAATTCTTTTGCCCAGCGTCGTCAGCCGGAATGCAGTGGGGGGCACTGGCTCCGCTTTCCACGCAGGTCCCCTCCCCACGTGCATACGCCGATGCCTTCCGAGGTCACCCCCATCTTGCAGTCACCCACCCATTTAGGGAGGAGTAGGTAATGCTTCAGAAACTTGAAAAGGGGCTTTTAAAAATTAATTAATTAATTAATTAATCCATTTATTTTGCCATATATAGAAATCTAACATTAAACCAAAAATGTTTCCAATCTCATGTCTGTGTTAGATTAACTGAACTTGCAGATTGGAAGAAGCGTCGATGGGAAGGGATATTTATTTATTTATTTATTTATTTAGAAAGACGCGAGGGAAAGGAGGGGGGCGGGTAGGGTAATTTTCATTCTTGTAATATTGGTTTGGGGATAATTACTTTTAATGTCAAAAAGATTTAGTTTAATATCATCTCTATTAGGCTGCTGGGCGGATAATTAAAAGTGAAGCGGATAGCAGGAGGGAAAACAGATGGGATTTGCTTACTTTGATTCAGTAGGTAAATAATGAAAAAGTCAGTGGCAAAAACCCCTCGAACAATTGAAACCTTAAAGATCACTAACATTATTGGAAGCACTTGCAAAGTGCCTCCTTGAAGAGTAGCCGGATAAATATATACCAAACGAGAACTATATTTCTGTATAAAGCTCTTGTTTCTGCTCCCCGCCTCCTGTGGAAGAGATGCCCTCCTCCCCGCCCCCACGATTAGACAGCAGAAATAATATTTTAATTACGATTTTGTTCCCGTAAATAGGAGTTTGGTTCCATGATCGGAAACTCGTTCCAAAATGCTAACTGGCACTTTTAAAAATAAGTATTGTAATAAATCGTAATTTCAGCTTTCTAGGCGCTGTATAATGGAAAGTTCAAAAAAAAAAGCACCAAAAAGAAAAAAAGAAAAGAAAAAGCGGGACGGCGGAGGATATTTTCATCTGTAAGTATAATAATAATATAATAATTGGAATGATGACGGCGGCGGCAAAAATCACCACAATAATCATAATCGAAAAAGAACTGGGGACGGCAGTATTTTAGCTCGGCCCTAGGCAAGGCAACCGGCTTGGGAGTCAGCAATGAACAGGACTTTCCTAGAAGAAAATATGTATACTAAGCGGACGTTCGTACCCCAGAGAGGGGAAGAAAGGGGATAATGGAGAAGCATATACATCTACTTAACGCGATTTATAAAAACATCAGAAACGCACGAGTCTCCCAAGTGCTTTATAAGCGTGATAATGCTTTGCACATCAGCTTAGAGGTCTTTGGACCGTGGATAAAAACAAAACAAACCCTAATAATAATGCAGATGTCATTCATGAGTGTGCTTCAAAAACAACAACAATATGACAACAAATATAATATTGCATAACACCCCATTTTTATTGTTGACGAATGCGCTTGTACGTTAATGTGAAAAGCGAAAAGCGTTTATTTGTTTAAAATGAAATCCAACTTAGTAGCCTGTCTTTTCCAGTTGGCACCCTTCCACTCCAATACCAACGCAATAATTATATATTTCGCTTCCCGGCTGGACTTTTCTCCCAGCCCTTTCCGATCCAGTCCACCTGATACTATTTTTTTAATTGCCTGAATTCGGCCCAACTCGCAGGGGCTCCAGAGGATCTGGAGAGACGCGGAGGCTTGGTTGGGTTTTGTTCTCCCCGAGACCAACCCACCCCCGTCCGCCCCCGGGGACTTCCCCTCCCTCTTTCACCCGAGGAAGCAGAGAGCCGGTCTGTCTGTCTGTCTTTCTGTTTGTTGCCGCCCTGCGTAAGCTCCTGCCTGGATCCGCCAGGGTGCTTTCCGCACCTTCTTGTCAAGTTCAATTAGCTCCCGATCTTTTCAGCTAAAAGGACCAGCTCTGCTGCCCTGCAGGGATTCGGGCGCTGATTCATCCCGAGAGCGAGCGGACCCTAGCCCAGCCCAGCCCCTGATCCTTTTGCTCCGGGTCCTCATCGCAGGCATGACCAAGAAGTAGCAGATGAGCGGGCAAAGGATGCTCTAAGGAAATAAGGAGGGTTGAAGGGAGGAAAAACTCACCCACACAGCCACACACCCAGAAGCCACTGATTTTATGCCTCCCCCCCCCCGGAAGCTCCTAATGAATGAGAGCTCCATTTTGTTATTTGGGTAGTGGTGTGTGGAGTGGCTGAAGGAGGGTTGCTTTCAGGCTGAGGGGCAAGATCTGGTGTGGGGCAAAGTCCTCTACGCCTCCTGTGGCTTCTCTGGAGACAAGAGATGGTTAGAGAGCCAACGTTATTCCTGCTCAGAGCAAACCCGTTGAAATCAATGGGCATGACTGAATGAGGTCCGTCGATTCAAGACGTTCTGCTCTGAGTTGGATGTAACTCATTAGCTGGAAGGAAGGGGAAGGGGAAACAGCAGGGAGAGCAAGGAACCACAGCGCCAAACCAGCGCCCGGAGAGAAAGGTTCATTTCCTGCGATCCAAAGCGATGCCGCCGCCGCCTCCCTGCCTGTAATACTAACAGATCTCAAACTTTGTGCGCCTGTTCTCAGCTCTGCCACGCGGATTTTTAAGGAACTCGAGCCGCCGAGCGATGTCACAGGAGGAGCGTGGCCTGAATTCGACGGCGCTTTGGGAAATGACACGGGTTAGTAAGACGTTCAGGGTGGTGAAAACAAGCGCGCGAGAGAAAGTAAAGCCAGCCTTTGTGTAAGAAGACCCAGAAGCGATCCAAACCGGAGTCCCTCTGGTTTAAGCTCGCTGAGGACTTGGCATGCAGTGGTTTGTGGATCGCACCCTAAAGGGGACACATTTCCTTCGAAGCAGCTACGTTTGTTGGGATATTGAACGATTCGCTGCGTCGCAAAGTGTGCTAAGGTTCCGGGTATTAACGCTCAAGTCAAGCGCTTGAAAACTCTCCTTGCTTGAGTAACTGCAACTAACGACAAGTTTGCATAAGATGGGAAGGACCAATAATGCGTTAAGTTCCTTTTGTGGGGAAGGGGTGGGGGCATGTGCGTGGAGCAGAGGGAAGAGGCGGGAATCGCTGGTTTGTGCGAAAACCTTAGAAGGGTCTCCACGAGCCTGACACCTCGGAGACAAGGAAGGGGGAGATCGGGGCTCTTTCCACTTCAAGGCGCACGAAGACTGCACCCAAGGACCAAAGAGACTCCTCGGACTGCTTTTAAGTTTCCTTTAAAAACAACACACACACACACACAGAGAGAGAGAGAGAGAGAGAGAGAGAGAGAGAGAGAGAGAAGTTAGCTGTCACATAAACAGTAGTTGTGTCAGAGTTGGAAACACCCCAGTCCAAGGAAACTGCACACAAGCGAATAACGTAACAAAAAGCAGCAGGAATCTGTTATTTCTTTATTGTTTGCTTGGCGTTTATTACAAATTATTTATTGGTGATCACCATTTCTTCGCTTCCTGAGAGGGAAAAGTTAAAATGCGGGTCCAAGAGACGCGGGATGCACACCTCAGTTAGGTCACTTGTTTCCCCACGTAGAGCCCACGCCAGCCAATCCCTTGCAATGCAGAGCCCAAGGGACACGCGTATTGTGGGACCACAAAATGGGAGAAAGAACTGAGGGTACCTTGAGAAACAATCAAATCCCTCTGAGCGGTTCTTTCTGGGTATTCCTGAGGATTTCATGGCAAAGTCCCGGTGGTAGAATATTGTGTCAACTCCACGACCCAACCCCGCACCCCTAAAAGCGAGTCTGATTTCAGATATTTGCATTAAAATCAATGAGGCTGACTGCTTTCGTCTAAAAACTTCAAAGATTTTATATTGTTCGTGCCTCGGGGCAGGGATATCTTTTTTCTTTTTCGTTTGTTTGTTGTAAAGTCGTAGCAGCGATAACAAAATGAGACGAAATGAAAAACAGAAAACTGCACTTAGACAACACTGTGTCGTCTGGTAACGGTAAAAAGACGGATAAATATATCACACACAGCCCAGTTTTGTACCAGTATCAGTAGTAAGGTGTGCGCGTGCGTGTGTGTAGAAAAGCTAATTAAAGTCTTAACGTCTATATGAGCACATAAGAGTGATGGTAAGTATATCAGTGTACATATATGAAAAAGAAAAACATACACATGGCCGGCGCGCGCGATCGGTAAACTAGTTAAGCCGTGGTGCTTTAGCTTAAAAAGTGCCTTAAATCCAAGGCCCTTCCGCCTTTTTGTTTTGGTGGTGGATCGCGTGACAGATCGTTCAGCTTGACATCTAAAACACTTATTTGGAAACAATTTCAATGTCAATCAGCGTGACTTGTTCCAACCTGACATGTTTAACACCGGTATGCCATAAAAGTATTTCCCTCCATTATTCTTTCTCGTTAGCATGTTGATTTAGTGAAGACATGCATATTTTTTTCCTTTTAATATACCTCATTTCTTTTATAAAATTATATTTCACTACATATAATGCCATGAGCTTTTCATTTATCACAGTCAACACATCTATATATCTCTGTCTTAATAAAGTTAGCTTTTATATTACATGTATTTTGGGCGCGCGATACGTATGGTTTAGCCTAGCTATAATTTTTAAAAGCCATGTACACAACTTCTCAAAAATAATAATAATATCAAAGTTAGATCCTGACTCCTTTTTTAAACACAAGATAATGAGAAAGTGTATGAAGTCGCCGAACAATGGAAACTCTCCTCGCCCTGTGACTGAACCAACCTAGAGGCGCATTGCACAGATTTCAGACGTTGCTTACAAGCCTTAATTAGGACATTCTTCCCGGAAACCATCCCAAGTTTGTACTAGACATCTCTGGACGGGAAAACTAGGGGAGCACGCCGTGCATATGAGAGACCGGCTGCCAGGTCCAGCTCAGCAGCTCCCCATATCTGATCCATTTAACTGATCCACGAAGCTCGTCGCTTTCCAAAAAGCGCCGCGCCTTGATGGAGCAGTTAACTCACTCAGGCCCTTGAAATGACAAGTAGGAGAGCAGCAAGAAAGCGCAGCCCCAACTTTGCTTCCCCCACCTTCCAACATACACACTTCGGAGGTGCGGGCAAGCAGGGCACTGAGAACTTCCAGCAAAATTTTAAACAATAAATAAATGGAGAAATGACGGGACGGGGCGTCAAAAAGACCGCTTCCTCCTGCTGGAGAGGAAACACAATGGGAACTGCCCGTCCTTGCCTGGCAAGCGAATTCTTGCACCGTTCCCCGAAGCCAAGACGTCTCCCTCGGCGGAAACGAAAGAGGAGCTCTGGCTTGAGCAAAAGGATCCTGAGCAGAGGGAGGCCTGAAATCGAGACGGAAGGAAGGTGCTCTCAGCAATACATCTCCCTCCGCTCGTGCAACGGGTTGGGGTATTGGTTCCCTAAAACCGGGGGTTGCTTTTCCCCCAAACGGGATTTCAGGAGGAGAGTTTTGCCTTCATCTGAAATTTAATTATTCTAAAACTTCTTGAATGAAGGCAGCAGACGAGCGGGTTCAGCATTACAAATGAAAGAGAAGCGCCTGAACTTCATTTTGCCAGGACAGATAGAACCATTGCCTGGAACAAACATGTGCGGAACACCGCGTTTTTCGTTACGCTGGAAAAGCGGGTGGGGAAAAAGTTACATGCAAAGCAGTCGGCTTTTCCCCCTTTCTCTTGGTAACTGAACAGGGCTTTAAAAGATACTTCCCAAAGCACGCGAAATGCAGGTTCCCACCCGCCCCACCTTGCAAATATTTCAAAAATATTCAGTTATATCCCGGCGGGATTTTTAAAGTGCGTTGCTCCCAGGCCCACTCTAATGTCTCAAACGGTTTTTGCGGGTGCCTGATTTATTGGAGTAGAGCGTAAAGCAGCAAATGACATAAGGAGTTGGTTCAAGGGACTGGGGTTAATGCTGTGAACGATTCCAAACCCTTCTTCCCCTTGGGATGGCGAGGACCGCTGCCTGGCCCAGCGGAGCCTCGACAGAGATCCAGGTGGGAGCGAGTTGCATGGCTTTCACGCAACTTCCTTCCAGGAACCTCTCTTCAAACCAAGCAGGTCCCAAGGAGTGTGACGTCAGCCATCGTCGCTTAAGTCGACGATATTCGGAAACAAAACAATATTATAAATGCGAACGACTCCGGTGATAGCGGCCTTAATTGCTCACGGATCGATTCCCCGTTTTAATTGTCCCAATGGAATGTCAGAAAGATTCCTGATTGAATTTTTAATTAAACAAACAACCAATAATTGAATCTGAGGAAAGAAAAAAAAGAGACCTTCCAGAAATATAAAGTTGCTAGTGCCGCCGGCTCGTCTCCCCCCCCCATTTTTTGTTTCCCAAGTAATAAAACATAAAAATCGTACCTCTCATATACCTCCTTGCGCTGCGGTCGCCTGGATAAGGAAAGGCACCTGCGAAAGTAGAATGCGCAAGAGAAAAAAAAGTTAGTCTGTGATCAGATAAAATCACCAGCAGGACCATCAATTGAACTGTCAAATTTCCACAAGCGACTTCCTCCCTCCTCCCCACCTTTGACAAGTGACACGGTGCACCCCTAGAAAACCTGAAGCGCAGAGCGCACGATCGTTTGGCCCAGCCAACTACTGCTTTTAAGTGGATTTTAACAAAGTACCAGGCAACGAGGTATCGGGAAAATTTTACACACAGACACAGCACGCGAGAGAGAGAAGGGGGGGCGGAGAGAGAGAGAAATGGAAACTATTTGTCGGTGTTTCCCCCCCAATGCTACTCCCCACCCCCACTTTTGGACCCTTCTAGCCCTCCCCCCTCCTTCTTTAAAACAGTTTATTTGAAAGAAGCTTCGGGTGGACACTGTAGACATCCGGCCGGCCAATCAGAGAGGCGCTTTCTTCCCCTGGCCAATAGCGGGCGTCACATTGTTGTCAAATGTTGTCTAATGGAAACGTAAGGAGCAACAATAGAGCGAGCGCTCGCGGGCGGTTCGGCGAAGATTTCTATCTCTTGGCAACTCTCGCCCTCTTTAGTGTCACACATGCAAAGTTGCGGCTAAGGAAGGGGGGGACCGCGCTGGGCTCTGCTGTCTGCAGAAGGGAGCTCTGGCGGACGGACTGGCGGGGTTTTTCTTCTAGAGGGAGGGAGAGGCAGAGAGAGGTGACGCGGGGAGGCTGAGAGGCGCTGGTGGGCGCGGGTCAGGAAGTTGGAAGTTGCTGCGCTCGGGAGCGCGAAGGCGGCGGGGATCCCCGGGCGGTGTGTCTTCCTGGCGCTGCCGGCTGGGGCTGCGGGGCTGCTGCTGTGGCGAGGGAGCCGCCGAGCTCTCCTTGGACAGGGCGCTGGTTTTGTTATGTCTCCAGGGGCTTGTGTACGCTTCAGCCGGGACCGTGTTTTGTAACATTGGCAAGCGATTGGGCGCAGCTGTCTCCTTTCGCACCAAGTCGCCGCCGCCGCCGCCGCTTGTTAGAAGGGGCGCTTGCTGTTGCCATTGTCCTGGCGGAGTCTCAATCGCAACTTTCTGCTGGAGAAGAAACCCGCAAGTACTAGGGGAACAGGGTCCGGCTGCGCTTTGCAGAGGCCGAGGAGAGATGGATTGGTTGTCATTTCGGTGGCTCAGGTACTTTAGGGCTTTATCGGAAGCCACTGTTTCTTCCGCCCGGGGATTTTAATTTGTTCTGTGGGGATTACGACAGAAAAAGAAGGAAGGGCCGCGACCACTTTGTGTTGACGCGTTCGAAAAGTAAACTAGATTTACTTTCGCCTAGAGTTAGTTAAGCGGGTCATTTACTGGGGGAAGGAAAGGCTGAAAAGTTTCAGGTATTTTAGTTAGGAAACCTGCCTAGCCAGTACAAATTGCCCAGTACTGCATGACAGTTGCTGTCGGAGGGTTTCGTGTCAGGCTATCTGTGGGAGTTATTGAAGGTTATCTGGAGGTTTATAGAATACCCAGCTTTATTTTGTTGGAGGGGGGCAGTGGCGGCGAGAGGGGCGTAATTCTGGAAAGGACCCGGGTGTTGACAGAGCAGCTAGTCCAAGGGGCGTTCCGTAGAGTGTAAACGACCGCGTAACTCCGAGAGAGCCTTTGGGAAGCTGTTGCACTTTTGTGGGGCAAAGGCCCAGCGCGCCTCGGGCTTCCCCGGGAGCCCGTCTCTGAGCGTTTCGGTTCTGCTTGCCCGTCAGGATGGAGCTGAGGTCTGAGATGCCCAGCGTGCCCTCGGCGCCCGCTTCGGTGCCGCCCAGCTCGGTGGCGGCGGCCGCGGCCGCAGCAGCGGCCAGCCTGCCGGTGAGCGTGGCCGGGAGCCTCCTGCGGGCGCCGCCGCTGCTCCTGCGCGCTGCCGAGAAGTACCCTCGCACGCCCAAGTGCGCCCGCTGCCGCAACCACGGCGTGGTGTCGGCGCTCAAGGGCCACAAGCGCTACTGCCGCTGGAAGGACTGCCTGTGCGCCAAGTGCACGCTCATCGCCGAGCGCCAGCGCGTCATGGCCGCCCAGGTGGCGCTGCGCCGGCAGCAGGCGCAGGAGGAGAACGAGGCCCGCGAGCTGCAGCTGCTCTATGGCACCGCAGAGGGGCTGGCCCTGGCCGCCGCCAACGGCATCATCCCACCGCGGCCCGCCTACGAGGTCTTCGGCTCGGTGTGCAGCGCAGACGGAGGCACGGGGGGTTCAGGTGAGGAGGACCGAGCGAGCGCACCCCGATCCCACCATGAGCGCCCGTCCCCTGTGGGACACTAAAGGAACTGGCCAGGGGCCAGGTCTCGCTGACCTCACGGCCGGGGGACTTACTTCCCAATAAACACCCTCGGAATCTCACTGGTTTAAGCGGGGCGGAAAAGGGGCGTCCGCTGAACCTCAATATAAAGTCCAGAAGAGAGCTGACTGACTTCCGCCGAGCGCGCACCCACTTTAATCTGTCCAGCTACTCAACCACTATTTCTCAAATCCTTCCATTTTTTGCCGTTCCTTCGCTTTTTCTACCATTGCCTCTACACTTCTTCAAGTCACTCCTGTACATACACGAACAACAGTTCTGAATCTCCCTCCTCCCCATTTCCACCACTTAGCACCCTTTGCTTTCATTTCTCCATCCATTCTCACTCCATTTCGCTCTCCACACATCGCACTTATCTGTCCCATGCACCCACGAACAACGCATATTTCAATACTACTTGTTGGAATTAAGTCCCAGTGATTTCAGTGGGAGACAATTTTACCCAAGCTGTTTATGATAGATAGGATGTTACCAGGTTGATTATAAATATGGTCCATTGGAAACAACGGGTCTTATTTCCAAGCCAAAACTGAGGCTTTTATATACTCTGTCAAGCTCAGAAACTCTAAACTTTCCTTCTCCATACTTATTCCCTGTCTGCCCATCTGTACATGTATTTACACCCCATCCACAATTCCTTCCTTCCAGACCCATCTATGACCAGGGGTTACGGTCTCTATTGTGGACCCATTTTATGGGTTGAAGCCTCTGTTTATGCAGAAGCAAACAGGGGTCAGTTGGACTTATTTCCAGGTAAGTAGGTTTAGGATTGCCACATTGTAAGCGATCGCTCTGGGACAGGGAGCTCCGACATCAACGCGCATCAGCCTCGCACTACTAGTTCTTTCTTCGACTTCTAGGGGAAGGCTCTTTTGCCGCCCCAGCCAAAGGAGATTACGAGAGAGTGGCGCCCTCTACCGACCCCCAGCGATTCGACCCTGCTAAAGAGGTGCCAAGTGGCCTGGTTTGCTAAACTGGCTCGGCAAAGGGGGCCAAGGAAGGTGCTTTGGCTAGTGGTCACCAAGCTGCATCTGGCAAATTGCGGGGTGGGGATAAGGAATAATGGCTGCAAGATAGGCAGCAATTTATGCACCCACTTTCCCGGGGTGTGTGTTGTGTGAGCCCCACATAACTCAGTGGGGCTTATTTCTGTGTTGACATGTATAGGGTTGGTAGGGCAAGTGCTGAAGTGGTTTAATCCCATTGCGGTGGGTGTATAGTGAGTCCAGTTTGGGCAGGCTGCATATTTCTCCGAATGGAGCTCCCCGGCTTCTGCCAACCAGGAGGAGCGGCTGAAAAGTTCTCGGCCTGACCCCCAAACCCAGCTCCACCCCGTCGAGGCTGAGAACTTTTCAGGCGCCCTTGGAAGGGCGATGGTCGGCGGTGGGGCTCACGCATCTCTTTCCCTCTTTTTCTGTCTCCCCTCCGCAGAAGTCAAGCTGCAGAAGTTCGACCTGTTCCCCAAGACGCTGCTGACCACCCGGGCCGCCACCCCGCAGCAGGCCAAGCCCTTGTCTCCGGACGGCACGGACGGCGCACCGGGCACCTCGTCCCCGGAGGCGGCCCGCCACGGTTGCGGCTCGGGCTCGGAGAACGGCGACGGCGAGTCCTCGCTCAGCTCGCCCGTCTCGAAGGGCGCCAAGGACGGCTGCGCAGCCGAGGAGGAGAGCCCCGGCTCCATCAGCCCGCTGGGCTCCGACTCGGGCTGCTCTGAGGCGGAGCGCGAAGAAGCAGGTGCCCCTTCGCCCGGGCTGGCGGCGGTGGTAGCGGCGGCCGGAGGCAGCCGGCAGCAGCGGACGCCCTTGGACATCCTGACGCGCGTCTTTCCCGCCCACAAGCGCAGCGTGCTGGAGCTGGTCTTGGCCGGCTGCGGCGGGGACGTGGTGCAGGCCATCGAGCAGATCCTCAACAACCACCACCATCACCACCGCGGGGCGGGCAGCCCCGGCCAAGGCCTCGCTGTCGCGGCGGCCGCCGCCTCAGGACTGAGCTCGGCAGGGCCCGAAAAGGCGAGCGACGAGAGCTGGGCTCGGGCTGCCGGGGACACGACGACAGGGCCTCTGGGCGGCCTGCAGCCTTCGCCCGCCGGCGCCGCCGCTCACCACCGCCCCCTGCTGGCCGGCGCCATGACGCCCGCCATCGGCGCGCTGGGCAGCCGCTCGGCCTTCTCGCCCCTGCAGCCCAACGCCACCCATTTCGGCGCGGCGGCGGCGGCCGAGGCCAGCGCGTACCCTCTGGGCACGCACCTGGGGCTGAGCCCGCTGCGCTTGGCCTACTCGGCTGCGGCGGCGCACAGCCGGGGCCTGGCCTTCATGACTCCTTACTCCACAGCCGGGCTCATGCCCACGCTGGGCTTCCGGCCGCCCATGGAGTACGCCTTCAGCGACCTCATGAGGGACAGATCGGCCGCCGCCGCCGCTGCAGCCGCTGCTGCTGCCGCCGCCGCCAATGCGCACAAGGAGCAGGCCTACCCCAACGGGCTCTACGGGCCCTTAGTCAACAGCGCCCCAGAGAAGCAGTAGGCCAGGCCCAGGACAGGGCCGCGCATCCCACACGAACCCCGGGCCTGCTTATTATACTGTACACGTGTATATATATATGCATCGAAGAAAGATAGACTTGTACATGTGCCGAGAGTATGCGAGAGCGAGACACCAACGGAAGGGAGGAGTAGATCCATGCCTTCAGCCTACGGGCTGAGTGACATAGGCCTGACCAAGAGTTTTATATCCCGCAGGGATCGCAGCAGTTCTTAAAATATAATTTACACTCGGATGTTAAACGCATTGCTCAGAAAGTAGTTCTCTGGGAAGTAAATCAGCGGAGTTGCTTACAGGTTTAAGCTTGGAGGCGAGGCTGCCATAGGAATCCTGGCGTGTCCCGTTCCGTCTGCGTAGAAGCCAGAATAAAGAAGGCAGTTTGGGGGGGGGGAAATTTAGGAAGCGATTTAGAGCAGGTGGGGCTGTTTTCAAAAGATTGGCGACTGCAAACGCCAGTAAAATGCATACGGACACCAGTTGCTCGGAATTATTTCCATTTCCGCCTTCCCCAAGCCCTGAGTTCCGAGTGGTTTCTGAGTTGTCCGGATTTCGTTTCACCCTATTCGTTGCAACGAAAACTGGTCAAATATGTGGGAGATACTTCTAGGTGTACTGAAGGTTTTTTTGCCCCCACCCCCCCAGGCGCATTTCCATTGTTATAAAGTTGTTTTGCTTATGCCCATAAATAAGCATGGATATTCCCCTTGGTGCGTTGTGAGATTGATATATATATGTATATACATACCGAGATATATACACATATATACCAGCAAGTGTATAGTATAATGTTATCAAATGGAAATCTTAAGTTATTAATGTAATTTGTAGGTGATTTTAGTATTAACGGTAAATTAAAAAGTTAGTTTTCAGTTTAAAACACACCAAGCATAGAGATTAAATATATTGTAAATAATTTCAACGCTTCTTTTTATTCACTCACTGAGAGGGGAAAGATACGATTTGTAAATAAATAAGGTTGAAAAGCAGATATATTTGCAATTGTTCTTTGGACGCAATCCAAAGCCTGTGCTTGACACCGTTTTAATGCGTGACCCGCAAGAAAAAAATATATCGGTTCCAGTGTAGCAAATTTCTTGCTGTTTCAAAAAGTTTTTGTCTTTTTCGCTGTTTTCATTTCATATAAATCCTAGAAATAAATGTTATTTTGTATTAAAAGTAGCCTTCTCAATAGCTCCTGCTGTTTTTATTTTTTATTTAAGGGTGGGTTGGTTTTTTGCAATATTTTGGTATGCCTTCGTAGTGCAAGTCAGTGCAAGGTTGTAGTCAATTAAAGCGATTGCCCTGAGCGGACTCCCAGATATTCTTCCAAAACGGTTAACTAACATACCATGCTTGCAATAGACGTTCACAGGAAAAGCTTACACTCTACAGCACTGTTCGGCAGTTAAACACACACGACCAGAAATAATATATTACCTTGGTTCTTCTTTTTAATGGATTTGGGACGAAGTAACGGGTGCTTTTTTGAAAAGGTATTTTAAATTTTACTGATCTGTTTCGAATGCTAAATTCAGAGACTGCGATCCTAAACACGCGCTGGGAACTGAAACCGATTCAGTCAACGGGACCCTCTTAATGTCATTGTCAAGGCGCCTTGTACACCCAACTCTGCGGTGGATTGCGGATAATTTTCCTTTAATTTCTATAGGAGTTGGTGGTTAAATTCTGCCTGTTAAAAATGCTAATTAGATGACTGTAGCAAGAGAGGGTAGATATTCATTGGTTTTATTTTTATTTTTAAAAATGCGTCAGCGCCTATATTTCAGTACTGTATTAGAATCCTCCGCAGATCAAGGAGGAATATCTGCTAGATTTCAGGAGAGAAAGCTTCCCTTTTCTTTGATCGACCAATCGCCTAGTTATTCTTCGGGTGAAATTGACCAACACCCGATACAAAGCACACTTAACTTGGAAGTTTATTCAAGTCAGCCGACAGTGTATTTAGTGGGAAGCAAAAGAAGTGTGAAACAAGGAAACGAATTTAGTTTTCAGTAATTTGTTGAGGAGTGGGAGTTTTTGGGAAATATACACAAATCAATCCTAATTGCACTTCTTGGGAAGTAAATTTAGTATTTAGTATGTTCTAAAACTCACGGAGAAATGAGTAGACCTGGAAACCGGACTCTCTGTTTAACTGGCAGACAAGGATGACGACGAGCAACAGAGCTCTTAGGAATTTCTTACTGTACCTCTAGAATGGCAGTGCTTATATAGGAGGGATTTTCTTTTCTGTCCTGGAGAGTGTTTGGCCCAGGAAAACTATTACTCACAAAGAACAAGTTCAGTGCATGGTTGAATTAAGACTGTAAAAGCTCCTAAAATTGGTTGGTATGGAAACCTAATCCCACCCAACTGTTCTGTAGCGCAGCTGGACTGTTTACTTTCTCACTTCAAATATAACTGTGTAAACATTGGCTTAAAACTGACAGCTCTGCTCCTATAACCAGTTAATATATTGGGGTGGAGGGGTGAAAATTTGGATTCCTTAGTGGTTATTGGAAGAAGACATGGTAATAAATAATAGTGATGTTTATAATTATTATTAGCGGTAGTAAAAAGGGGGTTAAAAGAAACACACCTCCAGTCAACTTCATTTCTCCTTTTCCCGTGATTTTCTTAAACGCGGTTGAACGGCCTTTGTTGTGTATTTAAAAATTATATTCGAGTTAATTCTTTGACCCCCTACTCCAACACTTAACAGCGGCCAAATCAATAGCACAAGGGAAAGGTTTTTTTTCCTTCTTAAAAAAATAAAGTCTCAGGTTCCGAAAGTGGTTGAAACGTAATATTACTACACCAAAACCGTTTAATAATGAAGGGCTTTAATAGTGAGCTAATTTGATTGAGTTTCCCAATTCCACTTTAATTGGAAAAAAGGAGTTGTCTGTTCGGTTAAAATGTGACAGGGTTATGGGAGCGGATGGGGCGGGCGAGGACCAGAGAGAAAAAGATGGACTTCGTGCGACAGAGTAAATCTCTGCGCTCTCTCTCTCTCTGTGTGTGTGTGCGTGTAGGGAGCCGTCTGATTTTTCTGGGGTCTGGGATTAAGAGTGGGGCTAACAGAGGATTTTTCTACTTAAGGAAATGAGGTGGACACAATTGTCACTTTCCAGCTGCGGAGAGAGAGCCCCAGTAGCCGCTCACGATTTAGGAAACGCCTCCCGCCACACACGGCATTCCTTGCAAAGAGAATGAGCTGAATATATTCTTTGAGTTTCTTTCTCCGGAACACTTTTCCCTCAAGCTTCTCAGTGAGGCATCTCTACAAAGTTTCGAAGGGACCTCCGAGGTCATCTAATCAAACTTTTTAAATCTGGGATTTCATGGGATTAAACTGCCGCCCTAGACCTCTATAAATTCACAGCGTCCCAAGGGGTCAAAAGCCCCTCCAGTAGCCAACGTGGCGCCCTCTGTGCATGGGCGTTTCCAGGATCTTTGTTAGGGGGAGCAGAACCAACGTGATTGGTCAGTTAGTTAAGTATTTCTATTGTTTTACTTGATCTAGGGAGGGGCAGCTAGCCCCCCCCATTGGCTACACCCATACCTCCACATGTTGTGGATCCCAACTTCCATCACCCCCAGGCAGCACCTTAGCTACTCCTTATCTATTTATTTGGTACATTTATACCCCATCTTTCTTTCAAGGAGCTCAAGATGGTGTGCTTCTCCCCGCCTCCATTTTTTCCTAACATCAAGCTTGTGAGGTAGGTCAGGCTTAGCGATAGTGATTGGCCCAAGCAAGGTCACTCAGCGGGCTTCATACCTGAGTGGAGATTTGAACCCTGGTGTCCCAGGTCCTAGTTGAACACTCTAACCACCACACCTCACTGGTTCTCTGCCCTGATCTAGTCATACATCCTAGAGCCAGGGTTGTGGCCAACTTGAATAAAATATTGGGGGCGGGGAGGGATAGGTAAGCCCCACCTGCATAATCAAATCACAAGATGTGGTGCATGCACACCATTTGAATGGCAATGCTCATCTACCGGTACTTTGGGCAGGGGAGGCTTCGTCAAATATTTTATTGGGGGTGGGCAAAGGGGAGTTGGCTCCTATGCCCTGAGTCCCAATACAAGCACAACCACATAACAGTGGGCTGGGAGCAGAGAGGCAGCTGCAGAGCAAACACTTCAAATTTCTCAAGAAGGAGCTACTCCACTCTTTGGAGTGAAATACCCTTCCTCACTCTTGAATTTGAAGGGGTATGAGTGGGAGGGGTGACATGACAAAACCCACTCCACACCACAAACATGGCAGCCAATCTGATCCTGAACATGAGAACACACACAGTCCTTGCCCCCAGACTGCCAAACAAAGGAGACTTTGCCACTTGGCCTTGCAGTTACAAAAATCAACCAAATTGGAAGCATTTTCTCTCTGTCCAAATTAAAATCCTTGTCCCTCCTTCAAAAGTCTTGTTCAATTGTTGTCCTCTCCATAGTTTGAATGGTTCCATGACCAACATTAAATAGTAGTCGACTTTCCTCTTAATTGGCCAGTATAAAGAGCAGATGCATTGCTTGTCTCCCCTTGGGATCCAAGGGCGTACCCACCACGGGGCAAGTTAGGGCAGCTGCCCTACTCTAGAAGCAGGGCTGGTGGGCAGAGGCGGAGCACAGCCCGGCGGAGCGCGAGTTCGACATTCCCGCCGCACCGCGCCACGCCCTCCCTCCAGCTCCCCGGCGCGCCCTCAGGCAAGGCCAAGCACGGCGGGGAACCAGGGAGCGCGGCGCGGTGGGCGGGAACGCCGAACTCGCGCTCCGCTGGGCTGGGCTGGGCTCCGCCTCCGCCCACCAGCCCTGCTTCTAGGGAGGGGCACAGCCCGGCGGAGCGCGAGTTCGCCGTTCCCGCCCACTTTGTGGCCCCTCCCCTTCCGTGCCTTGGCCCCTCCCCTTGCCCCCCCTAGTTTTGATCCTGGGTACGCCCATGTTGGGATCCCTCAAGTCTCCTAAACTGTAAGGGACACAGGAACATCATTGCAGGCAGGGCAACACACTGGGGGAAAGGACAATGTGGTGTTGAGAACCAGGCTATGGCTAGAAGGCAGGAAAAGGGAACCTGTGCCCCTCTCAGGGTTATTGGACTGCAATTCCTATCACCCCTGACCTTTGGTGATGTTGGCTGGGGCTGATGGAAGTTCCAGCACCATATAGGGAACAGTTCCCCTATCCCTTGATGTAGAGTATGAGCTATTTCTTTATTTATTACATTTATATACATACCAGCTTCTCCCCCTCCCCCAAATGATCTCAAGGTGGTGTACATGGTTCTCCCCTCCCCATTTTATCCTCACAATAACCCTGTGTTATGGGCTACCGGTAGGCTGAGAGACAGTAACTGACCCAAGGTCACTCACTGAGCTTCATGGCTGAGTAGGGATTTGAACCCTGGTTTCCAAGGTCACAGGACCCAGGTGGAGCTGTGGGTTAAACCACTGAGTTTGCTTGCTGATCAGAAGGTCGGCGGTTCAAATCCCTGTGATGGGGTGAGCTCCCGTTGCTTGGTCCCAGCTCCTGCCAACCTAGCAGTTCAAAAGCACGTCAAAATGCAAGTAGATAAATAGGAACTGCTACAGCGGGAAGATAAACGGCGTTTCCATGTGCTGCTCTGGTTTGCCAGAAGCGGCTTTGTCATGCTGGCCACATGACCTGGAAGCTATACGCCGGCTCCCTCGGACAATAATGTGAGATGAGCGCGCAACTCCAGAGTCGGTCACGACTGGACCTAATGGTCAGGGGTCCCTTTACCTTTACCTTCCAAGGTCACAGTACAGTACATCATTCTATTACATCACACCAGTCATGTCATAGGACCAAACCACAGGTCACATCAGTTGCTTATCTCTCATATTTATCTAGCCAGTAGTTTATGTATATTTCTTCTTGCTCTCCATCTCGGGTGTGTGTGTGTGTGTGTATCTGAAGGTGTTCTTGGTGGGCAGGGCAGGTCATTCTCCCCAGGGATGTAGTCTAAAAGCTACTAAAATTCCTCCTCTGCTTCCCCCCCTCCCATAAATAGATTGCTGGCAGTTGAATAAAATTAAACAAAGCAAGTATAAATAATTTGTAAAATGGAGAGGCAGTGTGCCAGCATTTGCAAACTTTCTGTTAATTAAAACCTTAATCCGTTCAGTTGCATTTTCATTGTTTGGCTGTGTATTGAGAGTGGGGCACGTCCAGGAGGTTTATTATCTGCCCTGGTTGCTTAATAGAAATCAACCCTAATCCACAGCATAATAAAGATAACATTATACTAACAATTTAGTGGCAAAATGACATTTCTTACCAAAGCAAACATCTTTCCTCCTCACCCTCAGGTAGGCTAAAGGAGGAAAGGGCAGAGGGTAACCACAGCATAGGTCCCCTTCAGAGGTTAACTTGTACAATGACAAGGTTGGGGAAACCAATTGGCCTGTCCCAAAGCCCGGATTTTTATCGGCTAATTGTGATTATTCACTAGTGAAAGGTGACAACTCAGCATATGCTCAGAGTCACCCCCCTTTCTATACTTTATTAAACACAAGGAACACCCCAGCCCAGAACAGAATGGCCTGCTTGTAAAGGATCTCTATATCTGGGCACATTTATTTATGAATACAGGATTTACTCAATGATTTTTGGAAAAGAATTCAGAATAAATGATGTGTGTTTCCTGGCTTAAGGTGTTGTCCTCTCCATAGTTTCATTTCCTTCTGTGATCAACGTTACAGAGTGTTTCCTACAGTATTTGCCCTGCAGCTTCATTTTCCATAGGAAAAAGCATTTGCTAACCTTTGAATGCCCCCCTCAACCACCACCTTGACTTACTGCTAAAATATTGCTTAATTTTGAATTTTGGATAGAATTGCCGATAAATAATAAATACAAAATACATGAAGAAGTCCTTACCCCAAATATGTGCTTAGGAAGAGCTAAAAAGCTACTTATGTGAATATGGTATCTCCTTCTCCCACCTCCTATATAACCAACTCAGCCAATTGAACATGAATATATTCAGCTGCCTGTCTCTTTACAGACTCTCCAGAGTTTCAGGTGGAGGTGTTTCTCATCATCTGAAGCTCAGGGATGGGGATCCTATGATCCTTCAGATGTTGTTGGACTCCAACTCCCATCATCTACAGCCAGCATGGCTAATGATCAGGGGTGATGGGAGTTGTAGTCCAACTAAGTCTAAACTAAGTAAACTAAGCTAAACTAAGCAATAAAAATATTTATATGCACATTATGAGCATAGCTGTCAAGTTTTCCCTTTTCTCGCGAGGAATCCTATTCGGCATAAGGTAATTTCCCTTAAAAAAGGGGAGAACTTGACAGCTATGATTATGAGCTTTAATTAAATTCTACTGGTTTCTCTATTTCTCACACACACACACACACACACACACACACACACCCCACATAAATTTTTCCCATTCTTTTTGAAATGTTTCAT
Source organism: Zootoca vivipara (assembly GCF_965207765.1). Lineage (NCBI taxonomy): Eukaryota > Metazoa > Chordata > Lepidosauria > Squamata > Lacertidae > Zootoca > Zootoca vivipara. Next base: position 40,768,043 of record NC_142590.1, read on the forward strand.
CGTCCTGTCGTTGAATTCCCCCCGTTAATTTAGCCATTTCTGCATACTCCAATACCTTCTGTTGCCAATCTTCCACCGTTGGCACTTGTTGTTTCCACATCTGAGCTAGCAATAGTCTCGCCGCAGTTGTAGCATATAGGAACAGTTTTTGATCAATCTTAGCAATATCTTCTCCAACCATTCCTAACAAGAATGCTTCCATTTTTTCCTGGAATGTGTATCTAAGAATCTTCTTTAATTCATTGTATATAATCTCCCAGTAAGTTTTCACCTTGTCGCATGACACATGTGGAAAAAACTACTTTCTTTCACCCCACATTTCCAACAATTTTTGTTTCCTGTTTTATACATCCTTGTTAGTTTGGTTGGAGTGAGGTACCATCTATATATTATTTTTAATATTCTTTTAACGATATACATGCCGTGAATTTTAACCCTGTGTTCCATAATTTTGACCATTTTTCATATTCAATATTATGACCTACATCCATTGCCCATTTGGTCATAACACCCTTAATTTCTTCATCTTTTGTATGTCATTCAAGTAATTTGGAATCACTCTTAGAGAACTGTACCACTGTTGAACAAAGTACAGTTTCAAGTTTTCCATGAGCAAATATGTGGGGAAAGAAAGTGTGGATTCTACGGATCACTCCAGCCTCAGTGAACAAAACTGCCTATTTTCTTTGGGGGGGGGGGCAGTTTGTAATGGCACTAGCTGTTGTGATGCCATCGCAAACATTACCATTAATTCTGATGTAGTTGACAATAGTAGACAATTGTAGATGTAGCAATTGTATACTTTTGCATCAAGTAAATTGTAACTCATGATATGTTTTCTGGTGTGGGTCTTGCTGTTTAGCAAGCATCTTACTCCTGACCACAGGAGAGAAGGATATATCCTTTTTGTAATAAAAAATAGCTCCGTCTAATTAACACTTCAAAGTGTTAATTGTGTGTCCATCTTCTGTGTTTTTCGGGGGACATTTATTTTCCAAATGCTGTTGATGAACATGTCAGAAGGGGGTTATAATGCCTGTGACTCCTGCTATGTTAACATTTATAATAGTTGTAGCTATTATAAAAAGATATATGGCAATCAAAGGAGGATTAAGAAGGATTATACTGTACTATACTGTACCATTTTTAATAAACTTGTATAGTAGTGAACTATGCATCATAATTATACAGAAGAGTACAGGAAAAGCCAGCAGAACCACTGATGTATTGTGATCCAGTGTGAACACAAACAATCCACCAACATTCTGAAATGAAACAAATTAGGACTGTAAATATGTGATGTTCCAGGTTATAAGGTTTCCCACGGCCACAAAGAAACAGAGCACAAAATGGATTGGAGGGGGGGGGGAAAGCCTTTGACTGTAATTATGTGCACATGCTTTCAACCATATTGTGTTCTTTCATGTTTCTTTGTTTCTTCTTTGGACATCACTTTACATCAGATTGAAGGTAAATGAAAATCAACAATGACAATGCAGCCTGATACGAACCTATAAAACCACAGCCTGCCTGACTTTAGGACTGCTCTTTATGTTACAATTCCATATATGCACCTTAACACCCATGTATACACATTAATGCATGGATGTATTAATTCTAAAATGTGAATGGTATGCAAATATCTATCTATCATCTATTTATTTCCATTTATGGGAGAAAAAGCAGAGATCAGTACCAAAATGCATGGGTCTGTTCAAAGTGTGACATGCAGCTATTATCAAATATATGTGTTTGCTGGGGTTGCCAACTTTTTTTTCCTGGCAGGATCATACCCTTCAACATTTATCTGATGAAAATAGGGACATCCTATTCAACAACAACAACAACAATTTATTCGTATTATTAGTATCAGTATTATCAGTATTATTATTTTATTTATACCCCACCCATCTGACTGGGTTGCTCCAGCCACCCTGGGCAGCTTCCAACATATATAAAAACATAATAACACATTTAACACTAAAAAAACTTCCCTATACAAAGCTGCCTTCATATAATTTCTAAAGGTTGTATAGTTACTTATCCCCTTGGCTCGGGGGTTGCATAACTCCACACCATACCATTTATCTGATAAAAATAGGGACATCCTACTGTACCCTCCAACATTTCTCCGAAGAAATGTCCTAAGATAAAGCGGGACATTCTGGGATCAAATCAGAAACTGGGATGGCTTTTGTAAATCTGGGACTGTCCTTGGTAAATAAGGACACTTGGAGGGTCTGCAGGGTGATGTGGGGATTACATGAGGAAATAGTGCTGGCATGTGTGCGAATGACTGAGATCTGGTGTTGGCAAGCCACACCAATCTTCGAGAGTGTGGGCATTAGCGCGGCAAACCGGCTAATGTCAGAATGGGAAACACGTGAAGGACGACAGGTCAGAGGCTCAGGTCAGCAGGGCAACAGGTCACAACAGAACTAGAAGGATCTAGGAGGATCTGGAAGGAACTGGATGAATCAGGACAAACCAGATGGGTCAAGCCAAGGAGGGCAACACAATGGGAACTAGGAGGGGGTGTTTACAGAGTGACATGTGCTTGGAGCGTGGACAGAGGGCATGGCACAACAACACGTGGGCTATGGAGGATGTCTTAGGGAGTGACCGGTTGTGACGTTACAGGAAACATCACTTTGTATGGGACTGCACTGCTGTAATTGGCTAGAAGTTACACTGTCGTTGTAATGATTAACTGTCATCCTGAGCTTTCAATAAAAGGAAGCGCTCGAGCTCTGCTCTTGGTCGCCTTCCCATTGAGTTCAACCTGCCTCGAGTCATGTCGTCTTTGCCCCTACAACAGGGTTCCTCTAAACAGTGTGATGTGAGAGCCAGTGTGGTGTAGTGGTTAAGAGCGGTGGACTTGGAATCTGGTAAACTGGGTTTGATTCCCCTCTCCTCTACATGCAGCTGCTGGGTGACCTTGGGCTAGTCAGTCACACTTCTTTGAAGTCTCTCAGTCTCACTCACCTCACAGAGTTCTGAAGAAGTGTGCATGTACACAAAAGCTCATACCAATGACAAACTTAATTGGTCTCTAAGGTGCTGCTGGAAGGAATTTTTTTTATTTTGTTTCACCTCACAGAGTGTTTGTTGTGGGGGAGGAAGGGAAAGGAGCATGTTAGCCACTTTGAGACTCCTTTGGGTAGTGATAAAGCGGGATATCAAATCCAAATTCTTCTTCTCTTCTTCTTTTAAAATGGTTGACTTCAGGCTTAAAGAGGTGTGTAAATTGCCTCTGTTGGGCTCCCTGTTATGTTAATGGGCCCCACTGGGTTTATCTCATGCTGGGGGGTGGCAACAACAACAGTAGCAGCAGTCCTGCAACAAATGCGAGGTGACTCGGAGTCACCATTTTAAATTTCTAAGAGTGCTGTTACATCAGGGGCATTGTAGGAAATTTAAAATGACAGGCAGTGCAGAGATCATCGGAACATTGGTGGCTGGTGCCCATTGAGACTGGTAGGGTGGAAGACAGGAAGGCCAACAATAGGTGGATCCAGAACTAATAGCAGGCAGAACCAATAAATTCCAATTTTCTTCCCACCCCCCTTCCTCCTGCATTCTTTACAGGCAACACTATAATTAAGGAAGAGGAAGTTTCCAGGCTGTGCCCTTCTATGGATTTGTTGTAAGTAAGAAGACAGCTGATGAGGGCCGGCTGAGGGTAGACTGAAGTTGGTAGGGCAGTGCTTAAGTTGCCATAATGGACCAGCCTCCACTGCAGCCAACTGGTGTCAGGGGAGACATCCCAGGGGTTGTGTCAGCATAATGATAAGCCTTGTTGGGACACTGGAGCCCCAGCAACTGTCCAAGGATACTGTTCACCAGCACTGAGGATGCCTTAGGGCAGTGTTTCCCAACCTTGTGCCTCCAGCTGTTTTCGGACTACAATTCCCATCATTCCTGACCACTGGTCTTGCTAGCTAGGGATGATGGGAGTTGTAGTCCCAAAACATCTGGAGGCACAAGGTTGGGAAACACTGCCTTAGGGAAGCGCATTGGAAGACTACAAGGTCCAATACCCATCATGTCCTTGTAGGGCTAGGAGATATCTCTGTTTTGTTGTTGTTGGTGGGAAGGTATAAAAGGAGAATTCCTGGATGCCAAGATCCAAGTTTGGGGCAAGTACTCTTTGGTAAAAGTACCCCAGAATTAAAACCACAAAATATGCAACAAAGTAAGCATGGAAATACAGGCTGTTAGACCTCTAAAATATGCCCTTCTAAAGTTTCCCTTGCGTTGCCCTTGCAGAGGGTAAAAATAGTTTACTTACAAACTCTCCAAAGGTCAGATTCATGTGCTTTTCCAGACAGCAATCAGAAAACACAGGCAGTAAAACTTGGTTTAGTTACAGTGGTGAAAGTTCCTAAATTATTGGTATAGGAACACAAAAAGGCTTATTAGAGCCATGCAGTCTGAGCTTGGAGCAACCATCTGTGTTGATCTGAAAGGCGAGTTGGTACAGAAGCCTGGTCTGAATCCTGGTACTTGCCCTGGCTGTGCAGATATTGTAATTGTTTGCTATTGTCTAATCAACTGTTTTAAGAGGTATTAGTTCAGTGGGATGAATCGTTCCTAAGCTAAGCTGCCATCTTGTGCAAATGACATCACCCCCTTATGATTCCAACTCCCTCTTTCACCTAGGAGTTGAAAAACATATACTTTTCCAAAGTTCAGGCTGCATCAAAAACACTAGATTCCACTAAAAGATATTGGGGGGGGGGACACACACAAACCTGGGCCCATGGGCATAAATGCATTGGACACCAATCTTCCATAGTTTGTTGGAAGTCATTAAACTGAACAAGGAATCATCTTGCACATATCTATTCTAATCATTATTATTAAATATATTATGCATTAAATACATAAATTATTAAAAATCATTTAAAAATTACAGCTTGTGCAAGAGAGCGAAATATATATATGATGATCTTGGGCTTCTTGTTAACGGGGGAAGATAGCTGGATTTAACTTAAACTCTTCAGCTGGGTGAGGAAGGGAAGGACAGGGGCCTCCAATATACCTTTCTGGGCTAAGCCCTAAATAACAAGGTGATCCCATGCAAATGAAGACAAGTCTCTTACACCTTTTATAGTGGTGTTGATGAGGGGACTCCCTGTACGTTTTGGAAGCTTCAGCTCATTGTTTGGGAGGTCTCTTCTCCTTCCTTCCTTCTCATATTTGAACATAAGACGACCTTGGTGGATCAGGCCAATGGCCCAACTAGCCCAGCTTCCTCTTTTCAGAGTATCCAACCAGATGCCTGTGGGAAATTGGTACTGTTGCACGTCACCCCAATCTCCAAGCAGTGTATGTTTCCAGGGGTTCCAGGCACTTACCCAGGATTCATGTTTCCTTTTGGAAAACTAGGCACAGTGGTGACTGTGGTGTCTTTATGGTATATGGTTTATTTACCCGTATATACAACCTGAGCACATGATGGAAGGTTTCACAGCATCAACTCCCCCAAAAGGTATTGTGTCTCCAATAGCCATAGTTTTGGATCCAAACAGAAATCAAACATTGCTCCAATTCTCTCCAGCTTGATGCTTTACTTTGGGGTCACATCACTGCCAAACTCTGCTCTCAACTCTGGCTTTTTCTGTTGAGGGAGGGCCCCTCACCCATTTGCCATCTCACACCAAGCTACCTAACTCCCCATCAGCTCACCAGGAAGCTATGTTGGCTATTGCCAGGAATTAGAAGTATTGATTATATTTTAACACTTGTTGGATCTAGGGATTAGAGGGGTCTGGCACATGGCATAACACTCCAAACTCATCATGGCATTGTCCAGCAATTGACACCAGACTGAAATACTTGGATCCTAAGAGAAGTTAACTAAAGGCAGGGCATGAAAGGAAAATTTCCTGACCCTCTCATGAGCCACCAGTATCCTCGAAAACCCTCTACAGAGGGGTGGGGACTGCTACCCAGGGAATTGGAGGGGAGGGCTTGGATGCTAAGATGTTCATAGATGGAAAGCTTCCTATTCCCTCTACATGTAAAATGGAGACAAAGGCTGGATCTAGACACATAAAAAAACCGTTTCAGGAAAACGCATTGTAAACCTTGTAATAGGAAATCATGTTGCCAAAAGACCAAACTATACAGCGTCATCTGGTGCCACAGTGTCATAACGTATTTAAAACATACACACACTAATGTAGCTGAGTCCAAAGTTTATCCTTATCCATGATGATATAATACAGTCATACCTCGGTTTAAGTACGCCTCAGTTTGAGTATTTTCAGTTTAAGTACTCCGTGGACCCGTCTGGAACAGATTAATCCACTTTCCATTACTTTCAATGGGAAAGTTCGCTTCAGGTTAAGTACACTTCAGGTTAAGTACAGACTTCCAGAACCAATTGTGTTTGTAACCCAAGGTACCACTGTATTGTGACCTGGGGTAGGCAGGACCAATATTGTCACAAGCACTGCTGAAGTGCCCGGGACCCTTGAACACCCATATCTCGTACAACCCTCTGAAGGATAAGAGAGGCGTATGTGGGGGGCAAGGGCATTTTCCAATCTCCGGCATTAAACATTGTGGTTTGAATGCTTGGAGAACATGATTTCCTTTCAGTGCTTTATGGGGAAACATCTTGGATTCTCTGGAGCAAGAGAGTAACAGAAAGCTAACGGAACACAGTTTGGCAAACCCAAGATTGCCGGGGGAGTGTACAAACCACAGAAGTTCATAGTCATCAGAGTAGTCAATGCACTATTTTAAGAATATCTAAGAGGGAATCTCCACAAAATGAAGTTGTGCTCCTTCATCATGGACACCTCTGGTGTGCATACTCCCCCAGCAATATTTTTGAACATCAAAAGTAGGAAAGCTTTGTATTATGATTATGATTATTATTAGTGCTTTTTTCTGGGGGGACGCAGGGTTATGCATTTTGTGAATCTAAGTTTGGCCTCACTGAGAGGCAGTATTTCAATATGAGTAGGAAAATGAGAGTATCCCTAAACATTTTTAAAGAAAAAAGCTCTGATGATGATGATTTACATTTATATACCATCTTTGTCTTCCAATGATCTCAAGGTGGTGTACAGGCACTCCTCCTTCCCATTCCATTCTCACAACAACCCTGTGAGGTAGGTTAGGCCAAGAGGTGGTGACTGAGCCCGTCACCCAGTGAGCTTCACGGCTGAGTGGGGATTTGAACTCTGCTCTCCCAGGTCCAACACTCTAACCATTACGCCACACTGGCTCCCATGTAGTTGGCCACCTTGAGAACAGGATGCTAGGTGATCTAGTAGGGCTGTTTTTATGACCTTATGATCACGAGCAAGAGAGGGCTATTCCACACAAATCCTGCTTCTGGGCTTCCCACAGGTATGTGGCTAGTCACCACTGTGAGAACAGAATGCTGGTCTAGATGGGCCTTTGCTTTCGTCCATCAAGGCTCTTTTTAGGCTCTTAAGAGTGGAAATGCAGCAAAAAGGAGCAAAGCAATCCAATAGAGCAATCCTGTGTCACCTGCTGTTGCTGGATTGGGGCTTGCAGGAGCATGACTTGTTGTTGTTGTTGTTGTTGTTTAGTCGTGTCCGACTCTTCGTGACCCCATGGACCATAACACGCCAGGCACTCCTGTCTTCCACTGCCTCCCGGAGTTTGGTCAGACTCATGTTCGTAGCTTCGAGAACACTGTCCAACCATCTCGTCCTCTGTCGTCCCCTTCTCCTACTGCCCTCAATCTTTCCCAACATCAGGGTCTTTTCCAGGGTCTTTTCCAGGAGCATGACAGCAAGGTGAAAACGCAGCTGGGGCACTTACTACCGTGTTTCCCCTTTTTTAATACGTACTCATAAAGTAAGCCAGGGCAGCAATTTTAAGCATTTGAGCAATATAAGACATACCCCGAAAATAAGACATACCCCCATGCCTGCCAGCTCGGGGCCTGGAACCAGCTGCTGCAGCGTGGAACGCTCAGCAGTGGTGGGCAAAGCAAGGAAGCAGAGCGCGGAGATACGGATTAGCTGTAGCACGAGAATCAGCTGTTCCTGGCTCAGCTGCAGCGCGCGCCTACCGGTAGCTAAGTCAGCCGTGAGGAGGGAAAATGGCGTTTAAAAACGCCGTTTGAAGTGATTTCAGCCTGCCACCCCGCCACCCGGAACCGGCTGCTGCAGCGCAGAGCGCTCAGCAGCGCCCGGGTGGAGCGCCCAGCAGCGCAGACGGGAGCGCCCACTGGCGCGGACGGAGCGCTCGGCAGCGGCGGGGCGGCAGGCCTCCTTGGCAGGGCCAGGAAGAGATGAGGCCGCTGGCTAGGGCGCTCCTGACCCCAGCCGCTTCCACGCGGCAGCAGCAAAAGAGCCGTGCGGTCACATGGAGAGGCGAGCGCCCGAGCGGGAGACGCGCGCTCTGCAAAGCTCCGCACTCACTTCATCTGCCCGCCGGGAAAGCAAAGTGGGGAAGAGAAAAAGAGAAAAAACTGAAGCGGCTCTTTTTCTCTTCCCCACTTTGCTTGGGGAGGCGAGCGCCCGAGCAGGAGACGCACGCTCTGCAAAGCTCTGCACTCACTTCATCTGCCCGACGGGAAAGCGAAGTGGGGAAGAGAAAAAGAGCTTTGCAGAGCGCGCGTCTCCTGCTCGGGCGCTCGCCTCTCCAAGCAAAGTGGGGAAGAGAAAAAGAGCCGCTTCAGTTTTTTCTCTTCCCCGCTTCGCTTTCCCGTCGGGCGGATGAAGTGAGTGCAGAGCTTTGTAGAGCGCACGTCTCCCGCTCGGGCTCTCGCCTCTCCAAGCGAAGTGGGGAAGAGAAAAATCAAGTGTGGAAGACCCTCTGTTAATGGTAGAAAATGGGTGGATTTCTTGCCTTTTCCAGTCCTAGAATGCTATGCTTAATATTAATTATGCAAAGCAGTAATATGTATGCAATCATGTGTATGCAAATACCTTTAATTAACATAACTTGCTCAATTGGCATATTTTCTTCTTAACCAGATATTTGAGTATTAGGAGAATTTACAGTTCTTTTGGCAGAGGGTGGTGGAATGGCTGGATGAAATGCATGCATGGGTGGTAATAGGAGAACAAAGATGAAGGGCACAAAGGTGGACCAGGAGGCTAGGAAGAGCCACCCAACCTTACTGCCCTGAGAAGTGTAGCCTTCTGGAGATAAGTGCTCCAATGCAGAAATTTATTGTGGGTGCAGGAGCCCTGGCTCTCCCATGGGTTAGCATGTTCTCTTGAGCACATTGATCTTTTCTCTCTACTGAAATTAGTGGAGCATCCTATGCTTATTCGAGTTCTCTGTGTGCATCACATCTCCAGGCCGTGGCTCAGTTGCAAAGCATCTGCTTTGCATGCAGAAGGTCCCAGGTACAATCCCCAGAATCTCCAGGTAGGACTGGGAGAGACTTCCCACCTGAAATCCTGCAGAAGAGCCATTGCCAATCAGTGTAAACAACACTGAGCTGGATTGACAATCGTCTGACTAGGTCTAAGGCAGCTTCTTATGGTCTGGATGGGTATTTTCGGATATTCTCTATGAAAACTAGACACACGTTTTAGAAAAAAGCTAAATTATGCACCTGATGCCATACATACTTCTGTCCATGCATAACTAATGATGTTGATGATGGTGATGATGGAGTCATATTTATAGTGGATCACAAACTGGATGTGCCAGAAAGTGTCATGTGTGATTGCACTGACTACTAGAACACCAAGCCTTAAGACATCCCCTGAAAATAAGACACCGTGTGTGTTTTTGAGGAAAAAAAGTTATAAGACGGTGTCTTAAAAAAGGGGAAACACGGTATTGAAATGATGATCAGGTAAAGGGAAGCTGTACAACAGATTTTGGGTTTTGCTGCCACTGTGTGGCTGAATCCTGCCAGTTCTGCCAATCTACAGCTGGCTCTGTAGAATGAGAGCCGGAAAACCACATGTTCTTCGATTAGTATAAGTGATCTAAAAATGCATCTTAACTTCCATTTGTAAATCCCACATTTTTAAGAGAAGCTCATTTCTATTCCCTTTCTTGTTTTGTATGGGCCATGCAGCAACGTGAGATTTATCAGTAGCAGAAAGGGGGAAAAACCTGGGGGGAAATAGATTTCTTGCTCATTGACGAATTAAGGTGCTTACTAGCGAACTTCAGAGGCATATGGAAGGCATAGAGGTATGGGCAGTGTTTTTAGCAGCTTGTAATACATAAAATACAAAACAATTCAGAAATATAATAATAATAAAACACCCTATTTAAAAAACCACCAACTGGCAGTAGCTAAACGTTTATTATAGCAAAAGCTTTAACAATTTTTCTGCAACACCATCCCAGAACTGTCATAAAAATACAAGTTGGAATAAGTGGGTTTTCAAAGCCCAGTTAAAAACCTGAATGCCTTGCATTGAAATCCTGGATCTATTTTAAAAGTTTTGTACTGTAAGAGAAGACTATAAAGATAAGAAAAACGATCAGGGAAACTTACCAGGTTGAGGGAAGCAGTAATTAGTTAAAATCAATAGGACCAAGATGAGGACAAGAGGAAGTTTATAGAAGGAGGGGATAAGTCTATTTGTATGATATGTTTAATGTATATACGAGCGGTTTTTAATGTATATACGAGCGGGTTTTTTATACTTTATTTGATTTAAGTATGAACAAAGGGATTATTTGTGTATTGGATATTATTTGGTTTTTAGTCTTATTTGAAAATAAGAAGTAACAATGAATTTTTATGATTTTATGATTTGTTTATGTTTATGTTTATGATATGTTTTGTTTGTTTATGTTTATGTTTGCTTATAGTTTTACATTTTTGTTTATGTTATATTTTGTTTTGATTTGTTATGCTATGATTTGAATTCTAATAAAGCTTATTTTATTTTATTTTTTAAAAACCTGAATGTGGGGGGCCAATCATACATAGATGGGCAAAGAGTTCTGAAGACATCAGCAGCTACTGAAAAGGTCCCATCTCCCATGCCTGCAAACTTAGTTGATCTTACTGGCAGGCATTTCAGGACCTCTGAAACTGATTTCAATATGTGGGCAGGTTCACAGTAGTGGTGGTGGTTTTCCAAGGAACTGGGTTTCAAGGCACTGAGGACTTTAAAACCAGCACTTTAAACTGGGGCTGGAACCACACTGGCACAACTGCTAGAGGATAAGCGTCATGTGTTTCAACCACCTGGCATCTGGACATCTGCATTCTGTACCAGCTGAAGCTGAACCATCTTTAAAGTAGTCCTAGGCCAGGGGTGGCCAACTCCCAAGAGACTGCAATCTACTCACAGTTAAAAACTGGCAGTGATCTACCCCCCCCCCCGGTTTTGGGGGGTTCAGGTCAAAGTTGTTGAGGTATTTTTTGGGAGGAGGAAAGCCCAGTTTTTTAGGGGTTCAGGCAAAAATGTTGAGCTTTTCTTAGGGAGACAAACTTGTTTAGCTCCTTTGGGGGAGCCAGTGATCTACCACAGACGTCCAGTGATCCACCGGTAGATCACGATCTACCTGTTGGACGTGCCTGTCCTAGGCAGAATGCCTTGCAGGAGTCCAGAGTATCAGCATAAACAAGGCAAATCTAGGGAAGTTGTGAGTGGTTTGGTTGCACTGGGTGTAGAGCTTCTGGGGCGCCGCAGCAGGCACTGTTAACTATGAAGTCCAATGGAAGGCAAGAGATGGTGGAGTGGAGGAGATTTTGGTGTTGCACAGGGCTCCCCTGACATTTGAGATGCCAAGGTCTGCTACTGAGCATAAGCTGTTAAAAGACATTCCTAGTCATGGCTGCCACCTGTGCTTGCATAGCTAGTGCTGAGTCCTCAAACAGCAAACTTGTTTCTTCAGGGGAAATGTGTTCCTTTTTGATCTCTGCTTTTGGAGGTTTATTTTTTTGGAAGGAAGCCTCTTTTTTTTGCTTCTAATAGCAGTTTTGGCTCTGTTCATTAATCCCTCTTGGCCCTCAAGGAGTTGAGCTTCTAATACTGTGCTTTTTTAAATTTATAAAAAAGGTAAAGGACCCCTGACAGTTAAGCCCAGTCGCGAATGACTCTGGCGTCGCAGTACTCATCTCACTTTACTGGCCGAGGGAGCCGGCATTTGTCCACAGACAGCTTTTCCGGGTCATGTGGTCAGCATGACTAAGCCACTTCTGGCGAAACCAGAGCAGTGCACGGAAACGTCATTTACCTGCCTTCCCACCGGAGCGGTACCTATTTATCTACAGTACTTGCACTTTGACGTGCTTTCAAACTGCTAGGTTGGCAGGAGCTGGGACTGAGCAATGGAAGCTCACCCTGTCGCGGGGATTCGAACCACCGACCTGATTGGCAAGCCCTAGGCTCAGTGGTTTCAGGGCCGGCTCTAGGTAGAGTCCTGGTGGCGCGGGGCGCTAGGGCGCGGGGCCGGTAGGCAGGACGCTGCGTGGTGAAGCCGCGTGGAAGCCATGCTGCACCCGGCGGGGGCGCCGGAACGATCCCCGCCCCTCAGCGCCAGGGCGGCCAACCTGCTCGAGACTGCCCTGAGTGGTTTAGCTGTTACCGCACTCTAAAACATTTTGGAGTGACTTGACACTTTTGAATTTGTCTTTCAACTTTCCTTTTTTGAAGTAAAATGTGACCATGTTGGATTTTCTTGGCAATTGGCTGTTTACATGTATATTTAATTTAATAGCACTAGGGTCATGCTTTCAATTGGTTTGACAACACTTACATCCTGGGAACCACTCAAAATTAAATCTAGGGTTGCTGCCTTTCTGTGGTTGGTTCCATGACTGGCTAGGGCATAGTCACTTGGGATACCTAGAAATTTTACCTGTCTACAGTGACTGGAGCACATGGGTAGCCAGCATGTGTGAGGGTAGTTGAAGTCACTCATTACTATAATAGTGCTTTTTAAATAGAAGAATAGGTGCCAGTACTCACCACGAAGTTGTTACGCTAAGTGCCACACTTTTTAACAACAACAACAACAAAAAGAGGTGTCGGTACTGCATACACTTGAGTACCTCCTGAAAAAAAGCACTGACTATAACATTCCCTTTTTTGGATATTTCCTTGATTTCATTCTTGATATCAAGATCACACTGAGGATTTGAATCAGGGAGACAATAACACCACCAACAATGATTCTGTGGCTCAGTGCCCTCTTTGACATAGAGTAACATTATTTCTGGTTTCTCCTTCCCTGTCCTTCCTATAGAGTTTATATCCAGAGAACATGGTGTCCCACTGGTTCTCCTCATTCCAACAGGTTTCTGTTATGCCCACTATATCAATGAGGTCCTCTAAGACCAAGCCCTCCAGTTCACCCATTTTGGCCCAGAGACTTCCAATTGAGATTTCCAGTTAGATGGGAGTTTCATGCTATGGAGGAAAATGCTGGAACTTATTTGCACTGGACTTGGATACCTAGAATCCTTTAAACAGGGGTGCCAACTTGCCCCCCACATTGAGGGGGCGCGGATGCTGCCCAGTGTGTGCTAGGCAGGGCGGGATGCATGGAGGGCAATCTCCATGCTTGTTCATCTCAGTCCCTGCCCAGCTACTGGGCTGCCAGGCTGTTGGACTACGGCTGGGACAAGTGAAGCAAAGATGGCCACACTCATCCCTGCCACTGCCTGGCTCCTGAGCTCCTATCAAGTGCACACTTATCTATCCATTTGTTAAAATATTTAGATACTGCTTTTCCAAAAGTTTCAAAGCGGTTTATATAAAAATGAAAGTACAATATAAAAAGATCAACAGCATAAGAATTACATAATATCAGCTATAGCATAAGGGCAGCCACAGAAAACAATGTTGTCAAGCAAAGACTTGGTGGAAAGAGATGTGCCTTAAATTTAACCACTTCTGAAAAACTGTCAGAGAGCCTTTCTCCCCACCTCGACATGAAGGAGGTTCTGCAACCATGAGACATTTACCACCAAGGCCTGGTGCTTGGCCATCAATGCCCAAACTGAGGTCCCACTTGTTCTATACTGGCACCCCCCGCTTACACATGCTACTTGCACACAATCGTGTATATGTGCAGTGCCGGGAAATAAAGAAAGAAATAGAATCATATCAGGAAATGGCAGGAGAGCGCTACAGAGTTCTCATGGCTTCCGATGAGGCTCTCCTCGCAGCCTGAGGGAGGAGGAAGCTCCAAAGAGACCAGAGGTACAGTGGAGCTTTGTTTAGGCTGCTCAGCCTCCCTGCCTAACAGCTGACCTGCATGGTAGCACAGCAGCAGTAGCAGCCCCTTTCCCAAGCACCTTCCAGCCAGTCCCAGAGCTTAATCTCTAGTCGAAGAAAGAATTGTGTGGAGAGAGAGTAGGAGAGAGAGTTGGAGAGCAGGGAAAAATAGGCATTTAGGGACTTTTTAGAGGGTTCTCCCCACTTTATGTGATGTCACTTATGTGCACGGGGGCCCAGAACATAGCCCCTGTGTAAAGGGGGGGGTGCATGTACATTTCATGCAGCATTATATCACTTTAAACAGTCATGGCTTCCCCCAAAGAGTCCTGGGAGCTCTAGTTTGCTAAAGGTGCTGAGAATTGTTAGGGGACCCCTATTTCCCTCACAGATGGATCTGCAGTTACCAAAATTCCCTGGGAAGAGGTATTGCTTCTGAAACCATTCTGGATATGAGAAAGGAATAAAGACAGGGCTCTATTTAAACCTGATCTCTGTTGAGTCTTGTGGAGAGTAGTTCAGAAAGCCCTTTAAGAATATGGTTTCAGCTTCTGAGCAGGCGATATAGGCTTTCTCTCTCATGAAACTTGCCTCATGAGCATGAAGTCTTATATTATGCCCAACCTAATTCATGGCCACTGGTCCCATCACCTCCTGTCAAATAGAAGGGGAAGAAATGGAGGCAGTAAGAGATTTTACTTTCTTGGGTTCCATGATCACAGCAGATGGTGAAAGCAGTCACGAAATTAAAAGACGCCTGCTTCTTGAGAGAAAAGCAGGTGTATTTTAAGATGCTGCATCTTAAAATCTTAAAAAGCAGAGACATCACCTTGCCGACAAAGGTCTGTATAGTTAAAGCTATGGTTTTCCCAGTAGTGATGTATGGAAGTGAGAGCTGGACCATAGAATTGATGCTTTTGAATTATGGTGCTGGAGGAGACTCTTGAGAGTCCGATGGACTGCATAGATCAAACCTATCCATTCTTATGGAAATCAGCCCTGAGTGCCCACTGGAAGGACAGATCCTGAAGCTGAGGTGCCAATACTTTGGTCACCTCATGAGAAGAGAAGACTCCCTGGAAAAGACCCTGATGTTGGGAAAGATGGAGGGCAGTAGGAGAAGGCGACAACAGAGGACGAGATGGTTGGACAGTGTTCTCGAATCTACGAACATGAGTCTGACCAAACTGCGGGAGGCAGTGCAAGACAGGAGTGCCTGACGTGCTCTGGTCCATGGGGTCACGAAGAGTCAGACACGACTAAACGACTAAACAACAACAATTTAAGCAGTAACAGCATCATATGAATTACCTAACATCCACACTCCTCCTTTTTTTTGCTTTTGAATTCAAAATGCTGCTTTGCATCTATATTATGTGAAGGCAGTATGTTTTAGTTTGGTGGGGTTACTGTTTCGATCCTGCAAAAAATTGGCTTGGATGATAAATTGATGTATTTTTCTGGATAATTTGCAAGACCACGAGAGGGCAGCAGAGACTGTGTTAAAAGCATGTCTTGAGTTATCAAACCATTCCTAGACAAGATAAAGCACACTAGTTTCCCTTCTTTGGCCTGCTCTTTCATCACTTCATCACTCTGTTTTGGATGGGGTGCAGCAACCAATATGCCAGCACAATCTCACGGCCCATTGCACTGCACTGGCATCAGATACCGATCCAGAATAAAGCTGAGACAGTAGGGTGGATTAAGCACAGCTGCTTCTAAGAAAGCACTTAAGATGAACTAATTGCAATTTGATGTTGAGCTGTTGTGCAGCTCAGAAATGAATGGTGATGATGTATAGAAGCAGTGGGGTTAAGAATGCCACATCTTATGCATTTTATCCAACCCACAACCATGCATGGCATAAACCTGCGTACCGTTCTTAAATTAGCAAGAGGTTAGATTGATCAGTCCCATTTGATTGCATG
Source organism: Zootoca vivipara (assembly GCF_965207765.1). NCBI lineage: Eukaryota > Metazoa > Chordata > Lepidosauria > Squamata > Lacertidae > Zootoca > Zootoca vivipara. The sequence continues at coordinate 40,784,121 of NC_142590.1, forward strand.
GGATTTTGCTCTGCACACCATGTGTCGTGTCAGTCTGCAAGAAATCAAAGCTGCTTCTTTTTAAAGGCTAAGCAAAAGCCCCATTCATTTCTAATGGGGGTCTACTCTAAGCATGACAAAGTCTGGCTCTAACCCACTGCATTGCATTTTGTACTCTCAGGTTGTTTATTTTAAATGCCACCTATATCTCTTCTGATTAAATCTTTCATTGAAATTTTGTCTGCGGTTATAAAGCAAAAGTCACAAATACTGAATTCACAGGATATTAAATTCCAATATCAAATAATTGGCGAGCAGGTAGAAAATATTCAAGTATTGAAAGACATTCTGAAGAATATTCAGAATCAAAATTTACAGAGAAGAATTCTGAGTGTTAGTTTAATCTCTTAAAATAATTTCAGGAGCTTTGCTTCTGTTTTATCTCCAAACCACATGAACAGCAATAGTAACTCTGAATTCTCTGGACTTATTTGCTTTTCATGATCATGGTTTTCAGCACCAGTGCAGGATTTTCAACAGTGTTAAAACAAAGCAGCTTTTTACAGGGATGAGCTGTTTGCAGAATCATTAAAAACAAACCTGTACTGGGAGCAAATGAGAAAGCAGCACGAGAAGAAAATGATAGAACTTTATATGCTTTATCCAACTGCATCAAAACAAGATCACTCAAGCACAGAGATATATTTGCAGTAAATGCTTCCTTTTCAGCATTTATCTAATCACAAAAAGCCCTTATTGCTACAAACACTTCAGTGTTTCAAACATTATCCCTTAATTATTCATCAGCAGTTTATATCTACAGCTAATTTACCAGCTGCACTTTTCTAAAGCCAAAGACTGTTTCTTAGTTACTTGTGGATTGGTCTAGGGGCTTAGCAACTAACATACTATAGGCTAGAAATGCAAAGGGAATATATATATATATGCTGCTTGGGTCAGTCCTACAAACATCTTCCAAAGCAATGGGCAGTGTCATCTGTACCAGAGTAAATATGGTTTTCTAACTAACCTATTTAAAATCAATGCGATTTTAAAACTAGCTGTTTTCTTGGGGTGCTAGAAGTGAACTATCACATTTGTGGGTTGACTGGAGACCTCATAGCAATAATGAGATATCACAATGGGATTGAATTACATCCTCGCAGACATAGCTCAGAGGATCGTGTCTGTAGTGCAGGGGTGGGGAACTTCAGGCTCAAGGGCCAAATATGCCTTTCCAGGCCTCCCTAGAGACCTCCCCCAGGCCACATCTCTTCCCCAGCCACATGCCATGGACTGGCTGGATGCCAAGGAATGGTGGGAGGAACCAGCTGGGGCACCCCCAAGGGAAGAAGACACAGAGCCAGGGGATTGGTGGTGGGACAACAATGAATGGTCAGTTAGAGACGAGAAAGCAGACCATAGCTGCCAAGTTATCCCTTTTTTACAGGGATTTTCCCTTATGCTGAATAGGCTTCCTCGCGAGAAAAGGGAAAACTTGGCAGCTATGAAGCAGACTGGGAGTAGGGTGTGTATGTTGGAAGCTGTAGAGGTAACAGGGTTTAGTGAGAGGGGAGAGTATGTGGCATAAAGTACTCCAGAATCAGAATCAGAATCAGGAAAAGAGGGAGACCAGGAAGCAGAAATGAGTCAGGCTGGTGAGGTGTTTCCTTCTGTTGCTGCAAGCTCCCCTCATGCTGGTCTCCCAGGAGAAGGATGAAGTGGGAGGAGCAAAAACAGACACACCAACATAGTCTCAGGTTGCTTGGGAAAGACCTGGGAGAGAAGGTCTTTAAAAGAGAAGTGCTAGGCCTAAAGCTCATAGGCCTAGCATTCCCGAGCAGATCCTGTTTCTTCCAATAAAGAGTTAACTCCACTTACTCTGTGTGATTTATTGCTGGCTCACTCCTGACACCCTCCCCCACTCCTCATTGGCCCTGCTTAGCTCCTTCCCTGAGTGGTTTAGCCTGGCTGGAATGTGACCTTGAATTCTGATTATGTCCCTTACTTGCCTGGAAGGAGGATAGAGAGGAGTGTGTGTAGAAACAAACTTGCTGTACAAAGGTAAGATGAACATTCATTGCTTTGCTCTTACAGGGGTGCCTCAGGTTACAGATGCTTCAGGTTACAGACGCTTCAGGTTACAGACTCCGCTAACCCAGAAATAGTACCTCAGGTTAAGAACTTTGCTTCAGGATGAGAACAAAAATCGTGCGGCGGCAGCGCGGCAGCAGCAGGAGGCCCCATTAGCTAAAGTGGTATCTCAGGTTAAGAACAGTTTCAGGTTAAGAACGGACCTCCAGAACGAATTAAGTTCTTAACCCGAGGTACCACTGTATTTGAATATTGCTCAGCCCAACATTGGCATGTGGCCCATGGAAGGCTCCCTAGAAACAGAGCCTTGGGCCTGAGAAGGGTTCTCTACCCCTACTTTCATGGTTGCTGGGCCAGCTACCAGGTATCTTAATCCCTCGCCCAACTGAAAAGCAAACTGTGTAGCATGAAAGCAGGAACTAAGGCCATATACACACCATACCAGGGTGATGCTTGGGGAATGCTCTTTGGCCTCCTGGTGTCTTCAGTGTTGGGTTCCTCAGGGTTCGATTTTATCCCTCTTATGCTGTTTAACATATACATGAAACCGGTGAGTGGGGTCATCCAGAGTTTTGGATTATGTTGTCAGCAATATACTGATGGCACACAACTCTTCTTCTCCTTTACATTTGTAGGTGTGGCAGTAGATATGCTGGACCATTGTCTTACCTCAATAATGGACTGGATGAGAGCCAATAAACTGAAGCTCAACCCAGATAAGACGGGGCGCTCTTAGTGGGTGGTTCCCTAGACTGGATGGGTAAGAGGCTGCCTGCTCTTGATGGGGCTACACTCCCTCTGCAGGAGGGGATACGCCGCTTGGGGGTTACTTCTGGATTCCTTGCTGTTGCTTGAAGCTCAGGTGGCCTGAGTGGCGTGGAGTGCCTTCAATAGTTTCCAATAGTTTTGTCTGATGCACCCCTGTTTAGACAGGGGTAGCCTAACTTCTACTGTCAATGCTCTGCTAACCTCCAGGTTAGATTACTGCAACACATATGTGGGGCTGCCTTGGAAGATGGTTTGGAAAGTTCAGCTGGTGCAGAATTAGGCAGTCAGCTTGCTCACTGGGGCAAAACGGTTATGCATGCAACACCAATCCTGGCCTGACCTCACTGGCTGCCAAATAGTTTCTGGGCCCAATTCACAGTGCTGGTTTTGACCTATATAGTATTAAGTACCTAAAGGACCGCCTCTCCCCATATGAACTGACCCAGACCATGCAATAATCATCTGAGACCCTTCTTCGTGTGCCTGCCCCACAAGAGCCCTGGAACTTAGCAACATGAAAATGGGCCTTTTCTGCAGTGGCTCCTGTTTGTGGCATGCTCTCCCCAGGGAAGCTTGCCTGGTGCCCTCATTATATATGTTTAGGTGACAATGCTTCACTGCCAGGTGAATATGAATGTGGCCAAGCACTTGGCTAACTGCATGGTGGGATTAACCTGAGTGAAACTATTCTTGGAAGCCTTCAAACCCACTTTGTAATTGGCACAAGTTGGTCAATGAAGCGAGGTTTGCAGAAGGCCTCACTTTTGGGGAAATCACCTGGCCTGGGTGTGCTCAAAATGGCTATCCTGGACTAGCAAACTTCCTTTCTGTATTGCACAGCTGTGAGTGACAGTTAGAACAGACAAGAAAAGAGAGTGGCACTAATTTAATTTACTTTCTGTCAGGAAAATAACAACATAGAACAAAACATCTTCTCTCCTGAGGCACACACCTTGAATTGATGAACCCCTGCAGTGATTTAGACAATGCTAATAATTTGCTTTGCTTTTATTTCCAAATCACATCAACTGTCTGCACTGACATTTAAGTTACATATGTGAAAGGATTGGCATTTTTAGATTGTCAGGAGCATTACTGGATGGGGAAAAACTGTTTGTGTCATGGGACATCTGTTTTATTGTTAATTAGATGAAATAGGAAAGGCATCAGAAGCATACACTCTGAAACTATTTCATAGTTCCTGTTTAAAATCTTACTTTGATCCCTTGAAATTAATGATGCTTTGCAGATTTTCACATTTTGATGTGAATTTCATTTAGGAAGTTTCAGGAACAAATGAGAAAAGGAGTTGTTATCCATCTGTGCTTCTATCTATACAATTCAATTACTTGCTGCCATCATAACTGTTTTCTCCCCTCTCAAAATTATTTGGAGAGATAAAACAAGCAAGGAGTTCACTTATCATCCTCCTCCCCCGCCACCCCCACCCTGCTTCGGAAGTGATGTGTATATAGCAACTCATGCCTTACATCCCTTGATTTTGCAAACTGTGAAGCTGAAAATGATCTGAAGTCATCTAAGCTCACCCACACTGTTGAGAAAGGATCATTCTTTTATGCGCTATATACCACCTTTAAAAGATATGTTAAGAGATAAAGTGCACATCCATTCTCATATCGTAGAAAAAGGACTGGTGGGCGTTGAAAGAAATCCATAGACTTAACACCCCCCTCCCCAATTTTAACCAAATTAATGTGATTTTTTATTATTAAATCCCTAGGGCAGAACCCAAGATGTGCAAGCAGATTTACTCATACAATGGGACTTCACTTCTCTTCTTCTCCACAGTCCCTTCAGGAGGGTCTCCCATCCCTTTGAAGCAGATTTTGAGAGTGCATGGAGGGCTACAGGGGAAGAGGAGAGAATGGTGAAGTCCTTTTTTGTATGAGCAGAAGTCCGTTCCATGCCCCCCAACAGGTTGCAGCTGAAGACTAGGACGTGCCTTTTCTGGGCTGTGCTCTGCATGAGTCACTTGACCTGCAAGAGAGCACAGAGCCCCAAAATGGGATGTCCTGATTTAATCGGGACAGTTGAAGGGTTAGGCTGCTCTGCTCACTCACAGACAGCATTACATACAACCTGTTAGCTGCTTGGAACCAAGATATCTGAAGAGCCTCTATCTCCTCCTGAATGAGCCTCTCTGCATATTTCAGCCCACAGGGAAGTCCCTTTTGCATGTCCTTCTGCCCAGTGAGATACTGAGGTTTGCAACACACAATCAGACCGTTTCCTTAGCAGCGCTCAGAACTTGCTGCCCAGGAAGATCCAGCAATCCACCTTGTTGACTCCATTTGCAGTTTTGTTCTGAAGGCGCTTGTTGTGGAGTTGCTCACGGATGACTTTTGCTGCTTGAATTTTCTCTGCTGTCGCTGCTCTGTCTTTGTCATTTACTTTCTTTTAAGTCGTTGCTTTATTGTTGTTTATTTAGACCTGTTGTAAGCTGCTCTGGGGATCCAATTTTGGGTGGAAGAGACGGATATAGAATGTTTGTAAAAACACAAAATGAAACAAGTGACTGACTGTAGAGGATAAAGATTAGAAAACATGTTATCTGTGGTAGCCAGAAGAATGACTGAAGGTGGCTGAAGAACTCAAGAGTGGGAAAGCTGCCCCTGAGAATCGCATGCAAGCCGTTCTGAGCACTCTTGGGGGAAGACCGAGCTCTATCTGTCTTATGCAGCCCATACTTAACAGATCCTGCTAAACTTTGTGCCCCATTTCAGTACAAGAGCAGCACTGCTATTTCACAAAATTGGTACAATATTCCTAAGTCTTAACACAGGCATTTATTTTGACAAAATGTATTATAACACCTTGCCTCCCAGTCTTTTCCTCATCCATCCTTCACAACTGTTGGGATTCTGGTGAACACAGAGTTAAAACACTCTGGAGGTGTTCTGATTCTCTGGGTATCTGCCCACAAGTGATATGTGCAATTTCCTTTGTTTCAGAGTTCAGTTGTGTTCTGAGTCTGAGAGTCCGAGTATGAGTTTCTGCTGGAGAGGATTGTGTAGGAGAGAGTGCTAGAGATAAGAGCTGCAAACATTGGCTTCTGTTGGTTTTGCTGTTTCTTTTATGCTTCTGTAATAAAGATGAGTTTGATTAGAAGCAACGGAGTTGCTGCGCTGTAACTCTGCTGGGTCCGAACAAGAAGAAGCTTTGCAGAGCGAGCTGGGGAGCGTGCTGGGCAGCCATTGAAGATTGGCTGTGTGGGTCTAAGGATTTACGTCCCACTAATGAACTTTATAACACTACATTTATCACAACAACAACTTTATAGATTTTATTTTATTTTTAGGTTTGTTTGTTTGTTGCTGTATATTCAATAATCCTCATAATGGGAGACCTTTCCAACATTTGCATGGGTTTGTTTTTCTACATCTGCACCAGTGGCCACGGCTTTATAAGAAATATTAAATTGGGCGTCTCCGGCTGTTGATAGACAGTACGGGGCAAAACACGAAACATAGATAAAGGAATAGCTGCACCCCTGTACACATTTACCCTGTTTCTCATATTTTAAGGCATCCCCATAAAATAAGCCATAGCAGGATTTTTAAGCATTCAAGGAATATAAGCCATACCCCGAAAATAAGACATAGTGATAGGAGCAGCAGCAATGCCGGCCGCGGCAGGAGGAGGAGGAAAAAAATAAGACATCCCTTGAAAATAAGCCATAGTGTGTTTTTTTGAGGAAAAAATAAATATAAGACGTGTCTTATAATATGAGAAACACGGTACCTAGCAGTAAGCCTCACTGAAGTTAATTGGGCATATTTTTGAGTTGACATGTATAGGATTGCGCACTGCTTGGGTTGCAACAGACGTATGCCAGGTATATCAGAAAGCCAATGCAGATGTGACTGTGTTTTCCCTGAGTGAAAATCCAAAAGTAGCAGTTGGATAACAACTTCTAAGTAGCCAACTTTTTAATTTCACAGAAGAGGTTTTAGAGTTCTGAATAACTGCTGGCTTTTATATTTTCAAATCAGAAACAGCTATGATGTCTCATTGTTTCAGTAGCATTTGCTGCAATCTGAAATCCATTTTGCATCCAGTATAATATAATTAAGTTTGGGCAGCACCATTTGAACTTCATCTAAAAGACCAAACTACACAATGTGTTACTTGTTATGGATACCATATATACCCTGTAAGGAAGAAGACTGGGATGAGGGAAGGCGCAGGCAGAAAAGTGGCATGTAAATGAAATGTAATGAATGAATGAAAAAATAAATAATAATAATAAATAAGCAAGCCCTTACGTGCTGAGTTTTTCTTTCAAAAATTGTCAGCATGTGACCCCTAACCCAGACTGGAATCTTGCTATGAGGGTTCTAGGGTTTTTTTCCCCTTTTCTTCGCAACTGTGGTCTTGATCTGAATTGGGTCCCCCATACCTGGGACTTGCATGGGAAAGAAGCTCCTCTATACTGGCTACTAAAAGGCAAGCCATGTGTCATTATGTGTCATTTGGTCCTAGAACTCTTACAAACATTGCATTTTAAAATGTGCACATGAATTGCTTTCACTCAAATTGTCTCTGCATCTAGTTTTGTCCTTAAAAACTGTTACGGAGATTGATTGCAACATACTTCTACACATATTCTGTTGCCTTGGGTATTCTGATTATATTCTAACAATGTTCTGTTTGAGAAGCTGGAATGTGTGGAGAGGAGGGTGACCAATATGACAAAGGGTCTGAAAACCAAGCCTTATGAGGAACAGTTGAGGGAGTGAGGTGTGTTTATCCTGAGAGGTGATAAGATATCCATCTTCAACTATCTGGACTGTCACATGGATTATAAGCAAGCTTGTTTTCTCCTGCTCTGGAGAATAGACCTGAACAAATTCAAATTACAAGGAGATTCTGTCTAAATGTCAGAAAGAAGTAAGAACTGTTAGACCGTGGAACGAACTACCTCAGAAGGTGGTGGACTTGCCATTGGAAATTTTTAAACTGGATTTGGATGGCCACTTGTCAGGGATTTTTAAACTATGATTCTTGCACCACAGGGGGTTCGACTAAATGACCCTTGGGACTTCTTCCAACTCTACAATTCTACGATTCCATTGCGCCTTCACAAAGAAGCTACCTGCATGCTCTAAATTTGTAATAATGCTCTGCACTGTAATAACAGAATGGTGTGTTTTCTCATCTTCATTTACCATTCAATATATGTTACAGCAGATATACACATAGTCAGCTCTAAAGGCACAGTGTTTACTAAATGATAATACTACAATTTTCTTTTAGAAATATCTTGGAACTAAAGGCCTGTCCTGGTGATTTAGAAAACTGATCTTATCTTTAGCTATATTCACACAAGCCCTGAGCAATTCCTGTGGCATGATACTTTTTCAAAGGGCATTATTTTCTTCCCCTATCTGTAAAGAAAGACATCTAAGTCCACATTCAGGAAGACCCAGATGTCAGATGCTACTGCTATCAAATTCAGCTTAACATCCTGCATTTTTACTGCCTTGAATATGAATATTTTTGCTACAGTTCTGTGAAGCATAACATCTGCTTCATAAGACCTGTCTCTTGAGAAGTGCATGCTTACTCAAATATAGACTCCAAGAGGAAAGTGAAGACACTTCAAATCAAGACAGAATGAAATATTAAGGTCCTGACAAAGAATATTGGCTTCTACCAATATTTCACAGCACGATCCAGTTGTCTTCCTACAAGCCAGGTCTCCCTCCTCAGATGTGGAAGGAGCAATGCCTTATATCTTCCTTTGACTGAATGCTGTGCGCTTGTAGTGTCAATCAAAATTAAGAAGATCCCAGTTCACCTCACCACACAGTTATGAAACACACTGTGTGACAATGGACTTGTCTCTCTCAGCCCATCATCCCAGGGTTGTTGTAACTGAGAGCAACATGGGGAGCAGGGAAGTGTGTACACTGCTTAGAGATCCTTGGGAGAAGAATAAAATTGATAGGCACCTCCCAGAGGTAAAGAACAGCAAATTTGCAGCGGCATAATTCACCGCTCCTTTAGTTGTATTCCAGTCCACTCTTACTTCATATAGCTTTGACAAAATGAGTGGTTACCTAAACATGAAACTTACTAGTTCAAGGCTAAGTTTAGAGAAGTTACTCCAGGTGGTGGGTCTTCAGGCTTTGCCTTGCCTTAAGACTCCAGCTGGAATTTCTGCTGCAGTAACATTTTGATGTTACTGTTCTGCTTTCAGAGATGTCAGTTTTATCTACGATTAAGGTGGCGAAGCATTCCACTGGTATTTCAACAATATATGTTAGATAGATGAATGTATTGTATTGTTCATGAGGCTTGGCAAGAATCTTCTTGGAATATACATGGGTGTCCACCCCTGGAACATTGGCTAATAACGGGCATGACAACTGAACATCTAATTTACATGTGTAAATGTCAGGCTAAACAGCTGCGTGTGTATGCAAATACAGATGTCTTTAATTCTCAGAGTTCTTTAAAATGCTATGCAACCAGAATATCTAAAAAAATAATACTGCGTTCCATCAGATGTGTAAAATGGAGAATAACTGTGAGCAAAAATGAATTTGTCTTGACTAGATAAGGTTCATCAACAAATTGTCATAATTTAAGACTTATTTTTATAATTATGTACACAACCTGTGTTTTCTAGCAGTAGAAGCATTATGATTTTTAGAGCGCATCTCTGACAGGTTACTTTTGAGTTGGCCACCTCTGAGAAAGAGTTTCTTACTTCATGGATTATATAGAAGGGCCAGCTGCATGGGGCCCAAAGGCAATCTATTTCTTCCACACAACTCAGCCAGGTTCCTTCTTATTCATTATTCCACATGGATCAACTCTCATAATCCAGATTATATGCTCTAGTAAAATGAAATGAACCAATTTGCTAAGAGACAGCTAAAGCGGAAAAAAGAAACTCAATTTAGATTTCCTGCTTCATGCGCTACACATGTTAGGTACATACACAAGATATTTTAACATGCACATTTGTCCAAAAATATGGAATGTGACAAATGTGCATTATATAGACATGTTCATTGGGATTGGCCATAGGGTCATCCTATGTCTGCACAGGGTGGTAAACCTAGGTTTGCCACTATGCAATATGCGCAATATGTGAAATGGACTTTCCTGCTTGCAAGGTATCATGATGAGGTCCATCTAGTGCACAGGTGAGGAATCTGTAGCCCTCCATATGTTATTATAGAATAAATGCTGGTAAAAACAAATAAATAAGAACATAAACTATCCAGCTCAGCTTTAGAAATGTTCAGTTGAATCAGTGGTGGACTGTAGGCTTTCAAATTTTAGCAGTGCCCTGTGTGACGCTGAAATTCAGCGCCTTCTGCTTCTCACCTTCCATTGTTAGGCATTGTTGTGGGGCCCCCTGCAGTGCTCACTCAGCTCGGCGCCCAGTACAGCCAAACCAGTCCCGCTCCCCTAAATCTGCCTCTGGTTTAATTCTCTAGTCCCTTCCAATATCTGTCTTGCTTGCACTAAGCCTAAACATACAGATTTGCTAGAAATGTAGCTGTTTCCATGCTGCATCAGACCAGTGACCCAAAAGGGCAAGTCAGTATTAAGGCTAAACTATGCAATGTTGTGAAAAATGGGAGACTGCATTTCATAGACCTGTTTTTGAAACCAAAATGGTAGTCCAGGGGTGTGAAGAGCAGTGGCTGGTCTTGGTGTCTCAATTTTCAATGGCTCCCTGTGCTACAGCAAAATCTGGCACCCCCTTTCACCTCCATTGGACATCATTGCTGTGACACCTGCTGATGAGCCCCAGAAGCTCTGGGCCTGGTGCGACCAAACTGGTCATGCTCCCCTAGATCCGACCTAGTGAACAGGATGAGGACGGTGACATATAGAAAGCTGCTCTTTAAACTTTTCCTCCTGTGCCGCAGTCTCAGTGAATACCTGTTCCTCCAAAGTTTATTCTACGAGGGGCTAACAGGAACTTCACAGTGTGTGTGTGTGTGGTTATTCCTTGGAAGGAAACGGTTAATTGTCTTCCCTGTGTACCACAGTCATTATGCAGTTTGGGGTGTCCATGGCTGATAAGGAAAATGCAATCACACATTTCCTCTGTTGTCTTATTTGGCCTCCAGACTCTGGGAACAGGGCTTTCTATAGCAGAGTGCAGAAATTCTTCCATGGTAATAGAAAATTGAATCCAGTGACAGTTCTCTTTTGAACTCTGACAGTATTTGCCAGAAGCCCTGAATCATGAGTTTTGTACCCTTCCAAGCTGATTAAAATAAACAAGGCATTACTTCTGGCCTAATTAGTATCTGGACCTGCAGGTAATGAATTAGAAGTTTGGAGAAGGACTGTACATCTGTCTCATGACTGACAGGTCTAAGCTTGGGGGCCTCTTTGTGAAATGATGGAAGTACCATATATATATATTTGTCACTTTTTCAGTCAACTGAGGGTTATTTTTTAAAACATGCAACACCCTTGCTTTGGAGAAAGAAAAACAAACAGGGCTGAATTTCTCCTTGCTGTCATATTGACTTACTAGCATTGGCTAACATGGAGGATGAATTTTTGCAAAACGCATTTTATTAGTGAGACTAAGATAAATGTTCACTATGATTCCTTTATGAGAGAGAAAGATTGATATCCTTTCCTAGTTGTATAGAGAGCAATTCCATATCTATTTGCTTGAGAGTTTGTGTTATGGATGGATTGGCAGCTGATTTAATGGAGAGGAAAATGTACACATTTTGGTGGGAGGACACCAAAAAGCAAAGTGAGGAGAAGAAGTAGGATCAATGAATTTGGAGAGAAAACTTTGCTCTCTTCCTCTTCTCTTCCAAGGGAGAGGAAAAAAGAGGAAGCAATTACTGTAAAATAGCTTTTAAAAGGTACAGGATATTTCGAAATCAATGCGTAAAGCACATTGGAAGAGCAGGGGGATTGCAATATGCCCTTCGGCTCTGATTCTTGAATTTTTGATATTGCATCTCTTTTTAGATTCAGGGTTGCACTTCTTCTCAGGCCGGTTCATGTTTACCAAATTTACTCATAGCCTTGTGATTAAAACAGAACAATACAATGAAATGATTCTGTCTTGCCTTTAAGAGATAAATGCAATGTATACACACCCACACCCACACACCAGCAACCTTTATGTTTACCCCAAAGCCTTCTTATAATGGATTGATGAAATGAGTGTAAAAGAAAGCTTTCGTGGGAATATTCCTTCTTTTGATTTCCTGCCTCTTAAACTGTAGCATTCCCCAAATGCCTAGGTAAGGAGAATCTCCCATGACCACCAAGTATTTTACCATTTACAGGTTTTCCTTTAAATAAAATTTGATTAATTTTTGTGGTTTTTTGTTGGGGTTTTTAAAATTATTTTAAATAAGCATTCGGGAAGGTTTAGAAATCTTGAAAGTGTGCTGCTATTTGTGAATAATAATAATATAACCTACTGCAACACTTCCTCTTTTGTTCTTCCCTAAGATGTATAGGAGGCTCTAGGAAGAATGAATAAAATAGCCAGAAGATGCTCATTTTAAGATGCAAATGTTTTTATGTATACTGCACAAATAGCTTCCACATTATGTGTGCAAATTCCACATTTAGCACAGCGAAATCATTTGCTGGCTTGCTAGTGAATTGCACCAAGCCTGATACTGCCTGGAACTGCCAGTTCATTTTCCTGTGCCTGGAGAGGGAAGTTCAAGCATTGGTTTCCAACGCTGGACCTGCGCAATGATGAAATCATACAAGATCATGCAGGCCAGGAGACAGTCACTTCATGGGAGCTATAGGGCATTCTTTCCCATATACAAGTGAATGCATCTTTATTCTGAGAAAGGTGTCCAATGGTTCTCTTTGGAATGTGTGAATGCACACTTTTCAAAAGGCAAGCATCGTATATTTCCAGTTGGCCAGGGCCCACAAATGGATTACAGAAGCCCAGTAGCTTGATTTCCATGCTGCCAGAACTACATGTTGAGGGATTACAGAGGATAAGTGGTGGAGGTGAAAGATAGCCAGCTGTCGGAACTGGCCGGATTCTAAGTCTGTGGGCATAGTCAATCACAGCCAGTCTCTTTAAATCTGCACCCTCATGCCTCTGCTTGTAAGACATTCCAGTCACATAAAGGATGGATGAGGAGTAAGTACTCTCCTCTACAGGCTTCTCTATGTGTGTCATTAGAAGGATCCCAGCTGGTCCTCTCCAACCTGGCCTTGGGTATAAATAGTATATACTGTAGCCCTGTTTGGGGTAAACTACAGTTCCCAGAATTTTAAAGTGTGTGTGTACTTTATATGTATGCTCTATACACCGTCTTAAGTCACCAGACAATAAGCCACCTCAGTTCTACATTAATGACCTGGTGTCATACAACTAACCACACACTTAAGTTTTATCTTAATCCCTACAAATATTCCTACCAATTTCCTCTCTCTTTACTGAATCTAAAACAATGTCTTTCTGGTTCCTTTTTTTCTCAAAAGCACAATGGGTTAAAGGATGGATTGCAAATCCAACCGTTCCACAGAACAAGAAGTACTGGCATAGATCGATGGAAGCCTTAGTGGTAGATGCAATGGCTGCGTTCCATATTAAATAGAATCTTATGTGGGCAGCTTAAATTTAAACAGAAAGGCTATAAGTCTTTAACGGTAGTCTTGCATAAACACCTAAAACTTATATGCTACCTTTTAAACCTCAGTTTTATCACAATGAAGTTTAACATATATCTTCTATTACCTGCACCAACTTTACAACTATCTCTCCTTTATGTATCCCCTTAAATATGTATAAGACAGTTTTACTTTTTGTGTTTATGCATATTCTCTCTTTGGGCATTTGTCTCGATCACCACATAGCATGTTTATGGTAATTTACTATAATACATGTATATCAGAGGCAGTTTAAATGACACTTAGCCTTGAATATATTTAAGATGTTTTCCTTGTAGCCACGGAGAAGTCAAAAGATGCATGGAACGCTATTAATTTTAAGGCGATGGGAGCGTAAACAATATCGGGATGTGCATGTGTTATTGGAACAGCGAAGAAGAAGTATGGCCAACTTTTGGCATTACGTGATCTGCAATTTTTTAAAAAATCTGACAGGAGCATTTTTGTCCATTCAAGCAAACTTTTCAAAGTAGCCTTGTGGCTAAAGAGTGAGAAGCAATATTTCATGCCCTTTAGGACAAATATTACTAGTCAGAATGTCTTTTCATTAGCTTTGCTTAAAGGTGGAACTGACATATTTCTGTTTCTAGTAGTTATATAAAGACTGAGATGCCAACTTTTAGGTATATAAATACTATGATGAAGGATCAGGGCCTGATATTCCTACAAGCGCATTGGACTCAGTAATAAGGGATTCTGCCAAAGCACTCATTGGAAGCAAAATGATAGGAATGTGTTATTTTATTTATTAAAAAAATATTTTTATCCTGCCTCTAACGCTTTAGTTGTCAAGGCAGCTCATAACAATAAAAAAAAAACCATGCAAGAAAATAGTAATAAAACCAATGGGCAGCATTCAACAAAGTATTTCCACTAGTGCATGGATTTCCATCGGCATAATGGCACATCCTTTCTCTTCCCCAGTGCTCTTGCACCCCCTAAATCTGCTCTGGAGGCTTGGGGGAACCATCAGAACAGATTTGGGGCATGTGCATTAGGGGCTAGGAAGGGGAGGGGAAGTTGCATTGTGCAGCCCAAAGTCCTTGTGCTAACAGAACTACAAATTTTTACATGTGTTAGCCTGGTGAGAAAAATTTATAGTCTCCATTAAAACAGCATTTAAAACATGCTGACAAAATGAACTCGAGAAGGGCATTCTACAACAGAGGTGCCACAGTAGGAGAAGTCCTGTCTTCTGCTGCCATCAACCACATTTGTGTAGGAGGGGGGCACTGAACAGGGCCTCAAATGAAGGTCCTAATAGTCAGGCAAATAAATGAGGTGAGAGGAGGCTCAGCTGTGCTTTACAAATTACAATGCTCCTAAAAATTTGACCGAGGAGCAAAAAGAGAGCATAAAAGTGTCCCTGTGGCATCACCAGGCAGTTTCCTACTTGAAAGAACAGGGTAGGGTGGAGATGACTACCTACACGTAGATTTGATGGTGGGTAGATGCTTCAGCTTGCAAAAGGGTCACTGTTCCTCCCAGTAATATTTTTCCTTGTGTTGTGCTTACGTTGTGGGAAGGCTAGTACCTCTTTCATGAGGTAGTGACTTTCCTATTACAAACTCCAGAAGTGGAGCTGTACTCAGGATCCAGAACAGACTACTACATCAACAAATAAACTTGGATGCCGCTAAAAGAGGATTGGACAAAGTGGTGGAGGATACAGCTTTCATTGGCTGCTAACCATGAATCCTGTGTTCTACCTCCACTTCTGGAGGCAGTATGCCTCTGAATGCCAGTGGGGAGGTGCACAAAAATGTCATAAAGGGATTGAACGTCCAGGGATGGGCTGAAAGGCTGTAGTACAACCTGAAATTAGTCAATGGCTATTCCACTGGCTTCTATGGCAACACGAGGTTCAAATCCCATTGTTCCTAAGGGCTCTTTCCCCTAGATAGCAAGGCTATCTTGATGTAAGAAACTTGATGTAAGAAGAAAGTACCTGAGGCAGGTTCTCTTGGATTTAGCAAGGAGGTAGTGGCATTCTCCTCCTCTTTGTTCATTCTCTGTTAAGAATGTAAGTGAGCAGAATATCAACATCTACATTTCCATGCAGCAGAACTCTCCACCAGGCCTGATCTACTGATGCATGTAACAGCTCAGTATTGCAAGGTTTACTTTAATTTCCTCCTGCCTTTGTTCTTTTGATTCACTGCTTTGTAACAGGATTCTCCTCTTCAGCTGCTTAAAGGGGCAGAGGGTGGCTAAGAAAGTCATTGTGCTTTTGGCTCTAAAATTAATTCAGAGAAAGTTAAGCGAGTTTACTTCACAGTGGATGTTCAGTGCACATCTAAGTACTCAACTCCCATTGTTTTCCGTGGGGCTGATGCACAGTCTCAGCTGGGTAGTCCTGGGCACCGAAAACAGATTATATCTTGGGGGTGCCTTTCACTAATGTTTGATTGTAATCTATGATTAGGGAAGCAATTTGTTCCTTATCAAAACTCTTATTCAAAACTCTGCTGCTGATCCTGAATGCACCATGATACTGTTATGCACCACCCCAATCCCTGAGTGCAGTGAGATTCCAGGGATTCCAGGCACTTACCCAGGATTCGTGTTTCCTTCAGAAAGAGGCACAGTGGAGACTGTGGTGTCTTTATGATATATGGTTTACTTACACATATATACAACCTGAGCCTTTGATGGAGGGGTTCACAACATTAACACCTTGCTTCCCCTGTAGTTGCAACCTTGGATTATAACACCCTAATCTTTTTCACAGGCTTGGTGTGAGAATGTTTTTTTTTTAAGGAGAGGGAGCCATGTACACTGTCTTGAGCTTTTTGGAGGAAAGAAGTCTATACAGTGAAGGCGGTGAAGGTCCTGTGTGAATGCCTGGAGGCGGTTGGAGCAGGGCCGGCTCTAGGTAGACCCCCAGTGGCGCAGTGTGCTAGGGCGCCGAGCCGGTAGGCAGGGCGCCGCGCGGCTTTGCCATGCGGAAACCATGCTCCACTCTGCAAGGGCGGGGGTGCCGGAGCGATATCCGCCCCTCAGCACCAGGGCGCGCGGCCTGCTCGAGACTGCCCTGGGTTGGAGGATGGATGGCGGCTAACAGATTGAGGTTGAATCCTGACAAGACAGAAGTACTGTTTGTGGGGAACAGGAGGCGGGCAGGTGTGGAGGACTCCCTGGTCCTGAATGGGGTAACTGTGCCCCTGAAGGACCAGGTGCGCAGCCTGGGAGTCATTCTGGACTCACAGCTGTCCATGGAGGCGCAGGTCAATTCTGTGTCCAGGGCAGCTGTCTATCAGCTCCATCTGGTACGCAGGCTGAGACCCTACCTGCCTGCAGACTGTCTCGCCAGAGTGGTGCATGCTCTAGTTATCTCCCGCTTGGACTACTGCAATGCGCTCTATGTGGGGCTACCTTTGAAGGTGACCCAGAAACTACAACTAATCCAGAATGCGGCAGCTAGACTGGTGACTGGGAGCGGCCGCTGAGACCACATAACACCGGCCTTGAAAGATCTACATTGGCTCCCAGTACGTTTCCGAGCACAGTTCAAAGTGTTGGTGCTGACCTTTAAAGCCCTA
The DNA here is from genome assembly GCF_965207765.1 of Zootoca vivipara. NCBI lineage: Eukaryota > Metazoa > Chordata > Lepidosauria > Squamata > Lacertidae > Zootoca > Zootoca vivipara. Next base: position 40,801,178 of record NC_142590.1, read on the forward strand.
AATGGCCTCAGTCCAGTATACCTGAAGGAGCGTCTCCACCCTCATCGTTCTGCCCGGACACTGAGGTCCAGTACCGAGGGCCTTCTGGCAGTTCGCTCGTTGCGAGAAACCAAGTTGCAAGACCAAGCCAAGGGCCTTCTCCGTGGTGGCACCTGCCCTGTGGAACGCCCTCCCATCAGATGTCAAAGAGTAAAACAGCTACCAGATTTTTAGAAGACATCTTAAGGCAGCTCTGTTAATGTTTAATAGATTATTTTATTTCATTTTTCTGTTTGGAAGCCGCCCAGAGTGGCTGGGGAAACCCAGCCAGATGGGTGGGGTATAAATAATAATTAATTAATTAATTATTATTATTATAATAATACATACCTATAACTTTGTCATAAAAGCCATACATAAATAGTCATTTATTTCAGTTAGTACTGGAACCCTTCAGTCCAGTCATATAGACTCACGGTATCTTTGTGCTGCTTTTTTCTTCCCAGAATATGTCCCAAGACATATCAGCAATGTTTGGAATAGTAATACAGGCAATGACCGTTTCTGACCCATGTGCACATTGATGGAGTGTGTGTAAGCCCTCCCTGACTCTTTTCTGCCCTCCTCTGGGTTGCAGTGATGCGCGCATGCACACTTTGAACGTGCACAAAATGGTCGTTGCCTCATTCATGCAATGTATGTGTACTTTAGCTACCTTTGATAGTTTTAGCAAAGAGGGAAGCCTTGGACTAAATGTGGCCTTAAAGTGAACTAATGGACCACAGTCTGTCATTTGAGATCCACTGCTTTATCATGTGCTGTAGGTCAGGTAGCATGTGCATAAATATTCTGCTAAACTGCACCCTTTTCCCTCTTAAACTAAAATGAACAGCTTGTGCTTAGGATAGTAGTGACTATTTCTGCCAAAACCAACATACTGACTAAAATAAATTAATTAACTTTTTCATCAAATCCACTTACATTCCCTGTCTGCTTCACTTCAGATCACCCTCTGGGAATTTTTTTTTACCTGCTACTCCTTTATCATCTTCATCTATAAACTAATAAGCTGCTGGCCCCTTTGCTTTTTTGCTTTCTTATGCTGCCGTCTCTCCAACTGTAAATGCATGCCAGCTTGTTATGACAACGACTTTTCCACAGAGACACCGAAACTCACTCCAGTGCTATCCAATGTGGCTCCATTCCCTTAGGCTACATTTATTTCCTTGTGTGAAATATATTTCCTCGTTTTCACCTGCATTTTTGTTTGTTTGAAAGCACAACTGCATAGCATTTGTGGGTGAAGAGCTCAGTTGTCATAGGTGGAAACTTGTGGGAATTTTGTGCTTCAGAAATGAACATCAGACATCAAACCCTTTCTGCCCTCCAAGCAGTGAAAACCAAACGACTGACAGCCTCCAGTGTAAATCAAACCATTCTTGCCGTGCAGGCTGGTTGACTAGGGTGAATAGGGCCCCACAAACTTCAGCCTGCCCTACCTACCTGCCTTCGTATTTAGAACCACTCCAGGGGGCAGTAATGGCTGTCAGCTTCCAGCTCCTTACGTCTCAGTATTGCCTTATAGGGAGAATGGGGGTGGAGGACTAGAATTAGTAGGGTGTGCCTATCAGTGACTCTGACTCCGCCCAATTTTCGCCTTCCTGCCTCCTGCCCTACCAGTTCTAATGAGTTCCAAACACCACTGCATTATTGTGAGCTCCCAGCCATCACACCCAATTTGGGTGATTTCACTTTCCCTTTTTTTGAGGTGGATATATCACACGAGTGTTGCCTCTGTGCAACTGGGGTTTCCTGGCTCACATGGGAGGTGACCTATGTATTGAATAGGAAGGGTCTTGCAGCTCCCTTATGCTATGACACTGCTGATTGTCTGCCAGGGAATGAACTGCTCCGCTGTCCTGGCACATGAGAACATCTCCCAGCGTCTGCCATCTTTGTCACTATTCCACCCAGAAATGTGAACTTGGCACTGCGTCCATTCAAATGCAAAAGTTAAGTTCAAATAGCAATTACCTGCATGCCTTGCAGTTCAACCAGGGCAAAAACTGAACTGAGCCACCATATTCATCCTGGGTCAAAGAGTTCTAGGATACCTCTCAGATTTGTTGTAATTGCATCACAAATACTGCTAAGCTAGTGTTGCTTTTAACACGTGCTAGTGCTAGTTTGGGTTGTGGGTAGTAGGTTGCAAAAGAGATCTTCGGTCAGTTTGGGGCAGCAAACTTTTCTGCCACTTGAGGCAAAACAGGAAGTGCTGCCTAGCCCTGCCTCTGCCCCACCCCTGTCCAAACATGCCTTACCTAGGTTGTGCGGTGGTGCAAAACAGAGCAATGATGGCAGGTTCCGGCATCATCTCAGTGGAAATCAGCACCGGTGCTTCACCCCGCCTCATGAGTGGGCCAAACCTTTTGTCCGCAATCCTTTTTTGTCCGCAATCCTATGTCCATAAGCGCCATTGAACTCAGTGGGACTTACTTCTGAGTAGAACTGCACAGGATTGTGCTTTTAGCTTTTCATTTTACATTTCACATAAGTGGCAGTTGTTCCTGGATGTTTAAGTTGCATTAAATAAGTGGGCTTCCGCTGGAAATCCATCTTTCAGGGTTTTTTGTCTCTTTATTAATTCATCCCTTAGGTTTTGCATGCATATCCTTTAGTAATGATGCTTCCAATTTATCCTAGTTTCTTACTTTTCTCCTGAATTTGATTTTCCTATTGCAACAGGATCCTTGCACGATTAATCAAAAACAAATCCCACTGTGTCCATTGAGGCTTACTCATAGGAAAGTGTGCAGAAGGTTTCAGCCTTAGGCTGCACTGACAAATAGACACAGGGCTTTTGGGAGGGAGGCGTGAGGCTCTGGCAGGGTCCTAAAGCCTTTCCATCTACAGTGGAACCTCAGTTTACGAACACCTCGGTTTACGAATTTTCGGTTTACGAATGTCGCGAACCCATCTGGAACGGATTAATTCACTTTCCATTACTTTCAGTGGGAAAGTTCGCTTCAGTTTATGAACGCTTCAGTTTATGCACAGACTTCCGGAACCAATTGTGTTCATAAACCTAGGTACCACTGTATTGGGAAGGGTCCCAAAGCAGGGAAAGCCCTAAGTAGGCTTTGGAAAGGAGGAAGGAGGACTCTAGGACCCTGTCAGACCCTCATGGCTCCTCCCCAAAGCCCAGTGTCTCACTTACCCACCTTTGGGAGGGTTAGGGTTAGGGTTGTGTGCATGTGGTGGACATCAAATGTTGCTGAGGGCCACCTAAAAAGGCCTTGAGTGCCTCATGTGGCTCCAAGGTTGCATGATGGAACACCTTGGCTTAGAGAAAGAGGGAGGGATAGAAAGCAATGGTCTCTTAGAGCTTAAACTAGAGTTATAGAAGGGAGTTAACAGGGATGTAAGCTGGAGAGAGGACAGGGCATATGAAATAAGCAGTGACATTTTGGAGTGCCAATGCTGTCTGTGTGTAAATAAGTGTGTGTGTGTGTGTGTAAATAAATCATATATCCTAAAGACACCACAGTCTCCTCTGTGCCTCATTTTCCAAAAGGAAACACAGAGCCTGGGTAAGTACCTGGAACCCCCGAAATCTCACACACTGCCTCAGTGGAGGTTGGGGTCGTGTGTTTTTAAAGATGGTGTATTTTAAAAGGAGAATCCATTTTCTACCCTATATAATCAATATTCAGATTAGTTGCTTTTCATCCTAAACCTTAAGAGGAAAGGCTGTACAGAATTTCCTTACAGCACCTTAAATGTATTTCCGAAAAGCAATGTATTTCCGAAAAGCCCCACAGATACCATTTTCCCTGGCAAACTAAACTGAAATGACCAGGCTTGTTGAGAGAAATCTGCCCTAGTGCAGTTTTGCAGCTCAAATGTTCTGCTCTGCAGCTGTGTAGAGACTCTTTTATGGATTATGAATGCTGCAATTTGCTGGTATACAAGTTTCTTTTCATAGCATTTTCAAAGCTGCTTTACAATTTGCAGCACTGGCAAAGCTGTCCCCCCAACATTTAACAAAAAAAAAACTCTTTTACTTTGAGCTTGTGGATACTAATCCACTTAAAAACAACAACACCCAACTTGTATATTTCCTGGAAAAATAATATTCTCCAGCTTCAAAGAAACAGACGTGAGGGAGCCGTACATTGTTCTTGTTTCATTAAGGCCCAATACAACCACCATTCCACAGATGTTTTAGCACATTGCTGAAAAAAAGACTTCCCCATTCTTGAGTTCCAGGCCCTCAGGTTTTGCACACAACTGAATCATTCATAATTTAGCTGGTAGGTTCCTTCTGTTTCATAACATGCTGTCCTTGTCTAATAGATTCCTGGAAGATTTTTCATTCCTTCCTCCACATTTTCCCTCAGTTATCCAGTCAGTGTAAATGGTAACATTTTGTTTCTGGATTCACACACCGTTTTCCTTACCCTTTTCCGTAAAATGTCCTTTCACTCTTTGATGACTTTTCAAGCTCCTATCTGCTTTAATCATCCAGCAGCAGTCAACTTTCAGTAGTGAAAACAGCCAAATTGCACGAGGTATGTAGCTTTCTGGCCTTACACCAGGCTAAATTAATTTATATAGATCTAATCCAAAAGATTGCCCAAACCCCTGTTTTCATGACATTTCAAAACTGCCTGATGAATTTCGAATGTATGCAGCCACTCAACATCTAACTAGTTCAAATTCTTCCTGACCAAATTGCCTTGGGATCCCAGGATTGTTGCCTGTTTTTGGAGCCTGCAGTATGGCTCACTTGTTCTAGCCACCTACATTTGCTAATATCTTCATTGTCATTCAAAACCTCTGCCAAGGAACACTAAATTATATTTGATGCTATCAGCTTGATGTGCTGCTGTGACTTTGATTACATGTGCTGTCCTTTTAGGGTTCTCTTGGTGCTGAAAAATGAACTCTTTGTAAAGGAGTTGGACTGAGCAGTAGGCGAAAGTGAGCAGAGCAATGAATGTGAATTTTACCTTTGTACAGTTGACTTCTTTACACCCCCCCAAACCATCTCTACCCAGGCAAATAAGAAGATTGATCAGAGTTCAAACATTACAGTCAGGCAAAAACTCTCAGGGTACAAAGCAAGAGTGGTGAAGAGTCTCGTCTGGGAATAGGAGGAGTGGCTAGGGAGGGGATGTGGCCTTGGGGGAGCTTTGAGGGCCAGATGGAGAGGTATAGAGGGCCATATCTGGTTCACCACCCATGGGATGCAGGTGGCGCTGTGGTCTAAAAACCACTGAGCCTCTTGGGCTTGCCGATCAGAAGGTCAGCAGTTCGAAGTCCTGCAACGGGGTGAGCTTCTGTTGCTCTGTCCCAGCTCCTGTAAACCTAGCAGTTCGAAAGCATACTAGTGCAAGTAAATAAGTACTGCGGTGAGAAGGTAAATGGTGTTTCTGTGCGCTCTGGTTTCCGTCACGGTGTTCTGTTGCACCAGAAGCAGTTTAGTCATGCTGGCCACATGACCTGGAAAGCTGTCTGTGGACAAACGCCGGCTCCCTTGGCCTGAAGCGAGATGAACTCCACACCCCATAGTTGCCTTTAACTGGACTTAACTGTCCTTATCTTTACCTTTTACCGTTTTTATCACCCTGTTGATGTAGATTTTCTGTGCTGGCTAGCCAGCCTAGTCTGTGCAGTGACAAGTGTACAACACAACAAGCTTTGATATTTTACTTCTGTAACAATTCTTGCATCCAATTGCATGTCCTTCTTTGTTTAAAATGCTTTATTTAATGGAAGAGTCACAAAATGTTCTTTGAAATGGAGTATCTTCAGGTTCATTTTATCTTTCTGCTCAGTCTAATCATTCTTCCCCATTCCTTCCCAAACAAAACAAGTGGCCTGAAGAAAGTTCTGTTCTTAACCTTGGCATGGTAACACTTAATCGGCATGTGGCAAAGTGGCTGACACCTTGCAAATATCCCATAATCCACTGCTGGTGAGGCTTTGATTTACTCTGGAATAGGGCAAATAAACCACGTTCAAAGTCGCCTCTCTCATCCAAGTGCCTGTTTTATCCGGGTTTCCCTCTCAAATATTTCCAAATGGATGTAGAAGTGACCAAGGACTTTTATCAAGCCCACCACATGCTGAGAAAAACTGAAATCCTATTTGTCCTCTGCCAATCCATAGCTCTCTCATCTCTTACCAACCCGAGGAACAGAAACTGCCAGTCGTATCTCCAAAAGCCAAGTAGCAAAATGTTTTGAACTACCAGCCTTCCCATTTGTATGAAGCAGCAGTGAGTGGCAAAAAATATACAACTGCAGGAAACCTTGCCTCTCTTTTGCCTGGCAAAAGAACCATGCAAATAGTTAGCTTCTTTAAAGCACTATCACTGTACATTTATGATAGCATTTATAACCATTTCCTCTCTCTTTTGAACTACCCTGGGTTTATCCTTCTGATGCAGCCTCTTCTTCCAGTTTCTTCTCTTCCACGGGTGCTATCTGTGGCCTTTGCTTTGACTTCCCAGGTGGTACCAAGGGATATCAGTTCTTCAAGTCTACCTCTTTTCTCTCCTCTCCAATAACACTAAAACTCATAGGCATCTGATGAAGTTGGAGGATTCAGAACAGATAAAGTACTTCTTCCCACAGCGCATAGTCAAACTGTGGATTTCACTCCCACAGGAGGCAGGGATGTCCACCAACTACAATGACTTCAGAAGAGGATAAGACTATCAATGGTCCCTAGCCAGGATGGCTCTGCTCTGCTTCCATGGTCTGAATATCATACTTCTGAATACCTAGGTGCTAGAAACTGCTGGAGGGGACAGTGCTGTTGCGTTCAGGTCCTGCTTTTGTGCTTCCCATAGGCACCTGGTTGACCTCTATGAGGACAGGATACTGGACAAGATGAGTCATTAGCCTGATCCAGCAGGACTCTCATGGCTGTTTCCATAGTCTGCAGGATAGGCCAGGTGTGAGGAACATTTGGCCCTTCAGATGTTTTGGACTACTACTTCAATCAAGTCCAGTGAGCATGGCTAATGCACAGGGATTATGGGAGTTGTAGTCTGGAGGGCACTAGGTCAGGGAGGTATGAAATCAAGTATGTGTGTCCATCTATAAGAAATGGCAGGTCTTCGATTCCTTTCCCCTTTCTCCAGGCAAAGTTGAATTAAGCCAACCAAACTTAGACCTCTGTCTCTATGTCTGTCTGCATGGTCCCCACTCCCTAAAGAGGGAATCTGCTACTGTGCCAGCAGCCCTGAACTCACAACCCTGCAAGTGAATCCAGCCCTGGTGTACAGCAGCATACCCTCCGACATTTCTCCAATGAAATTAGGGACTTCCCATTCCTAATGATAATTTTACTATTTATACCCCCCACACCTTACTGGGTTGCCCCAGCCACTCTGGGCCGCTTCCAACATATATGTTGTTGTTGTTTAGTTGTTTAGTCGTTTAGTCATGTCCGACTCTTCGTGACCCCATGGACCATAGCACGCCAGGCACTCCTGTCTGCCACTGCCTCCCGCAGTTTGGTCAAACTCATGTTGGTAGCTTTGAGAACACTGTCCAACCATCTCGTCCTCTGTTGTCCCCATTTCCTAGTGCCCTCAATCTTTCCCAACATCAGGGTCTTTTCCAGGGAGTCTTCTCTTCTCATGAGGTGGCCAAAGTATTGGAGCCTCAGCTTCACGATCTGTCCTTCCAGTGAGCACTCAGGGCTGATTTCCTTCAGAATGGATAGGTTTGATCTTCTTGCAGTCCATGGGACTCTCAAGAGTCTCCTCCAGCACCATAATTCAAAAGCTTTGGCGATCAGCCTTCTTTATGGTCCAGCTCTCACTTCCATACATCACTACTGGGAAACCATAGCTTTAACTATACGGACCTTTGTAGGCAAGGTGATGTCTCTGCTTTTTAAGATGCTGTCTAGGTTTGTCATTGCTTTTCTCCCAAGAAGCAGGCGTCTTTTAATTTCGTGACTGCTGTCACCATCTGCAGTGATCAAGGAGCCCAAGAAAGTAAAATCTCTCACTGCCTCCATTTCTTCCCCTTCTATTTGCCAGGAGGTGATGGGACCAGTGGCCATGATCTTGGTTTTTTTGATGTTGAGCTTATAACAACATAATAAAACATTAAACATTAAAAAAAGCTTCCCTATACAGGATTGCCTTCAGATGCCTTGGATAACTCCATACCCTCCAACATTTCTCCAATGAAATTTCTCCTAAGGAAAAGTGGGACATTCCAGGATCAGATCAGAAACCAGGACACCGTCTCTAAATCAGGGATGTCCTTGGAGGGTCTGCAGCAGACCAGACAGGAAACCTATAATGTGGGCACTGTCACCTCAGACTTCAGGTGGGAGTCTCACATATGACTAAATGTGCTCCAACACACAAAAACATTCCCAGCAAAGAGAAGCCAGCATCTGCTTGTTGGAGGAAACTGGGCCTCAGAGTAAAGGACTGGAATAAAAATAGATGTCCTTTTTAAACACAACGTGTTGTCGTTGGTGCCACGGTTTATGGAGTTCTCTTTCCAAGTGCCAGTTCTCGTTTTCCTGCCTCGTTATCCTGATGGAAAGCTGACATCCCTGCAGATGCATCCAAATGGCAGGCAGACACTGGGATGGAGGGATAGCGTGCGGTCCAGCTGAAAGGACCAATTAATAATTGCATCTGCCTTAATGTTTTCTGCTAGCCACAGCTACGGTAGGCATTTTGCTCCAACTTACAGTCCTCAACACTGTATGTCCAGCAGAGTATGTGTCTTTTTAATGAGGGTGTATCAAACATTTAGAATCCTTCCATTTCCTTTCTTTCCTAACACCTCTGATTTGCTCCTCACTCCCTTCCTTTATCCCTAGTAATTTCTGAGAAGTATAATGAAGAAGAAGCCACACACAGGGTGCATAAGAAGCACAACTTTAATGCCAAGCACTTTATAGAGAGGGAATACCATGCTTTGGGCTGGTGGTTGCTCAATTGTAGAATAGAAGCTAGAAGAAACACAAGCAGTTCCTGGTATGGCAAGACAATGTGCTACACTTCCCATGTGAAAGAACACACATGAATGGTCAGTGTGGGACAATGTCCAGTGCGGTACTGTACTTAGGCTATTGCCTTGGGACACAGATCTGTTTAGTCCTGAAGTTCACTGGTTGGCTTTTGGCAAATGAGCATTTCTTACCTTAATCTATTTTAAAGTGTTCCTTTGCAGGGTGATTAAATATGGGAAAGAAAATTGTACACTTTTAGGAGTCCAACCTATGCTGGAAATGTGGAAAAGTAGAAGGACCATAGTTCCATGCTGTGAAAAATCTAAGGCATACTGGGGTATGATTAGTGAGGAATTAAAAAAAATGTTTAAAATGCCTATACAAAAGAAACCAGAGGCATACTTAGTAGGCCTGCTAGAGAAAGACATACCACAGAAAAAGAGAAGAATTTTCCTATATGCTACAGCAGCCACCAGGATTGTGTTTGCCAGCAAATGGAAGAGCGAGATAATACCTACAAAAGATGACTGGTTTCATAAAGTAAGTGAATTGTTAGAAATGGCAAAGCTAACCGCATATAAAAGAATGCAGTCAAACCAAAAACTTAGACTAGAATGGCAATGTTTTGAAGAATATATGGGGAAACACTGTTCAAAAAGAATATGCTGATATGCTTAGACTAAAGGAGTAAAGTGGAAAAGAAAGCATTAATAAGTCACGTTATAAAGAGATTAAAATTTAAAACCCGAAAGATTGCAATGTTTGTACCGAATTTAAAATATTTGGAAGTTGAGTTGTGGTGGAGGGGAGCCATGGGGTGTGGTGATGGGAAGTCATTTTTGCTTGTGTAAATAGTAGTTTATTTTTGTGTGTCTATGTATTTTCTTTTTTCTTTCTGTATCATCAAAACTTTAATAATTTTTTTTAAAAAAAGAAAAGAAAACTGTACACTTTTAAGCATTGTGCAAGTGAATACTTTTAATATTAATAAAGCAGCGTTGTTCTTGAGGAAGAGAACTTGATCTTAAGGAATACTCTTGGATTGGGTTCATTGAATAAATGTCTTTGTATTAAAGATGTGTTTTATCACAGCAAACCTTTCCATCAGGCAAAGTGAAGTGACCATCTCAGGTGGTGGATGCTGAGGGAGCAGCACAAGGTGACCCCTATATATCCCCCCCCCGGAGCTATTTCATCCTTCTCAGCTGGAAGTAGCAATGGTGGCTTGTTGCTGACCTGACCTGAGCTGTCTGCCTGTCTCAACTAGTCATTCCTCTAGTTGAGAGAGGCCCCTGGCTGATACAACAGGCAGAGAGGCAGCTAGTTCAGGCCAGATCCTGCAACAGGCGTCATTGCACTAGATGACCCCCAGGATCCCTTCCAACCCTACAGTTCTATGATTCTACCAAAAATATCTCTGTAAAAAACCCCAGAAAACTCACGAGAGGAGTGTTCTTTTAGGCTGCTGCCAATAGATGTCAGCAGCAGCTTTGGAAACAGCACATTACACTGCAGGACAAAAGAATACATTTGGTCACCTCCCTTCGCGCACTCAGCATCTGAACGTTTGACCTAAAAACAATGTTTGGAAGCCAAAACTCTAAATATTGCTAATTGGTTCAGTAGCCTCATGTTCTTGGTTCTTCTTAAAAGGATTAACGCAAAAAATTAATTAACTATATTGCTGAGTTTAATTTCCTTTCTTTAGCAAAGTTGCAATTTCTGGTTAGGATGTTGTAGTAGGCTACCAAATGACATTCAGAAGAATGTGATATATTGAGATTTCCTTTTATTTTGAGGTACCTTGGGCAAAGCTGAATCTTATTTCAAAAAGATTGTACCCTATTTCTTTTGTTTAAGTCTTCAATTTCTCTAGGACCCACACGTTCCTTTATTTTGTTTTGAATTCAAAAGACTAAAATAGTTTCTGTTTTGGAAATTGACCCTGCTAGGAAATAAAAATGTTCTAAAGCAAACAGTATCTCTGTATTTTGCAGAATGAAGAGCACTTATGTGCACGAGCATGCAAAATAATGAGGCTGGACTCACATGAACACTTACCGTAGCCATAGGCAACTGGGCTGGGCAACCTTCAGATTCGTGCAATCTATCTATTTATTTTACTTGAGCACCAGGATCCACCACAGGAGTCAAATACCAATGACAACCCTTGGAATTAATGAATTCTGAGCCCAGGAATCTGTCTTGTGTCTCAGAACTAAACTGAGCTCATGGTCTTTCCACTCCTGGCAACCTGCACTCCCAATTCCAGAAGCATAATTTGCAGGGGTCATTTTGTTTTTTTCCAATTGTAAAACAACAGAGTGAAAACCTCTTGCTCAAAGCCAGTAAATCCCAAATTACTTTCTGCCTGTCCCTGTAGTGGGCACTTTTAAATTTTCCATAAACAGATAGGTACATATTCACATTTGTATTCCAAAAACTAGAATACAAAATGTAAAATAACAGAAAGAAAGAAAGAAAGAAAGAAAGAAAGAAAGAAAGAAAGATTATCTGTAGGAAACACTTAAAGCTCTTACATCATGGCAGCCTTTACGATTTGGAAAGCTGCCATTTGTAGCACTGAACATGTGAAAATCTGAGTTCGTATGCTCTTGCATGCACTTGAAATCTGGGGAAGCCAAGGGAATATCTTAGTGATCCTATACAAACCCAGTTAAGTCCCACTGAACTTAGTAGGATCTGCTTTTGAGTAAACACTCTCAGTATCTGGCCGTCAGCCTCTCTTTTAAAGTAGTTTTAAAACCCTTGTGCATTCAAAACGTCTATTGAATTCACAGGGCTGTGCACTTTACATGAATGTGGTTTGGAGCTTTTATTCTAGGTACATTTGCTAGATCAAAATCCAATAGATAAAAGGACACAATAGCACTGTGAGGTCTAATTAAATTTAGTGCTGCGGATAGCAGTGCTCTGAAAGATTGGACATCTGTTATATTCTATAGAAAACCATGCGCTGAGCAAAGAGACAATCTTTTAAAAACAAGAGATGTTCCTTTAAAAATGGAGGTCTCGCAACCTTAAGTATGGGCCTGTATCATCTCTAGGGAGGGATATATCCATTTGGTTGCCTTGAACAGAACCTAGAGTTCTTTCAGTCTGAAAAGACTGACGTTGTTCCTCACTATTCAAATTCAAATATGTGTGGGCATGGACTACCGGTAGGTAAAGCTAAAGGGACCCCTGACCATTAGGTCCAGTTGTGACCGACTCTGGGGTTGCAACACTCATCTCGCTCTATTGGCCGAGGGAGCCAGCATACAGCTTCCAGGTCATGTGTCCAGCATGACAAAGCCGCTTCTGGCAAACCAGAGCAGCACATGGAAATGCCGTTTACCTTCCTGCTGTATCGGTTCCTATTTATCTACTTGCATTTTGACGTGCTTTCAAACTGCTAGGTTGGCAGGAGCTGGGACCAAGCAACGGGAGCTCACCCCGTCACAGGGATTTGAACCGCCAACCTTCTGATCAGCAAGCCCTAGGCTCAGTGGTTTAACCACAGCGCCACCTGGGCATGGACTACTTCAGTCTAATTTGAATGGGGAGGGGAAGTGGATTAACAGCTAAATACTGCTCAAGTGTGGACAAGCCCATTGCATCAAAGCAAGCATTACCTCACACTTTCCACAGCATTTCTGTCACTTTCCTTACTGCAAAAAGTTGGATCGTTGGTTTGTTGAGCTTCAAATCTGCTTTGATGGTGTAACCTGAATTTGCCAGAGTGTGACTGAACCCTAACCCCAAATAGCGGCAGTCTAGAAGCACCCTAAGTCTAGCAATGGCTACAAGTCATGATAGCTCTATGGAGCATCCATGTTCAGAGGAAGTTCGACACTGAATGCTGAGGAGCAACAGCGATCTCTTTCTGCCACACATATGCCATAGTTAGGATTGTTGTGGCTTCAGATTCTCTTTAATTTTCAGCCCTGTACCATACAATGTTTGAGACGCTTTGTGGTTTCATTTCTAACTTCCTCTCAAACTATTGCTGTTACATTCCACAGAGAATAATTTTATCCTTGGGCAAAGAGAAATGGAAGCCACAATCAGTTCATCTTTCTGCAAAGCTGTTAATAATGGATCCAAGAAGTTCTGGATAAAGTTAGTTATTTGACCTGAAAGCTAGCCATAACTTCCTAACAATAGATTTGACACCTGCATTTTAAAGGTATTTATTTTTCTTGTTTGTTAATACTATGAGTGGAAGAGCAGGTCAGGGTTGTCCACTGCAGTCTGTGTCAAAGTTTTATCCCTCTTTATACACGGGACATGTTGTTTATGGCAATAGAGTGGCTGTGGAGTGTGTTTCCACAGTGGCCGCCTGTGTGTGTGTGGCTGTCATATCTAAGAAACCAGAGATGATATATAATGAAATGAAAAAGAAAATGCTTTAAATAACTTTTGTTAAGAAACAAGAAGCTTTTCTATTAGGAATGACAGGTACCAACATAACAAAGGAGCAGAAAATACATTTTATGTATGGAACACAGCTGCCCGGATGTTATTAGCCCAGACTTGGAAAGAAGACAAAGTCCCTACTAAAGAAGAATGGCAAACCAAGCTGATGGACTCTGCCGAGATGGCAAAGCTGTCTAGAAAACTCAGAAACCAAGAGGATAATTTTTTTAAAAAAAAGAATGGAAAAAAATTATAAGTTACTTAGGAGACCACTGTAAGCAGATGAAAACAAGAGCAGGATTTTGATTAAAAAAAAAACCACTATGGATAGTATGGTTTGATATAAAAACTGGAGTACGGATGAATATGTAGCTGTAGATGTTTAAAATGAGACCCCATGGAGGGGATAGAGGGGGGAAGTCTCGAGATTCAGAGAATCTCTTTATATAGATATGTTTTTACTATTTGTACTTTGTATTTGTAAAACCAATAAAAATGATTTCATAAAAAAGCAGAAAAAGGCACATGCACACCTCCCATCAACTGCTCCAACAATTGGGGGGGGGAGGAACTTACATGAGCCACTACCACATGTTTGCATCTCTCCTCTGTTCAGAACAGATGGGAGATTGGGCACTCATTATTGGCAACTCATGAAATGTGTTTACATGTTTAAGGGGGCACTTTCAGTGTAGGAAAATCTGGGCCAGTGCAAACAGGATCTGAACCGCACGATCAAGTAGTATTGTATTGTATTGCAGATTTTTGAGGGGATATGTACCAAGACCTCCTGCAGGTGCCGTAGGAGGTACTGGTGGGCGCACTGGCGCGTGGGCACCATGTTGGCATCCCCTATCATGACGGGATATTGGCAATGGCCTGTGTGAATCCAGCCACTCCAGCTACAGAATGTTCTTATTACTTCAGCTTTTATTTCAAGCACAATACCTTTTGACGGTTGGCACATGCTTCAAGTCATTGAGTGCACACTAATCAAATGATGTTCAGGCATGTGAGAACCAAGGCAGTTCATGATAATCAAAAAGCTGGAGGGCATTTTGTGGTGCATCTGACAACAGAGATAGAGTGACACCCAAATAAAGTGTGCCTGTGCTTCACAAGGAGCTTAGCCCTAGTGTGGAACTCAACACTTTTAACGTTGGACTGAAAAGGTGACTGCTGCAACACAGCAGCTTTAGAAATGGGCCGTGACAATTCCAAGTCCCTTTCGTGCTTTCAGATATAAGGATTATAAACACAGCCAGTGTCATGTGTATCTATCTGCACAGTCTATTTTACTCTTTGTGTCCTCTGCCCTCAGCACGACTCCTCCCAGTTCATCTGGGGATCTAGATTAATCAGGATTCTGCCTTTGGATAAAGGGCAGGGAGAGGGAAACTGGGCTCTTCTCGGTCCTTTCTGTGCCTGTCTGAGATAAAAATAAAGGGAACAGGGTTGTTGAACTAAATGGCTTTTTCCATTCTAGCAGTCTTTATGTCCTTGAAATTTCATTTGAAATGGAGCAGCCTGCTATTTCTGCTTCAAAAGGGGAAAAAATCAATACAATCAACACGTTAAAATGTTCTCAGTTACAATGAAAAAGTATCTGGGGAAAGAAGAGATGATGATATGCTTAACAAACATCTGTAAACTTAAAGGCCATCAGCAAAGAGGGCATTATATATGAAAGCTAAGGGGTGGGCAGCAGGAGGCAATCGAAAGATGCCACCAAGCCCTTGGCCCCAGCAATGCTTTCTCATGGGTTTAGGCTTGGAAGACAAAATATTAATAAGGTACATTGTGCCTTTGGGTGTATGTAGAGTGGTTTCCACTTTTAAATGGGCACCTGCAGCTCACTCCACAAATCTAGAAACTTCAGACAAGTGAATGGCCTGCCACCCTCTGATTACAGGAATGAAAGTGTGCACAAGGGGGCTGAGCTCAACATCAAAAAAACCAAGATCATGGCCACTGGTCCCATCACCTCCTGGCAAATAGAAGGGGAAGAAATGGAGGCAGTGAGAGATTTTACTTTCTTGGGCTCCTTGATCACTGCAGATGGTGACAGCAGTCATGAAATTAAAAGACGCCTGCTTCTTGGGAGAAAAGCAATGACAAACCTAGACAGCATCTTAAAAAGCAGAGACATCACCTTGCCGACAAAGGTCCATATAGTTAAAGCTATGGTTTTCCCAGTAGTGATGTATGGAAGTGAGAGCTGGACCATAAAGAAGGCTGATCGCCGAAGAATTGATGCTTTTGAATCATGGTGCTGGAGGAGACTCTTGAGTCCCATGGACTGCAAGAAGATCAAACCTATCCATTCTGAAGGAAATCAGCCCCAAGTGCTCACTGGAAGGACAGATCGTGAAGCTGAGGCTCCAATACTTTGGCCACCTCATGAGAAGAGAAGACTCCCTGGAAAAGACCCTGATGTTGGGAAAGATTGAGGGCACTAGGAGAAGGGGACGACAGAGGACGAGATGGTTGGACAGTGTTCTTGAAGCTACGAACATGAGTTTGACCAAACTGCGGGAGGCGGTGGAAGACAGGAGTGCCTGGCGTGCTCTGGTCCATGGGGTCACGAAGAGTCGGACACGACTAAACGACTAAACAACAAAGCATGGGAGAGCAGAGCAGCTGATTTCAAAGCACCGCCGATAGCCATGACTGCTCCTTACCTCATCCCCATGCCTAATCTCCAATCTCCAGAAATATCATTAATCAATAATCTCCAGAAATATCATGATGTTTAGCTGCTGATATATAATGATGTTGAAAACCAGATATCACTCTGCTCTAGTCTGTTTTTTAGTATGCCCACATTTTGTTCAAAAAATGCTTTGCAGAGGTAACTACCATAGTTACCAAAATTTACAGAAGTAAGGGCTCCATGGCTTGGCTTTTGAAAAATAGGGGGCCCTCAGTAATTAGCTAATTGGGAACCACTGCTCTAAACTTTAAATACATGTATATTTCCTCTTATATGGGTCAAATAGTAATTTCAAGAAGAAAATGTGTGATTTACTTTGGTAAAAGTATACAATGCTGCCCTCCTGATCCATTCCATCACCCCTCCCATGGCTGCTTTAAGAGAAAGAGACAGCAGATCTAATAATGGGTTTCCAAAGTAGCATTTATTTTTATTTTGCTGTTGCAACACACAAGTTCTGATTTCCTTTGTAGGGCTGGGGGGGGGAGTAGGAAAAAAAGTACAACTAACAAAGAAGCAAATATCTATCAAATTTCACTTCCCCAATAAGCAATAAATAATCGATTTCAGAAAGTCTGTGTATAAAAAGTAGCAGTCAGTATGGGAAAGACTGCATACTGCAGGGATGTGTAGTAAATCCAGATAGTTGCAGCTAATGTTATCTTTGTTAACATCTTTTGAGTTAATTAGTTTTATAAAAAATAAAAATAAAATCAATTTGGGGGCTTCTAGTAAAGTTGAAAGTATTTATTTTGTTTCATAGACTGCTTGCTGCATACACTGCAGGCAGAACAGAGTGGGGGGAAGTAATAAATCTGTATTTCGCCTTCTTCCCAAAGAAGCCCATAACAACAGCAGCAGCAGCAGCAGCAGCAGCAGACCCAATGGCCCAATCCTTGCTTCAGTTCTTGGTTAATAGAGCAGCGCTCATACACAGAAAGTCAAATATTAAGTGCCCTCAAATGGAAAGTTCATAGATTAGACTTGAAGATAGTCAAGGTGAGAAACATTTGAACATGGAAGTCGGAAAGTGCTTGCCTCATCAGTCGTAACCTCAACCAATCTCACTGCTTTGGAGGTATGTAAGTGGTGGATGGAGACATCTCCAAGGAGCTGATGGCATTAACCTCTGTCTGGTCGTTGGTTAAAGGGCCCTAATGTGGCTAAGGTCAATGTCTGAATAATGTTCTGATCACATTAATGCACCTCCATGGAGACACCTTTAAGCCGCAAGTCGAGTTGCCCGGAGGAAAAAAAGGCTTTCGTATTCTGCTTGGACCTGTAATTTTCTGGGACACTCCAGTCTCTCCTGTTTTTTTAATCAATTTTCCTATCGGTAGTACTTGCATTTCTCCTGAATGATATCAGCTATCATTACCTTACATTGTTTTTTATAAGCGTGTTTGGGATGAATGCGTTCAAAAATGTGTGCCTGTGAATAATTTTTGTATGCCTGCCTTGAAGCATGAGTGCTGGTAAAGGAATCTATTGTATAGGTCAGAGATAAGATGGGGTCCTTGTATTTGCTTTGACAAATAGCCCCATGTACTGTAATTCAGTGCTGGCTGCAGTATCGAAAAGTTAAGTTAAAAGTTTTCTGCATTACACTATCAAAGAGTTTGACTCATGTTACTCTCCCTGCCTGGATTGTCCCCAGAGTGAGAAGGTTTGTTATTTCCCCACTCTGTTATCTTTTCAGTGTTGACTTTTGAATGCTGATAATAAGAGAGCTCTATTTGGCTATTGTCAATCAGGCACATATTTATGGTTAAGATTGGCTGGATGAAGCTGCCTTTTGTGAGATGTACGAACCTGGTATCAGGAACATATATTTTCAGCCTTAACTTCATGCTGCCTAAAATGCCCATATAAATGCATCAAAGATTTAAAGAAAATATGTTTTGCATCAATCCAATCTCCTCTCTTACAAATTGGCTGCTATGAATTGGCAGAGATACTTTGTCAAGACAGCTTATTTATGGATTTCAGTAATCTAGGGAGAGATCATTGTTCTTCCTAATTTAACCAATTGAGAAAAAAAGATGTCCTGCCAGCTCAAGAGTAGGTATTGTTTGGCATGAATTACAAACAGCACTGCATCTTCCCTGGAGGAAATTTGGCTGGTAGAGTGCACAGTCCCAGAGTAATAACAACAGGGGGGAATTTATCATGTACAACATCATATGCAGCCATTTATTTTTAGTTTACATCAGGATATCTCAGTGTAGACATGAGTGAAAAGCTCACACCTGCAACTAACATATCCATGATTTCATCTTCCCATTTGGCCCAACATATGGCACATGAACATAACAGGCAACCATAAGACAGGGGGAGGCAACCTGTGGCCCTCTAGAGGTTGTTGGGACTCAAATCACCATCTGCACCATCCAACACAACTAACAATCCAGGATGATAGGAGTTGAATTTCAGCAACTGGAGGGCTGCAGGTTCCCTCCTGTGACAGAGGAACTGATTTACTCCTGCATTCAACCAAAGCTCATATCTCCTAGCACCCTGTCTCTAGGAATGGCTGGCCAGATGCCCCAGGAAGCTTATAAAGTGAGGCATGAAAGTGAAGGCATGGTTTTTTGTTTGTTCTTAACACCTGCTCTTCAGAGGTTTACAGAGGGTCGATTTCACTATCATGGCTAATTTAGAGCAGAGCAATTCTAATCCCAGCCAGGCAGTCACAGGGCATAGCCACCAGTGCACCCACAGCCCCACCATGTTGGCCAGGGTGGAAAGAAGGGGGCGCCCCTCAAGCTGATTTGTGGGGGTGCCAGGGGAAGAGGGGGAAATCTCATTGTGGTAGTGGGGCTTGTTGCTCTGGCTCCCACTAGTGCAATTGTTTAGTTGAATCTGGACCAATTGTTCTCAACTCTCCCATTCAAATCAATGAGACAAGTGCTTAACTTTGGTCAGTCATGCCTTTTGTGTTTAAAGTGTGATAAAAACTGAACAACAAGCAAAGTAATGACTAAATTTGGGGGAATGAAGAAAATCAGCTTCTAACCTTCCTGTCTGTTCATCTTGATGACATTTCTCTAGAATATACAGCAAATCAATGAAGTAAGTGCAGAGTGATAGAGACAGATAACATTTAATTATATCGACATAAACAAATAAGCATAGCAGTATGAGGGAAGATTAGAAACCAGACATCCTTCTGACTTTTAAAACAACTATTCTACATTTTTTTTATTTACAGCCATACACATTTTCTCCATACAGTTGCTTTTTGGCTGGGCTGGAGGAAAAAAAATTGCTATGAATATTTATAACAAATCCCTTCTACCAGAGGACACATTAAATCTTGCAGCATAACAAAACTGAATTACCATGAAATAAACTTTCTTAATTAAACCAATTAAATTTCTTCCCAGTATGTAATTTAGAAACTCTGATAAACCCTGGTTGAAAAGGTTTGTTTTAGCCTTAAGCTGGCCTAAGAAAGAGTGAACATCTGGCCTGTATATGAAAAGACTCATTCAGGCCCTAGGCAGTTTGTCGAAACATTAGCTTCTGTCCATGGTGCTGATATAGTTTGGATGGCTTCAGGGCTTTGCTAAAGGACACTGGTATCATTATGGTATTATCAGGCTTTTGGAAATAAGCTAAATCTGCAATATGAATCTTCAAACTGCTACCATATCCACATCTATATAGTAACTTAACTTTTTCCTAAAGTAGAATGTGCATATTTTACCTCTAGATTTTCTGAAGCTTGGACAA
Source organism: Zootoca vivipara (assembly GCF_965207765.1). NCBI lineage: Eukaryota > Metazoa > Chordata > Lepidosauria > Squamata > Lacertidae > Zootoca > Zootoca vivipara. The sequence goes on from NC_142590.1 coordinate 40,821,021, forward strand.
ATGTTTTAACCACTTTGCATATATCACACTCATGATTTGAATATTCTGTTTGTAAATGCCTACAACAAACATCAGGATAAACATTGTTCTTATTTTCAAACTTTAGCCTGCTGACACATCTGCAAATAACTGGTGTGGAACTGACTGATGCGTAAGTGTTGGAAACGGGCCTTTTAACAATTAGTTACTGCTTTTCTTCTAAAGAAAGCACCCAAGTATCTAAAAGTTGCAAGGGGAGTGAGCTAGGCAGGCCTCTGATAAAGATAGTACTGTCCTATACATAGAATCATAGAATTGTAAGGGGCCATGAGGGTCATCTAGTTCAACCCTCTGCAATGCAGGAATCTTTTGCCCTATGTAAGGCTTGAACCCATGACTCCGAGATTAAGAATCTCATGCTTTACCAATTGAGCTACCCCAGCTATCTAGAAGAACTACTGAGTTGAATGGGTTTCCCCCCAAGGTAAGTGTACAGCATTGCATTGTGGGTAAAAAGATAAAGGTATTTTCAAATAGCCAAAAGTAACTCATCCTGTACAGTATATGGTTTATTTTATGCAAGCGCAAAGTAACTTTGCTTTTGTTCCCTATGGATTATTTGTTTTGTCAAACAATTGCTGCTTACACTAATCTTTTGTGCTAAAAATATAAACAACCAATTAAGAAAATAAATTGTCAATACAAGCTAAATTTGGTGATTGTTAAAATTCTGTAATTATTAAAATTAAGGTAATGTTCATGTACTTCTATTATATAGTTAATTCTGCTACACAGGACACTAAAGTCTATCCCTTGACTACACTTTCCACTTTATAATAAATAATAATAATAATAATAATTTATTATTTATACCCCGCCCATCTGGCTGGGTTTCCCCAGCCACTCTGGGCGGCTTCCAACCGAATATTAAAAACAGTACAGCATCAAACATTAAAAACTTCCCTAAACAGAGCTGCCTTCAGTTGTCTTCTAAAAGTAAAATAGTTACTTATTGCCTTGACATCTGCTGGGAGGGCGTTCCACAGGGCGGGTGCCACTACCGAGAAGGCCCTCTGTCTGGTTCCCTGTAACCTCACTTCTCGCAGTGAGGGAACCGCCAGAAGGCCCTTGGTGCTGGATCTCAGTGTCCGGGCTGAATGTTGGGGGTGGAGACGCTCTTTCAGGTATACAGGACCGAGGCTGTTTAGGGCTTTAAAGGTCAGCACCAACACTTTGAATTGTGCTCAGAAACGTACTGGGATCCAGTGTAGATCTCTCAGGACCGGTGTTATATGGTCTGTCTCGCCTTTCTGCAATTTCACCAGCACAACTTGTTACTCACCAAGCCGAATGAAACTCACAAGCCATATATATTGTGCCTACCACACACACACACAATTGTTCCAATCCAGGCAGGCAACAAAAAAAAGGGTTTATGAAGCCTCTGGTGGCCACCAGTCATGGCTGATGGAGAGAAAGTCTGCACCAGATAGTGTAGCTGCTTATTTATTTTTGGCATTCACAGGGGCTAGAAACTTGCTGTTCAAAAATTAATTTGTTACTAGGCTCGTAAGTAGCATATGTCCATGAACAGAATGTTTCTAGACATTTAATATACATTTTAAAAATCAGTTTAAAAAGAAGCCAAATCAAATAGCAAGAAGAGAGAGACAAATGGTATCAGAAATATATTGAAAAGAGAAAGGAATGGCATCTGAAGTAAAGCTGAGCCATCACCCCTAATCTGACATTTTAATGTTTGCTTGGGGACAACTTTAGGTCAAGAATGAGAGCGGAAACTTAAAGGCAAAACCAGGGACATTTGATAAATATGTTGTCAGCTAAGACTGAAGCATAACAATATGACAACTGGTAGCTCGCTGCCTCAGGACGGACTTCTGGGAAGATGTAGCTATTTAAAAAATGAAGTATTAATACATGAAAATGCAGTGTGGGCACAATTTATTGTAAAAACAGTTACACAAGCACAGGCACAGCCTGGCCAGATAGTTAACAAAAACAGCTTTTAGAAGAAGCCAGCATTAGTCCATTAGGATATGGCTGTGCTTGGAAAAAACTAGTATGTCAGCATGTCAAAGAATATAAGGGAAAAGCTATGTACACATGTCTTTTTATTAAACAGGAGAACAAAGAGATGGATCTTATTCTCTCAGCAAACTGGAGGTTCAGGAAATGCAAATATTTTGTGGATACTATGGAAGTGCTCTGTCATTGCAGTAAGGGAATAGGCAGTCCAGTACCAAGCATTTGCCCTACTTTCTGTGACCCTAACAATCGTCTTTGCAGTGACTTGGTTTGCACATAAGGGCTAGGAAACTTAGGTTTATTGGGAATGAGCAAGCACTGCTTAGAATTACCCCACTCTCTCCCTTTGCCACACTGGGAGGACACTGGCTTGTTCTTCTGGGGATTTTTTTTATTTAAAAATTGTTTACATGTAACACTAAGCCAGTGTTCTGGTTTGTCTTCCCCTGGTGTGGCAAATTGATGAGAACGGCAGGCACAATTTGAGCAAAACACACCAGTGCACTTGCTTGTTTCTGGTAAGTCATCCTTTATTTAACTCTGGTTTACCATTATGTGCAAAGCAGCCCCAAGGTAGGTAAAGCAGAATCTTACACTTGGCATTTGGGGTGAAAGAGGCTGCAACCCTTACACATTTATATGGAAGTAAGTTCCATTGAATTACAGTGGTACCTCGGTTTACGAACTTAATCCGTTCCGGAAGTCCGTTCTTAAACCGAAGCCATTCTTAAACCGAGGTGCGCTTTCCCTAATGAGGCCTCCCACCACTGGTGCCCTTCCACCGTTCGGATTCTGTTCTTAGACTGAGGTAAAGTTTGAAAACTGGGACACTACTTCCGGTTTTGCGGAGTTCGTAAACCGAATAGTTCGTAAACAGGGCTGTTCTTAAAGTGAGGTACCGCTGTATATGGGACTTACACCTGAGTAGCCATGTATAGGGTTGTGTAGTTTATTTCTCTACTCTATTTCTATCCTGCCCCCCCCCCGAAGCTCAAGATGGCGTACATGGCGTACCCAGTCATTTCATCCCCACCTCAACTCTGTGAAGTAACTTGGGCTGAGAGGGAGTGAGTGACTGGTCCAAGGTCACCCAGTGAGCTTCATGGTCAAGTGGGGATTCAACCCTGCTCTTCTAGGTCCTAGTCTAATGCTCTGCTATATCACACTGACTTTGTTTGCTGTGTCTCTTGTCAAAAGGGTCTTTCACTACAGAAAAAAAGCATGACTCAAATACCTGCATATGGGCTGATGCCGCTTCCTGTTTGGCTCATTTAGTACTGCACTGCAAAGTGGCCCTTCTGTAAAATGTATGTTATATGAGAGAGGAAGCATTTTTGCAACAACTCTATTGCCTGTTGTCACTATGACATATGCTGACAAGGTGGGAAAGACCCATATGACTGCACTACTCATTTCACTAAAATGTTTCTATACATACCACAGTGGTGTGGTTTTGCATCACAATGAAACAGCTCCCACACTACTGGGTGTGAAGGGGCACTTTGTATGTATGCAATTTTGTTCTGGATTAGGAACAGTGCATACACATGCTAGAGCTGCAGCCCTATGCACAATTAGGAGGAAATGTTGGTCAATTCAGTGGGACTTACTATACACAGGATCCGACTCTGCGGCTGCAAACTTAAGCACCACTATGTGGAAGTCCACTGGATATATTTTTAGCATTTGCCAGCCAGAGAAGCAAGTGAAATCAAATGAGAAAATTCATATTTTAAAAGAATCCCAAACTGCAACGCCTTTAGCAATTACATCATCTTCAATTTGTTTATATGAGCATGAAAGGGAAAGGAGTGGAATTGTTTTCCTATGGGAAAGCAAATGGCACCTCCTGCTGTGGTATCAAATTCAACATTGGCAGCCTCCTGTGCTTCTCTGGTTCCGTGCTTGGAGGCTGGCGTCTGATTTCCTGGCGCCAGCAGGACCGCAAAGGTGTCTGACAGATGTGGGCAGAAAGATGAGGATTGCTTACTTAACCTTGCTATGCATCTTTACCATAGGGGTCCTCCACCTGCCCCATGAGAATAGGGGAGACTCCAGAAGCTGCTTAAGGCTTCAATATTTTACATATATCCAATTAATCTTCCTTATATGTAGCTAATTAGCAGGGGAGTAAACATCATTCTTTGATGGTTTTTTTTTTTAAAAAAAACATTGATCAATTTGTGGGAAAACAATGAGGTCATAGAACGGAGGGGTAAAATAATCCACATTCTTGCAAAAACAACAACAGGCAAATCATCCTTTTTATAAACAGCAAGTGGAAATATAGATTAGTGAGTGCTTGCTGGACCATTTATTTCTACTTTGCTAGATTATTTTTTTAAAGATACCATACCGCAGCTTTTAGCCCAATGTCTGATATTGATTTGTGCTCATTAAAGACCTAATTCTGCAAAGAGAGACATTCGAACTGAATGAAGGGCAGGTCTGAACCTGTGACTAAACTTACTCAGGAGAGCATTTGCAAAACTGAGCTCTTAATTGACATGTCACAAAAATGCCTTTTAAAAATGTTTACTCCCTGGCACCTGTGTGATGGCAGCAGATCCTGTAAGAGCATCATTAGCTACTTAACGTACCAGCTAATGACTGGAACAGTTTAAAGGAAGCAGCTGCATTCTAGGATCTAGGTACATGGAGGGTTAATGACACCAAATGGTTTAAACAGCCTGCAGGAACACTTGCAAAAACTTTAGTGGTGACCAAGATTTTAAGAAGCATTCTGTCACAGTTTTGAAGCAGATATTCATATACTGTAGCAGTGTAAAGAAAGGCAAAATAGGCACACATAAATACACACAAACATGCACACAGACAGAGAGAGAGTCATAAACATATTTAAGTGGAAAGGTGTCCAATTGGTTTGGTGAATCATGCCTAAGTTAAAACAAACCAAAAACTTGCCCTATAACAGAGATGGGAAACCTCGGGTCCTTCAGATTTTATTACATCCCAACTCCCACTAGACCCAGCCAGCACCCTCAACATCAGGAATGATAGTAATTCTTGTCTTCTCGACCAAGTGTGGTATAGTGGTTAGAGTGTCCCAATAGGATGTAGGAGGCCAGGGTTCAAACCTTCACTTGGGCATGAAGCTCACTGCGTGACCTTGGGTTAATCACCATCTCCCAGCCTAACCTACCTCAGTGCCTCAGAGTTGTTGTGGGGATGAAATGGAGAAGGGGAGAGGACCATATATGCCAACTTGAGCTCCTTGGATGAATGATAAATAGATGAATAAATAAATCTGGAGGAACACAAGTTCCTTTACCTGCTATAAAGTGTGAAGAGGGCACATATGTAGATGGGAGAAGGGTCATAGCTCAGTGGCAGAGCCCACACTTAAGGCAACATTCTATATTCCTAATTAGACATGATTTTCTTAACCCTTCCTCCCCCCAATAAAAGTGGAAGGAGTTTTTGGAAGCGCACTCAACCACTGCTGCTATTTGGGGGTTTGTTTTTTTGAGGCGCCATTCACTTAATTCTACACGAGCAGCATACCCTTCATACTTGGTAGAGCACACAGGTATCTTGTAGCTGGGTATACATAGCTGAGTAAGAAAAAGTAAAGTGGCGGTTGTTCCAATACACACAAGAGGTAGTGATGGCCAGCAATGTGGATGAATTAAAAAAAAAAAGAGGATTGGAAAAATTAATGGAGGATAAAGCTATCATTGGCTGCTCCCTCCACCGTGAGAGGCAATATTCCTCTGAATACCAGATGCCAGGAACTGCAGGTAAGCAGAGTTTGATGTTCTCATGTCCTGCTTGCAGGCTTCCTACAGGCACCAGTTTGGCCACTGCAAGAACAGGATTCTGGACTAGGTGGGTCATTGGCCTTGCTTTTCTTCTTCTTCCTGGGGGTACTCAAGGGTATGCAGTGGCAGCATCTTTATTTCCTACAAGAAAAGCCCTGGTCATTGGCCTGATCCAGGAGGGCTCCTCTAATGTTCTTAAGCAATCACCGCACCGTTGGTAGTATAACCTTGGAGTTTCCTACCAACTGAACAAAGAACATCAGACCATTGCTTAAGTGGTGAGCAGTGCAAGTGACACACAGTTTCAGCTTCCAGTTTAAAGAGCTGCCACCTTTTTCCAGCAGGGTTCCTGTGCCTTAAAATAGTGCAAGACAGCAAAATCTTTTCCTAGATCAGAGATTCCATGAGGGAGAAAGCCTCACCAATTAAAAATTTAGCCCTTTGGGAAGCAGTTAAGATAGGAGAGCACTGCTGGAAAAGCTCAGCATCTTTATTTTTGCTTCTCCCACTTTGCAAGGGTTAGAATCCTCCTCCTCCATCTAAAAGCACAATTTCCCATGCAACTGTGTGGCAGGTAAGACTTCAACAGATGTGGCATCCCCCGCTGAGAAAAGGTTTGTAGCATATGTTGAATTTCTACCCACCATGCAGTTCTTAAAGGCAACCTTACATAAAACACACATGATTTGTCCATTTTCACTGTGGTTCACTGAGCTGCAAAGCAGGGAAGGAGTTAAAGGCACAAGGATTTTCTTATTCTGTCTCCCCTGGCAATATAATTAGCATCCAATGTTGCAAAGCCCTTAGTCTAAATATAAACCTTAACTTAAAAAAAGGAAGACAGGAAAAGAACAAAACCCCAACATCGGCTACTAACACTTGAGGGATATAACACTACAGATTTTTTAGATGCATATAGAAACATTGCAGTGCTGCAACTCCACTCATCTTCCCTCCGGATGTGAGCACAATGGGATTGTTGGAAGTAAAGGGGGAGGGATACCATTTGGTAAAGACCTGTGCAAGAAATGGAACACAGTATGTGGAAAACATACTTAAGAAAGAAATTAGGATCAAGTGGCAAGTCTAGCATTTACCACAAAGCACCAAGCTGATTTTTCATAAAATAAAGAAGTCCCTGAATTGAGAAATATGTGTGTCTTTTAGATTGGATTGTGCAGTGAAGAGTATCAAGAACTAAGCAATAATAAATCATTGGGCTGTATGTCAGAGTAAATGGTACAAGATAAACCCCTGTTGGAATTGTCAAGAAGGTGACCTTAGGAGTTGCAACAGAGGTCCTAAAAAAAAAAAGATAGAAAACAAAAGATCAATGTTTTCTTTTTAAACACTGAAGGAAATCTATGTAGGCTTTGTCTTCACTCGGTTTTGTTTATTTTCTGTTTTAATTTTCTGTTTATTAAATGAATTATGGTCCTATCTAGGGAACACTGCATGACAAAATTATTGAAGATGCTGGTGGTGTAAAGCTATTTGTAGCAAATGAATTCCTGCTGTGTGCTATTCAGAACATTATATTGAACCGGCTAGAGAGGAGCATTTGGATATAGCTCTGAAGACTTCAGCACTGCCTTAGTTAGCTTGTTTTTCGTATTTTCTCCCCACTCTATGCTATTGATTCAGAATGCATCATAAACTGGTGCAGAGACAGAATGACTTCATGGATGCTGGGTTCAGATTTGGAAACAGGTCAAGGAAAAGCAACAGGCATAAATTCTGCTGATTCTTTGAACGTATCGGCTCATCCCAGAAAGAGCTTGCAGAGATGAAGATCTTTCGGCACTAACACTTCCTTGAAATTTGCAGCATAAAGAGAGATACAGTGTATGTACTACGTATAGATTGTGTTTTTTTCTGAACAGGGACTAACTTATTCATTTATTCAATGCAGGTTGCCTATCATATTCCTGAAACCTTGGGGTAGATAAATATTTCAAATCAAATAATCAAAACACTAAAGTCCACCGGTCATCACTGCCCTGCTCCTCCCAAATCCTTAGGGTAAATGGTTTCTGGAAAGTCAGGTATTTTTGAACTCCTAAAGAGAATGAGTTCCAAAATGGGGTGAGGTCACAAAAGAACAACTTTGATGTGGCATTGTTTCCTCCACACCCACCCACTTGGTATATAGAGGGCAACACCAGAAGGCTGCTCTTGGCTAACTCTATAGACAGGATACAGGAAAGGAGGTCTTCTTGTTTTATATCACCATCTTGTCTTATATCTAGAATGCTGCTGCAACATCAAGGGCAACCCAAGTTAAGACAAGAGAGTTTTCTTTGTATACACTGCCAACATTCTGTAAAGCTCTAGGGTGACCAAGAAACATAGGGAGCTACAGTGAAATGGAATAAGGAGTCCCAACCCATAGTTTCCTAGTTGCTGACTGAGCTCTTCAGGCTGTAAGGGTAGTATCCACTGAGAACATAGGCAAGAGGGAAGCCTGTATGCATGTAAACATGTGGATATCAGGAACTAAGAAATTGGTGCGTGTAACATCAGGAGTGAGACTAGTCAGTACAGCCTTGCTCCTCAGTCCACATATCTTCAACGTATGAGCAGTTCTTCTGATGGTAGTTATTGTTTCTCCATCCAGTCCATTATGGTCTGAAGGTCTTCTGATGATCAGGCAGAAGGTTTTCCTCATCATCTAATATCTGATCCTTTTAACTGGAGATGCTGGGGTCTGAGCTAAGGCTTTCTACATGCAAAACATGAGTATTACCACCAAACAGGAGTTCTTCTCCAAGAAGGAGAACCCAGGTTGAGTTCCTGTAGAATAAGAGGTAGGACTATATAGATAGTAGCAGTTGTGAGGGACTTTGGAAGCAGGTAGCAGGTTTAGCTTTCATAGCATTGGGTGCCCTGAGAGTGCATCTGTTAAGAAGTATATCATTGTACTTGGTTTCAGGTAGGTAGCCGTGTTGATCTGACGTAGTCGAAACAAAAAATAAAAACAAAATTCCTTCCAGTAGCACCTTAGAGACCAACTAAGTTTGTCATAGGTATGAGCTTTCGTGTGCATGCACACTTCTTCAGATACACTGAAACCTGTTTCAGTGTATCTGAAGAAGTGTGCATGCACACGAAAGCTCATACTTATGACAAACTTAGTTGGTCTCTAAGGTGCTACTGGAAGGAATTGTACTTGGTGACACTGTTGTCAGGAGAGCAAAACCTGCCCTCCACCTTCGTCACTGGTGGTCTGGTTAACTGCTTGTACACACAGCATGCAGACTTTTCACTTCATACCACATATTTATACTGCTCTTCAAGAAACCTTTCAAATCAGCACACCATTTTATATATACTCACACAATAGAAGTATGAAAAAAATACAAAATTTTCCCATGGAAGAAGACATAACTTTTCTTTATAAGAAAATCACTGCTCCTTTATTTGAAAAACCCAGCACAAAATAGATTCTTCTCTTGGCCCCTGGGAAACCTTTGGTATAAAATAACACAATTTCCCAGGGGATGGATAAATGCTGTATATATTTATTTTTGAAAACCAAAACCACCATACGATAGCAGGATCCTCCCTCCAATCATCTGTCTAAGCTATACACCAACATGATGCCATACAATACCTGTTCCTTTTGTTGGGGTAAAAAGCTAAAGCTAAAGCGACACCTGACTGTTAGGGCCAGTCGCGGACGACTCTGGGGTTGCGGCACTCATCTTGCTTTACTGGCCGAGGGAGCCGGCGTACAGCTTCTGGGTCATGTGGCCAGCATGACTAAGCCGCTTCTGGCAAACCAGAGCAGAGCACGGAAACGCCGTTTAAGACATTTTGAGCCTGAGAAGACATGATTGGGGGTGGAGGGAAAGTTAAGTGCAAGAACAACCTGGCAAAGTGCATGGACCTCTCCATTATCTAGTTGTTTCTTGGTTTCAGTAGCTGAGCAGCATGAAGGGACTAAGTGGGAGGGCAACATATGGCTGATAGAAAGCATTGAGAAGAGAAGGCAGAGGGGACAACAGAAATGTGGACGGAAATTTCCCTTCTAGTTAGCATCACCATCTTTTCTAACAGAGGCCCTGTGTTGTTAACAACTGCATGCCACACCACAGGCAGAATTTTAGTTGCTATAGCTCTCTCAATTCTGTTTGAAAAAAACCTTAACCTTGCTCAATGTCTGCCTGTCACACAGCTTTCAAAGACTGCTTCAGTCATGTCAAATTACACCCCGGTCAGTTACACCCCCCCCTCCAATCATGTGCACACACAACTTTCCTGAGTATCGCAAGCAGAAACTCGTTTATTGACACACAGTGTCTTTTCGAGTCTCAAAGTACGCTGGATGATTCTTCACTATTAAACAAGGCCCAAAGGATGAGTAGTACTAGGAATGCGCCAAAGAATGATAACTATTTGTCTTACCAAGTGCATTTAATCTGGAGAAGAAAAAAAGAATAGTCCAGTATTCAGAAAGCATTTGAATAAATGTTTTTAAAGAAACACAGGCCCCATTGCTTTAAAGCAATTATACTGAATGAGTTCTTTTGAAATCTGTACAATATACGTTCCTCACAGTTTTGTGAAGTTTTTCTACTTGAATAGTAAAGGACTGGCAATTTGGTGATCTGAAGGGCTCTCCTCCTCTCTAGTCCAGCTGGAGCGGAGACAGGTGCCGTTCAGCCTCTCAAATGGCATCTCTCTTTGGTCTCGTTCCTGTTCTCTCTGTCATGAATGCTCTCCACACCAGCTCACTCCAGCATCACATGACCACACAAGTGACTATTGGCTCACTGCAGCAAAGGCTCTCCATAACCAGTTCATTTTACATTGCAGAGCACACATAAAGCAATGGCTGGAAGAGGAAAGACACCCAACAATACAGAGCAAAGCTCTTAGTATTTGCACTGTGACTATTCTCTCAACAGTGGCTATTCTCTCAACAGGGGAAAAAAAAGATCAGGGAATTATAATTTATCTAGTGCTTCCCTCTGCAAGACACATGCCAAGCCACACCGTTAGGGTCCTGAACATATAACCCCACTCAGTAACCTAAATTTGTTCCCAATCTGCAAAGAGGAGAATCAGGTCCCCTCTGTACTATACATTAAAAGTTGAATCATAGCACTTTAAACAGTCACTGCTTCCCCCAAAGAATTCTGGGAGCTGTAGTTTGTTAAGGATACTGGGGATTTTTAGGAGAGTCCTAGTCCCCTCACAGATCTACAGTTCCCAGAGTGGTTTAATAACCAATCCTTCACAGGGAACTCGGACTTGTAGCTCTCTGAAGGGAATAGGGCATCCTCATGAATATTCACCAGCATTTTAGTGCAATTTTCTCCTAATAACTACATTTTAACCAATGTATACATTTTTGCAAACAATTTACTCATATATTGCATTTTTGTATATTTTCACTAGCATCTTCATTTTTATGCACACTTTCTCCTAATATCTGCACTTTTGTAAACAGTCACTGGATAACTGCATTGTAAAATTTGGATAAGTGTGTTTTTGAAGGATAGTGGTTTTGGTTTGCATTTTGATTTGGAACATGCGAATTCGATAGGTTTGACTTTAAATGCATACTGGGTCAAATTTATCCTTCATTCCTACTCCAAACTGTCTTTAGTTATTCTCTTCAGCGTTTCCTCTAATCTCCTTTTCCCTTCTTCGATTCATTCTATAAACCTTATCTTCAAAACTATGGACAATGGCACCAACTCGCCTTATGCATAGATCTGAACAATTCCTTTCTGCTATCTCTCCACCAGTCAGTATGCAGTATCTCCTGATATGTTTCCATTTGGTATGGTATAAACATAATAATGCCAATGTATTTTCTTTGTAAAGTATGTCATATGCATTTATGTAGTTCTCAATAAAATGCACACATTCTCCAATAATGAAAGCGATAAGAATGCTGCTTGGTGTAGTGTGCCATTTAATCTTTTCTGTGTCATTTCTGACCCAAGTTGGTGAACAGCCAGCAAAAAAAGTAATCTACCTTTCATTGTTTAGTTCATTCATCTTTCCACATCAGATTTAAATTGTTTGCATTAATTACTTCTAAACCTCATGGGATCCAAGTCTATGTTCTCCTCAGCAAAACCAGGAAAGATAGTGACTTGCTCAGTCAACAAAGTCAAATGAGAAGCCTTTTTTCAGTCAGTTTTTTTTAAAAAAACCTTCTTTGTTAAATACATTATAAAAAACTATATAAACAAACCGTTCTTTTCTCATCACCACCTGGATATTGTGTTATCTTGCACTGAATACTCAGAAAAAGTTTAAACTTCATTGTAGGAAATGTGAAATCTTTTAGCAATATAATTTCCCATGTATCCTGAAGCTGAATAAAAGCAATTCCTTTGGCTAGAGCAGAAGTTACAGATATATTGATTTTTGTTTCAGAACAATGCTAAATATATTTTAACAGACAGTACACACGTTTTGTGTTAGTGAAAGACGTAACAAATAAAGTTCATTTGTTTTTAAAGCAATAACACACTCCGGGGTAGCAGAAGTATAAATTAAAGTCAAAACTGCTTTTAAGTCATAGAGGTCATTAGATTGGCTTGGCAAAGGTTTCCCAGGGTCTAAGGCCACTGGTAAATGTAGTCACATATCTAACCACCTATAACTTCTCCAGAATAAAGGATACAGATGTGTTTGAAGGTGGGTGGGCTACAACAGCGGGCAGTAGGGGTATGCAAGAGCCCCCCCCCACTTTCTATTCCATTTGTTTTCATGATTAAAGACTACTTTCATTAAATTATGTATTAGTTAAATCATATTCCTTTGATTATCCATTCACTCAACTTGTATTTGTTTTGGTTCTTACATTTGGTTGTATCCAATGTAGTGTCAAAGTGAACATTCTGTGAGTGCAAGAATTTCTGCCAGCACAATGGAATTTCATCTGCTTCTCCTCCCCCTGTGTACCCCTTAAATCAATTCTAGGGGTTCCCCCAATGCTCTGGAGCAAACTGAGGGAGGGCATGGAGTGTGCATGTGGGTGGATGGGGGGGGGGAAAGTCCCATTGTGCAAGTGGAAATCCTTGCACTGATGGGATGCATTTGTTGAATAGCACCCATTAATTTTCTTTCTCCACTCCTTCCCCCTTCTGTTTCATTGGCGGTGGTTGTTTTGTCCATTGCCTCCTTTTGTCACAATTGCAGGATGACTTGGACCTTGTGTTGCACAAGGACACATCTGGGAGCAAAGGGCAGCCTCCAGCTAGGATGCTCCTTTTGTGTGTGTGGCACATGTCACCCCACCCCCATCCCATTGGCAAGCAGTGCAATGTGCAAGATGTTATGAGAAAACAAAATGGCAGCTGTCAGAAGCTTGGCTGAAATTTGCTCCACTGCCATCTGAAACAAGGAAGCCCCTTTTCCCAATTTTTTTTACTCAATATTTCAATATGAATAAATCTCAACACACCCGATTCAGTTCAGTTCACTAACTCATTGTGAAATGATTGCACACACCTATGAGGCAATACCAGTTGCTGGAATCACAGGTGGGAAGAGTGCCCTTCTGCTCCTGTTGTGCTTGCAGGCTTTCCAAAGGCATCTGCTTGACCACTGTGACAACAGTGCTGTACTAGATGGACCTTTTGCATGAACCAGAAGGACTCTTATGTTCAGTTTCCATCCCACTTTATCAGGCATTGCCCACCCACTTTGAAGCTTATCTTCGGAGCAGGATATTTGCTTTATTTTTAAATGAAAGCTGGCATTTTCAAGGTGCCAAATTACGTGTCAGTTTCCAAATTCAGCACTCAGGCTGCGGCATAGTTAAAAAGCAGGCAGCCCCGGCTTGTAGTAGCCGTTCCTTAGTGCTCAATATATTAGGTTACTGAGGCTTCAGCCCTATACACCCTTATCTGGGGGAAAGTCTCGCTGAATTTATTTCTGTGCAGACATGGATAGGATTGTCAGTCTCAACTTATGCCGTGTTTGCATTTCATCGTGAAAATTAATCTCAATGCAAAGTGGATTTATTCAGGGCTGCTAATGTGGAATAGATGGCAATTTTTATTTTTTTAATTGTTAAATGGTTTCCCAAACAGCCAGCCTAAAAGGTCCTTAAGATGGCTGACAATCATATTAAAGTTGTCTAAAATCCACTTTTAAAAACCACATTAAAATCGCCGACACAAAAGCAGTAAAGAAGAAACCGTGCAAGCAGCATTAGTCAGTCAGCTAAATGCCTTCTTGAACAGAGAGGTCCTGGCCTCCAGCTTCCTGAATCAGCAAGTTGGCCATCTAATTTTTTTAGAGCAGAAAGGCTGCTCCACAGAAAAAGGCCCTGTTCCTTTATTGCCCCAAGGCTCCCTTATTTCCAAAGAGAACAGTCCTTGGAATGTAGCTTTGCTTGATGATCTTAAAGCTGAAGTATGGACACATATGGAGAAGTTGCACCTTCAGGTACTCTGGTCCCAAACCACTTTGTTGGGTCTACACCAAGGAAGCCAACATGGTGCCCTCCAGATGTTGCATACTACAACTCCCAACAGTCCCAGCCAGGATTGGCCAATGGTCAGATGTGATTGATGTTGTTCAGGGTGGGAAATGGTGACTTGGACTCAGTTCTTCAACACAGCGACACCTCCCTTGCAGCACACACTGTGCACTAAAGTTAGACAGGCTCTGACATTGTGCACATTGCATCCAATGTGAAAAACTTTTTATATTTTATATTTTACAGACTTTCCCGGAAGGATCAGTTGTGGGTTCAGCTCCTCCCTTGGGCACATGGCATAGCACCAATGCCATTCTAAGCATTCTCTCTGCAGTGGTTTTACTTCTCTGCAGTGACTCGCCATTCAAAAGTTTGTGAGATACAGCCAGAAGTATTGGATTCAGAGGAAAAGAACAGAAGCAGGCCTAAAGTTGTGAGCCTTTGATCAGGATTGGAACTGCTAGATTCCCACACATGAGGAAGGTTTCTTCTTAATCCTCCCAATTGCAACATCATTTTGATCTGGAGGAATACTCTCAAGGAAGTGGCATGCCCTATGTGTGCATTCTGGGGACCAATCGTGTGAAGGACTGTACCATACACCTCCCAATCTGAATTGGCTGTGGATCCCAGCCTTATTGACTGACACTAGAAATGTAGCCAAGGAACAAAAATATCCACCAAGTGCTCAAAATAGTCTAAGTGAATCCAGTGTCTGATGCATTCAGAATCACTCTAGTTGTGACAGCTTTGTATTACCTGACAATTTTAGGTGTTTATTTTCATTTTTGTTCTCCCAGTTAGGAGACGGGAAAGAGGCAAACATAGAGGCTTTTGAAGTAAATTACTCCTCTGATTTATTTCTGCCTTGCTTCTACAGGAGGCAATGTTGTTGCTATTTTTCACCGTATTTTGAAACATTAGAGACTTAAACCAAGCATTTTAGCTCCAGAAAGCTTCACTCACAGAGAATCAAGGATTCATTTATTTCCTGGACACTAAACTCCTTTCTTACCTGGCTAAAAATGAATGATCGCAAAATACCTCCCAGCTCACATGTGAGGGCGAGGTGGCTAACATTTACCAGAAGATATGAGTGTCCTTAAAGCAAGTGTTTCATTTTTGCAATATAGCGGACCTATTCACACCAACCAAATTGGGAAGTTGACAGCATTTCGACTGAACGAATCTAAGCGGCTTTGCACAGTGCAGTAAGGTTAAGTTGGCATTGCAAACTGGGTCTGTGGCAGATCAAACCCACACCCACTTTGCTATGGTACATGTTTGAACTCTGTAGGGATCTAGTCAGCGCATATTTTCAACAGGTCAGTTGAGTGATTGTGTGAATTAGCCAGAGCTGGCCCACCTCAAGCCAGTGGTGTGACAGGGATTTGCGCTGGCTTCTCCTGAAGGGAGGAGCCAATGCAATGCGCCACTGGCAGGTAGGAGGGCGGATCTATAAAGGATCTCTCCCCCCCGTGTCCAGTGGGAGAGTCTATGAAATTCGCACCCACATCGTGCGGTGGCAGCAGGGAATTTTGCCTCAAGTGCTGAAACGCCTTGGGCAACCCTGGGGAATTAGCCCATACTAAAGGATACTGCTCTGCTCCTTCCCAGTGTATGAAACCACACCCACATGCAAGCCACATAATTCTAGAGAAATGAAGACAAGACACCAGTTTTAAAAGGTGAGACACCCAGTGATAGGCTCCTAGAACCAGGCCTGCTTGTAGCGGATGGGAAGCCAGTGCTGTGCTCCCAGTATCTACCGAACAGAGCTAGTCTAGCAGGATAGGGTGGTCAATGGCATTGAAAGCTGCCAAGAGATAGAACAGAAGCTGCAAGGCCAACCTCCCCATCTCTTTCCCACCTAGCAGGATGGCTAAGGCTGATTCAGCCCCTCCCCCACTTGGAATACTTTGTCCAGTTCTGGGCACCACTATTTAAGAAGGACATTGACAAACTGGAACATGTGCAAAGGAGGACAACCAAGATGATCAAGGGTCTGGAAACTAAGTCTTATGAGGAATGGTTGATCAAGCTGGGTATGTTCAGAATGGAAAAGGGAAGACTGAGAAGAGATATGACAGCCATCTTTAAATATCTAAAGGGCTGTCACATGGAAGATGGAGCAAGCTTGCTTTCTCTTGCTCTATAGCAGGCATCCCCAAACTGCAGCCCACCAGATGTTTTGGCCTACAACTCCCATGATGCCTAGCTAACAGGAGCAGTGGCTGGGGAAGATGGGAATTGGAGGGCCAAAGTTTGGGGATGCCTGCTCTAGAGAGTAGGACTCAATCCAGTGGATTCAAGTTAAAAGAAAAGAGATTCCCACTAAACATCAGGAAGAACTTTAAAGGGAAGAGCTGTTAAACAGTGGAACAGACTCCTATGAGATGTGGTGGACTCTCATTCCTTGGAGGTATTTAAAAAGAGGTTGGCTGGCTATCTGTCCGGTATGATTTAGCTGAGATTCCTGCATTGCAGGGGGTTGGACCAGATGACCCTCGGGGTCCCTTCCAACTCTACAATTCTATGGAGAGTATTCTATGGAGCCATTATGTAACTCCACATCTCACTATTCAACAGCAAAGCCCTCAGCACTAACTCTTTTTACTGGAAAAATTGACAGATCATTGAGGACTCTCTCAAAATCTCTTAGGCTCTAGAGGTCGGCTATCCTAAGTGGCCTCTGACCACTGCAAGCAGGTCTGCCACTACCTTTTGAAAAATGCCACCCTTTTGCAGCAATTGGTTCCCCATCAATCCCACCTTTCCTGTTTTCATTTTCACCCTTGTTTGAATTGCACGACACTGTGCTCACAAGCAAGGCCAAACAATTCCTGATTCAGGAGACCTGTGATCTGATCTTGGGTGGTTAATATCCCTCCTTGCATCTTTCCCAGGTTAAAATAAAACAATAAAATTATTTATTATTATTATTATTATTATTATTATTATTATTATTATTATTATTATTATTTCTACCCTGCCCACCTGGCTGGGTTGCCCACACTAGGGATGTGCAGGGTGGGGTGGGGGAAGCTAATGGAAACTTAGTTGGGAGGACTCGGATTTAAATCAAGGCTGTGAAATTGGGCAGAGGAGTTAAAACCATTTTCTCCAGCATCATAAAAGGTAAAGCAACACCTAAAGGGCCAGTTGCGGACAACTCTGGGGTTGCGGCGCTCATCTCGCTTTACTGGCCGAGGGAGCCGGCGTACAGCTTCCGGGTCATGTGACCAGCATGACTAAGCCGCTTCTGGTGAACCAGAGCAGCGCACAGAAATGCCGTTTATCTTCCCACCAGAGCGGTACCTATTTATCTACTTGCACTTTGACGTGCTTTTGGACTGCTAGGTGGGCAGGAGCAGTGACCAAGCAACGGGAGCTCACCCTGTTGCGGGGATTCGAACCGCCGACCTTCTAATTGGCAAGCCCTAGGCTGTGTGGTTTAACCCACAGCACCACCTGTGTCCCTCCCAGCAGCATAGCCACAGCCCAATTCAGGCATCCTATAGCTACTTTCAAATATCAAAAAAGGTGGCTCTCTTGCATTTGGCCCCTGGTTACACCATCACTTTGTTTATGTCGACTTCTACAATATTATTAAATAATGACTGAGGATGTCATCATGACATACATCACACCTTTACAGTGCAGCTACAGTAGACATGCTATTCAAAAGTAACTCCCACTGAGTTAAATGGAGCTTATTTCCAGGTAAGTAGGTGTAGGATAACAGACTCAATGGCAGCTTGTTTTCTACATGGAATTGGAAGGAGTGGGTATTATTGTTAAAGATAGGAACATTTTCTTTTTTAAAGATTTTAAGAAAATTACATTTTTGCATATTTTGACAGCAGGTTAGTTTTTTTTTAAAAAAAACCCAAATTGCACCCTGTAAAAATGTACATTTTGATATGAAAGTCAAGAGCTGCAAAAAATTCAATACAGCTCTAAGGATTAATTATTGAGGTTTTGGAGCTGACTCTCATTTCTCACTCGGCATTTTTGTGTTGCTGCATAACCTCATACATATAATGTATTAAGCTGAAAGTAAAATTGTATTACATTATGTGTGACCCGAGTACAAAGGTTCATATCACATTTTTTCTTTAACACTGCATTTGTGATTATGTTTCTGATTATACAGTCTTTTAATAAAAGTCAAATTACTGATATGACACATTCAATGCAAAGGTTAGGTAATTAATTCCCACATCATGCCACTTTCCTTGGCAGCTTTCAAACATTACTATGAGTTTATTATATATGCTGTTAAATGGCCAGTTCCATGATGACCTTTAAGTTTGCGAATAGTTGCGTTCAATAGGGCAGTATTTTTGTACACTCTAGTACAAAATCCGTTCCAGATTGTGTTGCTTGTGGCATTTTACCTTCTTATTACATCCCCGTGTGTGTATACACCAACAATATGTATTTGAATGTAGTGCCTTTTACATAATTCAGAGAGTCAAGGATAAACAACCAAAAGAACAACAAACAACTTATCCCTACTTCTCCCTGCATTATGAAACCACTTATGAAAGTAAGATGGACCACAAAAAAAAGAACATGACAGGATCCAAGTAAGTGAGGCAGCATTAGAAGTAAAATGACTCGAAGATACCAGCAAATAAAATCATACTTAAAGATACATTCACAGAAGGACCGAGTATTGATATATTTAATGAAAGGCCACCAAACGGTTGCCAAAACCTCCATGTCCATGGCTCCCCAAAGACCTTAAGATGGTGGGCTTCGCTCCCCCACTCCCCGAATAGCAATATACAAGGCTTTCTTCTACCAGCAGTCCAGTGTAATTGGCCCTTCCAGTCTTGAGATATCACTAAACAGACAGTTACAATATATAGATATTTCAAAATTAGATTAGCAGTAGCACCTGAGAATAGTGAGAGAAGACAAAGCGTAGGATCCGATTCTACTTGTCGGCCAATAATTGAGCTGATTTTCTGCAATACTCTCTCCCAAATGTGTGCTTATCCCCCAAAGGCACCAGTAAGTTCCAATCTCTCTGCACTCCCTCCAACATTGGGTGTTGCCTAGGTTGTGAATGCGCACCAATCAAATTGGAGTATAAAACCTGGGAGTTTTGCCTAATATTGGTGGAAACCAAGGGAAATTACCTGGTGAACCAAATATTTTTCTACAAAGCTGGCTCCAGCTCCTCCCCCAAGTCTCTTTCCCAGATCAACCAGACCTACAGAAAAATCTATCACAGTCCCTCTCTTCTCAGCTTTCCTGTGCTCATCAAAATGAACCACATGTCTTGGGATGACCTTTCTGTGGCAGCTCATAGGTTTGTGTTATAGAAAGGGTGTTTATCCTGTATTAACCTTGGAATAAATATTTAAACTGTAACACACAGCCTGTTGAAAGTGAGTTACACTAGCAATATAGCCAGTCACTTAGTACTGGCATTTTTCAAATGCATCTGGGAACAGTTCTGCTATTCTGTTGTCTGTGAATTCAGTAAGGCATTGCTCGGACTCTAAATTGTACAACACAAAATGTAAAACATTCCTTCCTTTCCATGTCATTCCAATAGTTACCCAATCAACCAGAAGAGCAGAAGTAGACTTTATTTTTACATGAATATCATTATAATCAGGGAAACCAGGCAGCACTAATCAGTAAGACCCACTACAGTGGTACCTTGGTTTCCGAATGCAATCCGTTCCGCGGAGGCGTTCGCTCACCGAGGCGTTCGCTCGCCAAAGGCATGCGTCTGCGCATGCGCGAAGCACCGACAGAGTGCTTCTGCGCGCACTGCGCATCCGAGTGCCGCAGAACCTGGATGTAAACACTTCCGGGTATGCGGCGTTCGTAAACGGAGGCGTTCATAAACGGAGGTAGGCGTAAACCCAGGTTCCACTGTATACATGGGAAATACTGTATATTTCCTGTTTAAATCGTTGGTCCAAGGCAGAAGGTCAAGCCAGCCAGTCTAATCTACCCTCAAGGTTGTTGTGGGGATAACATACAGGGGGAAACCTTGTAGAGCACCCTGAGCCCCTTGGAGACAGTGCTCTATGTTATTAAACCTGTATCCACAACAGATTTTTGTCTACCCATCGTACAGTGGTTATTGGTAATTATTTGTTGTCTGTTCCAGATCCAGATATGACAATCATAAAAAAATGCCTGAAACTTCCCAATTCAGAATTTTATATTCTCCTTTGCTCAAGTCCTTCCAAAATCACTATGACCACCTTATGAAATGAACAAAATGCTCCCTACAATGGATACCTGAATCAGAATTTGGCAGAGGTCAAGGCCTAAATGCTAGGACATTATGCAGGTGACTAGTGAGTACACTGGCACACAGCCTGCCAAAACAAATTACTGGAACAAGGGTGTGAATGAAATTATCTGCCGGTGTTACAGTATGGTATCTCCTTACACCTACACATTCTCAGTAGTGCTATATGGGGAGCAATATTAGGTTTTGGATCTGTATTTGTATTTAGGTGTTCATGCACTCCAATACAAGCATACATTGCGAAGGTACAGCTGCACATGACACATGGTAAAGAATCAGGTGGCAGTAGGAAAAAGAGGCAGAAACTATATAGAAATGGGACCCAGCAAGAACAGGAATTGACCCACTGGGACTGCATTGAGTCTTATCCAAAGCTGTATGAACAAGTCCAGTGCAAAAGCAATTACGAGAGCCTTGTTCCTACAGTAGCATTTGTATTTCATTAGTAGAAGCCCACAGTCAACCAGCCATATGTTACACAAACAAGATGCATAACCCTACAATTATGAATGTCAAACGACGAACTGCTAATCAGAAAACCATATTGTGAGTTCTGAATTTACCAAATACTGAATTAAAAAGTCATAAACACCTCTGTGAAAAGAAACAAGCGTGCCTCTAAAGATAATTTATCAGGTCTGTGAAATTCATTGGTCATTGCAAATATTTGACTCAGCTTTTTGTTTTAACCCTGTTGAACAATGCAAGGTCAAAAACAAGTCATTAATGCCTTTTGGAGAAATGTTTAATAATCACGGAGATTAATGATTTTGCTCCAACCTACGGCATCCTTTGTCTACTTAGATTGTTAAAATCAAAAGTCACAACATGTGCTGTTCATCCATGCAATTAGAAATATCTGATGCTACCAGACCCATTTCCTTTGTGATATTTTTATAGAGCTGGAGTTAATGCTGAATATAATCGCCATCCAATCAATGGTATTGTGCTTTGTCCAATGAAAACCACATCCAACATAACTGCTGCTAGTTCCTGTTTAAAGTCCTAATCAGAGATGCTGCCAGCATGTAATCACATTTCATAATAAATTGTTGCAATATAAAATGAGTAAAGCAGATTCTTCTTTGCACACCCAAAAATGTAGTACTTTAAACACTGTTATCAAAGGGTTTATTTTTAAATGTCTCAAAGTAAGGGCCAAGTGGCTATAAATGTGAGGGCTGAGTAGAACCAGTAAACCCCACAGAGTCTTTAATGGATTTGTATGGTTCATGTAACTTGGGCTAGTCCTCATCAGGAAAGAAGAACCAAGGTGGTGTTTGTTGAACTCTGTTACCAGAGATAACTGTTCTTGGTTAACAGCATAAACTCTCTCCTGCTGAAGAAATTATGTTGCTTTCCCACCAGTTATAACCAGCAGCATTCTGTGAGGGTAGTGGAATGGCTAATGGGAAGGGGTAAGGTGGCAGTGAAGTTGGTGGCAATGGTCTGCCACTGCCACTCCACCCAGTCACACATGTATTCAGAATGTGGCTTGCAGATAATCTGGTCAAATAGCTGAGACTGACCTGGGTAGTTGCAGATTATCCCGTCATAGTCTCGTTGCTGGGCACCAACGTGCAGAAGTCAGTGGAGTGGGAGGCCAGCCAACCAGAAGAGTCTCTGAGGTGTATTTGCCTAGAGGCAGATTCAGCATCCAAAGTCAAGTCCAGCCCCAGGGTTGGGCAAACAGCAATCTGTATAGCCAGACAGTCCAGGGGTCATGGAACCTGATGATCATGGGGTCAAGATGAGCAGGAAGCAACAAGGTAGAGCCAGGAATTACAAGCATTGTTATCAGCACCTGACTGCTGCTAGAACTGTGCTTAAGAAGGCTGAAGCCAGCTGGTTCTCATCAGTGCCTTCTCTGTGTCCTTGAAGCCTGATCAGCTGCAGGTGGAGTCACTCCACCTTCTCCCCTTTCAGGCTGCTGTTCAGAAGGCAAAGCTGACTCCTGGCTCATATCCTCATTTTCCCACCATGAATTTTAATGTGCATTTTATTTGTTGTATACATCTCAAGTATTGAGATCAGCAGATCACTTGGTCATTCCACCACCCTCAGAAGTTCAGGAGGTGGTGACCCAGGAGAGGGCCTTCTCTGTGGCAGCCCCTAAGTGGTGCAACTCCTTCCCCACAGAGATGCACCTGTATTCCGCCAAAGGTTTTGTTTGACAAATGCAGTGGTTCTTCTGGATTCAGATAGGCAATGTAGACCAATAAAGTTGCTCTTTAACAGGTTTTATTTACAGGAAGAGGAAAATAAAGAATAGAGGAAACAAATGGCCCCATCCCTTCTTTTTTTGGGCCGGCAACAGGTCAGACTTCCACTCCCTCCGTCATATGGTCTTACTATAATAAATGCTGATTCTAGCAAACTTATTGACGCCTTTACAGAACTCTAGTCTACAAGCAAGTCTAAGTAGGGCCAGTGACTGAGTACCCTTGAGGGCATCCAAAGGAGTAACTGCCGAGTATCGCTTCTTACTCCTTGTGATGCAAATATATTCTGGATTTGTCCCCAAACAATCTGACACCTACACTATACAGTTATTGTCAAATTCTGAAGACACACTTCTTTAATCTGACCTTTGACACTTGAGATGCATATTCTTGCGATATGTTTTAGACTGTTTTAAAACATATTTTATATTGCTATGTTGTGCTTAAAGTGCTATGTTGGGACTTTAGGGTGAATACTAATAAATAATACTAATACTATCAATTATTATATTTTTATTGTTAGGAGCCAACCTGAGTGCTGTATTGGCACTAGAATGGCAGGATAGATTTACCAAAAATAAAAGTAAGTAAATAAAAATGAAATGTCACAGGACACAGATTAATATCAAGGATTTGTTTTACAATGGGAAACTACAAAACAGGTCACATAGCAGCTGTTGTTTTCCTATTCTTCCCAACAGAGATCATCTTTTGCATTGCTTGGGGAGGGAATGAAGCTCCCTGCTCATGAGCTGTATGAAGTTTGGGCAAGTGTATATTATTCGCTCCTGAGACATCAGGAACAAATATAGATTTTAGTCCTTATGGGTGGTATCCAACAAAGTCATACTCAGAGTAGACCCACTGAAATTATGTCAAGTAGACAAATTTCAATGGGTCTACCCTGAATATAATTTAGTGAAATATCATCATTTGACTAACACCAAAAGCCTCATGTTGGCATCAATTTTGAAAATCCAGCTAATATATATACACATTTCAAGGTGTCTACAATCTAAGTATAACACTGGAGACCACAGGAGGTTTTACAAAGGGACAAGTAGATGTTCATTATGCCTTACTTTTCCTCCCTGTAAAGAGGTAGAGGCAGATTGTTACAGTCCAGCTCCACTTATGCTAGAAGTCTCTAGTCAGATCTTCAGCACAACTGATAAGATGGCTGCCACCTCACATAAGATAATTTTGAAGCAGCTGTGAACAGTATGATAACCAAGAGCCAGGACATGCCAGTTGCCTAGACACTATTGATTTCATTTCTTAAAACGCACAGCAGTACAGAGAAATCTAACACAAGTTGTTTCACAGAGCGGGGGTGGGGAGATTTGAAGTCTTTTCTGAAGCAATTTCAAATAAAACACAGGCAGAAGGATTGACAATTGCTCAAATAAATTGTAAGACAATCCTATGGTATGGTGAGGCACTTGTGCCATGGCATGCCTTCTTGAGTGTACTAGGGTGATCTGACTATGTACTGCCCAGGCCTTTGGCCTGGAGAATGTCAGGCTTTGTAGATTCTCTGAATTCAGCCACATTAGGGACTTTCCTCTCCTTGTCAACAATGGACAGTTGGTGGGAAGTTCCATACGTGCTCCTCACCAACCAGGGCCGCCTTAAGAATATCCAGTACTGTGGTGCAAAGATCCCTCCAGCGCACCCCCCCCCGCAACTCCGAAACAAGGGAGGGGGCGGTAGAAAATGTTCTCTGCCTCACCCACCGTCCTGATCCCTGGCGTGGTGGCAGCAATAAAGCAGGAAAATGTGCTGGTGGACCTGCTCTTCAGCGTCAAGGCAGCCCGGGAAGGCTGCGTGCCGCCTTTTGCCAGGAAGCAGGAGGAGGACAATGACCGGGAGCAGGGCCATCTTTAGCAGATGCAGAGGCTTGGGAGAGAAGCTGCATGCCCGCCAGCTATATAGTTGGCAGGGCGCAGCTAGTGGGTGTGCAGGAAAAGGGGAGGCTGCTGGCAAAGCCGTGCAGCTCCCCCACTTGCTAGGGTGCCCCTGAGAGGCCAGCACTCTGGCGCAATGAACCACTAACACCAATGGGAAAGAAGGCTCTGTCACCAACCTTCCTTCCATGTTTCCCATTCCTGATCAGATGAATTAACACAGTGAATTAACAGTGCCATTATCCTGGAGGATGAAAGAGCTTTGAATTCTCCCTGGCATCTGCACAAACTCAAAAAGTCTCCAGGGTTGAGCACCTTCAGGTAAGAACTCTAATTAGTTCTGTTTTTGCTCTACTGACAGGTGATGGGGTCATTAGTCAGCTAGTCTATGAGATGAAGAATCCATGTTGTCAGATGAGTCCCATAGTGCAACATTTACTGGGCTGCACCAGTTTAGGCTGGAACTGGGCGTATCCCATGTGTTGATTCTTTCCCATATATAGAGAGATATTAAGAAAACCACCACACGTAAAACTGAAAAATCATTTAAAGAAAACTATGTTTGCCCGAACACCTTTTCTGGATTTGTCTGGGGTGCAGAAGCATCCTACATTAGGAAAAGCAGTTTATGAATTATCCAGTACACCATATTGGGGGAGGGGGACTTTTGTAACATAGAACCAGTATCCCACTGTAGTCCCATAGCAAAGGTGTATTAAGTTTACAGAATCCATTAAATTCTGTAATCATGGTCTCTCAACATTGTTGCATGCTTGTGTGTACAATAAAAAGCGTGTGAGATTAGGCTTACCATATCACATCTGGCCACTCCCCTGTGTGAAGGAAACTTTTCCTTGGAGGTAAGCTATTGCACAATTTTAAAATGAAATTTACAGCCTTTCCCAATCAGTTGTGTCAGCAGATTTAGTTCATCTTTGAGGCCCAGCAAACCTGACAGTCTATTTGTTATTAGGGTAATAAATAAACAAAAAACTTGTCAGAAGCAAAACTGGTCTGTGTGCCTATGTGAGATAAATGATGCTGTTGAGGAGACAAATATTTATAAACTTGGAGGGCAGTGTTGTCAACCTAGCTAAAAATCTTACATTTGCCATTAAAAGCTAAATACATAAATAAGCTATTTTTGGCTTCCATACCCAAAAGGAGCAGAGATGAGTTGACTAATAACAATTTATCTGTAAATTTCACAGTAGCAGGTGGAGCATAATTCAAATGCTACAACTCTCTAGTCTTGGCTCCGTAATAAAATACAATATAAATATTCCTGAGTAGATTCCAGCAGAGATTCTGTTTTAGCAGAGCAACCAAACACTGAGTTTTTTTTGCATAAAAATAGGGTTTGTGCTGCATCTTTGAATCAGTATTTCAGGTAATTCTCACTAGTCATTCACTACAACTGCATGATCGGAAGATTAATGTGCTCAGTATGAAAAGCCCAAGATGCAGAAGGATATCAGGCACAGTGTTATTGTCCTCTCCTTGTCCTTCTTATCATTGCTCCTGGGCAAAGTACACCCTGGCATCAAGCGTCCAGTATTCTCTCTATGGTAAGCTCTTTGTTAGTTCCCCCTGTATGTTTTGGATTCCAGTCTCCTTTCCTCGTCCATTGTCCATGCTAGCTGGGGTTGGTGGGAGTTGGAGTCCAAAACGTATACATGGCACAATATTGGGGACAGCTGCTATACACATTTACTAGGAAGGCGCTGTGGGTCTAGGGCTTGCCGATCAGAAGGTCGGTGGTTCGAATGAGCTCCCATTGCTCAGTCCCTGCTCCTGCCAACCTAGCAGTTCGAAAGCACACAGTGCAAGCAGATAAATATGTACTGCTCCAGTGGGAAGGTAAACACCGTTTCCGTGTGCTGCTCTGGTTCGCCAGAAGCGGCTTTGTCATGCTGGCCACATGACCCGGAAGCTGTCTGCAGACAAACGCCGGCTCCCTCGGCCTATAGAGCGAGATGAGCGCCGCAACCCCAGAGTCGGACACGACTGAACCTAACGGTCAGGGGTCCCTTTACCTTTAAGCCCCATTGAACATAGTGGGACTAAATTCTAAACAAATGTGCATAGGATTGTAGTGCAGGACATTGCACATGCAATTGCATAATTCACCTAAATTTGTTTGTTGATATTTTTTCCTACCTTCGTTCCTTCCTTCCCCTCCTCCCACTCATTCCCTTTTCTGAAGAAAATTCTAAAAGCTGAAATGATATTGAGATATCATTACACTGTATATTGAAACGTTTTAAATTAAAACATCTTTTGACTTAATATCTCCCCGTTTCTAAAGCTACTGCTTTTGAGAGAAACCTAAGGAGCTGCTGTATAAATCACTGCTGTCTTCCATATGGGATTGAGACCACCAAGATTAAACACCATCCAATTCTGCTTCTATCCTCACACATGGCAGACAGAACAAGATCTCAAAGGGGTTTGACTGAGCCACTGTCTGGCAGCCTGGGTGGTAGACAATATATTATTTATCATATTCAATGGAATGAGGTGGGCACAGAAGCTACTTAGCTACTCAAGCAGCTGTGAACCTCCAGTCTCCTCCATTTCCCAAACAGGTAATTAACTAGAAAGTCATTTATAATAACTGCTGACATCTCTAGAGATCACAAAATGGTCAGTTAAATTTGTAGCATTGTTGTAGTGATATGTTTGATGACTATTCATCTTCTGAATTTGTTTGCATTGCAAAAAACCCACATATTTTTGTATTTCTGATGTTAAAAGTTTATATGCAAGGGAAATGATTCAAGGTTTGATGGTTTGGAATAAAAATAGGTAATGAAATGCCAGCTTTGGTGGCTGGTAAATGGAGATTGTTTTCAAATAGTTTATTGTTCTAGTGAGTGGCCCTCACAGTTCTATAACTTGAGTACTCCGCGGGTCAGGTTGAGTACTCCGCGGACCTGTCTGGAACAGATTAATCCACTTTCCATTACTTTCAATGCGAAAGTTCGCTTCAGTTTAAGTACGCTTCAGTTTAAGTACTCCACAGACCGTCTGGAACGGATTAATCCACTTTCCATTACTTTCAATGGGAAAGTTCACTTCAGGTTAAGTACGCTTCAGGTTAAGTACAGACTTCCGGAACCAATTGCATTTGTAAACCAAGGTACCACTGTACTCAGAAACAGATCCTATTCCATTTAACAGGACTGAGTTCCATATAAGTGGGTATGACATTGCATCCTTGATTTTGGTTCAAAACTGGAATAGTGTACTACATTCTGCTATCATCTTACTTCCCATGATGATCCCACCTTCACCATTCTCACAAAAGCCCCTCCAGCTCACTATGTGCAAGCAGAATGAAGCTCCTAAACTTCTTTTATGTACTAGAACATATTTTTTGTTTCCATGTTTTCAAGTTTGCCTAATTTAATTGGTTTTTGCCTATTGACACAGGAAGCACATCTTCCTTCTTTGCTGAACATAAAATTAGCTTTCACTGCTGATTCGTGTTTGTTTGGCTCTGTATAAACTCTGTCTAAATGAGTTTGTTCTTTCGAAAGCAAATATCGCTCACATATTTTGAAAGTGCAGGGGAAAATGGTAATCTCCTTTCTTCGTTCTCCTTAGTATACATTAGCATGTATTTGCATGATTTATTCATTTAAAACTGTATGTGTTTATTTGTATAGCAGCTCAGCAAGCTTTATCACAAAAAGGAAAGACTAAGTTTCAGTACCATTCATGGATTATGGTCTTGGATTTTAGCCACAAAAAAGAAACGATTCTGAGGCTTTGTCATTGCGGTAAGAATGTTTCCAAGCAAGATGTTTTCACTCTTTTAGTAGTACTGAAGTTCAGCCCAGTAAAAATGAGTCCCTAAGGTGGAACCACAAGGCAAAGGAACTCCTCCAGAGAGACTGATGGGTGCTTTCTCTACCTGTGATATGTAGGTTTTATTTCAAATCAAGGCATGGGCTGAAGGTACTGTACATGATTCATGCAACTATTCCACCTGGGAACCCTAAATTTAGTGCCTTCAGCTCCATGGAGAAAGGGGTGGAAACTAAATAAATAAATAAATGCCATCTAAAAAATAAATAAAGAAAATTATGTCCCATCTGCATAAAAACTAACAATAAATTGAATACCACATTACTCCAATAGAGATGACGTTTGAGTTTTAATTGATTAGGTAACACTAATTATATTCATAATTTTTAATAAAAATGGATGTTGTGGCAAATGAATTAATAAATCTTATAGCCATTGTTTTAAAAGCTTTTGTGGGATACTGATAGTGTACTATTGTTGATTTTCTTCCTATAATGTACACTTAGGAGACTATTTAAAATTGACATTTTGCTCTGTTCATCAAAGGGTGCAGTCAGGGTAAGTTAGCTCACCAACATTTCCCCCTCTGTCCCCATCTTCATATTTATGTTTAGTTCTCCTTAGAGTTAACCATGCAATTTCTGGACTGATCTGTACATAATGTATTTGTAAATTGTTCAATTACCCCCACCTCCAGAAAGCTCCAGTGCTTCTATTGGCTCACCAGTGCTTCTATTGGCTCAGGACCCAAACACATCTTCCTCTTGCTCATGTGTAATCACTGCCGCATGTGTTTGCGAACATGCACTAACAAGATCAATAGTATGACACAATACAAGGCACCTCAGAGCACAATAGCAGTCATGTCAGGTCAAACCAGTATCAATCTAGTTAAGTAGACCATGTCTGACAGAAGCCTTGAGACAATTTTGCAATGTCCACCACCTGTCATTCACAACTGAAGTTGCAATTGTTTGGTATTCCATGCAATATTCTGAATTGAAAGCAATGCTTTGATTGCACAGTCGTATAGCTACACATTCATATTAATTCTATTCATTTTTAGGAGTAGGCTAATGTGCTTATCAGAAGGATATAAGAAGAACCGTGCTAGGTCCATCTATCTAGCATCCTGTTCTCACAGTGGCCAACCAGATGCCTATGAGAAGCCTGCAAGCAGGATCTGAGCACAACAGCATTCTCCCCAGCAACTGGATTTCAGAGACATAGTGCCTCTAGCACTGACTGATTATATACTGTATACGTAACAGTTTTTCAGGAATAAGACCACTATTCTGGATTTTCTCTTGCTAAAATCAGCCCTAGGGTCCTGGCTGGGCTATCAGATGGCATATAAACAAAAACAAATTTCTCCTCTAAAATGTGAAAAATTTTTAAAAAATAAAAGGATGCCCGCACAACCTCTTTAGTTTCTGCTCTGTTTTTCCTGCATACATCTATTCCTCTAATGTGACTAGCTCCATATATTTAATATCCTAAAGAGCTATTACAACCTCAAGTCCATTCTGGAACTTCTTTCAAAGATTTGAAAAAGTGCCAAATGTGGCATATACATAGTGAAGTTAAGTGGAAAATGGAAAAATCTGTAGCACTGCATGGCACTGTGTTGAATAATTGACATTAATTGCTGTTTGGAGCAGGAAATCAGTAATTTTCAATTGATGCTAAATGGAAAAATCACTTAATGACAATTGCTATTAAATTGACACAATGGTAGAGAAATATAGTTTTAGAAAAAGAAAGATTTGGTGCATAGGAAAAAATGGCATTAAGAAGGATTTTTCCAGTAAATGAATTGATGATAACCGGACTCACCAATATATCACAGTAGTATCTGATGTAGCTCAATAGCACAGTCATTGTTCTGGCCAATGTTTTAGTCTACTTTCAAAACTGAGCCAAGTGCTACAATAAATGGTAACAATGGGCAGCTTTAATGGACACAGCACAAACTGCTATGAATC
This sequence comes from Zootoca vivipara, assembly GCF_965207765.1. Lineage (NCBI taxonomy): Eukaryota > Metazoa > Chordata > Lepidosauria > Squamata > Lacertidae > Zootoca > Zootoca vivipara. The sequence goes on from NC_142590.1 coordinate 40,851,493, forward strand.
AGCCTTAAAGGGTTGGCCTTAATGGATGGAGTACAAGCTGCTGTTTGTGCCTTGGTAGCATTCCACCTATAACTGGGTTCAAAGCCAGCCCATCCATGAGGCAGACTGAAGCAGCCACTTCAAGAGGCGGAATCCAAGAGGCACCTCCATGGGCACACACATCCCACCGGAGAAGTGAAGAGAAGCGGCTGTGGTGACTTCTGGAGTCCTCCCCATGACCTTGTGGGGTTCTTGTGAGATCTCACTAGAACCTGGAAGACACACCTGCCCAACCCCAGTAAGCGAGGCTTTAGCAGGGGCAGTAGGGGGTGGCAGGCGTGTGAAGGCCTGTTTTGCTTCAGGTGGTGAAATAGGATGGGTCGCCCCTGACTGGGTCACAGTACTTCAAAATGAGCCTATCATCCCTGTCAAGCCCTGAGCATACCTAAGACTGGAAGAATGAACCATTCATTTTCTATACAGTTTTGGAACAGAATGCATTCCAGAAGTCCATTCGACTTCTGAAATGTTCAGAAATCAAGGTGCAGCTTCCGACTGACTGCAGTGTCCTGCAGCCAATTGGAAGCTGTGGAGGCCATGCTGGATGTTCGGCTTCCGAGGCAAAGTTTGCAAACCAGAACACCTACTTCCGGGTTTGCGACATTTGAGTTCCAAGTTGTTCGTGAACTAAGCTGTTCAAAAACCAAGGTACGACTGTATGACTGGAAACTCTGACAACTCTTGCTTGGAGGAGGGGCACCTAAAATTAATATGCAAATCTATGTTAACCAAATGCCTGTGGAGAGAACTCCATGTCAGGCTGCATCACCAAGTTTTTTGGGCTTATAGGCATTTTAGAACCACACACATGCTCAAACCAAGCACACACCAAAACCCTTTTCAAGACTGATATCCGCAGGAGTGTGGAGAGGTCCCTGTGGGCACCAGGGAAGGCCTCTATGGTTGCATGTGTGCCTACAGCTGCCATGTCGGTGACCCTGCATTAATGAATGCCCATTGTCTGATTGTGATTATAATATGCTGCAGTGCTCTTAAGTGAAGTCTAGCAGTAAATACTCCCACACTTTATAGCAGATCTAACTCTCTATGTCAATGTGCTACAATCTGTCTTCTGGCCTGCCTCTTCACAACATCTGCTGTAGTTTGTGGTAGCAGTTTGATTTCACTCCATGCTTCCCCCTCCCCCACTCTAATACAATATGCAAGAACAATACAAAAAGGTACTTTAAGATCATAATGCTACAAGAAGGACACCACAAAGCAAAACTATTTAACAGAGAGATTACAAACTTTTAAATAGAAGGCAAGCCAAATCCTTGCCTAAAGAAAAACTTGGAGCTCCTTTACAGAAATCAATGTCTAAAACATATGAAGAGCACTAAGTCTGAACTGAACTCTTGTTTGCAAAATGGAGGATAGGAATCAGAAAGGTGAGAATAATTCATAAGGATACCAAAAATCAATCTGGTAAATAATACTGGAACTAACGTCTCAATTATCCAACAGGCCCCCTCCATATACCATGTTTCTCCAAATATAAGACACCGTATTATTATAAAAATAAGACAGGATATCCTGAGGTAAAGTACACCTCCCACTATCCCATTTATTCTCCCTGTAAACCCCCTATAATGCTTGGGGTTTAAAGATAAAATGGGAGTACTCTTCCAACACAAAACGTGGCCAGGTACCTACATAGACTTGGGGCTATAATTAAGACTGTTCCTATGTGTACTCAGGTAAGGGCTTCACTTCACTAGAAACTCCCTTACTGTCAAGCTAGCCTCCTTCCTGAGGTAACTTTATTACCATCCAGAACCTGTCTCCTCCTTTAGCCCCCCCCCTTTCCTGGTGCACTCTCAGCCACAAACTAACCTTTCTCCTCTAAAAGGCATATTTATTTTTCCTCAAAAAAAACACACACGGTGGCTTATTTTCCGGGGATGTCTTATTTTTTTTAATTAAGTATGGTACAGTTTAACCTACAAGGTTAAACTGCCTATCACTATGGCTTATTTTCGAGGTATGGCTTATTTTCGGGGTATGGCTTATTTTCGGAGAATATTCGGCAGGAGGGTAGTGGAGTTGTTACTAGATTTGTTTAAGATAAAGGGACCCCTGACCATTAGGCCCAGTCGTGACCGACTCTGGGGTTGCGCGCTCATCTCGCATTATTGGCCGAGGGAGCCGGCGTATAGCTTCCAGGTCATGTGGCCAGCATGACAAAGCCACTTCTGGCGAACCAGAGCAGCACATGGGAATGCCGTTTACCATCCATGTAGCGGTTCCTATTTATCTACTTGCATTTTGACGTGCTTTCGAACTGCTAGATTGGCAGGAGCTGGGACCGAGCAACGGGAGCTCACCCCGTCACAGGGATTCGAACCGCTGACCCTCTGATCAGCAAGCCCTAGGCTCAGTGGTTTAACCCTATAAAACAAAGGTAAAGGACCCCTGACAGTTAAGTCCAGTTGCAGATGACTCTGAGGTTGCGGTGCTCATCTCGCTTTGCAGGCCGAGGGAACCAGCGTTTGTCCACAGACAGTTTTTCCAGGTCATGTGGCCAGCATGACTAAGCCGCTTCCGGTGCAATGGAACACCGAAACCAGAGCAGTGCACGGAAATGCCGTTTACCTTCCCACTGGAGTGGTACCTATTTATCTATTTGCACTTTTCTGCGTGCTTCCGAACTGCTAGGTTGACAGGAGCTGGGACCAAACAACGGTAGCTCACCCCATCATGGGGATTCAAACTGCCGACCTTCTGATCGGCAAGCCCAAGAGGCCCAGTGGTTTAGACCACAGCGCCACCCGCGTCCCTTTTAGGTACCTATATATGTGTACATATAAACCTGTATCCTGAAGCGGCGCAATCCCATTTTACTGTTTGAGGTGAAACAGGAAGTGCCATGCTGCCACTGCACTGCCACTCTGCCACCTCTGCCACCTGTGGAGAAGCAGCACTGACATTAGTGCCAATTTTGGGTCAGATGGTCCCAATTTCTGGTGCGAGCTCACCAAAATTACACAAGCTCTCATGTGACTTTGATGAGATTGCATCCCAAACCAGCATGATCTTACTTGAAATCGGCACCAATGCAAGATCCTATGGAAATCATGGTTTTGACATGTAGAAGGAAATGGTGAAACCCTGACTAGCCCTTAAACCTAGCTGTGAAAATGTACCAACACATTATGGTGTAAATCCACATAATTGCTTCTCCATGCTCATTTTACTTCAGGCTGGATAGCTCAGTTGGTTAGAGTGTGGAGCTGATAACACCAAGGGATAGCTGCATATTCCTGTGTTGCAGGGGGTTGGACTAGATGATCCTCAGGGTCCCTTCCAACTCTACAAGTCCATGATTCTGTCATTCTAAGGCAAATAACTACTATGTGCCAATCCTTTCACTTTTATTTACGTTCCTTATTTTATGGGACTTGCTCACCTCTTGCTCCCATGAGAACTGGACATTGAACCTCAATTATTTGCATGTGAACTTTTCATCTTCTAATTCTCCTTTCAGTTTTGCTTGGTTTAAATACCGACCCCCAGAGCGTCATATGAGACTTGTGTCCACCTACCTTTACCTCTCTATTGGTTCATGTTGAAAGTATGTGGTCCAGGCAACCTGGGGTGTGTAGCCTTTGTCAGATATACAAACTAGCCATGGCCTCTTTCATATTTGTGTAAGTGCAAAACCATCTTATTCTTCGTCAGCCATTTTTTGTGAATAAATATGATACTTATAACTATGTGTGTGATCATTGCAAATTCCCCTAAACAAATAAGAGTGTTGGAAGTTATTTTTTGTGCATAAATATGATACTTATAACTATATGTGTGATCATTGCTAAATTCCCCAAAAGTAAACAAGGTAACTTTGGATACATCCCAAAAAGTAAGTGCTCAAGTTACTTGACAAAAGAAATTCTCCATCTCTCTCTCTCATTCTCTCTCTCTCTCACACACACAGTCTTGAATACTGAAGGAAGCTTCAAGAATTTCATTTTCAACTGCTCAGCTTGGAGTTCACACATGCATACTCTCCTCATGCTCTTGATGTTCTGCAAATAAACAAAAGAACTACCCCAGTAGTGAGTGGGTGAACAGAAAGCCTTACACTACATGGGAGTTATGTACGGTAGGCATAGAAACTTGGAAGGGGGTGGTCCGACAACATCTGGAAGATACCAAGTTGTGGCAGGCTCACCTACAGGAGCATGGCTCCCATTGTTTTTATGCAGCTGTTTGCCCGTGTTCCAACACCTGGAAGGCTTAAAAAATGTTATCTGAAAGAGCCCCTGCTATTTACGGATTTCTACAAAATACACCCAGGGCTGCAGTCAAGGTTTTGTCTTTATTTTAAAACATTTTTAGGGAGTGATAAAAAAAAATCCTGATTAAGCTTTCTAAATAAAATGTAAATGGCAATAGCTCCTGTAGGAGCACATGGGGGGTTGTTATTTCTCTTTTAATGTGCTTTTTTCTGCACAGCAGAGATGCCACAGCCATTTAGATTGTGCTATGAAATCCCCCCCCAACTAATTTCTGCTTTCTTGCGATAGAGCGAGGTCCGCCACACCTTTAGATGCTTAATTAGTCATTTCTCCTGACAAGAAAGTGTGAGGTAGCTGTACAATATTTAATCTTATATTCCACTTCTGAGAACAGAAGGACAGTCTACTGGATCAAGCCAATGGCCCATCTAGTCCAGCAGAATGCCCTCACAGTTGCCAAGCAGATGCCCGTGGGAAACCTGCAAGCAGGACATGCGTACAAGAGTACACTTCCCTTCTGAAGTGTCCAGCAACTGGTATTCAGAACCATACTGCCTCTGAGTGTGGTGGGAGAGTATATGCTTATTTTCTAATTTTGTGGGATTATTACTAACAGTTTATATCTGATCTTTCCTCTGGTTACCCATTCCTTGTTTACATCCAGATGACGCAATTGTTACGTTCCTTCTGTAGGACTCCCTTTGATTACACTCCAGAAGCAAAAGTGGATTGGAAAACAAAACTAAGAGCTAGCAAATGAATGGAGTCTTAGCTCCAGCTGGGACCCATTGCTACAAAGTGAAATTAACTTGGCTCTGAGTAACATGAGAAAAGGTGTGTAATGAGGGGCATGATACAGGTGTATAAGATTATGTGTGATGTAAAAGGTAGAAATAGATTTTTCTACCTTGTGTGATGTACATGTGTGATGTAAAAGGTAGAAATAGATTTTTCTACCTTGTGTGATGTACACGTGTGATGCAAAAGGTAGAAATAGATTTTTCTTCCTAAATAGTAAAACCCGGGGCCACCCAGTGAAGATGACTGCTGGAAGGACAGGCAAAAGAAAATTCTCCACACAGTGCACAGTTAAGCTATGATATTCACTCCCTCAAGATGCAGTGGTGGCCACAAAGTTAGATGTCTTTTTTAAAAAAGACAAATTTATGGAGGATTAAAAGGCTATCTGCAGCTACTAACCACAATGGCTATATTCTGTCTCCACTGTCAGAGGATCTGCAGGTAGAGTGCTGTTGCACTGAGGTCTGTTTGTGGGCTTCCCATATGCATCTGGTTCAGAAGAAGATGCTGGACCAGATGCGTGGGCCTTTGGCCTGATCCAGAAGGGCTCTTATGATGCTCTTCACTTTTTAAGATTTGCCCATCAACTTCTACCCCTCTTGGGCTTTGCTCCCCACTTTTCTTCCACCTCCGCCCCGGAGATAATATCTTGTACAGCATTTTCAAGCATTTCCTCCTCCAAATTGATTGAGGTCTCTAGGATCACATGCTAAAAGCTTAGCTCTGTTCAAAGTGCTATAAAATTGCCACAGCAGTAGCAGCAAATGACAACAAAGTGCCTTCCTGTTCTATCTGCTTCACCCTTGGCCCACATCATCCCTCACAGACTCTACCTCCACAATTCCTAGTTTCTGTCTCCATCAACTGGCACGAACTGCCCAATTTTTTTGTTCAATTCACAAGGTTTTGTTCATTTCACAAGGTTTATCAAAAGTGGCCATCCATTCCCTAGTTATTTTTACACATGACTATGCCAACCCTAAGAGCTTGGTTCTTATTAAGAAATCTAAAAGGGTGGGATTTATGTTCTCAATTTTAACTTTAATAATAAAAAAAACTGGTCAAAAGCCATTTCAGTCATTTGTTAAAGCTGCTCAGAACTGTGTCTGCCAGACAGACCCCTTAAAACGACTGCTTCCCTCTTTCTCCCATAATAGGTCCCATTTTCAAAGTTAAATCACAGGGGTATAGTATCATCCCAATGACAGAAGGAACAGTAAAAGGTGGATGATCCCCCCCCCAAAGGAGTGCTTCAGAAATGTAAAGTAACTGAAGATCAGTACCTTTTCACTGCTGGCCAGGGCTTTGATTTTGGAAATGCAGCATTTTGCTGCTTCTGTGCCCAGGATCAGAAGCCTAGAGCTTTCTATTTTCTCTGCTCTGACTCAGTGGCTTCCTTTATTTAAACCATGTCAGACTTCAGTTCAACAAATCTAAGATCTCTAGGCACAGGCTACGTGACATACAAGAAATGGAGCAACCTCTCGTTGCCATTCTGCACCGAGCACTTTCTGCATGTCCTCTGCCGAGATACGGTACTTCCCCAACCGTGGTGTTAGACTTACTGTGGAGTCACAAATAAGCATATCTTTCCATGAATTTGTAATTGTTGTCTGCCAAACTCTTTTGAGTTTCCTGATGCTCATACATTTCGCAACATACTCTAGTTTTGGTTAGATGTTTTATTGCTCTATTTTTCTACTATACCTGGGACATTAACCATCATTTTACTTTGGACCCCAAATGACTAATTCTCCAGTTCTGACTATAAAGCACGAGGCCAATATGGCTTGATCCATGCCTGCCCCACTCATTATGAACTACAGCACTTCTAGATCTTCAAAGTTCTTGTGCACCCTCTCAATGCCACTTCAGTACAGTGTGCTGTTGAAAAATTAACCTTTTCATTATACTTGGGTCTGAAGCAACCTGCAACCATCGATAGAAAACCTTTATGTCTTTTTAAGTGCATCGGAACTGAACTTTCTCTGGCTGGGATAGTCAAAGTAGTTACAATTTATTTCCTCATTATCGGGTGTAATTGCTCTATTAATATGGAAATAAGGCTGTCCTCTATAGATTCATCAGGGTGCTTAATGCAGTAAAAGTTGGAGAATTGTTTAGGTTAAAGCAGAACAAATGAACATGTTATTCATTATTATATCTAGGGTGAAGATCACAAGAAGATTTCTATCTGCAAGGGTGAAATTCTGGAAAAAGGGGTTCTTTCATCAGCCATGGAAACAAAGGCTCCCATTTGTTTTAAATATGGATGGTATAAGTGCAGAAAAAACATTTAAAGATGGGGTAGGGTAATTGTTGTCCTAAGATTCTGAGTTGTTTCTTGTGTCCTCTGAGGACTGCCTTATATGTTACTTTTTCTAACACTGAGGCTCAAACCAGTGTTTGAATAACACATGCAATCTGTAATGCATAAAAGGCAGCATGCGTGCTTCTTCCAGCACTAAACTCTCAACTTCTCTCATGAGCATCACAGAATCACTCTGAGAACTTCCCATGTGTAGACTATGAACAGTTCAGTGAGTGTGAATTTCCTGGTGAATATTATTCATGTCTGCTCGATGAATAGCCATTTACCCTGTTGAAAAATCAGATCTCAAAACAAATGCCTGGTTATGAAGAACCTTTTGTCTTGAAGACAAAATGTTATTTAATATTAATGGGTGGAGGACTTGGTCCTATATAAATCCTTATACAGGATGATAGATATTACCTGGTCACCTTGGAATATAGTCCATGGTGACACTAGGGTTGCCAGACTCAATAGAGGACATGACTTCTGTGCCTTTAATTGCCCTGCACTCTTTTGAGTCTGGAAACCTTAAAGAGAAACCAGCAGACCCTTTGCTTGGAAATTAAACAAAGGGTCTGCTGGTTTCTCTTTAAGGTTTCCAGACTCAAATGAGAGCAGGGCAATTAAAGGCACCGAAGTCCTGTCCTCTATTGAGTCTGGACATAGCTGCCAAGTCTCCCGTATTCCCCGGGAAATCCCCATTTTTCCAGCTGTTCCTAGCTGAAAAAACTGTTTGTTTCCCCCCGGTTTATTCTGGCACGGTGGCCATTTTGGAACTGGGCGGAGCATGCTCAGAAGCGACTTTTTATGTTGCTCTGTCCAGTTCCAAAATGGCTGCAGTGCGACTTCTGGCGCGGCGGCCATTTTGGAACTGGGCAAAGTAGCATCAAAAGTCACTTCTGAGCATGCTCCGCCTAGTTCCAAAATGGCGGCAGTGCTACTTCTGGTCTGCTACTTCCGCCCGGTCCCTTATTTCTCTGACAGCAACTTGGCAGGTATGAGTGACACCCACACCATACATTTAAAGCACTCTCATACCACTTTAACAGTCATGCCCTCTCCCCCAGAATCCTGGGAACTGTAGTTTGTTAAAGCTGCTGAGAGTTGTTAGAAGACCCTCCACAGAGCTACAATTCCGAGCACCTCCTGTTCCGTCTGGAGATTTCTCTCTTTTTCTGGATAGTATTAACACAACTCCACAAACTGCTCATACATAGATTTATTGAAGAAAATCAAGGCACATGTAAAAATATTATTCACATTCCAATAGACTGTTCTATGGCTCTGAATGAAGACGGTTGGAAGCCTTTTATGAAGTTCTCTGTGGAACTCTGTAAGGACGAAATGAGTTCGCCATTCTTCTTGGGTTTCCCACAACCAGACTGCCACTAGATTGCAAAGGAGGAAGGGAGGTTTCTTCCCGCTCTGAGCCAATAGAAGGAAGGTATTTTTCTGCTATCTGACAGAACCAATAGAAAGTAAAAGATTGCTGTGCCTACATTTCCCAACCTGCCTTGGGGTCTAAAAAGGAGGAAAGTCACTATCTTTTCTTAAAGGAGCAGCAAGAGTCAGCATTGTTATTCCTTCTACCTAATACTAATACACAGATTTGCTATCACTAAATAACGGAACCCTGTGTGGGCAGAACACCCCCCAATAAACTATATTTCCCAGAATTCTTTGGGGGAAGCCGTGACCGTTAAAGTGATATAGGAGTGTTTTAAATGTAAGGTGCAGATGTGATCCTCCAGTACTTGTAGCACCACTACAAGAAATGTAACATGAATTACCAGAGAGAGGAAGTAGATCCAAATATAGGAGTGCTGCCTTTAGGCAGAGTGAGGTGCCCACCTTGAACAGCAGTTGCTTGGGAACAGGAAGTGGCAGTGAGGTGCTGATGAACATAGCTGGGTGTGCCACACAGCCTGTCCTGCAGCCCTTAAGCTAGTTGACTACCTTCACCTGCAGTGTGGAACATTGCCCCATCACTGGCATTGACATAGGATTGGCTTCTTTATGTGAACTAGAGCGGGGAAGCCATCTCGTTCTTTGCCTCAGGCGGCAAAATGCCCTGGTTCACTTTTTGGGTGTGAGATGTACAATATCATTTGCAAAAGCAGAATCTTCCTTAGAAAGTACAGTATGACATCTACCTAATGGTAGTGTTGCTATAGAAACTTTGATTTACATCAAAAGGGCCTTCCCTTTAGTATTGGTTTCATTAACCAGAGATCCAGAAAGTTGTACTGCAGAAGAGGGATACAAAGTTGTACAGGAGAGAGAGAGAGAGAGAGAGAGAGAGAGAGAGAGAGAGAGAGAGAGAGAGAAAGTATCAGCCCCAAGGAAATGGCTCATTTGGATTGCATCACCTATTGTAGCCTGGCAAGTCTTCTGGTCCGCATTTGGGCCTGGGGATGGACACAGTCCTGTGTGGCCATGTGTGTGGCAGGACAACTGAATCAGCACCCTTTGCCCCCATCTACATTTGGGGAACTGCTTCTGTCCTGACAGCAGTTTTAAGCAAGCAGCCACTGCTTACATTTGCACACATACTGAAGATGTTATATAGGCTCACTCCTGGTTTCACAACAGCAGCTCATACTATTAGCGCATTAACATAACACCAAAGTTGTGAGGCTGGGTGATGAGAACGACAGAAGTATCAGCTTCACACTGCAGCCTTGTTCCTCTGCTTCTTCAACTCTCTGTGACTCACATTTGAGTCCTGAAGTCAGAGACATAGCTCTCGGCTGTCACTTTGCACCTATGAACAATCTCTGTGTATAATAATTTGTAAAATGCTTTGGGATTAGGCTGGATCGAATGTGTAATATAAACATCAACTAGAGTTTCTGCCTTTGGGACAGCAAAGGAATCTAAAAACAGAAACTTGAGGCCAATACATTAAAAACTGAGTCAAGCACCTGAGCCTGTATTTAGATACCTAATGGTAATCTGAGAAGTGTTACATTGTGGGCTGGAGCAAATAATTTGCTTCCAAATTTGTCCTTCTCCATCATGCTGTACAGACAGGTTTTTAATTTGCTAATAAGGGTGGTTTTCACCCCCCTCAGCAGCCATAATGCTTGTGTGAGTTATCATACAGTGTCCCCAAGGAGCCCTGGGAGCATTTGCTCTCTTCAGAACACTGTACAAAAAAGAGTGGGGGTGGGGGGTGGGAGAAGTTTCTGTGTGATAAAAGGGTAGGTGGTAGAGCAAGGAAATCTATGTATGCGAATAATCAAGGGTAAACAAACCTTTATGTCATGGGGGATTGCTCCGATTCAGTGAGACTGCTCTTACACCCCTCATCCTCACTTGTTAGCCAAGCCTGGTGTGTGTGTGTGTGTGTGTGTGTGTGTGTGTGTGTGTGTGTGTAACATAGTTTGCTTACAGGCAACAATGACTTCTTTCTGCCCATCCAACCATCCTTTTGGCATTCACCACCATGTTCTCAGCTGCTGTCCCCTTATGATAGGCATGGGGAATTGGATCTGACTGGTGGGCTAGTTCCTGGGATCCCCCATTCTTGGTTGGCCATTATGACATATGGGTGGGGCATTTTCCTAAGGCTTATGGTCTGAACCTTCCTAAAGCTCTGCTTTCACCATCTCTGCTAGCCTCTCACTTCCTTAGCTTCCTTGAAGTCGTCAATTCCTGGCTCCCATTCCCTCCATTTTCCTATCCTCCTTTTGCCTTGCTTGTGGCGTCTCCTCTTCTTTCCTCCTTTAGAGCAAGGTCTTTCATTCACCATGCAGCTTCAGCCAGACTGGCTGCCCTGCCTTTGTAGTTTTCCCTCTAGGCTCCTCTCTTTGCCATCTAGACATTTTAGGGGAAGAAGAGGTCTTTCCTCCTCCTCCTCCTCCTCCTCCTCCTCCTCCTCCTCCTCCTCCACCACCATCATTGACTATTCCTACAGAATCCACACTGTGATGCTGTGAAGTGAAAAGTATTTTTGTGCCCCCCAAGCCCCTTCATTTGCCTGTTTATATACCCATCTAGGCCCCCTGCTGTGATTCTGTGATGAAAAAGGTATTTGTAGACCTCCCCCAAACTCTGCAAAATGTTCCCTGTCTACTTTACACTTGAGCCTCTTCAAGCCTTACCATGAGTCAATGTGGCTCTTGGCCTGAAAGAGGTTAGCCACCCCATGTAAGGCCAGGCACAGTGAGAAGAAATCCCAATGGCCTCCTTTGGAGCCCAGCTCTCCTAGATTTATTTTACTATAATTTTTTGACAGATTGACAGCCAAAGCAGTTTCCAACAACAAAAACACACACAATAAAAAGCATCACGGCCACAATACAACCATGAAATATTCTCACTATGTAAACACTTGGTTATTGAAGGGCCAAGAGAGCAGGTTTATTTCTTTTTGGTTCTCTTTTGTACTGTGTTTCCTAGACAGCTGGTATAAAGGGCCATTTAAGAGTCCTACATGCCTCTTTCAGTGCCACCCACACACCAAACGGTTGGCTGCATAGTTTAATCTAAAGTTCATTTCAGTTTGGTGAAGAGCATTATGGTTCACTGAAATTTGTGGTCAGCAGGTGCAGATCAGCAAATGGAGAAACAACAACTGGAACCATAGCAGTGTGGGGAGGGTGGGCAAGCAGTGCTTTCTGTTAATATAAAAAGGTAAAGGGGCCCCTGACCATCAGGTCCAGTCGTGTCCGACTCTGGGGTTGCGGCGCTCATCTCGCTCTATAGGCCGAGGGAGCCGGCGTTTGTCTGCAGACAGCTTCCGGGTCATGTGGCCAGCATGACAAAGCTGCTTCTGGCGAACCAGAGCAGCGCACGGAAACGCCGTTTACCTTCCCGCCGGAGCAGTCCCTATTTATCTACTTGCACTTTGATGTGCTTTCAAACTGCTAGGTGGGCAGGAGCTGGGATCGAGCAACGGGAGCTCACCCCGTTGCAGGGATTCAAACCGCCGACCTTCTGATCAGCAAGCCCTAGACTCTGTGGTTTAACCCACAGCGCCACCTGGGTCTGTTAATATAGAAACATATATAGGAAGCTGGTCAGATCCTTGGTCCATCCGCTCAGCAATTTCTGCAATGACTGGCTGTGGCTGCCCAGGATTTCAGAGAAGGTCCTACATGGGTTTCGGGGAATTGAACTTAAGCCTGCAACTGATCTACCACACTTTGCCTGAGCAAAACTTTCCCCATCCTTTGGCCTACAATAGCAGCAGCACTTCTAAATACAGTATAGATAATTAAGGAACATTACTGTTATCAGTGCTGTTTATGGGACTACAAATGAGACATTTCACTATGAAGGGATGGATAACTTAAATCAAAAGGATAACCATGGGGGTGAAGACAGTAAGCAGTATAAAAATGTAGAGCTTGAGAATTTTTTTCAGGGTGTGTGTGAACTGGGTGCAAAATCAACACAAATAATGTTAACTATGTTATAAAATAAATTGATGTAAACAGTGCTTTTTTTCTTTAAAAAATGTTTAGAGGTACTCTCATTTTGACTCAAGAAAACCACCATTTAATAGTTCAAATCTGGGAAAATAAGTGCAGTAAGTGGACAAAAGTACAAAGATTCACAAAATGTTTAGGGGTACGCGTACCCCTGCCCCCCCAAAAGCACTGGATGTAAAAGCAAATGCCAAACACACCAGGATATCTGGTTGAGAGACAATGGGTGCTCTTGTCATTATGGACCCAGTAACAATGAAGGGTATTTTGGGTCCTAGTACTGCAATAATATAGTTCTACAGCTTCTGTTGTCCAATGAAATTGTTGGAGTTTGTTGATTTTCACTGGTTGTAACTGGTGTCGCCATCCAGAGGGGGGTCAAGACGCCAGCTGTCTAGCCCCCAGCTGGATCATGCCCTTCCAGCCGACGTGCTGCAGCGTGGAGAGGCTTGTGAAAGCATAATTACAAGCAGATTTATTAAGCATAAATCAGGACAAAGAAAACATGTCGTCTCTCCTTCGTCTCCTCAGAGAGAGTCCCAAAAGCAAAAGCTGTACACAACGGAAGTTCCCAACAGACTCTGCTGGAACGTAAACAGACATGTGACATATAACAATCTCACATGTCTGCTCCTTAAGGTGGAATGGAGTATCCCAACAACTGGAAGGCTGTTTGTGGGCAGCACTTGTATCAACTCCAGATTCAATTTAGAGACTGAGCTTAACATGCATAACCCACTGGGTTTGCAACTATAAAGGGACTCAACTATTTACAACAGATAGGGACCCAGAAGTTTAAAGGATGCTTCAAAAGATGGAAGTGTATTTTATGTTGTTTGAGATAGAGCCATCTCTGAACGGCACTTCAAAAAAATTGCACACATCTTTAAGGAGCATTTGCAAGGGGATAGATAATGATGTGCAGTGTTTAAATGTAGACAGTGCATGCTCACCAGTAAAGTTTCATCATCTTGAATAATTTAAGACAATATGTGTATTATTATCTCATTGCAAGTTAAAGAGAAAATGTGAGAAATGAGTAGATCCCTGCTTGGGGCTGATGGCTGTGTAATGCTCTGAATGATTAGAAGTGTTCTTTGGGGAATCCGCGAGGAGTTATTCTTGTATATTTATCAGAAACTGGGGTTATTAAAGATGCTGCTTTCTCTCTCTATAAAGCTGCAGAGAAACAGGATCCCCGGAAAACGAATTCAGGAGTATTTGCTAATGTTTCAGAAAATTGAATTATTAACCATAACACGCTGACACACAGAGGCTGCTGGATGTTGCCAGCTGTTCAGTCCACCTTGAAATTATGTTTATTTGCCCAAGTTGTTTTTTTTTGTTTCATATTCTTTGGAAGAGGGAATTTCTCTATGCTTGAACCCAAAATTACTTAGGCTGTGTCCTTTTTACTGCTGTTTGTGATACCGCGGCAGAGGCAACAGCAGCACACACAGTTGCTAGCTAGGTAGCTTATTATTGTGGTCACACTCCAGCACACAGCTTACTTGTTGGAACTTTCCAGAAATATTGCACTGCAGTCATTTTCCTCGCCGTTATGCTAATGGAATCAGGAAAATCAATTGTCCTTAAGGAACAGGGGAATGAGATGTGCTGTAAATGCCACAGGATGAGTGATTGGTTGATTGCAAGGATGGTGATTCAAACGCGTCTCATCTCTACATTATCCTGATGAATTTTTATGGCCCTGCCTTTTCTCTCTCTCCTTCTTCTATAGCTGTGGAGGAAGGTTTATGGCTTGCAGCTTTTTAGTTGATTGAATGCAGCTGGCATTGTTGCAGTGCAGAACAAATAGGTGCTTTTTCTTTATGGCCTTAAAAAAATAGATGGAAGTAATTGCACACCAACATTTTTGCAACAAAAGCATTATTTTTCCTCTTTTTTTTTAAAAAAAAATTGCAGATATTTTATGAAATTACATGGGCTCTCTTTGCTGCTAGGGGAAAAAACATAGCAGAAGAAAAGGTAAAAATTCTAAAGGGACATGGCACCATTATATATGGGAAAGATAGCTGATGTTCTTTAATTAATTAATTTTCACGTGTTGTTTTCTACTAACAAACAAAGAAAGGTTCTTCAACCTTATCATGTGTGGGTTTGCCCGTAGTATTTTTCTGTAACTATTTCAGTCATTATAGGCAAGGTAGTAAAGATATGTGATTCAACTCAAATCAGAATAATCCATATTACATACTGTACCAGGTATTATATAGGATGGAATTAAATAACACAGGTGATTGACTTTATGAGGGCTGCTGACAGCCTAAACAGGGCATTCAGGCTCCTTCTATTTGGGTCAAATTAAATTACTGATAATATATTCTTCTATTCATTTCTTGGTACACCACAGGTGATGCTTGGGCTGCACATAAGAAATCTCTGTTTTTAGGAAGAAGTCCTTATGTAAGAGGTCTTCTTCTCTGCTTCACATAGCATTCCTATCTGAAATAGCCTTTTCTTTCTTTTTCTGAGGTGGCAGTATTTTCTGACCCATTTTCTAGCTGTGATGTGTTCATAGCTTTGGACTTATTGTGGCAATATTTTGTCTTCGCCTGAATTTATTATTATTATTTACTAAATTTAAATACTGCCCTTCATCTGAGGATCACAGTAGAAAAACACAAAAATATACAACAAAATAGCAAACAAAACATTAACAAGACTTCAATATTATTGAAATGAGAGTCCAGAGGCAGGCACATTCCAGGATTGCCTCTCATACACACATGTACTAGATTCTAGGGCTTCTGATGGACCAAACTGCTAAGAAAGGTACTCACCACTATGTGGGCTAATATTATCAGTGGTTATTTCTCGCACTGAGGGGCACAATGTGTTTTCTGTGATCCAGGAGCATAGATGCCTGCTTCCTCCCAGATTTAGAGGCATGAAAATCTCATGGCTGTACCCTCCGATAAAATGAGAGAGCTTCCTGAGAATAAGGAATTATGTGGACACTATACATCTTCTTTTTGTCAGTTGTTCAATAACAAGCAGAGGAGGTTTGTTTCCAATGGGCCCATCCTGCATATAAATCTTTCTCCCATGCACCATTAATACATCCATAGCTTTGTGTGAGATAATTCTGGTTTGTGAGAGAGAAACCATTTACTTCTATAACAGTCACATCATGAATGATGATTGCAATGAGCATGGCACTCAGATTTCTGATCTAACCTGCAGATAACACAGTATTTATGTTTAGGTTGGAACTCTTTTTAGTCAACATTCATTCATTCATTCATTTCAAATTATTTCTATCCTCCTTTTCACCGAAGTAAAATCTCTCTCTTTCTCTCTCTCTACACCCCCCCATATAGCAAATAAAAACACAGCAGCTCTAAAACTATTTACCTATGAAAAAGGTAGAGATCATTTTTATAATTCCTACCAGAACTAAAAGTAAAGAAATAACTAGGCGAGAGCTGTTGCAAGGAAGGCAAAGCATCATGGGAAGAAACCACTTAGGCCTTCTCCAGTCATATTAATCTCCTGCACACCTCTCATTAATTTGGATGAGGCTTGTGAAGGAGACATCTTGGGTGGAATGCTCCTGATATATTGAGTTCCAGTCTTTATTTCAACAAAATTCTACTATAATAAAAAACGGGGGAGGGGGGAAGAAGCACTGCAATAGGTATCCTAATTATCTACTCTCTAAATAAGTGGTGGCAACATTGACTTAATTTCTTCCTGGTGGTGGGCGAGGGGGACAGAGAGAGACACAGACAGAGAGAGAAGGTGTGGCCCATAAACTTTTGGTTTTGACTCCACCCAATTTACATGTGTAAATTGGACATGGACATGTGTAGAAGCAACTTCCGGTGCCGCTCTGCCCAATTTTCGGTGCCCAGGCATGGGTGGAGTGGCACCGGAAGTCACTTCTACGCATGCCCAGACATGCGTAGAAGCGACTTCCTGTGCCGCGCTACCCATGTCTGGGCATCGGAAATCAGGCGGCACCAGGACCCAAAACAGAGCCTCCCTGGCAGGTAGGAAATCCGGGGGATTTACGGGATTTTCCCCAATCCGGGATGCCAGTGGGAAACGGTTTAAAATACGGGGGACTTGGCAGCTATATTCAACACGTGAGGAAGATACCTGCATGTGATTAATCTCTTCCATTGAAATATGCAGGTTAGGGCCAAACAACACATTCTGCAGGATATCTACTCCTCTGCCACCAGCTCTCCCTAAAATGCTGTCATGGCAGGTTGTCAATTTGTTCAGAGCAGTGGTAGGCAGAAGAAGGGAAGAGGTATAATCTCTAACTCCAGATGTGTTTCTCTGATCAAAATGACACCCCTTCACTACTTTACTTTGTCAATGCAGCAAGCTGCTTCCCCTGCATGTCAGACAGTAGCTTGGACCCATATTTCCTATAGATATGACTGAGCAGTTTAACCCCCCCCCAAAAAAACCAGTGGTTTCTGTACCCTATGCTGCGGACTTTTGTAGGGATATTGTACCACACCAATGCTGTGTGATTAAGAATAGAGCAACTGATTATAACTGAGTTGTGCTGGTGCTAGGCAGCATCCTATGACATTTGAAAGTATCTCATTAGCAGTTTATGAGCAGAGGGCTGTATGTATCCAGTGTGCCTAGATGTGGTGCCATTCAGTACAGTATCTGAGAGAATATCTTGTTTCCTGAGAATATTTGTTTTCCTTTCTTTTTAAATCAAACGTATGCCTGGCCCTCATCCACATGAACAAAGGTTTTTAACTGTGAAAGACAAACGACTCACCATGTGGTAACTTTGTGTGTGTGTGGGATGCACCACTTCAGACAACAAGTGGAGGATTGCCTGATCAAATGCTCCACCATGGGAGAACCCCAAGCAACATCCTGCACAGAGAAAACCCAGCCAGAGGAAAGGAGTCTAGGTAATGAGGTTGACAAAACTACTTATTACTTGGTTCAGAATATGAACTGTAACTCATAACGCTTCCTTGTATTGCAAATTGAGCAGCATTCCCCCCAAAAGTTGTTCCTAGCCTCATGGTTTGGAATTGTGTGGGGTTCCCAGTGAACTTTGGAAGCTTATTCCAATCATCCAAATCTTTATTACGGTCATAGATCAGCAGAAGCTAAAGCACATTCATATGTAAATAAAACATGCTAGATGGGACGTCTAAACCACAGAGCCTAGGGCTTGCTGATCAGAAGGGGGTGTATTTCATCAATTTCAATATTAAGAGTTCAACACGTGAGGAAGATACCTGCATGTGATTAATCTCTCCCATTGAAATATGTAGGCCAAACAACACAACGCAAGGGGGTAACTGCAACTGATTAGATTTCCCTCCCCCAAAAAGTTGCATAGACTTGGTCAATCTGTGTATTATATGTGTGTATTATAAATTTCCTGCTTGGCAGGGGGTTGGACTGGATGGCCCTTGTGGTCTCTTCCAACTCTATGATTCTATGATTTTATCAATCCCTGCGATGGGGTGAGCTCCTGTTGTTCGGTCCCAGCTCCTGCCCATCTAGCAGTTTGAAAGCACGTCAAAGTGGAAGTAGATAAATAGTTACCACTCCAGCAGGAAGGTAAACAGAGTTTCCATGCACTGCTCTGGTTCGCCAGAAGCGGCTTAGTCATGCTGGCCACATGACCCAGAAGCTGTCTGCGGACAAACGCTGGCTCCCTTGGCCTATAGAGCAAGATGAGTGGTGCAACCCCAAAGTTGTCCGCGACCAGGGGTGTAGGAAGGGAAGGCCGATGGGGGCGTTCCGCCCCAGGCAGCGTGATCCTGAGGGCGCCATAGCGGCTGCCCCCTGCCCGCACGGGGCACCCCGTCCCCGCAGGTGGTGGTCCCTGCCCCCAGAACACGCACCACGCCCCCAGAACGCGTGCCAGCCCTGCCCCGCCTGCTCTCCGCCCCTGGTGCTGGAGTATGAAGCTCCGCCACTGTCCGAGACTGGACCTAACGGTCAGGGATCCTCTACCTTTACCTTTAGATGGGCAATAGAGCAACTGCAGTAGTAAAGGGTACACATACTCTTATTCTCAGAGTAGACCAGCATAAGATAAAAGCACATAAAACATGTAAATCAAACATTCAGTTTTAGACCTGTTGCCTGGCACATACCACCTTCTGACACATGTCAACCATAGCAGTACAATATCTGGCCATTGAATATGTTATGTCAGGATTTATATCTTGGAGCAGTAAGGAGATATAAAGCTTATTGGAGGAAGCATTTGGATCTCATGTTTATAATGATGTAATAAAAAGTGCATTGAACATTTGAAAGTTTCGAATGGACTCACAAGAAACGGGTTTGTTCATTTTGGAAAACAGCTTAAATTATCCAAGATCATTTTGAACTGAGCTGTGGGGAGTTTTTATATCTCTAGAACTAAGGCAGCCTTCCCCCCCCCCAAAAAAAATCTGGGATGGACAAACATTCAAATATGCAACCCAAATATGTGTTAGCAGTTTACCATGCAATGAGCATATTGTCTTGCCGAGGCCCATAGTTTAGGGCTAATCTTATAATGTACATAACTGATTCTTTTAAAAAAACATTATTGTTGTGGATTGCCAAGGTCTTGTGTTAGTGAGGTCGGTAAAGTATCAAGCTTGATTTTGCAGACTTTTCATGTGGCTAATTTTACACAGAATGCAACCATCGTGTCTTGAAAGGCAAATGAACTAGATTCCTGAGAGGGACATTGATTTTTTTTTTTGGGGGGGGTACTCAGTTTTAAAATACATCTAAATGCAAAAGATTTAGCTAGATATCTACTTGCTTCTTCTTCTTGTCACCCAGTATCTGAGATTGTTATGCATATCCTGGTACATTAAATCACAGTAGCAGAGAGAAGCATGGTGATAGATCTTGTTGTGCATATTTAATATAATACACCATGTCAGCAGAATTTGCATTAATTATCAAGGGGGTAACTGCAACTGATTAGATTTCCCTCCCCCAAAAAGTTGCATAGACTTGGTCAATGTGTGTATTATAAATGTGTAATAAACCTGATCATGTGATTTGTTGAATCAGGATTTACCACATGTAAAGCAAGGTGTATATTACTGTGGATGAAGGGAATGTGCATGTGCAGAATCAATGCAGTGGACAAAATGAAATCAGATTGGCTTTGCAGGCTTAAGGTGTCTGTTGTGCCCCACTTAGCTGGAAACAATTGGCTTTTGCAATTGTATCCTACTCTTCTTCTCATGAGCTAACAGGGGCATCCACAGGCTGGCCTCCCATCCAGATATAGCAAGGCCTAAGCCACCAGAACTGAAGCAGGTGCCTTCAGACCATTCTTCCAACTACTAGTGCAACTTCATCTGCACTTCAAAAGACATGGATTGGGTCAAATTGACATTAAGAACAATACTGCTACTGCTACTTCATTTTTTCACTTGTAAATATGGATAATGCATCACAGGGTACAGGAGACAATTCATCCCCCAAAATATGACTCTTTGATTGGAATGTATTTGTGGATCTGCATTTTCCTGTTCTAGCCAGTCATGACCTACATGTGTGAATCATCAGTTGAGATCATAGAATCATAGAATCATAGAGTTGGAAGAGACCACAAGGGCCATCCAGTCAAACCCCCTGCCAAGCAGGAAACACCATCAAAGCATTCTTGACATATGGCTGTCAAGCCTCCGCTTAAAGACCTCCAAAGAAGGAGACTCCACCACACTTCTTGGCAGCAAATTCCACTGTCGAACAGCTCTTACTGTCAGGAAGTTATTCCTAATGTTTAGGTGGAATCTTCTTTCTTGTAGCTTGAATCCATTACTACGTGTCCGCTTCTCTGGAGCAGCAGAAAACAACCTTTCACCCTCCTCTATATGACATCCTTTTATATATTTGAACATGGCTATCATATCACCCCGTAACCTTCTCTTCTCCAGGCTAAACATACCCAGCTCCCTAAGCCGTTCCTCATAAGGCATCGTTTCCAGGACTTTGACCATTTTGGTTGCCCTCTTCTGGACACGTTCCAGCTTGTCAGTATCCTTCTTGAACTGTGGTGCCCAGAACTGGACACAGTACTCCAGGTGAGGTCTGACCAGAGCAGAATACAGCGGTACTATTACTTCCCTTGATCTAGACGCTATACTCCTATTGATGCAGCCCAGAATTGCATTGGCTTTTTTAGCTGCTGCATCACACTGTCGACTCATGTCAAGTTTCTGGTCTACCAGGACTCCTAGATCCTTTTCACATGTACTGCTCTCAAGCCAGATCACCTTTGCAAGCTTTAGAGGCTGGTTTATACGTGGCCTTTTCAATAGGTTCTGGTATAGCATTTTCCATATACATGAAAACATGGTAAATACATGACAAGTGACATGATCTCAGATTTCCTATGGCTCCATATCATGTGTTTATATCATGGAAACCTGTCTGCTACAGTGACATGTTAGAGACTTCACCATGCACAATGTTACATACCTCTGTCGTGTTTTTGTGTCTTTCCTTTCTCACTTTTTCTAAACTAAAAAGCCCCAAGCACTGCAATCTTTCCTCACAGGAGAGTTGCACTAGCGCTTTGATTATTTTAGTTTCCCTGTTCTCCTGGAATCTTTTCCAGCTCTACAATATACTTTCTGAAGTGTAGCAACCAGAGCTGTGCACAACATTCCCAGTATGACTGCACTGTAGCTTTGTATAAAGGAATTGTAATCACGATAGTTTTACTTTTGATCCTTTCTCTAAAGATATCTAACATGAAGTTCATCTTTTGGCCTTTTCCACAACTACTGCATATTGGGCCAAGATTTTCACTGAGCTGTTCAAGGTAACCTCAAGAACCATCTCCTAGCCAGTCACTGCTAACTCAGACCCTCCATTAATATGTTTGAAATTTGGATTAATGTATTTTTTTTATTTCAGGAGTTGATATATTCCTTTCTATTTCCACTTCTCTTTCACCTTGCCTTCCTAGGAAACCACCTAAATAAAGGAAAAAATTAGGTGCGTCAGTTGTGGCTCTGCAAAATGACTTTATTTTTGCTTGCTATATGCAATTCAGTTTTTCCTGTGCCATTTCCATTGTCATTGTAGTCCAGCATGAGGGGCCCTGGCTTTGGAAGAAAGCTTGAAGAAATTATAAGAGAACAAGCCAGGATTGTCACAAATGGCATTGAATTGATGTACTAAATGGCTGGATCTTTTTTTATTGCACTATGTGTTCCTTCCCCCTGCTTTTGTCTCTTTTCTTTCTCCTTTGTTATCTTCAGCTGCATCAATTTAATTGCCACTTTTTAAGCTAAAAGTTTGATAAATGGAAGTATTTTTTTTTTAAAAAAAAATGAGAGTTCATCCTGTATATACTGCAGATGTCAACCAACATGGCAAAGCATAACAGCCACATGGCAATTAAGAAATAGTGGTGGAATGTTCAGATAAAAGTAAGAACAATTCTTTGTTAAAGGTATTTAAAGTGTTGCACTAGTAAGTAATTGTATGGCAGTAGTATAACACAGACAAAAAAAAGATTAAGAAGCAAGCATTCACACCGCTGACCATGTATAAAATCCACAGAAGTTTTTTTAAAAAAACCACACCACCTGCTCAAAACCAGTGGCAGGATTGCGCCATGAAGCCTCTGAAGAAAAGGTATTTGTATTAATCTAAAGGAATCCACTAGAGGGTGCAAGTGAGTAAATTATATTCGGCATGCAAATGTGCTAAAATGAAAAATTGCTTTTTGTCATAAAGCAGTTCCTAGAGTGAAATATGAAATGTACTAACCTTCTATACCTGAATTGCCTGGGGGATCTCCAGCACATTTGGATAATCAGAGGTTCGTGCAAAAGGAAAAGCTATTTGCCCAGGGTTACATTAACGTGGGCCTGCGTAGAAGATGCATTGTGAGCACCCTCTCACCTATTAGTTCTGCTCACTTGCCAACTTTGGGCTGCAGTCCTGCATGCAGCTCAACAACACATGTCAGTCCCATTGAAATAAATGAATCTTAAGCACATGCAGCTGTGTGGCAATCCCCCCCCCCCCGGTGGGGGGGTCTGGCAAAAATATCAATCATTCAATCAATCAATCAATCAATCAATCACATAAAGCGCAATACGTATTGTTGCTCATAACATGGACGTCCACGATTGGAAAATGGAGCAGAACCATTCCATTTATTGTGACAAAACTCACACTAGCTGATTTTTTTAAATGCCCGTGCTGGGATGGTGAAATAGCATGGAAGCTCTACCCTACGGCATCAGTGCCATATCACAACAACACTTGCATAATATACTGGAGTCAGTGTGCAAGACTGGCAGAGCTGTAACAATGCTGGTGCTGTTAGTGGGACTGTCCAAGGTGTGCTCTGAAGATTCAAAATATGTTTTGTTGTTGTTTTTAAAAAAGTAGTAGTATATTGGGACAAAGAGAGTTGGGACAAAGAGAGTCTCTAGATAGAGACCTATCTAGAGTAGGTCTTTTTTATATATAAAAAAAGAGAGTTGCACTTTTTATATATATAAAAAAGACCTACTCTAGATAATCAGTAGGCAAGATGCATCGTGGAAGATCATTTTAGCAACATTCTCCTTTTTTGCATTTACTATGCTCCGTTTCTCTGCTGTATTTTGATAGTAACTGTAGGTTACGTTTAGATCTTTATTTTAATATAGGGGAAATGATTCAACCGGATACTTCTTAATTAACAATAAAAACCCATCTATGAACAATCACAGTATAATGACATTCTTAGCTGAAGGAAATTTACAGATGTGTGCAGCTTCTGCCAATACAATAACAGCTAGCATGAAGCCAAAGAGTTTACTGTAGGAAGCATTCTAGCAAGAGAAACCGTTTTATGTAGAAATGCAGCAGTCAGATCACTCCCACCTCCTACTCCTGAAGCAGAGATGGGCAAACCGTGTCCCTCCAGATGTTCTGTACTACAGCTCCAACACGTTCCATCCAGCATGTCAACAGTCACTGGTTTTTTATTTTATTTTATTAAAGATTTCCTTGATTTACAAAGATATATGCAATGTCTCTCGTAACATTTTTACAGATCAGTTTCATTTGTTGAGACATTGGGAAGAAAAGGGGGAAAGCGGTAGATGGGAGAGAGATGGGTGGGGGTGGGGTCAGGTGACGATGTTTCTATTTTACTTAATATATGTAGGGTTTGTTGTCAGCATTGCTTGTGCAGGTTCTTTGTTGTTCGTTTGTGTTCCTTTGGTGGCGAGAGAGGTTGGGGTTGGCCTAGGGTGTGGTTGTTCATTTGTGGTTGGCTGTGGTGGTCTTTGTTTTGCGTGTGAGTGGGGTATGTGTGTGTTTTGGATCAGGATAGCCATATTGATTTGTATGCTGTTGGTGGGATCAAGAGTCACTGATGATGGGAGTTGTATTCCAGTAACATCAGGAATGCCACAAGTTCTCCGTCTAAAAAACAATCCAGTGTTTGAAAAAACCAGGAAGGACATATTCACAATAAATTCACATAAAATCATTTTGCCTGTTTGAAAAGTCTTTGCTTAATGCTGTTTATTATTGTTTTCAATGGACTTAAATGTGCCAAATGCCGTGTGCTGGATTAGGACCAATGAATCATCTTTACCCTCTGATTTAGCTAGCCAATTCCATAACTAAGCATACAGTCATCTGGTCCATAACAAGCAATCCTTGTTTAGCATAAGCCCTCTTCTACCACTTCAACAGCTATGGCTTCTCCCAAAGAATCCCAAAGTTTACCCTTCGTAGAACTACAATTTCCAGCACTCATAACAAACTGCAGTTTCTAAGATTCTTTGGGAGGAAACTATGACTGTTAAAAATAGTATAAGAGGAATTTAAATATTTGGTGCAGATGCTACCTGCGACCATAGACAAAAACTTAGCATGTTTACTCAGAAGTAAGCACCACTGTTTCTAACAGTTCTTACTCTCTAGTAGGCATGCTTAGTGGGACTTTGGGGGGGGGTTGTATGTTGTGGCTGATTTTATGATGCATGAATCATGGTATATGGCACAAAGTGCATGAATTGAATTAATATGCCATTAATACTAAGGCAGATTTGATTGTCAAGACAGGATAGAGATGACCATTGGACAAGACACACAACTTCCAGTCTCATGGCAATGCAGTCTGGTGCCCTCCACATGTTTGAGCTCCAACTTTCACAGTCCCAATCACTATATGCTGGCTAGGGTTGATGGGATGGTTACTCACAAAAACTAGAAACTGGGATATTTTCCCTCCTGCGGTCATCTTGATGATAATGCTCAACCACTGTGGTCTAGTGCTTTAATAATACATCATCTTAGGCATCTGAGCTACTGAACAACCATTAAGAAACGTTAAAACTTACAGACATTCCTGCTTGCTCCCCTGTATCAGCAGAGGAACAACAAAGCAACAAAGCATAGCTAGCATGTTACATTAATTTTGTGTTATCTTTAGTTATGTGTAGATACTTGAGAGGTAAACTGGCTTTCAGTCACCACAAATAACCTCTTCTGTCTCCCTTTGGGCCATCACAAGGCATGAAAACCATGAGTGGAAAGGTCATGGGTGGAATAAAGGGGGAGAGGGAAGAATGAATTAATGCTTTTATGCCATGCAATGGAACAAAGGAAGAAAGAAGTGGTGGTTATGTTGTGCATTCTAATATCATTTAGTCTATTGCCTTGCTTCCTTCAAGTTAATGAAGTTTCCTCCAAAATAGGATAGAAATTTGTTCCTGGTATGGTAATGGTAATGGTATGGTAATGGTGGGTCAGTGATGCTTCACTGAAATATTTGTTGTAGTGGTTTTGTTCCACCAGCTAATCCATCATGTGGTCCATTTTGGTTAAAATGGTTGAGATCTCTCTGGTCCAAGATAAGCTAGAGAGAGGCAGGTCATTTATGGGTCTTTAACCTCCTATATATGCTTAACTTATATGCAGAATTCATCATGCGAAAGGCTGGACTGGATGAATCCCAAGCCGGAATTAAGACTGCCGGAAGAAATATCAACAACCTCAGATATGCTGATGACACCTTGATGGCAGAAAGTGAGGAGGAATTAAAGAACCCTTTAATGAGGATGAAAGAGGAGAGCGCAAAATATGGTCTGAAGCTCAACATCAAAAAAACTAAGATCATGACCACTGGTCCCATCACCTCCTGGCAAATAGAAGGGGAAGAAATGGAGGCAGTGAGAGATTTTACTTTCTTGGGTTCCATGATCACTGCAGATGGTGACAGCAGTCACAAAATTAAAAGATGCCTGCTTCTTGGGAGAAAAGCAATGACAAACCTAGACAGCATTTTAAAAAGCAGAGACATCACTTTGCCGACAAAGGTCCTTATAGTTAAAGCTATGGTTTCCCCAGTAGTGATGTATGGAAATGAGAGCTGGACCATAAAGAAGGCTGATCGCCGAAGAATTGATGCTTTTGAATTATGGTGCTGGAGGAGACTCTTGAGAGTCCCATGGACTGCAAGAAGATCAAACCTATCCATTCTGAAGGAAATCAGCCCTGAGTGCTCACTGGAAGGACAGATCGTGAAGCTGAGGCTCCAATACTTTGGCCACCTCATGAGAAGAGAAGACTCCCTGGAAAAGACCCTGATGTTGGGAAAGATGGAGGGCACTAGGAGAAGGGGACGACAGAGGACGAGATGGTTGGACAATGTTCTCGAAGCTACGAACATGAGTCTGACCAAACTGCAGGAGGCAGTGCAAGACAGGAGTGCCTGGTGTGCTCTGGTCCATGGGGTCACGAAGAGTCGGACATGACTAAACGACTAAACAACAACAACAAACCTCCCTTAAATTGATTAGGTGACAGCCACCATATAGACTACTAGACTACTAGCCATTTATAGCACAACTGCTCCCTTCAGTTAGCTATAGATTCAAGAAGAAAGATGTAGAGCAGACATTAGATGCCATTATAAGGACAGTTCCTGTTCAGTATTACAAATAATGACCCATGTGCTAGTGAGGCAAAGCAGCTGATAGGCATACCTTCTTCAGGCCTGTGGACTGCAGGGTTTGCACAAAGGAAAATGGCTTCTTTTCAAGCATCAACAGTGCCAGATGGTGCCTTTTGTAGCATAGCCAGTATGGCCTGGGTTGAAACAATCAAGAGAATGAAAGCTGCTTGCAGCTCCTGGCACCTCAATTCCATGGTATTTGGATTTGTCTAAAATAAACTGACAATGAGACAAATAGACCCAATATTATGGAACACATTAATAATGTGTTCTGTTAAATAATTTTTTAAAAAAAAGTGAATTGTTAAGCCTATTAATAACTGCTAAATGACAGAAAAAACCCCCAGCTCCATCTATTATGTGGCCATATGGCTATGTGGAGAAATTAACATTTGCCACCAAAATGTCATATATCTTTTGCCCATCCTGAAGCTAAATTTAATAAACTCACTGTCACCAGCCCTATCATGAAGTTTGCGAAGGAAGAACATGCTGGTTTTCTTCTGGTGAAACTTGCAGTAGAAATGACTTTGTTGAGAGCTTCCATGTTGATGACCTCAGAGACGTGCTCAAATGGGACAGGCCCAAGACCCACCAGATTCCACATCCTGTTTCCTACAGTGGACAATCTCTTATACTCTTGCTCCCTAGCAGTTGGTATTCAGTGGCATACGCCTTCTAAACCTCAAAGCAGCCATGTCAGCTAGTTGCTGTCACCGCAACTTCTGGTACCAAATTCCACACTTTTATTATGTGTTTTGTGAAGAAATCTTTCCTATTATCCTTCATCTCCTGCTAATTTATTTCATTGGATGATCCTGAGTTACAGTATATGCTTCCCCCAAACTTGCCACATCCCCATCTCAGTGACCACACTGCTGCTCTACCGGTAGTGATGGGGGCACCACGGCCTCAGAACCTCTCAAAACCCACCACTGTTCTAAACTAATAATTCTCCAATACCCCAGATATTCCCCAATACCCCAGTAATTCCCTAGATTGTTCTGGGGCAAATTTTTGAATACAGAAAACAAAAATTAAAATGAGGAAAATATAGGAGCCTGAAACCTTTCTTTTTAGAACAATGTAATTCAGTCCTCTGACTAAATTGAGATCCCCCTAAACAGACTTAGGACTCAGCTATACAGCTTCAAATAAAACGTTTTAAGTGTGTTGTGAAGGGCAATATAAAAAAGTGACACTAGATGACAATGGTGGGCTATGGCAAATTCAATATATTTTTTAATGTTTGAATTTTTTTTTAAAAAAAGGATTTTCACTGGGTTTTTTATATGTGTGTAGATTCCACCTTAGTGGGACGCGGGTGGCGCTGTGGGTTAAACCACAGAGCCTAGGACTTGCTGATTGAAAGGTCGGCGGTTCAAATCCCTGCGACGGGGTGAGCTCCCGTTGCTCGGTCCCAGCTCCTGCCAAACTAGCACTTCGAAAGCACATCAAAGTGCGGGAAGGTAAACGGCGTTTCCGTGCGCTGCTCTGGTTCTCCAGAAGCGGCTTAGTCATGCTGGCCACATGACTCGGAAGCTGTACACCAGCTCCCTCAGCCAGTAAAGCGAGATGAGCGCCGCAACCCCAGAGTTGTCCACGACTGGACCTAATGGTCAGGGGTCCCTTTACCTTTACTAGATTCCACCTTTGTCTTCCCAATGAAACTAAACCATATAACACCCTTCAGTATCACAGAAAATTGTAAGGGATGTTCTCTGCTTGAATGATAGAGCAATTAAGTTGAACATGACGCAAGAGTCATGTGCTTCTCCTAGAATGGCAGGCATCCTTTGAACAATGGTTCCAGTACAGACTTCCCTAGTTATTGTGGTACACACCTTGTGTCTTATTATATGGATCCAGAATCAATGTTCAGTTTCAAGTCACACAGCATGAGATTATGTAATATCTATCTTCTTATTAGGTCTTTTTGGAGTTCTGTTCCTATTTGGTTTGAGCTTCCAGGGACAGCAGAAGACATCTAAGAGCTAACCACTTAACCCTGCAACAGCTCATAACATCAGCAGAAAGCAGGGGAAGAAACAAAAGAACAGGAACCTGTGGCCATCCTGATGTTGTTGGACTCCCAACCCCCATCACCGAGCATGATGGAGAAGGATGATTGAATCCAACAACATCTGGAGTGCTATAGGTTTCACATACCTGTTCTAGAAGATCACACAAGATACTGCTCTGAGAAGTTTCACTAGAGCAATAACCCGTTATAATCCAGAGCACATCATGGATTTATACCAAGCATCCCCAAACTGCGGCCCTCCAGATGTTTTGGCCTACAACTCCCATGATCCCTAGCTAACAGGACCAGTGGTCAGGGACGATGGGAATTGTAGTCCAAAACATCTGGAGGGCCAAAGTTTGGGGATGCCTGATTTATACCAACATCTTCAAATGAGCAGAGCATTCTGTTGCAGAGCATTGTGTTGCCAAGATACATAGGGTTACATTATGTACATTATTGGTGAGAAAAGAAGGTCATACAGCAGACTCTTCCATTGTAGTGCCTTGCTAAGATGGCATTTCAGAGTAGATGTTCATTGTAGGAGACTGACTGTGATTTTCAGGCCAACACAGAGATGGGAGACAGATTTTGAACAAAATTCTGAGAATGAAGAAGCCATTTTGTCTGGGGTAAACTAATTGGAAAACTGTTTCTTGTGAGATAGGGCTCTGGAGAAATGGTGATTTTGTACCTTTGGGAACTTTTCTCTCACTTTGGTCTGCCTTTTCCAGTATTATTGAATGCTTTCTAGGCACTTTCCTCTTTAGGTAATGCACTTAGATTTGTAATTAGAAAAGAGAAGTTCATTATTAATTCATATGAAAAATATTGTGTTTGTGCTGTTTTTTAAAAAGATATAATCACAGCATGACCATTTAGAGAAAACCAAGGATATGACAGTTCCCCACACAGATTACTCACCTATAAACAGATGGATCCTCATGGATCTTTCCCCCACTCACTAAAGATCAGTAAGAAGACATCAGTTTTTGTATTTGTCACATGCAGAGGTGTTTCCACTCCACTGCAGTTCATCATATGCTGAAAACGTCTGTGTCAAAATTACTTAACATAAATAACTAAATTATGTAAATTATGTCAGCATGACATTCCACACCATTCATCTCAATGTAAAGGAATGGGAAGGAAAAGGGGGTGAGGCAATCAATTACAAATTGTTTGCAGATGGAAAGCAAGAACTCTAGTGAATACTGATCATATTCCTTGCATTGATTTCTGTTCTGAACAAGGGATAAATAAATGAACATTCACAATTTCTGCTCCTATTTCTGTTTTCATTCGACTTATCCAAAATACTTTCTCTTTACCTCCATGTGTGCACATGAGCACAGGCATCAGCAAGACAGTGTGGAGAATGGATGGTTATGTACACCTCCTGTATTCTACATCTTTCCCTTGGATGGAGCTTGCATAACTTTACCGAGCAGAAGAAGCGGGTCACATGAGGATTTGGGGAAAAAGTGGCAACAGGGTTCAGTTGAGCCCCACGGGGATTGCTCTGTGCAGGGGCATGGGACCTACATAGTAATAACGTATTTACTGGAACGTAATGTGCACCCTTTTTGGGCCAAATTACATCATGAAAATTAGGGTGTGCATTAGATTCGATGGCACATTTACATTCACCAGCAAATCCTTTTTTGGTTTCAAGGTTTTCAAAATTGAAGTGTGCATTAGATTCAATGGCACATTAGATTCGCATAAATACGGTAGATTGCATCCCTGAAGATCCCTTGAATGTAGATTTTAAAAAGAAACATTAGTTAGAACTATTGAAAAAAAATATTGTCTTACTAATACAATTTAAGAGCATTTATATATATATATTTTCCTCTTCACCATCTGCACTGTCTCTACCCCCTCCTTGCACAGTGTCCAAATCCAAGCCCAAATTACTCATGCGTTTTCAAATTCTTTTGACAAAGGAGGAAAAACATTTTTGCATCTCAAAAAATGACTTATTTAAGGGCAAATTGTGACACACCCACCCACCCCTTGACATTTGTGTACCTGTTTTGAATCATGAAACCCTGTGCCTGTTCAAGTGACCTTGCCATGCCTCCCATCAGTACATGATGACATACAGTATACTATTTACTATAAAGTATTTTGTTGGCTTTCACCATCTCATGCATCACAGTGCAACGTCATCAAATTTGCTACATGACATCTGATTTGGCACAGAGATCCACTTACAGAACTGTTGCCAAAGATGCAGCTTGACTGGAAATGTAGTTGGCAATGAGGGAAGGATCTGGCCTTTTTGGATAATTTGCTGAATGATCTGATAACAATGATGATGATGATGATGATGAAGTCTACCCAACCGAAATTGCAGATTTTAATATGACAAATGGAACCATTAAATTTTGGCACAGCCTCTTGAGTACAGGTCACCATTTAAAGATTTTTAGAGCATTTTAGAGAGCTGTTTAGAGACTCTAGACTGAGCAACCTTCAGGGAATCTTTGGCTTGTGTGCAATTGGGGAGGCAGAGGTGCTGCAGGAGACTCAGCCTCTGAATCAGTGGATAGTTGCAAGGCTGTGGCATCTGGCTGGAAGGGCCCTGACTGAGGTACTGGTGGTTCTCTCCCCACTCCCCGGAAGAAGAAGCCTGAACCTCATCCTCATCACAGTCCTCTGCCATGTACTGCAGGGCCCCCAAATTGTAGGTCATGACAGCATACACTTGTTTAGTGGGGGCTGTATATCTACAGTGTGTGTGTTCTGTGTATTTTTTATTAATTGAATGTAGTTATATATGAATGTGTCAGTTTTATAATGTATCTATGTTGATGATTTTATATGCAAGGTCACCTGGAGACTTTTGTTTAACAAGCTACTAACAAGTCTATCTAATAATAATAATAATAATAATAATGTATACAAATATTAGCAGTTATCCAGCCTTCTGCTGTTCCTGCACCTTTAGAGTTTGGGGCAACTGCCTGTGGCAGTGAAAAGCAAGCACTCTTTTTATTTTTGTTAGCAGGCCTTTGATACTGGGCATTTGTTGTGAAGAATTACCCTGCTGTCATTTCCCAATGCTAGAATTATCTATTTCCTTTTGCTTTCTCTCATATGACTTCCATTTTCTCCTTCCAGAATCCTGGATGGTGTTTGGATACATAGGCATTTGATAATGCCCTGTAGACTCTTGTAATAAGGGATGTATGGTTTATGCCATCAAGACAAAAGAACAAGAAGGAATTAAACTGGATCTAAGAAGTGATTTGTTTTGCCAGAAAACCAGTGTGAATTGGCAAGCAAATACAAAGATAGAGTGATTACCTATGAGGTTGGAAACATACTAATCAACCTGAGCAAAGCAGCCTCAGTTCAGGATGATAATTATCAAGTGTTTGACCTCCTTGTTGACCTGGCCAAGGAAATAAATCTACACAAGTGGAAGGGGGGCTAATAAAGAGATTACAACATGCAGCAGGCAAACAGGGCAGTTTGCAATTCAGAGGCACACAAGCAAAAGTGAATTGTTTTGAATAAATACTCCACAGTTAGAGGAATGAAAAAGTTAGGAATGGAGGGGGAGATGGAAGGAGGCAAAACAAGCAGTGGGAGGCAGGGAGGAGTGAAGGAGAAGTAGCAGTTTATGCACATCTCCTTAAAGACGGGGGCTTCTCGTAATGGGGTTGAAACAGAGGAAGGTCTGACAGATAACATTTGAATTAATTCAACATGGAATAAGCAGCTGCAGTGAAAGAATATATTGGTCTCATGGATCCGTCAGATTTGTCTGGAAACTGGAGGTAAAAAAACCTACTACTCTCCATTGTGAAAAGATAATGGAATACAAAGCCGTTTCTTCAAAAGTGGCTTCAAAAGCTGCTCAAAAATACTGTTCATTATTATAGACATGCTCCTGTATTGTGAAAGAACAGCCTTTAAAAGACATGAACTTTTTCTGGGCTAACAGGAGAGAGGAACTGAAAAACAAACGGGACTGTGCTTTTATTTTTAATGTGGATCCCAGGTCTACCTCTGCTTCCTGCTGCTGTCGCAGCTCCTCTTTTGACTGCAAGGGAGTTGCTATTCCTGCCCCTCCCTCTCTTGTCAGCACCCCCAGGAATTGATCTGGCTGAGTGTAGGTGGGACCTGGCAGGCGGTCTGCATGGACCCCAAAAGCTTTCTTTTCTGCCTCTGCCAGGCCAGCTGTACCTTGACTCCAACAAATCGCAGCTGGTGATTTAATAGACAGAAATGGAACCTGGACCATTGCTGCCCTATCTCTGACATGGAGATCTTACAGGGAAAGCTATACAGTACTTGAAGAAGCTGAATACAGTGGTGCCTCGGGTTACAAACGCTTTGGGTTACAAACGCTTCGGGTTACAGACTCTGCTAACCCGGAAGTAGTACCTCGGGTTAAGAACTTTACCTCAGGATGAGGTAATTGTGTGGTGGTGGTGCAGCGGCAGCAGGAGGCCCCATTAGCTAAAGTGGTACCTCAGGTTAAGAACAGTTTCCGGTTAAGAACGGATCTCCGGAACGAATTAAGTTCTTAACCAGAGTATTTACAGGTGCCAGTGAATTATGCTTACAGGGTGCTACAACTCCAGAAAGAGCAGGTGGCTCTGCTAGATTCTGCGAAGTCTAATGGCTGGAAACCTGAACAGCTACTAGCACCAGATCTTCCTGTCTCTGAGGGAGTGAAGCCCAGGCTGAATTTCTGTGTGTCACCATCTCTAAGGAGATGCATAATACTCCACATGGCATATGAGCCCAGTGAGAAGGGAAAAGATCTTGAAGGTGAGAGGTTCAAAGGTGTAATTGCCTCAGTGTTGAACATTGGAAAGCTTTTCTTTCCAATTGTTACACTAATAAGCTTGACAACATGATGAAGTCACTGGTGTTAATCTGGATTTTGAATCATTTTGCTTGTGAATGGCTATCTTGTCCTGCTGTGAGAGGGGTTGTGTTGCCTCAGGTGTTGGCCTGTGCTGATCTTAACCCCACAAAGAATCAGCCCCACTCCAGGCCCTCCTGATGAAGAGATGAAGCCTCTGGGCATGCAAAGGTGGCAGTTGGCTAAGCACAGTGCTTTAGGGAAGCTCGGTCATAGCAGCATAGGAAGCTGCCTTTTGCAGAGTCAGGTCATTGCTCCATCTAGGTCAGTATTGTCTCACTGACTGACAGCAGTTCTTTAGGGATCTGCTTTGAGCATGCCCCAAACTTGGATCTTAGTGTGCAGGAATTCTTATTTTATACCATTCCCCCCCCCCCCCGAACCAACAATGAATGCACCAACACATCTCCCATTGGTGGTTGATTCCGTTCTGTGTTAACCCTCTCCCCCTCCCAAAGGCACTTTGGTGTATAGTTTAGACATGTGTAGCCAGAGCCAGCTCTACCATTAGACAGAGTGAGGCAGGTGCATCAGGTGGATGATTTGAGTGTCATGAAAGGGCAGCAAAAACTTATTAATTCATCATTATTCTGTTTTCTGCCAAGAAGCAGGAGATTTGTTTCATTTTTCATTTTTGGTTTTTTGCCTCAGGTGCCTAAATAACCTGGCTGGCCTTAGGTATTATTATGCAACCTGATTTGTGTGTGACATTTGCTTTTCCACATCAGGTAGCAAAATGTCTTGGGCCAGCCCTGTGAGCAGCATAGATTTAAAAAGTAGAAATCAGTAGGATCCAAAGCATTTCCCTCTTGTACCAAAAGGCCTCCAGCAAGGATTGTAAAAGCATAGGTGGAGAATAATATTTTAAAAGCAAAGCCACATATGCATTAATTATTAAAAGCAAATTAAAATATGGAACTCTTAAAACCTCGACATCCAGCTCAGCTCTGGCTATCAGGTGGCAGGGTGGAGAAGAAAACAATACTATAGCACATCTATTGCAGTGCAAGGCAAAATGTTATAAAAACCAGAGTTTGGTATCCAGTATTATAAATGCCCCAAAGCAACTGAAACTGTAGAAGAAGCCCCTGGGAAATTGCAATGGCTAAGATACAGCCAGAGTATGTGGAGTAAAAATAAATAAATAAACAACCTTCTAAAATTCACTGGGGTATAGAGTCAAATATTTATTTCAATGATATTTGAAGTGGATATATATATATATATATATATATATATATATATATATATATATGCGCACCCCTCTAGGGATAAAGCAAATAGCTCCATTTACTCTAACTGTTTGATTAAATTCCCAAAGTAGCAAAGTCACTGGGCAACACTAATAAAGTTTGTAGCTATGTAAGCTAAAATAATGATTAGCGTAATCAAGTCTAATGCTTCAAGGCATAAGTTGATCATCTGTGGAAATCAGGAAGGAAATTTTCTTCCCCCGTTCAGCAATGGATAATTTGCTTGGCATGTTCTGTAGCTTTTTATTTTACCGCCTTCCAAGCACCAGGTATTAGTTACCGTTGTATTAATGTGGCTGCCTCCCACTGATAAGAATAACTACAACAACAGTATGTTGCATCAGAAATCATATTTAGCCTATGCTAATTGTATTTCTAGAATGGGCAAACCAAATGCTAACAAATGCTGTTGCTGCAAATGCAAGTATGAAATAAGGCTCAGTGCACTGGAGGATAGGAACAGAATTACCTAGTTAATGCTTCATCCCCACCCATGATATGCTGATAAGAACTAGTCTTCCCCTGGCTGGTTCTTATACAATATGTATCAGGAGAGTTGAGCCTGGTGCCTTCCAGACTCCAACTCCCATCATCCCTGACCATTGGGCTGGGTCTGGGGCTAATAATAATAATAATAATAATAATAATAATAATAATAATAATAATAATATATTATTTATACCCTGCCCATCTGGCTGGGTTTCAACTCCCATCATCCCTGACCATTGGGCTGGGTCTGGGGTTAATAATAATAATAATTTATTATTTATACCCCGCCCATCTGGCTGGGTTTCCCCAGCCACTCTGGGCGGCTTCCAACAGAAGAATAAAATAATTGATTAAAGATTAAAACCCTCCCTAAACAGGGCTGCCTTCAGATGTCTTCTAAAAATCTGGTAGCTGTTTTTCTCTTTGACATCTGATGGGAGGGCGTTCCACAGGGTGGGTGCCACTACCGAGAAGGCCCTCTGCCTGGTTCCCTGCAACTTGGCTTCTCGCAACGAGGGAACCACCAGAAGGCCCTCGGAACTGGACCTCAGTGTCCGGGCAGAACGATGGGGGTGGAGACGCTCCTTTAGGTATACTGGACCGAGGCCATTTAGGGCTTTAAAGGTCAGCACCAACACTTTGAATTGTGCTCGGAAGGATTCCCTTCAGTGTCAGGCCTTTCTGACACTGGCAGAGAGCAACAGACACAGTTTGTCACTGGCTGCCTCTCCTTGGCTATCAGAAAGGGTATAGCATTTATTCATTTGAAACATCTGCATAGCCAGATTCCAGAGCAGTGTACAACAATATGCATGTTCTCACAAAATCAAATAACATGGACAGCCCCACCAGAGTAGGGGACTGCATCTGATGTGCTTCCCAAAGGGCAGTGGTGTCAGACTGCTTGAAGAGTTTTGGGATCAGATGCTACGTCTCCAAAATCTCAGTATCTTTTGCTCCTCCTAAATCAGGCCACATTTAACACATTTGACTTTTGATCTCAAATGTTCATTTTGAATACCAGCTGGGTTGTGTCTCACAGTATTATTCAGCTGACAGTAAAGCTTCTTTTAGCAATAGGGGGAAGGAATTTCTGGCAGTTTCCCCTTCTGAGCCCTCCTATATCTTTGGCAGAGGGCCGGGAGGTGTGTGTGGGGGGGGGCTGCAAAGGGAGAGGGAATGCTTCTTTTGCTGACAGAAGCATTATTGTCAGCTGAGCAACATGACTGGATATAACCCATTAACTGTGGATTTTTTTTTTTTTTTACAAGGATACTCAAAATTATTTTAAAATATCAAGTAAACTGGAGGTTAGATCAGGGGTGGGAGAAATGTGGTTCCTCAATTGTTGAACCCCAGCTACAGCCCAAACAACCCATGGTCAAGGATGACAGGACTTGTAATCCAACAAAATTTGGAGGGCCACATGCCTGGCTTAGACAATTTCAAGTGCCTAGATAAATAAACATCCTTTGGAATGGCAAGGAGCTTGCCATTAGGCTTGCCATTGCAAGCCCCTTCCTTGTCATTAGGAAGGGGCTTGCAAAGATGGGGTGCCACCACTGAAAAGCTCTCTCCCTTGCGGTTGAAGAACCACAGAGAAGGCAATTGTAGAAAGACTTGGACAAACGATAGTAAGACGTGGGCATCTGGTAGTAGCGGCCACTGCCATTATTTTCTGAAACCAAGCAGGGATATTTTGCAGGTATGTTGTTCAAGATAATTATTAGAATTGGGGAAAGTGCAAAAAACCAGGCAAAAAACTACAACGGGGGGAGCAGGAGGAGGAACTGGATTGTGAATCACCACCACCACCATCATTTTATTTGTATCCCGCCTTTCCATAGTTAAAACAATGCTCAAGGCAGCTTACAACATGGCAAGATTTACATAATTACCAACATAACAAAAGGCATAATAAGTACAACACATCAAAAAGCACACAACCAAATGGAAAACCATTTCCACATTCATTATATATATATCAATGAATGTGGAAATGGTTTTCCATTTGGTTGCGTGCTTTTTGATGTGTTGTACTTATTATGCCTTTTGTTATGTTGGTAATTATGTAAATCTTGCCATGTTGTAAGATATATATATAATGAATTAAATAATACGATATGAGACTGAAATAATTTACCATCTGCTGGAAGGAAGGAAGTCGTGTTGTTGATCTTGATGTATATATTGTTTTCTGTTTTGATATATCAATTTTGTTGGAAAATCAATAAAAATTTATCATCCAAAAAAAAAAGGAAAACCATTTCCACATAAATTATAAAATCTAAAACTAAGAATACTGTGCAGCATTAATATCAATCCCAATTTAAAATGACAGAGATAAAAAATAAAAAGCAATTTAAAAACAAAAAGAAAACAAAAACAAAAATGGAGCCCTCTCTGCCCAGTAGCAGCAGCTGCGGCAGCAACAGCACTCCTTTGTGGAGCCTGTCAGGCCCCGCCCCAAGCCAGGTGGAGAGAAGCAGGGCAGGGCCCTTCCGGCTCCCAGCAGGTCAGTCCTGAATCTGCTATAAAGAGAAAGTTTGTATGGCTACATGCTGTTTTCAAGATACAGTATAGAAACTATTGCGAATAAACCCTAGTTTTTATAAGGGCCTTTGAAAATGATAAACTTTAGCCTTTTTCTTCTTTTCTTTTCTTTTCTTTTCTATAAACAATGGCCCATCTAATCCAACACCCTGTTTTTACAGTGGCAAACCAGTTGTCTGTGTGAAGCCCTCATGAAGGACCCTTGTGGAATGTACACTCCCCACTTTGATTCTAGCAAAATGATATTCAGAGGCCACTTGTAAGTAAGAAAGGTTGCTTTCAATTTTCAGTCTGCAGAGTTATTAGACCAAGGTTTGGCAGTAAATATGAAACTGCTGTATAACGATAGAAACAAATACCAGATCCTTCATTTTTTATTCTTATGTATGTGCTGTACACTAATGGACTAAATGCATTCTTAAATACTGCTGCCAATTCCTTCCCCCACTTTCAATGGGACGTTTATGACTGCCCTTTGTTTAAGTGCACATTAACAAATAATGATGTTTCAAGGGCTATTAAGATAATCATCTAAGTGCAGAAATGGCATTTGAGGCTATCACATCTCAAAATGGCTGAGCAGGATGTGATGGGTGCAGGCATCTTTGCACTCTAAAAGTTAGCAAGCATACCCAAAGGAAACAAAATGAGAACATTGGAAGCATTTTGTATGTTGTGCACAGAAGCTATCTACACCCTCCTAAAAGAGAGTGGAAGAAAGTCAGAAGAGTAAAAAGAGTAAAAAGGGCATTGCTTTTAAAAAGAGCAGTCCAGCTGATCTAAAATGATAGGTGCAAAATGAAGGGGAGATGTTCTTCAGAATGCAGAAATGAACCAGCTTCATAATGAGGCAAACTAAGTTGCTTTCCTCAGGCAGCAGCAGAAGAGGTGGTGGCAGCAACTCATTTACCACTGCCCTTCCCATTGCCTCCTGCCCTTCCCTCTCCAAGCTACATTTTGGGGGTCAGGGGCTGTGCTCAGACTCCGAGGTAAGATGTGCAATATGTGGTCTATCCTTTCCCACATTTTCTTGCACTGCGCTGCTTTGCCCTTTTCCTGGCTTCTTCCAGTTGTTTGAAAGGCAACAGGAAAAGGGGGGAGCAATATGGTGGTAACAAAACTAACAGCATGATTGCTGTGGCAAAAGAAGCATAAATGTTGGTGGGACGACATCCCCTATCTTGAATTACCTGGGGATGCTAGCTGCAGCAGAAATTGTGTGCCTGACTGCCCATCATCACCTGCACAGACCACACTGTATTTTGGGCTGGCCAGCTGCAGTGGCAGGAGCTGTGATTCTTTTCTTTTTTTTCTTCAAATATTTTTATTATTTTTATAACAAACAGAAACACATAAACAAAAACATACAAAATACAGAACACAAAAATACAAAATACAAAAAAGCAAAACAAAAAACAAAGATAGCAAAACTTCAACTTATGTCTAATCTAATATTTGTGACTTCCTCATATCCCTTCCAGCTGCGTTACATTGTATATCATCTTTAGTCATTTCTAAATCTTATTCTTATACCTTATTTACCATATAACTATTCTTTTTCTAATCTTATCTTATATCATATCACAAAATCTCACACTTATTGCATATTTATAACTACACCCCACTATCAATATTTTTCTAAACATTTTTTATTTCTACAACCTCCCTGTACCTCCTAAACTTCTATTAATTCTTTCCAATAATACAATGATTTCTTAAATAAACTTTAATTTTTTTCCAATCTTCTTCCATCGCTTCTTCCCTCTGGTCTCAGAGTCTCCCGGTTAGCTCTGCCAGTTCCATGAATTCCATTGTCTTCTTCTGCCATTCATCTATCGTTGGTAATTCTTTGTTCTTCCAATTCTTAGCTAATAATATTCTTGCTGCTGTTGTGGCATACAGAAAAAATGTAACATCTTTCTTGGGTATTCCCTCTCTAACTATCCCAAATAAGAAGGCCTCTGGTTTCTTAACAAAGGTGTTTTTCCAACACTTTTTTCAATTCATTATAAATCTTTTCACAGAAGTCTCTTAATTGGGGGCAAGTCCACCACATGTGGTAAAAGGTTCCTTCTTGTTTTTTACATTTCCAACATTTATTGTCATGTTTATGATAAATCTTGGATAATTTTACCGCTGTAAGATACCATTTATACACCATTTTCATCATATTTTCTCTTAAAGTGCTACACGCTGTAAATTTAATACTTTTCTTCCACAACCTTTCCCAATTCTCCACCATAATATTATGCCCCACGTCATTTGCCAGGAGCTGTGATTCTTGTCTAGTATGATTGGCCAGCAGTCACCTGGTGATAGAAGTAGTATACTTGGTTGTTCTCCCTGTGCTGATGAGTCAGCCCATTTATACCAGAACCAGGTTAGTTGGGTAAGCAAGTTGCAAGGGCCACATGGCGCCGCCACCCCAATATCTCAGAT
Source organism: Zootoca vivipara (assembly GCF_965207765.1). NCBI lineage: Eukaryota > Metazoa > Chordata > Lepidosauria > Squamata > Lacertidae > Zootoca > Zootoca vivipara. The sequence continues at coordinate 40,891,928 of NC_142590.1, forward strand.
ATAAACAGATAGGACAGCATTACTTTGGGTCAAATCAACTTTACTGATTACAGGTGGAAAGGTTTTGGCATAGGCATTGGGTATGACCATTGACAACCATCCTGCTTGCTGGATGTATACCTTGTAGGCATCAATCAGAGATGAGGAGGTCCTATGACATACATCAAGTAAGAACCCCAACTCTTTCCAGACCCCTTTAACAAGGTACCCCAAAGTCTGGAGAGGCAGGCAACAGCTACAACCTCCCCTCCAACAGACTAAGACTTACCCAATGCCTAAACCACCAAAGTTGTGACGATTGCTATGAGGAAGGCAAAACCAACAGACAGAGCCAATCAGTCTGATGGATAAATTCCTCCCCAGCCCTGAATATAGCGAGCAACCAAGTCCATAGCAAGGTCAAGTATCATCATAAAGGGAGGGGTGGAGATCCAATGAAGAACTGCAATGCCAGAGCTGGGGCTTCTGGGAATTTATACCTGAGGAGTGGACCCAAGCAAAGCCTGTTGAGAATTGAACCTGGGACTTTCTGAATGCAAAGCATATGCCCTGCCAGTAGTTGTGTTGGCAGTATGGCTATCATTTTGCACCTTCCACAAAGTTCTAGAGCCAGGACTGTATTCAACTAACTTTTAGTCAACTAACTTTTAGTTAATAGGCCTAAGTGAGTGGCAGTCATTAATTTCAGCGAGTCTACAATGAGCAACAGTTAGCTGAATACAACCCCTAGCTTCATTTTGTGGCATTGTGGACAGTGCCAGTGAAAACCTCAGCAGCAGCAACCACCAACACTCCCTTTGGAAAAAAGAAGTAAGTTGTACTATTGCCATCGCTGAAAGTGAGCATCACCTTTTAAGACACTGTTGGATAATTTTTCTTCCCCAGGATAAATCTGGTGAAATGGTACTTCTCCAACCCCATAATTTCTCTAAGCACAAATAGGGTGGCTAATTTTCCGAGGCCACTTGCACAAGCTCTAGCGCCATATGACTTTTGCACAAGGAAGAAACCATGGGGCAAAATTCATCCTTATTTTGACTGCCAAGCAACAAAATACTTACTGAAAATAGTGAAACTGAATTTTGAGTAGGCATGTATAGGTAAGATTGCACTGTTCTCCACTGTTGGCCAATGGTGGTCACAAGCGCCATTGTAAATGTTGCGTTTCGAGATTCTGACCATAAGATCTCTCTCTCTCATGTGCACACGTGTTCTCTCTCTCTCTCTCTCTCTCTAATATGTATATCTTTCTCTCACTTGGTAAGGTACCAGGCACTCACTGCATGCCCCAAATTCTGCCAGTGTCTTCTTACACAGCCTTTCTTGTTCACAGGCATCAGGCAGCCCCCCAATACAGTTAGTTGTGTGTTTGTTTGTTTGTTTTAAAAAATTGACACAAATACCAGGCATATGATTCTCTTCTTATTCACGGCATTTGTTTATACCATAGGAAATGACCTGATGTTTTATTTTGTTCCCGGAACCCTTCAGTAGTAATTTGTATCAAGTGAAGTAACAAAATTCACAAGAAGCAAGACTGAGCTCAGTCAAAAAGTCATTTATGACTCAATTCAATGCTTCAGCTTTCTAAGGGCAGCAGCAAATGTCAGCATGGTTACAGTCTGGAAACTCATCACTTGACACCAGGAAAGAATGGTGACCTGCCCAATAATGGAAGTTCTTTCTCGCCTTCCTTGATGGCAGGGCACAAAGCAATGTGAGGAGTTTACTGGGCTTCACCTTGGCATTTGAAGAAAGAAAAGAAACGGTCTCTGCCCAAACTGTGTTAAATTAGCGGCCCCCAACAGCCCTGCCTGCAAAAAGCAGAAGGTGCAAGAAAACGGAGCTGCGTTCCTGAGATAAAACAGGCCATCTTCTGGAGGGGGAAGGGTTAATGAAACATTGATGCCCTTTGTGGGAAAAGGAGGCCTGAAAGCTGGCAAAGCCACTTGTCAGGAAAACTGAAGAAATGAGAAAAGCTCTCATGGAGTGTGACTTTTTGTCACCATTAACCTCCTACCACATGCTAAAGCAGATGGGATTTCTCTGAGCTTTTGCCAAACACTGAGTTCATAAGAGACTGGAAATAAAAAGCTCAGCACCAAATGCAGCCAATGATAACAGCGAGCTTGTTCTCGCACATTTCAGTGCTTGTAAAATAAAGGCAATTGCTCCCAAAGTAACTGCAAGTAGCAAGCTTTGTTCTCACAATCTTTTCTTTCTTTCCCCTAGTCCACAATTCAGTTTTTAGCACTGTCCTCCACTGATCCAATGGTGCCCACCATGTGGTGTTTTTTTAATGGACTACAATTCCCACCATTCCCAGCTATTAACCATGCTGGCTGTGGCTTATGGAAGTTGTAGTCCAATAACTTGTGAAGGACCCATCTGTACATCCCTGCTGTAAGGACCCATAGTGGCTTATATTCAAAGTAGCACAAAGTCACTCATTCCCATGAACTCAAAGATTTCTGCTTGCGCAATAGAACTTTCTCTCCCTTCTTTCCCCATGCATTCCCTAAAGCTATTTTGGGAGTCCCCACACAACCCTTCAGAGCAGATTTGGGAGAATGCAGGGCATGTGGAGGGTAAGAGAAAAGGACAAGTTCCTCTGTGCACACAGAAATCCTTTCACTAATGGAACAAGGGTATTGGATACCTCCAGCTAAGTCCTGCTGAACTGTTGTTTGTTGCCACGCTGTAGTGGGCTGTCTTTGGCTTTAACGGTTGGGTGACACCTACACTGAAACATGGAAGGTTACATTTAGGGCACACAAACCTCAAACAGGGCATGTGAAACCTCAAGTACTGAAACTTATTAATGCAAAAGTATGTAGCCTCATGTAACCAACAAGCTTAGCTCTAGTTAATGTACAAAGGGGTTAAGACTATAGAGTAAGCATTCATACCAGACCTAGATAGGTCACACACCCTCACCTTGAGAAGAAGGGTTAACAAAGCCTTTGTTTATTCTCTTCCACCATGTGAATCCGGCCAGAAAGGACGTCTGAACTAAATGCTCCAAGCTTAGACTGCATGGCTTTGTCAAGCCATCTTTGTGTTTCTATACAAATAATTAAGAAACTCTTACCTTTTTGAAACTAAGTTGTACTGCCTGTCTTTTCTTGCTGCTGTATGGAAAAGCACAAGAATCTGACCTTTGAAGCATTTGTAGGTAAACAATTTTAACTTACCAAATGTGTGATCTCTTTTTCTATGCTAAAAGAAGAACAACAAAATGGGAACTTTGGAAAGATATTTAGAAGGCAATATTTTAAAGGTCTAACAGCCCATATTTCCACTCTTTACTTTGCTGAATGTTTTGTGATTTTAAATCTCTGCTGGAGCTTTCTCTCACCAAGAGAATATTTGCTCCAATCCTAGATCTTAGGGACCCTGGGATTTCTTCTTTTATTCTTTTAATCCAATTGCAACCAAACAATTCAAATAGCAACTAAAAGTGGGATCAAATGCTTGGCCATCTCAGTGGTGAGCCACCAGTAAAATCAAGACAGGTAATTGGAACCAAAAATTCACACCTCTTCTAATGTTTTCCCCAAAAGAACTACTCTCCTAGGTCAATTCAGTCCCTCAAGGTCTCAAGAGATAGGAACAAAATAGTAAATGTTAGCCATGCTCCCATGGTAAACAGATACTCAAAAGATCCTGTATTCAAGACAGGACACTTCATGTGTAGAAAGAAGGATTAAAAAATAAACAGCAAAATGAATAAAACATGCAGTTGTAGTCATGGCATGATTTATCACATGAACTGCCCTGTAAATATGAGAATAAGTGGAATGAGCCAAATGCTCCTTCTTTATTACCCAGCTTCTGATAATTATACTTCACCATTAGGCAGACTAAAAACCAATTCATATGATCATTTTTTGATCTAGCGTACTAAGGATGTGGTAACTTGATTTATTATGAGATAGGGTTACTTTTCTGAGACCACTTTGCCATATGAATATAGATGTGGAAAATCATCTTGCCTCAAAATCTTGCCTGAATCTCTATGTACCATAATTCCCTTAATTTAAATATTAAAAAAACCCAGATTTTCTGATGTCCTCTCCAAAATCCCAGGGTTTACTTCCCCACAAAGTTTAATTTTACACAGTGTAAAATTAAACCCCTTCTTCTCTTTCCTATCTTTAACTGCTGTCTTAATTTCATCCAGTCCCTGTTTTTATTTATATATTTATATATATATATATATATATATATATATATATATATATTTTGTGTGTGTGTGTGTATATATATATATATATATATATATATATATATATATATATTCACATATACTTCATCCATGTGAATGCAAATAAAATAAATAAATGTGCTGCTCCCACATCAGTTAGAACATTTAGCTGTCTTTTTTTCTGACAAAGAACTTTACAGAAAGAGGAAGAATATCTAGAAACCCTGACCCATTGAGAATTGGCTGCTATAGAGATATCAGGTGGCAACTGCAGTCTTTCAGGTATGCAGAGCTCTAATGGTGCAATAAGTGGATTTAGCAACATACTTCGTAGGGCAACTTGTCCTATCAATCCTAGTATTAAAGCTCACTGCAGGTATACAGATGTGTAGGTTCATTTATTTATTCCAGTTCTATACTGACCAATAACTGGAGTTCTCTGGGCAGTTTACAACACACATTTTAAAACCAAAACTGTAAAACATCTGCATGTGAAATCTAAAACAAAATAAAAGAGCAATGTTAAAAACTGGTGTAAAAACGTATGGCAGAAGAAATGGCATTAAAAGCACTTTTTCTAAAAGGTCTGGGAGAATAAAAAGGTCTTTGCATGATGTTGAAAAGAATTCAAAATGGGTACCAGGTGAGAATATCCAGGGAAAACTTTCACAATGTCCCTCCTTTCATCCGTTCATTTGAAATATTTACAGCCTACCCTTTAGCCTAAGATTGCAAGGTGATGAACAATAAAACTTTCATTTAAACAGCAAACCATCCCCCAATAAAAGCAGATAAATTCACATTTTAGTAGCTAGTGGCACCCGCTTCACTTCATTTAGTGGTGGCACCTGGAGAAGGACCCCAGAAGATGAATAGATATATGTGAGTAGGTCTATATTGGGAGAGAAATTCCTTCAGCTTTTCTGGCCACTGGCAGATTAGTGCATGCTGAGGATTTCGGTGCATTGGGGGTTAAACTATCCCTCCAATGATAGGCAGTTCTCCAGGAGGCGGAACTAGACTGTGTTTGAAAACAGAAGAGGAATAACGGTTAGTAGGAGTCAGTTGGTGGGAGAGGAGTTGGTTGGGGAAGGTGGAGAGTGAGATAGTGGGGAGTGGGAGGTTAGGTTTTGGAGGGATGAAATGCTCTAATAATACTGTGTCCTAAAATGAAAGAAATGCACTATAAGTTACCAGTGAAATCCATGTTCTTAAGTTAATAAAGTTAAATGTGCTTAAACATTAATTGACTCCAGCAGTGTGTCAGTTCCTCTAGTTGTGTGACTAAGAAGAAGACCAAGCTTCCCTGGGGTCAGGAAAGGAAGCTAGTTCTGACAAACTAAGGGCTGGTCAGTGAAGCCAAGAAAACCACAAAGTGGCCCGAGGGAGAGGCTAACCAGAGCAGTAGGGATCCATGAGAGGGAAAACCCCACTGGTAGTAAGGTGGTGAGAGGCTTTGGATAAAGTGCCATGAGGTAACCTAGAGCCAAGCCCTATCTTTTGTGAAACTGGAGGATTAATCCCATTTTTGCTGAAAGCACAGTGGGAACCACTGTCTGGGTGTTAGAGACTCATTGTCCCTCACAGCCACTAGCCATAGCTGCCAAGTTATCCCTTTTTTAAGGGATTTTCCCTTATGCTGAATAGGCTTCCTCGTGAGAAAAGGGAAAACTTGGCAGCTATGCCACTAGCCCCTTGTCCCAATCCTTCCTTTATTTTGCTATTCCTACTTTCATGGGCACTAATCTGAAAACAGAACATCTTAAAGATTCGGACAAGTGTCTTGCTCCAGGAATCATTGGGTGTATCCACACTTCAGTGACCAACTAATACTGGGTCACAGCAAGTAACAATTTGCCTGTTCCCAGACATAATTTTATCCCATCACAAGAACTCATTGTGTGCAATTGGTTCTCAGAAAATCTCCTCCATCGCTGTTGCCTATCATGCCTATCTTGGTTCCATTTGTTTGTTTAGAGTGCTGAGAGTTGGGAGGAGACCCCTATTCCCCTCACAGAGCTACAGTGTGTGGCTTTCCTCAAGGAAAGGGTGCTGAGGGTTGTTAGGAGACACCTATTGCCCTCACAGGGCTACCATTCTTAGAGTAGTTTAACAGTCAATCTCTGGGGAACTCTGGAAATTGTAGCTCTGTGGAGGGGAATCATACTTCTCACTGTTTAAAGTGGGATACTGTATGATACTGTTTTAAATGTACAGTGCAGATGGGGCCTAGTTATCACTGGTGGCTTGTAAGGCCCTAGATTTCAGGTATGACTAACCTGACTGAATCCTCCTCCAGACAAAATGCATCCGCTATTACATATCAGTCCATTTCCACGTAGTTTGCTTCTCAGAATATAATCACTGTGTAGATGGCAGCTTTATGGTTCTCATCTCCCTAGTAAATATTGCCATTGGTCTTGTTCCAAAGAAGACATATTCTTGATCTGCTCCAAAGTCCCCAACCACTCTGCCCACTTGTCTCCCACATACAGGCTGTATGTGATATCTCTGGTGATGATGGCTGTAATATTTGAAGCGGCAAACTGTCCAAAAGGACATGAAAGGCAACTGAATCATGGAACAAGAACTGACGCTGTGCAACTCTATTTTTTACAAAATGGCTGCACCACTAGGTTTAACTGCCCTGCTGCCTGTGCCCATCCACCCAGCCATTAAAACACAATCAGCAGAGTAGTAGTGGTTGGCAGAGAGGTCAAACCATAGTGAGATAATGCGCTAGCTCACAAGGCCACAGCAATGACCTGCTGGTGTCAGGACCATTGTTCTTCCTCCCAAGTACTGCTTTACAGTACAATATATGGTAGAATGAGGCTGTAAAACTGAACCTTCAATGGCCTCCATAAACCCATCCCCTTCAGAAGCTAAAATAAAGTGGACTAAATGATCACTTTTTTCCGGGCCTCACCTTATCACATCCCAGAGCTGAGAGAGTACTCTCTATACACAAATAACAATTTATTCACAGTTGTTTGTATAGAGTACAAAATAGCCAGAGGAAGCTGATACATTAAAGAGCCCCAATTAAGTGAATGAGGCAGCCAGGCAAATATAGGGCACAAGAGAATATGAAAGTTTTAGCTCCTCCGTATAGGCATAAGCCTATGCTCTCACTAAGATAATCATAAATAATAAACTTTTCATTTTAATAAAAAATGTACTTCCAGAGAGATAAGAATGCATTGATGTTGTTTCTACTAAACAGTGCTTGGAATATTAAGAAACTGTGTTTTATAATTTAACTACAATTGTATTTTACATCCACAGAATGTTCTTAGTTCCCGTTGTTAATTAACACACACACACACACACACAAATTGAAATGAACTGCTGAATGAGAATTTGGTAAATTGCTTTGATGCTGATCTCTCACTAGGAAATGATTTAATTCCCAGGTATTTTGCAAATTCAGCCTAGCGCAATAATTATTGGGAGCACTTAACATTTCTCTATAGTTGGCCAAGGCTTCATTGCCAAAAACTCTTTCAGATAGATGGTAATATTGAAACTCCATTAATATTCATTTCAATTATTTGGGAATATAGCTAATAAACTATTCTTCTAACTTGTCCTCAGATCCAGCTGCAGCCAACTAAGGATTTGCCCTGGATTAAGGAGTCCACCAGAAAGGCCTGCCCATCTGCACATAACTCTACATCCAGCATTTTGGACTTAAATCAGACAGGTGAATGAATATTAAACCATAGAATCAAAGATCTGTAGAGTTAGGAAAGGCCCCAAGGATAATCTAGGAATAGAGTGGGACTATTACTTCCCTTGATCTAGACACTATACTTCTGTTGATGCAGCCTAGAATAGCATTAGCCTTTTTTGCCGCTAATACCTTTAGATCCTTTTCACATGTACTCTACTGGCAGTTCCGCTGTCCCCCATCTTATATTTGTGCAGCTGGTTCTTCCTGCCTAAGTGTAGAACTTTACATTTGTGCCTATTGAATTCATTTTTAATACCTATATACTTGCCAGGAGGTAACGCCCATTGAATTTAGACTCACTTTTGAATAAACATACATAGGACTGGGCTACATGTCAGTAGTGGCAACAAGCAGAAATGTCAGTTCCCTTTCCCTTTTTTCTGTTTCATGTTCCTTCATTTCTATCCTTTGAGTTCTCACCTGTGAATTCAGTACTTTTGCATGTATGGTAGCTGATCCAGTTCAACTCTCCTTTCCTTGATGAAACCGAACTGTAAGGCCATTAGCTGAACCCAAATGATATTTGATGCCGTATTTCAAGGCCTGTATGGCGTTATTTTTATATTTAAACACATACTTTTTATATATAGACACATTTACATGGAGCTACCATGCTCCATGATGGAAAAGTAATTGTTTTTATGGACATAATTTTTTATATGGTGAGCTGGAGTTACATGTAAATCTGAAGAAAGCCCAAGTGGTTTATTGTATTACCACAATGAGCAAAGTGAGATCATTTATAGAGCAAGTCACCATGACCTCTTTGGAAATGTACACTTTAGGGAAGCACCCTAACTTTTTATTAAAGAACTGTCATCCTACTCATCCTTATCAAACAATGTGTTTTTTTTGCAATGAATCCGCAAACGGAGCTTTGGTGTTTTAATGACTAGAAATCATGAATATTAAACCCAAGAAAAGTTGACAGTATTTAAATGAGCATCATTAAGAGACACATAAATTAACAGGATTTTTAGTTCTTGTGGAACTGCCGTTTCAATGTTAATTAAACAACTGGAGTGCTCTTGTGCATTCCCAGCAAACTGTCCCTAATGTGCACTGCTGAATATCATTATGGGTGGCTGACTTGCTGTTTAATTATTTTCAAACTGATATTTTTTCCCCTGCTGCTGCAGTAGTTTTATGCTTGTCTTGCATTCAGAAGGTGATGGGGCTTATTCCCCAAGGAGTCTGTCAGTTTGATCTACATGTGGTGCTTATAGCGAAATACCCATTTTTGTAACTACTATAACATGCACATATAACATTGCTCCCTAACCCTGCTGAAAAAAGGCTTGATTACTGACTGCACTATCTTTGTACATAACAGCCATTTGATGACTTACTGGGATTTAAGCAGACATCCTCCATCACAGTGGCAATCATTACTCATTCCATTCTCAACATGCAGGTGATAAAGAATCTGAATTTAAGAAGTGGGAGGGAGAGGGAGAAGTGAAATAAGCTAGCATCAAACTGATTGATCTCCTCTTGTTATTTCTCACATATGAGCTGAAATCCAAGCAGCAGAACCCTTCATTGTTTGAATGTTCCCATTCAGTTCGCTACATGATAGATGTGTATGAGCAAACATGTACAATGATCACCCATGTGGAATTTCACACATACCTGTTTGCATTTTTTAGACTTGTTTGCAAGTGATTGTGTACTGTAGGTGAACACATTCAGCCTAATTTTGCAGGGGTTGTGGGGATTACCCTCATTGGAAGACCCCTAAAATGGTTGTGGGAATCTTATGGTTTGAGGGTGTGTATGTCTATGTGACTTGGTATAATGACCCAGCAAAGCCCACAAGTAACACCAGCACTTTTTGTACTGGAGTGTATCACTTGATGGTGCAGCATGGAGAGTGGAATGGGGTATTTTAAAATGGAACATATATTATTGCTCTTACAGCAACTGCACCGGGGTAGGACGGCACTCGCCAGCTGCTGGGCATGGGTACAGCCAATCCCCTTTCAGCCAGGCACCCCATCCCCAGAAAAGGCTATTCATTGGCCAATGTAAAATGCAGCAGCTGGTGGGTACTTGAGCCAGCTACACATGGCTGTCTGCCCATGTGTGTTCCATTCTCACTGCCCAGGGGTGGTGACCAAGCCCAAGGATCCGCAACAGCCTCAGAAACTGAAACTGATCCCACAAAGTGCATTGGATGCTGCCCCAGACCTATCATAACAATGGCGTTGAAGCTGGCATGGAAGTGAGTGGTTTTATCCTCTAAGTGTCTTGCAAATCTGTCACAGCAGGCCTCTGGCTGTAGAGTCCCATATACTAAGCTAGATTTAATCAATTCTGAACAACACAGAATTGCTCTACTGGATGACTACTTGAGGACTCAAATTACAACTACAAAACTCTCATTTGGATTAAGCTTTGATGCTACCTTTAAACCTGCTTTCAAACTCTGGTTAGAGTACAAACTCTAGTTGGTAACAGCTGTGAGTTATGTGCGTTCAGATGCCATGCTAAAGCATAGAGATTCAAATAAAGGGAAGGAAACCAACCAACATTTCTAGAACCCTGATATCAAGCTCAAGTTTCTTTGTGTATTTTAATATCTATGAATTAGTCTCAGAAACATTTCAGTTGGATAAGAAGAGGGTTTTATGTCCAGAAGCTTTTACCTACTTATAATTAATATGTTTCTTGAATATAAAAACACCTTGGGTAAAAAGGGCAAATTCGTGGGTGAATTTATGCAGGCTATAGAAGTGTGTAATGGAAAATTAATTACAAACACCTTGAACTAAATGACTCATATTTTTGTTGTGTTATAAGAATTAAGGATTTTAATAATATGCAGTCACCCACAGTGATCACTTTTACCCTTGAGTAAGCATTTTAAAAGTAACTCACTGGCTATACTCAGACTTAGCACTAAACTCTAGTTTAGCACAGCTTTAAGGAACCTTTGTGGCCTGGTATATACCATAGAGCAGAATGATAAAACTCAGCTGATTGGGGGCTTATCGTGAGTGTGTTGCAATGGGTGGATCATTCCTTGGTAAGGTTTGGGCTGAATTTCGCATTGCAGGGGTGGAGGATGTGCTGAAATAGTCCGCCCTTGGATAATTATGGTATTCTGAATGCTCTGGGGGATTTTCTGGCTGATATGGATGGTGCTTCTGTTGAGACTGTTGTCATAATGTGAAATAGTGAGCTATAAGTCTTCAGCACAATCACTCCTGAGTGTCCTCATGTTCAATAAAACAGGAAGTTTGACAGGTAGAGTACAAGCGGTGTAAATCTTGGTCTAAACCTGACCGAACACATGTGAGGTTCTATCATTGTCCCTACCAGTGGTGGCAAAAACTTACTGCTCCACTACCATTGCATCTAAAGTTAGCAGTCTGAAATAGTTTTTCTGCATTGTGAATGGGCTTTTGTCACCTGGCCAAGAGAGAGTTGCTTGAATTCCCTCAGAAGCTCACTAAAACAATGTTGAGAGGCACTTGGGGGCAAAATTGCTCAGATTCAAAGAGTTGGATTTCACAGATCAAATTCAATGGATGTATCCAATATACTGTCTGTTCCATCTGTTCCATTGCACCCTGATAATGCAAACAAGCTGCTTGAAGAAGGGCGGCTGACCACCTGCCCCTTAACCCTTGCCTATGTTGGCTTCTTAAAGCTAACCATTAGGAATTGCCTTATTAGAACCAGGGAATGATCAATTCTACATTGGAGGGGAGGAGGCACCATCTGCCTTGAATGAGGCTGTGGCTATGAGTGCCCATTTCTAGCTATGGCTGGTCTACAAGCTATAGCTCCTTTTTGACAGAGATGGCTGACCATGGTACTCCCTGTTGTGATAACTTCCAAATTGGCTTATTGCAATGTGCTCTTCATGGGGCTACCCTTGAAGACAACTTGGAAACCTCAACTGGTTCAAAATACAGCAGCCAAATTACTGACTGGGGTTGCCTTTATAACATATTGACCCTGTGATAAAATGGATGCTTTGCTTATTCCTAGGTTGTGGAATGTCCTCCTCATCAAGGTGCATCTTCTGGCACCTTCACTACAAAGCTTTCAGTAAATGCTAATGGTGTGCCTCGTTATGCTAGCCTTTGACACCCGAAATGTGCATTTTCAGGACCCACCCTATTCCCGTGACTGTAAATTGTTTTAACTATTTTTAGTATTGAATTTTAAAATTGTTGCAACCTGCCCTGGGACCTGATGGTGAAAAGTATATACTGTAATAAATATAATGATAATGATAATGATAATGATAATGATAATAATATCATCATCTATGGTAACAACAAAGAAAAGGACAAATCTTTTGTCTGTTGTTCTATGTACTTAATAGAGCTGAGATGCATTTCGCCTAATATATGAAGAATGTATATTGTGTGGATTCAAAATATTCTGGTCCTGTGGGCTTCAGGATTATCTTTCACTCAGAAATAAGACTGTGGAAAGTTTTAAAATGGTTGTCAAGGAGACATGATCAAGCATTTGTTGAGGTGGGAAAAATGTTTTGCAGCCATACAAAAATTTAATTAACTAAAAAGTTGTTCCTGAATGTTCTTCCTTCCTACCTACTCATAGATATGCCCATATTAATAGAAACAGTTGATAGATGTCTTTAGGGGAACTTCCTATCTAATTAGTGGATATTTCATACTGCATCTTGCCAATAGAAACAGTATTAAAATAACCTAACAAAACTAATTATGAGATACTATGAAACACCTGTCATGTAGCAAAAGCAGTTTTTGCTCTTAATACAATATATTGATTATCATATATTTGTACATCTGTATTGTAGTGCATCAAAGCCTAAAATTGTGGCAAAAATAACATTTTGTATACTTTTTCCTATCTGTGCTTAGGGAAATATTGCTGACCAATTTTGTCTCATAGTTCTAGAGCTTCAATTGTTGACTCAAACTAAATTTCATCAAATTGTTGAACGGGTCCTAGAAGTGCTTTTATGTTGGAGGTTCAAATTCTTTCAAATCACAAAATACCAATGCTCTATACAACCAGTTCTAAACTGGGAATTGAGCTGTTCTCGTCTCTGCCATGATGTAGTTCTCATTTCAGCTTTTCCATATGAAACTCATTGACCTTGTTTTTGAACAAAGAAGCCTGTGTTATTAGCTTTCTGGAAATTTGTATATTCCAACACTGTTTTTGCTTTCCAACCAGTATATTTAAGGAACTAAGTAGCTTCAGCAACTTCTCTTTTGTTCCACTGTTCACTTTTGCCCCTTGTACAGGGATGTGGCCTTATATGTGAAGCTTGAAGCCCAAATCAATTGTGTGGCTTGCCCACACTGTCCATGGTGCTGATCTGTTGCTCACAGAGCTGCTTGCCTGCAGTCAAAAGGCAACACTAACTCATTCTGCCCCTGAATGGCAATCAGCTGTATGATGAAAAGTGCAACCAAACCACAAATAAGATGGGAGGTGGATGGAGAGCTCTAACTGGCCAGGCAGTGACCAGCTGTCTGGACCCGCTTGCTGCAAGGGAATGATTTGAAGTGCACATGAAAGAAAGAGTAAGAAGGATGTCTCAGGGAGTGATTACCAGCACCAGCTGAGAAGTGCTGGTGCTGCAGAGAAAAATTAAGAAAGGAAGAAGGAACAGAGCCAGCTGATTTTCTGTGTGGTGCTAGTTGGTGTGTAGGATGATGAAGCAGGCCTGCAAAAAGGTCTGAGGGATATTATAAGCCTGATAAAGACCTCCAAGAGATAAGAATACCTATGAAAGGCCTTAAGGTGCCCTTGGAAGATGGGAGGGGAAAGGAAGACATCTAGTGGCTAATGGCCATGAGAGGGGCCTGGGGGAAGAGAGGGGAGCAGGTATGCTAAAGGCCTTGTGTCCTCTTGTGGGGGTAGGGAGCAGACGGTTGCCCAGGAGTGGCCCAAATTGCTGAATAATTAACTGGCCTGGTGACTTCATGGCTTTCCTTTATAGCTTCTCCCTGCCACCTTTTGAATAAGAAGGCAAAGCTGTTTTTAAAAATAATAACCAAGGAGGAACTATGAGGAAAACAGACAGACCCCACAGCTCCCCTCCCTATTCTTCCTTTACCAACCTTCCTTTTCTGGGAGTGCAGATGTGGAAGGGACAAGGGTTAATGTTGTTGTTTTGACCACTTAAGGATTTAAAAATATGAAAGGATTTAGTAAGGTTTGCTAAACTAATGGGATTTTTGCTGTCTGGTTTTTGTGATTGGTTCTGTCTGTGATTTTGCCCATTGTGATAGGTCAGGAATTTGAAACAATAGCAAAGCATCATTGTTATTGTTGTTAAACAACTATGAAGGTTTTTGGATGGGTGATTGAATACTGAAGGAACTGGGTGGATCTGAGATGAGTTTAGCACAGGCATCCCCAAACTGCGGCCCTCCAGATGTTTTGGCCTACAACTCCCATGATCCCTAGCTAACAGGACCAGTGGTCAGGGATGATGGGAATTGTAGTCCAAAACATCTGGAGGGCCGAAGTTTGGGGATGCCTGGCTACTCAGTATACTTGTTCTAATAAGCTGCCATGTCTTGGTCAGTGACGTCTAAAAAACAGCTCTTTGCTTGTTATTGGCTCTGATATCAGTGCCTGCTAAGAGCATGGAATCTTACACCTATAAAGATTTAAGTTGTACCCTCATTTAAGAACACGGCTTGTCACAGCATGTATATACTCATACATGGAGGAATGAATAAGATGCAGGATAGAACCTAGGTATTTTTAGAGATCATTTGAATGTGATAAAATAGTAGCCATGATTGAAATGCTGACATTGATGAGTATGAGCTATAAAGGAAAGACTGAGCTAATGATAAGATTGCATTATACATCCAACAACACAACTGTACTGATGATAATAATGTGTGAACAATCAGTCATAATCAGTGTGGCCTAAGATCTCTTGAAGCAAGAATGACAAGAGTGGTTCCAACTGAGTTAAAATTAAGGGTGTACTATAGACCTGCAATCTTGGACAATATACCAATCTGCATTATGTTATCATGAATGACTTTAATTTTCCTGATATAGATCTGGAAATAAATAAAAGCCACCAACAAAAGAAGACCCCCAACTACTCATGTATGTGATAACCAATCCTGTCCTCCATCATCTATCTTCCTACTCAACCAAGATGAGATGCTAAGTCAAATTTGGTTCCAGGAGAACAGCAAAAGCATGAGAGAAAAGTGGTAAATTGGGCATAACTTTGGCTCACATAATCATGAGTTGATCCAATTTCATTTAATAGAAAGGTCTCCTGGAACAGCTACCCAGTTCAATTTCTTAAAAGATAGGCCTTCTGAAATATAAGAAGTCAACAAACAAAGTGAAGTTAGATTAAAATCTGACAGAAAAATGGATTTTTAAACAGTAAATCAGTACTGTGCATAACATCCAAAATTTAGATATTGGATTTAAAAGTATCTGCCAGGGAAAAAAACTTCATTTATTGTTTATTTATAAAATTATTTATTGGACACTTTTGGGAGGCATAGCCCATCCAACATAGGACCAGTCAGACCATTGGTCCATCTGGCTATACATTAACTATACTGAGTAACCCTGGCTCTCCAGGATTTCTGACAGGCTACTCACCTACCTGGAGATGCCAGGAATTGAACCAGGGACATTCTGCATGCAAAGCAGATGCTTTGTCATTGATCTATGTGCTTCCTTTTTGGATTATTATTTGTGCTTTCATGGTGTATAACGCCTCAAGGTGGCTTGCACATAACAGTGTCAAAAGTGCACATTAAAAAAGAGGGGGGAATGCTGTGACGTCTTAAATTTTATTTTGGCATGATCTTTTGTAGTCAACAATCTACTACATCAGATGGATGGAATAGACTCTGAAGATGCTAGGTGCATATGGACATTGGTTGACATACATAGAACCATAAAGTAAGGCATCAATGTGAGATTTGCCGACAACACAAATGTAAAGCACATATGCACACACATAGCTGGCATGCTAAAAGTGAATGCAATCCATTTGTTGGGCTATGAAACATGAATTGTAAACAATTCCCAATTCCTTGAATATGCTATTTACAGTAGTACCTCTGGTTATGTAACCCTCTGGTTACGTAAACTTCAGGATGCGAAAGCGGAAAACCCGGAAGTATTTGACCGGGTTTTGCCATGCACACATGCACAGAAGCAGTCCCCAGGTTGCAGAAACCTCAGGATCCAATCGGACCTCCGGAATGGATCCCGTCCACAACTAGAGGTCCCACTGTATAACAAACGGGAAATTGTTATTTTGGAGGAGATGGTGTTATTCCATCTTTCCTAAAAGTCATGAGTTAGCTTAGGAAAGAATATGTCAGGGATTAGGAACTTTTGCCACATTCCATTTTGGGTAACCTTGCAGAGTCAGATGCAAAAGTAAGTGGAGCAAGAAATGTTTAAGACATCAAAGGATGCCAAATACATTCCTCTGGGGATCCTTTGAAAATGGTGTAGTAGGTGCCACTGGCGTTTGTAGGGGGTAGGGATATCAGAAAAGTTGTCTACCCCATCTGCCACAGATCACCAAGTACAGAAGAAGACTTTCCATCCATAGAAGGTAAAGTCTAGATCCAACCCAGTGACCAAAAATATTGGAAGCAAAATAATTTACAAATGACATAATAAAAACAGGCTGGTTGTTGCTCCAAATTATAGTTCATTCTTGATGTTAATAAACTCAAATTTGTATATAATGTCTTGAGTCCACTATTTTAGCTACAGATTAATCACTTTCTCCTGAAACATCTATGATATTGTAGTCTAGTGTATTTCTGACAACCCAGTATTTGGATGGCACAGTATGCTTCTAGCCATCTTGATTATTGAGCATCCATCCTGATTTGTTTGCAGACTAACAATAACAATATTTAATGAGCAGTCATTTGAATTTGTTGCACAGAGATTAGATGATGTTGCCCCACACTTTGCAGTGCATTTCCCCATCACTTTCCTTGCTGCAAAAATTCCAATGGTTTGAGAAGTGGCTTTGTTGCATAAGACAATCAACTATAACTGCTAGGGCTGGCCCAATACATTTTGGCACTTGTGGTAGATCCCCAAATGGCATCCTACTTCCCACCAAGGAAGAAAGGGGTCAGAGATGCTACATCAGGAACAAGGGACAAGGGGAAGAAAGATTGACATCTGCTCCCGCTGCCCCAGTTGCCTCACCTTGCTTCACTGGCAAGGTAAAAATATGTAAAAATAAAGATTTACATTGGGATTTGCTGCTTCTGTGGATCCTGGCATCTGTGGATCCTTGCCGGTCCTGATAATTGCACAACCTCAATTTGTTGGTATGTGACTGAATCCCACCCCAAAATAGCAACAGTCTATTGGCTTCTAGACTCATAAACATTTTTCCCAGCTAGTGGTTTCATTTTCAGATTGACTATAAAAAAAGAAAAAAGAAAACCCTCCATGACTTGTTTTTTGGTATATTTATTTTATACTATTCTGCCATTTGTCTTTGTAATGTGTTTTCCCTCAAACAAATCAATTTCACAAAAATAATAGAAATACAAAAAGCAGCACAGTATAAAATGCATTTTAATCTTTGTTTTATTATTGTAAACCGCCCTTAACCAAAATGAATAATAAATAAAATTTCATATAAAAACCATGAAATAACTATATAACAGATATGTAAATATGTTTTAACAGCTCTAGTGAAGTGATACTAATAATTTTGTATGGAAGTATCTTCATAATAGCATTTCTGATTGCTATAGCTCCCACTAACTATATTGGTGCTGGTTATAAGAAACCAGTTTTGGTGTATATGCATTAATTATTTCAGCTAGTTATGTAAATATGCTGTTTATGCATTAATTATTTCAGCTAGATGCAGAAATATAGTGCTTGTTGAAAATATATTCCATCATCAAAACTGCAGAATATGTCATTCCCTTTAATGCTGTTTTCCTGCCTGTCTGATAGGTAAATCTATTTTCATATATATACTTAGTAGAATATATGAATTTCAAACAATGTGCCATTTCACGTATTACTTGGAATTTTCTAGAACAGTGATTTGAGAGAAGAGGACTCTGGGAGTCTTGATTTGTCCTTCTCTCTGGCAACCGAAACTCAGTAGGACATCTGAAAGTGTCCTAAACTGCTGCTTTCTACAGTTCTGATTCTAGAAAGCAACCACCCACATACCTAAGCAAGCATGTTCATCAGACTCCCAGACATACAATCAAATGTTGTTTTCAATAACTTTTCTTTCTTTAAATTTTCTAATGTTTGTTTCCCCCCGTTTTTAATGACAGGTCTAGTTAAAATAATATTGCATCATTTAGCTCAGGTTACTAGATAATTAGGGTGTCTTTAAAAGAGATTTCCACATCGAAGGTAATGGAGACAATTTATAGTAGAACAGATGGTTGGCCTTCATTTGCCTGTTGACAGGTAGTGTGTTGTCAGCACTTCAGGTTGTTATCATACAGAGAACAGCAGTTCAGTATCTTAATTGGGACCCTGAAGAATACACTGTGCAGCTATTGTTGGGCATTTTCAGACACAGGAATCTATGGAAAAGTTTATACTGTATATCTGTAAATATATAAATTTAACTTCTAAGATTTTCTTTCTTTCTTTTCACCTTAGTTTGACCTTGAAGTTAGTAAAATTGCTTGCATTTGCCACAAGCAGCACTGTAGTTCAGATCTAGAAGAAATGTCCAGAGTGCCCTTTGTTCAGATATTGTGGGATCAGTTTCAGTTTTTGTGGCCTGATGAAGTGTACAGAGTGCTTGGGGGAGTTTAGCCTACCATATGTGTTCTCAACCCTTGTCTATCTTGGCTGTTAAGAGCCAGCTGGAGAGGATTCACTTGGTGGGTCCAAAGAACGCTGGCACAGTTCCTCCTCAACAAGCCTTCTATAGTCCTAGAGGTTTACGATGACTATTGTCAAGTCACAGATATCCCCTTTCTGGCCAAGGTATCCAACACTGTGATGGCCATTCAACTTCAGGTGTGCTTGGAGGAAGCTAATTATCTGGACCTATTTCAGTCTGGTCTCCTATAACCTGGTTTTCCTATATCCATGCCTGCAGGAAAAAACTGTAACTCCAAACCATAGAGCCTAGGGCTTGCCGATCAGAAGGTTGGCGGTTTGAATCCTCGCGACGGGATGAGCTCCCATTGTTTGTCCCAGCTCCTGCCCATCTAGCAGTTCAAAAGCACGTCAAAGTGCAAGTAGATAAATAGGTACCACTACAGCAGGAAGGTAAACGGTGTTTCCATGTGCTGCTCTGGTTCTCCAGGTCCTGGAAAAACTGTCTGCAGACAAACACCGGCTCCCTCAACCTATAGAGTGAGATGAGTGCGCAACCCCAGAGTTGTCCGTGACTGGACCTAATGGTCAGGGGTACCTTTACATTTACCTTTACAAATGCAGCAGAACTAGGGGATAACATGAGATGACATAATTAAGGTATGTACCATTTCAAATTTCAGGTGGGGGATACCCGTTTTGAATAGTCCCTGGTGTAAACAAACTCCCTGAAAGTTAAATAAAATAAAGAATTACGCACCAGCGAATAATATACTAAAGACTTCTCCCCATGTGCTAGTTTACCATGCACAGGAAGCTTCCCCACCTTTTTTATACATGGAGGAACATAAAAAAATGGGATTCTATGCCTGCCTTCTGAAGTGGACAGTGCATTCTGCCTCCTCAGAAATCTAGCAGCCCATTCCCACTTTCTTTTGCTACTTATGGAGGCCAGGCTTTGAGGACCTCATTCTGCTGAAAGAAAACATGAAACTCAAAAGAAGGACTTAACTTGGAAAGCAGCTATATAGCATACTCTGTTCAGATTTAACTGGCCATAGTAGGGGAAAGGCTATTTGGACATTTTTTTTGTAACGTGGGTAATAATGTGCATACCACTTGACTCTGACCTTCATCTCCTCTCTTCCCAGACTGGCACATGTGCTATTTGTGGAGAGGCTTCATGGCTCAATACATGGAAGAGAATGTGCAGTGGGTGGTTGTTAAGTGCAATATACAAAAGGCTAGTTTGAAAACGCATACATTTAAATATCATATTAGAGTCAGAGTGTGTTTGTTGTTATTTACTTCACTTATCAATGCAATTTATACCGACTGGAAAAGACAGAGACAGCAGAGGTTAAATATTCAGGGTGGGGATTAAGCTGCATGAATCTCCATTAAGGTTAATGGGAGTCACACTGCTAAATCCCTAAACATAGCATGTTGAATAGTCTGCCACCCCTGTATGCCAGGATTTGGCAGGAACTAAGAAGTAAACATCATCAGCAGCAGCACTGGAAAAGCAGCTCATTGGATAAGTTAAATGAAACTGCAATTTTGCAAGACATTGAGAAACCGGTTTTTAATAATGATTACATTTGGAATCTGAGGTACACTGAAAAATATATGAGAGATTAAGACAGAATCCTTTGCATACATACCTTCTACTGAGACAGAACTTCTCTTCCTGCATATCTGTCAGCCTGCTTGTATGCCAGCCACTAGAAACAAATTGGCTGAGTGGGTTTAAAACTTTCCAGTTAGTAATTTTAAGTGCTGAGCACCCAAATAAGAGCTTCGAAGCACCAACAAAACATAATGTAGTTTGAAAGGAAGGGAAAACATTTTACCGACATAGATAATTCAGTTCAGGTTATAGAAAGATGGTTAAAGAAAAGCAAACATTCCATTTTCATCATTAAACTCAATCCTTGGACTAGGTCAGGTAAAGTCATTGGATTAGAAAGTTGTAGTATGCAAGACTTTGAACAGACCAAGCCCATTGTGTCATTCAAAAGTCTGCATGCTCTTCCCCCAAATTCACTACAAATAGCTCTGTCTATTCATAAGCATTCACAGTCTTTTGTCTGTATCTCTGGATTCAAATAAAGATAGCATCTTACCAATTTTGTCTCTTGCATTTTCCAGAATCTACACAACCACGATCCTCCAGCTCAGAAATTTGGGCCTTCTGCTTTAGAGCTCAAGTGAGATCTCATTATGAAATAATTAAAGGAACACAAAGACACAAGGGGGTAAAATGATACTTTTTATTGGACCGGCATCTGTTGGTGAGGGAATGTGCAAGCTTTTAAGTGTTATTCTTCATGCAGAGTTCACTGGGGTGAAAAGCTTGAACTCTCTTACTAACAGATGTTAGACCTATAAAAGCCATTTCCTTACCTTTCTGGTGTCCCTCATCCTCTGGGGGTCAATGTAGCAACAGCATTCTATTTGAAGCCATTAAAGAAAGGCTCATATATATGGCCTAAAACACACCACTGGATTTCTACTGCTTTTAAAATGCTATCTTTTTTGCAGCATATAAATGAAAAGAATCTAGAAGTTATGCTGTCCTCCATGGAAACAGATCAAATTCTTATTTACTTGAAAATAATCCCCATCTTAAATGGGATTTGGGGCCAAACTACACAATACAATACAATACAATACAATACAATAAAATACAATAAAATACAATAAAATACAATAAAATACAATAAACAAATAAATACATAGTTTGTAATTGCCTTTCTTTCTTTCTTTCTTTCTTTCTTTCTTTCTTTCTTTCTTTCTTTCTTTCTTTCTTTCACTGAGCCAGTGTGATGTAGTAGTTAGAGTGTCAGACAAGAATCTGGGAGACCAAGGTTCAAATCCCAACTCAGCTGTGAAAGTCACTGGGTGCCCTTGGGCTAGCCACAGTGTGTCAGCCTGACTTACCTCACAGAGTTGTTGTGAGGATAAAATAGAGAGAGGGGTGATCACTTTGATCTCCTTGGAGGAAAGATGGAATATAAATTTAACAACAAATAAATAAAAAGAGCCACAAAGGAAGCCATTCAGACTGGGACCACAGCCAGGTAGAGTGTGGTTCACCACACTCGGAATACTGTATCTTATGTGCACTTCTAGTCATCACACTTTGGAAAGGAATATTGTAGAGCTAGAAAAGGGCAACTAAATTGTGACGAGGAGGGAGCGACTCCACAATGAGGAAAGATCATGACACCAGAGGCTTTTCAGTTTAGGAAGCAAGGCAAGTAAATGGAGACATGACAGAAGGATATAACATTATGCATGGCACAAGGGAAGTGTCTAGAGGTCATTTTCTATCTCATAATACACAGGGTCATCATCAAATAACTAAATATTGGAAGATGCAGGACAGACACTAAGAAAGCACTTTTTCACAAAATGCAGAGTTAAACCATGGCGTTCTATCCTACGAGAGGTAGTGATGGACCCCTGTTGGACAGCTGCAAAAGTCAATTAGACCAATTCACAGAAGATAAGACCATCAGTGGCTAGTAGTCATGATGTCTATATTACTTCCAGTACCAGAGAATGTATGTCTCTGAATACTAGATACTAGAGATTGTGACTGGGAGAATGCTCTTGTGAGCATGTCCTGTCTTTGGACTTCCCATAAGCTTCTGGTTGGCCATTGTGAGAACTGACTGCAAATGATGCAGCAGGGCTATTCTTATGATCTTAATCTCCCTACTCCCCCCAACTATGGTCTCCATCCAAGTCATTCTCTAGTTGCTCTTTGCCCTGGGAGAAAAGCAGCTACTGCATGTGTGATAAGCAGCTGGTGGTGTCTGTGTGGTGATTTCCATTGCTACAATGGCAAGGGGTACCCACACACCCACACCAAGCACACCCACAATCCCTGATTCAGTCAAGATCCAGACTAGGGCTCCTTTCCCTGTGGCAGCTATTTTTTAAAAGATGCTACATATATTTAACATAACATAAGATGAAGTTATGAATGCAGAAAGGGGGAAAGCGAGCCATTGAAAAGAAATCAAAACAAAAACGTATATGCAGGGTTTTTCACTAAATTTGGGTAAATGTATCAATAGGGGTTGGGGCAGAGAGGTTTAACATAACTTGTGACAAAATGGCCTTGGTATTTGTAAACTTAAATGAATGGTGTCATGTTGGAAATTCACTTCATAAGTGAACAAAAATACTGTTTCTGTTCAGGTAGCTCCAGCTGACAAAATAAAATGCCCACAAATTATTTTCATCATTGCCAAATGTTTAAAGGCGTTCTACCTGTTTTCTCAGCAATGCTCCAAATCCCTAGATCCGTAATGTGCAGTAAGTAAGCTTTCTTTCCTTCCTCCTTTATTTTGCTTTGTATACTGCAGTGCTCAGATATTGTGTTAATATTGATAAAAGGTGACAGCTGAGAAGTAAGTGCTACTCACAATTAGCAAGAAACAAGGAAGAGAATAAGCAACAAAATGAAACCTTGCATTCACCTTTGGCAACATCTTAGTTGATTGATGACTCTGTCACATTAAAGCAAGAAAAAATGACACAAGTGAGGGAAGTTGAATAAATACACAGACATTACCCAAGATGACCCAGGGTAACATAGATGAACATTCTGGAATCTAAATCTGTTACACTAGCATGCTCCGGGATGTTGCATACACCTGTGTAACTTAAATATCTGCCAGTTTGTGCCACTGTGCACATCAGGTCTTGCCCGTGACACTTTCCTGCCAGGTGAATAGCTTGAAGCACCCACCCTCACCAGCCCAATCAAGGGATATACCGTAGCACCCAAGGCCAGCCAAGTTATTTTGGCACCTGAAAATTCTGCATGCACCTCTTGCCATGACCCCATACCCCAAGTTCTTACCTGCAGAGTCCTCCATGAAGGAAACAGACTACCTGAACCATACTGAGCAGACCCACTAGCACCAGCTTCTATACCAAACCCTCCAAACCCTGAGGCTGCAGCTTTGCTGCTGAAGTAGTGAGGAACAGACTGACTTCTCTGATGATCAAGAAAATGCTGCACAACTCTCACACACTAACTCCCCACTGCCAAGAAGAGCCAATGGCTGCACCAAAGGACACAAGCCTTTTAATAGGCAGCCTCCTCACTCTGCCTAATGGTAGAGCTGGTCCTGTGTGATTTTTGCTTATAGCGAATGACTTATTTCCTGCAAACCTAATCTGGAATTTCTCAAACCCACACTGAGCGTAGAGAGGAGTTGTGCTGGTGTACAAAATTCAAGCTTCTGCTCAAGGGAAGCAAGTCAAATGCCTCCTATTCACCATGTGCAAAGAGTCACAGGGAATCACCAGGCATCACTGAGCAGGAATGAAAAAATGCTGCCACTCAGCAACAATGTTTAGGAGAACACACCCACCCAGACCCAGACCCACCCACACCACTTTTCAAACCAGAAATTCTCATATAATTGGATATTGGGAGAAATACTTCATGAGGCCTTTAAAAAAAAATGCAAAGTAATGTGTGAATATGGAGAAATGAGCTTAAGAATGGAAAAATGACAAACCAGAATTGTCAGATTTGCTTATTCAGTAGTAGCACTCCCATATGGGGTGAGGTGGGGAGAAGCTTGCATCCTCCTTGCACTGCCTGGTACAGACCCTTCAAGTGTCTCTATTTTCCAGGGATGTCCCTGATTTAGAGAAGCTGTTCTGTTTCTGATTTTATCCCGGAATGTCCCACTTTTCCTTAGGATGTCCCTATTTTCATTAGAGAAATGTTGGAGGGCATGGAGTTATCTGACCCCCAAGCTGTCTAGAGGCAATCCTGCATAGGGAAGGTTTTTTAAAAAAATGTTTTATGTTTTATTATGCTTTTATATATGTTGGAAGCCACCCAGAGTGGCTGGGGCAACCCAGTAAGATGTGTGGGGTATAAATAGTAAAATTATCATTGTGAAATGGGATGTCCCTATTTTCATCGGAGAAATGTTGGAGGGTATGCTGGTATGCTCTGCTCAAAATCAGAACCAAACATCAGGTGGTGATATGGAAGACCAACAAACATGGCAAATGGTCCACACAAACCCAATGTGTGGTGCAGATCAAGCTGTAGAATCCTTGGCAATATGCTAACCTTTCTCAGCAGGGGAGGTGATCTCTAAAGGGATCCCTGAAAGTAAAAAGCTATTCATTTCAAATACCCAGGGGCATCTTAGGCATCATGATTTGTGAATACACCCTCAGTGACCTCGAAAAAGAAGCTGTTTTCAGTAAGCAAGAGGAAGACATGAAATCTACAAATATGCACAGCAAATGCCACAGGCTCTGCAAAGAGCAAGCTTGTGACTACCACACGTATAGAATTTTTTTTGCCCCTTTAAGCTAATATGATGTAGCAAAGAAGATGTGAATGAGGGAACTCCGAGCCCAGGTAAATTCAGCTCACGTTTGAAAGGAGGTTTTGCTTGTTGATTAGGTAATCCTTCTCAAGGAAATGTGCGGCACCAACTGCTTTTCATGCTAGATTAGTGCCCCCGTGGTCAATTTGCTTTTACTAATGTCAGGGCCCTACGGTGCAGGTTCATCTGTCGCATAGCAACTGCATCAGCAGCAGTGGAGGTAGCCATGCATAAAAGATTACACATGATGACAGGGCACAAGTGTGAAGATTTTCAAAATTAGATATAATCTCAGCATGAATATGAACTGCCGAATTGACATGGAAGGTTTTTTTCCTCTCTCTCCAAGTCATCAAGTTTTCCATATTTATCAGTTAAAAGTCATTTAACTGCCGTGCACGTAAAACTGAGAAAATTCAGAGGGCAGTCATTTAGGTAGAGGAAAAACCAATAAGGGAATACAAATAAATGTAAACAGAAAGGGCCTATGCCTCTCCTGTAGCATGCTGTTGACAACAAGGTCTACTTGTGGTGCATTGCATTACAGATCTCCATGGCAGGGTAGATGTTTGAAAACATTTTCTCTCCCCTCCCCCCCCCAAGAAGCTTGATCTCTTCAGCTGTTCCCAATGATTAGCAAGAGAGTAAGTTACTTAGATTACTTCACTTACAAGCGGCACTTGACTTCAGTATGCAACTGCTCACACTGAAAACTGCATTAACATTGCAAGCTTTTTACCAGCATAGCTTTGAATACTCTCTTTCCTATGTTGTTTGTTTTGGGGGTGCATGCACACACACGTGCACACACACACACACACACACTATTGTTGGACCACTCAGCCACAGATGTTATCTTGTTCATCTGCTGACACAGAGCACAGGATCTTCTTCCACTTGACTTGAAAGAAAAGAAACTATGGAATGGTGGCACAAACACGGATTACGTAAATTGAAGCAACCACTCGATCTGGAGCAGGTTCTTCTGTTATCATTCGGGACTTCTATAGTGTTTAAAGGTACTTGTCTTCGAATGCTGCTTCATTATAAATATATAAAATAGATTGCTTTTCTATTTGGGTGGACACATGTTCAGTAGGCTACAGTGAACTTTTGGGGTATGCAACCCATGATTTATGTGTAATCCAGTTCACCAGGATCAAAGATAGCTCCACTCCAGGTCTTACACACAACTTTAAAGGCTAGGTGTTGAGGCAGCTGAGGGCATCGATTTCAAATAATGCATGTTGGCCATTTTACTTTATTCCAAGAGTACATCTTACAAACTTTCGAGTCCCACCCTTTCTCATTTCTGTTTGCAAATACAGTTGCTTGAAAAACAGCTACTACTGCAAAAAATGTAATAGTTTTGTAGACTTGGAAAAAAAGATATAGAAAAGACATTGGCAACCCAAACCAGCAAGGTGCTGGAGTCCTTGGGAGGAAAAGCTGAAGTGTTTGGGACCCTACAGCTTGGGTGGGTGGGTGGTTGGGTGGGTGGGACACAACAAAGAAACAAGTAATAGGAGGTTAACAGAATTTTGACTGGTATAAAGAAATCAGACTGAGGTAATTTTTTGAACTAGTCACCATCCAATGAAACTGACTGGCAGGACACTTGTTCATTTGACGTGTAATGTTATTGCTATCACAAGATGAAGTAATGTCCACTAACTGAGTTGGCTTTAAAAGGACTAGATATGTTTATGAAAAATAAATCTATGAATATTTATTGATGGCTTAATGAAGTTTCCATTTTCAAGAAGAGCATAACTTTGAACAACAGGCCCTGGGGAGAAACAAGAGGAAGGCTGTTTTGGGAAGCCACAAAAAAGGAAAAAAAGGGGGGGAAGAGGTTAAATGGGGTTGGTATCATTTGTATATATCTGTAGCCTGGCAGATACATATATTGAGTTTATAAGAATATAAATACTACCATATTGTTGTCTCCATATTATATTAAAATATTGTGGTCAAATCTGTGCTTCCTCGACAATGTTATTTACCTTCCCCTTTTAATCGTGCAAACTATATTTTGAGACAGTCGTCCTCAAACTGGTGCCCTCCTCCTGATTTGGACTACAACACCCAGCAGCCCAAGTCCCAGTTTGGGGAAGGCTTTTTTGATGGATACAATGGAATGTCTGCTATTTCATACTAAACCATGAGCTACTGAACTCCTGAGACTTGGTTGTTTTTCTGTAGTAGAAAAAAAATCAGAATAGGATGGTTTTTTTCTAAGAAAAAAATGAATTCAGAATTATAGTGGGGTTGAATTTTAATGAAAATAATAGAAATTGAACCTGAAAAGGTGGCCTTAAAAATGTGGTAGACTTAGACCAGGGGTCAGCAACCTTTTTCAGCCGTGGGCC
The DNA here is from genome assembly GCF_965207765.1 of Zootoca vivipara. Taxonomy (NCBI): domain Eukaryota; kingdom Metazoa; phylum Chordata; class Lepidosauria; order Squamata; family Lacertidae; genus Zootoca; species Zootoca vivipara. The sequence continues at coordinate 40,919,423 of NC_142590.1, forward strand.
GGTCCACTGTCCCTCAGACCATGTGGTGGGCCGGACTATTTTTTTTCTGGGGGACGGACGGACGAATTCCTATGCCCCACAAATAACCCAGAGATGCATTTTAAATAAAAGGGCACATTCTACTCATGTAAAAATATGCTGATTTCCAGACTGTCCGCGAGCCAGATTGAGAAGGCGATTGGGCTGCATCCGGCCCCCATGCCTTAGGTTGCCTACCCCTGACTTAGACCCACCCTCAGTTGTTCTAAAAGAGTCTTATTTTTATTTTGGTGTGTTTGAGTTCCTGTATATTGACTGCACATATTGCTTTGATTGGAAGGACAAAAGACTCTGATAACTCTGGAGGGAGATTGTGTCTGTTTCTCTCACACACAAGAGCAGCAGACTGCTGAAAACAGGAACCTGGGAGGTAAATCAGACTAATGAAGCAGCTCAGGTGGTGCAACTTGCGTGGCTTCGTTTGTCACAATGCCTTGAAAGCTGTGTTGCATATGGCAGTGAGAATATGGAAGGCTAGGATATGTTGGGAGGGAGGGGGCGTGTCTAAGAGAATGTTGTTTCATCAGTTCCTCTGGGCTTTCGTTTAACTAGTACCGGTAGTAAGTAATTAACTCCCTTTCTCATGAGTTAGAAAAGTGGCAGCCATTCCTGTCCCTGGACAAATTTGTATATGGGTGAGAAATTATATTGTGACAGTTGCTGCCTTTTGATGCTAAGGTACTTCTATTAGGACAATTAGAGCTGCTTTTACTCTGGGGTGAGGAAGGCATTGAGACAATGATGCTGCATGTGCAAAGAAAGCAGTTTGTTAAAAATGGTGTTTTACTGCAAAGAGAGGAGGGATTTCTAGATTAATTTTTGGATTACACAGATTTCCCAAGGATAAGCAGCTAAATCATTCTCCATCTCAAAGGAGGGCAGGGCAGAATCTGATTTGGGTAATCTAAAACAGCTTTCCCCTGGGAAGGTGTCAGTAATCTTCATGATTGGTAGATAAAATAACTGAAGCTCTCAGGGGTTGTGTTTGAATGCTAGGGACATTTCTCTTATGGAAGTGACAAAGTTGCACTTCAGTGTGGCTCAGCCCAACAGTCCCTGCAGCACAGGTAACGAAAACATTGTTTTCCCATATGGATTTGAGCGTGGAATGTGTGCGGGGTTTTTTGTTGAGGTGGAGGTCGTTTGGAGAGGCAGCAAAAAGGAATGTGAAAGCCACAGTTCTATAATAAAGGGAAAGCTAATTTGAAAAATAAGGAAGGCACCAATCTGGAGACATGGGGTGGCCATGTGTCCCGCTTTGTAGAATACAGTCTTCCATTTGAACATCTGACTAATACAAGTTGAGCTTAGGGCAGCAGCAGCCTTGATGTTCCCCATCAACATGTTGCACCTGGAGAATAGACTGAGCAGCCACACAGCTAAGTCTTCCCCACTATGAAGAAAGATACTGTATTAAATTACATTTAAATTATAGTATCTATATGTTGCTTCTGTGCATATATTTTAGCATATGCATATCTGTGCCGTTTCTTGTACTTAAAAGATAATGTATAAGCATCCATCCTAGGAAGTATACAAAATACTGTTTCTTTGGTCCAAGTTGGGGAGAAAGAATAGCCCCCAGGACTACTGCAAAACAAAATGCCGTGCTCCCAAAAGAAAGCCTTTTTTTTTTTTGGCAGATGAAGAGTCATTTAGGAAAGAGTATTTGCTGGGGCAGGGCTCCATTTGAAAGAGACTGCTTGCTCTCTGTCTGCTCAACTAAGAGCAGGATGAAAGGTCTAAATATCAATTTGCTCTTCTGAGATACTGTGTGGAGTTCGCAGAAAAACAATTGTAGAACAAAACTTTTGGGTTGGATCCAAGCAAGTTCTACCACCTGGAATTAATAGACCTAAATAGATCATGGCAAAAAAAAATCCAAAGAAAAAGAACCATAATTAGTGGTCAGTGTGGAAAGGCCCTAAAATTAGCATTGTACCAGAGTTTGTTGTGTAGCATTCATATTTCTTGGGATATCCTGCCCATTCTAATTTGTTCTCTCATTTGTTCTAAGCCCTAGAGTTAGACGAATCATGTTTTCTGTGTGTGATCCCCTCTTTGGCAGGGGTGTAATTTTCCCCTTTCTTCTCTCTCATGAAAAATGCTCATGCTCTTGATATTTTCTTACTGCACTCTTAACTTTAACATCTATTGCATATATGGGCTATCAGTTAAGAGAGAAATTTAAGTACAGTAAAAGGAAGTGCAGGGAACATTTCACGGTTCCAGTGTAATATGCCAAGGGGAATAAATGATCTCCCCACATGGAAAGCAGCCAGAAGACTGTCCAAGCTCCCAGAATGTGCCCATACTAGTAAGTTTCTGTTTAAAGAGAGAGAGAAAATGACTCACTATGATGACTTCTGAATTGTACTTTTTAAGAAATAAAGCAAACTTTTAAGTTAGCTAGCACACAAAGGCCTGGCTCTGATCTGTCTGAAATTGGGCAGAGTTAATCTCACCTACCGGTATGTGAAAAAAAGAAAAATGTTGTGCCCATTTTGGTTTCCCAATGTAAGTCAGTGGGTGGGCTGAAGATCAAGATTTCTAAAATTTGATCCAGAAATTGGGGGCCAATCTAAATTGCCACATCCAGCTCTGGTGGCACCAGATGGTTGAATAGTGACGTTTCCCCCCCCCCCCCACATGTCAAACTGTACCTGCAGGGGTGGAGGAATCTGGCCCGCTGGGCAAAAGCGTTCGCCAACACCATGATGGTGTCTGCTTTCTTTTCAGTTGTTGTTGTTGTTGTTTAGTCGTGTCCGACTCTTCGTGACCCCATGGACCATAGCACGCCAGGCACTCCTGTCTTCCACTGCCTCCCGCAGTGGAACTTCTTTTCAGTATCTTTCCTAATATTCCCTTAACATGCTATCTTCCCTGTTTAGGGAAGTTTTTAATGTTTGATGCTGTACTGTTTTTAATATTCGGTTGGAAGCCGCCCAGAGTGGCTGGTGAAACCCAGCCAGATGGGCGCGGTATAAATAATAATAATAATAATATATTATTATTATTATTATTATTTATCTTCTGCTTATCCCTGCTATTGAATGCTGAGTAGATGGTTTCAATGAGCTGTCTTTCACATACCCCTAACATCTCTCTCCTGGAGAATCTCAGCCAGTTCAGATCCAATCAGCATGTATACAAAGCTGGATCTTTTGCTTCTGAGTGCATCCCCTTAGACTTACCCCAGTGATGAGTTGCAGTGAAGCTTCACCATATATTGCATAATTAGCATACCTATATTGGGACTGTGATTCTTACCAAAGTATCTACATTTCAGCGAAGGTGCAGCTTACATGTGGGATTCAGCTCATAGCCAGCAGGATTTCATTATGATTTAGAGGGTTTTGTTTTTGGAGTGGAATTCATTTTAATTAAGTCCTCTGTGTCTTTTTCATCTTTTTACTGTGTTTTTCATAACAAATAATGTATTCTAGTTGTGTAATAAGTAGCAGCGGCATTGCTACTGTGATATTTCAAATCTAATGGGATGATTAGTGAATGCCAGTTACACAACCGGAACTGAACCTTGTGCATTTTAGGCAGCAAGCTGAATGTGACAAATGTGTTCTATGTGTTCTACTGGCTAAAGCTAAAGTATTTTCTTATGGCTTGCTTGCCATTACAAAGTTTTTCAGATGAGGAACTGTGATGCATGATTGTGCTGTTAGTCTTGGCCCCTGAACTTGTACGATACTGCATACAGGATGATAATAATCCCATGCTTGTTCATGGCAGAAGTAGAAAACCTTTCGTACAGCATTAACATGGAACACCAGTCCCAGTTTGAGAAAACAGTTGCGCTTTCTTGATAGTGCTAGCATCCTTAAACAATAGTCCCATAAGAATAGTTCCTAGGATTAGGCTTTATGGTCCAGGTGCTGAACATATGGCAGGCTGTAGAACTGTAACAGATTTCAGAATTCCTACATTTGACCCTCGATGTTCAGAATGGAGAACCTGTGGCCCTCCAATTGTTGTTCAACTCCTATTCCCATCATCTCTGAGCTATAGCAATGGTGCCTAGGACTGATGGGAAGACCACAGGTTCACCATCCCTGATCAACACCCTTATTAACTTCTAAACATGTCATACAATTCCATTTGAGAAACAGGCAAGACACTATGCAGTGGTCAGTTGGCAACTTTCATGAAAGCCACAATTGTCTCTGGATATATGTTTTGTTTAATTTTCTTGGGAAAGACCTACACACATCTAAACTTTTCTTTTCATCAGAGTGTCCTGGACATCTAAACTTTTCTTTTCATCAGAGTGTCCTCAGATTTGCCTAACAACAAAAAAATAATCAGCTAGCAATTTTAATAACACATACCTGTCTTTCTAGTTAAGCTCTAGTGAACTCTTCCAATGGCAATACACAGAAAATGGTGTGTCTTCCTTCCTATGACATTTTTGTTGCCTGCAAAAATAAATAAATGGTCTCTTAGGGTAAAAAGTGATCATTTTGTGTATTTGGTTAAAAAAAGAAAAAGAGAATTTCGGGCAAGGACTATTTGGTGAGAGAGCCCCAGCAGAGATTTAAAAACACAGAACACTCAGCAAAGTATGGAAATATAGGCTGTTTGACCTTTAAAATATCCCCTTTCTAAGTTGCTTCCAAAGTTTCCCACTACCCTTAGCATAGAAAGAGACCACACATTTGGTAAGTTAAAAATGGTTTACTTACAAATTCTTCAAAGGTCAAGTTCATGTGCTTTTCCATACAGCAGCAAGAAAAGACAGGCAGTACAACTTAATTTAGAAACATTTGCCAATTTTGAAACTATTTGTACAGAAACACAAATATGGACTGCTAAAGTCATATGATCTAAGCTTGGAGCATCCAGTATAGACAACCTTACTTGTTGAGTTCACATGGTGGAAAAAATGAGAGAACAAAGAGCTTGGTCAGGGCAGTCTCAAGCAGGTTGCGCGCCCTGGTGCTGAGGGGCAGAGATCGCTCCGGTGCCCCCGCCCTCGCAGGGCGCAGCATGGTTTCCGCGCGCTTCGCCACGCGGCGCCCTGCCTACCGGCCTGGTGCCCTGGCGCACTGCGCCACTGGCGGTCTACTTAGAGCCGGCCCTGAGCTTGGTAACCTTTCCTCCCAAGGTGAGAGGGTGTGACCTAGCTAAGACTGGCAGGACAGCTTACTCTATGGTCTTAACTCCGTCATACATTAACTAGAGTTAAGCATGTTGGTTATATGAGGCTGGATAGATCCCACAAAAAGTGGGAGATGGACACTTGGTCTAAGTCCTGCTCCTCACCTACCCATTAGAGTCAGTGTCTTGAATGATGGGCTATAGGCTATTCCAATTTATGAAACCACAGAGTAAAATGAAACTTGTGTCCTGGACTTTAGGAAAATCTTATATTTGGTCAGATTGGCACCCTGCACATTTTGATTCAAAACTTGCCACCTAGCAGGCCTAAATTCCTTTTTAAAAAAGAAAAGAAAGAAAGAAAGCTCAGGTTTCGGGTCCCCTTGTAGACATTTCCCCTTGTGAAATTGCTCCAGTTACACCATGGATAATCTGGCCTTGCCCATCTCTCCTGACCATTGGCCATGTTGGCTAAGGCTCATGACACTTTGAGTCCAACAACATCCTTGCTTGTAAAAATGGTTTGCTAAAGTTATTGGAATTCCATTTTGGTAACAAGGAAATGCGTACTGTACTCTGCTTTTTTGCTGTAGTATTTTTCTTATGCTATTTGTTCATCTTCCACATCCTTCCCATAAGAGTGTATCCATTCTGAGTAGATTTCCCCCCTACTTCACTTAATTTTTTTATTTATCCAGCTGAATTGTCCAAAATATAATATATTTCTTTTTGAACTCATATGCAAATGGGAAATGAAAAAAGAGCATATTACAGACACCTTATATAGAGTAGAAAGAAAAATAGCCTTCATTTATTTTTGTCAGGTAATAGCATTTTGCCGCTTGAAAGAACAATCATGCTTCCCCTTTTATCATGTTTTGTGTTTTTTGTCTATCATACCTTTTCAGCATAAGAATACTTTGCTATCTTCTCTTACCACATGATATTTTGCTCTTGCACTGAATATTCCATTGTGCAATTAGCATTTTCTAATTAAACAATACAATTTTTCAGTATTAATAGCTCCTATATATCTTTTTTTCCTCTGTACAGATACCCTAACAGTACAATCCTATGCATGGTTGCTTGGAAGCCAGCCCAACTGAGTTCAACTGGATTTACTCCTAGGTAAGTGTATATAGGACTGCAACCCTAATTTCTCATTAACAATTTCACTTTACACCAACGCAGAGTCCATAGCCTCTCCATCGATTAGATGTGGGAATTCTGATTCTGCTTCTACTTTATGGAACAAAACAAAGTAGAACATTCTGCTTCTACTTTATGGAACAAAACCAACAAAATCCAGCCATAATCTCTGACTGTGGCAATAATAAAAGTGTGCAATTTCATTTATCCAAGTGGCTGGGACATCTAAAACATTAATATAACATTTTAGATAGCAGTGCTTCTAGGTCATTTGTGGGTACATGAGGAATCATAGAATTATAGAGCTGGAAAGGATGCAAGGGTCATCTAGTCCAACCCTCTGCAATGCACTAATCTCAGCTAAAGCATCCATGACAGATGGCCACCCAACCTCTGTTTAAAAACCTCCAAGGAAGGAGAGAGCCCGCCACCTCTCATGGGAGTCTGTTCCACTGCCAAACAGCTCTTACAATCAGAATGTATAGGGATTCAATCCAGTTTTAGCTATATAACAACAAAGACCCCTGAAAGGCAATTCACATTCCCTATGCAGATAAGCATTGACACCTGTTGTTGCCAGGTAAGCATGCATAGGATTGCAGCCTAAATCACCCAAGATGGTTCTGAATTTGTTTCCTCATTCTACCCTATGCTTTATGGATTTGTAGATTTGCAGCATTTTGTGTGTGATGTAGATATTAATTTTCTTAGTAAGCGCAAGCTACATCTGTTTTTGAAACGAGATAAGCATAGTTATAACCAGCATAATTTAAGTGGCTGAAACAATGAGTGAATCATTGTGAATAGTACAACAGGAGAAAAGAAATAAGCAAAGCAGATTCAAATGCACAATTCATGGCAAATTGGTACTTTGTAGACTCTCCACTGTGTAGTAGTTTTGAAGTTCTCTCTAGTAACCTCTGATAGATTGATATTCCAGCTTTATAGTCAAACTTTTTACATAGTTTAATAAGCTCAGCTCTTGATCCCTTTCTTTTAGGGTTCATCTCTGTATGAGCTTATGTCTCCTTTTATCTCCTCATCTCTGTATGAGCTTATGTCTCCTTTTATCTTATCCCAACTGACTTCCTCCCCTCCAGCTAAGGTGCCCCCATATCAAAACCATAATGGCAGTAGCTAAAAAAGCCCAATATGTTCTAACCATAACACATGTAAAGGGAAAGCAATTGTAACAAACATCTTCAAATATCACATAGTATTTTGGCATCAAGGGGCTATTCTATCTTCTCATACCAAAATAGTAAGGGAAGGATGAGCAGCATGCACTTCTTCATCACATGCCAACATGCACCTATCAAAACCACCACCCAATACCAAGTGCTGAAAGAAGTGCCAATAGAAAAGGTAAGGGCCAAAACATAGAGCAAGGTGCCACAAACCCATCTAAAGACAGGTGGTCTATCCAAAACTGGCAAGATGAAGAAACAACAATACAGGACAGGCAGAATCTTAGGTGTGGTAATCATGCAAGCAAGCATAGATGCAGAAGACATAATAAGGCACAGTAGGAGCACTGGGTAGCTGAGGGACTCTTAATGAGTTTGCAAGGTTTGTACTTATTACAAGTCAATCAGATCAAACGGGTATGATGCAAGTTTAATAAACCAACTCAAATCAAAAGTATTGCAGTTCCTATCTGCCACAAGGTCACCTTTGTTAATTCATGGTTGAATGGTACAGGGTGCAGCAGCAGCAGAGCGAAGGTCCATGCTCAAGATGTGTAGTGCTGACAAGAAACAACTGCACTTCATAATAACAAGCAATCCTAGCTGGGTAGTGAGAGGTTGTTGCAGTCAATAGTGTTCATAAGAGGCCATGGTTACAGGGCCTGAATCGATGAAGGAGACTTACTCAGCACAAAATAGTGTATGGGAATCAAACTCATAAAGATTCTTACTGGCAGGAATAGAAAATTTGTAATCTAGACAGCAAATGTAAGTACCAGGTGAGCGGATGCTAAAGCTGCTTTTTAAAAAAAGGGGGGGGGGAAGAGATCCACAAAGGTATTTAAAATTTCCTGTCTAATGTTTCCAGTCCATTAGACTGTCTAAAGCTGTCCATTTAAGGCACCAAGAATATTCTGTAATAAAACAGCTGCATCCTCCTTCATTCTAGCCACTGCAGTGTCATTTCATTATATCATCAGCAAATCTAATATAGTCATGTGTAAATCAAAGCAGGGGATGGAACGATGCAACTGACGTTGAAATTTCAGATGCTGTTGGTACACATATTTCTTGGAAAAATGATCTTAACCTTTACTAACAAGTTGCTATCTGATTAGTCCCAAAGAAAATCCTATTAAAGAGACATATGTACAAACCCCTTTTCTTCTTACAAACTAAAACAATTCTCCCCTTCTAATCAAATTCATGAGCATTTAAGTTTTCAAGGGCTTAATGGGGTCTCATGGCTAGATGGCACATTAGAGAGAGTAGAAGATATGCCATAAATGTATTATGGAAGCTTTTACTGGGAACCTCTCCCATGTCACAAATTAGTGCAGTTTTAATCTTCTCCTAATGCAGATAATAGAATCAAATGCTTTACCAGAAGAACATACAATGCATGTGTAGTATTGAATTCCACCCATTTCCTATTCTACTGCATTTCCAAAAATAGGAAGTGACTTCTATAATTCTACAATGCAGAGAGAAATATAATAGATGTATATGTCTGCAAGGTAGCAGTCCTACACACACCTGCTTGTAAGTCCCAGTGAACCCAATGGGACTTGCTTCTGAGTAGACCTGCAGTTCCCAGAGTTGCCTGTGGAGATTGAATGGTTATAAAGGTCCTAAAAAACTCTTGGAGTTGGTTTGCACGATGTGGTGAGCGAAACAATGGCTTAATAAGATTATGTGAACCTGAAGCCTTTGCTCCTCCCTGCTTCTTTTTCTTGCCATGCTGCCCTGAGCTAAGGCAAAGTTGGCTTAGCGTGTCATCTGAACTGGGACTTGTGGTGAAGCTCTCTTCTCACTAACTGCAAGCTGTAGCCAAGAATGAACCCTGGTTACAGCTCACAGCACGTGAGAAGAGACCTCAATCACAAGCCTGGGTTCAGTCAACACTGAGTTCAGTGTGGTGCAGGAGTGAAAAACACCAGAGAGGAGCAAAGCAGCAATCAGCTCCTCTCAGGGTATCCACCTACACGGTACCAGTAAACCATAGCTTGCATTATTGTATCATGCAAACCAGCTCTTATTAGGGAGTAAACCCCACTGAACACAGTGGAATTGGTTGACATGTAGACCTGGACAGGATTGTTCTGCACAATTCAGTTTAACTTTGTGGTATAGGTGAGTATATCCCCTAAGTGATATAAGATTATTTTATTCACTTTACGGACAACAATGAGAAGGGAATTGTGCTAGTAGTTGTTGTTTTTTAAGCAGCATTTTAAGATTTTTGTTCTGAATGTATGAGTCATGAGGCACATTTGATACTTTTTTTTTATTGTAAGGGGGGAAATTCAGGTTTTTGTTTTAAATTAGAACGTAAGGACACAATAGCAGCTCTGCTAGATCAGACCAAAGGTCCATCTAATTCAGTATCTTTTCCCCACAGTGGCCAGCCAGATACATATAGGGAGCCCACAAGCAGACTGCAGCCTACCTCATCTATTTACCAGAAATTGAGTGACTGTTTCTATAGCCTTGTTGCTATAACTCCATTTTCTGGCATCCAATGAAGTAGACTCAACGTGTATGAAATCTTACTGCCTTAGAATATGACATTTGTCTCTAAGGAGCTACACAAGCTATACATTTTTAAAAAATATATAACCACTGCCACAGTTTACTACTAGCATTTTGATTGTGTTCTTAATGTTATATGTCCTGAGACTTCAGGGGTAAGGCAGAATAAGATTCCATAAATAAATACTGCAATTTTATCGTCTTAGAATTCAATGAATGTTGTACTTTTTAGAGGGGAGGGGGAAAGAGGTGTAAAAATCAAGCCTAGTCCCATTGTATCCCAACAACTGTAATTGAGTATGACAGTTTAAATTTCAGCAACATTATCTGAATGTTAGTAATTATTTTTACCTTGCTGATTTTTTTGGGAGGGGGAGGGGATTCCTTCTGGGATATTCTAGAAATGGTGAAGTGCTCTCCTTCAACCTTAAAGTGCACTAGGACTAAAACTGGGCCTGGTGTCTGGCCTAACTGGATTGAATCTTAGCCTGACATACCATTGCTCCCTCTCCCACAAAAGAGGGATAGTGGTGGTTAGGCCTTGCTAGAGTGAACTGAGGCTTAGCACATAAGCATAGCAAGCCTGGATAATTGCTGATGACCCATCAAGTTGAAGAGCATACCCTCCTTTCCATGGAGACAGTGGTAGTGCATTTGGCATGGAGCTAACAAGATGTAACAGGTAATAAATACTCTAAAACACCAGAGAACATTCAGCAAAACAAAATAATACCCTTGATGCTACAGAGTGAAGTCTAATTTGTATGCCCTTTGATGCCTTCTGTCTGTGGGGACACACTGAATAACTGTTTGCAACCATGACAGAGTGCTTTGATAATTGCAATGTCAATGGGCACTTCACCCAGCCCAGAAAGTGAGTAAACGATGCTGCCAGAGGTCATGTGACTCAGATGTGTATGGTACCTAACCCCCATTGGTAGGTATTCAGTCTTATTGTGTGTAAACAAATACTGAGGAGAAGCTATGTTGTCACTCTTTGGGTTAGAGCTCTCCACAAGGCCAAACTCTGAAGTGGGGAGCCACCCTGAGTGATTTAAAACCTTGCACAATCAGCAAAGTTGGGGACTGTCCAGGATGGGAATTGGGGACACTGTGCTCCCGTCATCACACTATTATCTGAACAGTCATTTCCGTAAGGCCTACTACCTCAGTGATTTGATCCCATGACTCTTATGCTGTGGCGTGCCATCAAACTGTTTTGTCTTGTAAGCTGTTTTACTGTCTGCATGAAATGGCTCTATGAGGTCATCTGGGGAATTTTAGGTGAAGCAGTGTTAAACTGATGTTACTCTGTTCCATTTCTCCTTTTTGTCTGCTTCAAGTGACATGGTAAGTTTGTGTTTGGAAGCCGTAATATACCTTCACTAGCATCAGTCACCTGAGACAGTTTCTGAATAGAGAATGCTAAGGCACATGCTCTGGTAATAGTTAATTTTAATTCAATTTAGATTAGTGTAATGCATTGTATCTTTGAAGACCGCTTGATTGAAAAAAAGTATAGAGCCAAGATCACTCACTGGGACCAGTTGAAGGAAACATATCTCATCAGTCCTGAAACCAAAACACTGGCTACAGCTGCATTTTTGAACACAAATGTTGGTTAAATCCCTAAATATAATATTAATAATGAAAAAAGTGTTAAAATCATCACCATAGGCCCTTCTCTCAGCTTCTTAGATATTTCTTACCATCTCTTTCCTTTGTTTCTTTTTAATATTTGTCAGCTGCTCTGGAAATCTTTTGACTGATAGAAAAAGCTGCAGTAAATAAGGAAGGAGAAAGAAAGCAGTCTATTGATTACGTTGTCATTTGCTGAGATAGCTTCAGCGTTCGTCCAGCTTTCATTTGACACTCAATAAAAGAAGTTTAAAACTGCATGTTTGCAAGTTTAATTAACTTGTTGTTCATTGAACAGAAATCCTGCAAACAGTTTGCTATGTAGCCACCCACCACCCACCTTCACTCGATACTCCCAACAGCTATTCTGGAATTTGAGCCAAATGTCCTCAAATTTTGGATTTTAAATTGTTTTCTACTGCATTGAGCACCCGCTCAATTGGAAAGATGACTAAGAAGTGGTATGAATAAATAAAAGAAAATATATAAAAACAAGGTCTAGAAGACAATATTAGCAGTTGCAGTGTTTTGTGCCCGCTTAGGGGAAATGTTAATAAGGCAGCTTGCTTTTTCATTTGTGCCTTGTTTAAACTTCCTGCATCTCTAGCTTTAAAAAAGCATAGGCAATTGATCAGGAATATTTACACATACAGACATTTACTACCATTATTCGTATTTATTTTATACTACATGATTATTATTTTAACCTGCAGAGTACAGTGGTACCTCGGGTTAAGAACTTAATTCGTTCTGGAGGTCTGTTCTTAACCTGAAACCATTCTTAACCTGAGCTACCACTTTAGCTAATGGGGCCTCCCGCTGTTCTCATCCTGAAGTAAAGTTCTGTTTGAAACAATTAAGATCTTTCTAACTTATTTCTGGCTAATAACTGTGTCATGGAATCACGTGACCTGATTGAACAGCTGTATAGGTCAACTGAGGGACGCGGGTGGCGCTGCGGTCTAAACCACAGAGCCTAGGGCTTGCTGATCAGAAGGTCGGCAGTTTGAATCCCCATGACGGGGTGAGCTCCCGTTGCTTGGTCCCTGCTCCTGCCAACCTAGCAGTTCAAAAGCACATCAAAGTGCAAGTAGATAAATAGGTACTACTCTGACGGGAAGGTAAACGGTGTTTCTGTGCAGTGCTCTGGTTCGCCAGAAGCGGCTTTGTCATGCTGGCCACATGACCCGGAAGCTGTACGCCGGCTTCATCAGCCAATAACGCGAGATGAGCACCGCAACCCCAGAGTTGTCCGCGACTGAACCTAATGGTCAGGGGTCCCTTCACCTTTACCTTTATAGGTCAACTAAATTTTGACTTTCTGTGGGTATGCTTCAGCCATTTTGTTTGGTTTATTCAGTGTCAGTCACATAGCTGCCAAGTCCGGGTCGTAAAGATCCGGGATCGGCAGCGTGCGCATGACCGGAAGTTGCGTGACGCGACTTCCGGTGGCCCTTCGCCCTTCTATGGGCATCAGAAAATGGTGGCGCCAGCGCCGAAAGTCGCTTCCGCGCATGACCGGAAACACGTAAAAGCAACTTCCGGCGGCGCCATTTTCTGGTGCCCATAGAAGGGCAAAGCGGCACCAGAAAAATGGCCGCCGGGAAGAAGCGAATTTAAGGAAAAATGCTGGGATTTATCACCAAACGGGAGACCGGCGGGCATAGCTGCCAAGTTATCCCTTTTTTACAGGGATTTTCCCTTATGCTGAATAGGCTTCCTCGCGAGAAAAGCGAAAACTTGGCAGCTATGCCGCCGGGAAACAGTAAGAAAAAAGGGGTTTTCCCGGCGGATACGGGATACTTGGCAGCTATGCAGTCATGAGGACCTGATAACTTCATTGGCTGGGGAAGTCTGCTATGTTTGATGGCGTTTCTATCAATTCAGATATTTAGTGAAATATTGTGATGGTAGTAGGATAAATGCCTGCTAATAAATTGCTGTTCACAGTGACCAAGAATGGAGCTGCCCAGGGAATAAAAGCTTAGCCGATGTCACTGTAGCAGAAACTCATTCTTAAAGCGTTAACAAAGGATTTTTGGTACCAGTTGCCAGGTTCTTTCAGCTTACACCAAAAATGCATTTTGTTGTAATGCTTTATATTTGGAAGTCAAACTCACAGCATGAGCTCAGCTATTGCTCTGAGAGAGATATGTGATTATCCAGTGTAAGATTAGAAAAGCTGATTTGGGGATTCATAGAAAGGAAGCATGTACCTTCTCTAAAGGTTAACTTTGAGTTATACAAAATGCATTAAAGATGAATGCTCTCTGCCAGTATTAAGACTCTTCAGAATTTCACAATGAATGAGCTACATGTCATCAATTATTTACGGAGGGCTTCATAGTGTAGCCGTTCCAGAGTAATATCGAGATCCATGTATCCTGAAGGTTGCTGGAATGGAAAGAATGTTGCCAGTGATATTTGGTGAAATAAGTACAGTAGAAAGGTCACCATGAGGAGGTGTAAAATTACAGGATATCTTGGTCATGAAATTCAGCTGAAACAAGATAAGAAATTATTAATCTGTCCTCGGAGTGAAACCATGCATTGGCAATTCTATAGTGAACTGAATTTCACTTTGGTTTTTGTTTTAAGGGGAAACCTGAAAGGGGAGGAGGATGGACTAAGATTTCAGAATTTCCCCACAGTATAAATGTTGTTTTGACAAGGTTTTAAGTTTGATCTGGCAGCAGCTCCTCAAAGAGTCCCTCCCCACTCTCTTTTACTTGTACAAATACAGAGTTTAGTTCTCTTTCTTGCTCCTTTTCTCTCTGTGTGTGTTTGCCTGGAGCAATCAGAAGTAGTACGTTTTCCTAATAGCTATTCACATTTAGTTTTCATATTATTGCTCTTCAAGGTTTGCAATGGTATTTTAGTTTTAATTTGACAGAAATTAATAAGTAGATGGGGAAAGAAATTGTACATCATGCCTGCATGGCAGTAACTGTCACACTTCCTAATTTGTTAGACAATAGGAATAATCTACCACTTCCAATTTAGGCTCAGCAAAATAAACACATGTATATTAATGATCTTCAAATATTTCTGTGCAGCCAAGCATGTTGCCTTTATATAGAACAGCATCAGATCAATAATTAGTGGCTGTACATTTTAATAATTCAAAGTTTTCATTAATATTGTTTTTGTTTTGTGCATTTTGCATTTTAATGTTTCACAAACTCAGGAAACTTATTGGATTTGAAGGGAAACTATTAATAAATAAAAATCACTTCATTTTGTCTTAATGCCGCTTACCCAATGTACTATGCAAATACCCAGTAGAACCTCTTTTTACAGTAATAGGAAGAGGCTCACCGAAAGCTTGCAGAAGAAGTCCCATTTAGCACCACTTTGTTCAGCATATTAGTATTCTCTGTGGTACTTAATTATTCACTGTTTTAGATTTTAAATTAAGAATAAATACTATGCATGAATGATAATTTATGTTGAACAATGGGGATGCTCTCTTTAGTCCAACATAGAGTACATTTCCTTAGGTGTGAATTCTGGTCAATGATATCTTCTCTTGACATATATTCTGATTGCTAGGGATTAAAATGTATTTCTAGGGATTAAAATGTATTTCTTAAAGCATTAAAACAGGAAAGATGGGGTAGGACAAGCTGCAATGGCTAGACTGTTAAAGTTAGCACAGACATTTTAATTCTAATTACATGTGGGAAAGACTTGTTTCCTTCATTAGGTGGGCAGACAACAGTTCAGAGTTTCCGTGCTGTGTTGTTTCCTTTTTAAAATGGGTTTCCTGTCCTGATAGAACATAATGCAAGCAAAATGTTTCACTACCTTCTTGAAAACATCACCTGAATCAGCACACTAAGTGTCTCAGTATAACAGTGGGAGCCATTCACATAACCACTTTTGAGCAGCGTTTTCCATTTGGCAATTAAAGTGCTTTTTATCTCTGCCCCCTTCCTTATGCCAACTCAGAATTTAAAGGTGAGGTAGTAATGCAATTGTCTGAATGTTTCATCACTACAAATACTTCAAAAATATTGTGTCCAGCACTGCAATAAATCAGTGTTCCATGACCATACTGGGATATTCAAACCATTGCTTCCACATTTGGTCCAGGATGACAAAAGAAATAAGACTGCAATCCTATACACATCCAGGAGTAAGCTCAAACAGAACTCAGTGGGGCTTACTTCTGAGCAGACATCTCTATGCACTGTAAGTCTCAGAATTAAATATGTGAGTTAGTCTTTATTTTCTGTTTAACAGAGAATTTTGGCACTACCAAATTTCCCCAATAAGGGGCTGCTATTTAGTAAATTTACTGTTTGTTTACAAAGAATAATAAAATATTTCCCAAAATGGGGAATAAACTTTCTAAGAAGTGTAACTGTCTACAGCAGTTTGTTACATCTACCATAGGAGGCCACACAGATTACCAAGGATGCAATATAAAAAGCAAGCTATGTTCTGCAGCACTTGCCTATACCCACCCAATGTTTTTCCGATGAATATGGGGACATTCTATTCAACAACAACCCGCCCTTCTAACTGGGTTGCTCAAGCTACTCTGGGCAGCTTCCAGATTATATAAAAACATAATAAAACATTAAGCATTAAAAGCTTCCCTAATGCAGGTCTGCCTTCTGATGTCTTCTAAAGTTTGTATAGTTATTTATCTCCTTGGCTCAAGGGTTGCATAACTCCATACCCTACAATATTTCTCTGATGAAAATAGGGACACCCTAAGGAAAAGCAGGACATTCCAGGATCAAATCAGAAATCAGGATGGCTTCTGGAAAATAGGGACACTTGGAAGGTCCACAGCCCACCTATACCTATCTCTCTACCTGATTCCTGTTCAGGTTACTTGGGAGCAATGTTTACTGGACTGCACTGCCAACGACGATTTATTACAATGGCAACAAGGGACATATTGGACAGAAAACTATGTGCAGGAGCTGTTATGTGATGGTTTCATTCTCTCCATAAGGACAGCATGGTTGGGTTTATCCCCATTGCTTCACATTCAGAGAGTTTAAATAAAAGGGGGGAAAGGGAGGATAAAAATAATTCACTATTATCTCAGTAACATGGTCCTGTTAACTGGGACACCAAATCTAGTGATCTGGTCTTAAATTAATAGCAGGGAGCCAAAAATATGGGACATTAATAATCCTCTTTATATATTAGGGTCATGGATAGCCTTTTCTCAGTGTCTCCAAAGTTTTATGCAAAGCAGCGAAAAACTTCAGTTGTATTTTTTAAGCTCCCTCCACGTTGAATTTTAAATAGTTTGTAAGCTGGTGATTTGCTAATATGAAAAGAAATGAACTTTAACACTAATAGATTGGAAACAGGGGCTTCTGAGTGAACACATGTGAATATGCTTTTCCAGCCTGTTGGCTATTGCTGTAATGCTTTGAATCTTGGGCTGCAGTCCTATACCTGTTTACCTGGTTGTAAGCCCAGTTCTTTAACGTGTGTGAGAAATGGTTTTACACTGTCTTTCTACTTACTTTGACACCTTCTTGAGTTCTTTTCCTGCTGTTTACAAGGGAAAACACCTTAACAAGGCTTAAGGCACCTAGTTATTTGAAAATTATTTGGGAAAGGGAGCAAACTATATTTTTCCAGCCTTGGGTTGGGGTGGTGGACCTAAGCCCTAAACAGATGTGCTTGGAAGGAGGGGCCACCAAGTGGCACTTACTACTTCTTGGAAATTTTGCTTGGGATCACTGCACAAGACACTATTCCTGGGAATGACAATTGTTCCATCAGGGTTAATATCAAGTAGACCACTTCACCAAAGCTCTTCTGCTATTAACAGTGGTGTGACAGGTAGAAGTGGACCAGGTGCAGGTTTCCCATCCACAATAAGCAAAAAAGTATTGCATGTCTTTTTGTTCACCTGTTCAAGTTGAAATAACCTCTGCGAGAGAAAAAAACAGGAATCAGTGTGACGTTTACCATGCAGAATCCAGAGAAGAATGCAACTCTTGGTACAAAGGAATGCAGTAAGCACTATAATCGGGAGAACAGGATTGTCACTTTCCAATACAGTACTCATTTCCAATACAGTACTCATTAATTAAGTTACGTACAAATTGTAAATAGAGCTAAGGCTGATTTTTAAGAAACTACCAATGTAAACAAAAAATCCCAGTTCAGGTTGGTTTAGAACTGGCCAGGTGGCTCCTAACAACATCTTAATTTCATACAATCTGTTCCAGTGCCAAATGGCCCAATGTTATATTTATAGCATCAAACACCCCACTCAAAAAAGTCCTCATCATTCTCAAAGCTGAAGTATACTGTGTGTAAAGAATATGAGCAGTAAAATTGGATATGTTTTTCCCTTATGGGAAAGTGTTCTCTTGTAATCTTTGCCGATCTGAGAAATGTAACAAGTACATGAAAATTACAAGCTGCTATCAAAATTACTGAGACTAAAACTGCCATTTTATCCTGCATTAGACCCATTTTACCATTGTTAGAGGGATACATCTCAGCAATTTTAAAATTATTTGAGTCATGACAGAAAGACTCATAACTGCAATATTTATCTTTCAATTTCAGATTAGGATGTTCCTTAAGGCTTGGAAAGATGACACATGATGGTGTTTTTTTGTAGGTACTGCAGAAAAGTTTCTGCAGTAAGTAAGTAATGTATCAAGATTGGAGCTACTGATGATGTAGGATTTAATTTTATCTGTTTTGCATTCATAGTATAATAAATAAAAAAAGACTTTAGCTGCTGCTGAAGAGCTGTGCCAGCTACTAACAGAAATTCAATTTATAGTTGCATATTTTTTAACAGTGAGCTTTAGAATGCATTTGATTAAATTCTGCTTTCCTGTGGACTTAATGAGAATTTTAATTCTCCAGAGGTTTTCAGCAGACCCAAAGGTAAAATGAGACTATCGAGTCTCAGCGAGTGCAAGTAACTGACTTCTTTGAACATAAATAAAATCCATAAGTGTGCCTGCATATATTACAATATTGCCGTGATACATATTGGCAGAACAATAAATAGCACAAAGATTTACAATCCATTCACTCTTCCTCTTTCTCAATATAGGAAAAAACTCTATTGTGTATACTCTCCAGAGAGCCAACATGGCTCCTCCCCGCAGGAATCCATTATTAACAGAGTGGATTAGGTGAATTAGTTGGTTAAAAATACACATACATCCATATGCAAAAATCATAGAAGTTACTACCAATGGCCTATCAAATGAGCTATGTCGGGTGCATGTTGTCAAGACTGCTTATCTTGGATTAGTATACCCTTGAATGTGATTTAATCATCATTAGCCATCTTTTGTTCACACAATCTGAGCAATTAAGGTGTGCAAGGAGGCTGATCCTTTCTTTCGAATTCTTTTCATGTTTGTCAATTAAAGGATTTTCATATTCCTAGGTTAATCATGGTATTTTGCCAGTGTTGTGGCATTGATTGATGATATTTTGGCATTCTACCAATTTAGGATTCAAATATCTACCTGAGTTCAGTGATTAACTCCGTTTGGTGCACCTGGCCTCGATTGCATCTCAACTAATTGCCCCTGTGCCCTCAGCTGTATGCAGCTCTAATTTCTCCTCACCAATAAGACACAACAGACATGTTGGTTAACAATTGCAGTGTGAGTGCATGCTGCAATTAGGGTATCCACCTTCCCGCCCCCCCTTATATGAGGAAAGCTTATCTCCATCTCCTTATTCTGCAGTTGTTAAAGGCAGAGAGAGCCATACAAGAAGAGCGTAGCAATCGTGTACAGTTTATGATTGTCAGAAATTTAAAAAATGAGAGCATGATTGTGACAGGATGATCTTTGTTGTTGACTGACATGTGATTTGAACTCTCAGGTCTTGCCCTTGTGAGGCAAGTTGTGGAGACTGCCTTCCCACAGCTGCCTAAATATCCTCCTTTAATGGGTTTCCCCAACGCAATCTGAGACTACATCGTCATGTCTGCCTTTGCTCTTCCCGCTTCATACCTCTCCTGGTCCTGGGAGAGCAGAGGGGTGGGGAGCTTGTTACAGCAGGAAGGGGAGACACCCTTGCTTCTGCACTAGCTTGACATCTCTGCTTCTTGGCCTCTATTCTCTTCTGCTTCCACTTCTGATTCTGGAGTTCTCTGCCACAGATTCTCCCTGTTCACTAAACCCTGTTGCCACTTCAGCTTCTGACACCTTCTCCCAGTCTTTTCCCTCTAAAACCCATTGTCAGCCTACCACCAGTCCCTGGGCTCTTGAGTCTTCTTCTCTTCAGCATTCCCCAGCTGGTACCTCCCACCATTCTTCTGTCCAGCCAGTCCATGACACCACCCAATGTAACCATGTCAGCAAGTTGCCTCAAGCAATATTATGTGGATCTACACATAATATCTGCCATCCGTGGCATATTTCCCACCCCCCAGCCATGCAGTCTATTAAAACTAATTGTGTGATCCAATATCATCATGCATAGAGTTTCAGCTGCAGCAGAAAATTACTGTATAATTTTGTTCCAATAAACAGTGCTTCAGGATCCATCTTCACATGGCTTTAATCAGAAATGTATCAAGCCAGTTCCAAATGGGAGGGCTTTTCCTAAGTGTGCATTTTTAGTTCCTGCAAGAGATTAAAAATAACTTTCCCAAGCAATAAATTGAGCAAGACAGTAACAGGACTACAATCATAGTGAATTCTAGGCAATGAAATATTAATGCTACAATGTTAGGCTGGGGGGAAATCATACAAAATCATTTTGCAGAGCTCTGTAGATCAGATTAACTAACATTTTAACTACATTTTAATGGTCAGTGTTTTCACCCACTGTCCTGCTCATGTCTATGTGTACATTTCTTATTAGGAGCAGGGGCTGACAGATTTTCCACCTAAATACATAACAGCTTCCGGAATCAGAGAAAATGAGAGTATATACAGCCATAACTGACTAAAACAAGGAGTCATGTGGAGAACAATGCAAGAGAGCTGCTCTGCTCACATTGGAGTTTTTGCAGAAATAGAGAGGGGAACTTTTATTTCTAAGGTGACAGCATTTCCCAGCGGAAATGAAATGAAATAAAAACAGGTGGGAGGGAAGGGATGTTGGCATTGCAGTTAGTGCTTGATTTTTGCATACCCCAAGGACCTACTCCAGGCGTGGGGAATCTTTGGTTCTCCAATGTACTATAGTCCCCATCACCTTTGGCCATTAGCCATGCTGACTGGGGCTGATGGGAGTTGTAGTTTCTCAACCTGGCCAAAATTATCCAGCGGAAGGCTTTACTTCAGGCAAGGAAATACACGGAAGTCAGACCCAATTTAAAACTTCTGTATGCCGTGGCTTAATATAGGCTGTATGAAAGCTTGCTTGGTAAACAAGGAATGTATTTATAGATTTGTTATATTTATATCTCATCCTTTCCCCAAAGCATCCATGGTAGCGTAGACTGTTTCCCCTCATTTATCTTTACAACAGACTTGTTAGGCTGAGATATGGAGATCAGCCCCAGTTAACCTTCAGAGAGCTTTATGGCCTAGCAGGGATTTGAACACAGGTCGCCCCAGTCAAACTCCAAAATGTCTGCTCAGCTCATTTTTGTAGAGCTGGGTCAAATCAAATGTTAACAGGACAAAATAATAGTTGTAACTGAAATACAAATTACGAACCTT
Source organism: Zootoca vivipara (assembly GCF_965207765.1). Classification (NCBI taxonomy): domain Eukaryota; kingdom Metazoa; phylum Chordata; class Lepidosauria; order Squamata; family Lacertidae; genus Zootoca; species Zootoca vivipara. The sequence goes on from NC_142590.1 coordinate 40,940,718, forward strand.
AACATTGACACTGCTCAATGTGCACTTTGGACCTTTAACTTTGCCTACTGCTCAATCTGGGCAGGGTATCTAGAGTATAAACTGTGTCTGTGAATGCTCTTATCTTTTTACATATGTGATTATATGTGTGGTTTTGTGATTGCAAGCCACTTGGAGGTCATGTTTTTGTTAGGAAGCAGATATACATATGGTGCATTTAAGAAATGTTACGTTTATTGAAGGCCTGACCTAATTGGGTGCTGCTTCATAATTATAATGGAGCAGTAGTGATATCTCAAAGAAACCACATGGGGTTAGTTGTTTCTGTAGTTTCTGCACAACATCCAATGACATAACTGCAATATTGACTCAACACCTGCATTGTCTGACTTACACATCCCCTTTATATTGACAGACAATCAGTGCCATTCTTTTTAAGCCCTGGATTCAAATGCTTCATGCTCCTGGTCTCAGTTTGTAACCTCACAGCTGTATTCTGATCTAAGTGACATTTCTGGGCAGTCTTCAGTTTTTGCTCAATGTGTGAAGCATGCATGTGTTTATAACATATATAAATATATTTATGATTGGGCTCATAGTTGGCAGGAATTGCCAACATGTGAGCTCCTCATCTCTCTAATGGATTCCTAAACTTTGCAAGGAGAACACTTAGCATTTGTAGATGTTAGATTATCTACAAATATAGTCTGGTTATTCTGCTTGATTGGTGGTGGAGGGTTGCTCTAAAAAAGTCTGTCTTTTAGCCCCTTCCAAATCTATAATTCCTTGAAAACAATTCTTTATTCAGTATCTGTCTAGTGCTGCCTCCAAAAGGACTTGTGCAGATTTTGATGGAGCAATTTTAGCATAATCAATCTTAATGGGCACAAGCTACATCCAGAAATATATTATAATAGGAAAGTGTCATCTCACTTTCAAAGTTATAAAACTTCCTCGTGCAGTTTCAATTACCCAAGATCCTGCTCTGCTCATACTTAGTTAAAAGTGACACTAATAGCAGCACCGTAAATTAATCCAGTTGGGAAATCTGAGTTTGAATTACAGAAAAGCTGTGCCGTACATAAATCTTTGCCATTGTCTTCAATGTTCTGTATAACTGGGTGAATTTTGGGGTTTGTGGAAATGGAACGTGGAGTGTATCTCGGCTGCAAGTGTACTTTAAAAATAAAACAATTTTATGAATAAGTGGACAAATTATGACCTTATGACCTTGTCCTCCGGAATGCCTTCCCTGGGCCAATCCTATGGTCCTGAGCCAGTGCGCCAGAGGCAGTGATGCTTGTTGCTGGATTTGGCTTATGGGCTGCCTTACCTTGTTGCCTTCTCCCAGTGTGTTTAATTCTTTGAAAGGTTCCTAAATCCTGACCAAGGGAGCAGGCAGAGAGTCTGCCAACTCTGGCCACACACTCCAGCCGCCGACTTGTGTGTGCATGTTCCACTCTGCTCACACAACGTGTTTGAGTAGGCAGCAAGCACGTGCCAGGTGAAGGATAGAGAGGATAGAGAGCTGTGTGTGCCATGGGGCCTGCTCTGCACCACTTGCCTGCACCACTTGCTGCCTTCAGGTGTTGTGGAGGGCACTGTCCTGCTGCACATGTTGAAATATGATTCAACTGTCCATCCGGTTGCCTTCTATATGTAGATTGTGGCGGTAGCAGGGGGTACTGACTCTGTCCTTCACTTCAGGCAGCAAAAAGCCTTGGGCTATTTCTGCCTGCAGCAGAGGGGCAGAAGAGACCCGCCCCCGTCCAAATATCTGGTTAGGTTGGCCTGATGGAACACACATTTCTGAAAGGCTGAAAAACAGATGGGTAGATCTTGATGCATGGCACCTTATACTAAGAGATGAGAGCCTGAATCCCATGTGAGGGCACTTTGGATTTGCGTATCTTGAACCAGTCTCATGCTGCAAGTCAATTTGCTGTTGGAACTTAGGAGAATTTTACAAGTAATTGACACGTGTGTGTGTGTGTGTGTGTGAGAGAGAGAGAGAGAGAGAGAGAGAAAGTTTCAGAGACACAAGCTTTTTCTGTGCCTAAAATAAGCTCTTTGCATCTCGCCTTAGATATTGTGTAAATCTGAAATGCCTATAAGAAAAAAGAGCAGTTGCACAAAACTTGGTGAGGAAGGCCTGTTAAAAAAGCTCTGCTCCGGATGCATTTCAAGAGCAAACAGTTCCCTCAAATTGTGTGTAATAAATAAACCAAACATCCGAAGGACACACAGTGTGCCTGCTTGTTCCTGCTCTAGAGTGCTTGGCACTTTCAGAAAATGCTTGCTCAGTGTTTGCCTTTGAATAATGAAACAAAAACCTGATGGTCAGCAAAGTGAAGTCATTAAGAATAAATCAGCTCTGTTTCCATCCAGAAAGAGCTTAACGTTACACTTTGCAGTACACCATTGCACCCGTTCTCAGCTCTCATATTGATTCCCCTCCACAGCAGTGAACATACAGAATCAGCAGGCTCTCTCCTGCACTCAGCCACATTAAAAAACAAAACAAAGAAGCCCTCCACAACTCCCCCATCTCCCGGCTTCCGGTATGTGTACGTGCAGCTATGACACCTGGTCCTGACCAATGCATAAACATGCACAAGGAAGGCAGGCGCTTGCTGATTCTGCATGTTCATTGTGGGGAAGATAAAATCAGCAGGGAGCAATGACCTGCATCCTTTCTGCAATGCACAGTTGTACAGAACCCCAGTAGACATTAAAAAAAATCTTGATTTTCTTTCTTTTTTTCTGCCAAGCACACATTGAAACTGGAAGGTCTGAATCCATCTCTGAAATTAAAAACAACCTCTCCATATTTTAAAATTAGCTGAAGTCAGAGAAAAGCATCTGTTTCCCAGAAAAATGCTGCTTTGGCTTTTTAGATTGATATATTTTGTGGCATTTCTGAGAAAATTCCTATGTAGATTCTGCAGTGCCTAATTTCCATTCAGTCTAATTTTGTTTGCCATGACTGAAGACTAGTGGTAATTCCATTTGCATTTGAGATTTCTGATAGGCATAATCCATTAGGGTTTCAAATGTTTGAAAAGAGTCTTTACTTTAACACCTCTCAGCCAGCAGTGTTTTAACAGCAAATGACAATTCCTCTATCACTCCTTTAATTAGACACTCCAAAAAGTGAGGAATGGCAGTAATGAATGTGAAAGTCCCACTATTAATAACTCAGCAACTAGCTGTATATTTAGACACTTTAAAATCCTACTAAGTTAAAGGTCAGTAACAAGTGCTTTTCACGGCCAATGGTTTCTTCAGATTCCCAAGTAAGTTGGCAGCCTGGTATCTATATGTGTTATGCTGACACAAATGCCTTTCAGAACTTTGCTTGTTCATAAACTCCAGATTAATATGCATTCTAGGGACTCTGTTACATTGGTAAAGGAAAAGTGCTTTATATGCCTTATTTATGCATTATAACACTGTGACACCAGATGGTGCTGTGGAGTTCCGTTTTTACTAACCTGATTTCTCATGTAAGTTTGCAACACGTTTAACTGGAACGTTTCTTAGATGTGTCTACATCCAGCCTAGGTTACAGATGGTGCTCAAATATTTAGAGCTCTTTCCTGCAATACTCTGAAAATATTGCCCTTTAAAAGGTAAATCACCATACATATACTCAAATCTGCAACCAGATTATTTGACTAGTCATTTCAAATCAAGGAACCAAATTCATCCTTCCTTTGGTCTATTTTCTCCCCAGTGTTCCAGACCTACAAATCTGTGTGATTTATCTGCTCTGCTTCGATCAAAAAGCACATCTATCCCCATTTCTAAGCACTGTGTGGAATTGTTCCTCCTAGACAACATTTTCAACAACTCACCCTTCCTACAATTCCCTGCCTCCTCCTCACTATTTCTTCCTTCCTTCTCCATTGATTCTCCCATTTGGTTCCTGCTTCAAAATTCAGATGTCTATGTTTGTCCCATTTCATTGACCTATCGTGCGATCTGGGCCCTTGCTCCTCAGGTTGTTGTTGTTGTTGTTTAGTCGTTTAGTCGTGTCCGACTCTTCGTGACCCCATGGACCAGAGCACGCCAGGCACTCCTGTCTTGCACTGCCTCCCGCAGTTTGGTCAAACTCATGTTCGTAGCTTCGAGAACACTGTCCAACCATCTTGTCCTCTGTCGTCCCCTTCTCCTAGTGCCCTCAATCTTTCCCAACATCAGGGTCTTTTCCAAGGATTCTTCTCTTCTCATGAGGTGGCCAAAGTATTGGAGCCTCAGCTTCACGATCTGTCCTTCCAGGGAGCACTCAGGGCTGATTTCCTTAAGAATGGATAGGTTTGATCTTCTTGCAGTCCATGGGACTCTCAAGAGTCTCCTCCAGCACCATAATTCAAAAGCATCAATTCTTCGGCGATCAGCCTTCTTTATGGTCCAACTCTCACTTCCATACATCACTACTGGGAAAACCATAGCTTTAACTATACGGACCTTTGTCGGCAAGGTGATGTCTCTGCTTTTTAAGATGCTGTCTAGGTTTGTCATTGCTTTTCTCCCAAGAAGCAGGCGTCTTTTAATTTCGTGACTGCTGTCACCATCTGCAGTGATCAAGGAGCCCAAGAAAGTAAAATCTCTCACTGCCTCCATTTCTTCCCCTTCTATTTGCCAGGAGGTGATGGGACCAGTGGCCATGATCTTGGTTTTTTTGATGTTGAGCTTCAGACCATATTTTGCGCTCTCCTCTTTCACCCTCATTAAAAGGTTCTTTAATTCCTCCTCGCTTTCTGCCATCAAGGTTGTGTCATCTGCATATCTGAGGTTGTTGATATTTCTTCCAGCAATCTTAATTCCGGCTTGGGATTCATCTAGTCCAGCCTTTCGCATGATGAATTCTGCATATAAGTTAAATAAGCAGGGAGACAATATACAACCTTGTCGTACTCCTTTCCCAATTTTGAACCAATCAGTTGTTCCATATCCAGTTCTAACTGTAGCTTCTTGTCCCACATAGAGATTTCTCAGGAGACAGATGAGGTGATCAGGCACTCCCATTTCTTTAAGAACTTGCCATAGTTTGCTGTGGTCGACACAGTCAAAGGCTTTTGCATAGTCAATGAAGCAGAAGTAGACGTTTTTCTGGAACTCTCTAGCTTTGCTCCTCAGGTACCTTCCTCCAAGCTTTCTAGGTATGTGTTTCCATACCTTTCTGCATCCTGTCTGTGTCCCCACATTTTCCCCTACAATGAATTGCCAGTCTTCTGCGTCCAGTTTTGCTAGCCAAACTGATATACATTGTTTGCTTCATAATTTCCAAAGGAACTAGAAATTCCTTCCTTCATAGAATCTGTTCAGCTTGCTGATGTTTTATGATGGAAACTTTCCCCTTAGTTAAAATGTTTGTGAACATTTGGGGTCACCAGAAATTCAGAGACTGGCTAGATGGGTTTTACATGGGACAACCAGCTTAGAGCCAATTATGCAGAAGATTAATAGTGTATCATAAAGAATTATGATGCAGCTGTGGATAAGAGGCAGGATCCTCCTGCTGTCATCAGTAGCTCAACATTACAGTGTGCTCCTGGAAACATATACTATGCTGGAGGACAAAGGATTACTGTGAACAATTAATTAAGGGAAAAAAAAAAAAAAAAAACACTGGATGGGTTAAGCAAATGAACTGTTCCATAATATTAATTCTCAGAATCAGGGAAGCATAGTGGCCACCCCCCTCCCAAAAAAATAGAATGCATTTCCAATATATTTCAAGATTCTTTCAAGGCCCATGCATCAGCCAATATGGTTCAGTATGAATCTTCTATGTTTAAGGTGGAAAACATTGGTCATATAAAAGGGAAGCTCCCAGTGCTGTGAACACGCTGTGAGATCTCTCTTTAGCATTAATATCCATTAAGAGCCAGTGTGGTGTAGTGGTTAAGAGCGGTAGACTCGTACTCTGGTGAACTGGGTTCGATTCCCCGCTCCTCCACATGCAGCTGCTGGGTGACCTTGGGCTAGTCACACTTCTCTGAAGTCTCTCAGCCCCACTCACCTCAGAGTGTTTGTCAGGGCAGTCTCGAGCAGGTCGGGCGACCTGGCGCTGAGGCGCAGAGATCGCTCTGGCGCCCCCGCCCTCGCAGCGCGTAGCATGGCTTCCGCGCGGCTTTGCCGCGCAGCGCCCCACCTGCCGACCTGGCACCCTTGCGCCCCACGCCACCGGGACTATACCTAGAGCCGGCCCTGGTGTTTGTTGTGGGGGATGAAGGGAAAGGAGAATGTTAGCTGCTTTGAGACTCCTTTGGGTAGTGATAAAGCAGGATATCAAATCCAAACTCCTCCTCCTCTAGCAACCCAGAGAATCAAACAAACTTGCCATTGGCACTCCTCACTCACTCTTTTGCCCGGTTGCTGCTACTGGTATCAGCCTCCGTCTGGGTAGCAGGGCACCCATCAGCTGAATGCTCTGTTTGCAGGAGGTTGCACTGCTTCCATCTTTGTCACCTAATTGCTTTATTTCCCAGTTGGATGAGGAGGTGGACAGCAGTAGGAGATGGGTGTGCATGAGAGGAAGTGGGGCAAAAATGACACAGCATTTGATTGGCTGATACACTAGGCAGGTTTGGGGGAGTCCTTTGTCAATATGTCCTTTCTTGTTTGTCACAGTGACAACTGCTCATTTGTTTGTCCTCTCCCAAAAGGCCCAATTTGCACCAGCATTCAAAGTGCAAGGCAAGTAGAAGCTGCTTCTCCTACTTCTCCTTGACGTCACTGTTGCTCCCTCCCTCAGAGAAAGGCTGAGGAACTGGCAGCAGTATCAGGGGCAGCAGTCCAGGAGTTAGATGTTGGCTGCCCTGTTGTGGACTGGGCCTTGGTAGGTGCCCAGTGATGCTGACCTCTGATAGCAGTGCAGACGCTAGAGGTAAAGCTGGCAGTGTGTTCACAGCACAACGAGCTCTCCTTTTTCATATTTCAATTGTCTTCTGATACTTCTCTAAGCACAAAAGGTGTTTAATCAGCAGCAGCAGCTTGCTGGATGAGGTGGAACCACTATGCTAACTTCCTGGCAGGTGGGTTGCTTACCAGGAGAGCAGGGAGACATGAGGCAATGCAGAAAGGCCATTGTGGAGCAAATGTCGCAGCAGAGGCAATCAGACACTCCTATCAAGTGTTTTTGCACTGAGCCAACCTCCCCTCCACCTCTCCCTTTCAGCAAGCAACAAGGACCCACCTGCTTGGAGGTTAGCATACTGGCTCTACACCACCGCTCCACCCCCAGGAAGCTACGTCTGGGATCAGGTAACAACTTGAAGGAGCCAGTGCTCTACCAGTTTGAAGAGAACTTTTGTTATCTCCATCAGTTTGAGGACAATGCACTTCATTGTTAGTGCACAATATCAGGTTCTTATTGACTCCTGTATCCTATTTTGATTTCTCTGTCTATTTATTTTACAAGATTTATCATGTCCAATATATACTGGAACTCTCTAACCTTTGAACTAACAGCACTCTTCTGACATGCTTGATACTTGAATGGCAATGTTCATGCCACACCATTGTGATTAAACCAACTGAAGGGTGTCATAAGGTTTTGATGCTAAGAATAGGCTCTAGCTGCTCTCAGTAAATTTCCATGTCTTTTTTTTTAACAACTTAAGAATAGTTTGACTGAAGCTAAAGGGACTACCCAAGTAAGGAATCCACTCATCCTGGGGGTGCTCTCATTCAGTAGAGCATGATACTCTTCAGGGTCATTGGTTCAAGGCCCACGTGGGATGAAAGATTCCTATATTGCAGGGATAATCATTGTGGCCCCTTCCAACTCCACAATTCTATGGATGCTCATAAGATTATGCTCTCCCATATAGACTTAGCTTTCATTCTCACAGTGCTTCTTGAACTTGGGTCTCCAGCTTCCATTGCACTACAACTCCCATCATCCCTAGCTAGCAGGACCATTGGCAGGGATGGTGTCCAACAACAGCTGGGGACCCAAGTTTGAGAAACAATGGAAACCTTCCCCCAGAAATAATCCTGCAAAAGCTCTCCACATTCAATACTTTGGTTCTATCACTTGTGCTATGTGTGTATCCTGTAGTACCTAGTAAACATATTTTTCTTTTTCCAATTGTATATCGTGTGTACATGCATGAGTCCCACTGCAGTCCTGTGCAATGTGTACACATTGCATAAACATGGAGGAAGAGCAGCAAGAAATCTTCTCATGTGTTACAAGACAGTTCACACAGTGAACCTGCTAACATTTGAATATGTGAAGAGGCTCTGCAATTATTCTAGGGCAATTGACTTGTTGATTTCAATCTTTGCTTAAGTGGCTTAGTTTGAGATGGATACCATTCTTCTTCTTAATGGTGCTGGAGATCTAGTACTATTTCAACAGCCCCAATCTCTCAGCACTAGCTAAACACAATGGCCCTGCATAGAGGCCAACTTACAGTAAGAACTCATCAATACTTGTCCCATGCCTAGAAAGCATGGGTCCAAGTGGTTTTCTGCTTGACCCACAGTTTCTAGGCATATGTCTGAGTGGTTTTCCCCTTGCCTGCTCCTTTGTCATGGATAACTCACCCTTTAGTGCTAAATCGGAGCAAATGTGAATCTGGAAAAAACCTGTATTGCTGTTTGCTCCTATTGAGCGTTAAAGAACAGTTTTCCCTGGGCGGAAGCAGTGGGACAAAAGAGCCCTTAGCAGACATTTTTGACCAGAGTGGAAGGACAGAAGGCTGTTGAGTTGAAAACTACCAGTAGGTCTAAGACTTTTTTAAAGAACCTAGTGACAAAACACAGTACACATTTATTGAGTTTTTAAAATTGCACCTCATATTTCCACTCAAGGCAGTTTACAATATGCAATTTAAATCCCATATATAAACCAGAGAACACTGATGTTGTTAATAGTATAGGAAGAATAGAGAAGCATTAGTTAATCCTACCTGGAAAAAGATTGATGCATTTGCTTACTATTTTTGTCAGGTGTTCTGTTTATTGCTGTTTTGCATTTATTTTGACGCTGTCTTAAATAGTCACCCAGACCATTCATTTTTGAAACCAAAACAGGTGAGATCATGAAGTGTTTAAAATTATGCCTGTCTGGGGATAGTTAATAAATTAAACCCTATTTTCATAAATACTTTCAAACTGGCTACAACTTGTATTAGTTAAAAGCATCTAGAATTTTTGAAACACATAATTTCATTTCATTTTATGATGTCCTTTTGCTAAGCTCATAAAAAACATACACACACATGCACACACACACGCATAACCCCCATAATCTTATTTATAATAATGTTAGAGCAGAAGTAACCATTTGCTGGAATTCTGCTTATGCTTCAAAAATTTCCCCTTTAATATTTTTCCACCCCCCCCCTTCTGTCCACATTCCTAATCAAACAGTTGCTTGACTATATTTATTTCCTGTGCAGTCAGAGCAAATAGAAGTCCAGGATGATTTGGCATTGTGCAAGAAACTGAACTGTCTGATTCTGATTAATGATGCTATCCATCTCAGCAGATAGTAATTCTCCCCGTCAGATCTTAAGGGGGTGGGGGGTGGGGAATGAGAAAACCATAGAATTCATACTTGGTTGTTTTTCTGGGGCATTTTTAGCATTTCATAAGCTGCCAGCCTGTCACTGTGACTGTGCCTTTTGTGCTTGAATACTTGGTGGCCATTCCCCAATGTTGCTCCGGTCACCAAGAGCAATGAAGAAGAAACAATTCCAGACAACTGTAATCAAGCCTCAAAATGTCTACAAAACTCCTAGAACAGTAAGAGGCTGTCTAACTGCATGCCACATAAACACCTATTATAGTTCCATCTTGCCTGCTCTATTATTGTTCCATATTGTCGGCTCTGATTGGCAGAAGCTCTCCAAGGTCTCAAGCAGAGGTCTTTCCCAGCCTTCCTACCAGAGATTGTGGAAACTGTCTTAGGATATTGAAACTGGAATTTAGGGCAGGGGGAAAAACACACACATGTACTCTACCATTCAGCTTCAACCCTTCCTGCATCTGATTGCAATTTTCCCCCTAAAGAAAAGATTGCTGATGTGTCCAAGACAAACCACATGACACACAAGCACTGGTGCCCGACCCATAGATTCAGTCTGTGTGGGCTCTCTGCCTCTCTCCGGATAGGAGCAGGAACACATCGTTATATCCACACAATTTGAAAACACTGACACTGGCCACCTCTGTTGCCAATTCTGGTTATTCATAGTATTATAGAGTTAGGAGAGATATTGGGAGACCACCTTTTGCTTGAATATCTTCATTTGAGAGCTTACCACCTCACAAAGCTGTTTAACAGTTCCCACTGCTTTAACAGTAGTCACTGTTAAAGGTTTCTCTTAAACAGCTTTAAACAAGGTGTTGGACACTTGGGCACTCCAAATGCTGCTGAACTACAACTCCCATCAGCCTCAGCAAGCATGGCCAACATCAGGGGAGAGTTGTACTTCAGTGACATCTGGTGGGCCAAAGGTTCCACATGTCAACTTTAAACAACCTGAGTCTCATGTACCCTAGGGATTGCCCTTTCCCATCTGGCCATTCCTCAATGTTACTTCAGTCACTTAACCTTTAAAATCTGGGGAAAGGGCAGCAAACAAAGAGGGGCAGGTTGGCAGGGACTTGAGATATAGACTTCTCTATTGTTCCATCTGTGCAAAACAGATTACCTGCTGAGATCTTTGAAAGTCATTGCCTGTTATTTGTAAAGCATTTCAGTTTAGGCATGCTGTTAAACTCAGTTTAAATTAACATGTTTGATTTTGGGTAGCTTCAGATTTATTATTTTTTCAGTATGTTGGGAGTTTTTCCCACTTTAAAGAAATTAGTTGAGTTAAAAACGCTACAGACCCTGTCCATCTATCTGTCAGCTCTGGGCTGCTCACGAGTGGCATAGGCACACTGTTGTTGTTTAGGGTCTCTCCTCCATCCATGCTTCAGTTTGTGGTGTATGTGGACATGCATTTGCAGGTACTAGTCACACTTCCCATCATTTATCTCAAATGCAGAAAAGCAAAAGTAGAATCTCCCCCATAAACACATGGCAAAGTCTAGGAATATTTGAGACAGAATCCTATGTTCTTTGACCAGTCAAAAAGGCATGTTCAGGGAGGATAACAGAATCAAAATAACTAAATCAGTTCTGATGGAAGTGTCTTCACAGAAGACAAATGTTTCTAAAGCAGGTGTTTTTACAGCAACATTCTTAAAATGGTGGAGAATAGAACTCTTAGTCTCCACAATAAATTTTAATTGTTCCAAGCTTGTAGCCTTGCCTATTGCACTGCGGAAGCTACTAGTCTGGCTGGATGTTTTCATGTTTGTGTCTGGGGAGCACAGCGGTTGTCTCTGTGTCGCTCCAAGAATGTTATGATAGTGGTTATTTGAATTCATTTGGTTTGGTATGCTGTAGCTAAAAATGAGGTGCGGCATGCATAGGAAACTAAAACGAAGGTGGATTGCTGGAAATATTCACCTTTTCTTGCAGCCAGGGGACGAGAATGTCAAAACAGAAAGGGTGGAGAAAAGCAGGCCTGCTGTTCCCCTAAACTGTCAGCTTTGGGACTGCTGGCTACCACTATTGGCAAGCAGTGATTGAGGTTTAGTTTTGAAATGCATTGATTTACAGACAGTTCCACTCTGTTTTCTGGTCCAAACAGGCAGAGTAGGGAGTTGCATTTGCGCAGTCAGGCGGAGTCCCCCCCAGTCCCCAGGGCAGCCCCGAGTGGAATAATGACACAAGACCACGTATTTATGGGATTAAAATTGGCCACAACTTTATTGAAATTCAGATGTAGGAAGACCTTGGCGCAGGCATTGGGCGTATATCCCTCCCAGCCCCCAGCCGGGGGTGGGGTGATCTTCAGGGTTGTCCAGCATGAGTGGGGGTTGGGCTAACTCTGGAGAACATATGTTCAAGCAGATAGCCCGCCCCCCCGATCGCCGCCGCTGGAAGGGGAGGGAAATAACCAGCCAAGTGGCATCGCCAAATGCCCCCCCTTGAGGCCCGATTACGGGAACCCTGTTATCGCCGCCGCAATAGGGCGGGGGGTCACCGCCCCCATGCCCCTCCTCTTTATGTAAATGACTAAAGGATTCCGCCCAAGGCCTGCATCCGCCAAAGTTGTGACGAATTGCTGCAGGAAAGGCAAAACCTGCCAATGCAGGGAAAGTCCTTTCCAGCCCTTTAACAGCGAACGGTCGTAGCAGCGCCTGCGTGCGTGTACGCCTGTGGAAGAAAAACCTGAAAAGCAAGAAGCCTGTGGAAGAAAAACCTGAAAAGCAAGAAGCCTGTGGAAGAAAAACCTGAAAAGCAAGAAGCCTGTGAAAGTAAATAACCTGTAAAGCAAGCAAAAAGTTAGGGAGTGGAGGGTGGGAAAGCTCTGAATCCGTCGGCTGCTTCCCAAGAATGGCTCCTCTTCTTTGTGTGCAGGTAAGCCTACCTGATCCTACCTGGCCAATCCCCCTGGCACGCCCCCTTTGGCCAGATTGGTCAGCTGACTGAGTGGGCGGCAACTCCAGCCTCAGGTAGGCAGTGCCAGCCACCAAACTTCCAGGACTGCCTCAGGGATCCGGGGGGGGGGGGGGCTGCACGCGACTGCGCAAAATGCACCTCCCCTTTATGTTGGGGAAGCGGTCATTCTTCTAGGAAGCCTATCTCACTTGGGAAACAACTGCTCTTGAGAAAAATAAAAGCAAAACTTAAAAGCTTCACCCCCAGTGCTTGTGTAACCATAGAGCCCTGAAGCCAATGTAGTTTTGCACTGTTTTACATTTAACATCCCCAAGCGCCTAAAATTAAATGGAGCAAGTTCATGGCTGGCACATCACATTGAATTACCTGTTTGGTTTATCTGGTCAAAAGAGCAGCAGAGATCCCTCTGCCCCATTTGAAGGAATCTGTCAGCATTTCCGTTATGAAAAGTCCTACCTCTCCTATGCTTTTAATTGCGTTGAAAGAATTTGCATCTGCATATAAATGCAGTTTAATATATAGCACAAACACGTTTTATTTCTAATAATAAAAAGGAACAGACTTTTGCAAGCTCAAACTTATATTTGTTGCAACCACGTTCATTTCAATGCCCTGGGGTGAGGGATGGAAATCCAAAACACTCTATGCTTCTTCTTCTCTCTCAGGAGGACCACTGAAAATGAGAATTCATTAAAACGTTGGCAAATATTTAAAATTCCCATTGACTAGCTCTGAGGGAGAGCTGCGCTAAAGACTGTCTAGGGGAACAAAAGAATCTTTCAGACTAGTTTAAAATCAGCAGAGTAGTAACCATACAACTGTAAGATGTCGCAACACATCCAGTATTATTTACACCAGTGCTTACACTACTGAAACAGAATGTGAACCCAGCAGTTGTTAGTGTATCTTTATTAACATTTATGAGCAGCCCATAGTGCAGTGCCATGGGCTGGTGTGGTTGGGCACAGGATGAGACCCAGGTTTCTGACTGAGGGCCAGCACCAGAAGAACCCTGCCCTGGGGTGCTGATCCTTTACAGCATGGCTGCCTGCGTTCTGGTCCAGAGGAGGCAAATGAGTGACCAACAGAGCAAGCAAGGCATGTGTTACTGGGGATTATGGGCGTTGTAGTCCAAAACATCAGGAGGGCACCAGATTGGCAAAGGCTGAACTACACCATGCCTTCCTATCACCATTATTCGTATAACTATCTTGGCCTAGGAATACAATGAAGACACATTTTTTGATACCTGTGAAAATGTTCCTAGACCAAGACCATCTCTAATGATCAGCCAACTATTGCTGTGCAGGAGGCATTTCAGGTACCACCAAACAGCTGATCGGTGGTCCCTGCAAACCCAGCCAAGTGGCACTTTTATGCTGCCCCATACGGCCAATTAAGTGTGGCTGGGCCAACACGGTCTGACAGGACCAATTAAGCCTGTGGGTCAAAGATTCCCCACTACTGCTTTAAAATAAACATCCATAATTAAAAAGTACAACAAACAATCCCATTAAAACAGTATAATAATCAAAACCGTTAATTAAAGCAGTTTCACGTCATGAGATCAGCAGAATGGAGTTACAAGACCCACTGCTTAAGGGTGTGTTGGATTTTTTTAACTGTTCAAATTCCGAAAATGAGGATTGCTAAAAAGTTGTAACATGATTTGGGAATCTGAAACATATATTGGTTAAATTAATTTACTTTTGCTTGTAAGCAAAATGTGTGTAAAATTGCATAGATATCATTAAAAATGATTGCCAAGTAATTGCTATTATAATACATATTTTTATATTGTTATTATTATTCAGCATTACCTGAGGTTTTCATGAGGTAAAATTAAACTTCTTTGCTTTTCTCAAAGCAGTTTATGTGCTTTTTCATCCAACATAGATTTACCAAGACAAATGTCCAATCACAAAAATAGCAAATGTGACTTCATCACACCCAGAAACATATTTTGAAGACTGCCCCACTGAAATCTGCAAAAAAGTTCCACCCTTTAAAATAACACGCCCTACCTGCAAGAACTAAATCCCCCCCCCACTACTGTACTGCATCCTGTCATGCTGTTAATCCGACCTTTTGGGGGGGGGGAGTAGTAGAGGCAGGTTGAGGGCAACCTCCCCTTGCAAACTGAGCCCATCCAAGGGCCGTCTCAGCATTAATACCCATATTCCTCTGTTCTTATGCAGCCAAAATGGTATTCTCCATGCAAAATAGGAAACAAGCAGGCCTGGGGAGACCACAATGTTTGCAGAGCTGCAGATCTAGGAGGGAATTCCACCCAATAGTGCAAAATGGACTGATCATACTAAATGGGAAAAGAATGCAGACTGTTTGGATGGAACAGAAAATGGAGTGGGTGGAAATATTCAGAAGCACCCTGCCTTCTACTGTGGAATCAGGGTTAGTAGCCATTGGTAGCCCTATGCTCCATCAATTTGACTAATCCTCTTGTAAAGCCATCCAAGTTGGTGAGCATCATGCCCCTAGTTTAACTATGCATTGTGTGGAATGCATAGTTTCTTTTGCCTGTACAGTCTCCCGACATTCAGCTTCATTGGCGGTCCATAAATTCAAGTGTTATAACAGATGGAGACAAAAATTCTCTCCTTCTACTTTGCTTATACCATATATGTTATACTTTTACCATGTCTGCCTGGACACTGAGGTCCAGCACCAAGGGCCTTCTGGCGGTTCCCTTGTTGCGAGAAGCCAAGTTGCAGGAAACTAGGCAGAGGGCCTTCTCGGTGGTGGCGCCCGCCCTGTGGAACGCCCTCCCAACAGATGTCAAAGAGGAAAACAACTACCAGACTTTTAGAAGACATCTGAAGGCAGCCCTGTTCAGGGAGGTTTTTAATGTTTAATAGATTACTGTGTTTTATTTTTCTGTTGGAAGCCGCCCAGAGTGGCTGGGGAAACCCAGCCAGATGGGCGGGGTATAAATAATAAATTATTATTATTATTATTATTATTATTATTATTATTATTATTATTATCATTATCTCTCTTACTTGCCTTTTCTCTGAACTTTAAACCTATAAAGGCTGTTAAGTCCCATTTAGTGGCATAATGTGGGAGGGGGCCATGAGGGCTGTGACCCAGGGCACACAATCGGGGGAGGGGCGCGGACGAACCAGGCACCCCCCAGAGACCCCCCTCACACCCTGCTGGCAGCGGGGGCTGGAGAGCACGGAGGGTGAAGATCACCCTCTGTGTGTCCTCCCACGCCTGGTTGTCGCTTCCCCTTCCCAGGGTCAATCCTGATCCAGGGGCAGAGCGCAGCTGCAGCACCCGGCTGCAACTCGAGAGCAGCTGTGGCACGCCTGGTTGAGGCTCCTCCTTCCCTGGGTCAAGGCTGACCTGGGGGCGGAGAGCAGCTGCCACCCACTCTCCTGGATTGGGGCACCCAAGTGCACCCCTGCCCAGGTGCCACAGCAAGCTTCCTTTGTGCCCCCCACACCCAACCCTGGCACTATTTAGATATGCTCTGTCACTGGTCCCAATGATCATTCTGGCAGCCCTTTTCTGACCCCTTTCCAACTCTGTAATATCCTTTTTGAGGTGAGGTGACCAGAAATGTTCATATAGTATTCCAAAAGCAGTCACACCACAGATTTGCATAACAGCATTATATTGGCCGTCTTATTTTCAACTCTTTTCCTAATGGTCCCTAGCACAGAATTTTCCTTTTCCACAGCTGCCACACATGGGGCAACATCTTCATTGAGCTATCCACCACGACTCCAAGTTGTTGTTCCTAATCAGTCACCACCAGTTCAAACCCCATGAGTGTAGATGTGAATTAAGATTATTTTTGCCCTGGCATGCATTACTTTACATTCACATACATTTAATTGCACTTGCCATTTCAAAGCCCAGTTTGGAGAAGCCCCTTTGGAGCTCTTCACAATCTCATTTTAGCCACCCTGAACACTTTATGAACAAGTTACAAATCACAGGTCCTAATACTTATCCTTGGGAGAATCCCTTCTACATCCCTGTTGGAAGAATTGTCCATTCATTCCTATTCTCTGCTTCCTGTTTACTTAACCGGTTCCTGATCCACAAGATGACCTCTCCTCTTATTCCTTAACTTACTTGGGAGTCTTTGGGGAGGTACCTTGTTGAAAGCTTTTTGAAAGTCCTATGTAGTATACTAGGGACCCAGGTGGCGCTGTGGTTAAACCACCGAGCCTAGGGCTTGCTGATCAGAAGGTTGGCGGTTTGAATCCCTGCGACGGGGTGAGCTCCCGTTCCTAGCTCCTGCCAACCTAGCAGTTCGAAAGCACATCAAAATGCATGTAGACAAATAGGAACCGCTACGGCGGGAAGGTAAACGGTGTTTCCATGTGCTGCTCTGGTTTGCCAGAAGCGGCTTTGTCATGCTGGCAACATGACCTGGAAGCTATATGCCGGCTCCCTCGGCCAATAATGCGAGATGAGCGCGCAACCCCAGAGTCGGTCACAACTGGACCTAATGGTCAGGGGTCCCTTTACCTTTATGTAGTATACTATGTCAGCTGGATCACATCTGCTTGCTGACACTATTGGAGAACTCTGAATACCATAGATTTGTGAGACAGGATTTACAATTTCCACATCTGCCAAATTTTCAAATAGACAATCTCAACTTTAAAATTTGACAATATGTTTCATTGATAATGTCTAATCCATCTTAAATTGGTCTAATAGGCACAGGTACGGAAATTAAATAATACCTAGGTAACACTCAGAAGAATGGTTTAAAAATGACAACTTGGTTTTATGGTAAATAACTTCATTACTTTCTTAACTCTTGCTTACATTGCTGGGCTAATCATAGACTTAATATGTTTGAAAGCTTTGGCAAAAGCAAGGCAGTACAATCAGAAGCTGAAGCAAGAATTTTGCATATGGAAAATTAGCATCAAGTGCAAATGTTCTTGCAACAGAACCAGTATATGAAAAACCACTGTGAGAATGACTCACTGATGGACACATTTGTTGTTGTTTTCATGATCTTTTGCAATGTGTTTGCTGGTTTCCACAGCCTTGTTTAAATTCAAGCAAAGACCTTTTTGCACCAGCTCTGTAGGATTTCATTTGCGAGTTGTACATTTAATTCTCCACAGCAGATGGTGTTGAGTGGGTGAAGTGCTGTATATTTGCGACAGATTCCTTATCCTACAAAATTAATTAAGTGCTTCATACTGAGACTTAAAATCAGAATTGTATTATTTGTTAAAAGCTAATTCATGCTTGTGGTTTTTAAGGATGTACACAACACAAGATTTGGTGTTTCAGTATTTCCTTTAATTAGTCAATAAATGCAGCCATGACTTCTAGACTAAAATGCCACTGCTGTTGTAGATTTGAAATTCACTTGTAAATAAGTCATCATATTTTTGGCTGGAGTATTAGTTTTTCCAGATGTTGCTATGAAGAAGGTTGCTAAGGAAATCAATCAGTGTTCAATTATATGCAGTACAATGGAGCTATCAGAATGCTTGTTTTCCACAAGCTTCCATATCCTACAGAGGTCTTTAAAATAAGAAATGAAAATGTAAAAAGATAACTTCTTGCTTTTTACAGAGAACTTAAGTGTGCTTGAAAATGTTTGAAAATACCAGATGCATGGTTAAAGCACCGCCATACTATTAGGCAAACAGGCAACTCATCTAGCCAAATGCATTGCCTACAATAGTGACAAATACAAGTAGCAGAATTTAGTTTTCATCAACAATTCTCATCTCTCCCTGTTCCTAAACATTAGCAATATATCCTCATGCTAAAGATGTGACTATAGTAATCTTGGCTTGAGAAACCTACATACACACACACACACACACACACCTGGGTGCAGAGCTTCATATTAAATATACATTTTGGATAATCCTGCTCTAATAACTGAAATAAATTATAGGCACTCACATTACTGCAAATATTTATTATAAATTTATATAAATGTAGCTATTTATGGCAGAAATAGAGCACCAACAGACATCAGGGCCATTAGATGAAATGGGTAGGCAGGAAGCACTGAATGAAGACAGGGAAGAGCTGATTGCAGAAAAACCAGTGGATGTGAAGTACTCTTATATTCACTGCAGAAGTTGTTGGAAGGATGCCCATATCCAAACTATTTTTTTCTGGTAGTGCAACTGAAGTAGCGTATCAAATACAGGTGTCGGGATGAAATATCTGACAAGTTAACAATATCCATATTCTAGAGCTCTGTGGTCCTGCAGATGTTGTTATTGAACTATGAACATACCTATGCATCATCACGATTAAAACCAGCCTCGTTACCTAAAGAAAGTGTCAGCTCCAGGCAGTGACAAGAGCAGGTATCAACAGAAATCCGGCAGAGGTCTAGAGTAGGCTGGTTATCACAAAGGAGTCAGCCTACATGAATTCTTGACAGCTCAGTCATAGTAGTCATCAGAGAGCAATACCTAGATCTGTTCTGATGCAATGGAAACTGGGACCACCAAGCAGCACTGATTAGACTGGAAGTAAGCAAGGTTGGGAAGTAAGAGAGAATAGCAAAGGGTACCTGTTCTCTGTCACATTTCTATATTTTAATGCTGGAAACTTCTAGACATTGAGGGTCAACAGGAAACAGCGAGTTTTCATGAGACTAGCCAGTTTTGATGTCCCCTCAGAAGGTTGTCTTCAGTGAAAGGTATCTATGCCTCTGAGCAACTATTGTAGCAATTCTTTCTTTTTAAAGATCTGAGAATGCAAGGAATCTGACTAGAATCGGGGATTCCAGTACTCATAGTCCAGAGGGCACACAGTTGTGTCTTCTTCATAAGGAAAAAAGATCAACATTTGGGGATAATATTGCAGTTCCCAACCTCTGGTGGACTTGTTTCCACTAATTAGCACCCATAAAACACATGGATAAAGAGTTTCTATATTCCTCTCTCCCTGGAATACAAGCAACCTCCTTCCACACACAATCTACAATCATCATTTGATCAGTGATCTACAATGCACACATATAGTAACTTGATGATCTTGCAATGTTATAATGAATACTCAATTTTATTTAAGACAGCCATAAGCTGCAAAAACTCATCCCACAGCATGAAACTAATTATTGTCACCACTGTTCATTTAATCTCTTGCAAAAAAGAAATATTTGTTATTAGTAAAAGTCCTGTATAACTGCACACCATCAAGCAGATAGCTGATATATTATTCCAAAGCTTAGCCACGAAGAGCAGTGCTACAGTTTTATATATTTCCAATTAGCAACAGAACCTGAAGAAAAGATAAATGTGGAGCAACTTTTTGTATTTATGAGATTCATATAAACCTCTAGGAGGCTGTCCGGGCTATAAACAAAGTGGAGAAATTTGTTTAAACTCCAAATGAATGTAAAAATATTGTGCTACTCTTTAAAGCAGAGAAGGGGAACCTATAATCCTCCATGTTGCTGGACTCCAACTTCAGTTGCCCCCGAGTTGGTCAGCTGATCGAAGTTGGGAGTCCAAGCATACTTTTGAGGGCCACGGGTCCCTCATCGCTGCTTTAAAGGTATCCATGGGAAAGTGCTGAAATCTAGGACAACCTAGAGCAGGCACCCCCAAACTGCGGCCCTCCAGATGTTTTGGTCTACATCCCCCATGATCCCTAGCTAACAGGACCAGTGGTCAGGGATGATGGGAATTGTAGTCCAAAACATTTGGAGGGCCAAAGTTTGGGGATGCCTGACCTAGAGGATCATAAATCAGCAGACACTACCGCTATGCAAGTTCCAGTAGGGTTTAAGAAGTATGAGGGAAATGAACTGATTTCATGCAGCCACATCATCCAATTATTTATGCGCATCAGAAGTGAAGAAAGGTTGCTGAAAACTGTACTGCAGCAGAGATGCTGAATAGAGTGATTTCTCTCTGGGCTCCAGATGCTTACAAAATATACAAACATTCAGGGATTCAAAATGGATGGCCAACTGGCAGGTGGTCATTTTAACTATTTCATGTTATTCGAAGAGATTCATTGCTTCCTTACACAGGTTGGAGATTATCATTGGACTGTTAAGATGACTACATCATTTGAAACAGGAGTTCCAGGCGTTCCAGATTCAACTTGCTTTCGCTTGTTTGTTTTCTAGATCCCTCTACCAGTTTCTGCATGCTAGAGCCAATGCATCTTGTGTGTATGGCCATTTAACAAAGGATACAAGGCAGGTAAGTCAAAAGTCTAAATGTTACCAAGTGCTATTGATTCTTTCAGTAAGTTTAGAGACTGATTCACTCTTGAAATTCTAAATCCAGGGGCTATGGCCATTTAAAGTGCTGTGAATATAGGTTGGTTGAGCACTTAAATGAGTTCTCTGATGCCATTCAAATCACCAGGTCTATTATATCCTGTGAAATTGTTATCAGTGACATCTTCATTGAGCTATCCACTAGGACTCCAACTTCTTGTTCCTAGTCAGTCAGTCAGTTATCAGATTCATGTTGTGGTTTCTCATTGTCAGGATATATACAAAGGAAGTAATAATCCTCAGGGGCTCAGCCTGTATTCCCATTCAGCTTTGACTAAAAGAGAGAACTGCAGGAAAATCAGTGAGGTGGGGAAGAAGCCCTTCAAGAGGTCCAAGTGGATCATGGATACTCTCTGATCCCTACAAACACTTACAGGTTAGGAACAAGATTTGGCTGCTATGATTCCATTTTCACTGTTGTCCCTCCCACATTTTCTTTTCCAGCTGCCACACTGTACATTTGTTTCTTCCGACTGGATTATTCAGAGGCACTTTCTCCAAAACTGTGATTACTAGGTAGGAAGTCCTATTTTCTCTATTCTGCACTAGCAATATACTGTAGTTAATCTTTACCAAAAGCCGTGAGAAATGCCTTTCACTGCTAGGGCTTCTATGGTTATGACCCGCCCTTTGCAGACAAGCATCACTCAGGCAATAAAGACCTACACTACAAGCTACATCATCACAGCTCCTGAGGAACAGACACTGTTCCACCTTATCCCAAAGAGAATCTGGTTTTGCTTGGCAGCTTATAATTATGAGTCAAAATTATATTATTCTAGATGAGGAAGAGACAGACTTGTGCTCTCTACCTCATAATGAATTATGTAGGAAACTAGCCCTCTTTTAATTCCTCTAAAAATGTCCCTGGAACTATCTGTCTACAATTTGGGAGGCTAAGGCCACTCTTGAGAGACTTCCCTGTACCTGTAAATTTCATTCACTTTTTTTTAAAAAAAATGTGATAAATTTGTTTAGATGTTTTTAGATTCTTGCATTACAGTTAATGGGAAAACACACAACTTTGCTTTATACAGAATGGTTTGGAACTCAAAACACAGATTGAAGCAGAGCAAGTACAGAAACAGACAGATTCAAGGCAAATCTTAGTGCCTGCATATGCCTCTAATAAGTGCATTGTTAACATAGCTGCCAAGTTTTCGCTTTTCTCGCGAGGAAGCCTATTCAGCATAAGGGAAAATCCCTGTAAAAAAGGGATAACTTGGCAGCTATGATTGTTAACTGCATGCATGGAAAAGTTATAAGGGCTGGAAAGATGAAACCAGAATTTTAAAAATGGGATCTACAGGATTAAAAACTGTTAAGATATATGGATGAAGCTGTGGTTATGAAAACAGCTGCACACATTTAAAAATATGGCAAGTCCATAGCCATTCTACACACTTTCATTTATTGTCTGGACAATTTAAATACAAATAATTCAAACACAACAAGGTTATGGAAAAAAACATTTACAATACTTTCCCTCAGAAATGATCTAAACTAGCAAGTTAAACATGAAGTAATACATTATAACTAAAATATATAACTGCCTGGTCCTAAGAAAGATTTTTTATTTTATTTTAAATTTCAGATAGTAAAACACA
The DNA here is from genome assembly GCF_965207765.1 of Zootoca vivipara. Taxonomy (NCBI): domain Eukaryota; kingdom Metazoa; phylum Chordata; class Lepidosauria; order Squamata; family Lacertidae; genus Zootoca; species Zootoca vivipara. Next base: position 40,963,054 of record NC_142590.1, read on the forward strand.
TTGTAGAGAAAAGATTCTGACATGCCTTCCCCACTAATGCTTAGAAATTGCATCAAAACTTCCCCAGCAAACTGCGCTCATTCACAGCAGATGGTGTAGAAAGGTTTTCCCCAAACATTGAATGAGGGCATTTTCTGTTTTGTTTGCTTTTTGTTTGAAATTTAAAATCATTTCAAAATGTAAACGAACTGATGACATTTAGGATGCACAGCCTTTGCTGTTAAATTATTCTTGTACTACAAAATGTTTGCTGCTTCAGTGTGTAAAATAAATAAATGAAATAAAATCAGTATGTAGTTTACATGCAGTTAGTGGGTATAAGCATGGGGCGGGGGAGGGGCGGAATGCACAAAATAAGCACAAGTTATAAAGAACCATAACGTTTTATTACCATTAAGACTAAACTGGTTTTGAAAAAATTGTATATAACAAGACAAGAAAAGCAATAGCAAATTTAACTATCAACTAGATTATGCATAGCGAGTAACTGTTTCTAGTACTCAGGGAAGAGCATGACCTTTTTTTTTGTTTTAAATATATAACCATACAAAGCACAAACATACGAAAAGGATCAGTGCACTGGACATGGGAGGACTCCCTCAGTCATTTTGTTCCCTTAGCTCAATCTGAATTACATTAAAATAAAGACCCAGTTGTTGTTGTTGTTTTCTACTGTGCAGTAAGAAAAAAAAAATTCACAACAAACATGACAATATATCAAACAATATTTCTACGCAGGTTACCTTGATACCTCTTGCCACTTAAGTATCATTAAGAAAACATTTTAAGACATACAAACAAAACTAGCAAAGTGTTACAACTTAGAATAAGTTAACCAAAAGGAAAAAAATAACTTCTTTATATATATATATATATATTTATATTATATATACACATACACACACAACAAAATGACACAATAATATGCTTCTTCCCATAGTTTAAGTAAACAAATAAGTAGACTAGCCAAACTAGCAATATTCTGATTTTGGCATATGCGTCACATCAGCAATTAAATAAATAAGTGTTTCAAGCAACGTAAAGAGTGTTTCAAATGTGCCAACACAGCCCAATTTATATCAGTATGGGCTAGAAAGTGAATCTGAAAATTCTTAACAAATTTAAAGCAAATGTACTCCCCCCCTCTAAACACATTACATTTAACTATGATACTAAGATATGTAAATAATTTTGTAGCACCTACTGCTCAAAGAAAGGAACTTTTTGATTAAAATTAATTTTTTTCCAAAACTTTTGTTCTGCTGATATCCCATACTGATGACTTAAAGAAAAACCATCCTGCAACTCATCTCCTTGCTTTTGGGTTTTGACTGTGGGTAACTGTGTGCCTGGGAAGAACACTCTCCCGTTCTGTATTTAATATTTTTATTACATGCTATGAAAAGATACGAAGATCATCTGTTTGTAGCCCATCCTTCAAAAAACAATCTACTTAATCCAGTTTAAAACACACATCTTGATCTCTAAAAAGTTACCAGTGCAGTATGAACATGACAAAGTTGTCAATTTCCCCTAAATTAGCCAGTCAAAATATTTTTTTCTCAAATCCAGATTCTCTTGTAAAAATTCTTTATATTTTATAAAAATAGATTTTTCTTGAAACCCATTTTCAGCAAAGAGACCACCTCTTTGGCAACATTGTTAATGTTATTTAAACTGTTATGTCATCAGGTATTCCCCCCTTTTACCCTATCCCTAACAGAAGACTGTTTAGTTCACATGATACAAAATAAAAAAGGAAAAATAAAAAAGTTGCAAAATTATGTTTCTTTTTTTCCATTTTGCAATTTTTATTGTTCCTCTTTAATTTATGTTGGGGGTTTACCAATCTGATTGGATCAAACATTTTGGAAAAAAAAGAGCAAAATCTGCTAATCCCATTAGTCTGTAAAAATGGTTTTAGATTTTTTTTTCATTTATTAATTTATTTTTCAAATGAGTGAATGGTCATCTTAAAAAGACCCACCTTCAAGGAAGGTAGTAAAACTAGCTGGCCGGGTAAAAATCCCTGCACATTGTTATCTATGTATATTATATTCAACAACGACAGCTATGAAAGAACATTCAATGCATCAAAGGTTTTTTGTTTTTCTAAGCATTATAAAATCCTTTCCTGTTCACAGGATATCAACGTTTTAATACTTAGGCAACACTGGCTTATAAAAGTCCATGGTTGAGTATAAGCCTTGAAAGTTTTTTTGTTTTTTTTTGTTCGTATATATATTTATATATATATATATTTATAATAATTATTAAGGATATGAAATTCAGGATTTATGGGTTTTATTGGTTTTAAAGGAAACTTGCAATACTCTGTCTCCTAAGCGATATCCGTTAAGGCTGGCAATTGCCATGGCAGCTTCATCGTAGTTGGTCATGGTGACAAAGCCAAATCCCTTGCACTTGTTGGTGTTGAAGTCGCGAATCACCTTGACGTTATTGACTGCCCCAAAGGGGCCAAAGAGCTGCCACAAGACACTTTCGTCAGAGTCGGGGGACAAGTTGTAGACAAAGATGCACCACCCAGTCCCAGTATGGCCAGGGATGTTCATTCCTACAAGGCTTGTCATCCCATCAATTGTGATTGGAGAAAACCTATCAGATGAACAAAGAAAAAAAGACAAAAAAAGAAGAGGGCTAATCTACAGATCAGTTTTTACGCATACATTACATAAAACCAAGACCAAGAAAAGAAAAAGAGCCTGTTAAACTCTCTGAAGTGAAGAATGCACATTCAGCACACGGCGTAACATTCAGTTTAAAAAGCATTCCTAAATCCCTCTGAAACAACAGCTGCTGAACTCAATATAAGGAACTGAAATTGAGTGTGTATGAGTGGTTCCCTTGGAGAACTTGGCTGCACCCTGCAATCAAATGAAGTCTCCTTTATGTTGTAATTTAGTACATGGTTTTATCTGAGTAGGTTGTAGCTACTACCTTTATTGCCTGATGAAAGCTTAGTTGGTTCAATCAAAGATATCGAAAGGGCTGCCACGTGGTAGATGGAGCAAGCTTGTTTTCTCCTGCTCCAGAGGCTGGGACCCAAAACAATGGCTTCAAGTTGCAAGAAAGAAGATTCTGACTAAATATCAGGAAAAACTTTCTGACAGTAAGAGCTGTTCAAGGTGGAACAAACTCCTTCGGAAGGTGGTGGACTCTCCTTCCTTGGAGATTTTAAAGCCAAAGTTGGATGTTATGGATACTTTAGCTGAGATTCCTGCATTGCAGACTGTTAGACAAAATGACCCTTGGGGTCCCTTCCAACTCTACAATTCTCTTGCATTCACATAGGCATAAGTGAATTACTAAGTAGCTGTATTCAAAACTACCGAGACCCTAGAAAAAAGCATTGCTATCCTGCCCAAGATGTTGTGTGTAATATGAATGTGTATTACATGTGTGAGTTCTGTCTCTTTGCATAGATATATTTAAAGCTGTATGGGGCTAGCCTAGCTGAACCACAACAGTTGACCCCCACAAAAGGCAGCAAGCACTTTTGTTTTCTGTAATTTACTAGACTTATTACTTGCTATATCATTAGCACGACAAATTATGAAAACTAAAGGCTGCTTCATGCAAATCTTTGTCCTACATGGAGATAATAGCTAGGTCCTGGTAGTCAGAAGGACACTCTCTAGTTGCTGTGGACGCTTGTATTCGTGAGGCTCAGCCATGGTGGTGAATGGTCAGGGATGATGGGAGTTTTAGTTCACAGCATGTGGAGGGTGTTCCATTAGCACCCTGATCTAGATGGATTCCAGTGTCCAGAAACTATATGGTAGCTGCTTAAAAACTTACCACATGGTCACCTGAAATCACATGGGGAGGTAGCATGTAATTACGCAGTTAAGCCCATTGTAACTGGGCTCCACAACCACCCCAGAAATCAAGGGAAGCGGGGAGGTAAAAAGGAACAAAGTTTAACGCTGAGATTATTCAAGCAAAACTGCTTAACCGCCCTAGTTTAAGTTCATCCTTTCAAGCACCAGGTGGTAAGTTCTGAAGTGACCACTCTCAACTGAACCTACCTTCTGTGCAGGAAAAATATGTACTCTGTTACTTCTAAAGTGCAATAGGAATGTTTTTTTCCTGCCATGAGTACAATGATCAGAAAGACTTGGGAAATGTATAAAACAGCTGTAAATCTCTAAAGGGTGGGGGAGCATGGCTGCCCCACCCTGTGTGATTTCATAAGGCAGACCAAGTGCTGGTTCAAAGCTACAATCCAGAAATATTGCACGTGTGTGGCTGCATCTACACTGTGTACATACAGTATTGACATGCAGCATGAGGTATTATACCCGCAGTCTGTGATCCCTTCACCCTGTAATAAAAAGCGAGCCCCCAACCCACCTCACTGTCCCTTTAAGAAAATATCTGCACCCAGAAATGTTCATGTCATTAACTAGGAGAGATCAATTCACATCCAAAGGAAGTCAAAATTTTATGTTGTTTATATTTATGTGGTGTAAATGTTTTAAGCTTCGTTGGTTGTAACTTTTATTGTCATTATCTAATTTTGTGTTTTTTTCTGTATTGTTGTTGTTCTGATTTATCAATAAAATCTATTAAAAAGCAAAGAAAAAAGAAAAGCAAAAGCACATCCAAAGCATCTCCCTCATCGGGCATGTCCCCTCCTGTGTATGCCATCTGGAGGAGAATGGTCCCATTCACACCTTGCAGGGATGTTGGCAAATGCTAATGATCAAATTCTCTTCTGCAGATGTGACAAATGTGGTGTCAAGGAGAGGGGGCTTCCTGACTGGTATCTGAAGAAGTGTGCATGCACACGAAAGCTCATACCTATGACAAACTTAGTTGGTCTCCAAGGTGCTACTGGAGGGAGTGTGTGTGTGTGTGGTAAATTTCTGTCCTACTTGGAAATCCACAGAGTGCCTTGCAGCCCACCCCATCTCAAAAGACTGGAGTGGGTGGGCCTGTTTTGTCACACCCTACTTTTTCAACATGAATGGATCACAATTGGACATGTGCGCACACAGCTGCGTATGTACCATGTCATGATATGGTGAGAGGCTTGGGAGGACCCACAGCATTTTTGGATTGTAAATGTGAGAAACAGTCCTTTAACCTCTGAGTGATGTACGTGGATTATTAACAGAGAAGTCATACTAATGTAACATTTTCATGCCATCATCAGGACAGTATTTTCAAATTTCCAGTAATGATACTATGAAATAAAAATCAGAACAAGCAAATATTTAACTTAAAAGAAGGCAAACCACAAGCTCCAAATTACTGGAAACACTTGTCAAACCTGCAACGAAGAAAATAAGAGGCCTGGTTAAGGTGCTCACAGTTACAGCGTTTTATGAAACTTGGGCAGCTCCTTTACCTTTCTAAACAGTATTGGGTTTGAGTCACATTTTCAGCGACAATTTCACACTATAAGCCCAGTGACACCAAATCTTTGTTATAATAAACTCTGATTGAGTGAGACTTTTAAAGTCAATTAACAATACACTTAGGAAATCAGAATGCTTGTAGCTGTTGCACCTAAACCATCTTAGAAGACCTGTAACAAAAGAAAAAGTAGAACATGCACACAAAAATCACACACTATTTTTGTGTGTGTGTTTGTGCACATAGTGTTAAAGAAAACCAACTGAAGTCCAAACGAAAAGACAGAAAACATTTGGCATGCTGGTGGGAAAAAAGGAAAGAATTAAAAACAAAATAAAGTTAGTGATTAAAAAAAATTATAGCACCAATCTGTGCCAACATGGACATCTGGCAATCTGTTCAATTCTAATTACCTCTTTACGCCATAGGCCATATTAAGCAAATTGTCCAGCCTGAAAAGAGAAGGAGGGTCTCTGGGTTAATGTCTCACAGATGGCAAGATTGCTCAATGGAACTTTTATTAATAATGCTCCATTTTCAAAGAAGAAATTCGTAACATCGACTCCTGTACATCTAGCAGGTCTAATGAATCAACAGCTAGAGAGCTGCTTTTACTTCCACAATAAACAAATGACATTTAAAAATGTGGTAATGAAGAAAGGTAACATTCCACCATCTTACAATTTGATTCATCACAGAAGAATTCCCTTGCGGGTTTGCTTCTGCACACTATATTAGCCTGAAATTGTAACTATTACTATGTTTTCCACTATTTACCTTTCCATTGTCATTAAACCTGTAAATAGAAATAATAATAAAAATATGTTGGTGGCAGCCATTTAGGATTATACTAATATTGTGAATTGTAGAATTTTTTCTTTTGTTGGGAGAAGTTAGTTTTGATGCCTAAAAGCCAGAGCAGATTATCCTAACGTTTTGCAGATCAGATCATTAAACAAAGTTGACAATGTTTAGTATGATGGACAGTCACAATGTAGCATATATAAAGGCCTCCTCAACTTTAAAAATACGCAGCTTTCCATATTAATGTATTAGGCAAATGGGTTTTTGTTTCCCAAGGAGTCAGGGTTATAGGCAATAAATAACGAACTGAAATTAGCTACAGTGGAACCTCGGTTTACGACTACCTGCATTTACGAAAACCTCCGTTTACGAATGCCGCGGACCTGGAAGTGTTTACATCCGGGTTCCGCGACGTTGGATGCGCAGACGCGATCTGCGCAGCTCGCACATGCGCAGAAGCGATATGCGCAGCGCGTGCGTAGAAGCGTGCCTTCGGCGAGTGAACGCCTCCGCGGAATGGATTGCGTTCGCAAACCAAGGTACCACTTACATTGTTCAGAAGAATTAACTTTAAAACAAAAATGTAACATCCATCATATTTCATCAGAAAAACCAAGAAGTGTTCTGTAAATGCTTTAAATGTGAAAAAATTTGTGACTATTGTTCAGAAATCTGTATCTGCACAGAATGGCTAAACTGTGGTTTTGTTTTAACCTTGGTTAATTTAAGCAAATATTAATTAGTCTCAACTGACAAACAAGGCATGACTTGTTTTCCCAGAACTTGGGTTTACATTCCAGCTGCTCGTGCCTCCACAAGCAAGCATCTAGGAAAGGTGGCCAAACAAACCATCACTAAGCAAGACTGTGGAGAGAGAGGACATAACATTGAACCACAGTAAAAACAACCTAGGATTTGTGTAGTCAACAACAAACCATGACTTCACATTGTGATGGTACCAGAAAAGAAACCATGGGCTGACACTCAAACACATTCCACTTTGGCTAAACAAACCATGGTTTAGTATTATGAGGTAGGCCACTTTATATTTATTTATTTATTTATTTCTATCTATCTATATATGTATTGTTGTCTTTGTCCATGGAGTTTTCTTGGCAGGGATACTGGACTGGCTTGCCAGTTCCTTCTCCAGGTGGATCACATTCAGTCAAAACTCTCCACTATGACCTGTCCATCTTGGGTGGCCCTGCATGGCATAGCTCATAGCTTCTCTGTGTTATTCAAGCCCCTTCGCCATGACAAGGCATTGATCCATGAAGACCCTGATGTTGGGAAAGATTGAGGGCACTATGAGAAGGGGACGACAGAGGACAAGACGGTTGGACAGTGTTCTTGAAGCTACCAGCATGAGTTTGACCAAACTGCGGGAGGCAGTAGAAGACAGGAGTGCCTGGCGTGCTATGGTCCATGGGGTCACGAAGAGTCGGACACGACTAAACAACAACAACATATATGTATTAGGGACCCAGGTGGTGCTGTGGGTTAAACCACAGAGTCTAGGGCTTGCTGATCAGAAGATCGGTGGTTCAAATCCCTGTGACGGGGTGAGCTCCCGTTGCTCGGTCCCTGCTCCTGCCCACCTAGCAGTTCGAAAGCACATCAAAGTGCAAGTAGATAAATAGGGACCGCTCTGGCGGGAAGGTAAACGGCGTTTCTGTGCACTGCTCTGGTTCGCCAGAAGCAGCTTTGTCATGCTGGCCACATGACCCGGAAGCTGTCTGCGGACAAACGCTGGCTCCCTCGGCCTATAGAGCGAGATGAGCGCCGCAACCCCAGAGTCGGACAAGACTGGACCTGATGGTCAGGGGCCTCTTTACCTTTACATATGTATTATACTCAATGAACAGATACTGAAATAAAGCTGTGTGTTCTTTGTACTTTATCTGAGCACTTCAAAAGCAGGCATTTAATGCCAATAGGTACTAATGCTTTCTCTATGGAAACCAATCCAAATGTAGAAATAAGTTTACGCAAAAAGCTGCTATGAATAGGGAAAGTCCCCACAACAGCAGTTCATAAGCAGGGCAACTATACTGTGTTAGAGACATCTAACAGGTGATCAATATTGTCAACTTTGATTGTCAGAGGAAAAGATCTAGTATATAATCGTGCTTCCTGTACCTTTTGCTTAGCAAGGGATTGCTCCAAGCTAATCATATCCTGGGGCACATGACAACAAGCACATAGCTTTTTACTGTATCTCTAGTTTCCTTGAATGGGCCTTTTTATTTTTAATTACTCTACTGCTATGTTAATCTTTTGTATCTTTTTGTATCAATGCACCCTGTATAAATGAAAAATAAATTCTGTTTCTCATTTTTATGTGGGGTAATAATTCACACATATTCCTTTTCTTGTTTACATGATTGTCCTATCATTCCTTTGCCCGACAAAATCTGGTCAAACCAGAGTTCTGTCAACTCAGGAACCTGCTAAAAGATGGCCCACCGAACTGCCAGTTATAGGATACGAAAAAGTAACCTATAACTTGGTAAATAACAATAAAATTAATTATTTGGAGAAAGTTACCTGAATCTCTGAGCTTGGTGGTGGAGAGGTCCCGGATAGCGTCTGTTGGGAGACTGGTACAGCTGGGAAAGGAGGGCTTGGCTTGTTTTCTGACTGGGGTTATTAGCAAACTTCACAGTAATCGGTTCTGTAGCACCACTAGGCTTCTGGCCATTTAGTCCCTTTATGGCTTCTTCTGCCTCTATTCTCTTATCAAAACGGATAAATCCTACACCACGAGAAACACCTGGGAAAAGAATATTGCATTTAAATAGGCAAAAGAAGAAAGGGGGGAAAGTTCCAAGAACCTACTACACAAGGCCACAGGAAGTTACGTAACACCACAGGAAATAAAGTGTTGCATGCATTAAGTTGGCCTTTAAAGAAACCTATTGCAACTGAAACTTTTATTTAAATAATTCATACACTACTTAGTTATGTAATCTCTATGCTGTTTACAAAGATACAGCCTTAATAACTCCACCTATATATGAACATTTATGGTCCTATACACAGTTAGGTTTAAAAAAAGTTTAAAAATAGATATAGAGTTATAAACATATGGCTGTTTCCCCTCTTATAAATGTGAAATATCATATTTGTCCAAATGTTTTTCTGATGAAACCAAGTTTATTTCAGCCTGATCCAGAATTCCCTGCCCCCATTCCAACTGGGAACACATTTACAAGACTTCCCCAAATTACTGATTTGTCCCCAACCCACAATTTGGGAATTACAGCTGATTATCAACCTCCCCTCCCTTTGTCAGCAAATCTATATATGCAATTTCCTTTATATATTCCTGTGCATAAAAAGTAGAAGGAAAGCACTTGAGAGCTTTAATTAAAACAGCAAATGAAGGACCTTCCAAGCAAATTCAAGTTTAGAAATGTGCTTATAAATAAAATATTTTTCAACCTGTGACTTGATCAACCAGAATTCTTGAGGTGATGATGCGCCCATATTGCGAGAAAAGCTGCTCTAGCTCTTTCTGGGTCATCGTTTTTGGAAGGCCGCTGACATACAGATTAGCATCTCTGATCGATGCCGAACTTGGACGGGCATAGGAAACCTAGGAGGAGTTAAACAACATGTGGTTAAATAACGTATTGTGTTTTTAAACATAACAAGAGCCTGCTGATCAGACCAGTGGCCCATCTAGTCCAGCATCCTGTTCTAACGGTGGTCAAAAACAGATGCCTGAAAGCTGACAAAAACACAACAGCACTCTTCCCATTCTCAGCAAGTGGTATTCAGAAGCACTGCCTCCAACAGTGAGGGAGGAACATCATCATAGTCCTCCATGAATATTTCTAATCCCGATTTAAAGCCATCCAAGTTGGTGGTCATTAAATGTGGGAACGAGTTTCATAGTTTATGTGCTTCATGAAGAAGAACTTTCTTTTGTCTGTCCTGAGCTTTCTGACATTCAACTTCACTGGATGTCCAAAGTTCTGGTATTATGAAAGAGGGAGAAAAAAAACTCCTCCTGACCCACCTTTTCCATGCCATAATTTTATAAACTCCAGCCATGTCACCTCTTAAATGCCGTTCCTCTAAACTAAAGGCTTTAACCTTTCCTCACAGAGGAGTTGCTCCATCCCCTGAATAATTCTGGCTGCCCTTTTCTGAACTTTTTCCAACTCTACAATATCCTTTTTGAGGTGAGGAACCAGAACTGTTCAAAGTCTTCCAAACGCAGTTGCACCAGGGACTAGTGCTTTTTCAAAGCTGCCACACACAGGTCGACTATCCACCATGACCCCAAGGTTTTGTACCTGGTCAGTCACTGAGTTTCACATGAGTTCTAAGAGAAATTAAGACCTTTTTGCCCCAACATGCATAACGTCACACTTGCTTACATTGACCTGCATTTGTTATTTTCCCACCCATCTTTTTTGTTTTAATGACCTTGAACAATTTACTATTATCGGCAAACGTGACTGCCTCACTACTCACCCCAATCCTAGATCATATGTGGACCAAGCTTAAAAGCACAAATCCCACAAAGACCTTTACATCACACACTTGGTTAACAGACTGTTTTCAACCTTTTGAGTTCCAACAGCTTGTTTAAAATAACCTTCTCACTTAATTCTACCTGCTCTTATTATAGAAACTGAGAAGTAGAAAAAATGTTGAGAACAAAAGGAAAGCTGGAAATAATTTCAAAACACATGCAAGCATAAGGTCCTTAAATGCAGGAATACAAACAGTAATAGAAGATAGGCAGATTAATGTGCAGCCTCCCACACATCAGCTTTGTAAATTTACCCCTTTGGGCTGTGGGTGTATAAAATGATTTACTGTATCCAGCACAATCCGAACGAACCTAGTATGTACAGGTTCAGGGTTGTTTTGCTTTAATGGCTAGAAACAGATGAGGCTTTCTGCAGAGAGACGTTTTCTCTTTACGTATTCATACTAAACTGGCAGGATCTGCCCTGTTTGCATTACAGAATAACTAACGAAACATCTGCTTTGTGAACCCATTCTCAGCATCATGCTATTTTCAACACAGTTCTAACTGCCCCTCAAACTGGAAAAACATCCAGTTGATGCCAGTCAATACGTATTAAAATATTATGCAGCATTCTAATAATGCTTTAGCTCAAAATACAACACATTTCACTGTAAGAATGATTTAATATTCATTTTAATAACTGCAGTCAACATACAATGTATGAGGCCTGTTTATATAGAGGCCTGTTTAATTTGTCAATATTGTTTCATATTTCCACCAGCTCCGGTTTGAAAATATGTATTTTCCATCTTACAAAAAGCCTTTTTGCCAACCCATTCCTTGTACTGCTAGCAATTCCACACAGAGTATAAAGAGATTAAGCTTTTTGGCATACTATAATACTTGAATATACAAACCCAACAACTTTCTGAAGCTTTTCACTTTTGTGTAATACAAAGTATTTAAAGTCCAGCTTATCCATAAATTGCTGTATTACATCCATGCAACAGCATGTGTGTGGGTTTTTTTTTCAAGTCAGTAACATGATAGCCAACACCTATCTCTCAAAAAGACAACTGATAGATGTATTTTCTCCACTTCTAAAAACAGATGAGTCAACAAAGAAAATATTAGAGAAAGACTAATATTTGCCTTCACAATCTTCATTAGAAGAAGATAAACACGTTACACATGTTTACACTGCAAAGAATTTGAAACCACATTTCAATATTTAGGAGTCAGACACAACTTATTTTCTAAAGGATCCCAGTGCATATAAATATAAATGTTTTAAAAATGTGATAAAAGGGGAACAAACAATGAGAGGGACTGGTTATAGTGTAGGACGGTGGTTTTCAAATTTTAGGTTCAGGGAGTCTTTCACAAAACTCTACAGAGAGATAGGATACAGTGTCTTCAAGCCCCATCAGCTATCATTCCTCATAAGCAAAACCTGGGATGTGACAAATGTCCCTAGATGTAGACACTCACTTATCCACAATGGGTTTGTGAAAATAAAAATTTCCTTACTTACACCTCATCCCAAATTGTTTTATTTCCCCATGCAAGGCTGTAGGGAGGATGTCAAAGATATACTGGCTATTCCTCTTGTAATAAAGGTAAAGGGATCCCTGACCGCTAGGTCCAGTCGCGGACGACTCTGTGGTTGCGGCGCTCATCTTGCTTTGCTGGCCGGGGGAGCCGGTGTACAGCTTCCGGGTCATGTGGCCAGCATGACTAAGCCGCTTCTGGTGAACCAGAGCAGTGCACGGAAACGCCGTTTACCTTCCCGCCGGAGCAGTACCTATTTATCTACAGTACTTGCACTTTGACGTACTTTCAAACTGCTAGGTTGGCAGGAGCAGGGACCGAACAACGGGAGCTCACCCCGTCACGGGGATTTGAACCGCTGACCTTCTGATCGGCAAGCCCTAGGCTCTGTGGATTAGACCACAGCACCACCCACGTCCCTCCTCTTGTAATACTTGCACAATATTATTACCCCATATTACCTCATATGCTGGAAATGGACATATCTGCATGTGAAACAGATTATAAGTTTCGAGTTGAGGGGCCATTAGGTAGCAAAGGTTTGGAAGTCAGCCCAACTTCAGCATTTTAAAAACACCTGTGTATGCATAAAACTAGCTGCAAGAAACATAAACATAGCTTGTCAAAAACATGTTTATTTTTATCAAGTTAATTCCTATTTTGTTTCTGCAGTGATTACAATTTTTAAAAAAAGGCTTACATACAAAATACAGGCATCAGTTCTATTCCTTTGTGGGATGTAACCACAAAATCCCAATATTTAGTCAGGCATCAGACATATGAAAGACGGCCTGCAGTGATCCTGTAACTGCCTACTCGCTGGATTTTCTTCCTCTAATCTCACACGGTCTTGCAGATAAGCACAAAAATTGGGCCATGTATTGTGAGGAAGGATTGGGGAGCAAAGGGAAAATTAAAAACATACTGGTAAAGCGTATTAGCAGCAAAGTACTCACTATATTTATTCTGGCCCTAAAACAAATGAGCCTGGCTACTCACTACCACCATCAATGTAGGAATATTGCCAGGGTACTCTGATTTGCAACCTAGTGGCAAAGGAGTGCCCAGGTGGAGTTTGATTTTATCTTGAAAAAATTAGATTCTACATAGCAATGTGACACACCTACTGCTATCCCTTAACTGTAATGACTTTCTGGCTCTACTATATACAGACTTTTTCTTTTCTTCTTGTGTGAATGTAGGATAACACGGCCTGCATCTTATAAAGTGTGTTGTAATCCACAAAAACCAATGTCACAATAACATTGTCTAAGTAGGCAAAGGTTCTTTTTTATTTTAACTATACCATACCAACACAAGTGCCACTCAAAATTCCATAGCCTAGATATTACATGCTATTTTAAAAGTCCTAGTGTTTCTATATAAACTGTGTTTTGTGAGCATAATTTCATGCATTAATCTGCATATAGTAAAACTACTCGTTGCCATTGTAATGTCTACAAAATATGTGGATCATAGGTTTGTCCTAATTCTGACTCCTAAGACGCATATAAGAGACCGCAAGGAGTGGAGAGGGGGAGAAAAGAATGGAAAATACTCATTCAGGTGACATGCACAAATACATCAGATGTAAGACTTGGAGAATGAAAACTACATGTATTCAAACTTCAATACCCAAGCAAGCTGAGCTTTAACTTTCATGGAAGCTGTTCTCTAATCTAATATTCTAATAATTATACGAAGGAGCTAATGCCTCTTTTACATTCAATGTTGCTAGCCTCACGGTACTCTTCCTCCTAACGCGGGAATTATTAAGTTTTGTTTATGGTGGGTAAGCACCTTCCTATACATATAACACAGATAATTGTAATGGCTTAAGCGTTAAGTTACTACAGGAAAAGGGATGGAGGCAGTATCTCGGTCTCTTTTGGCCATGCTGGTCACCATCCAACTTGTGGAGGGCGAATGTCTCAATTGCATAGCTAGCTTTCTATACTCATTGAGGCTTCCTGTCTGTTTCAGTACCCTGGAAAGTTAGGGTTCTAGAATGTGCAGGGTGTTCTAGAATGTGCATACATTAGACAGCGTCTGGTAAAGTGGTGGGGGCAGCAGCAGCACGCGGAGCTGCGTGAATGTTTCTTGCTGCTCCCTTCACTTACTTGAAAGGGGGGGGACAGAACTGTGGAAATCAAACACAGTGGTAACTGGGTACTTGTGTAGATCATATTAAAGGGTGCAGATAAGAAACAGAGAAACAGGGCTTCAAATAAGAGCGGGGTAGGTCAGAAGACCGCACTGTAGTTCAGCTGCAGAGACAGCAAAGAGAAAGGACTCAGGAGACAGCTACAAATAAAATGTTTCACTCCAAAGAGAGGTGGGAATTATTTTCTAAGCCTTGTAGTCATGCAGGGTTTGTGTGTTTTGTGGCACCAGAAGACAGGGATAAACCTCCTCTCCCCACATGCTGCAATCCCAGTAACAGAGGCCCCTGAGCATGCAGTTAAGGACAAACAAGCAATGTAGCTGCACACTATGTATTAAGCGCTAACATGCAGTTTGACCAATACTGTACATCACAATTGGAAAGAAGAGCCTAGAGTAGTACTTTGACAAATCCTAAAATGAAGGGCAAAACACACATTTATTTACTAGTTTGGTTAGCAACTGCATATTTTTTTTTTAAATTAGATACCAGGTGTGAGGGTCATTTCCAAAAGGAGGGAAGATTTAGCCCTCCCTTCCCAAACCATGATATCCAATGAAAATCAGCCCCCCTTGCCGACAGAGTTACAAGACATAGAAAAGTACAGTGGGAGCTGTTTTTCAGACAGAGCAATCCAAATAACTTTATGCTGGCACAGAGCGCTCACTACTGCCCAGTGAATTTGTGTGTGTTAACGTCCTGCTGGCAGGATCCAAAATGAAGTGTTGCAGGGAGGGGCTCAGTAGGTAGTGCATGAAACTTTTAATCTTAGGGTTGTGGGTTCAAGCCCCATGTTGGGCAAAAAGATTCCCGCGTTGCAGGGGGCTGGACTTGATGACTCTCGTGATCCTTTCCAACTCTACAATTCCTTGATTCCCTCCCTTATATATTGAAGCTTCTATATTTATAAAGCCACTTTTTAAGGCCTCATTTTCAGTGGTCCTTCTAGATGGCGCAATTACTTCTGATCGTCATTCAATTTTCTGCCATTTTCTTATAACTTCTATGTTTTATTCCAGATGTGGGAGGGCAGTTTTCAAAACAAAACAATTCCAGAACATGGGATATATAGATATGTGGATGTACTATTTAGTTAGAATCATGAGTCTGGAAAGTTTGTCCAAATGTCTTTTGAAAAACAAGAGGGATCTGCTCTAAATCTCTCCACAATCCATCCAAGCAAGAACACAAAGTATTTAAGCTGTCTGCAGAGTAGGGATGGGAACAAATTTGGTTTAGGTCACATTTAAAGGCAAATCTATCAAACTTGCGCTTTCCAAAAGAATATGAGAACCAAAACACAACCATACCTCGAAATTCACACTTAACCAAATTATGTGATATCATACAATCAAAAATGGGTAGAAATCAATATAGTGCAAAAGCATCTATTCAGCTCAACTATTTCTGCTTTCTTGACAAAACTAACTCCCCTTTCCTCTATTTGCTGTTCTAGGGCTTCCTCTCCCTTCCCCTTCCAAGCAAGGACTATCAGTTCCACCCTTTGTATATTTATTCTGTATCTGTTAACTCTGAACTTCCACAGCACATAAAAACTAAATATGTTGGAGCTTAGTAAGTGTCTTGCTGTGGTACCCATAGAAGCAGCACAGGAAAAAAATGAATTCATGTGCAGGCAGCACTTACCAGAATGCTTTATTTACCTTTCATAACAAGCTGCACAGGGGGGGGGGGTTATGTAATTCACGTGAAATAAGAGCATCAATAACTATTAAGTCAAGATGTTCTATGGGACACAGATAATGCTTCAGGATACACCTAAACCAGGAAGTTCAATGAAAAGGAAAAGAAATAGATCACTCCATTTGTCACCATTTGCTCTTGGGTTTTATCAACTGCTTGAGGTGAAATACGCTGCACGAGTTGGGCCATTTGATCGTGTCACCTTTATCCTAATGTGATGTTTATTACTGTGTTCATGATTAATATTTAAGTTGTGCCAGTCAGTAGCACAAATAGGTCATTTAATATGGAAGTGACTCAGCAGCTTTTGAGGGTGCACATTAAGGGGGGGCAGGTAAGATGCAAGTGAGAGAGAAAAATTAGACTTGATGAAAAAGCAACAAAGAAGGAAGAAGGGAATGTGAAGCATTATGTACCTAAATGAATGGATACACGACAGTTCAGGAAGGGCTCTATAGGGGAACATGGAAGAACCTAAAGTAATCTGCTCATGTTATGCATATTTTCGGGATTAAAGAACCCTAAAACCCAGGTGCTTGTTTTCATGCCTGAAACACAAAATTGGATGAGGCATCTATATAATACACTGTGAATATTCCTTCTTGTACATGCACACAAAAGCTTATACCAAGAACTAACTTAGTTGGTCTCTAAGGTGCTATTGGACAATTTTTTAAAATTTCTTTTATATATTTCACCCAAATGGGAAAATGTTACTGTTGGGGAAGCAAAGCATCCCCCACTTACCAGAGAGTTACTTTTGAGAAAAGTGAAGAAAAACGTGCTCTTAGTAATTACCGTTAAAAAATGTGTTCAAATGTGTGAGCTGCAAATAACAGAATCCAAATATATGCGAGAAGCAAGATAATAATCAACTCACTCCTGTGTCCCTGCTTGCTTCGTTCGCCAACCCCCATCCCCTTTTAAGACCTCACCAACCCCCTCCACTAACCCCTTTAGGTCCACAAAGAAGGGCCTCAGATGATGAAAACAGGGTCTGGGTAGGTTCATGTGTGGGGAGCTGGTCCCTAAGGTATTGGAATCAATCGTGAGCAGCCTAAGGCTTTTTAGGTCAAAACCAGCACTTTTAACTGAGCCTGGAAACTAATTAGCAGCCAACTGGGCCAGTATTGGTGTGATATCACCAGACCACCTATTCCCAGTCTGCCCTCTGAATTCTGCACTACCTGCATTTTCTGAAGTGTACTGTATTCCATGCAGCCTGAAGTATAACACATTGCAGTAATCTAAAGCAAGAAGTTAGCACAGTGTTTATAATAGAAGTTAGGCCAGCCCTGTCAAGACAGCGCCATAACTGTGCCACCAGTGAAAGCTGATGGAAGGTTCTCTGTGCCATTGAGGTCACTTGTGCCTCCACTGACACCTGCTGTGTCCCTAAGCACCCCCAAGCTGTATACATGCTCCTTTAGGAGAAGTTCAACTCTATCCAGAACAGATAATGAAAAACAGATTTGTGTCTCATCTGAATATTGATGACAACAAAGTCCAAATCCCTGCATGAGCCCATTCAGTGGTTTCATGTAGATGCTAAACAGCCTGGGGGGAGAAATCTGGTCCGTGTGGCATCCCACATTGGAGAAACCATGGGCCAAGCAGCATCTCCCAACACCACTCTCTGGAGATTGGCATCTAAGTAGGTCAGGAACTATTGTAAAGTGGAACCACCCACTCCCAACTTGGACGGCCACTCTAAAAGAATACCATGGTCAATCAACACTCTCCCTGTTTCTCATCCATCCCTAACCCAACAAATACAGAGCGACCAAGGCAGTATCTGTGTCAAAACAAGGCCTAAACCCCAACTGAAATGGATCTACAAAACCAGACTGGATCCAAGAGAACCTGATTCTGGTTAGCAACCACCCGCTTAAGGACTTTGCCCAGTAACCTAAGATGATTAGCCTCATATTGTTATTTTCAAATTAATTTGCTATTCTAATTCAACATCAAATGGATTAGAATAACTGCTTGGCTAAAGTTATTCAGTTGGTCTGCCATCTGGTAATTCAGTCCTAGGGCTTAGAACATGGTAAGGAGGGGGCAAGAATTAGATGAAGTCCTAAAGCAGGTGTGTCTGAGCTGAATTTATTTTAAGCTAGATATAAAAATATGACCCAGAATACTAGCATTATAATCATTCAGAAATCACAAATGTTTCTAGGTTAAGGGATCACACTATCTTGGGGAGGGGCAATGAACACTAATCCACATGGACCTCACACTGAACCAGTGTAGTGTAGTGTATTAAATGCTGGTTTTGGCCCAGATCACTCTCAGGCTAACCTACTTCACAGTAATGGTGTGCAGATGAAATGGGGAAACCCCGTGTATGCTGCACTGAGATCCTCAAAGGAAGGATAGCATGATTGAACTAGGATTGTTTTCATGTAAGAATCACTTACCATGAAACATGCCAAAGCAGTTAACAATAAAAACAAACATACATCAACTATAAAAAGATATATAAATACAATTTCCAGTTCAATGTGGATAAAGACTAGGTAAAAACCTTCACTTGAAAGGCTTGTGGGAAGAGGAATGTCTTTATTAGGCACCCAAACCACACTAAAGGTCTGATTCCTATATCATACCTCCTGATGAGATGACATGCGCAGGGTATACTGTTCAATTGGGTATATGTGGGTGAGTTAATCTTTTAGATACCCTAGCCTGAAAATCTCCCAGTGTTCGAAACTCCTACTGTTCTAGGCGCATTTTGCGACAGGGAATTTCATTAGTGCAAGCAGTTTGTGAGCTCTGGGCGCAGTACTACACCTAAGATATCAGATTAAAACTGCAGAGTGGAAGGAAAGGAAGACCTTTTTCGGCCTCCCCACTTCTAGCTACTCTCTGAGGACTGGATAAGAGACCCTCTTAAGAATTTAAGGGGGTGGGTGGGCAGGAAAAGGACTAGACCAGGGGTCCCGAAACTAAGGCCCGGGGGCCGGATGCGGCCCAATGATAGCTGCCAAGTTATTCCTTTTTTTAAGGGATTTTCCCTTATGCTGAATAGGCTTCCTCGCGAGAAAAGGGAAAACTTGGCAGCTATGGGCCCAATCACCTCCTAAATCCGGCCCTCGGACGGTCCAGGAATCAGCATGTTTTTACATGAATAGAATGTGTCCTTTTATTTAAAATGCATCTCTGGGTTACAGTACAGTATTTGTGGGGCATAGGAATTTATTCATATATATATTTTTCAAAATATAGTCCGGCCCCCCACAAGGTCTGAGGGACAGTGGACCGGCCCCCTGCTGAAAAAGTTTGCTGACCCCTGGAATAGACCATGTGAAAAGTGAACCATTTGTGAGTTGGTGAGACAGTAGCTGATATAGGTGCCATTTGCCTTCATTGATGGGGGTGGCTCATTGGCGTAATGTTTTGGCTACAGTTCATTCATTTTCAGCTTTGCATTCTTGTTACAGTGGTGTGAATATTGTGACAGAAGTAACAAATGTGATAGTTATATAGATCTCTGAGTACATGGTGGACGGCAACTTTGGGCATGCTGTTATCTTTCAGTGTATAGTTGGCATCTGACAGTTAAACTGTGAGACCTGACTTTGCAATCAGCTCCTCATGTGCACAATGGACATCTATCACGGCAGCAAAACAGACAGATGCCCACAGTGTCTCATATTGTGGACTCAGCCCCCCCCCCCTCCAAAAGCTATAGCTTCCTCTCTGACAAAACTGTGTTTAAGAAAATTTGAATTCATGCATTTCTTCTCTGCCCTGACCTCCCCAAGCCATTGCTTTTTTACTGATCAAAAATTCTGCCTGTGTTCAAACAAAAGGTTTATAACTTCCCTACTCCAAAGATGAAGACCAAAAAGTTAAATGTTGCCCAATGGCCAAGATGTTTGAAATTTGATGGGCATAACAGGGTGACCAACACCATGACACACACTATAAGATGTCAAAATAATTTCTGTAACAAGGGTATTTGAAACTTGTGTGGTCTCATGGGAATGTTCTCATATATGATGATGATCATCATCATTCCATTAAAAGTGTGATTATTTGCTAGCATCTTCTTTTTTCTTAAATGCTTGTCATTGCAAGAGCTAGGGCTGCAGATAGATGCTCAGGTCATCTACAGTGGTCTCTGACATCATGTCATAGATGACACATGAGAGTGTTTAAAAACCTCATTATACTGGACACTAGCAATGTACTTCCTTTTAATGACAACCATTTATGTGACAAACTTTAACTACTAGCCCTCATGCAATTACTTGGCCTGTTGTTGAAGTGGAAGGAACAAAATCACTCACTTGTGTCACGAAAAAGCAGTCACTTTAAAAAAAAGCAACAATACTGTTGACAGGCCAATGACATTAACTAATGCTAAAAATGTCAGGAATATTTATATAACTAAGCATCATAGCAACCATTCAGTGGATTTGTAACTGGCTGACTGACCAAACCCAAAGGGTGCTCATCAATGGCTCCTCTTCATCCTGGAGAGTAGTGACTAGTGGGGTGCCACAGGGTTCTGTCTTGGGCCCAGTCTTATTCAACATCTTTATCAATGACTTGGATGATGGGCTTGAGGGCATCCTGAGCAAGTTTGCAGATGACACCAAATTAGGAGGGGTGGCTAATACCCCAGAGGACAGAATCACACTTCAAAATGACCTTAATAGATTAGACAACTGGGCCAAAGCAAACAAGATGAATTTTAACAAGGAGAAATGTAAAGTACTACACTTGGGCAAAAATATAAAATGAAAGGCACAAATACAGGATGGGAGACACCTGGCTTGAGAGCAGTACATGTGAAAAGGATCTAGGAGTCCTGGTAGACCACAAACTTGACATGAGTCAACAGTGTGATGCAGCAGCTAAAAAAGCCAATGCAATTCTGGGCTGCATCAATAGGAGTATAGCGTCTAGATCAAGGGAAGTAATAGTACCACTGTATTCTGCTCTGGTCAGACCTCACCTGGAGTACTGTGTCCAGTTCTGGGCACCACATTTCAAGAAGGATACTGACAAGCTGGAACGTGTCCAGAGGAGGGCAACCAAAATGGTCAAAGGCCTGGAAACAATGCCTTATGAGGAACGGCTTAGGGAGCTGGGTATGTTTAGCCTGGAGAAGAGAAGGTTAAGGGGTGATATGATAGCCATGTTCAAATATATTAAAGGATGCCATATAGAGGAGGGTGAAAGGTTGTTTTCTGCTGCTCCAGAGAAGCGGACACGGAGCAATGGGTTCAAACTACAAGAAAGAAGATTCCACCTAAACATTAGGAAGAACTTCCTGACAGTAAGAGCTGTTCGACAGTGGAATTTGCTGCCAAGAAGTGTGGTGGAGTTTCCTTCTTTGGAGGTCTTTAAGCAGAGGCTTGACAGGCATATGTCAAGAATGCTTTGATGGTGTGTCCTGCTTGGCAGGGGGTTGGACTGGATGGCCCTTGTGGTCTCTTCCAACTCTATGATTCTATTACTGATTGTGAAAGCAACTGTGGTCCTGACAAGCAAAACTTATACCAGGCATAGGCAACCTTGGCTCTCCAGATGTTTTGGACTACAGTTCCCATCATCCCTGACCACTGGTCCTGTTAGCTAGGTATCATGGGAGTTGTAGTTCCAAAACATCTGGAGAACCAAGGTTGCCTAGGCCTGACTTATTGAGTAACTTATTTTGGCAATACCATGGGAATAAAATTCGCTAGTGGGTTAAACGTTAAAGCACCACAGCCAACAGAACGGTTCCCATTGGTTGTTGTAAGGCTGCAATCCACAGCCCTTATCATCAACTAAACTTTGCCACTAACTTCAGTGGGATGTGAATCACACCCCTAAATCTGCAATTTTCTACTTCCTGAGACAACTATGGTAGAAGTATTCAAGGAACAAATAGCAAAATAATAAAACTTATTTCCCTGCCCTCTCCCTTTAATAATAGGAAATGTTTGAGAAAGAGGATTCCCCCCTCCCCCGACACTTTCTACCAATTGCTTTTTCCTACCAAAGTTTCTAGGGCTACAGTGTCTCAAGAATTCAATTTTGTTTCCCCCCTGCTCCCAAGCCCTGTACTTCCCATGTATTTTTTCACTTGACTGTACAGGAACATTATTTCATCATTTCAAGTTTGATCTCTCTGCTCCCATATCCCAATGCTTTCCTGTTTGTGGCCTTTGCTCTTCAAGCTCCACCCATGTCAAGTGTCCAAACATCTTCTGTTCCCTCAAATGCTGTGCCCCTTTATCCACTGCTGTCCCTTAAGCCCGGAACGGTCTCGCAGGAACACCTGAATGGTGCTAAATCCGCTCCACTTCCCAGTGGGGAGGAGTTATGGTGGACCACGTGGCTACCCACTACCCTCCGGGGGCAGGGGACGAAGTCCCACGTCACCCGGAGGTTCCTGGCCATGTCATTGTCCAGCCAGCCAAACCGCTGGCTGGGGAGGCGGCTGGGCCCCATTTAAACTGAGGTGCGAGCTGGAGAGTTTCCTCTTGGCTCATTTCCTCAATCTCCCTCCCTCCCTATTTTCAGGTTTTGAATTTGGCCTTGCTATGGACCTCGGTTGGTCGCCATTGAGGGGCCCGGTAGGAATTTTCCCACTTGGCAAATTGGCATGGGCCATTTGGTTTTCGCCTACCTTGTAGCAATCGTCACAACTTTGTAAGGTTTGGGGGTTGGTCTTATGATGGGGTAGGGGAGGTGTGGCCATCAACTGCCCCTCCAAGCTTAAGGGTATTCCGTTAAAAGAATCTGGGTGTGTGGATCTTGTCTGAAGCCAGAGGTGGGGCTAGGGCCATGCCACGGCCCCATCAGGAACCCAGGGGGAGCTCAAGTTGGTTTGCATCAACAGGGCTCCCCCTACCAGTGGTTGACCCTTACAGGACTGCCTACGTGATGGATAGGAGTCATATATAGTCAGGTCAATTCCAATGCCTAAGGCAATACCGCTCATGTTCTGTAACCAATAAAGTTGTGGCCTAAATTTGCCCAATAACCATTAACTTGTGTCTTATTCATCAATGAGGGGGTGGTTTAGGGGTCTCAACATGCAACATATCTCCTTCAAATGACTTCTCAAAACCCATCTTTTCCATTAAGCCTTTGGTGCAATATCCTACTGTAATTAAGACTAAGGATGTGCCACTGAAATGTAGACCCATTCCTTCTCTCTCTCTCCTTTCTGTGCAGCTTGACCAGCATCAGATTTCACACTATAAACTCCTTGGAGTAGAAACCTATCCTCTTATACTTAGAAGTGTTATGCACATTGTCAGTGCAATAAAATAAATAAGTAAAGATTCCAGATTCTTTGATGCCATTTGCGTTGTTTCATCTTCTAGCCAATCAACTTTGTAATTCAGTACCAGAAGTATAATAAAAACCAAATAAACTGCCAGAAAATAGTGAGAGTTGTGTAATTACACTTTTTATCATGGTCATGGATGGACAGAAGGAGCCATCTTAAAACTTGACAATATTGTTCAACGGCTGTATTTCTTCAGGAAGTATTTTCATTCATAATAATAATAATAATTAATAATAATAATAATAATTTATTATTTGTACCCCGCCCATCTGGCTGGGTTTCCTCAGCCACTCTGGGCGGCTTCCAACAGAAAAATAAAACACAGTAATCTATTAAACATTAAAAGCCTCCCTGAACAGGGCTGCCTTCAGATGTCTTCTAAAAGTCTGGTAGTTGTTTTCCTCTTTGACACCTGTTGGGAGGGCGTTCCACAGGGCAGGCGCCACCACCGAGAAGGCCCGCTGCCTAGTTCCCTGCAACTTGGCTTCTCGCAACGAGGGAAGCACCAGAAGGCCCTCGGTGCTAGACCTCAGTGTCCGGGCAGAGTGATTCATTCATTCATAATTTTACATGTAGTTTAAATTTATGAGAACACTGTAAATGGACAGCACTGAAATGCCTCTAAATACCAGTTGCTAGGAACCACAGGTGGGCAGAGGGCTCTTGTGCTCAGATGCTGCTTGTGGGCTCCCCATAGGCACCTGGTTGGCTGCTGCGAGAACAGGATGCTGATTTACATAGGCCACTGGCCTGATCCAGCAATCTGTTCTTATGTACTATGATTATAACAAGATGAATAACTATTATGTCATTATCTAGCAAAATTTACATACAGATGTTTTATCCCGGTTCTGTAATTCTTCATGCCGATCACTAACTATCCTTGTTTTCAGACTAACTTCAGTTAATGAAACCCCACCATAGTTTAATCAAGCATTCTACCAATCAGAAGAAATTAAGCAAGCTCTATGTCCTTATTTAACACATCTATGGTGTTTTAAGAACTGGTAATTGTGGTGGCTTTCCCCCCTGTTTTTTATTTATATAATAAGAAATATAATTCATTAACATGATTTATATAAAACTATCACTTCAAACTTCAGTTAGTTATTTAAAGAAAAACCCCTGCCCACAGAGTGTTGTTTTTTGAGGAAATTCTAGCATTCTTCACAATTCCCCCCCCCCCAATATGCAGAGAGAGTTTAGGCTTTCTTTAATGTGAAGAAATGCAAAAACAAAACCCTGTCTATTTATTGTTTTCCATATTCAGTGCACATGTGTAGTGTAGGAAACAAGAAGGTTTAAAACAAAGAAGCAGTAACATTTCTCACCCAGAATAATAAT
Source organism: Zootoca vivipara (assembly GCF_965207765.1). Lineage (NCBI taxonomy): Eukaryota > Metazoa > Chordata > Lepidosauria > Squamata > Lacertidae > Zootoca > Zootoca vivipara. The sequence continues at coordinate 40,987,795 of NC_142590.1, forward strand.
AAAATAAGTAATTGTTAAATTATTAAATTTCAAGGTGAGGGTGCCCCATTTAACACCAAGGAGAACAGCCTGTCATTTTACAAAGCAGATACTAAGAAGAAAACCTTCAACGCTATAGGAAAAATTATGGACGAACATAATCTTCTCTAGTGTGTTTACACAGATCAGAACATATCACAATCGAAAAACAAACAAGGACACCGAATGAGTTATACATAAACAAATGAGCTGAAATGGTTGAACATCCTCTTTTACTTTCACACCCTAACCAGCAAAACAAACCTTTAGGGAAGAGATAGGGTGTTTTTTAAAAGCTTATTTAATGTTTCTTACATATTATCTCATACCTTTGAACAGCACAGTTCTACTGGGTTTTTCCTTTATTATTTCTTAGCTAACCCCCTTGATGTACCCTGGTCCAAAATCATAGCCATAGTGTTTAAAAAACAACTATCCAAATTTAAAACGATAGACATATTTGAATTAGAAGAAGTTTGGCCTTTAGATCAAGACCACCCCTACACCTCAAAATACACATTTTACTTTAAAGAGTAAAACAAGGGATAAACACCATCAAAATGTAATGATTTTTTAATCATTAACTGATTAAATATGAAAACCTATTTAAATCCATGAATCTAAAAGCGGATATTAGAGTCCTGGTCAATAAATTCTGGGGTTCTAGGATCCCACTCACCATGATTTCTCCCCGCCCTGAATCTGAGTCTATAGCACTATGATGATAACACGAGAAAGCAACGTATAAACAGCAACAATCATCAAGCTTTCAAGCAGAAAATAATACGGAAAGTGAACACGGCACTAAAAAAACTCTACCTTGAGGGTAAATTTAATGCAAGTTGGACTAATTAAGACATATACAATCTATTTTTCTTTCCATCTTAAAAAAGTGGACCCCCCTTTTTTTTGCTTATGGGCTTTCAGGTGAAGCCAGCAATTTCTTCCTTCAATTTGGAAGCAGACAAGGAAGCTGCTGACTCAGTACTACACTGTAATGATAAGAATATTTTGTTTTGTTTCTTCATATTAACTCACTGAAGCAAAATGTCTGGAATTGCAGGGAATCCTATAGTAAGTATTTTCTTACAGTGTAAAAGGTATCAGATTTGATACTATGTGAAGTGGATTTAGAAGGAATATGTTAAAAATAGAAGTTATATTAAATTACTACTACATACATGTAGCTATGTAGGGACCCAGGTGGCGCTGTGGTTAAACCACTGAGCCTAGGGCTTGCTGATCAGAAGGTCGGCAGTTCGAATCCCTGTGACGGGGTGAGCTCCCGTTGCTTGGTCCCAGCTCCTGCCAACCTAGCAGTTTGAAAGCACGTAAAAATGCAAGTAGATAAATAGGAACCGCTACAGCGGGAAGGTAAACGGTGTTTCCATGTGCTGCTCTGGTTTGCCAGAAGCGGCTTTGTCATGCTGGCCACATGACCTGGAAGCTATACGCCGGCTCCCTCGGCTCATTGGCGAGATGAGCGCGCAACCCCAGAGTCGGTCACGACTGGACCTAATGGTCAGGGGTCCCTTTACCTTTACCTTTACATGTAGCTATATTATGAATCAATTTGCATGGAGCTTTTCTCTCTGAAATCTGGAAGACATTACAGCCCAGTACTATAGTTCCCCCCCAAAAGAACTACAGTACCAAAAATGCTAACAGAATGCAGACAAATGGTTTAAGATCACTTGATCTTGAGTTTCCTCCAGAATGTTCTGCTTTCTGGAAAACAACCTCAATGCTAAAAACTGGTATCTGATCGCCATTTACTCTAGGGTAACTACAGGTGCATCTTGACAACAGAGCATCAGTTGTATGCCCAGTTATCTCATGGCAGGAAAATGATAGCCGAAATAAGCAACCAAACCCCATGTATAGCCATTTCGTAAAAAGCCTATCCCCCCCCCTAATTTGCTGCTATTTTTGTGGATGACTCTCTAAATGCTGTACTTTTGACATGCTGACTTGAAATCCTGTAATAGTCATTTAAAGATTTTCTGCTTGTTTTTTCTTTTCTTTTTATAAACAAAAACAATAGGCAGTTTGAAAAGAAGAAGAAAGTGCCATCTGCTATACACCTTTCTTTTGTTCCAAAGTAAGAGCTAGTTGCACACTTTGGGCTGTGAAGAATGCAACATTGATGAGATAGCCAGACACTGTCTTAACTACACTCTTCCTCCTGAATTTAGCAAAACACTCTATTGTATTCTCTTACCTTTATGGTTTTGGTCTGGAGTCTGAGTCCATTTAAAGTGTTAATGGCTTTCTCTGCATCCTTTGGATCAATATAGTTAACAAATCCATACCCTAAACTCTGCCCTGTTGAAACATAAGAAACAAAAAAAAAGGACTCAGTATTCTTTGCAGCACAATGTGTACGATTTCCAAATGGGGGAATGAAATCCTTTTTCTCTGATAAACCTTTTCACCTAACACTTCTATCCCAATCCAGAAAGTATACCCATACAGCCGACACAGCTTTCAGGACGACTGCTTAGAAATATTTTTATCCTGAGAGTCTGTGATTAACAGGTGCTGATTCTTCTAGATTCCATAGTGCCCTTAAAACTAAATGAATATATTAAGAATTTACTAGTGGGCCACACTTACTGAAGCTTTTCCCTACAGGAATCACATTACGAGAATAAAAGACAAGAGATAGGTAGCAGCAGGATTACATGCAGAAGTTATAAACGATTTGTGTTATTTTAATCAACAGACAGAATTAAAAAAAATAGTTGTACAAGCAACTCAACTGCAATTTAAAGTGAAATAAATGAAATGCTTAAACTAAAACACGTATCAGTAGCCAACCAAATTCCTACAAATAAGAAACCTTTCTTTAGAAACCCTGCATTTATTTTACCTGATTTGGTTGAAAATAGTATTTATTTGCAAGATTTATATACTGCCTTTCAGCAGGAAAGGGCTCTTATTAATAAGAAACTTAAAGAAACAGAAAGATATCTAAAAATCAGGATGAACTCTAAAAATAAACATGTAAAAGCCACAAATTAGTGTCTCTGTTACTGCCTTGTCTGTGACAGCACATAGTACACCATCAGAAATGACATAATATCACATGGCAGGATAGATGATTACTTTGTGCTCTTTGCACTGTGCTCATGTAGTGATGCTAGGAAGAACAAAACAGTAAAACTGCTGCTGCATTCGGATGGTGGGAGCTCATTTTAGCAGCCAAAATTTCAACAGCTTCTGTTTTATTGTAGTGTTTCGTGTTTATGTTTCACAGATCAACTTTATCGAGTACAAACAGCTTAGCTTTTTAACATGGTGCTAATTACATACTATAGGGATTCACACAGGTCAGGGATGATCTTTGCGTTGGAATGCAGTAAGAAATTTTGACCAAGGAAAACTTTGTCACCCCCTATATTCAATCAGAACCCACCCCTCGTTATTTCAAAGGTAATGCGTATAATTACAGTAAAAATGACAACCAACGCCAATCAATACCATGCACATGCAGTTTACAGGTTCCTGCAAGTTTATATTCTGTTCTTCTGCCCCAATATATTCAGGGTTTTTAAAAAATTGTTTTACATATGCTATGTCCCCCACAGGAGGCACACACCATCCAATTAAAGCGTACCCCCCCCCGTTAAAAATATATATCATGGGAACTGCAGTTTAACCTTCATAGCTAAACATTCATAGCTCCCATAACAAACTATGGTTCCCAAGGTTCTTGGTAGCAGTGGTGGCAAAGTGCTTTTAAATGTAGGGTGTGTACATAAATGCCCCTTTATCTCTATATAGGATCTCCCCCCCCATTTTGATTTGATTCAACAGCTTTTAATACACACAACTGATTTCAATGTACATGGAGAAGCTGGTTGACTAAACAATAAGTGGAGGCAGCCTTCTTGCATCTAGTTGGAGATCTCCATCCTTCTTCATTATGAGGCTAGAGAATGAGAGATAGAAATTCAGAAGGAGATGCCATGTTTTCTGCCTGTCTTAACGCTCTGAATTTACAAAATGCCTGACTGACTACCCACTGGGGACTAGATGCGGACAAGGCAGTGAAAACTGCACCCAGGCAAGATGAAAGGGCGAAGTTTTCAGGTTCAAACTGAATTCGGACAGGGAATTCTAAAGCACGAATGAAGTGTGAATCAGCCCTGAGTTACAACCAAGGAAACCTGGATCAAACCTCACTATGTCCCTCTCTCCCCCTCAGCTTACTTCCTGCAATATGGAGTTAATATTAACCTACCTTGCAAGATTGTTTTAAAGGCTGCAACGTGATTGACTCACTGCTAGGATTTCTAAGCACTGCCACTGTCATGGGATGAATCACTGTCTCTTAGCAACCTCACTTCTCTTCCTCATTCAGGGGAATTACGCTAAGGTACAACGAGGCAATGATACGTGACGGGTCTCATCATGCACCACAGATTTCCAGCTGATAACCACAATCAAGGTGTGAAGAACTTGAAGTACAAATTCACAGGAAAGTAATCATGGTTAGAAAGTCCTGTCAATGGGAACGTCAGCAGCCAAAGCACTCTACATGCAGTAGGATGAAATTCAGTGATCTACTTCCTTTGCTACTGGCGCAAGCAACGAGGATCAGAAGTGCTGGTTCAACTTCCAATCAGCTGCAACATTTCTGCTGCAGTGGAAGGCAAATGACATTTCCCCTATGGTGACAGCTACTTAACTAATATTTTAATTAAACTACGAAGTGAAGAATTTGTAACCTGCCTCCTTTAGAACATCTGTAACATTTGGTAAAGGGTGGAGAAATCGTTTTCACACTTCCATGCACTCATGCCATAATTTCCAGTGCAATGCTGTGTCGCAGAGAAGGGAAGTTGGAAACATGGTAATTTTGCTCCCCATGAATCGGAAATGGTCAAACAAGCAGAGCACAACAGCTCTAGCAGAGCACAACAGCCATTAGTGTTCTCTATCACCAAACTTCAAACTTATTTTTAAGCCTGCTCTCTTGTAAACTCCCAGAAAGAGAGAATGGACATGGGGAAGAGAAGACTTGATTGTCCAAGAAAACAGAAATGAATGCCTGCCATTTGGTTTCTGATCTCCCCCAGCCTAATGAACTCACATGGAAAAATCAAACAATAGTGTTTATGTTTAAAATGGGCTTGAAAAGGCCTGGCTTTTGTTTTTCTTTTAAAATAAAGGAGTAAAGGAGAAAGACCTTTGCTCTGTTGTTTGCAAAGGTATGATTAAAATTATTTAAAAATTGTCTGCCCTTCAATATTAATCCAATGTGGGGGGAGGGGGGGCAGCTTCAAAATATCTTGGGCCAGCACTGGTTCCATTGAAATGTGCAAAAATTCCCAACCGGTTCTACCATGTAAACTCTCAGCAAGAAAGAATAGGAAGAGTAAAATGGAAATAGCAAGAAAGGTCTTATCTTGTGGCGATATATTCCAATGTTTCTGCAGTTGGAACAATTTGGACAGTGCAATATTGAAAGAGTGTAAATACCAAAAAAATGGCTGCTTTCGGGAATAAAGTACATGTTAAGGTGAAGCCCACATTTCTTTTTAAAAGCAAAATCAGCTTAGACAAGCTGTGTAATAGGGAAAGGAAGCTTGCTTAATTCTTCCCCCTCTGGCTATTCTGTTTATAATCACCTACAGTTATTTCCTGGTGTTTATCGCCTACAACAGGGATGTGCAACCTGTGACCACCCAGATGTTGTTGGACTACAACTTCCATCACCCCCAGCAGCCTACATCTATATTCTCTCTCTCTCTCAAACAGTTCATATGAACAAAAAGATCAATTTGAGGAGGGTGATTATGAGCTGAATTATCAATAATTAAGTAGGCCTATATCTTCCCTGCCTTGCAGCCCAATTCCTGAAAGTATCTTCTGTTTTAAAAGACATATAAAACTGCCAATGAAGTAGAGGCGGCAACCATTTTGCACGGGGGTTCTGTTCCTGACCCCTGTGTGCATGGGCAGAGTGTGCATAAGCCCACAATTTTTGGGCCTCTTCTGGGTTGGCAGCAAGGAGCATGTGCATGATCAGACACATGTTAGATGGTCTCTGCCTGTAATATGTAATTTGAGCCTCAGCCCAACTTGGCCCACTTTGTTGCCATCTTAGATGACTAGTAATTTTTCTTTGGTGGTGAGTGAGCAAAAAAGCAGAAGTGGGATCAAGCATCCAGTCCCTTCTCCAGCTACTTCCAGCATTTTTATGCTGGCTGTGAAGGAAAGTACTGTACTTTGACTCCTCCATGCTTAATGCAGAAACTGAAAGAGAGGATGAAACACTTGGGGCCTTCTGTGGGTGGAATTCAATGTTGCACTGTAAAAATCATTCTGTCTGTGCAAGCATTTCACCTTGCAGATGGAATTATTCTCCCTCTCCTTCCTGCCTCCTAGCTGCTCTGGGGATTCCCCTGACCCATTTTTTGCAGGGGTGGCGGAAAGCCCTGTTGCACAAGAAGAGATCCTTGCATGGGACTTCTGCTGATGGGGCTCATTAGGTGAATCCTGCCCTGCGTTTCGAGAATGGAAAGAACCATGCTTTCTACCCAACCTAGAAACCAAGCAGGCTGCTGGTGAAGCTAGGAATTGTTCCATCCTTCTGCTGGCAGCCCTTTAACGCTTCTATACTGAAGACAGAAAAGGTGAGGCTCTTTCCTGCATGATAAGAATAGAAAGCAAGAGGGAAGGAATGCTCCTTCGCTCCCCTGCCGGCTTGCTGTTTTCCTACGAAACCCAGAGGACATACTGTGCATCTAGCCTAGAAACCCTGCAGACTGGGTGTGCAGGAAAGTTTCGCTTCCTGCATATCCAGCACATAAATGCCAAGTTAGGTTGATGGCAAAGGGACTGAGTGGTTTTGTGCCACTACTTGCCACATGATTGGTTTCGATGCTGGATGTACATCTAGCACAGGTGCACAGTGGGTGAAGGGGCACAGTAATCTATGCAGAGTTTTTTTTATGCTGAATGTGCGAGAAGCTGAAGTCCTCTCCAGTAGAAATAAAATGGCATGAATCACTTCACCTCTCATCTGCTTCAAGGCTGGATGTGCAGGAAGCAAAGCCTCTTTCTGCACGGTCAGCACAGAAACCAAGTGGGCTGTCAAAAGAGGCACAGAGTGCTCATTTCTAGCTTATAAAATGTTTTATTCATCCACTATTTACTCACAAGAGGGACAGGCAAACGAGGAACAGAGTAATCTGTCCATCCTCCTCTGCCCCGTTATATAAAAAGCAGATGAGTAAAACATTTTGCTGGCTAGTAACCTTTAGAGGTTATTTTCCAAGGCTACCTTAGCTTCATACGACATGTCACAGGATTGACTGCCTTTAAGTATTACCAAGTGTAAGGATGACCAGATACAGCCATGTTTGGATCAGAAGTAAATGACTCGATTAAACAGAGACCATATACTGAAACTTAAGTACATAAGTACCTGAAGGAGCGTCTCCACCTCCATCGCTCTGCCCGGACACTGAGGTCCAGTGCCGAGGGCCTTCTGGCGGTTCCCTTGTTGCGAGAAGCCAGGTTACAGGGAACCAGGCAGAGGGCCTTCTCGGTAGTGGCACCTGCCCTGTGGAACGCCCTCCCACCAGATGTCAAAAAGAAAAATAACTACCAGACTTTTAGAGGACATCTGAAGTCAGCCCTGTTTAGGGAGGCTTTTAATGTTTAATCGGTTATTTTATTTTTCTGTTGGAAGCCGCCCAGAGTGGCTGGGGAAACCCAGCCAGATGGGCGGGGTATAAATAATAAATTAAAATAAAAAAATTAAGAAGCGTCTGCTAGATCAGGAAAGTGGCCCATCTGATGCAGCATCCATCCTGTTCCCACAATGACCAGCCAGACTCCCCTGTGAGGGAAGGTTACAGCATTTGAGGCTTTCAAGCTGAGAGAAAAGGCAACCGAGAGGCAACACAATAACTTTGGTTGCTCTTTTCTGAACCTTTTCCAACTCTACAATTTCCTTTTTGAGGTGAAACAACCGGAAGTGTGCACAGTATTCCAAGTGTGGCCGTGGCACCATGACATTGGCAGTTTTATTTTCAATTCCTTTCCTAATGATCCCTTAGCATGGAATTTGCCCTTTTCACAGTGGCCACACGTTGGGTTGACATCTCCTGCTCCAGAGGGTAGGGCCCAAGCCAATGTATCCAAGTTATAAGAAAGGAGAATCCGACGAAACATCAAGAAGACGGTAAGAGCTGTTCAACGGTGGAACGGATTCCCTAGAAAGGTGGTGGTACACTCTCCTTCATTGGAGATTTGTTAACAGAGGTTGAATGGCCATGGGTGCTTTAGTTGAGATTCCTGCACTGCAGTCCCTACAATTCTAGGGTCTCATTTCTGATCAGTAGTGCCAGTTCAGACCCCAGGAACGTACATGTAAAATTAATACATTTTTGTCCTGACTTACATCACTTTATGGTTGTTTACATTGAATTGCATTTTCAATTTCACTACCCATTCATTCAGCTTAGAGAAATCTTCTTGGGGCTCTTAGCAATGCCTTTTTGTCAACCTAACTATGTAGCCTCAACAGAAAACCTGGTTACCTCATTGCTCACCTCTAACTCTAAATCATTTTAAAAGGCAAGGTCTCAATTGTTTTCCCCCTTGATTGACTCCACTTTTTAAACCCCTCCATTTGGAGAACTTTCCATACAGTCCTACTCCACAAGAGGGCCTCTCCTCTTAGGCTATGACTGCTAAGCTTAGTCATGGGTCTATGGTGATGTTGAAAGCTTTCTGAAAGTGCAAGTACACTATGTCAACTGGATCGTTTGTACAACTATGACAGCATTAGTTTAAGAGGTAATATTGTTTGGGACAGTCCTAGGGTGCAAATAGATAAGAAATGTAGGAGTCCCCAGTTTTTCAAACGTAAACACAGATGGGGGAAAATTAGATTGAAGCTTCCCTCCATCACTCCACCATCTAAGTTGCCCCTTACAAAGGTATTTGCTGCAAGTAAAAACCACTTTTTTTGCAAGTAGGAAAACACAAGCTGTACATTTTCCCGTTTGGTAACAGCTTGTGATGTGGGGAAATGGCACAGAAGAAAGGATTAGCCACTTCTCCCACACCAAAACAACCCCTCACACAGCAGTTCAACTATCACACAAAAAGAGATAGGCCCTTTTAAAGCCATTTGTCTACTACAATTTAAGTGAATGTTAAATCTTTTCCTTGCCCAATTCCTTCCCCCTCCTCTACTATTTCCCCTGTGTGGAGTCTACGTTCCTCAGGGTGTATTGGTGTGTTATAATATATTGTACACTGTGCTGTGACTGTATGGTGGAAGGCAATATAGAAATAACCAAAAAAAACAAACAGCTGATGTGGAAGAATCCAACCATCATAGCTGATGTGGAATGAATTGGGTTAGCTTCACTAGGAGCTCAATTTATATTCTTCACATAAAATTAAAACAGTATGGAGCTTGCTTCATGAAAAAAGGACCTCTCAGTTGTTATCACTGAAGTGTTTCCATAACAGATAAAGTAACTACAGAATTTCAGCAAAATATTGCCATCCTTATGATGTTGCAGACACCGTATCCTGCTAATTTTGATAAATGGAGTGGGGATCTTGAAAAACATGACAGCATGAAGTGTGTACAGTATTCCCCTGAAGTGGGAAGCACCCTACCTTAAGCAAGGCAGGCTGAGAGCTACAGGAAGTCAGCAAGCATCAGTGATGATGACTAATAATTGATGATTCCCTATAAGAATCAGGAAAAAAATCTTAGGGCAAAAACTGTGAAATGGAAAAATATATCTAAGCTTTAAATGCAAGGAAATGTACTCTGGAAAGCTGCTTTTTGGCTGCCGAAAAACAATTCCTTCAGTAAATGAGGAAGGCCAGTAACAAATCTATAACAAATGCACCAACATTAAAGGTAAAGGGACCCCTGACCATTAGGTCCAGTCGTGACTGACTCTGGGGTTGCGGCGCTCATCTCGCGTTATTGGCCGAGGGAGCCGGCATACAGCTTCCAGGTCATGTGGCCAGCATGACAAAGCTGCTTGTGGCGAACCAGAGCAGCACATGGAAACACTGTTTACCTTCCCGCTGTAGTGGTACCTATTTATCTACTTGCATTTTGACGTGCTTTCGAACTGCTAGGTTGGCAGGAGCTGGGACCGAGCAACAGGAGCTCACCCCGTCACAGGGATTCGAACCGCCGACCTTCTGATCAGCAAGCCCTAGGCTCAGTGGTTTAACACACAGCGCCACCTGGGTCCTGCCGCACCAACATTATCTTGCTACTATAATGCCATTTACAGTTTCTGGTCCTGTGCTCTTCCCTCAAATCTGTTTTCCAGCCACAGCCCTAAACTGCTTTTGTAATATTAAAAAAAAACCATAATGGATTAGACCTCCCAAACTTGGCAGGTCTAATGATGAAAACAAATTGGTTTATATGGATATGTCACATCACTGAAATGCTGGAGTACTGGAGTGTTAATTGTGCTAGCAGGTGTAAAAACTGCCATTAAATACTTAAGCCAAGGCTTGAATATATCATTGGGTATTTGAAGATGATTTAGGTTTTGGCTACAAACAATTCTGCAGGACTGGTTACTAAGCTGTGATTTAACAGGGCATCCTAATCCAGTGGGTTCTCAAAGCGTGTGGTGTGCCACACTGGTGTGGCAGGATAGAATAGCAAGTGTGGCAGGAAGATTCAAGGACAATCAAAGAAACATTTAAACATTTCAGTGTAGTGTAGTGGTGTGGTGTAGTATAATATATTTTTTAAATTATTATTTTCAGGATATATATTATCAAAACAAGTGCAAGAGCATCACGTGATACTGCAAGTTCACACCTCTCATTGTGTTTGTATACATACCTAAGGTACATGTGTAAGAGGTACATTTATAATTATATTTTGGGAAAGGGAATGATTCATGTTATTATGTAGCTGCATTGTTATGTCCCATGATTGTAATATACAGTAGTTGTGCTCTACATTATAAATCAAACACTGCTAGGAGTTGTTTTTGTTTTCCAATGTGGAATGAGCTAATTTCTATTCTTAAAGTGTGGCCCAGAGAAAAAAGTTTGATAACCACTGTCCTAGCCAATATGATAATGTATCAAAACAGTCTTCCAGTTACAATAAAAGAATGTCCCTTAGTTAAAGCAGATTTTGTGAGATCTACAGATGAAGGGCGGTATACAAATTTAGTAAATAATAATAATATTCAGCTTATGTAGATATCTGGGCATTAAGTAATAATTAGTTGCATGGTGAGCCGGAGACTACTAGTGACCAACTTCTGACAACAAGTCTCATGTTAACACACTGCACTCCATGTAACACTATGATACTGGAAGAAAATGTAAAAAATATGTTTGGGCAAAAGGTCTGTTTTGCAAAAACAGGATTGCTTCTGAGCAGTATAATAAAAGAACAGTATTGTAAGATAAAGAAAACTTTGAAAATAGAATGGACCAGAGGAGTCTAAGGGTAGCATTCAATGTTAGTTTAAAGTAAGCTGAACCAACTTATTTCAATGGGTCTGCTCTGAATTAGCTCTTACAGTGGACAAAATCATCTATAAATAAGGAAAACAATGTTGGAAAATTCTGAATACAACTATATAAATTATATATTTTGCTCCATTTGTTAAAAACATTTATAATGTACTAGAATGCACCCCCTTAGAAAAATATGAACAGGTTTCCCTGCCCCGTATCTTCGCCTGTAGCAAATTAACAGCTAGCAAAACAGTTGCCTCCCTACACATCCAACTTTTTTCATGAAACTAGTGAGCTAGACAGACCTGTCCTTGCCAGATGTTATTACACCTAATCGCTTCTCCTTGATACTAAGAAACCAGACTGCAATTCTATACACATTTACTACGGAATTAAGTTCCACTGAAATTAGATAATACTGTTGAGTAAGCATGCACAGGACTGTGTTGCATATCTGCATCTAGGAATGCAGGAATTCTCTTTGAGAACCCACCATGACACTCCTACAATATAGCAGTATTATACAGAGAAAACAAGTGGGACAGAGTTGGTATGTCAACAAATTGTAATAATGAACTGATGCTTTTAAACATCATGCAGGATGTTTAAAAGCATCAGTTCATGATTACAATTTGTTGACATATACCTCCTATATTCCGGCGTATAAGACGACCCCCAACTCTTCCAGTTAAAATATAGAGTTTGGGATATACTCGCCGTATAAGAATTACGACCCCGACGTATAAGACGACCCCCGACTTTTGAGAAGATTTTCCTGGGTTAAAAAGTAGTCTTATATGCAGGGATATACAGTATTCATTTTCTTCTATCTGGACAGCCCATGAATAGAAGAAAATACAATGAGAAGAATCATGCAAACAAACAATTCATGGTTGGAAGAGACAGCAAAACATCTTAGGACCGCATCTCCCTATATGAACTGTCCCAGACCCTGCACTCATCCTCTGAGGCGCGTCTTCATATGCCCCCTCCACGAGAGGTCTGGAGGGTGGCAACACAACAGCAGGCCTTTTCTGTGGTGGCTCCCTGCTTGTAAAATGCTCACCCCAGGGAAGCTCGCCTGGTGCCTTCATTACATATACCAGTATTTAGGCCCCAGGCAAAAACATTCCTCTTCTCCCAGGCCTTTGGCTATTTAAACAACCTATGGTTTTTGAAACTGTGGGGAGGGTATGTTATGTAAAATATTATGTTATGCATTTTTATGTTTTTATATTGTAAACCGCCCTGTGATCCTTGGATGAAGGGAGGTATAGAAATTTAATGCACAAATAAATTACATAAATTGCCCACTCAAATGTTGATACAGTATTCCAGATATAAGAACTAGATCAGCAACTACCAAATGTGTTGGATTATGCACCTATTGAAAACACACTCAGTCATCTATCTTACACACATATAGGGGGTTGGACTGGATGGCCCTTGTGGTCTCTTCCAACTCTATGGTTCTGTGATTCTATATACAGGCAACTCCTAATTTGTGCAAGAGTTCCATCAGCGGAACATGCATAAGCCCACCCTGGTCATCTTCCGGGTAAAAAATGACCTGTGTGTCAGTGGTGGTCGTGTGTCAACTGAACACACGCAAAATGGTCACCACCTGTTCCCACATTTATACTGAACCATAAAATCAAGACAGTAAGACTGCAATCTTAATCTCCCTTTCCTGGGAGCAAACCCAAATGTAAGTCTCAGAAGTGAACTTGCTTCTGTGTAGACATGGTTAGGATTGCAGCAACTGATGGTTTTGTAATCGGCCATCAGCCCCTTCATTAACGTTGCCCTTAAGATGCTACAAACTCTTGTTTTTGATGCAAAATAGTAACAGGGAAATGCATCAACTTTGAAAGGGGATACAGTGGACGATGAAACAGAAGAAAAAGTTGCACAAAATAAACCGATTTCAGGGGAACAGAAAATGCCAGGTGAAAGTGCAAAATGTCAGAATGGATTGAGGAATATTCACACATCCTTAACATGCACACACACATGTGAAAGGCTACAGAATTATTTTTGGAAATGTACAAAAAGCCATAGCAGCCTACGTGTATTTGAATTCTGCAAATACTAATGGGGAACAATAGCAATTCTGCACTATAACGGGATACTAATGGGGAACAATAGCAATTCTGCACTATAACTGGATGTAGAAGACATAAGGATTCAAGTGGCATTTCTAATGGGAACTCTCCTCTTTGGGTTGCTTCTGCCAGTTACTTAAATTCTCTATAAATATCTGATCCATTTTGAGCATCGTTTGCTGAACAAACAAAATGCAACCATTTATAAAATATAGGCAATTTGCAGAAGAGAAATTAGAAGACAAGCTCCCTCTTCATCAAATCCTGTATGAATGGTGAAATAGATTTGGAACACGTAAATCAAAAGCACTGATTACGCAGACATCATGAATTGAAAGGTAAAAGCTGAGCAGGTCTTTGTGCCCTATCTACTTCTGCAACTTAAATGGACACAGTCCCCAAATTGGAAAAAGTAACTGGGGTGGTTTGGAAGTAATGCAAACTCTACAGATACCTTAATAATAATTGATAAGAGAAACCAGGAGAAATCACATCTATCAATAATACACCATCTTAATAAAAAATAAAACTGCTATTTAGATGTCATTAAATTTATTAAACTGCAGAACGTTAAGCAGTGTGTGTTTTGGAAAACAGTGTATACGTTTGTATGAAGGGCAAGATGCATTTGCAGGAATTAATAGAAAAAAATGACGGCAACAACAAAAGACACATTTATTTTGAAACATGAACAAAACCAAGTGCAAGCACCTGGCTTTCTTGAAGTCCATAGAGCTAGGTGTAATCTCACCCTCTGGTGCTTAGATTTTAAGAAAAGTGTTTGCAATTTGATCGTTTGACGAAATCAAAACCATTTCACAAAATACAAACAAACTACCTTGTACACAAACATTTATGCCCCACCCAAGCAATCCACCACTGAGATTTCTTCTCATCCCCAATACTAGCTGACATGCAACCATGTACATATCCTTAGATGGAATATGCAATATGGGCATCGCATGTGGGGTCCCCGCCCCTGTGACTTAGCTGCCATTGCTTAGGAAATGGAAACGTACTTAAAAAGCTAAGCTTCCACTGATGTTGTTCAAGAGAAAAAGGTGTCTTCCCTTCCAAACAAGTGATCAGACAGATTTCAGCCTTTTAAAAGGGCGCATTGTGAGCTCCATTGGGACTGAAGAGGTGTCATTTTGAACAATGTTTCAAGACAGCCTTCTTAAGGGCAAAGTCATACTTCTTTTAAAAATAAAAAAATGGTGCAAGCCCAAGTAGCCAGTTTAATTCAGAAGCACTCAGTAGGTGTATTCAGTACAGGCAGCCCCCAGTTTACACACGTTCAATATGTGCATGACAGTGAATACATGTATTGTGCCGAACCCAGAAATGCCATAAAAATGTCACTAAAAGGGTAGAATGAGGGGTTGGGTGTTTGCAGGCTTTTTCAATAGGATACAAGTATATGCAATTTCACTGATGCCTTGGAATGTAATCCCTGTGTAAAGGGGGGGGGGCTGCCTGTACTTCAATCCAACCACTCAAGACATCAATTAAAGGCAAACTTAGGTAATATCTATTAATCTCATAAAACGTGAAGATGGACACATCTTCAAAGGGCAAATCCCCATCCCTACTTCCCCACTGCCAGAATCCATCCCTTTTAAACTCAAGCCAAGTTAATATCTCAAAAAACTATCAATGTATTTCAAGATACTGATAGCATACATTATTTGAAAAACTTCACAAGATACCTAAAGCCAAAAAGAGCAGCACTGAAATTATAATTAAAAAGAAGTAGCTTCTGAAATTTATTTTTTATGTCCAGGAAGACTTGTCAGGTTCACACATTCATAGGAAGCTGTATCTACAAGTTCAAATTTGTAAAGGATCTCATATTTGGAGCACTTTGAAAAACCTTTAAAGCTGTGCTGGTTGGTTGGGAGGGGGGGATAATCAGCTGAAGAACCCAATTCACAGAGCTACGGTAAGTAAAAAGGACACTAACAATTCCTCTTTGCGTGGCTAGGTACAATAGAGAATCAGTTCATTTTAAACTATAGGCATCTGCCCTCAAAACTGTCGGGAGAAATCAAATGAGGAAAACTAGTGGAAAATTTAACTTTCTGAATACCTATTCATCCCCAGTCCACATATTTTAATGTGCAAATGCAGATGAGGAACTTTGCAGGAAATCTGCCCAACAGGTGGATGATGGTGGATGGGCAGAGAGGATATGGAAGATAATGTGATTTCCTAAGGAGAGCCCAAGTTCAAAAAGTGACCAAAAGGTAACAGATTCCAACTGTCAATGAATCAGGACTGCGATTGAGTGGTGCCTCGCTTAACAAACGCCCCGTAAGACAAAATTTTCGCTTAAAGGATTTTTCTAGCGGAGGTTGCCTCGCTAGACAAATTCGTTTTACGAAAAATTCGTCTAGCGAATCACGGTTTCCCATAGGAATGCATTGAAATTCAATTAATGCGTTCCTATGGGCAATTTTTTTAAAAAAAAAATTCAATGCATTCCTATGGGATTCGCTAGACAAATTTTTCGTTATAAGAATAGACCCGTGGAACGAATTAAATTCGTCTAGTGAGGCACCACTGTATATCTGAAAGGTCTCCATGTGCACGAAGCATGAGATTCAGTGAAATTTCTAGAAGGGTCTGCTATCCTTATGAAGACAGCATTTTCTGAATTCTCATTCAGTTTTATTTAATACTGTACTGTTATAGAAAATTAATGTTTAAGTACTTGGCTATGATTTGGTAATATTTCTCTAAGGTTTTTTTGTGTTTTTCTTTTATGCTGGTTAAATGCCTATCTTAGAAACACTATATGCCGAGCAGTATGTGAAGGCCATATGGGGTTGGCACTAGCACAAAATCTATCTCTAGCAAATCTACAAATGGGAAGGAAAAAACCCATAAAAGGGGTATTTTTTATATTTCCTGGTCCTCGTTTATAACACATTTTATTCTTATGAGCACACCTGGTATGCAATCAGCTACATTTAATTACTTCCAAAAACAAAAGGAAGTGAGTTTCTAGGTGCATGTATTTCGCAAATATCTGGTATTTCTAGTATCTTGTTTACAAAATTGGGAGATGGGGAATGTCACATGTAATGTGCCTAATAGTGATCCATTTGAAAGGGATTCAAGTTTCTATTTCCTAACTAGTCCCTGAGGAGAAGATAGCATGAGAGATAACCATCTGTATTTCAAAATGAGGCATTTAATCACTTCCTGCTAGTTCACATCAAATCTTACCCTTTTAAAAAGAAAAGAAAAAGACTGTACAGCAGTTCAAAGTCTTAAGTATTCTTCCTCAATAAAGCTGGCCATTCAGATCAACTGGCAGTGAAATGACAGGGTGCAGGCAAAGGTGTGTGAGAGAGATCCTCTTTTCAATCAAGCCCCTTTAGGAAAATATTCCATAGAAAAGGGGCTACTACTGAAAAGGCTGATTACCTTGTTGCCACTGTCTGAACAGCCGCAATTCAGAACACAAACATAAAGGCCTCTGATACTCATAAATGGGGTCCTGAGTCGTAAAAGGCTTTATCAGCACAACTTGGAAACAAATTGACAGCCAGGTTTTCTTGATGGCATTAATTGATAAAATAAATGAGGACTGCACTGATTCTTTCTGATTAGAGGTTAGGGCACATCATCTTATCTGCTCAAAACACAAGGCGCACATTCAAAACAAATGGTAAAAAAAATACTAGAAGGGCACTTAAAAGACTTCCACAAAGCTGTGCCTAAGCACAACTAAAAACCTCTTCCTGTGCATTAAATACCTCTCGCCCTGTGTGGAGGGATATCCCACCAATTTCAAGCAATGCAAGGGAGAGCGGCACTCCAAGCAAAACAGAAACACATTTGAAGAAAGAAGTGGATAGGAAACAACAACAACAAAAGTTACTAGAAACCAGCAAATGAGTCCAACACTAACAAAGCAGTGATTAGCACAGTCTGTTTGAGAAGGATTCATGTGACTATCCAGGGTGGGCAGACTGTTCTTTCCAAGAGAAGTACGGGAACCAGAAAATATTCCCTCCTCCCATCATGATGAGAACATTGAAAATCAGAACAGCAAAAAAATGCTACATCCTAAAGAAGGGTAATAAATCCTACACACACAAATACCATGGTTCTAGATTCAGGTAGGTAGCCTTCAGGTAGGTAGACCAATGGTCTCTAAGGTGCTACTCGACAATTTTTTTATTTTTATTTTTAAAATATATTTTGACACAAATACCATGATAAGCACTAGAGACTAGAGCAGGCATCCCCAAACTTCGGCCCTCCAGATGTTTTGGACTACAATTCCCATCTTCCCCAACCACTGGTCCTGTTAGCTAGGGATCATGGGAATTGTAGGCCAAAACATCTGGAGGGCCACAGTTTGGGGGTGCCTGGGCTAGAGCATACCCTGCAATACAACAGTGAAGTGAAGGTGTCTGTCCTGTTAACACACTGACAAGGTGTGAAACGCATGACCATCCCCCCTGAATTTTTATTTGTAGGTGGAGGTAGCAAAGAGCTTGTGGGGAACTATGCTGGATCTGGCGTAGCTTTGCAAATGTGCTAGCAGTTTTATTTCTGCGCAAATACTGTACTGAATGCACTGGGTTTTTAAAATTCAGAATCAGGCTGGAGTGCATGTGCCATGACTGGCTACAGGGGTAGGTAAACTTTTTCAGCAGGGGGCCGGTCCACTGTCCCTCAGACCTTGTGGGGGGGCCCAACTATTTTTTTTGGGGGGGGATGAACGAATTCCTATGCCCCACAAATAACCCAGCGATGCATTGTAAATAAAAGCACACATTCTACTCATGTCAAAACACCAGGCAGGCCCCACAAATAACCCAAATAAAAGGACATATTCTACTCATGTAAAAACATGCTGATTCCTGGACCGTCCGCGGGCCGGATTGAGAAGGCAATTGGGCCGGACCCGGGCCTTAGTTTGCCTACCCATGGGCTACTACCAATCCCTGGATAAGTGGAAGTTAAGTTGCCTTTCAAAGGTGTATTGGTACCCTACGAGTTAGACAGGGGAGAAGAGGGAAGAGTGCTTCTTGCTAAAATGTTGGATTCTGATATGAAACCTAAAGCCTTCCTGAAACTGCTGGGGCTTTTAGCCTTGCTTGTCTGGTTCCATGGAGGCAAGATCCAACCAATGAATAATGGTCTCTTACAGGGATATATTTTAACTCTCTGCAAATTTGCAAATCAGATGTTAATCACCACCACCCCAATTTTACTTAACACTGAGATAGTTTTATGCCGTTTAAACCTATCAAACTACATGTTTAAATACATATAATTAGAGAAAATGCACATTTAAATGCATACTGTGAAGCATTTTTCTAAAATAAAAAACATATGATGAAGAAAAGCAGGATTATGGGTAAAAACATGTAATGACAATGCCTGGAAACAGACAGAGCAAACATCGTTTCAACCAAATTTATTTTTAAAAATCCAGATATCAGAGAACTGTTATTTTCTACTTCTTGGTGCTAAATGACATTACAAATATTGGGTCCAATGATTTACCGAATGATGGTAGAACACTGTATGATCTATGTAAATGAATTTTATAAAACACATACATGTATGATACACACACAAACAGATACATTTGAAGAAATAGTAACTCTTCACCCAAAAAAACAACAGTGGATTAAGTAGCAAAAATAACGCACCGACTAAAAACATATTTTGTAACGCTAAGCTTCACAGAACCAACATATCCATATTTCAGTGTCTCTTCTTTGAATTTCTGCTTCATGGCGATAGTGCAGCTAAAGGCAGGCACTGTTAAGAATGTAACAGCAGCCTGCTGGATCAGACCAATGGTATGTATCTAACAGTAGGTGGCCGGATGCCTTTATGAAGCCTACAAGTAGAGTAAAAGCGACATCACTCCAATTGTTTTGCTCCTTGGCAACTGGTATTCAAAGTTACGCTGCCTCCAAAAAGGGAGGTTCTGTTTAGTTATAATGGTTAGCAGCCACCGAAAGCACTAAGAAATTTGTCTCAATTCCCCTTAAAACCTATCAAATCCAGTGGTAGTCACAGAATCTTGTAGCAGCAAATTCCAGGACACTTTCCTTTTCTCATCCTGACTCCACTGCTCATCAATTTAACTGGGTGAATCTGACTTCTAATATTATGCCAGAGAACGAGAAATCAGATATATTCACTTCCTCCATGCATTCTTTAAAGGCCTCTATCATGACCCCTCCTTAGATATAATTTCTAAAGTGAAAAGCTTCAAGTGCTTTAGAAACTTGTGATAATTTTGGTTCTACAACACCCCCTTTGATTTGGATGTCCTTCTGGCAGACATTTATTTGGTTGCTGGGATAAGAGAAAGGCGTTTTTCAACACAGCATCCGAATTATGGAATACTGTACTCACTTCAGAGGTCTGACTTGCCTCATCTTTGCTCACTTTTAAGCAGTTGATGAAAACCTTATAGTTCTTGTTTCTTTCCTTCTCTCTCTCTCTCTCTCTCTCTCTCTCTCTCGGTTTGACATTACTAAATATAAATTTTAAGGTAATATTGCACACAATATTCCAAATGTAGCTACAGCATCAATTTGTTTTAATGTTTGACGCTTTATTATGTTTTTATACGTGTTACAAGTCAACCCAGCCATATGGGTGGGATATAAATAATAAAATTATTATTATTATT
Source organism: Zootoca vivipara (assembly GCF_965207765.1). Taxonomy (NCBI): domain Eukaryota; kingdom Metazoa; phylum Chordata; class Lepidosauria; order Squamata; family Lacertidae; genus Zootoca; species Zootoca vivipara. The sequence goes on from NC_142590.1 coordinate 41,008,087, forward strand.
ATTATTATTATTAACAGCAGCACTACAATACAGGTAGTATTAACTTCCATCCCTAACATGGAAATTGCCTAGTTCACTAAGTACGTATTTTCACTGAGCTATCTACCATGAACTCATGATCTATTTTTCCATGCAGTTAATTATTTAATTTAATTTACACAAATGGATTAATTCCTTACAATGACTCTTCGTGGCATTCTAACATAATGGGAAAACTCTTTACAGTAGGACTGGGCGTCCTGCCCAGCGACTCAAACCATTAAAAAAAGGGGGGAAAATCCACCCACTGCTAGATGGAAGCTACTTCATCACATCATTCAGAATAAAATGGCCTCTCCCCCACAGCTGAGGAAAACAGATGAAAACCAAAGCAGATACTGTATACCACTTTGCCCAAGGGTTTGAGAGAACAAAGTGGTGCTGAGCTCCAGGCAAAGAATCATACTACATGTTGTACTTTTATGTGCAGCAGGCATACAGCTCTCTGTCTCTAGTTTTTCTTACATTAAGTACAGCTGCGGGAGCCAAATGTGATTAGGGTTGCAGTTTACCCCTTCCTTCCCCACCACGACCCCCTGCAAACTGGTGCCTAATGGAACATTTTTTCCCTAAGCTTGATATCCATGCTGAGGAAGAAGGATTTTCAGGTGTGTATGTGTGCCATGTCTAGAGAGGTGAGGGTTCCGTGCACTGTGATCTCAGCAATTCTCTCCCTTCCCCCATGGCTGTAATTAATTTAAAACAACAGCAACACAAGAGACCTATCTGGATGCTGCACATTAAGCATAATGTGTAGTTTCACCCTAAGTAACCCATGCTTGCTTTCAAATTATTCCAAGTATGTACACAGGCTATTGTGGAAAGTAAGATGCACAGTTACAAAGATTCCCCCCTCTAATTCATGCCTCAGCCCTGTGTTAAGCACTAGCCTGGTAGTTACAGGCAACCAGGAATTACATGTAGGTGACTGAGTGGATTGACAGCAGAGGAATGGTGCACCCTGTTCCTCTTCTGTGCCCAGCACAGAACAATCTCCTATATGTCCAGTATAAAAATGCAAAGGAATATTACCAGAAGAATGAAGCTTTCTTTCTTTCCCTCTTCTGCCAGCCTCCAGCAGGCTATGGCTATTTATTTACTACAGGCCAGCAAATGTCATGGGTTTATCTACAAGGCTTCCATAGGTTTGCAATTGTTAATTTTTAGTGAAGACAGTGCTACTTCGCAACTGCTACTTCAGTTTACAGTGGAACCTCGGGTTGTGGACATAATCCGTGATGGAGGCATGTCCGCAACCCGCAGCGTTCGTATCCCGCGGCGTGATTTGGCACTTCTGCGCATGCGCAAGCGGCAAAACCTGGAAGTAACCCTTTCCGGTACTTCTGGGTTTCCCGCGGTACGCAACCTGAAAACGCATAACCTGAATCGTCTGTAACCCGAGGTACCACTGTATATGAAAAAAATTAAAAAGCCCTGAATATAAGGAAACTAGATCAAAACAAGCATAATATACTTCTTGGGAATGCACAAAAAACTGACTTGTATTTTAATTATTGACCAAAATACGCTGTCACTATTGCTTATATGTACGAAGAATCATATCTTGTTTATCATACATGAAGAGTAATATAATTTAGGAAAATAATTTGCTTCAATTCAGTCTCAGTTTTAAGCTCTAGGTTTCAAACCCCACCCCACCCAAATGAGAAAAGTATTTCCTCTTTCTGATATTGTACCTTCTCTGTGCAGGATAGTTCATTGACTCAAGGTTCCATTGTTTTGCTTTGTTTGGTAAGAGCAGCTGATTAAAACTCACAACTGGGTTATTGGGCAAAATATGCTGCAGCTTTGAAATGATACAGCAGGGACCAGTTTCAACGTTAATTTAAAATGCTAGAATTAATTAGGTAGCGTAAATGAAGAATTTAATAACCACACTTTACAACTAGAAGTTATGCTTTTATTAAACATCTCTGCCAAACAAAGCTAAACATCTGTGGTCTGTCCTGCCTTCTTTTTCTTATGGTTTCATTCTTTTAAAACTCTGAAATTGAGACATTTCCTCCAAACTCTGTCACAATTAAAGTTTGTCCTAAGTTATAGCAAATATAAATCACTAGCATTTTATGCCTGCTCTAGGAAGCTACTAAACACAATTGAAGTTTAAAATTTTGGTTTTGAGGTCCAAATTAAAGGCTGTCTCAGGAGCTGTCATTCCTAGTCAACTTGGTTTGATATACTACCAAATTAGCATTTTTTCTGTAAAAGAATATGCTTGTTTAAAAGCATATTCAAAAGCAATGTGCAACATTATGAATCAGCTTCTAAAGTCTACCTATCTAAAAGCCAGCATGAAGACTCTGAACATTATTATTAAGTTAACTGAAAGCTGGAAAAATATTTTAAATTCTGTTGTGCTAGCACCCCCCATCTTAGGTACTTCAGCAGGTAGATATTTGGGATTTATTCAGCCCTACAATAGCCATTTAAATACTTGTCTAAAATATCAGAGCTGCATACACTCTGAATTTCTCATCAGATTGTTTTGGATGTTAAGTGTTAGCCTATTAAAATCTACTTCCTTTGCAACAGTGGAAGTACTGAAGTTTTCATTATGCCAGTCACTCTAAACTATAAACAGGTTATAAATATGAACAGTTTCATATAGTACAGGTGTGAAAGCTGCAATATAAATTAATTCCTCAAAGGGAATGCACATGGCCATTCCAACATAAAAGTTACTGCAAGTTGTTTTGACATAAGAAACAAGTTACACAAATGCTTCCAGCACCTATCAATACATACCTTCAACACCTATCAATATATTACCCAAACATGTCAAACTGTGTGCAAGTCAGTCACAATTTATGAAGATGCTCATCAGCATCTTGGAAACCAAGTTTTGGGGTGTAGGAATCTGGGTCAATGCCTGCCCTGGAATGTCCCAATCTTCAGATACTGCAGACAGTAATCCCAAGGCACAGGGGATCTCTATGGATATAGGCCAGCAGGTGCTTGCCTCAGGAATTTCAGACTCAAAGCCAGACTGAAATCTAAGGCAATGCGGAAGAAACATTGTAAGACCAGGGATTCTCTCAAAAAGAGAACCAAAATGTATAGCTCCACGACCTCAGTTACAGCCCAAGACCTATCATTCCCTCTAAATTGCTGGCAGAGAAGAGAGAACGCTCACATGGAGACTAGCAGGCAATGCCTGAGTGCAAGGCTCTACCAGATTCATTGTCTGGTGGCTCTTCGCAAAAGAGAATGGATCTGGGGCTCATGAGGCTGCTTTGCCATTTAGATTCTCGGATGAACTCAGGCCCCCGCCAAAACAATGCCTGCTGGCTCTTCCAGAATCTTGAGCTCTCCATGCTATATGGAATTGGCTCCCAAGAATGTTGCTCAATGCCCCCTGACCAATACCATGCAACTCCAGCTCCAGTTGAACCTTGCTTGGCTCTCAGTACAGCTGGGACAGGACATGGGCCAACAAGGACCAAAAAACAAAATTCTTATGAAGGCTCACGCAACTTAATAAAAAGCAACTTGAGTCTACCCTGAATCTCTACAGATTAATTCTGTCCACTGCTGCATTGCCTGAAATGTAGTGCAGCTGGTGACAGGGTCACAGCTCAGTGGGACAGCAATTGAGATGCACGCAAAAGATCCCAAGCTCAATCTCCGACTTTGCCTGGTAGACAATACTAAGCTAGATGAACCGATGGTCTGATTTGGGATACAGCAGCTTCTTGTGTTCCTTCCACCCTTCACAAGGGTGACAATTCATATATAGTTCATATATGTAGAAGTAAACATCCTTTCAGAAAGGATGCTGATGTTGCAACCAATGTGATTTCTCAAGCCATCTCTCTGTCCACAGAACTGCACAGGGACTAACAAATGCAGTTCTTTCACTAAGATGCTGATGAGAAGGCCAGGTGCCATACCGCTTGTGCCGCACATTATACTTTCTTGAATTCAGCACATTATATGGCAGGGCCTATTTGCTAAAATATATACTAAGCATTTAACATCTGAATCTCAACAGAAATACAAATGAGCACTGTTCACCTATTAGGCCCATAAATTCATCTTCCATATAACATACAACTTCCCCTTATCCCACAGGAAATGTTGTAGCCAAGCAGAAGTGTACACAACCCAGTTAAAATTTCTATCTACTGTACATTCTCCAATCCTCCATATGATCTTCTTCGGTCTCTATTTTCCAGCTCTTCCAGCTCTGAATCAGCTTCAATTCAATTACCTGCATCCCATCTCTTTTGGTTTATTTCAGCCCTGCTTCAATTTTCTCATCTACTTGCCTTCCGCCTTTTCCACATCCTCAGCTTACTTCTAGTTAGCATGTCTACAGATAGATGATATTCATCCTCACTGCTTTTCCCACTAACTGTATATAGATATTTTTGGTCACTCTTTGAGATACCAGTTAGTCTTGACTGTTTTTCTTTTCTTTTCTTACACTCAAGCAGCCCCTAAATCTCTTTCAATGTCCTATATTCAATTTCCTATTTATAGCTGGGATGGAGATTCCCATGGATAACCCCAATAAATTTTTGGCTCCAGCTTCAGTTTTTCATGGTACTGACACTCTGGAGAGTCCCAGGACTTTTGGAATTGGGTTTTGAAATGATGTACAGGTCTATGAAATGTGGCGGAGAGAGGTTTAAGCCCCAATGTGCACATCTAAATTCCACACACAGCTCTTTAGTCTCTAACTGTTCTTCACTCTCTAGTCACCTCTCTCCTAGATAACCAAACTTCCCCTTCCATAGTCCTCTTCAGCCACCTCTACTCTCTTCAACCAAGTCAAAATGTGTCACTTCAACCTTTACATTGGTTCCTGATCATGTTCTACGCTTCTAGTTCTTACTTTTAAATGTTCTCCATTACTGCACTCTCAACTAGCTCTTCTCATCTGCATTTTTTTGCCTTCTCCGTGATCATCTGAGCCACCATTGTTCCTCTCCGCAGTCTCATCATTATTCCCCATGTCTACAGGTCTTCTGTGTTCCCCCTGAAGCTTCATCACTGTTCCCTATGTCTGCAAGTCTTCCCTGTTCTTCAAGCCATATCCATTACTGCTTCAGCTGATTTTGTAAGACCCATTCTTTCACCAAACCCTTTCCTGAACCTCCCTAACTTACCAGCTCCTCCCAAGACACCATTAATCCTTAACCACATGCTCCTGTATCTGTCAATCTAATATAGTTCCTAAACCCTCTGGGTTACAAGGCTTGCTTCTTCACAATGTGTCATATATTATTATTGTTACAATGAAATAAATGGATCAGTAAAGAAACTAAAGCAGGAAGTTTGTAAACTCCTCTGCACATTTTAGCAGCAGTCTTCTCTTCTCAATAACGAATGAAGCAAACAAGATGAGCTGCTTTACCTAGCTAATTTGGCAACCCTAGCTTATTAACCCCAACGAACTATGTCCAGAATATACCGAATTTAGTCAACCTTTCTGGTACTGGGAAAAGGTTGATTACCATACTACAGCTAAGCTGTACCAAACTGTCTATAGAAAACAATCCAAAATGATGAACTAAACTGAACCAACACAAGAACCGTCTTTTAATTTATAAAGTGGAGGGGGGGGGGGTAGAGGAACAGTATGATAACTTAAAAGAGAATACACATTTTTATTACTGTAAAAGAAACTAAAATGGTCCTAATTTTGAAAGGGAGCTGAAATTATAAGTTAGTTGTGTGACCTACTTGCAAACAGGTTCACCTCCCATGGTTCCAGCCCTTTCTGTGGTGATTTAGAAACTCAGTCCCCATGAGAACCCCTGCTCTACTTCCACCACCTAGGCCTAATGGTACTCCGTTCACAGTAAGCAACTATATGTATGATGCTTCATCAGGCAGCCTGTAGGAGAATTGGTGAAGCACTGGATTGGTTCCACCGCTATATCCACATATTGCTGACATCCCCACTGTCTTACCCCTCACCCCCTTGGTAAGTAGCAGTGTAGCCTGGAGGTGAGGTGTGCAGCCCCTCCTCGTGTGTTACATCAAAGCTATGGTTAATGCCTGGTCATATGGATGATACTACTTTCATCTAGGTCTAAGGCATCTCAGCTTCCTCATCTTGTAATTTCACACACAGGTGCTTGTGCGATTTGCTCTTCTTCAGAATATCTAGCATACTTCATGCCACTGGTGTTGGAAGACTGAGAGAAGTATCGTAATGAAGCATGGACACAAGATTTCTATACTGCTGGGCAATGTAAAGTGTTTATATAAAAAAGATGTAGTAAACTTTGGCAACTCGTAAAGACCTTGTCAGAGGTCAAAGAAAAAGAAGCCCACGGCATGCAAGTCCCCATCTCAAGAAATAAGAAAACAATGAAGCACTTTACCTGTAATTTTGTCTCTCACAAGCTTGCAGGACTCTATTTCACCAATGCTCCCAAAAAGGCTCCTGAACTCTTCCTGGGTCATATTCTGGGGTAAATAGTTGACTATGAGGTTTGTTTTGCTGTCATCTGTAGCAGCCCCCGTCTGCATAGGGGAAGGGCAGTTCCTACTGTTACTGGCAGGTCCATTGGTTGTATTGGATGTTGGGCCATTTGACACCTGAGGCTCCATGGTGCTAATTATCTAGAACAGAAAGGAAAAGGGAGGGAAATACCATCTTAAAAGCCTGAGATACAGTTGCTATTTTTAAAAGATACTTACAAATGAATACGTAGGTAGCATTCATGGCCAATTTAAGACAGTTAACAAAAAAACCCAGCTTGATTCTTCTGCTATTGTTGTAAAGTAGGTCATGCTAGTCTTTGGCAGAGAGCACATACCAAGATGCAGAGGCAAATAAAACCTCCCCGTCTATTTTTCCTCCTCCTTTTTTTGTTAATGAAAAGCTAATTTCTCTTTTCCTGGTGTAACCTTTTTCACAAATGTATATTTACACCACACCAATTTAATTGATTTAAGGTATAATGACTATGATTAAAATCATAGTTACGTTTAAGTGGAAGAGTCCCATATAGAGGTAGAAACTGAAAAGGTAAAAATACATTAGCTATTTAATTACTGTAACACCCAGCGCTGTGACAGGTTTATCTAGGGCATTCAAGCTACAGAAAGATGTGACTGTGATCAGCTTGAAGCAATAACCTCTCAAGTTTCTACCAAACACACTTACTTGTATCACTGAAAAGCTTGGATTCTTCAGTTACATTTATCACCAAAGGCTTGTTTTGATTTATTCTTACACTAAAGGCCTGAAACTGCTAATACTTATATATTTGAGCTAATGTTGCACAAGTAAACAGCCCCACTTGGGCTGAAACTGGAAGAACCTCTTCATATATATATTTTGTTTAAAAAGGGAGTACAAGATAGGGAATGTAAACTCTTATTAAGCCAACTTCTCTTCTTTTAAGGATATACAAGCTTTAAAATCATACAGAATTATTCAAGATGATTCATTAAGACATAAGAAATTACCTGCTAACCAAAGATTACCAAAGGCCTATCTAGCTCAGAATTCTGCTTCCCAGTGAACCAGAAGCCTTTGGGAACCATGCAAGCAAGACATGTGTGCACTAGCCCTCTGAATAAAATAGCCTGGCATGAAAAAGTACTTCTTGTTGTCTGTCCTGAATCTTCTATCATACACTTATGCTGATTGTGATCTAGGGATGTTTGTTTTTCTTAACTTGAAAGAGGTGGGGATTGGAAAAAGGGAAATGCTATCGTTATTTCCTTTTACCAACTTGGATTTTCTGTGCAAAACCAGTGCCCTGTCTTCCACAGCAGATGTGATACAAAGTTGGGCATAGGAACTGAGAGGAGGGCAGAAAAGTTGTGCCCTCTTTCAGAGTCTTAAAATGATTCAAATGGAGAGCTACCACCTCTAGACCCAGCAACCCCACCTGGTCCTAAAGATGCTTTAACTTTATTTCTGAGAAGAATCTCTCACCGTTCCATCACACTATTATTCAGTATGCCATAGTGAGTTATGAAACCAAACTGATGCATTTAACAGTTCTATTCTTATCCTAGAAGAGGAAAAAACAAAAACATGGTTCTGAGCATAACCTACAATTTTCAAATGCTACAGATTTCAAAGTTGCCTCCTTACATGGGCCAATAGCAATGAAAGTTCAGAAATAAATTTTACGTATGAATAAATGAAAGGAAATTAGTTAGGCTTTAATTATACAAGATATTGTGCCAAAGGAACATAAAATAGTTGGGGGCAAACTATTGATGACACGAACTACTCTGCAATGACCATTTAACAAATTGTATTTGTTCATAGACAGGTGTGTGAATGCAAGGTGCATGCTGCCTTATGTGAAATTCTCACAAGTATTCACCAGGAACCCACAGCTCTGCCATCTGATGCATGCACAGACACATCCTTTGCCTCATCAGAATCTTCTTGACGCATAGGAGTAGGAGAAAAATCACAATACTTATTGGGTTCCCAAGGAACATAGCTGCCAAGTTTTCCCTTTTCTCGCGAGGAAGCCTATTCAGCATAAGGGAAAATCCCTTAAAAAAAGGGATAACTTGGCAGCTATGCCAAGGAATCCTTAGTCATCAAGGGATTGTTACTCTTTGAACTGGACAGTGACTTTACAGGAAGGTTCAATGCATCTTTTGAAATAACAGAATTACCATCAGGAAGATGACACTTCCTCTTGCAAAAATGGCTAGGAGAGCAATTTTCTTACAAGCCTCAGAAAAACTATCTTGGGGGAGGGACTTGCAGACTTGGTAGAAAAAGTACAGACACGGGGTAGGGAAGTTAGGCAAGGCATGGGTCCCAATCTGCCCCTCCAAAATATACACACCTGCCTAATATGTGATATCAGGTGTGGGGCAGAGGCATGATTGGGTCAGCTGTGTGACCGAGTTCTCTGTGGGGAACTTTATCATGCAGCCAGTATATGCATAAAGCAGGGTTGTAGTCACCACCTATCAGCTGGTGGGCAATGTCTTCAAGTCTGCCGGAAAAAATATGCAACCTAGTTCCCTGTAGGAAACTCTAGCACAGCTGATCCTTGCAGAAAGTAGCTCTGCCAGCCTTGGAAAATGCCAAGCACAGGGCTGGCACAAACCCTAACACTGTGGTTCCCAAGTGCCTGGAAACCAGCTGGCTGTTGGATGCTTGGGAAGCACTGGGCAAGGGACTTGGGCAGGTGGGCAAGCTGCCTCACAGGGGCGGAGACCAATGTATAGTTATGGCAAACTCATTCTCAACCTGCCAACTGTTACGCAGTCAAAGCAACACCATCCATGCAAATAACATTGTCTAATGTCAATGGCTCAGCAGGCACGGAATGCTGACTGGCAGGGCGAGAATGGAAAAGGGGAAGGGGCTGAAACTGGGTGAGGGCACAGCTGGCTGTGATCTTAGGCAGAAGCACTCCACATTGCAGTATTTTGTTTCATGCACCACTTGTAATCAAAAGCTTTTCTCAAGAGCTTTCTTGTTTCAGGAAGACCACATACATGATATTCGAAGTTGTGGAAGTAAGGGGGGACTTAGCCTACTGCTTAATACTGTACTCTGCTTCAAATTCTAAGAGTGCTAGCAAAATCAAAATACGATTATTCTTAGTGTTTAACTCGATGTTGGTTTTTGAACTTCTGGAATGTAATGTTTGCTTTAGTATTTTTAGATATAAACACAGGAAGCACATATACCTCAAAGTGCAGTTCTGAGAAACAATTTGTAAAGACCACTTTGCAGACCCAAGAACAGTGGAGCTGGCGGTGTAGGAGCAGGTGGCAAATAATGATGGACACAAACTTCATGGGCCAAACTTTGGGCCAAAACTTCATGGAGTACACTCCTGGTTATGCAGGGGAGTCTGTTCCTGGACTTGCACAAGTCCATTCCGCCCCCAGCCACCTTTTGGCACTGGAAACAACAGACGAGTCAGCAGTCACATGTGTGCTGATCATGTGCAAGTGTGGAGGTGCCTATACAGTGCAATAGGTATGGCAAAGGCACTGGACATACATCCTTATGATCTAGCAGTGCATGTTATAATAGCTACAACAGGCAGAAAAATCATTAAGTGTTGCACCAAGACCCTCAGTAATTTTCAAGCGATCTCTTGGTGGTGGTGGTGGTGTGTGTGTGTGTGTGTTGGGAGCCACTGATGTAGAAGATCAAAGTAATGGCTCCATCGTACTGCCAGTACACAACCGAAATACATAACCAACCTGAATAATTTCCACGTAAATCAGAACAAGATCTAAAATAAAGACAGAGAAAGCCAACAGCAATAACCTCCCTTAACAGAAAACCCCCAAACAAAACCCCAGCCCAAGAGTCTGTTCAGCAGCTTCAGCTTTTGTAGCTGGAATCAGTCAGGGCCCCACGCTCCCAAGTCAGGCAAGAAAAGGCCTGAAAGGCAGGGAACAGGTCTTCCAGGACTCACAGCCATTCAGGAAATTTCTGCCTTGGCTCTTCCTCATACAACTGTATGTTCATGTAACATGGAAGATTCCGAAAAAGGCTTTGGCTATATGAGCTGCTGCTAAAGCAACATTTCCCCCCTGCTCCCATCCCCATTTCAAACCTTAAATCTCCACTTGTATTCTGGAGTCCCAATTCAACTGAACATCCCCCCCCCCCCATCTACACAGCGCTCACACAGCTGCATCAAGCAGATTTCATATCTAAATACTGATGGATGCTGTGGACCAGCAAAACAATTCAAGAAGCAAAAATCCACATTCCTTTAAATAAGAGAGACAAGTCAACAGTCAGCCTGTATATACTTCATGTAGAGTTGCCACTTTTTGACCCATGTTTAAAGAGCTATCTGTGTAGAACATAAAGCTGTTCCTCTCCTATCCCCTGTCCATCAACAAAAAGTTTGGACTAAAAGGTGAGAAGAGGAAATTGAGCTTATGCAAGTGCTGCACCTAAGCATTAACCTCTAAATCTCTGCCCTTTCCTGGAACACCCTTCCTTTTTCTTCAAACAATGCTCAGCAACAAAATGATGGGTCAGATGCAGCATGCTGTTCCACAGAGCATTAAGCTCTCCCCAGACCATAATACCGTAATTCAAAGCCTAACACCCAAACACACATAGAGCTCCTGATAAGTGGGCTTTCCTATTCCCATACACACTTAATGTTGCACACTTGGTAGAGCCCATCCCTCTCTATTTAAGTTAGCAAGAAAACCTTCAGGATGCACAAGCATCATGACATGTGCATATTGGAGTTTCCAAACCTAGATGAAGCTGCTGAATTGGGGCACTGCCATGCATTTTGCAGTAGATGGAATCTTTCACAGACAACACACCATTGCAAATATGCCTGAAATCTCACAGGATATAACCACAGCATGTATAGAATCCATGTTTCAGAAACCTGACTTATGGCTAACGGATTTTTTTAGCTAGTCTACACATAGAAAACAAAATACAAAACACAGTTAATACTCCTTTCTTGATTATCTGAATCCCTATATTAACCCAGTCCAAGTTACAGCTAATAAGACAGAAAATCCATGTCCAGTTAATCAAGTATTTTGAAAGCACACTAAGTACTGTAATTAAGTTAATATGATAAACTCAATCTAGGGGTATTAGTTCCACCCATCATGACTTTAGTAGTGTAAATTGCCGACCTGTGGTCCCCTGCATGCTCCTTTTACAAACAAACAAACAAACTCCCTTCTTGTTTGTAGAACACCTGTTATCACAGAGGTCTCACTCTGACTATACTGTACTTCTAAAAAGTTGAAAAGAACTTTGCCAATAATATTGCACTGGGAGACTGTATTCTTGAATTTGTTTCCCTGGAGGAGGAGGAGGAGGAGGAGGAGGAGGAGGAGGAGGAGGAGGAGGAGGAGTTTGGATTTGATATCCCGCTTTATCACTACCCGACGGAGTCTCAAAGCGGCTAACATTCTCCTTTCCCTCCCCCCCCCAACAAACACTCTGTGAGGTGGGTGGGGCTGAGGGACTTCAGAGAAGTGTGACTAGCCCAAGGTCACCCAGTAGCTGCATGTGGAGGAGCGGAGACGCGAACCCGGTTCCCCAGATTACGAGTCTACCGCTCTTAACCACTACACCACACTGGAAGTCTTCAGGTTCCAGTAAATTATGTGGTGAGATACTCTTTTAACTTTGTGTGCCACAAACTTTGACGGCTTCTTGATCCTTACTTTGTGGCTGATAGGGATGTGGGAGAAAATTGATTCAGTTTGCATTTAAAAGCAAACTTATCTAATTCACACTTTTTGAAATAATATGCAAACCATAACACAGCCATCCTCCACAATTCACATCTCCAATGTTTGCAATATTGTTCTCCAGCTGTGTAATATGTAAAATATGCCTATAGTGGGGTATGGTGTGCATATAAATGCATTTATTAGTGAAAAATACAAATACTTCGCAAAAAATATGCATGTTAAAAAGAATCCATGCAAAAAATTTGTATATTAGGAAAAATTTCCATTTAAAAAAACACACACAACCTGATTTGAAAATGTGAAGAATCGAACTTAATATTGCAAAAAAAATAAGAAGCCAAAATTAACAGTCACCCATCCTCAGTCGCTGGTATAGCATTACAGTAGCGCCTCGGCTTTCATTACCCTGGGGTAACGTAAACTAAGGAAATCAGCCCTGAGCGCTCACTGGAAGGAAATATCCTGAAGCTAAGGCTCCAATACGTTGGCCACCTCATGAGAAGACTCCCTGGAAAAGACCCTGACGCTGGGGAAAATGGAGGGCACAAGGAGAAGGGGACAACAGAGGACGAGATGGTTGGACAGTGTTCTCAAAGCTACCAACATGAGTCTAACCAAACTGCGGGAGGCAGTGGAAGACAGGAGTGCCTGGTGTGCTCTGGTCCACGGAGTCACGAAGAGTCGGACACGACTAAACAACAATGTAAACTTCGGGTTGCGAAAGCGGCAAACCCGGAAGTGTTTCGCCACACACGCAAAAGCGGTCCCTCCAGTTGTGGAAACCTCGGGATCTGACTGGAGCTCCGGAAAGGATCCCGTCCGCAACCAGAGGTACCACTGTACTACTCCAGGAAACGAAGAATTAAAATGTGAGACCCCAAATCTTTCATCTTGTGCGGACATGATAAACCCGTATTTCCACTAGCCAAAATGTTAGAATAATACTGGAAGAAAGCAAAAGGATATACTGATGATCCTTGTGATCAAATCATATCAGACAGTTAATGTCTTCTCTCTTACCTCCAGCCAATCTCTCATGTCACACTTTGACCAAAACAGAATTGCCCCTCAAGTATAAGATAAATCCTAGTATAAATCAAGTATAAGGTAAATCCTAATCCAAGGTTTTCACGAGTGTTGATTTGAAAGGGTGAGTTACAACACAATTTCCTACATGGAAACTCAGAAGGAAGTCTTATTCTTAGAGAAGTGGACATAAGGTTACAGCTTTAAACAAACACTTAATTTCTTCTATTTAAATTTCTTCTATTTAAAACATTGGGATAAATGCTTAAATTTGTTTAGATTGGGCAATCAATGTCTTCTTGTTATGTGTTAGCTATTGCATAGTGCTTTTTAAAAAATTATTGGAAGTAATCCTGATAATGTGCTTCAAGGACAGGGCATAACATCTTAATATATCAATCAATAAACTTATTCTTCTTTAATTAGGCTGGTATCTGAAAAAACACCATGGAAATAATATAAAAGCTTATCTGTGGGACCTTCAAAAGTGCATTTTCTTCTCAATAACACAACTGCCAAGTTTCAATGTCAATTACTATTTTTATTAAAGCTTCTGTACTGCACAACAAGACTTGCTATTATTTACTTAATAAATACATTATGAACTCAAAATAAAAGGGGAAAACTAAGTTTCAGAGTATCTCTGCCTCCAGGCAAATCCAATATCCCTGAAATAAATCTTTAACCCTCTGCATTTTGACACAACAACCTGCAAAAATGTATGAGGGTATCATCAACATTTTTCCAAAGAACCATGGCAAAAAACAGAACTTCTTATTTGCAGAAATAACTTGTCAAGAAAAATAAAAGCTTCTGGTCTAACAGATGCTTATCAATGCTTAAATTTTTGAGTGACAAAACGTTACAACTTTTCTATAAAATCTAAGATTCAGCCTGTAACACAAGTAAGTTAAAAATTGGCACTTTTATGGTTTCATACTACAGGCAAAATACCTGCATAATAACTGAACTATAAATAACAAAAATATATTGAAGTTTATGTTTTAAACCTTTACAGGGTTTTATATTGTATTTTATGGGATAAGTATGCCTGCATATCATTGTAAATTGCTTTCTAAAATCATATATAATAGTGTCAAAGGCCAGGGTAAATAGGCGCATCTTCAGCCATGATACATGTAACAGATGCACCTATGCTAGGCAGAAATTTCACAATTTCAGGGATGCTAGAGAGAATCTTCTCTTGGGTGAGGGCATTTGAACCACTTAAAATCCAAGATGATCTGTAGGGAAAGAGGCAATCTTTCAGCTATTGGAACCTAAGTCATATAGTGGTTTAAAAAATTAGCATGAGCATCTTGAACTGGGCCAGGAAACAGGTAATCAATGCAGCTGTTCTACAACAGGGTTTATAAGCTCTAAATGGAAACCGAGCCAGTAATCTGGCTGCTGCATTTTAGACCAATTGAAGATTCCAGGTCATCTTCAAAGGCAGCCCAAAGTAGGTACTAACAAGTGCCTTGAATTGGAGCAAGAAACAAAGTAGAAGCCAATGTAATTTAAGACCAAAGTAATATGGTCAGAAAAGTGAACAGTAGAAATTATTTTGGCCAAAACATTTTGTACCAGCTGGAGTTCTTGAACACTTTTCAAGGACAACCCCACATGTAGTGTGTTTCCGTAATCTAATATGGATATGATTAATGGCTGTGTAACAATGGATGATCTGCTTTTTTCAGGAATGTGTGCACTTGTACGCTACCCAAAGCAGGGAAAAGGCATTCCTAGATATTGCAGCTGTCTGTACATCCAGAAACCCCTCTAAACTGATCCCTTAGAGAAAGTACCAGAACAGGTTGTAATTCTGATCCCAGACTCACATTTCTACTTTTGCATTTCTACTTCTGTCTCAATTACATTAGTTGGTTTTTGACATACTGCATGAGAGAAATGGACTGGTTTGCACATCATATTAAATCAAGAACAAACTGTAACTTAATGTACATGCTTCTGAAAAGTTATTGCTCTGCTTCTGCTGTGCTGCCAGAAACAAGCCAGAGTCTGCTTTGTCACAACATCCAAATCCAGGCTCTTGGTTTGTTTCCATCAAACCATTGGGTTATCACTTTTGGTTTGTGAGCCTCCCTGGCTTCAGACGCAACAAGCCAAGACAACACGAGTAGGGGTCGGAGCAGAATGAGAGTGTTCCAGCAGCAGACTGCACACTCACAATGAAACGACAGGTTTTTTGTTTTTTTACTATACTGTACTTTAATGTAGTGCATGAATTAGGCCAATGTCATTTCCAAGAGAGAAGTATATGCTTACGGCTACGAGTTTCTTTAAAAAGCATCCTAGCATAATGTTAGGTCCAAAGAAGACTTGACGAGATCTCCTGCTGGTTTTTATTTCTCCATAGTATAACAGAAGTCATTGAAAAGCGAGAATCCAATCAGAGGGGCAGTAGCTCAATGGTACAGCCTGTGTTCTGCATTCAGAAAGTCCCAGAATTTTAAAGGATGGCTGTGCTTCAGTTTGAAAAGTGCAAATTAGGTAGGTCTGCCTTTAAATGAGAATCACAGAACAGTGTCCCAAGAGTCATCTACTCTGGACTGCAGGTTTCACAGCTAAGAACTGAATCACGACATAAGAACTAAATAAAACTTCTGCTCCATCCCTATCTCACACGCTATTACATTTGCTTTAGCCCTTGCTCTGTAACGGAGAGAGCCACCCAGACAGGAGTGGCTCTATCTAATGGACAAAGCCATATTAACAGCCCCCAGCAGTAGCTGCTTACAAGGTGACAGTACGGTTACTGCTGCATGGGCACACTGGTGGGAGCACCAAATTGGCTCCACTGGTGAACCAGCACAGACACAACTTTACCAGAAGGGTGAGACAAATGGAAGCAATGTAGATGCTGTGAAGCTATTGCTGCAGTTATGGTCACAGAGCAAGTCAAGACTGGGACTAGTGAGCCCTGAGGGCCATGTTGGAAACAAAGCAGAGCAGGAAGAGTACAAATAATTTACTTATATACAAGCTTCATTTACTCATTGTTTTCATGATCTAGAATACAAGATACAAGACTACATCTGTAAGGTATGTCCAACTTACTGTACACTATTAGGGGTCTGCAACTATTACCTTCCAAGTGTGAAAAATCCAAGACAGCTCTTGATGTGTAAAACTTGTGAGAATTAGAAAGCAAAAATCATGTGCATTCTGATTATCACCAGTGCTCCATAGCTATATGCAACCTATCCTTACATAAATGTTTCTGAGCATCAATAAACTTATTTTAGTCAAAAATGCTGACAAAATTCACAACAAAAGCTTGAATTTTCACCAAGGTGTCGCTCACAGAAAAAGAATTATCCCAGAAACTATCGTCATCGTTGTTTAGTTGTGTCCAGCTCTTCGTGACCCCATGGACCAGAGCACGCCAGAAACTATGTATGTGACAAAGATATATTGCCAAATTTACTCCAATATTTATTCTAATTAAACAGTGTTAGCTATAAATCCCTACGTAGATTGCACTCTTGAGCGAGTTCTAGCATAACCACAGAGCTCCGGCTTTTTTTAAAGAGTTTGTTCCACGACAAAAATAGCACATATATTTTTAATTAACAGAGCAAAAATGACCACTTTCTGTATAGTCTCTGTTCCTATTAGCAAACAGGTATTCTTGTGTTGTTGAGTTTGCTGCACTCATCATAGGTGAGGAACCCTTTTCTATCCAAGGTCAACATTCCCTGGTGATTAACTTACGGGGGGGGGGGTCACATGCCAATGATGAGTGGAACCATCTCTCTCTCTCTCTCTCTCTCTCACACACACACACACACACAGAGAGAGAGAGAGAGTGTCATGGGCTGGTCGAATCAGGACGATGCAGGTAGATGGTTTGTAGGGACCCTGGGGAGGTGCCCGACTTGGGGGAGCCTGACAGTGAGGATACTGGGAAGGAGCCAAGTGGAGGCTCCCTCAACCTGCTCGCCTTGCCTGTCCCTGCGACAAGAACCCCAAGCCCTTCCTTCCTCTTCAGCCCTGCTTTCATCTCCAACACTTCCTCTGTGCCTCTAATGCCACCCATATTAGAGCTGTCAGTCACTGGGTTGAGCCCTGCCTCTCTAGAGGGGTCATACACACCCATCACCTAGATTTTGAAAGTGGCCCATGGAGGCATAAACAGATAGAGCAGAACCTGTCTACCAAAAAACTATCCCAGAACTTCAGGCTTGGGGGGCAGGGATGGAGTGGACATCACAGAATGCAGGAAGAGTAAAATCTTCTCTTACTATCTGCTCCCTCAGAAATTCCAGTAGCAATTAAGTTTTTAAAACTGCCTGCCAATGGCAGCGTAAATGCCATGAGGGGGCGAAGCCAATGAAGATACAATGCAGGCATTAGCAATTGTGCCCTTGCTCTCTCAATGTGGCTGTCCTGCATGTGTTAGAAGCTGCTCAGAGTGTGCATGGGGTAAACCTTCTCACAGCTCACATACTTTTCTGCTGTTATCTAGTTTGCATTCAAAAATAAACTTGCTTTCTAGCCAAGAAATTCATTTTCTGTTTAAAATTATTGTGAAGTAATGGTATGTACTCTTTTGCTGTTTTTGTTGTGTTTAACTACAGTGTTCCTTATATTTCAAGCAAGTATCTGCAGAGATGAGTCTGAAGAATGACATATACAAACAGCATCACAATGCTGAGAACTTCTATCTTTAAAAATAGGATTTTTCATGGGAGAGAGGGCTGCTGATGGCTATTAGCCACAATGGCTATGCTTTGCTTCCGGTTTGAAGCAGTAATACGTCTGAATACCAGTGGCTGGAAATCACAGGAGGGGAAAGTGGTCCTGTGCTTGAATCCTGCTTGCTGGCATCCCATGGGCCCCTGGTTGGCCACTGTGAGAACAGGATGCTGGACTAGATGGGCCATTGGTCTGATCAAACAAGCTCTTCTTATGTTCAGATCTCTCATTGTTTTTCCTCCTGAAATCTCTCCAACAAACTATGCACAATGGGAAGATGAGCTTTCAATTTCCACTGTCCTAAAAAAATTCGATTTCAGAAATGTATGGATACATAGGCCATCTCTGCAAACTCTTTGCAAATGGCTTAGCCCAACCAGCTAGAAAATGCTGAGGTTGCTAAGGAGACCAGAGACCATCTCAGTTGTTTGGGGTTTTATTAAGTTATTTTGTGTTTTCATTTTGTATTTTTATGCTACTACAGTGGTACCTCTACTTACGAATAACTCTACTTACAAATGTTTCTACTTACAAATGGAGCTCTGTCCGCCATCTTGGATGCGGTTTAGATAGGATTTTTTCTACTTACGAACTTTTAGATAGGGTTGCTTCGACTTACGAATTTTTTCTCCCAATGCATTCCTATGGGATTCAACTTACAATTTTTTTTGACTTACAAATGTGTGTTCGGAACACATTAAATTAGTAAGTAGAGGTACCACTGTATCTTCAGATAGATAGATAGAGCAAGTAAGTTAATTTTATAATGGTTGCAACATAACCTATCCTCATACAGGGTCAGTGTTGCTTTCCTAAGTACCTGGGCGATGATAATTTAACTATCTGTTGTAATCTTCTACTGCTAGGAAATAAAGGACATAAGGGTCAAAGTTCAATGACAAGCAGTTTAATAGCAGAACATGTCATTCATATACGTATTTAGATATCACATTTAATTCCTCCAGTGAGTAGGCCAGGGGGAACACCTCCCTCCCACCTTCACCTAACAACAAAATTCACCGTCACAGAATAAAGTGATGACCACGAGGCTAAGTATGTTTCAGAGGACATAGTCAAGGGATATTTGCTGTCAAAGGCAGGAAGAAAATATACATGTGCCAAGGTGATAAACCTCTACTGCCAGTTGCTCGGGACAAATAAGAGGTTGGCAATCATTCTGTCCTGTTGCAAACATCTTTGTGACACAAGACTGGCCACCATCACAGAAAATACTATTCTAAACAGACATCTAGTCCAATTAAACAAGTCCATTTTTATTGGAGAAAATGGGTTTTCTTTATCCATAGTCAAGTATGCATGGGTGGTGAGCCCAACACCATGGATTGTATCCAAGTAAACTATGCTCAGAGAAGGCCATTACTTTCAATGGGTGTACTCTGAGTAGGACTGGATACAACCTTGAGGTATTACACATCCACAAAGCAATGGGCAATGCTAATGATCTATTTCTGCTCCCCCATTACCCAGTCCTGAAACACACTTTCATTTGATGACTCAGAAAACAGTGTGATTAATGATAATGTATTTGATCCTGTACAGGATCTTGAGTGAGAGAAAAAAAAAGTAGTGCAGAACAACATCAGCAGTGATTTCTTAGGAAGGGAATTGGGGCTAGAGTGAAATTTGCAGAAAGCAGTGCAAGCGTATAATGTCTGGCCATCTAACGTTTGAGTCGCTCCTTTAGCGGGTACTTAATACTAAAAGTTGGAAATAAAAACATACTACTTTCTCTCATCCAATACTTGGAAATAAAAACATAATCCTGTCTCACCAAATACATATATTTTTATCTCCTATATCCAACCTTAGACTGGATGATTGTGGCCTTTAACAGACAGACACCAATAAGGAGTTTGCAAAAGAAAAACAAACCATTCCTTGAGAAAGTATTTACAACCAGTTTATCTGGTAGATCTAGGATGAAGACAGAAAGTATTTTAGCGTTTCCTACTTGTGGAAGGGACATGGCCATCTAAAGTGCTAATTCACTGTAAAATAAATGAAGTCTCATGTATGGACTGATGTGAGCATGGTTGAAAGGGAATGAAGTAGCAACTTTGCTGAAGCAGCATCTGATGAGTGCTCTGGGTGGGAGCTCACTTGGGACTACTTTGCATGCAACCTTCAGTTCCATGATGAAAGGAAGGTAGGACATAAAAATATGTATTATAAAAACAGAACCTTAGAAATGAAACATTTGATAACATTGAAATGTTCATTTTAGAGGTATGATTCTTTGGATATCACTGGTGCACACTTTCTGACATGTAATCTAGGTCTGAAATAGGGGTCAGCAAACTTTTCCAGCAGGGGGCTGGTCCACTGTCCCTCAGACCTTGTGGGGGGGGGGGGGAGAGCAGACTATTTTTTTGGGGGGGGGAGAACAAATTCCTATGCCCCACAAATAACCCAGATGCATTTTAAATAAAAGCACACATTCCACTCATGTAAAAACACCAGGCAGGCCCCAAAAATAACACAGAGATGCATTTTAAATAAAGGGGCACATTCTACTCATGAAAAAACACGCTGATTCCTGGAACGTCTGCGGGCCGGATTTAGAAGGCGACTGGGCCGGATCCAGCCCCCGGGCCTTAGGTTGCCTACCCATGGTCTGAAACATATTCACAACTATTTTTAAAGGGGGTGGGGAGAGCTGAAATGATGGAAAGTTTAGAAGTAAAAAATAAATTTAAGATTTTTGTTTACAATTAAGTAGTTATCTAAAAAAAAATTAAATGTATTTTTATTAACGATTTCTTGGTTTACAAAAGTATGTGGAATATCTCTTTCCAAGTTACATTTTGTACAGATCAGTTGATATGTTACTTGTTTTGCCTTTGAAAACATTTCTGGCGATATATGGTTATATTTAGAAGTTTAACACTATCACACCAGTTATTACAGCTGCTCACTAAAATTCCAGCAATATTTATTTAATAGATGACAATTTTTAAATACAGTGCCTCGACTCCTTGAACAGAAAAACTAAGAGTCACAAAACCCCCTTTGGGGAACGTGGTGGAGAGTGTTGTGATAGGGCAAGCTGCAAGCATTCTTGGACAGCACTTCTATTTAGATCCATTTCTATTTGGGTTATGGTCTGTCCATGGAACCTTTACAGAAATCACGACCGGGGGTGGGGGTGGGGGTGGGACTGCGACCTTGTTCTCACTTCTGGATCTTGCTGTGATGTTTGATATCACTGAGCATGGCATCCCCAGCTTGGCTAGAGCAGCTGACAGAATGAGGCATACAAGGAGCCATCCAACCATCTTAGGGACTCCACTGTGGATTTGTGAAGGCTTTACTCCTTAGCTTTTTCTTCTCCTGAAGATATCCCACAAGGCAGTGGAGGTTTAGGATTAGTTTTCCTTCTCCTGGGTGAGCTACCTTCCCAGGTTGACAAGCCCCATGTGCCACTCACTTCCATCTATAGCACATGCGGAAACTGCTCGGATGGGATTTTATCAAACCTGACTGTCTCATTTTTACCTCTGGATCTAGATCACTTATGGGGGAAATGAAAAAGCACCAATCTCAATACTACTTTTTATTTCTTTATTAGATGTATCAAATGAATGCATCTACCCTCCAATATTAAAACATAAGATCTAACACTTTTTTTTAAAAGGAAAACCCTCACATTAAATTAAAATAAAGAACTGGCAGCAAATAAAGGGAACTTTAAAACCAGGGTTCAGTGCACGAATATTATACAGGTGAAACTCGGAAAATTAGAATATCGACGAAAAGTGCATTTATTTCAGTAATGCAACTTAAAAGGTGAAACCAATATATGAGATAGATGCATGGCATGCAAAGCAAGATATGTCAAGCCTTTATTTGTTGTAATTGTAATTATTTGTCATTAGGCGGGTCAATTATAAATGGAATGTAATTAATTAAGTGTAATAGCGAGGTTTATTTTTGTATTATTGTAACTATTTGTTTTATTACTGTGGAATTTCCAAAAGAAAGCATTTGTAAAAATTAAAAGAAAAATAAAAAGTTGCATTTCTGAAATAAATGCACTTTTCGACGATATTCAAATTTTCTGTATTATACTGCTTGGCAAATGCCTGCGGGAAAAGAACTGTCTTCAGCTGGTGGCACAAGGCCAATAAAAAGAGGCTAAATGCATCTCCTGAGTTCTGCTATTTAGGCACACAAATGGAGAAGGGTCTATTCCATATCCCATCCCAACCAACTGTGCCTCGGTCATTGCTGCGACATGGAGAGCCCACTCTAGAAGGTCTGAAGGAATAGGCAGGATGGTATCGGAGGAGAAAACTTTTAGGTAACCAACATTCACTTGGGGCTTTGAAAAGGTCATCAAGACTCTGAATTTGCAGTTGTTGCAAAATGAAAACGACATGTCCCAACAGCAAACAACTCCAATAAGTTTAGCTGCTGAATTTGAACAAATTGGAGCTTCTGTAGACTCTTTAAAGGCAGCCCCATTTAAGGATGTGGCAGCTATCTTGTCCTGAGGTAACTAAGACATTTCTCACCAGCCTGAAATTCTCAGGAGCAGGTGAAGCTGAATAAAAGAACAATACATTTTTGGTGCTTTGAGGTGCATGTGTACCACGGTGAAAAGAACACTAACCAAAGGATGGCATGGTATACACGTGGTCTAAGGGTCATGACTCCAGCATAGCTCTAGGTATGAAAAGTATATTCCAAGGGCAAAAAATGCACAAGATCTACACAGAGATACCAAACACCTACTGCTGCAACTTTTCAGTTATTCTAAAGCTTCTGAAAGACAGACAAGATGGTATATTGCTAAACCAACAAGCTTTGTAAAGATGAACTTAAGTTTGCACGTGAATAAAGTACTTCATTGCTATCAAATGTGAGCAGCATGTAACCACAGGTGAATGTTACACTAAAGAACAAACAGCAGATGACATATTACAAATGGGATACAGTACTTCCTGCATAAAACTCTAAATGACCGTTCAATTACAGTCAGCTGGACATTTAAGGTAGTAATAAAGCCTTCTACTTTGTTCACAAATTGAGAATAATCTATCAGTTCATTTCAAGTGTATAGGACATGACAATGAAGTGATAATACAGGGAGCTAGCTATGCTGTTATGTGCAACCTACAGCTGCAGAAGGGCATCTTAGGTCTGGTGTGCATATTCAGCAAAACGAGGTGACAGAGACAGGTCACAGGATGGGGGATGGGCTGCAGGCATAAATGATTTTTTTAATATTAAAAAATCCCCCTATGCAGAAGTTTCTCTGCAAGTGGAAAACTAGCATCTTAAGGCCTGGCACTCCCTATCACTTGCAGGTTTAAGTGGGTACTGCCTCAGGATTCTACCATCTCATTCTGTTGTATGCATATACCAGGACTTAAGACTGCTGGGATCCAGACTGAAGCCTTTTTATAGACCAAAACTGTGGTGGAAAAATATTGTTTCCTCTTCCTTCACTAAAATGTGTTGCTAACTCACACCTCATGATTTCCACACCTAACTAAACTTCCAAATAAAGTTGTATAAGAAACACGGTGTTAATTTCAGCTTTTATTTTCCACTTCTTCAAATATTCAACTTACAAATATTTTCTTCAGATCTAGTGCTGGCAAAGAAAAGATACTAAAAATATACTCATTTTACAGAAATAGCAGTTCTACCGTTAAA
Source organism: Zootoca vivipara (assembly GCF_965207765.1). Lineage (NCBI taxonomy): Eukaryota > Metazoa > Chordata > Lepidosauria > Squamata > Lacertidae > Zootoca > Zootoca vivipara. Next base: position 41,031,733 of record NC_142590.1, read on the forward strand.
TATATACCACACTTTCTGTACGATCAAACATGATGTCAACTCATTAACCACATTCAAGATTCTCAGAGTAGGTTAACTTGCAGTAAAGTTTTTGAAGTGTTTCAAACACATAAGCTACTGTGTAGAGCTACTGAATTAGTTCCTTCAAATGGGCACATTCAAAGCCATTTTAGTTGCTATACTAACACTGCAATCCTAAATACACTTACCTAGGAGTAAAGATGTAATCCAAACTCCTCTTAATTGGGACTTTGTTGTTGTTTAGTCGTTTAGTCGTGTCCGACTCTTCGTGACCCCATGGACCATAGCACGCCAGGCACTCCTGTCTTGCACTGCCTCCCGCAGTTTGGTCAAACTCATGTTTAAGCCCCACTGAATTCAGTAGGACATGCATTGATGTAGCCATGGCTAGGATTGTGCTTTAGGTCAAAATGATTTCAATGAAGCTTACTTCTGTATGGATATGAATACGATTGCATTATAAGTTTATCTTTACAATGCATGAATCTGTCTAGACCTGCCTAATTCGCTACAATAGCCGTTCTTACAGAAAGAACAACTGATGCTCCAAAGCTGTAGCCCTCCTTAAGTAGGATTAATCCTCAATGAATTCAGTGGAGCTTGCTTCTTAAAAGACTCCTGCAATGTGGCACTGTAAAAGCTGCACCTTACACACCTGGCACACATTAAAGAGATATGGATATTTGTGTAATCAAAAATACATGCATTTCAACAGCAGCACAGCAATACAGGCCAAGAGAAGTTTAAAGTTAACACTGAAAATGAGCTGTTAAAAACTGCTCATCGAACCACACTGCATTCAAGCAACATTTTGTCTGGATCCCATTTCTATTTCTGTAATACCACGTTCGTTTCAGACTAAATGTAACACCAAAACCTGTAGATAAAGTTGGACCAGTATGTTATACCATTGCTTCCCATGCCTTTTGTGTGGGATGCTACTGTCTGGTGGATCGGCAGCTGCCGGGCTGCGGCCTCCCCAGCCAGTTCTTGCAAGGTCCCACAGGATCTGGCAAGAGTACTAGGTGGGCAGGGTGGTCAAGGTCATTCTGTTACGCATTCTATACTTTGTGATGACCTTGAGTGGAATGGCATTGGGCAGGATCTAAACATAATGAGAACGTCCATAAGAGATCTTGGGATGGAGGAGGGGTAATCAAGCCACACCCCAAGCTCAAAAGGGGCCCAGCCTCCCCCCAGCTGCCCAGTGGGAACCCAGATGCCTGGTCTACACCACATCAGAGTTGAATGCTGGCCAACTCTCATGGGTGCTTCCAATAGTCTGGCAGCAATATTTATTCCAACACTGATTCAAATGAAGACCAGATCCTTGCCCTACTGCCACGCCAACACTGCTTAATAATCCAAAATAAATAAGTGGCCTACTTCATCCCCAAAATATGTATTTGTTGCACTCATTCCCACTGCACTAATGAGCCGCAACTGCTGCACTAGGATTACCTTCAGTTCAATAACTAATTCAGTACTAAGAAATGCTTACAGTTGGCACATACATTGAAGGCAGCACCAAAAAAGTGCCAGTGTTAGATGGATGGTGGCAGAAGAAAAGACCACGTCTGCTTCTTCTTTGGCTTTATGAGCAGACAGTTAATGTAACACATTTTAGATGGTGGTTCAACCTTCAAAACACATGTTTTCCAATAGCTGGTGGGCATACCCTGTTCTAGTAGTTTCATTTTATATGGTTCAATCGTCTCCCTTTGTATACCACTTGAATGTTTCACCTTAGCTCAACTACTAGCACCTTTCAAAATATCCTAAAGGTTGCAGAAGATTTTGGAAAAGGTATCTGAATGTTTCAGTGGGAACTTCTATCTGACTCTAGAGGGAATTAACATCTAGGTTCTAGGTCTGTAGGTAAACAGAATACTGTAATTCAACTGTCTTTAGGCCCACATTTGGGCAGGAAATCCTGTACAGTTAGGCTTCTTAAATTTCATTGAGGCCACTAAGATTTAAGCAGCCTGAATGCAGAATCACAGTCTTTGTCTTTTAAGCTTGTGATAAACACCAGACTGATTTCCATTTTTATATGCATTGACAGGAAGCTTTCAAGGCCAAATGGATGTTAACACAATTCTCATATGAAATATGTCTAATCTTAATTATCAGTGTGCTTTAGCGATGATAAACATTAACAGATTAAGAATACCCTTGTATTCCATGAAAAGTAGAACACAAGTGGAGGGTGTTGTTTTTAATGGAAAAGCTGTTTTAGGGTTGGTTTTTCTTACGACAACCAATATGTCTTGAAATCCATGGGGCAGCGGCTTATCCTTCCTGTAATTCTTATGTAAGCTGATAATACACTAGGGTCTTAGTCATTAAAAGGCCAGCTCCAGTTAGAACTAATTGGTGGGAAAGTTACCCCTCTACTACTTACCTCTATGTTAATTCCAAAGTATCTTTGTTAGAGAAAGTGATGGAAAAGACAACACTCCTTTATTAACTATAATTCAGCTTGGAGAGTTTTTTAACAAGTTTGACTGCTACACTTCATTTTTCACAGCTCTTTCCCACTGCTAAGTCTGCTTACAGAGGGCACTTTATGAAGATGAAGCCAGTCTGCTATTTTTCAGGTGCAACCTGGAGAATAAATACACTATAGATACACTAATGAATATCAAAAGGGCTATTCTGCAAGGCCAAGTTACATTACCAGGCAGAGTGGAGTACTGCTTATTGTTACAATACAACTGAATTTCTAACATTGCCTATAAAACTTCTAGGTTACAACACTGGTGTATTTCTGGTCAATATTCCAATCTACAGGGAGTTAGAAATTAGAGTCTCTACGTATCATATCAATCAAAAAGCAAATATGCCTAGGGCAACGCAAAAGTGATCAGAATTTAAAGGTGTTGTCTACTGGAAAGGATCCAGTGGTATCACAGTCCAAAGCCAACACTCAGAAACACTTAAGGGCGCACAGAAGAGCTTCGCCTGGATTTTCCTTGAAGTGTTACAAATGACTGTACAACTTCTACAATCATGTGCATTAGTTTCAAGTAAACAGGCAAATAGAATATCCCCTTTATCATCAAGGTTTAGGATCACTGAAATGGCACCCAACAAACTGCATCAGCACCCAATCCAGTGCTCCTGCATGTGCAGATAACCACATATGCCCACAGCATTGTCTCTGCTGGTTTTAATGATACAAGCTAATTTAAAATTAAAGTACCTCTTAAGAGGCCAGACCAAGGACATCTCATCTGCCCATCACGATAGAGTACTGGGCATAATTGTGTTCACCTTAGCAACGAAGGAACATTTCAGCATTTTATATATGTTCTCATTCCCAAATATAGCCCCAGCCAGCCTTGCATAGAGTCTTTCTAAAAAGCATGTTCAGCCTTTAGCTGACCTTGTTTCTTCAATGTTCTCTCTGCCTTTTTATCCAATTTAATTAAGGGTTTCTCGCTGCTTCTCAGTATTTCCTGGCTCTTCTAGATTACTACTTCATATTAAAAGGTACAGTTAAGGGAAGAATAATGGAAGGGAATTATTCTCAGTTTCCTCTTTACTTCTACAGGGCCCCATGGGCACAAAAGCTGCACCATGGCTAAAGCAAACTAATGTAGTTATTAGAGAAAATAAATAGCCCTGGCCATGGAGGTAATTCTTAATGAATTAATATATAAATGATTTCTAGTTGTGGGAACCCCATCAAATTATTACAAATATTAAATCTATGCTCGCCATATACAGCTATACGGCTTTTTAAAAACACTGATGCTCCAAAACTATTGTCAAAACAATTAATAAGGAATCATTTAAGAAGAAACATAGATAATAATTAAAGCAAAAAGCATATGAAGTCAAGCTATTGACACTTCTACTACACAAATTCAAAATTTGTCCATTACCTCTCTTACTGGACTGGTACAGTCCCTCCTCTGTTTATTCCTTCATTTTCCCTTGACAGCTTAGTTTACACAATTTTTGCAATGGCATATAAATTTACTACCTCTGCTTTCTTTTCTTCAACTCTGAAGCTCGTGACCTATAAGTCTTCTGCACTTTAAGGTGTTTAAGAGATCGAATGAAGGAATATGTAAGTAAATTCTGAACTTTACTGATAGCTTTCCTGTACATAGTAAATCTGTGTTTACTGTAAACGAACAAATTCTTCACTGGTTATGATAAACTAAAAATATAAGTTTAGCCAAAGTAATTTTTAGAAAGAGGTGAAAAAAAACAAATGTTTTCGCTGAATTATGTATTTTTCTACCAAAGGATCATGTACATCTCATGCATCCTTGTCTCTTCTCACAGAAGACCAAGTGTGACTGTTTAGCTTTACTAAACCAAAGCAATAGAAGCACAAGTGCGCACATGCTCGCATGCATAAACACGCAGACACATACACCCCACTCACTCATCTACCTCTGAGAGAAGAGCAGAAACGGCAGAAGATGGGTAATTGCCTTTCCAAAAGGTACTGGCCAATTTTACAAAATCTGATGCCATCAGTGATTCAGCCCTGCATAAAATTTCTTGCAATTCTTTTCTCCCTAAACCCCAATGACATTGAAAAAAATACTGCATTGCAGTATTTGCCAGTGTATCAGAGGGTATTCTGTCAGATGTCCCAAAGTCAAACCAAATAAGAAGGCATATAATCACATATAGTAAATGCCAAACAATAGAGAAACTGAAAAGTGTGACAACGCTGCGAGTGCAATTAAATATTCAAGCTGTATTCCATGCCCACTCTGTATCTTAAGGTCCTGGATTATGTACAAAAATATCAAGGATTTATATACTCCTGAAGTTGCTTTATGTGGGTAATCATGCACAACCTAGAACCATAACCTCTCCACAAGGTCATGCATACGTAAGACTTAATGTTACATATGTAGTAACTCCTAACAAGCGGTCCCAGCGACATACTAGGCATTCAAAAGTTTTAAAAACATAACTTATGGGGCAAAACATGTGGAAGATTGAAAAAAGAAAAGGTATTGCCAAAAAAACAATTTATTAAGATTCCAGAACACTGAAAAAATCATCCATTGAAGTTTGAAATCTAGAGGTTTAGAACTCTTCTATGCCTTTTAAGAACAGAATATAACCAAGCCCACCGCTTGAAACACCCTTTTGTTGTGATTATTTTCTTGGTCACCCTTTTGTTGTGATTCTCTAATACAGCATGTTAGTTCTTCCTTTACCAACGCAGTCAAAAGAGACAACAAAAAGAAAGGAGCCAAAGGAAGGATGTCCACCTAGCAAGAAGAGCATCTCTCTACGTAACGTGCCAGTTTCATGGGTTATGTGCACTGCAATAGGAATAATTATAAATTAAAGGATGGAGTCAATATTTAAACAATCCATAAATTGGACTATTTGTCCTGACTAGAATTTTGTAAACTATAGATATTTAAATAAAATGCTCCACACATCTCACCTGCTTTAAGTATCCAATAAAGGTTCAGTGCAGAAACAATCATAAATAATCTGCTGGTTTTATATATTTTTCTTCCACAAAGGTTCTATTCATAAGCTTCTATGTTACCCAAGAAAATCTTATGTTTATAAGCTAACAGAAAATAAAGAGCCACATATACATAGAAGCTAAGGATATTACATTCATCTCTGGCACCAAAATTCTGACAGCTCAATACCAATGAGATATATGTAAGGAGGAAATGAAAATCTACACTAAAATTGTGTAGATGAAAGGGGAACCCTGAAAAAAACCTACCAAAATGATTCAAGGAAACAATAGAGCTGTATGCCGATACACTTTGAGAATGTGGAGGGAGGTACTCGATAGTTTGAATGTGGAATGAAGATTATGAACATAATATTGCATCTGAAAATGGTTTTTAAAAATTCAGCAGACTTTCCATATATGAACCCATACAACTTTCTTTTCCTATATAGCGACAGGGTCCAAAAGAATTAGTTATGGAATGAAATCCAAGCAGACTTGATTTCTCGTCTTTTAAACCTTCTAAACACTAGCATTTCCATTCTAATTGATCATTCAAATTATGTGCCAAAGAAAGGGAATGCGAAATTTGGCAAGCATAAAAGGTGTGCTCCTGTATTTCTGGTATGCTTCTCTTTTATCCTTGCCATACATTCCGGGCATGTGCATGCTTAGCCTTCTGTATTATATTTGCCATCACCTGCCAACCAACAAAGTCTTCTAAAGCTTTACATGCCTATTACCTTCTTTTAAGAGATGCTATGCTATTATTTTGTGCCCGACAACATATGGTACCATAAAAATTAGCAACAGATACTTAAGTTTGTTCTTAACAGCACCAGCTTATATTTTTGTATTTTAAGTATTTCTCCACAAAAGACAGATAATGTATAGCGATAAAGATCTGTAAGACTGTGGAAATTAAGTTGGGTAGGAAAAAGAGAAGTTTCATTATATTTTAAATCTGTGATTCCATGCATAAACTAAATGACAGGCTGTATTTGCATTAAATGATGATTCCGCTACAGAACCATGGCATTTCATAAAACACACAACAAACAGCACTTCCACATAAAAACCTTTACTTGGGGTAAGTTTGTGCACAGTTCTCACCCTGACATTTGATGAATACTCTAAGAGAGCATTTGCAAGTCTGCTAGTTCCATTCAGCATCCTGTATCCTTACAGTGTTCTGCTTCCCTTGCGCCTTGTACTTTCTTGCACATGCAATTTCACATCAGAAATAAAATGGTTAAAGAGCCCCCACCCACCATATGCAGAAAAAGAACAGATGCAAAAAAAGGATTCTAGAAATCACTGTAAGCTTGAGCCAGAAATGTAATTAACACTTATTTATAAAGAATAATTAAAGTTGTGACTGCCACAAAGAACACCAAAGATAATTGAGGTAGCCCCAGAATTTTTGTACGCTGTTTGCAGTATTCCCACATGACTGCCACCTGCTCCCCCACTCAGCTTCCCCAATGCTCGTTTCCCCGGCAACCTTTCATTGGCTTTTCCTCCCAGCTATCGCTTTCAGTTCGGCTGCTCAGTCTAATCTTATTTGTTTTACACCCATCAAAACAAGCAGCTAGACAAAGAAATCCTGTAAGAATAGGGAAAAGACCATAGCTTTGTTTCCCAGTTTATAATAAATATCCAGAGAGAGAGAAGAGGGAACGCCTGCAAAATGTTCAATTGAAACAAAAGTAGGAAGAATGAGGTGAATGTAAATGGCTTTTCCCTCCCTCCCGCTGCCCCCCACCCCCGTGATTTGCTCTGTTCTGAAAGATTCAAAAGTCCATATTTGATCGAGCCATTTTGCAATCTATAAGGAAAGCACAAGAAACAGCGAAGGGGATGGTGGGGAGTGGGGGGGGAGTGTAGAGAGAACAAGTCATGTAGTTTCTGATTTTTCTCTGCTGGAAGAATGCTCCAAAAATAGAAATACTACTATCACACCAATGGATTTAACTTCCTTCAGCAGAAAAGAAAGCACCCTTGTTTCACAATAGCGTTTGGATTCTACGGCAACAGTACATGCAGTCATTAGATTTCAACTTAGCAATCGTGTAGCACAAATGAAGATTAAAAGGCGTCTTGTGCTGGGGACACACTACAAAAGCACCGCAACTGTCAGCGGAGATCATCCAAATGCATGCTCACTGGATGAAACACTCAGCGCCACGACACTTGACTATATTTATATAATAGTTGTACATGCACATTACATACACAGGTGCCCCCATTAAAAGCCAAAACGACCTGTAATTTTATTTGTGGCTCACAATCTGCCACCCTAAACAAGCATAATTCACAAGGCATACCAACTGCACCAAGCCTATATGGGCAGTTTGCTGCCGGCATCCACTTACCATTTTCAAGCCATTCCACTCCATCTGTGATCACAAAGATGGACCCTTACAGCCCCGCACAGTGTCAAAAGCAAAAAGAACGTTATGTAAAAGCTGACATTCCTTCTTACAGAACTCCTGCCCAACGATGCAACAAATCGGCATATACTAGGCGCTGGTACACATACAAGCCGCCTCCTCTTTTTATGAGGTCATGACAGGAAACTCTTTGAAATACAATATGAAGCATTTACTGAAGCTCCTATAAATCACTCTCTTAAAAAAAAGAAAAAAGGAAGAAAGAAAGAAATACCATGCCTACTGCGCAATACACCAAAGCAAAAAGTATCGGTCCCAAGGCAATTGCCTCCTTATTTTATTTTTTCCAAGGATTCCATTTTGCATGTGTGATGCCCGTGTGTGAATGTGGGGGAAATAACCATCCCAACCCCCACCTTCAGCATTTCTGTTGGCCACACGCAGCCTCGCGCTGGAAAGCAGCCTTTTCTTTATTCCAAGAGAGAAATGATAATGACCTTAAAATGGCAAAGTACATCGCGGCTGCCCTTTATTAAAAGCGAGGCAAGTATATCAATGCAAGAGAGAGCAGGAGAGAGCGAGAAGGAAGATAAATGAAGGGAGAAAGACATTTAACAAGCGAGTCAGCGGGAGCAAACTAAACTCATGTGACAACACAGACTGATGAAAATGCAGACTTGGGGGAAAGCTATATGTTCTATACACAGACTATGAAAGACTGCTGTAAGAAACAGATTTTAAAAACTACTAATACCTACCATAACCATTCTTAATGGCAAATAATGGGTCCTGCAAGGCTTCAATTCCTCTAAGGATTTGATATGGTTTCAGGGAACTAAATGTGTTAAAATTGTATCTTTTTTATAAATTAAAAATAAAAATAAAAAATCCACAAAACACACAGTGCTGTTGCAGGGTGCAGCGAAATGAGGAAAACAAAACAAAAACCCAAGCACTGTGCTGAAGCCCCCTGATTTTAGTACGTAGCTAACAACTGAATAGAGCCTTGATGAAATTGGCTAGCAGCTTCTCCTTTTTACATCCATTTATGGGACCATCTGTCAGCTGAAAGCAAGATCCGATTGGCTAGGGAAACTAAAGGAGGCGTTGCAACATCAGGTGCTATTGAAATTAGCTACTGCCAGATTGACAATGTTAATGATTTGGTGACCTCTACAACAACAGAGACCAGATTTCTGAACTGCTGCTTGTGTCTAGTAATTAAGGGCCAGTTTAGGAACATCACACATGCATGGATTCTACCCACACCTTTTTTTCCCCTTCCTCCATCAGTCACTCAGAGAGAGGGGCAGTTTCAGGCCACACCTTAGAGTTTCCAGCACTTTGACACTCAAGTGTTACACCTCAGTCATGCTCCACTGACTCCATCCTCTCACCTCTTCCATGCAGGGCTGTGAAGTCTAGACCATTTAAACCACCTTATCTTTCTCGACAGTTGCTTTCCAGAGAAATGCATATTTAATGATCTGCCTCTAGGCTTAAAAGATATGACAAAAACACTTTAATGCGCATCTTTACTGTATTTATTCATTGGTGCTATAGTGTTTAGTCTCTACGCAATTCCCAAAGATCTGCCCATAATAGAGGACGTTCGTGTATTCTGGAAATTTGATTTCCAAAATTACAGTCATGGAATATTTCTCAGGGCAAAAATTTAGTCAGAACGTTCAGGTAGAAAATAGAGAGAAAAAAGATTTTAGGGATTTGTTTTAGGGACTGTTCTGGTTTAAGACAAAAGACAGTAATGCTTTTCTATACTATACAAGAGAATATTTTTAAGTCTTGCACTGGTTGTGGAAGCTTCTTTGCATCTGAGAAAATAAAAATCCAGATAAACCATGTCACAAACTTTTCACTGTCCACCCACAATAAAAACACTTTCGATAAGGATATTTTCATTTATATTTGCAATAAAAAAGAGTTTGTTTCCCAAACGTATTCACTATTCTTATGTTTGCTTCAAGCAGCCTAGTCTATAAACTAGAACCTGCTCATACTATAGCCAACTCAGATTAACAATTTTACACACAGACACACAGACACACACAAATGCTCTCACTGAATGTTCTGAGCAAAACGATTTTGTGTGCCATCTGAAATTAGCTAAAACATTTCCAAGCTATTAGAAACTGATTTGTTTGTCAGTTTCTAATGCAGCCACATCTGAGAAAAACACTGCCATGGGCCATGCAGCATACACATCTTCCACTGAGACCACAATATTACTATACAATATAACCCATAACGAAAATACAGAAGTGAAAACTGAAATAAAAGCAACTCACTGAAAAAGAAAATTGTACACTGTTTAAATAACTGTAAGCTTCCCTTTTGCTTCTGGATCTGATTGCTGTCTACTAAAAACTAAGAGATTCAACTAACCCATTTCGAAACTTAAAAACATCAAGTAGTATGACAGTAGAGTAAATGGCTGGGCAAGAGGATGGTGAACCCCAACTGTAACATGCAAGTTTCATTTGTAATAGTGATTTTGAATTAATTTCTGAGAGGTTAACAAAAATTAAACAGAGAGTAAAGAAATCCTTTCTCCACCCTTTTCTCTGTCTCCACGCACTTCATTAGCCACAGTTTTTTAAATGTCCAGAATCATTATTCGGCTCTTTGTCTTAAAATACAATTGCAGATACAAGCATAAATTGGCTGTCTTGCCAACCTAAAAATCCATGCATTTTGTACAATGTGCACCAACATCGAGAACCACACAAGAAAAATATTTAAGAGAATTGAAATAAATAAATAAAAACGCAAGTGAAAAACAAAACAAAACCACAAGGCAAATACACCAATGTCCACAGAGGCCTCTCTCTAAAGACAAAGGCAGAATCCTATTGTTGGGGCTGGGGGAACAGTCTTATTATCAGATTTCCAATAGGACCATTCATCTTTCGGGGGGGGGGGGGCTGACCAGTGCATCACCAGCAGTGACACATTTTGTAAAGCAACAAAATTTTCAACAAAGTCTCTCAACCATAAACCGGGAGAAGCCTCCAAGAGGAGATGCTATTTTCATGAAACCCCCTTTATCTCCCCCTCCCCCCAAAAAACTTGACTCAAAATGCAGCTAATCCATTTTCAAAATGAAACCACACGAGTCCTTTTGTAACTCCCTCTTCTTCCTTACCATAAATGAGCAGTTTCTTGACTCATTAATGACAGTTTCCCGTAAAAGAAGTGATCTCATAGCACTGTGTCCCTCTCTACCATGCATATATCCCAAAGGTTGCGGGTATCTTAGCATCAGGAACCGCTAGCAAGCTTTCTCTGTATACAGAGTCCAGATGGACTATACTAGAAGCCAATTCAGCGTTAATAACTACCTACACTGTGCAGTTAAGAAGCCTTGCGTGGCATAATGTCCTAGGCAACAGCAGCTGATTAAAACCACAAATAATAGAGAATCCTGTTATCCAAAATGATTGATGGGATGTGTTGTTTAAAAAAAGAAAAAAGAAAAATAAAGGATTTCTACCCCCCCCCTTTTTCTTTTAAATCTCTCACTTTTGAGGATGGAATCTTTTCTAAACATATGGAGAAGAAGAAGAAAAACCAAACACTGCCCAGAAGATGTGACAAAATATTACCTCATTATTTAACAAAGCAGCACTAAGCGTCCTGGTGATTTCAAACATCTTGCCACAGATTTTGGTTTTAGAGAAACAGAAAAGAGAATCCTTTGCAAATCCAGTCCTCTATCAGCACAGGGGGAGTCAAATTTCCTGCACACAACAATGTTTTCTCCCTAGATTTAACACATTAAAACACCTAGTCAGTGAACTGCATTTTCCCTCTTCGCATACAGAGCAGACTCACTCCTGTAACATGTACTGCTCTCTTTTGCCTGCTACTCCAAAGCATGGTTGTTACTTAAACTGTTCTTTAAAGTAACAGTTCACTCTCTAGCCACCAGGTGGGCAGTGTGGAATGATTCAAAACGAACATCTTGAGACTGCAACTGAACAGCTCCTAACTGTGGCTCCTTACACAAATAAAATGCCAAGTATTTATAAGGGACAAAGGTGTGGCTTGCATGATTGTATCGTCTGCTTTGTCAAAACATAAATGAATCATGCACAGCTTTTGTGGGGGGAAATAAATGAGCGATTTCAAACATTACTTACCAGGTTACAGGTAGGTAGCCGTGTTGGTCTGGATCGAAGTAAAATAAAAAAATTCCTTCAGTAGCACCTTAAAGACCAACTAAGTTTTTATTTTGGTATGAGCTTTCGTGTGCATGCACACTTCTTCAGATTACTTACCAGGGTTCCCCCTCCTAAGAAAACAAGGCATCTTAAATGAAAAGCCCCAAATACCACTTTTGAAAGGGTTTAGTAAAATGTTAATTAAACTTCAGCATTGTCCCCTTTGCTCAGTTTAGTGGAATTCTATAACAATCCTGTTCAACTCAAGTCTAGTTGCTTGGAATACAGTAACCCTGCAACTTATGTGCATTTTACCTTGTGCGCATTCTGCTTCACATGCTTGGCAAATAAATAAATAAATAGGGAGCAGAAAGGGGGTGGACTTCCAGGAAAATAAGACTTTGGCAATCCCACCCACCATTGAATCCAATGTATTTTGACTACACACGGTTTTTGCTTTAGACGCGATCGCTGGAACATGACCCCCACGTAAACTGCAGGTTTAGGGTCATGTTTGGATGCAAAGCTTACAATGCCTACAGAAAAGCTGAGCATCCTAGCTTTTATGCCACTTGCAAGTTCTTGCTTGATGTTTATAGTCCTTGTGACTGAATGGATAAGCTAAATGTGATGATTAAAATAATTTTTTAAAAAAATCATCTCAGTGTGTGATTTCCAGCTAAAACAAAGCACCTTTGAGTTTAGGTTGTGGTAAAGGTAAAGGTAAAGGTAAAGGGACCCCTGACCATTAGGTCCAGTCGCGGACACTCTGGGGTTGCGGCGCTCAACTCGTATTATTGGCCGAGGGAGCCAGCGTACAGCGTCCGGGTCATGTGGCCAGCATGACTAAGCCGCTTCTGGCAAACCACAGCAGTGCACGGAAACACTGTTTATCTTCCCGCTGGAGCGGTACCTATTTATCTACTTGTATGTTGACATGCTTTCATGGATTCAAACCACCGACCTTCTGATCAGCAAGCCCTAGGCTCTGTGGTTTAACCCTCAGCGATACCCGCGCCCCTTTTAGGCTGTGGTACTGGGAACAAAATAGTACCTTTTCTAAGCAACTGCAAGGCCCCGTTCAGATATCTACAATCCAGATTTGTGTATTACATTTCATGGAGAATGTAAACAAGAATGTAAACATTGAAATTCAGGTATATAAAGGGTTGCATGCAACTAACTGTCCAAGCAGAACTACTACAGATAACTCTCACTCTCTCCTCCTGCCCCTGAGCCCCCCCCCACTCACCCAGATCTGCTCTGGGTTTCTCTTCAATCCTCCAGAGTAGATTTGGTGGTAGGGATGGATACCAGGGAGAAGGCAAAGTTCCATTGTGCAAGCAAATTTAACTCCCCTCACATAGTGACTTAGTTAGATTCAACGCAGAGAATTCCAGACTCAACTGTGGTGGTTGAAGAATATGTCTACTAATGTCATCAAAATGTAGTGCAGTTTTCTTTTAGAGGCGTACCACCCTCACCTGACACAATTAGTATTTCCCAATGAAATAAATGATGATCCCAATCATTTTCTTTTTCTTCACATAAACATCACATTTCCTCCTGCCTGCTATAGTACTATTTCCCCATATTTACATTGAAAAATAAATGGTACAGTATATCCCTTTTATAAGGAAGTATTGATATACACATTTTCTTCTGTTCAATTAGGTCCCTCTGTTAATCTCCCGAACATTAATTTTAAAGTATAACTTCAAAGCATAATTGCTGTTTTAAATAAAATATTCATGGCTTCCTAGATTTTCAAGATTTGTTTTCATTATCCTGCTTGTTAAGAGCACTTTTTTATAATGGAGCCAAACAGCAAAGGGAAAGTGGAGGTGTACAGACATAAGACACATTTTTAAGAAGCCGAAATCCCCAAAGCGAAATGCAGCCAATCAATATCAAACAACTGACATACCACCATATGCCATACTGCACACCAGACCAATGTGACTGAAACAGATCTCCAACAAAAAGAGCAGTACTCTCATTTTCAATCTATTAGTGAAGGAAGAAAGCTTTCATGTGCAAGGAGTCAACACTACAGATCAGAATACAACTACACACCTTTCTCAAACCCAATTCAGATGTTATATCTGAATTCAAAATGTGCAGGGAAGTATGTGAACACACCTAAGGTGTGTGCAAGGAATGGATGTGTCAAATGCCATACTGTACCACATTATGAAATAGAAATCCTGTTAAGACTCCAAGCTAATGTGAAAATAGGAAGTTATTTAAATAGTAAGTTATTTAAAAGATGTACTGAAAACTATGCAAACCACTTTGAAATGACAAAATTATGCAGCAACCACAATTACGTTCTACAAAAACTAGTACAGTGGTACCTCCGGTTGCGGAAGGGATCCGTTCCGGAGCTCCAGTCGGATCCCAAGGTTTCTGCAACCGGAGGGACCGCTTTTGCGCATGTGGCGGTAGAGCGCTTCTGCACATGTGGCGAAACCCGGAAAAATACTTCCAGATTTGCCACGTTCCCATCCTGAAAGATACGCAACCAGAGGTGTGCGTATCCAGAGGTACCACTGTACAATTAATGGACACTACTACAGAGCAGTCATTTGGAAGAGAAATATTTTTAAGGCAATGATTTAGGTACAAAAAGTGGCTCAGAGGACCTCTTCAGTAACCAAAGTTTGTGACATAACACTATTAAAGCTTTAATTGTATAGTAAAGAGGCCTTTAAGAAATTCCGCAACTTCCCTGCTTCTCTTTTCCTCAGATTCCAAGCTGGTTCTGCTCTAAATCTGGGACTCACACTCACATAACAGGACATAAAACTAAAATGGGAAGTCTTTTTCAAAACCCCTGAGAAGGATGAGCCTTTACCCACCTGGAAACAATACCATTTGGGTCAGAAGAAAGCATGCAAGCAAGCTGTGGTTTTCTTTTATCCTCCAATTATTGAAGTCGTTTTTATTCCGCCTTGAATAATTATTTTCACAATTAAAACAATGGAACAGTAATAAAACTATCATTAAAACTGTAGCAAGTAAAAATAAATAAACAAATAAATCAACGACATATATAAACATTAAAAATTGATAAACAGGCCATCGCAGGTCACTCATTAAAAACCTTATGAAATAAAAATGTTGCCAGAACCCTTCAAACGCAGAAGATAGTGGGCTTGGCAGAACTCCCTAAAAAGGGAATTCCAAAGCTGACCTTCCTTTCTCCACCTCCCCTCCCCCAGTATAAACATTTAACATTTGTTCATTTTCAAACTAAGAGGTTTCTTAGAATATTCTAGCAATGAAAGACAATTAGCATTTTTAACTGTAGAAAAACTAGCAGCACAGAGATCTACACTGCCATATGCTACTAACTTCCAATGGAACATATTCCAATCCAGAAACAGATTTATGGTTCCCCCCCCCCCCCTGGCATTTCCTCTCACATTTTATAAGGATTCTTCAATGCAACAAGCGCTCTCTCTTAATATCACTACATGCTTTGTTTACCTGTGTCTAGAGACACCCTGCTCTGTTCAGATAAAACTTAATTGTTCTTCGGACACTGGACAATAAGGGACCTTTAAACTATCCTAATAAACTAGCAGTGCTTTGTTTTTAAGAGTTGTTTCGGAACAAAAACAATGGCACCAGATTACCTGTTACTACACTGCACTGGTCAAAAAATGCGGTATTTTTTAAATCCTGCCAACTTATAGTATGACAAGCATTACGGAAATAAACATATACTTTAGGCAAGGCAATCCTAACTGGCAGATTCACAGGCAGGAGGGGGTTAGGAACAAACACAGCTGCTGGCAGAAAACCTTTGCTAGCAGAGGAGTCTAACAGGTACGAAAGACCAAGACATATTCACAGATAGGTCTGCAGGACAGATCTGCTGCTGGCTTTCCTTTCACTGGGGCTTCCTAATGTTAGGCCTTGAAACAGGCCTTTCCAGAAAAGGGATAGGATCCCTTCAATCCAAGGCCGCTTCATTCATTGCAGAAGCCCTAGGAAAAGGTTCCTCCCTCTACAGCACCTTGGAGTTGGCATAAAAAATAATGCCTGCCCCTACACCACTGGAGCCAATGTGGGAGGGGAATTAAAGAAAGGGAAAAAAGGCATTAAAGAAAGGGGGAAAAGGCATTAAAGAAAGGGAAAAAAGCATAAAAGTGCTGTTAGAGGAACATTATCCCTGAGGCCATTTTTAGTTGCTGTTTTTAAATTAGGTCTCATTGTTCTAAAAACCAGTAATTTTTTTTTAAAAAAAATTAAGTAATCCCAGGAAAATCCCATCTCAATTACACTCACATATATTACTACAAATCCTACTAAATGTAAGCCATTCTAGTCTGATCCTGAATTACTGAGTTGCGTAATTGTATACCATGTACTGTAGTTATTCTAGCTCTAGTGAAGGGAAATTTGGAATGTTCATTTACACAACCCAATTGAATAAATTATAATCCTAAACAGTGGTGTGGACTTTTAAGAACAATTTGAAATGGAAAATGTTATGATTTACATAGTGACCTAATTTAAAATGTTTATTTTACCTGTATTTAGTCAACAAAGCAAAAAAGCTCAGTCAGTAGAGCTATGAGAATCTCAGGGTCATAGGTTTGAGCCCCACATTGGGCAAAAGATTCCTGCATCGCAGGGGGTTGGAATAGATGACCCTCAGGACCCTTCCAACTCTACCATTCTGAATCCATGAACTTTGCAACTGCCACATATTTATCAGCAACTGGCATCCATTTTCCACAAAACAATAAAGCACTGGAAGAAGGATCCACCCCACATCACTGAAAATTTCAAAAAAAGCAAAATAGCAAATATAACAGCAGGAATTAGAAATGAATTCACAACAATTTCATACGGTCTTCCAGATACTCAGCAACTCTTTTTTAAAAACTGTTATCCTTTTATTTACATTATCAGTACCGTCGAACCTCCATTTATGTAACCTCTGGTTACGTAAACTTCAGGATGCGTGCACGGCAAACCCAGAAGTGTTTTACCAGGTTTCGCTGCGCATGCGCAGAAGTAGTCCGCAGGTTGCGGAAACCTCGGGATCCGATTGGACCTCCAGAGCGAATCCCGTCTGCAACTGGAGGTACCACTGTATACAACAATCTTGTTCAAAAAACTTAAAATCAAAGTTGTAAAAAACTTGCTTTAAGCCGTTCTCTCTAGGAAACACATACATTTGTTGCACAGCTTCTCAGGCATGCGAAAACTGGTATGTATGTTTTCAGTGCCTTTATATTCCTACCACCATCTAAATAATGGAAGGGATCTATATGCTATTGAATGATCTTGTCTTCAAATATTTACAAGTAATCCAATAAAAATAATTTCCAAGTAAAGCTTCGAATTTCTTATAATCCATTTTTTATACCACTTTAAATGTGCTTCATTGATTTTTTTCCTACCGTAGTCAAATATTTCAGATCAACTACTTTTGGCTATTGGGGAAAAATGAGATATTTATACAGCACATAAAAAACAAAGATGGCATACTTTTTTAGTTTTGTTTGCTAAGGCTTCAATAGTACACACACGTAATAGGAATAAGCTCCATGGTGCTCAATGGGACATACTTCTGAATAGACACACATAGGGTCGAACTGTCTGCTTGACTTCATTACATGTTAAATCAGATCTCAATCTATTTACTGTAAAACTGTATTAGCATCTTTATTTGCTGTCTCTCTTCTCCATTTTTAAATTCTGTTTTCAATCATTTTATGGTTTTGTTTTTTACTGTTATTTGATGTAAGTGCTTATGTAAGTGCTTATTTGATGTCTCCTTTGAGACAAAATGTGGGTTATAATTAATATAAATGAATTGGAGAAAATGAAAACTTTCCAGTTCCAGTATTTTCTGGAAAACTTTCAAAGCTGGAAAAAAAGCATGTCTGATGCAAAGTCCCATGAAAACAACCAATTGCAAATATTGTACAGTATGTGAGAAATGCACAAATGGACAGAAGGCAACTGCAAAATGTGGATAACTCAAACTCTGGATTATGGTACCACAATAAATCTCCTGACTTTTTAAGAGAAGTAACAGAGGCACAAACCACTAAAAGCCATACAAAGATTACTTTTAGGCCATATTTTTAAACACATGTTTTATATTGTGAACCACCTGGAGATCTAGAGTTATAGGGTGGTATACTACTGTATTGGCCCGAATATAAGCCGCACCAGAATAGAAGACACACCTTTAAAATTGGAGGGGGGGGGAGAGAAAAAATACCAGAATTTAAGCTGCTCCCTTCCTCACTACTCCTGGCTGCATACTGGGTGGGGGCGGGGGGAGCCATGCTGCGTTGCCAGTGGCTTTTCCCGTTCCTTGCTCTCTCTCGCTTCCCAGCCTTGGGGGAGGGGACCAGGGACTCTGCGTGGGCCGAGCACCGCTTTGTCACGCTCCTGCCACTGTTTGCCCCACACTCCTGGCTGCATACCGCAAGGTCGCGAATATAAGCCGCACTTTAACTTTTGAGTCGGATTTTGGGGGAAAGTGTGGCTTATATTCGGGCCGATACGTTACTACTACTACCTTATCCATAAAACTATATTGTATTTTAAAGGACATTTCAAAACAATAGTGAAAATTTAAAATGTTGGCCTAAAAGGTGGAAGGATTTCAAAATTGCCTGATGGCAGGAGGTCTGTCATTATAACCGTTCCCAATTCCTCACCCCCATCCCATAAATGCTGGCCTTTGGTGAACCACTTAATTGGGGGGGGGGGTTTGCTGCTATAGCAATTGAAATGCACTGTACTAGATACTGTATGGTTCTTAATTGTATTTAATTGCTTCTTATATTCTACTGTATGACAATTTGCATTCCTTAGATTGTTATAAGTAGAGATGTGAAGACCCGGAAAAAACCCGGAAAAAATAGGGGGGGGCGGTGTTTTTTTCGTTTTTTCCTGAAGCCTTGTCTTTTCCCCGAAAAATTGGGAAAATTAAAAAAATAGATTATGGAATTTTTATTTTAACATGATGAATAAAATATTTTAAGATACTGTAAGGGGTTCAAATATTTTATAAATCATTTTTAAAAAATATGTGTGTGAGTGCGCCCGCCCGCGATTCCGGCATCTGCGCAGATGTGATTTCCGGTGCTGCGGAAGCAAGTCCCCGCACCAGTTTAGCACAGTGTGCGGGGACTCGCCAAGCAGGCGGCTCAGTTCGTGGGCCAGTTAAACGACCCCCATGGGCCGCTTGTGGCCCATGGGCCTTAGGTTGCCTACCCCTGTCCTAAGCTAACCCATGGTTTATTGCAAACACACCAGCCACTATCACTACCACCTGCTTCTCCTGGTCGTTCTGCCGCTGCACTGAACTAAGCCATGTTTTCAAGTTGTGTGTGCCATCCAAATCTGGGCTCATGATATAGCTTTCCTAAACAAATCACGAGCCAAAAACTATAGGACAAACCTTAGATACAGCTTGTGATGTTTCTGGAGAGAGCTAGCTTTAGGGTTGTAGGATATGTATGACAAGCCATCACTCTGCATTGTGCAGTGCATGAGAAAAACCACCAGGGAAAAGCAAAGCAGCCACAACCTCCTCTACTGCACACCCACTGCTAAGCCCTCGTTTGATTTAACATACAAACTAAGCCTCAGTTTAATTTTGGTCAAATAAATATATTGGGCTAAATCCAATGGCGTCTCTCCAGGGACCATTCAGGGAAGACACAGGGGAGAAGGGGCTGGGGAATTACCTCCCTCCACTTTCCACTGACAGAAGGCTTCCACCAGCAAAATGACACAGCTGGGTACAATCCATTTACTTCCATTCAAATATCACAAAGAATAGCATTCATTTATTTCTACTCAACCATACTTATAAACATACTTACTTTCATAAGAGAAGCCTGTAGAAAAAACAGAAATAACTCAATAGCATTCAATTCAATTTTTAAATACATGATACTCATATAAACACAACAGCTCCATTTCACCTTTTAGAAGAAAACTGCAAAATATTTTGCATAGCACTGTGGGAAGGTAAGTAATCCAGGAGACTAAGACCTTGCCTCTGAGCAGCAAGGGAAGTTAAGCTTTCTTCGGGGTTGTTATTCTGAGGGCTTCCATCCTTACTTGATCTGGATGCAGAGGTTGCAATCCCAGGGTTATCATGAATTAGCACCTGTCTACATACACAAGGGTGTTTCAGCCACACTTCCTCTCTAACATTCTTGTGTCATTGGCTTCACATTTTATAGTACAAGCAAGGCATTAATTAACACTTGCTTTGTATGCACTTATATCTTGTAACATATGAGAAAGTCACATACCTCATATTATGAGAAAATGCAGAAAAACTTAGAAATGTAGCCACGCCACATGTTAGTGTAGAAGTGGGCATGCATGACTTTAAACACCCTGCAAAAAAAAATTCTAGAAACCCGTCCTGGGGATTACTTTCAGACACACAAACGCCCTTAAAAGCATTGCCGAAGAGACTGGATGGAACAGCAATGGAAACACTAACTTTGCTGAAATGTATGAAAAAGTGAGGAACTGATCTTGTGACGAACTGATTGATGATCCTCTTGCAACTCATGTCAACTTTAGTCCCTGAATGTCCAAATAAGTCAGAGATTCAGGGAACCCACTCAATCTGACCTCAGCATTTTTTAAAGGAAATCAGCTACAAAGAGAAAAGAGAGCTCCGGTTCTCTGCTTTTCCTCTTTAATTTTTATTGCAAAATTAGAATGTTTTACTAACATCATCATCAACATTTATTATAGCAAATACAAGAAACAGACTTGGGTGTCTCCAAGGATATGTTTTTCTGAGTCCTCTATGGACTCAAGTTCTGTCTACTTTTTCTGGTCTTCCAAGGCGCACTGGGGAACATAATCTAGTCTACTGTACAAAACAAAGAAGTTTCAGATATTAAGTCACCTTCTATGTTGCGCTTCTAAACAGGTGCAGCTAAACACACATGGTAGCTACCCCAAGAACTGAAACCCTGTGTTGTGTTTCATATTGTGAAAAGCCTTTCAGCTTCATTTGGGGAGGCTGGAACAGGTGCCCCTGGTTTGAGCCCCATAAGACTACAGATATTCTCAAAAGTGTTATGGGTTGAAACATTTAAAGAGAAATTTAAACGTGCCAATTTTAAAGAAAAATTAATGGTGAAAAGAGTTCTTTCTCTATTTACTGTAATACCAGAGCTAAGTTCACCTACCGGTAATAACACTGACTGAAATCTAGCATCAGCTTTTAATTATGCAAACTAAATGGAATGTTAGGTTCACAGGCATTATAGTTCTCAGTACCTGATCCTGAGGACATATAGGGGATGGTCATCGCCAACATGCCCTACTTTGGAGCTAACTCCCTGCCTATTAACATTTTGCAGGCACCTTATTATCTTGCTTTAGATGCCAGCTAAAAACTTTATGTTATCAAGCATATAATTTAGTAAAGTATACTTATTTTTAAATTCTGCTGATTTTATCTGTGTAGTATTGAAAAATATTTTACTGTTTTATTAATTTTTTTATTACAGTGGTACCTCGGTTTACAAACACAATTGGTTCCGGAAGTCTGTACTTAACCTGAAGCGTACTTAACCTGAAGTGAACTTTCCCATTGAAAGTAATGGAAAGTGCATTAATCAGTTCCAGATGGTCTGTGGAGTACTTAAACTGAAGCGTACTTAACCCAAAATATGAGTATAATTGGTTCTGGAAGTCTGTACTTAACCTGAAGCGTACTTAACCTGATGTGAACTTTCCCACTGAAAGTAATGGAAAGTGGATTAATCCGTTCCAGACAGGTCCGCGGAGTACTTAAACTGAAAATACTCAAACCAAGGCATACTTAAACCGAGGTATGACTAAAATAAAAAAATTCCTTCAGTAGCACCTTAAAGACCAACTAAGTTTTTATTTTGGTATGAGCTTTCGTGTGCATGCACACTTCTTCAGATACACACGAAAGCTCATACCAAAATAAAAACTTAGTTGGTCTTTAAGGTGCTACTGAAGGAATTTTTTTATTTTACTTCGATCCAGACCAACACGGCTACCTACCTGTAACCGAGGTATGACTGTATAAGTATGTTCCATATATATATATATATATATATATATATATACGGGTTATAACATTTCCAAAATGAAAATATTAAGATGAGGAACCCAAGGCCATCCCAATGTTGTTTAAGTCCAAATTCCATCATAAGAGACAACTATGGGATTGGATCTTCTGGACAGAACGCAGAAGGGATTTTTATTTAATTAGGAAATCCAGATTCTTACCACAACTCTCATTTCTAAAAACAACATTTCAGAGAATATTATTTGACCCAACTCATTCCTGGTGCCTTAAGAAATGCCTTTATAGAGCCAAGATTCAAGCTGATGCCCATAGCAATCTTGGATAGCTGCTATCATAGGGTTCCATATGACAGACTGCATATGCGGTCAACCACAGGTGGAAGACATCAAATTATCTGTTAATCTGCCCTTTGTATAGGGATCGAAGAGATTGATTCCTGAAACTTTTGCTAATTCCTGGAAGCAGGTTTACTATGTCAGAAATGGTTCACTTTCTTTTGAGTGACACTAACAGATTTGTGACACATAAAGTGACTGCAAGAAATGTAAGAAAGGGAGACAAACAATAAGTTGCATTGGAGATTTGGAGGTCTAATGGATAGTAAGATAGGTATGAGCTAGCACTTTATACTAATGAACTCTTGACTCCCTTTCCTTAAATCCTTGATGCCTTATATTACGTAATTGATGTATGTTACGGTTTGTGGCTTGGCATAGTGTAATGAAATTGTTATTGCTCTTGGCTAATGAAATAAACAGACTGATCTAATCCAGTAGGACAGTTCTTATGTGCTTAGGTATTATCAACAAAATGTTAAGGTTTCATTCCTCAGCTGATCCAGGTACTGTACAGATATATCCAAAAACGTTAAGTGTGGGTTCAGGTTTGCAGTGGAAACTCTCATCTACTTCTAATGAAAGCAGTACTCTCACTACTACTTTTAATCGGCAATTAGGGGTAACTAGAAAATTGTAAGCTTCCATTAAACTGCAATTTGCAAAAGGAAAAACACTTTGTATGGGAACATATTTTGTAAAAGTAAAAAAAATATTTTGCAAATGTTTATAGAGTGTGCATGCAGCTGCCCTTTTTTATACAATTGACTTGCAAATTATCCTTTCTTTAGATGTGTTATCTGTAACATTTTTCTGTGTCTTTTGTAAAGAGGGAAAAAAAAATAAGTAGCAGTTTCCAAATAAATATATATTCTTGGGAAACTTGTCAATTGCATTTTGATAGGTTTGTTGCTCTTTCATAGACAGAAGCTGTATGCCTTCAGCAGGTGAAGTTGTTCCCATCACTGCAACAAGGAGCAGCTCCATCAGGGACAGCAGTACCTGATATTATCATCTATATTGCATAAACTTGAAAACATCTGACATATATTAATTTAGTAAACATTTTAAGGATCCTGTAATGCAGATCTTGGGGATGGGAGGCCGAGACAGCACTTCCATTTGCAAAAGCCCCTGAAGATGCGAGATTCTAACCTGCTCAAATTCTTAGCCACCACACTACACTGAGATTTTCATTATCCACCCAACATTGACAGAAACTTCAACAAAGACTGAAGAGCAAGGGAGGAATGGAGACACAGAACCATAATCTATACCC
The DNA here is from genome assembly GCF_965207765.1 of Zootoca vivipara. Classification (NCBI taxonomy): domain Eukaryota; kingdom Metazoa; phylum Chordata; class Lepidosauria; order Squamata; family Lacertidae; genus Zootoca; species Zootoca vivipara. Next base: position 41,055,484 of record NC_142590.1, read on the forward strand.
CAAGCAGCAAATGTGGAGATTTCAAATGCTCTATGTAGTGCAACAGCAATGCCTTTATTTTAAAAGGGGGAACGGGGCTAGCAAGGAAATGTCTCACAATTACAAATATTAAATAACACTTGGATTGAATTGTTTTCATATTTGATCTTGAAGTAAACTTTACAGAGTATTTCAGAGAGTGTTGTCTGGACTTCCCTCAGGACCTGGGAAACACTGATTTTCTTAGGCCAGAATCCCAAACACACTTCCAGTGGTCTAAGCCACAACGTGCAGTGGAGTTTACCTGCCAGTAAACATGCTCTCACTTTAATACTGCAATCCTACACTTACTTTCCTTGAAGCAAGCCTCACTAAATTCAATTCAAGGTTAGTTATAAACCTGAAATAAATCTTATATCCGCCTAGGGAGTAACCTCCACTGAATTCAAACGGGACTTACTTTTGAGTAGACATGCGTTAAGATACTTATGCTAAGGTTATCTACAGAAGCAAAGGAAATCGTCAGCATGTAGCCCCTTCTGCCCCTGGCATAAATTTGTGTGTGGGGTGTGTGTGTGTGTGTGTGTCCCCAACCTACAAATGAGGCTGTTCTAGTCCGCAAATACCTGAGCGGATGAGATCCTGGCCGCATTCTGATCCCGGCAGAATCGGCCCTGCTGCACGAGGCGTGGAGGGGTGGCCGTTACTTTGCCTTTCAGGCGCATTTCCCCCTTTTTCTTGGAGCAACGGCCAGGAGAAAGAAAGCGAAGGCAACCCGCCCGGGGAAGAAGCTGAGCTCCGAAGCCTCGGCGTCTCAGCAGCAACGCCCGAGCACGACGGAACGCTCCTTCGAAGGCGGCAGAACTTTCCAAAGCGCGGCACGTGACGGCGGCGTGCCAGTAAAGGGCAACGCAGCGTTCCAAGCGCGCGCGGCTCGCCCAATGGGAATGCAGCGCTGAGCCTGGGGAAGCGGGAGTCGCTAACACGAGGCAGAACAGGCGGGCGTTGCAACCACCTACGTATCTTTGGCAGGCGTTCCGAGCAATTGCTTAAGGCGTTAGATTTTCGACTTGGCGGGGCTGGATGCAGCGCGCAGCCTTTCTTTCCTTGTTTAGCTGGAACCGAAAGCCCTACAGCAATATTATTGTTCTTTTATTATTTATTAAATTTTTATACTACCCTTCGCCCGAAGATCATAGGGCTGTTTACAGTATTAAAAAAATGTCAGAAACAGCAACTACCGTACTGCCCCGTGTCCCATCATGCCATTGCCACGCTGCTCAGAGGCACGGTATGTGCATGGAACTAAGGGTACCGACGGAAGAACATCGGTGCCAATAAAGCAGGGAACTTATTTTGGCGAGGATCCCAATCGGGGCATGTTGTTAATTAACCCTGAAGCATCTACGAGAAAGCACAAAAAGCACGATCGGGGCAAAGCGGGTGGGAATGCGTGACTAGGGCTGCACACTCAAGCAGACAGGATCTCAGGCAGGACAGTTCCGCGACCAAAGCTTAAACATACAACGCAATTCAGGGATTTCGCCCCCGTTGCCACCACGTAGACGACCTGCGATTGTGCATAACAATCACGCGCTCCCGAGGCGCCCTTACTCCAGCTTGTGTGCTAAGAGGGATGGGGGAGTTTTCAGACCAATCCAGAGGCTTTGCTTCTAGGTTTCTATAAATACCAGAACGTGGCTTTTGGGGAGGAGCTCCTCATAACTGCAGAATACGAAAAAAGCCCTTAAAATTCTCTCCCAGCAGCCGGAGCGCTTATATAGCACCGTTGGGAGGACTTTCACACATGCAAAACACGGGGTTCTTGCATTTACAATAATTGGACAGATGATAGTGGGGATAGAAAACGTTTGAATGCTTTAAGAACTTGTACATTTGGAAAACAATATCTTTGCATATGGCACTTAAGGTGTGTGCTCGCTTACTTGGGGAGCAAACGTCACTGAACACGCAGGACGTTTGCTACCCAAACGTCTAGCTAATTTTGCCCAAGCACATTTGGGCTTGTCAGAAAATGCACGTTAGAAGGTGATTAAAGCAAAACTTACTGAAGCCCCAGCTGTCAAGACAGCCTGTAATTCTAGCTCTTGTGCTTGAACAAAATATGGCTGCAATATACAGTATAGCCAGTTGGGAGAACAGAGCAAATAAGAATGGACAATATTAATATTTTCTTAAAGAAATGAAAAAATAATAAATTACGTTTGGAAACAGGTTGCAGCCCTCAACTTTACCATGCAGAAACAAAATGCAATTCAAAGTTTCTGCAACACAAGAACTCTCAGAATCTTTATCTTCATTTGAAACCTGTGTAAATAATAAGAGTGGTGGATTCCCTACCCTTCTTCATTTTTCCTTAGACTTGAATATCTCTGCCCAACAATCAACAATATTATAAAATGGAAAGTTGAGGTGTCAGGAGCTTAGGTCTTCCCTAACAATTCCCAGAGAGTCTCACTGGAACCAGGACTCCAGAAGCATATACTAAAATAGATGGCACTTATCCTATTAATATTTTCTTCTGAAGCCATTCTTTAGTTTTTCAACATTTACAAATACCAGATCCTTAATACTCTTGTGATTTCAATGTCTATAACAGAACTCTGCTAGTACAAGTGATCTCTGAATTGTCTCTGAAAGCTGGATGGTAGAATTATCTCTACCAGTGTACCAATACTAAATTGCTACTTTGAGTGTTGCTATAATTCATTTTAGTGGGGTTTCTATCACAAAGTAAAAATAATCTAACATTCATTAAGCCATTTAAGATTTCCACAGGAAATTTCAACATTGATCTGATCTGTCTGGATGGGATTAGGTGGCATACTGACACTTGATTCTGTTAATTGACTTTCACACTGCTCTGTATTCTCATTGAAACTAAGGAAGGTACTAAAGACATTTTAACTCCCTATGCCCTGTACTTGAACAAAGGCAGATTAGCATTAAATTACACTCAGTGTGTATAATATGAAAACCCATCTGTTTCTAATATTAGCATATGGACGTCTGATCTCTGGCAAAATCTGTTCAGTCCAAATGGACTCAGCTTTAAAAAAAAGTAGAAGAATAATCCTGGTTGCATATGATTTATATGATGATAAAATACAAAAAGTGTCCAATTCATTATGTTTTCAGTTCATTAAGAAACACTTAAATACAAAAAAATGGATTGTTATTAATAATATGTTTCTGGTTGCTTAAATGTGTACAAATAAAATACATGGTAAAAGTTTATAATATATGCAGGGCTGTTCAGTCAGTTTGAAGGGAATGTTCATTTCCTCTAGCTCTGTGAGAACTTCTAATAACTTTTTAAATATACAAATACTCCCCAAAAAAAGAAAGTGTCTAGAAGTGTTATAAAGCATAATCTTTGTCATCAAGAGGCACTAAAACTGATGAACAGATATCATAAAGCAATCTAAAACAATACTAAAAACAATAAAACGTAAAACAAGTTGTAAAAAACAAGTAAAATATCAAGAGTATCAATCACCCATCACAACACCTTCTGGAACAGCCACGTTTTGTCCTGCTGAAGATACATCCCCAACCAATCACTGCTCTGCAGGAGAGAGCATCCTGCAGGTTCCAAAAAGGTACCAAGTAACCAAGCCATCTGTTATGATGTTGGAGTTGGGCTTTTAGTGTGATGACACCTGCCCTTTGGAACTCGTTCCCATTACATATCAGGCAGGTACCATCTCAGTAGTATTTTCAATGCCTGTTGAAGACTGCCCTTTCAACAAGTTTATCCCTGTTAATCTATGTTTATCCCAGTCAATCTATGTTGAATATATATTTTTTATTAAATATGTAATGGTTTTAGTTGTTTGTATGTAAGCAAGTGTTTTACACATGCTTTTATTGTATTGTGAAATTGCTTTGAGATACTCATAAGAAGTTGTTCGTCATAGCTGCCAAGTTTTCCCTTTTCTCACGAGGAAGCCTATTCAGCATAAGGGGAAATCCCTTTAAAAAAGGGATAACTTGGCAGCTATGTTGTTCGTAACTTAAACAAATAAATGACAAAACCCAACAGAGATTGAGCTCGCTAAATTGAGATGGGTGTTGATTGCCAGATGGGCGTTCCTCATGCATTCACATTTAATCAATTCAATCTGAATTCCATCATTTTGTTTTTTTAAAAAACACCTTGTTGATAATTTCCTGTTTGCAATATCTTGTTAAGCCCCTGAACCAAATAGACTTCAGTGACCAAAGCATTTCAGCATGTGGGCACCACCACGCTTAGCAGTTTTAATGATAGACATCAGACAGACACAGAACACACATGCATCTACCTATGTTTTAGGGTAAGTGCAACACAAATTTCAATGATATGTAATTTTGTATACATTCAGTGTGGTTGGGATTTTGGACAACGCTTACTGCCATGAGTTTCATATTAAATTTCCAATCTAAAACCATGCCCACTCATAGTGTGTCTCACATGTAGGAATCTAATAGTTACCATTTCCCCTCAGCCTTTCACTTGCTGAAAATATTTTTTAATATTTAATACAGATTTGATGCTTTCACATTTCATTTCTTCTAACACAGTAGTGTTTTAATTTCAAAACAGTAATAACCACACACACAAATTATTCTATAGCTCATTGTAGGTCCATTAATAGAGCAACTATTTCTATATAACCTATTTTGAAATATGTCCAATTCAGGATACATCCCTTTGACAATACATGTTTCAATTTTACTGCCTGAGCCATAATCCAGTTAAACCAAGGTTCATTGTCAAAAACTGTTGTTATTCTCAAACATCATTTCTGCAATAACCTATTTAAAATTATTCCAGAAGTAAGTATATCATACCAAAGTTGTTCAGTGTTTAGAAATGAGCTACTATTCAAGTAGTAAACACTCTAAATATAGTTATAACTTTCATTTAAAATAGAACAGCTTATGAACTGTTGCTCCAGATTGAATGCTTCATATTAATTTGGAAAATTAATGATTTTAATGTTAGAATAATTTTGCCACAAACAAAAATTAGTTGTAGAATGAAAACTTACATTGTTCGCAGGAAAAAGTCTTGTATGTGTTGTATGAAATTCTTAATCAATTGCAAAGGTTCATTGTATGTATGAACTGAAAAAAGACCTGTTTTTACTTTGTCTATATAGCGTCCTCTGTACCTGAGCATGTAATTTGTGTTACTCCGCCCACAGACCGCCCTGTATCTTTGTCCTCCAACAATAACAACCTCTGAAAGAAATGGATATGAAGAGTACTGGCCCAATTTATAGAAAACTGCATGCTCAGAACAAAAATCCAAAAGCAAAATATGAACTTTTGCTAATAGTGTATCCTGACTAAGTGTAGAATCTGAAATCTGACAGTGCTGTAAGAGTACAACAGGCAAATTATTTTGTGAACTTACACCCCAAATCATTTTGTCATTTAGATCTACTTCACATTTTTTTAAATTGAGACTAGACAACTGAGTCTAAAAATAGCTGCTTGGTAAGAAGAGAAAGAATACTATGCATATTTTAAAGATGTGCTAGGGAAGCTTTTATAATAATCTTTTTTAGACGACAACGATAGTGCCATTACTGAATGAAAGGGATGGCAACACCTGTATTTAAACATTCAGAATTTCCATTGATTCTGGTGTGGGTGCATTCATTTTTAGATAGCAGATCAAAACATATTTATTTGATCGGGTCTTTGGGCACGAGAGATGTGGAAATGTTGCAGTATGGATTTTAACTGTTGCTGTTTCACATGTGGCTATGGTTTTTATAGTTTTAAAATGTTTTTCAGGGTGTTTTTTTAAATAATATTTTCGGCTGTAAATATCCCTGAGATTCTCCAGCAGTTTGACTTCACTCTATTGTCTCTCGAGAAAGACAGATGCTAGCAACTGTTGTGAGTTTAGGTGGGGAAGGTAGACTGTATTCCTTCTAATTCCTGGATCCATCAAGGGTTAAAATCTAATGGGGGATCCCATTGTTGAAGCAGGTAGACCAGCTTCTTGGTAGTGTCCCTAAGCATCTGTTGTTAGTATAATATGGGAAGTTGCCAAAGGACAAATGGGTGGGGCCCTTCCCTAGCCTGTATGGTAGTGAGAAGGTGAATAAGGACAGCTGAGTTTGTGAACTAAACTAGAAGCAGGCTTCAGGAAGGAGCTTGAGAGTGAGAGCCATGCTTGATTTCTGCTTGAATCCAAGGCTGTGGCTATGGGGAAGCAAGATCTTCTGAGGCGTTAATGCTGTGAGCTCTTAGGCTCAGCTTGTATATACAGTGGTACCTCAGTTTTCAAACATTATCTGTTCCGGAAGACCGTTCGACTTCCAAAACATTCGAAAACCGAAGCATTTACTTCCAGAAGCATTTACGTACAGAAAACTCAATACGGAAGCTGCATGGCACATTTGACTTCCGAAAAGCGTTTGAAAACCGAAGCAGTTACTTCTGGGTTTTCAGCGTTCAAAAACCGAAATGTTCGGCTTCTGAGACGTTCGAAAACCGAGGTACCACTGTATGTGTAAATAGCCACATATCAAAAAGACACCACAGTTTCGGCTGTCCCTCATCCCAAGGAAACCAAATCCTGGGCAAGCACTTTGAATCCCTGGAATCTCATACCGCTCTGAGATTGGGATTGTGTACAAAAATGCACAAAAATAGCATCATAGTGAGAAACTATATCATGAAGGGGCGTAGACCCTTTGACTCTGAATATTCACCTGGAATTAAGTTCTCCTGAACTCAATTGAGTTTACTTCAGAGTAACTGCATAGGACTACATTGTTTGACTCGCATGATGATCTGATTCTCAAGAGCAGTTACCTGTCTATAAAATGGGAGCAACAGGGCAAACCCAACACAGACTGAATGAATCTTTGCGGATTAAAACGCTTTTAAACAACTGAAGGGGACATAGCTGCCAAGTTATCCCTTTTTTACAGGGATTTTCCCTTATGCTGAATAGGCTTCCTCGCGAGAAAAGCGAAAACTTGGCAGCTATGGAAGGGGATAGCTTTTATTGGACATACTAGATTACTTTGTCTTCTAATGCCTCTTCTTTCAGACACATGCAACAATGCTTCAGTGGAAGATACTACCATTTTCTATATTTATAGTCTTCACAACAGGAAACAAGAAACTAAATTTATCAATAGCTTTTATTAAATTGGCCCAGAAAATGAAATCCCTTTTATTGACAGTTAGCACCCTTTCATATAAATTAATACCTTCAGTAGCTGTCCCATTGCTGCTACTGCCCATGCTGTGAAAAATCCTGGCTGAATAGGTCTCAAGTAGCAAGTGAGTCAGTCTGTGGCTGCAGTAATGCTTGTACTGTTATGAACATCTGAACATATCTTAGAATAGCTGCAGACTCAGAGATATTCTCTCCCCACATGTGATTATTCCTCTGAAATAACAATGCTTCTAGTCTCTCAGTTCTACACACAGAATAGCTAACCTGTGGTTGCTGCTCTCCAACTCCCATGATCCCTAACAACATGCTGGCTGGGGCTGATGGAAGGTGGAGTTGAACCTCATCTGGAGGACCTCAAGTCCCGCTCCTGTTCTACACAGTTACTATTGATATAAATTAAATAGGCATAAGAATGCAAGTGCAATAATCCATGTTTTTAAAGTGTGAGTTATTTGGCATGTGTTGATTAACACTGATATAGCTATTATGAATTATAAGGGAGTGTCTTTAAACCTTGATGAGAATCTGTGCCTGCCCTTTCACACTGAAATAGCAAAAATGGTTTCTATGCATACTAATTTGGAACTAGACTGCACAAAAAACTATTAGTAACTGAAAATAAAAAAATAAAGGGATGGCATTTTGCCAACATAAGTTTTTCATTCTTTCTAGCAATATGATAAAAATGGAACTGCTGAGGTCAGAATCATTCCAAGCCTTTTGTGTGGTTGTGAAGCCTGATATTTAAGCTGCTCCTAATCAAACAGTATAACACCTGCTGAATGCTGCAAGACAGATTGTACTTAGTAGAAAATAAGCAGTTATTTGAAGTATAGGTGTGAAGGGTATCATAAGAATTGAATAGGGACCATATGTGAAATGTGTGCTAAAATGTCAACATAGCAAAAACCATTCTAATCTGCTATTATAGGATCATGCATTTTAGTTGTTCAACAGAAGTAGGTCAAAATCCTTAGCAGATAAATGTCTAATCCAAGATAAACATTAATAAATCCAAAAATAAGATTAAGTCTTTACCTTAAGTACCCAACAAGCTAGCTGAAGTGAAAACCTTTGTCATTTTATAGTGTTCCACTGGCTAAAACATTTGGACCACTCTTTCAAAATATAGAGAATAGGTGTTGTAGAAATGGATTATGTTATGAAGACAGCCATGAAAAACAAGCAACAGGGAAACAAGTCTGGCACAACAGGTTTTACTAGACACCAGCCAGGATTGCTTTAGGTTTGTTCCAATGTTATCTTCAGTCTCTGCAGTCAAAATATGTGGTGACTGACTGTGCATGTCGCTGGTGTTAAGAGATGTATGCAGGCTCCCTTAGCCCCACAGATATGTCTGCCAATTACCTAACGGCCATGGTTATAACATATGCACTAATAACACTTATGTTCTTTAGAGCAGTGTTTCTCAACCAGTGTGCCTCCAGATGTTTTGGGACTACAACTCCCATCATCCCTAGCTAGCAAGACCAGTGGTCAGGAATGATGGGAGTTGTAGTCCCAAAACATCTGGAGGCACACTGGTTGAGAAACACTGCTTTAGAGCAGCCTTTGCCCTCCTGGTGGCTCCAGATATTTTGGATTACAACTCCCACAAGCCCTAGCCAGGAGTTGGTGAAGGTTGCTTTAAAGCATGGGTAGGCAAACTAAGGCCTGGTGGCCAGGTCCGGCCCAATCACCTTCTAAATCCGGCCCGGAAACCAGCATATTTTTACATGAGTAGAATGTGCCCTTTTATTTAAAATGCATCTCTGGGTTATTTGTGGGGCATAGGAATTCGTTCATTTTTCCCCCTTCCAAAATATAGTCCGGCCCCCCACAAGGTCTGAGGGACAGTGGTCCGGTCCCCGGCTGAAAAAGTTTGCTGACCCCTGTTTTAAAGCTTTGGTTGCTACTTTTGGAACTTGGCCTTTTGCGTATACAGTGGTACCTCTGGATAAGTACTTGATCCATTCCGGGGTACCGTTCTCACCCCGAAAAGTACGTATCCGGAGTGATGCTTCCACGCATGCGCGAAGTGCCGATAGAGCACTTCTGTGCATGCGTGAAGCGTGCAGAATGCTTCTGCGCATGCGCACGCGGCAGAACCCGGAAGTAAACACTTCCGGGTCCACCACGTTCTTAAGCTGAAAATATGCAACCTGCAGCAAACGTAACCAGAGGTATGACTGTATTGGACTACTACCTGCCCGTGGCTGCTTGTCTGCAGTCTCTGGAACCCCATCTATGCCTTCCCTGGATTCATTCAGTAATCTCTAGTTCTTTGGACTGACAGCCAGTATCCCAATGCCACACACACACACACACACACACACACACACACACACACACAGGGTTGCAACTTCTGACCACTTGTGGTTATAAGCACACTGGGCCATATAATAATAATATTAATATTAATAATAATAATACACCAAATCATAGTTTGGACCAGGGGTCAGCAAACTTTTTCAGCAGGGGGCCGGTCCACTGTCTCTCACACCTTGTGGGGGGCCGGACTATATTCTTTTTTGGGGGGGGGGATGAACTAATTCCTATGCCCCACAAATAACCCAGAGATGCATTTTAAATAAAAGGACACATTCTACTCATGTAAAAACACTAGGCAGGCCCCACAAATAACCCAGAGATGCATTTTACATAAAAGGACACATTCTATTCATGTAAAAACATGCTGATTCCTGGACCGTCCGCGGGCCGGATTTAGAAGGCGATTGGGCTGCATTCGGCCCCCGGGGCTTAGTTTGGGTACCCCTGGTTTGGACTATTCCATTAGAGGCACAGCCACTTCTGCTGTGTTGTTAATGTGAAAAGATGAACAGGAGATACACTGGGCAATTATATGGACTTTTGTGTATACATTCTGGTGACATTATAAGCTAGATACCAACACCTCAACCAACTGTCATTTTGTTGGAAACTTATAAAACATAAGACTGTTGTTTATATAGTTGTCCTGTTGTACTGCCTGGGATGAATTACCAGTACTTTTTTGTATAACTGCAATCAGATTAAACCACTGATTCCCAAGAGAGAATGGTAATTTCTGTGCTTACTCAGCCATGGATTTATATTTTTCTGACTTGTTTTGGGGCAATCTATATATGGAGACCATTCCATTTTGCTGTTAGAGAGGAGCCACTGGAGAGGGTGTTGGTTTAATGTATCCATGTAGGTCCTACATAGCCCCTGTGTACACAGTTTACTTATTTTAATTATTTTTAACTTGGAAGGTTATGATCAGTCTATGATTTTTGGAAGTTGATTTAATTTTAGACTCTAAACCAGGCATAGGCAACCTTGGCTCTCCAGATGTTTTGGAACTACAACTCCCATGATCCCTAGCTAACAGGGCCAGTGGTCAGGGATCATGGGAGTTGTAGTTCCAAAACATCTGGAGACCCAAGGTTACCTATGCCTGCATTAGAGATTGCCTCTTCAGAGGAAGTATTTTTACAGTATTATTCTCTCAGAAGAAAATACATTTTTTTTGTTCCCCTTTGTGAAAATGCAGATTGTAGGTTGCTTCAAATACAGGAACATAGGAATATATAAAGCCATCTTATACCAAATCAGGCCATTGGTCCAGACACTACATTGATTGGTAGCAGCTCTCCAGGGTTTCAGGCAAGAACCGTTTCCCAGTCCTACCTGGAGATGGTGGGGCTTGAATGAACCTGAGACCTTTTGCCTGCGAAGTAGATGCTCTACCACAGGGGTAGACAACCTAAGGCCCATGGGCCACAAGCGGCCCATGGGGGGGTAATTTAACCAGCCCACAAACCACCCATGAACTGAGCCGCCCGCTCGGTGAGTCCCCGCGTGCTGCGCTAAACCGGCACAGCGCGGTGTGGGGATTCACTTCCGCAGCACTGGAAATCGCGCATGTGCAGATGCTGGAAATCGCATCTGCGCAGACGCCGTAAATCGTGGGCGGGCACATTCACACACGTGTGCAATTCAGCCCACGGAGGGATCTCCGCTGGAGTGAACGAGCCCAGGTGAGGTAAACCTTGCCGAACCCTGCTCTACCAGCCCTTCCCACACGTCAGAACTGCTCTCTCTTTATCACAATAACTCCTACAGAACATGATGCTGTATGATAATCTAAATTAATGATGCTCTTGTTGTTGTTGGTTTTTTAAAAAGTGAATAGTGAACTCTCCTTCATTGGAGGTTTTTGAACAGAGGTTGGATGGCCATCTGTCAGCGATTCTTTAGTTGTGGTTCCTGCATTGCTAGGGGGGTTGGACTAGATGATGCTTTGAGTCCCTTCCAACTTTATGATTCTACTATATGTTTATTGACCATTTTTGTAACTATACTCAAATACTTTTTCAAATAAGGATTCCCTTATAATCAATGAATCTATTTTAGTGCTTTTGACTTGCCTCTGAACAGAGCAATGTGTTTGTTTTTTCTTGTTTAGCCATAAGATTCATGCTTGAAATCCTTAAACTCACTTGACCCACATGCTAAAATCCCAACAGAACTGACTCAGCTGTTCATCTTCCCCACCTAGACGACGTGTGTGGAAATGTTTGTCAGATAAAAATCTAAAAAGAGAAAACCTATGTGATCAGCAAGAAAATAAAACGCACGGTTTTGAGGTTTATGTCCACTTGCCATGTTAAAATTTACTTTCTAGAAGGATCAGTCTCCAAAAGGACATTCCAACTGTGAGTTACATGTGACAGAGCAGGAACAGGATAGGATAGTTTCTAGGCACTCTTGAGACAGTGGAGCACAGCGCTACACAGGTGGGGGAGATTAACATCAGAGAGTTATATTCTTGCGCTACCAGAATGCTCATGAAGCATTCCCAATGCCAAAGCCAAAAAGGGCAAGAGCAGGGGAAGAATAGAGCTTAAGAAAAATCATTTGCTTATTTAAAGCTTGTTTCCAAGCTCTGCAATGTTTTACTATTCTACCTGCAAAGGAGACAGTATTAAAACATTCCTATTGGAGTCAAAGGACAGGCTTCCCTCTACCCACTTTCTGCCCTCACACCATGCAACAGAGGATGGGATCTTGAATAACTCTGCAGCCAATAAACTCACCAAGTTGTATAATTCAATAAGGTATATGGAAAGGGTCCACATCTGTCAGTCCACACATGTCCACAAACTTAGAGCACATAAGCAGAAACCAGTTAAAGGACATTTTGTACAAGCAGCCAAGACTTCCAATAAAGAGGGAAAGACAGATTATCAAGATTTGTCATGTCAATTGTGCATAGCATATTCCTGCACCATAATTGCTGTTCATAACTATGTGACAGATACAGTATATAAGTACTGTATATAAATACTGAATGGCAATGCCCATCAACTTTGACTGGGGAGCGATGGTGGCGATGGCAGGTGTGAGCAGGTGGGGGCGGCAGCATGGTGGGAGGGGTGCCCTGGATTTAGCAGGGGCCCCAATGTGAGTCATGTGCATGACTGTCACACTCGGCCTTCTCTGCCTCCTCAAGTATGGGGGTGGCGGAGCTCAGCCCCGTCCCAGCAGAAATGGGGGCTCATGGGAGGGGCTGAAGACACCTCAGCCCTATAGAGTTGGCGCCTATGACTGGAGTTTAGTCCCTTAAACCCAAGGCTGGATTTGGTTTGATGAGGCCCTAAGCTACTGAAGGTAATGGGGCCCTTTATATGTCCAGCTGTCCTCTGTCAACAACAAATTGTAGCTTTTTTGTGTTGAATATATGCTATATGTTAATTTATGGACCTAATAGCCATTTGCACCTGCAGAATGTAGGCACCCTATATATAGAAATGAGCAAATCAGTGATATTTTAGGGAGCAGGCAGGGCCCATTACTAACATCTATAGGAGCCAACACAACACAACACAACACACTGTTGCTGTATGTAGGTTTTATTTTATTTGTTTTTTTATCTTATATTTTGGAAATGTACATCCAGGTGTTTTTTTTCCTTTAAACTTTTTTTGGGGCCCCCAAGAGAGTGGAGCCCTAAGCTGTAGCTTGTTTAGCCTATACATATATCCGGATTCCTCAGCCCTATAGAGTTGGCGCCTATGACTGGAGTTTCGTCCCCTAAACCCCATGCACAGGGTATATTCGGAAAGGGTTATCGTGCAGTTCGGGTGATGATGCGTGCGAAATTCCTGTCGAACTCAGTAGGGCTTAACGCCCGAGTAAGCATGGCACAGATATTTAGCCATGCGGCTCGATCCTGTGGCATGTTTACTTGCAAGTAACCTCCACTGTGCTTAACGGGGCTTATTCCCTCCCGTGCCAGTGTGGCTTTGGACATGAGCCTTCCTCAGAGAGTCGCCTGGAACTGGTCGCCGTCACCTCTCTGGGCTCTTGCTAACCCCTTTCCCCTCCCTCGCGCCGCTCAGCTATCCAGGAGCAGCCAAAAAAAGGGACTCCCCTGGCTGTGACGTGTGTTGCCATGGTGACGTCCGGACAGCGTCTCGCGGAGGGAGGGGGAGGGAAAGAAGGGATGAAAACAAACATGGCGGAGAGGAGCAAGACGACAGAAACGGGTCAGTTATTCTAGCGGCAGTCCCGGGCGGCGTGGGGTTGAGGGGGGCGGGCGAGGGAGGCGAAGGCGGGAAGAGCTGGCTGGAGTCTATGGAAGCGAGCGACGGGCGGTGGAAACAGCCCTCGTTTAGGCGGCAGGGAGGTGCGGCCTTGGCGGAGGGAACCGCCGAGGGAACTTGGGGCCCCGCTGAGGATTTGGCGGGGGACGACCTTGTGGGGGTCCAGGAGGAGCTGTGTGAGGAAGCGTTACCTGCTCAGAAGGCGAGGGAAGCGTCGCTCTCCTGGAATGCGGGGGTCGGAAGGAAGCCTGCTCATAAAGGGGATATCTGAGGGGTCAGACCCCCACTTTGATGAGGCAGAAAAGGAGGCCCCCGCTAGCCTAGGCACAAACACCTAGTTGAGAACGGAGTTTTAGGGCACAGGGAGGTTTAGGGCACATTTCACAAAGTATGAGGTAATGGTGGTGGAGAGTCGACGGGGGCCAGAAAACAGCCAGAAAAGCAATTCGGGGATCGGCTGGGATTGCAATCCTGTGCAGACGTACAGGGGAGCTGAGCAAACATGTTTAGGGTTGCTCTATCCTTCAGAAATCGCAGCCCAGTCTGGAGGAGTTTGATATGTTTAACCCCAGAGGAAAGCGTTGCTGAAGGACTTGCTCCTTACAGATGTGCATCGGATTGCAGTCGTTTTTTAAAAGGGATCATGCTGACAGTTCAAATATGTAAGAGGAAGGAGGAACTGAGAGATTAAGGTTTGCCCTCTGAAGGTAACATACTGGTGTATAATTTTATGAAAATCCTACTGATGGGGATTAAGTTGCTTGCTATCATGTAGGGTGTGAAGTTGCAAACTTTTACAGCATCAGACTAGGGCATTTTGAATGAGAAAAAGACATCTTGCTATGTTGGGTGCTGCATATAAAATGCAGAGGTGTGTGAAAATTAGTAAAAAGATGAGAGGGAGGAGAGCTGTTCTCACAAATTTGTAAATCTCATATTTTATGTAAATCTCAGATCTATTTTGCACCATCTTGGGAGCAGTGCCAAATCATACCTATGCTGACATGAATAAAATGCATTTTGACCCTCCTGAATTCTAGTTTTTCTCGAAGGCCCCACATATTTCACTAATTTACTACAGTTACATTTCTAGATGTATATTAGAATGTCAAACTGGCAGGCACTGCTGTCCTTGACATGTCTATTTAGAAATAAGTCCTGCTTTGTTCAAAAGTAAGTGTCTGCAGGACTGTACCCTAAAGAGCTTTGTTCAAATGTTACATCACTGCACATAAAAGGGATTTTCATATTTTTTTTAAAAAAATCTGAAGCAAGGGGGGAGAGTTGGGCCCTTAAAAAATTATATCGACATGTGCAGTAAATGTAGAGAGTCCCATATTTCAAGGGGATCTAATCTATGTTATCAAGATAACACTTCTTTTGTAGAGGTATTGCATTTTCCTTGCAACAGAATACAGGTCCTGTATTGCATTTTGTGTGCTGGAATTATAGAAGTTTTGCCCCAATACCATGTAAATTGTGAAAGCTGTATAGAATGCAGTTGTATGACTGTCAATGGGAACTCCTTGACTGTGTCTGGGCCATTATTGTAATGCAATTTCCCCATTTATTGCTATTATGTGCTTTTAAATAATTTCCTTCTCATTCTACTGAGGTAAACATTGCCCTACAGTGCCAATTAAGCATAGCAGTATTAACATGACACTTTGGCACTTTTTGTTGTTGCTATATATCAGGGCTATTCTCCTTCACATCTGGAGGAATGTCTTAGAATTTCATTAACTTGAAGGGGGAGGGTAGAAGTTTAGTTATCTGCAGTTTCTTTGGATTTATAAAAAAAGATTAAAGCGGAGAACACAGTCTACCTGCAGTGAGGTCATACTCCACCTCAGTTATGCAGGGATGAGTTTCATGATGCTGTCTTTTAAAAGGGACTTGGAGTACTGCTTGAAGCCTAAATTTTTGGTAGCAGCTCAGTTTATTTTATCATATGGAAGAAGATTGACATTTTGCTTGTGGAATCAAGACTTATTTATTTACCTGAAGCATTTTTAACCTGTTCTTCAGCCAAAACAGGTTCCCAGAGAGATTTACAAATATCAGTAATAAGACCGTCCCTGCACTCAGGCTTATCATCTGAATGACATGACACAAAAGGAAAGGTGTTTGGAAGGGAGGAGGAAAAAAGCAAAGTCAGGCAGAAGGTTTTGTAAGGACCACTTGAAATGGAGATAATGTGAGGAGTGGGAAAAGAATAGTTTCTGGTCCGTCAGAGCAGTGCTAATGGAGTGGACCTTTCCATTTCTTTTGCATCATGGTGAAATGTCTGCTGCTAGATGACAATTGATAGAAATAGGAGCTGGCTTGTCACCAGAGATGATGGTGGTGTGTTTTCTCTCCTCTCCACATCTGCTGCAGCCTTTATTGCAAGAATAGTGACTCTAGATGTGGTTGCACACCAACTCCCATGAGCACCAGCCAGCATAGCTAATGGTCAAGGGTGGTGGGAGTTGTAATCCAACAACACTGGGGAGCCATAGGTTCTCCATCATTTCAAGAAGATCTAAATAAGATCTTCTTGGTTTGATACCTTCTTGGGGAAGTCACCTTCTTTGTGTACTACTCTGTGTCTACTAGTGGTACTCTCCTGGACACCCTATCTCCTTATGTGATATTGTACCATGTTACCTTCCTTAGATTTTGTGTCCATGTGTTTTATAGTGTCCATGCGTTACACAGAAACACAATACTAGCTGGTATCTATATTGGAAATTGATTTTAAGTATATGCTGTTTTTATTTTAAACTAGATAGATAGATAGACACACAATTGTTTTTTAAAATTGTTTTTTACATGTCCTTTTATTTTAACTATTTTATATATGTATCTGTTTTAAATAAATATATGTAAATATGCTTTATTATAGTGTAAATTTCTTCGAAATTCCACATAGGAAGCATATAATAAAGGAAATAAATAAAATGATAGCCAGAACTAGGATTTTGGAAACTACAGTACTAGTTTAAGCACAGTGTGCAGGGATTATAGACTGGTGAGAAGAAAGGACAAAGTCTGGGTTGTTGCCTATGTTGTTGTTTAGTCGTGTCCGACTCTTCGTGACCCCATGGACCAGAGCACACCAGGCACTATTGTCTTCCACTGCCTCCTGCAGTTTGGTCAGACTCATGTTGGTAGCTTTGAGAAGACTGTCCAACCATCTCGTCTTCTGTCGTCCCCTTCTCATTGTGCCCTCAATCTTTCCCAACATCAGGGTCTTTTCCAGGGAGTCTTCTCTTCTCACGAGGTGGCCAAAGTACTGGAGCCTCAGCTTCAGGATCTGTCCTTCCAGTGAGCACTCAGGGCTGATTTCCTTAAGAATGGATAGCTTTGATCTTCTTGCAGTCCATGGGACTCTCAAGAGTCTCCTCCAGCACCATAATTCAAAAGCATCAATTCTTTGGTGATCAGCCTTCTTTATGGTCCAGTAGGGACTGACATTCTTATTTATCCCTCTCTTATTCAAAACAAAAATGGCCTCTTGTGAGGCCAGTAACAGTCTGGGGATCAAATTTTCACCAAGTAAGTAACTTTTAAAACCAACTGATTTTTGAAGTTGCAATAGGGGTAGTAACAACCATAGGAAATGTGAATTTCAAAGTAACTGACATCTGTCCTCTTGTGTGGTTATCATTTGAGATGCTTTCCAAACCTGTTGGAACTTTTCAAGCCACACATTTACCCTCCCTTATCTTAACATTTCATTGTTCCTTTGAAGTGGTAAACTCTGCTGGCTAGATTGTTTTGTCATATAAAAACAGCAAAGAGTCTTGTGGCACATTAAGGACTAACAAATTTATTAAGGCATAAGCTTTTATGGGCTGAAGTACACTTCATCAGCTGCATCAAATGTTATATTTAGTTGGTAGGTTCTGTCCACATGGGTGTAAAAAAAAAGGAACAAAAGTTGTACCACCATCTTCAAGTGATATACTGTAATATAAATTATTGAATTTGGCTATTCAACAGTGGAATCCTAAACTGGAGGGAAAGGATTTTATACTACCTGAAGATTCTATTTTATTATCAGTGGAACATTTTCTCCAACTTCTAGATAAAGCTACTGAATTCAGTTTTCTTTTGTGTATGTGTAGTTGCATGCCACCCTAATTGCTGAGTAATAAATAATAATAATAATAATAATAATAATAATAATAATAATAATAATTTATACCCTGCCCATCTGGCTGGGTTTCCCCAGCCACTCTGGGCGGCTTCCAACAAAATATTAAAATACAATGGTCTGTTAAACATTAAAAGCTGCCTTCAGATGTCTTCTAAAAGTCTGGTAGATGTTTTTTTCTCTTTGACATCCGAAGAGAGGGCATTCTACAGGGTGGGTGCCACTACCGAGAAGGCCCTTTGCCTGGTTCTCTGTAACTTGGCTTCTCGCAGTGAGGGAACCGCCAGAAGGCCCTCGGCCCTGGACCTCAGTGTCCGGGCAGAATGATGGGGGTGGAGACGCTCCTTCAGGTATACAAGATTCCAGGGGTTCTTGGCCCTTACCCAGGGTTTGTGTTTCCTTTTGGAAATGCGGCACAGCAGGGACCGTGGGTTTTTATGATACATGGTTTATTACACCTTAAGCCTGTGATGGAGGTGTTCACATCATTAACACCCCAAATGGGTCTTATTTCTTCCTTAGTCACAGCATGGCTTACTCTCTGTGCTTGCTGTTTTGCTTCTGGCCCACATCACTGCAAACTCAGCTCTAAACTCTACCTTTTGTCCTTCTCACTAACTTCAGGCTGGGGGAGCATCCCCACCCATTTGCTGTCTCTCATGGAGCTCCTTTCCTTTGTTTCCCTTGTTGGCTCATCCCCCAGGCAGTCACCTCATGAGGAAGCTAACTTGGCATGTATTTTAACACTTGCTGGATCCAGGGGTTCATGAAGCTGGCCTAACTTGATTAGTTTTTAACACTTGCTGGGTCCAGGGATTAGAAGGGTCTAGCACATAAGCATAGGGTTTTTGTTAGGTTTTTTTTAATAAAAAAAAACATGGGTAAAGATAGCACCAAAGCGGTGACATTACGAGGGGCATGCTTGGGTTGGGAGGCTGGCTTCTGCTTGTGGGGGGTGGGGTAGAACCTCAGTTAACTGAGTACTTTCAATGCTTTTCAATAACTTTTGTGGGTCAGGGGAGGGGGAAGATGCCCTGCTGCCCTCCCTTGGTTATGCCCATCATCTGGTACCCACAAACTCATAGCAATACACCCACCCACAAACCCACAACCACCCGTTTGTATATTTACCTGCCAACTGAGAACAGCATTACATGCATCCGATAAAGTGGGCTCTGATCCACAAAAGTATATGCCATAATATTTATTCTTTCATGTGAACTAACAAAATTGTTGTTGTGGCTACACTAATGCAGTTAGCCTGCTGGAAGTAATGTTATAAAGGAATCTAAACTGGATAATGCTTTGTACCTACTGTTAACATTTTAAGGTTGAGATCATATTCATTGTACATGAGAGTAAGTTAAATTGACCTCTGGGATTTACTTCTGCTTGTATTGTTATCATTTGCTGATATTAAACAACATACAGTATTAAATTAGCTGAGGGCAAATACTAAATTCCTTCTTCCCTTGAATCCCTTCTCTTGAAAATATGACTATGAAAAAAAGAAGTAAGTGAACCTTCTTGCTGCTGGAAAGCAGGCCCTTACAGTTCACCCAAAGGGAATATGGTCATTTACAGAAATAAAATCTCCCACCCTTGAGTTAGATGTGGGATGGTTCAGAAGTCCTGCCCAGAGAAAATAACCTCTTCAACCATCTCCTCAATAGCCTTTTCTTTCCACTTTACAAGGATAGGTAGTCTACACAGGATTGGTGCTAGGTCTTTACCTCTGAGGCACAATCTGGAGGGATTGTGTTGGGTCAGACCCTGTAAAAAAAATATGAAGGGTTAACTTACTCAGAGGAACAGTTATGTGACATCATTACAACAACTGGCCCTTGAAACAGTTTCATTCATATTGCTAAAGAACACAGTGTTTCAAGCTCTGTTCCTGAATACCATGCAGACTTAAGCACTTCTCAGTGTTTTCAGTAAAGTACATTTTAGGATAATTTGCCCTGTCTTTTTGCTATTTTAAACCGCTTTTCTTTTCCAAAGATTAAGGAAAAAGACTGGCGATTGCAGACTTTGGCAAGAGTAATAGTTTAGCAATAGCAGTTCTTTCTGATTTAGTCCTATTAAAGTCTACTTTGCTGTACACTCTCTATAGAAGGAAATGTTACATTCTTTTTCAAATTAGACTACTGTAGTTTGGATCTTTCTTTTACAGAAAAGTGCAGAGATGTTATAATATGTATGAACTAGTCAAAATAAAACACAAAAGACCAATTTCTCAAGTGATTTCATTAAAGAGGTGATAGGATTGTTTCAAAGAAACCATGCATTATATTTAACTAACTTGGTTAAACAAAAACTAACAGATATCAAAGTCTTTCTAAATTCTAATTTGAAGAGGATATAAAAGTAATCAGTTTCAGAAGTATTGCAAGTAATTGTGCTACACTTTTGCTTTTACTGATGTAGAAAAATAATTTTTGGTAGAGCAATTGATATTGGCACCTGTGCATCAGGTTTGGTATTTGAGAGCAAGCAAGTAGGAAAATAACCACAGTTTTCTTAAAGGAAATGCTGTCCTTTCCATAGATATGAATTCCCAGATAATTTGCCTGGGTTTAGGGATGCTTTCAGCCTTGTCTTCATTTGGAGTTAGTTGTGCTAGCAAAGTGGAGCTAATGCATTAGAAATCCTGCTCTGTTTGTTTCTACTTTGTTTATTTATTTATTTTTACAAACAACTGCCATGCATGCACTCTTTGCTGCAGCTTTCAGTTCCTTCATGTTTTATTACTGCTGTGCACACATGTATTGATAAAATATTGTGTGATTGTGTATATGATTAAACTAAGATTCTATTTGTATAGTGTTTTACCTATGCACATGTGCACATGGAGCATTTGTGAAACATTAGAGGAATGAATTACGTAATCCTCTAATTTTTAACCAAAAGTGTATGTGTTTATTTTAAATTAACAGTTGATTTCCCTACATAATTGAATATAAATGTAACCATATATTTACACGATAAAAGCAGTGTGTCAAATTAACCCAATATATGCTTTTATGAAATCAACATTCCCAGTTAGGACTCTGAATCATTTGAGAATGTGAGATCTTGATTACAAAGGGAGAAGAAAATAGTAGTTAATGCAAGTAAGCAGAGGGCTGCATGCTCTAGCCATAGGATGGCTGACCAGCAGATGGAAAAAGAGGTCTCCCATGGCCCTACTTATTTGACCATGATTGGAATTTTAGCAATTTTAGGCAGATATGGATGAGCCCTATGTGTATTATTCCATTATCTGTTCATTTGGTTAGAACAAAATTCATAGGATTCCAGCATAGGGGTGCACAAATGCTTGGATCCATTCCCTATTACAGTACACTAGCTACCATCAGCAAGTCCATTGAAGCTACTGTGCATGGCAACTGCATTTTAAAGCCCATTGTAGAAGCTCTGTTTTAATGTTTGTGTACCACCTTAGCTAGTGCACAATTCATTGGTTGAATTTGCTGGCCATCTAATCTGGGAGATGGTGATCAGGTTACCACAGTGTCTTGCTGTGGAAAATGTTTATAATATATGATGTGACTGTCTCTTTAGGGAAAGCTCTGAACTTCATGCTCTGCAGTGGAACTGTGGGTCTATTCTAAATAATAATTAGCCTCACACACGTTGATAGAGTCCTATGCAAAATACAGTATCTAATAAGGCCTTGTTTTTAGACCACCTGTTATTGGGGGGTATTGAAGCAAGGTAATTGCCATTGCCAGATCATTAGCTCCTGAAATCTCATTGCTACTGGGAAATGCTGTTTATCAGACACTATTATAGAATATACTTGGAAAACATCATAGCATATGAGTGAGTATTATGTTTCATCACCTGTACAAACTATTAAAATTACAAAGGAAGATAATCTCTGTGTTCTATTTTGGTATCAAGTTTACAATAATATCTAATTAACTTATTTTTATTCCAACAGGTAGTGACATAGGAATAGATGACATTATCACAGGAAACTTAAACAAGTGCACCGCTGTTCCACCAGGGTATTTTGGACAACCAAAAAAGGGACATCTCATATTTGATGCCTGCTTTGAGAGTGGTAAGTAGAATGTTATTTATAAAACAATATGATGTTGCAGACATCTATGAGCTTGTCATCTTAGACCACAAAACGTTTATAAACAGTTATAACCAAGAATGTTATACTTGGTGAATTGATTTTAATTAGTTTATTCTTTTGGATGTTGCAAATGTATACATCATGTGTTGAATGTTGCTTCAACATGCATAGACAGAATTGTATTGCTGTGGACATAATCTAGAGATTTAGAACACTGATGAATTATTTTGGCCACTGACATCATCATTTCATTTCTATTATACTTTTCTCTATATGTTACACTTAGACCATGACAAAATTCCAAGAGAATAAATACATCAGCAATGCACTGCTATCCTTCATACCTCCATGTATATACAATTTAAAATAGTTTCATAATCACAAATAATACAATAATCTCAAAATAATTCTTTCATAATTCATTACTAACAGGAAGAAAGTGAGATGCCATGTCACCCAGTAGGTTGTAGCAGCAGAGCAAATCCTTTTAAAGACCTGCAGAAAAGGATGTGTCAATCCTTAGTCCTAGATGTTGGCAGGAACAAGATAAAATTGGTTTTGTCCAGAATGGTTTTGTCCAGTCTTTTCTATAGAAATATTCACAGGACAAGGAACATAGTTCATGCTTTGTAAACAGAAAGTCCTAGGTTCAATTCTTGATATTGTTGGTTTAAAAGCGTATCTGAAGAAGTGTGCATGCACACGAAAGCTCATACCAAAATTAAAACTTAGTTGGTCTTTAATGTGCTGCTGGAAGGAATTTTTTTATTTTGTTTCGACTACGTCAGACCAACACGGCTACCTACCTGTAACTTGGTTTAAAAGATCAGAAGTGAAAGCTCTTTCCAGTTGCAGTACTCACTAGTGGTCTAGAATGGCAAGTATAGTACGTATAGGGCAGATTTCTATGTCCAGAGCGAGTAGTATAGTTGACTGTTCTTCAGCTCTCTAGGTGTTACAGTGGCATCTTGGGTTACAGATGCTTCAGGTTAAAGACGCTTCAGGTCACAGACTCCACTAACCCAGAAATACTACCTCAGGTTAAGAACTTTGCTTTAGGATGAGAACAGAAATTGTGCAGTGGTGGCGCGGCGGCAGCGGGAGGCCCCATTAGCTAAAGTAGTACCTCAGGTTAAGAACAGTTTCAGGTTAAGAACGGACCTCCAGAACGAATTAAGTTCTTAACCCAAGGTACCACTGTATTTTGCAGGGTGCTTTCCATTTTGACTTCAGTTGACATCTTTGAGAGATATATGACTAAAATGTTTTGCAACTCTGAACACTTTTACTAATAATGTTTTACTTGTGAGGTAGAGGTTTCCTGAAATTATTTTTCTGACATTTAGTTTATTTCTTCCAGAAAACTCTTGCAGTTTCTAAAGTGGAATGTTGTCTCTTTGCCCTATTTGAACATAATGGATTGGGGGTCATAAATAAGTATTGGTTAGGTCATAAGTTTTAGTTTTGATACTTCTGCTCAGAACAGAGTGCTTTCATAATTCTCCGTAATGATGTTGAAAATAGTTGGCCTTTGTAAAGGTTCATTCCCCCCCCAGCTTGTTAACTTTAAAATGGTAAGTAACCTTCAGTCATCTTCTAACTTGTATTTATCTGTTTTATCTATATAATAGTAAAGTGATAAACAATGCTGCACATTTAAACAAGTTAATACAGCTAGGTACTGGTATAATCTCTAGAATATGACCTATCTTTTGTTGGGCAGTACACATGACAAAGTTAACTAGCTATATTTTTGTTTTGAAAGCAATTATAATAGAAGCAAAGAATCTGAGGGACCAACAACAGCAAGTAAATGTTCAAAGTGCACCCTTTCCTCACCCATTGTGCTCGACAAAAATGTTATCCCCTCCCCTCTTTGTACTTGCTCTAGATATCATTTGGTTCCTATCCTTTTTGAGAAGTAGCATTCTGTTACATGTGTTTGCATGCAATTTTAGTTAGTATTAGAACTGTGGATTCTAGAACTGTGGGGTGTCTCTTGTTCATAGCCTTGAACTCACTAGGTGTCTCTAGACAGCTCAAGCACAGCCTTACCACCCAGCATATGCAGAATTATTGCAGCTGTTTGATGAGCATTTATATAAATTATCCTGAGCACTCAGAAATACTGTATAAACATCAAATGTTGTTTGAAAGTTTCATGCGGGTTCTAGCCTCCATATCTTGGTGGGCAACGCTTGAAAAATAGTTTTGGACAAAATTGGTTATTTAGGTCGGAATAACTGCATAGACTTTTCTATGTATATAATAATACACACACACATGAAAAACAAGCTTATTGTGGGTAGCGTCACATCATTTTGAGTGTGTCCTAATGATAATCATTTTTAGCTTAAAATGTTACATCAATGCCTTTGATAGATATCCTTATGTTGAAGAAATTGTTATGATGGTTCACAAATATTGCAAACGCTACTCAAGGAAATTGTTTTATAACTACTTTTTTTGTAGCATCTCATCCTGTTTCCAGATACCTGATGTTATACTATTTCAGGGTAAGATAGAACTTACACTGTTATTATATAATCTCACTTTGTGTGTATCATAGAATCATAAAATTGTAGAGTTGGAAGGAATCCTGAGGGTCATCTAGTCCAACCTCCTGCAATGCAGGAATCTTAACTAAAGTATCCATGGCAGATGGACATCCGACCATCTAAACTAGATATTTGTCATAGCCTGGTTCAATAAAATTTGAGACCAATGAAATTTTAAGGAGATTCCAACTAAACATTAGGAAAAACCTTCTGACAGTAAGAGCTGTTCAAGAGTGGAATGGGCTACCTCAGAAGGTGGTGGACATTCCTGCGTTGGAGGTTTCAAAACAGAGTTTGGATGACCATTTGCCAGGGATCTTCATCTTTGATTCCTGCATTTCAGGGGGTTGGATTATATGGCCCTTGGTGTTCCTAAGTAATTCTCTAAGTGAAAACATGAGCCCCTCATGTAAGCTCCATGAAGAAACACACGTTTTGCATCAAGAAATCCATAACACACTTCACTTGAAAATATATACAATCACAGAAATAAATGTGCATGTGCAGTTACTGTTACTTTATTTGGACAATTTATATTCTACTTATAGTTAAACTCTTAAGTGGTTTGTGTGTATATTGATGGTGAATATTACAATAAATATAGCAGTGTTTATTTTGAATTGTTCATGTTCATTTGGACTGTGTAATATATTTGTGCCTATGTATAGCATAATAGATACAGTGGAAGCTAATTAAAAAACTGGAAATGGCGAAGGAAATATAAAGATTGGTTGTGACTCAGTCTTCATTCAATTTTAGTAACTACCTGAAAGATAATAATATGCTATTAAAATCACTGCTCATAAGTATTTTATGAGACATATTCTGGCAACACTTGTGTAGGAATAAAAAGGGGGAAGAATAATGCTTTTATTTTAAAATTCCTAGATAATGAAAACATTTGTTCAGGAAATGGTTTTTGAAAAAAAATGAATACTTTATAACCTTTTTGATATGTTAAACCATTTTCTGTTCTCTTGAAATTGCTATTTAAACATTATTTGTATCATCACAATCAGACCAGAGCACTGAATTTATTTACTCATATTTTTTAATAATAAAAGCAATAGACCTTTCCTTCCCCCTAACTGTCCCCACAGGGGTGTAAGAAGGGCTACCTTGCCACGAGAGCAGGGGAGAAGAAGCAATGAGACAGCTTTTTCTTAACATGCAAGAATGATACATGCTCTGGTTATGTCCCACTTGGACTCTTGCAATGCACACTGTGGGGCTTCCTTTGAAGGTGACTCAGAAACTACAACTAATACAGAATGCGACTGCCAGAGTGGCCACTGGGAGTGGCCTCCAGGACCATAAAACACGGGTCCTAAAATATCTGCATTGGCTCCCAGTATGTTTCAGAGCACAATTCAGTGTTCATGCTGACCTTTAAAGCCCTAACAGGTAATACCCGCCCCACAGAATCAATCACATGATGTGGCACATGCACATCATTCAAATGGCAGTGCCCATGAACTTGGGGGTGCGTTTGGCCCCCTCAAATATATTATTGCAAGGGCCGAAGGGACCTTGTCCCCTAGGAGTTGGCTGCTGTGCCTGAAGGAGCATCTTCACGTCCTTTGTTCAGCCCGCACATTGAGATCTAGCTCCAAGGACCTTCTGGTGGTTCCCTCACTGTGCGAATTGAAGTTACAGGGAACCAGGCAGAGGGCCTTCTTGGTAGTGGCGCCCACCCTGTGGAATGCTGTCCCATCAGTTGTCAAACTGATTAAAAAAAACTACACAACTTTCTGAAGACATCTGAAGGCAGCCTTTTATCAGGAAAATTAAAATGTTTGATGTGTTTTTATATTATGTTGGAAACCATTCAGAGTGTTGGGGCAACCCAGACAGATGGGTGGGGAATAAGCAATACATTATTATTATTATTATTATTATTATTATTATTATTATTATTATTTCTATTGTGGGTGATTCTTTTTTAAAAATGATGCTGGTTGTTGTAATAATTTTATGTAATAAACCATTTTGTGATGTCTACCTGAAAAGTGCGATAGGAATTCTTCAAGTAATGAATAATAGAAAAGCATACAAAACCATTAAAAGGCTGTACATAACAATCATTAAAATGACTGGCTACTCAAGTAAATTTTTAAAAAGCCACCTAGACCTATCAACATAAAAAGCTTTTAAAAGATATTTGAAAATCAAAAGTGGGTAATTGGGACCCATTCCATGACTTAGCTATCTGCAGTCTACAGATACAGTTTGGGCAGGTTTCATGAAATAAACAATGGTCCATATTTTCTATTTCTTTAATTTATATTGGTTAGAGAACCTATTTAGGAAGATTTGCTGCTGCAAAATCAGCAATTTTACTCTATTTCAAGATGAACATGCTCTATAATGAGACTCAGAGGGAAATAATTTATTAACATCTTTCCTGATAAGCTCAAAATTCATTTGAATACAAAATGTTACCTTTGAAGCATAATATTCCACTGGTTAAGCACATAAAATTCCTCTGATTAGGCACATAACTCTTCACGTTTGCCTTTATTGATTCTGTTCAGTAGTCTAATTGCATTCTAGGTTTAGCCTTTACCATGCTAATTTTGATTTAGGGTTTGTATTTCTTAAAAACAAACTGGGTGCACACCATCTATTATAGCTGCATGGTCTTGCTAAAGCTAGTGGGAACTTTGAGATCAACTATAATGACACAAAGTGGAGGTAAATTACTACAATATATAAAGGTTTTTTTTTTAATATGGTAGCATTTTGCAACAGATTAATAGTCTGAATTGCACCTAGGAAGAATTATTTGTTTTCTGTGGTGTCTGGTGTAATTGGACTTCTGGCATCACAAACACTGTGTATTTTAAAGAATTGTTTTTAGTTTGAATGTATTTACTTAGTAGTCAATGAATCCACCATTCCTGCTCCCTGGAAGTACAGTTGGAAGCTTGCTCACATTGAAGGTATTTTGTGTCCAAATTAAGCATTATTATCATGCTTGTTCATAAACCACGAGGTAATTTGTGTCATGTCCATTTCATTGTTGTGGTTTCATCTGCTATTGCACCATCAAGAACATTCTTTTTCTCTTCTTCAGTGCAAGTGCCATTCCATACCCTCCAACATTTCTCTGATGAAAATAGGGACATCCTATTCAATAATGATGATGATGGTGATGATGACGACAATATTTATACCCTGCCCTTCTGATGGGGTTGCCCTAGCCACTCTGGGTGGCTTTCAACACATAGAAAAACATAATAAAACATTAAACATTAAAAAAAATATTTCCCTATATACTGGACTGCCTTCAGGTATTTTCTAAAAGTTGTGTAGTTCCTTATCTCCATACCCTCCAACATTTCTCTGATGAAAAAGCGATGTCCTACCATACCCACCAACATTTCTCCACTGAAAATAGGGACATCCTAAAGAAAAGCATGACATTCTGGGATCAAATCAGAAACTGGGATAGCTTCCATAAATCTGGAATTGTCCCTGGAAAATAGGGGCACTTGGAGGATCTGCCATTCATGGGACTCAAGCAAAGCCATTCTTCGCATTAGTAACTGAGTCATGTTATTTTTTATCAGCAGCTGCTAAGCCTCTTTGCTGTTTCTCTGTAACTTCTCAGCAAATAAGTTTGAAGCGTACAATCCATTTCCCATTTCTCATCACAGGTACTTATTCTTATAACTTTTTAGTATAAAGGTGTTTCAATGCTCAGATTCACAATATGAGTTTGGGGTTTTCTTGCAACTTGACAATTAAAAATAGTGTAGAAGGTGACCACACATCGATTCCTGTATGATTCAATGCACAAAAGGGGTCTTGGGAGTAGGGGCGGTGTGTGTGTGGGGGGGGGGGCTTCGTGTATGCAAGGATACAGGAAGTGCGGAAATTTTCTGCACTATTTAAAATGCATTTTTACTTAATGTTGTGGAGGTACCATACTTGGAAGCTGTATGATATTTACTTTGTTAAAGCAAGATAGCAGTACTCAGTTCACCATATAAGTACTACGTATAGTCAAACTAGCTTTCTTGATAGCTCTGCAGAATAAACCACAAATCTAGGTTTTTTCTTGAGGTCTGGTTCAATGGGACAGATGAGGGTGCACTTCAGCAAATTGCGAACTGGACTGAAATCCTCTGACATTTCTACATGTGAGCATTTAAATCATGAATATGTATTTATGGGTGACATGACTAAACAAACATATAGGCACTTTGCAGTTATTATTAATAATAATAATAATAATAATAATAATAATAATAATAATAATAATATATTTATTCCCTGCCCATCTGGCTGTGTCAAGACTAATAAGTCAGACCCTCCAAGTGTCCCTGTTTTCCTGGGACATCCCTGCTTCAGAGAAGCCATCCTGGTTTCTGATTTGATCTTAAAACGTCCCACTTTCCCTTAGGATATCCCTATTTTCACCAGAGAAATATTGGAGGGTATGGAGTTATTCAACTCCCAAGCTGTCTGAATGCAATCCTGTATAGGGAAGGTTTTTTAAAAAATGTTTAATGTTTTATTATGTTGTTATATATATTGGAAGCTGCCCAGAGGGCAACCTAGTAAGATGTGTGGGGTATAAATAAAAATTATCATTATGGAATGGGAATGTCCCTATTTTCATTGGAGAAATGTTGGAGGGTATGATAAGTAGGCCCCAGAAACTGCTGTACAGTGATACAATTCTTTGTCTTTGAAAATTCTACAAAGTTCTACCTTAGGCAAGTTTTGAAAGTGCTCTAAATTGAAAGTTGGTATTTAGGATTTCTGTTTAGCAAGATTTTGAAGCTAACATTGTACCTGTTAAAAGACTATCATTTTTAATTGGATTTTATATTTGTATTATTATGCATCACAAGACTTTGGGGCAGACTTTGCAGTAAATATGAACAGATTATTTTACCACGGTTGTTGTTGTTGTTGTTGTTGTTGTTGTTGTTGTTGTTGTTGTTGTTTTTTAAAAAATATATGCACTTCGTTTTTCCCTTTGCTATCCTGACATAATCTTGCCAGTCTTTCAGTATTTTCAGATATAATTCCTGTGTGCTCAGAATTGTTTGCATTTTTTCTTTGAGCAAATATGGGTGCTTTTATCTTATCCTACCATGCTATCCCCTCTTTTCCTGTCATACATTTGGGATCAGCTGATGATAACAATGTTTTTTCTTCAAATACTAATGTACGGGATATATTGTGTTTCATTTTCTTTGTCAGAGCTTGTGTTCTCTGTTGATTATGTTACTAGCTGCTACGCCAGTTTGCTACACGAGGTTGGTCAGCTCAGGTAACCTTATAACATAAATCTCCTGTTCTCAGAATGATATAAACCTCATATGATATAAATCCATGGCTAAGACAGCCCAAACTGCTGCTGACATCAGCAAGGAACTCCATCAAGGTAGGAAGAGGATAACTACTTCAAGACTCTACCAGTTGCTATCAAGTCAGCTGTCTGTGCAAAGAAATATGCGGCAGCTCTCAACTTTGCTACCTGCTCTTTTCCTAATTCTGAAATCACCCAAACTCAAGCACTTTATGCATAGTTTTCTTAAAATTAAAGAATTAAATTGGGGGTGGGGTGGGGGCTTGCCATGTAGCAATATGCCCTCATAGCTCTGTATCCTGGCCCAACTGCACTGACTGCCAATTAGTTTCTGGGCCCAATTCAAAGTGCTCATGTTGACCTATAAAGTCTTACATGGCTCAGCTTCAATACATTAAGGACCACCTCTCTCCATACAAAACGATCTGGACCCTGCACACAAGTCTGAGGCCCTTCTCAATGTTCCCCCTCCACAAGAGGTTCAGAGGGTGGCAACACAAAAAGGGGCCTATTTGGTGGTGGCTCCCCATCTATGGAATGCTTGCTGGTGCTGGTGCCATCATTGCAAGTCTTTAGAAGACAGGCAAAAATGTTTCTGTTTACCCAGGCCTTTGCCCATTAAATAATCTATGGCCTGATAAAGCTGGGGAGTGGGGGCAGAGACTGTTATTATGCCATTTATTTTTATGATTTTTAATATGTTTTTATTATTGTGCTCCATAAAATGTGTTGTACACTACCCTGGGATCACTTGATAAAGGGCAGTATATAAATCAAATTAAGGACCTTTCAAGGATAAATCATCTGATATACAATCTCTTATAAAACCAAGACATGAATATTATAGGAATGCAAGGCTCCAAAACTAAGCTTGAGTTTTGAATTGGAGCTGTCAGGCACTAAAGAAATTGACATGGTGTGTAGTGGTGCTAAGGCCAGAAGGGGTTCAAATTGACTAATGGCCTGTCAAGTGATAGGAACATGGCAGAAGATTTTAAAATCTGCATAAGTAGCTTGTGGGAGACTGGCTAGTGATATTATCACCATTAGATAATAAATTGTCAAGTGGTTCAGTCACAGGTGGCAGGAATAGGAAAACAGCTAGTGAAGCTCTTGACTTCAGTCTCTACCATCATTTGAAAATGATGACGAGGTGTAGGTTCTTTGGGAGCAGCAGTAGAATAAATCCCAGAGTCAGTATTTGGGTTCAAGAGGTGCCTGAACTGGCTCCTCTTCTCTTGGACCGAAAGATACTAAAGGGGCTTGCAGATGTAATCTCAGAGCCTCTGTAATCCTGGAGAATTCCTGGAGAACAGGTGAGGTCCCTGCAGCCTGGAGGTCCCCCATGATATTCTTGCAAGGAAGCTGGTAAAATGTGGGCTGGACAAGGTAACTGTTAGGTGGAATTGTAGCTGGTTGACTGACTGATTCCAAAGAGTACTCATTAATGGTTCCTAATAATCCAGTAAAAAAGTTACAAGTGGAGTGCTGCAAGGTTCTGTCCTGGGCCTGTTGTTGTTTAATGTCTTTATAAATGATTTGGATGAAGAAATTGAGAAGATGCTCATCAAATTTGCATATGACACCAAACTGGGAAGAGTAGCTAAGGCTGCAGAAGACAGATTCAGGATTCAATATGACCGTAACAGATTGGAGAACTGGGCCCAAACTAACAAAATGAATTTCAATAGGGAGAAATGTAGGATTCTGTACTAAGGCAGGAGGAATCAGCTGCACAAATATAAGATGGGGGACACCTAAGCTTACTAGTAGCACATGTGAAAAGGATCTATGGGTCTTAGCAGATCACAAGTTTAACATAAGTCAACAGTGTGATGCAACAGGGGGGGAAAAAGCCAATGATATTCTAGACTGCATCAATAAAAGTATAGTGTCCAGATCAAGGGAAGTAATAGTCCTGCTCTATTCTGCCTTGGTCAGACCACACTTGAAATACCGTGTCCAGTTCTGAGCACCACAGTTTAAGAAGGATATTGACTGACTGGAACATGTGCAGAGGACGGCAACCAAGATGATCAAGGATATGGAAACCAAGCCTTATGAGGAGCAATTGAAGGAGCTGGGTATGTTTAGACTGGAAAAGAGGAGACTGACAGGCGATATGATAGCCATCTTCAAATATCTTAAGGGCTGCCACATGGAAGATGAAGTAAGCTTCATCTGCTCTGTAGGACGACTCAAACCAGTGGATTCAAGTTACAGGAAAGGAGATTCCCACTAAAAATCAGGAAGAACTTTCTGACAGTAAGAACTGTTTGATAGTGCAACAGACTCCCTCAGAAGGTTGTGGACTATCCGTCCTTGGAGGTTTTTAAGCAGATCCTTAAGCAGATCCATCCTCAGCTTAAAAACCTCCAGAGGTTCTCGGCTCAAGTGATGGGTGGACTGGGTCTACTTGCATCCTTGGATATTTCTGATGGGGATCATCCCATCTTGCAAGCTGAAATGCTTTCAGTGACAGATCAATTGCCATTGCACTACATTAAACTTCTCCCAATGAGTTCTGCTTCCAACTAAATATACGGCTATGGGATGTTTTATAAGTATTAATGTGAGCTTTACATGTACCGGTATTTTATGTCTTATTGCTATTAAATGCTTTGTTCCATGGTCAGTGCAATTAAATAAAAATAACGTGTAAATTAATTTTGACTTTGCTTTGCTAAAGTTCATAGTACTACTTTCATAGCCTTTTGCCTTACTGTGTTGTCCTTGGTGCTGAAATTGCTTTTGCATCTAAACAGCAAATATACATGTCACTGAATTAAAAAAAAGAAGGTTTAAATTAAAGTGAACTTTACTAAGGCAATTTTGCTGTGAAAGTGATACTGTACATTCAATGTGGAAGTGAGACAGAACTTCACTTTTCTCCTTTCTTGAACACAGTTTTCTAAGATTGGCATTTCTTTCTTTCTTTCTTTTCTTTTCTGTTTTTTAACCTTTCATGCTAATGTGGACTGGATGGTAGACCAATGATTTTTTTTTTCCTATGGAACTGTTTTGACATTCTTAGTATTTTTGTAAATATCAAAGAAAGGACAAAAACTGCAATTTTATTACATTAATATTAATAATAATTTATCTGCCAGGAAAACATTTAAATATCACTTGACATTTACAGAGAAAGATTAATGTTTAATTTGCCACAAACCCTGAAATATATTGAAATAAAAGAAACTGCTTCTGTATTTGGTAAAAGGAAATAAAAGAAAAAAGCTAGTCACTTGAAAATAGTCTAATCATAAGGGAGGACCAAAATATCTTTCAAAATATCAGTATTTTAAAAGTATATGGGTGGAATGGATGGAAAGAGGATCTCATTAACATGATAAGCATTTAGAGTCTCCATATATAATGATAAATATCACATAAGAAGAGCAAAGGAGATACAACTAAGGAAATAATTTGTAAATATGATCTATTATGTAAAGAAACCAACCTAATGTGACTATTCCAATGCCATATGATATTTTAAACTACAATTCAATATATCAAGCATCCAAACAAATTTACATGTCATCTTTCACATTGACTAGTGTCCATACCTGCCAAGTTTTCCCTTTTCTCGCGAGGAAGCCTATTCAGCATAAAGGAATTTCCCTTAAAAAAAGGGATAACTTGGCAGCTATGCTAGTGTCCTTCTGGTTTATTCAGAGGAAGCTTGTCAGAAAGTTAATAGGTGCCCCCATGTCCTGTGCACACCCAGCCAAGGAAGGCAAATGGCAGATAGTTAATTCTTTCTTGACAAAAACATGCACACCTATATGGCAGCTTCTAAGCAAGGTCTACCACATTTTAACATCTATGTAGCTGTTTTCCAGGTTTGCGCCTGCTAGAGCAGTTGAAGCAACAGTGGGACCCTGCCCCCCTGCCCCAGGCTTCTGTACCCTTGTCTGATGGAGTGCACACATGCAGCCTGAGACTTCTGCACAGAAATCATTGTTGTGCCTTCTTCAAGCCCCTCCTGGTTCTAGGAAACAACTTTTATGGTCCATTCCAGATAAGGAAGACACACATCTGATAGTTAACTCTTTATTAGCAAGAGAAACACTGCAACTTCCATGGTGCTCTGGATACACACACTCACACGCTTCTAGCCTGAAGGCAGCTGTCCACAGGTCTGGGCCCTATGAAGCAATTGCAGCAACAGTGTGGCAACACCTCCCCTCCTCTGGCTTATATACCCTCCTCTGACAGGTTGCGTGTCCACAACCCGAGACTTATCCTGCATTGAAGTAATCCATGCTCTTCTCTTTTCCAGCCCTTCCTGTTTCTAGGAGACAGTGGGGTGAGGGAAAGTGACTGACCCTCACCTGAACCATCCCTTCTTCCTCTGCCACATCCTATGTGCCTTCCTCTGCCTCAGACTGCCCTGATTCTCTCTCCTTCCTCAAGCTCTTGCCTTGTGGGTTGTGTGACACCCCATAAATCACTGGTCCCCTCTCCTGGTTCACTCCCCTGGTCCCTGCCTCCGCCACACACTCTTCAGAACCCTGCCAGTCCCTGACAACAGTGGAGCCGGGGACAGTGGAAATTTGACCGGTCTGCCCCTCACCCGAACGGCCTCTTCCTCTGCTTCCAACCCATCCTGTGCCCCTAGCTCCATCTTTGACTGCTTGACCTTTCCCTTTCCCCTTCCCCAAAGGCATGAAATGGGAAAGCAGGAATTGTTTGTTATGTTCTCTGGGTGATTACAGTGAGGCATGTAGGAAAGCAAAGATCCTCCAAGCTTGGCCCTGGTGGGAGCCTGCATCAGTCTTCATGAGGGACGCTTTGTGTACCCCTTGAAGCCTTGAGGCATGTTGAATGTCAGGGATGAGGGGGTAGTCCTACCCCTGCTTTGATGGTTGGGGTGGATGAGCAGTAGAGCTGGCAGATGTTCTGCTTTCTTTGGTTGCTGCAGCCACAATTCTGTGGATCCATCCTTTCACATGTTTAATTTCCATCTGTAAGGAGTATGGGCAGTGGGAACAGGGCTCCAGGAGGCAGTTGATGGTTTGGAGAGTTGGCAGAGAAGAGGGATTATGCAAGCTTCTCTCCTACTCACTCCCATTGCTATCTCTCCTTTCCTCCTCTTTGGGCTTTGGCTACCCCATTTATATAAAAGTCGGGGAACCACATTCTTTGTTAAAAGTACCTCATTTATAATTCTCATCAAACAGTAAAAACAATAGGAGTGTAAGATAAAAACCAAGGGCCTTTAGCCATTTTCTCCAAAGGCCTGGGAAAACAGAAAAATGTTAACTTGACAGAATCCCTAAACTATAGTTGCACCCTATACCTCCTTGCTGGGTGCCACAATTTTATTCATTTATTTATATAACAAATTTATTGCCCAAAGTGAAAATCTTCAAGCAATTTACATGAAAACAGTCTGTTTTATCACACAATTCATTTGGAACAACTGGTCCCTTTTTTCAGCAACTAGATGCATGTTCTGTGAATACTTACTAATGTTTCCCCTCCCTTTTGTAGGAGTGTTGGTGGTGAGACAGTTAGGCTTTTACTGGGAAAACATGCTTTGTAGGACCCCAGAGGGGGAAACAAAGTGGGATAGGAGTTTTTAGGTGTTTAGCTGGATCTATGACTTTCAAGATTTTGTCTCCATTACAGACTTGGCTGTACTTGGTTCATAAGGATGTTTTGTGACTTAAGAGCAACAGAAAGCGCCAAATATGTTCTATGCATCTCAATAATAATAATAATAATAATTTATTATTTATACCCCGCCCATCTGGCCGGGTTCCCCCAGCCACTCTGGGCGGCTTCCAAAAAAACAGAAATTCTAAAATACAGAAATCTCAAGAGAGCATGGTGATAATGGTGACAGTATCTGCATCCCCATAGGGGACAACGCCATCTACTTACGTACATCAAATAGTGTTTTTTTTTTAATGCTTTCTGAATAGTGGTGTATATGGTGAATATGGAAGTTTTCTTCCTCTTTATAATTTTGTTGTCTGAAAAAATGGATATGATTGCTTCCCATCACTGTATTTATCTTTTTTCATGAGTAAAAAAATGAAATGTGTCACATGGTTTTCTGGGAAAATATTTTTAAATACTTTTTTGAGAAGTTTCCGCTTTCACTTAGAATACAATCTATATAATTGCTGCATTTTATCACCTCCGTTTTGTTATCTTTCAGTAGCATTCAGCTGATTGCCCATTCTAGAATGAATATTAAAGTTCAATGCTTTTAAAAAAAGTTTATTTGAAAACATAGATTAATTCTGCTTGGCTATCTTGAGCACAATTTCAGACTCCGAGCTCTGTAAATGATGTATGTATTATGCAATTCTGCACATTTGTTCCCAGGTTGTTTTTATTTAAGGGTTTTGTATAGATTGAAATGCAGCTGCAAGTGTATTAATGATTTTCTATTGCCATCTTGTCCAGATTTTTATTGTTCAGATGAAAAATAGTATTTTGAGGCCTGGCAATGTATTGACAAAAACAGAGGAGTACTTTATATATTTCTTTTGAAAAACTTCTCAAAATTGCCTTGGCTACTTCTATTCACGTGTATTTTAAAGAATGGATTAACTGTGAGCTTTCAGTTAAGGTTTAATTCTTTTTTCTTCTGTTCACCATGGTGCTCACTTTTCTCTATTTAGTCAAACCAGAATTATATTCCTGCAAGCAAGGCACACAATAGCCAAATGTTCTAGGTGCAAAAGAGGGCATCTGACCTTTTGTTACTAAGCTTTGACAGGTGCAACCTATTTTCGTCCAAATGGTGTTAATTTGTGTGTGCAAATTCAGCCCCTGAAATCTGTATTCTGTATAGCAACCACAGGGGAATTGATCATAATCATGAATAGTGTAATGGACAGCTGAGAGAGATAATTACTGATATTTCAACACATTCATGCCTGCAAGTTGGATTTTTGAGTACACTCCTATTTTCATTGCTTGTTAGGGAAGCTGAAGTTAGTTATTCATTGCTGGACAAAAAAAAAGGTGTTTGCAAAAGTTCATGTGCAAGGAATAGCACATTGTTACAAATTAGTTTCCTTTACCATTTCTGGCAAACTCATTACAAAGTAATCGTGACCTGTGTTGAAGTGCACTTCCTCTGGGACCAATAACTGTAAATAAGCAGGGCTGCAAGCTGGCTGATAAGTTGTTGTTCTGAAGATAACAGTCCTTTTTAGCAGTGTGTTTGACCTTTTTCCTTTATATTGCCTGAGGCTTGTCAAAGACCCTCAAGGTCTATTTTTCATCTTAAAATTCTCTGTAGAAAAGCACAATGTGTGGTTTAAGAAGATTTTAGGATCGCTTAACATATCTGTGTTTTCTTGCATTTTTATAATAATTGTTGACATACTTAAAAACTCCAGCTAGCATTTACTGGAAAAGGATTTCTTTTGTCCTGAAATGCAGCCTTTCTTATTGATCTAGGATGCACTATGTTTTAGTATTTGATGAAGAGTTAAGTTCATTTTGTAGGTTAAATAAAATGGTAGTAATCATGTGTGTGTGTATTCCTAGCGACATTTATCTTTAGAATTAGATTACAGTGTTTGTATTTTAAATATGTTACAGAACATTATTCTGAGGAAGTTGTTCTTTGTGAATTCCAATGTGAACTGACCTGATCCACACCTCAGAGACTATTGTGCAAATCAGAGTGCAGTTATCACTCATATTTCACATTTTCCTGAATTTTGTAGTGCAGTTATTGACTCAAAAAGTATCAAAATGCATATGAAATGCATATTATATGATAAAATACATCTAGAAATGTAAGAAATATATATTTAGACACCGACTTGTATGCAGTTAGGAGTAAAGTTGAACTTAGTCCTAAGTAAACATGCATAAAATAGTACTATAAATTATTAATCTCTTATTGCAGAACAGATTGATTTTTTTCTTTGCAAAATAGTCTGTCTTCTTGATACAATAGACATATGGAATGAAATATTAATATTTTAATACATATATAGTTTCTGTTTAAAATTTTTTAATGTATTTCAGTGAAAATAACTGTAATATATTCTGTGCCGGATACCTTTTTTTTTTACAATTCTTTTAAAATTAAAAGATGAAAATTAAAACAGAGTTTTTAAAATCCCACTATATGCTAAACAAGATTTTATTTAAAAACGACTTTCCAACTTTATATCATAAGGTTAGTATAGATATTCATGATCCTTTCAGTTAATTAATCTAAAGGTATTGGCTACTCTATTGCTGCCAACAGCAGAATGATTCTTTATTACGGGTGATGTTCATGGGCGTAGCCAAGGTGGAACAGTTGGCAATCAAGTAAAAAACAAACAAACAAAAAACTTTACTGAGGTTTTGCCCCCCCCCAACATAAAGCCTCCCCCCCAAAAAATTCCTGGCTATGCCCATGGCGATGTGATGAACTTTGTCATTACTTTTCTTTTGAATATGAATTTACCTAACATAATGCTCAGATGTACTAGAAATCAAATGTCATTTCCTTCAAAGGTAGTTCTACTGCCCAGAATGTAAGACAAGGTTCTGCATGTATACAGAATGTGCTTTTAGTTCATCTATCTTGTCCAACTCTTGGACGCTAATAATAATCTAGGCAAAACGTAGCACCAAATGATACTTTTATGACTGTGAAAATGTGAGTCAAATCCAGAGAAGGAAGAAGGATCTGTGCAATCCTTGACCTGGTCTTGCCAATCATTGGGAAGATTTACAATCCAAGTACACCTTAGCTTATGTGAAGATGGAATAATTTTTAAAACCGTGTAGCTCACATGACTTCTAAAGCTTTCCTCCCACAAGCCACCAAGTTAAATGCCAAATAGCTAACTATTTCAAGTGGTATTGGAATTGGAATTGTTGACCCAATTCTAAATCAGACTATGGAGATTTACTACCCGGTATTACAATTTATTATTGGGCATTCTGGAAACATGAGGCACAAATGGTAGTTAAATGGTAGTTTATTATTTTTATTTTTACTTATTTTTTACCATATGTCAGAAAGAAATGGTGCTCCAAGGATCCAAGCCTTCACATTTTGTTCTGCTAGTGGCATGTCCAGCCAAGGGAGGTGGATGTCCTTTGCTCAAGAGAGTAGACCAGAAATAGCCCCAACTTTTGTTCACACCTAGGCTGTGCCTTTCTTTCATATTCAAATCCAAACAGTGGCACTCCTGCCATTATCAAGAGTGAATTTACTCTACCTATTCATTACTTGAAGGAGAGTCAGCAGGAATTCCCAAAGGGGAGGGGACAAGGAGGTTACCTGGGTATAAGTGACCAATCATAGGGAGTGGCCTTGGGTGAACACTTTGCAGCAGGGTCATGCT
This sequence comes from Zootoca vivipara, assembly GCF_965207765.1. NCBI lineage: Eukaryota > Metazoa > Chordata > Lepidosauria > Squamata > Lacertidae > Zootoca > Zootoca vivipara. The sequence goes on from NC_142590.1 coordinate 41,094,707, forward strand.
CAGCCCCACCCCGCAATACCCCAAAGGCTGGGGGAGAATCCTTGGCTAGGAAACTACTATGTGAAGCAGCTGACATGGCCAGGGGGGGTCCCCTGTATACAATGAATAAACTCATCTGCCCTCACTTATTAATTGGCTCTTGATTTGCTGATCTTATATTTCAATAAATATAACCATTCTGCCAATATGTTGGCTCTAGAGCAGGCATCCCCAAACTTTGGCCCTCCAGATGTTTTGGATTACAATTCCCATATTCCCCGACCACTGGTCCTGTTAGCTAGAGATCATGGGAGTTGTAGGCCAAAACATCTGGAGGGCCGCAGATTGGGGATGCCTGCTCTAGAGGCTTCTTCAGGAATGTGTGGGCTGTCCTGAATAAGGCATTGTGAACATAGTTATATCATAAACAGCTCATCTGGAAAGACAAATGCACATTTTATTTTATTTTTTAGAAATAAACAGTTGTGGATTAGAATTTTCCATATAACTTTTGGTGGAATATTTCTCTAAGAGAGGCATCACTGATCAACGGGCTTTTCTGGAATGTGTTAACATAGCATTCTGTTTTATAATATTTTTTAGGTAACCTTGGACGTGTGGACTATATTACTGAATTTGAGTATGACCTGTTTATCAGACCAGATACATGTAATCCCCGTTTTCGAGTCTGGTTCAATTTCACAGTTGAAAATGTGAAAGAATCTCAGGTAAGTGCAATTTAAATGAGAATGAAGTAAACTTTTGCTTGAGAACTAGAAATGTTATTTCTGGCTGCTCTGTAGCTGAATTAGAGATTGACTGTACTATATTGTTGCTATTTAGACATGTTAATTTGTCAAGAAACGTGTTTCCCAGGTGGTAAAATGTGTCTCTCTCATATATCCTAGGCTGAATAAGATATTTGGGTAAAACATACCTTAAACTGGGTCTGAAGATCTCATGCTATGGTTACTGCTAGTCTGTCACTCCTAGTTGCTTGCCTCAAACCAGTGTACCAGCTATCTAGGAGATAAGTTAACTGATTACTTTACTTTTAAACCAGTTTTTCCTATTTATACTTCTGTCTGTTGGTAACTAGCTTGTTGTACTCCAATACACATTATAACGAGATGTAGGATGCATTCTCAGCTTCCTTTTATGGTTCACCCCTTATCTCTGCCTTGGTTGTCCCCTAATGAACAGATATGTGCATCCACAAGCAGCCAAAGTACATGGGCTGTATTCAGTTCCTTTGTGGGCGTGTTTGTGCTTGCCTCCAAGAGAGTTTTCATTTTGCTATGTTTAAGATTTAAGACACCATTTTAGCAGAGCACCTAGTTGAACACTTTGCCATTTGTTATTGAGCACAGATGAAATGTCATCTTGGTAAAAAATTCCAGTAACATTTTTAGAAAGGAACTATAAACAATTCACATATTTTTGTGAACTTTTCCTATAATGTTTTCTTTTTGTACAGTTACCGGTTGTTTTAGCTTGTGTGTTTTTTTTATTAAAAAAACCAATATTTTAATAGAAAGACACTATTTTACTTAAGCTTCCAAGAAGTGTAAGACTATCCTTGGACAATTTTTTGTGAATGATCAATTGCACGTGGACAACCTTGCCTCCATGCTCATCTAGTAGCTGTACATTATAGAAAGTGTGTCTGTGGATAGTGGTGGAGGCAGATCATAGGACACATGAGTTAAGGTTAAGAAATTTCTCCTTGGACTGCACAAGAGCCAAATGATTAATCACAATGTTGGCAAGACAACTTATAAAATGTAACTAATTGTAAGGGGGCGGGGAATGGGAGAAAGATGTTTGATTAGAGAACAAGAGCAACACAGTGTGATGGTATAAATAAATAAATAAATCCCAGGAAAATGTGACATATCTTAAATATTGTCTGTCTGCTTGGCATGTAGAGGTCCTTCAGTTGGGAAAAATCCCCCCCCCTGGCCCTGAATGCATCAACCATAAAACCATAGCAAAGTCAAGCAAAGCAACACAAGGAAAAGGGGCGCCAACCATGAGATAAGGGAGGGTGGGTGGAAGATCCTAAAAGCCCATTGTGGTCCCTGGCAAAGGTCAGGGCAATTTTTATGCCCAGGGAGCAGACCTGAATGAAGTCTTCTAGGAGTCTTTGTTAGACCCCCCCAGGCTCCACCCCCTCACCCACCTGTGATTGGTCAGTTGTGCCCAGTGGGCGAATTTGAATCCAATAGCTGGTGGGAGAGGCTATTACTTCTCCCAACAGCTGTTGGAGCCTGTACCAGCGGATGGCAGTGGGGCTGTGCCAGGCCATATACACCACATCACCTTCAAGTAGGTGAGTGGATGTTGTCCAGATTTAACCCAGTGATGCTACTTTGCTTTTATTGCATAGTTCTTTCTTTAATGTTCATTTTGTCAGTACTAATATGGCACAATATGTAGGTCTGTATACATGTATGTCTCTGCATGATTTTGTCTTGCCTGGAAAAAATCCCATAACTAAAATAACATTTTTAATGGAAGAATTATTTAATAATAATAATAATAATAATAATAATAATAAATATTCCACCATAACAGAATTTGTATTTGACTATCCTATGTTACAAGAAAAAAACCCATGAAATATGTTATCAAAATTTGTGGTGCTGCATAGATGATTGGTCTCATTGCCCTGTTTTGTTCCTTAGTCAACAACGATGAGATTGTAAAGCCATGAGATGATTGAGTACCCATCTCAATGAGCACCAAGATCTCATGTAGAGATACAATATATATCTAGAGTTCACAGGATATTTGTTTTCATGGTTGTTTACATGAAAAAGAATGGGTTCACTATTAACTTTGACTTGTGAGGTCTGTTTTTATAATATGTCTTCCTGCAATCTTCTTTTTTTATCTCTCAAATTTCCGTTAAAATGAGTCCTACATGAATATAATGAAATCTTAAGCATCTCTCAGACTGGGCACTACCAGACACTGCAACCTTAGTGTATTAAATAAATGCTACAAATTATTGTATCAAATGTATGTGGTGTGTTTTTTGCTAACTATATTGTGTCGTATAAGAAAAATATATTGTAAAAGTCTCTTTGTTGTACTCTGAACAGGTTGTAAAATCATTTTAAGTGATTTATTTAAGATTATAAAATATAATTGCACCTTCTTCATAACCCCTCCTTAATGGCAATAGAGCAGCAGTCCAGTTCATAGTTAAGCATGTTTAAATGTCATTATTTCAGTGTAGTAGGTCTTGATTAACTTGATATAACATACTTACTATAAGCTTACTTATTGATGTTACATTTATTATTGTTATTGATGTGGCACATAGAATGTAAAGAAAGCAAACTATGTTTTCAATATAATTAATCTGCCTGTGATACCAGTATACAATTGTATGGCCTGCTACAGTGATTTGATGAGATTCTATCATGAAGAGTTTGCAGTCCTTTGACAAGGATAGCTTTGCATAGATTTTTGTTTCTTGCAAAGGGCTGAACTCCACAAAATCCCTTTACAACTCCAAGTCTATAATTGTTTAATTGCAAAATTTAACCTACAAAGAGATTACTTAAAAGAAAAACTGTTTCACAAATATACTTCCCTGGGTTTTAACATAAGGAAGTTTCCTGCCCCCTCCTCCCCTCTGCAGCTATCTGTGCCCTTGAAACAGCTGATGAACAAAGTCTCTGTGCCTTAACTGACTTGTACAGTTATGCCTGGTGTGGCTAGAGAAAAGCTTTTCTCCCTCTCCCACAATGGTAAAACATGTGGACATCCAGTGAAGCAGAAGAGACAGTCAATCCAGAGCATCATCTACTCTGTGCCCTGACAGATTCCCCTAGATTTGTTTGCTTTGTTTTCTTACCAAAAATTTAAACTGTTTCAAGCTGAAATTGAAAAGTGTTTGGGAATAGTTTCTGTATGTTACATTCCCATGTTATGAAAAACTTGTTATTATGTCTCAACACTGGAGAATGGACAAACAAACGAATGAATGAATGTAAGTAATTAGGTGTTCATTATGAGCACTTTTGTCCCTTGTAACCTTCTATTCCTGAATTGGTAAGTGTTGTATATGATTGCATTATTTGTTTGCTACTCTATGTGAAATGTACCGTAAATTAAATCCAGAATGAAGCAGTAATACCTAAGAATTTTAGAAATGCCTCATATTTTATATAGAAATATCAGTTCCATACATACACCACTGTTCTAAAATAAGTAACTTTGCAGTTGTGGAAACTTTTGCAGATTAATATGCTTTCAAGTAGGATTCTTTTAAGTAGAGAGGGAAAATGCACAATAAGCATTTTATGTAATGCTTCCTTAACATGTTTCAGCTTTTAGAATATAATTAATATGGATTGACATAGACAAAATTGTGTTAAATTTATACACTTAATTTCTAATGTCTATGAAACCATCTTAGTTGCCAATTTTTTGAAATTACAGCAAGCATATTCATACTTTTGATTGTTACACTGATGTTTCTTGAGTAGAATTTAAATAGCCAGGTGTGTTTACTTACTTAATATGATGACATCTGTCAATCAGAATATCAAAATTCTAAATAGTATAAACAAGAAGGATGCTTTGTTGTAATTATCATGATGTTACTGATGTGACACATTTAGTTCTGCTTCTATTTAGGAACTTATTTGTAGCATGCTTTTTAAGTCACACTTGTTTTTGGCAACTGGCAGACCTCAGGACAAATACAGCATACAAAAAATACTACTGAAATATCCCACTTTAAGTATTCACAATTTCTCTTTCTCTTTTCTTACTCCTTCTCTCATATTCTTCTTTCTGGGGGTTTGGTACCACCTATATATGAGTTTTAGAGTCTTAATAATGGCTAAAGTTTTCTGAAGCATTTACCTTAACTATGCTTAATTCTAACCAGGCTTCATTATTACAGTGGTACCTCGGTTTATGAACACAATTGGTTCCAGAAGTCTGTTCATAAACCGAAGCGTTCATAAACCGAAGCGAACTCTCCCATTGAAAGTTGATTAATCCGTTCTAGACGAGGAAAAATACCCCCTAAAGCAGCAGGGCCTTCGCTCCGATGCCTTCGCGGAGGCTGGGGAGCGCTTCCGCGGCTGCAGCCCAGTCGTGGAAGCGCTCCCCGGCCTCTCGGAGGCATCGGAACGAAGGCCCGCCTCCAATGCCTTCGTGGTGGCCGGGGAGCGCTTCCGTGGCTGCAGCCCAGTCGCGGAAGCGCTCCCCGGCCTCCACGAAGGCATCAGAACGAAGGCTCAGCCTCCCCGAAGGTATCGGACGCTCCGGTGTCTTCGGGGAGGTTTGGCCTTCGCTCTGATGCCTTTGGGGAGGCCGGGCCTTCGCTCCGGGCCTCCAGGAGGCATCGGAGCGAAGGCCCGGCCTCCCCAAAGACACCGGAGCGTCCGATACCTTCGGGGAGGCTGGGCCTTCGTTCCAGGCCTCCAGGAGGCATTGGAGCGAAGGCCCGGCCTCCCCGAAGGCATCGGACGCTCAGTAGGCCTCGGGCACCTCGGTTTACTAACTTCCGGGTTAGGATAGTTCGTAAACCGAAAATTCGTAAACCGAGGTGTTTGTAAACCGAGGTTCCACTGTATTCAGAGTTGGAAATCATGTTGAAGAAAAGAGAGTAGGAGTATGTACTGTAGCTACAGTATTACCCATAAGTGCCTTACATACTCTTTGGATCAGAGGACAATATTTAGTGGTGGGGACCCTTTTCTTTTTTCCCCTTGAATCTGCATTTGACTTTGGACAACTCTTTGAGGGCTGTGAGCCAGCAGTGGGTAGATGTGGGGCATATTGCAGGGGAAATTGCCTTGTGGGCCAAATTAGGACCCATGCTGAGCTTAATTTGGCACACTGGCCAAAGCTTTCTACACTTAGCAGATACACCTGCTGGGTAAAAGTCATTGCACTCATGGAAGGGCACCATTTGGATACAAGTTAGTGACTTTTCTTTTTGGGGTACAGCCCTTAGAAGAGGTTGTCTATTGTCAGTGTAATTTTCAGTTCCCAAATGTATAATATCACTTCTGAAATATTTAGTTTTTTTAAACTGTAAAGTTTCTTACCATTTTAGAAGGATAACAGCCATCATGAATATATATGCATTATTCTTATGCTGTCATACACTTTCAAGTAACACCTCTCCTAATGTACATATAGTCTTAATAGAATATGACTTTAAAATAACATGGAGAAGCTTTCCCCTTTTTGGTAAATTGCAAGGGCTTATGCAAAAGGGATGCATTTTATTGCAGAAAACTTAACACTGTACCACCACAGGGTTTTTATTTTTTATTTTTTAAAATAACTTCTTTGACATTTTTGGCTTACACAACAGGGTGCCAAACATTTATGACAGCTTACAGTGGAAAAACAATATTGCTTTTAGTTAACAACGTTAGCTATGAATATATATTGACAGCATTTTCACTACAGATTTGTTACCAACATAATACAAAGCAAATAGCATTCAATATGTTAGAATACTCAAGGGAATTAAAGAGTTTCAAAAACAAATTTACGGTATTAGGTGCTGAATGTTGAAATCTAATGAAAATGCAAATCTAGAAACATCAGCAGAACATACTTTATGCAAAGGAATATAGTTTATCCAACTGATAAAATTAAGATTAAGCTGAAAAGAATTACTTTAGAATATCTTGTTTTAGTAAACTAAAAAAATGAAAATCAGCATCAATGTCTGAAACTTTCTTGCTGACTTTTTAAACAGCCAAACCCAGGTGAGATGAAAACAACAGCCAAAACAGGCCCTCCCCCATTTTGTTTTCAAGGTCTTGCATTTCCCCGCATTAATACCATAGGAGAAGCAAAGCAACCACAGGGAGCCTAAAATGCTGAGTTCTAGCCAAACGTCTGAATGATGCTCTGCAGAGGCATGGAATCCATGTGTGGTACTGCACAAAGAAGGATACTGTGCTGCATCATATGTGGTGTGATCTGTTCAAGATAGACCTTTTTTCCAGACCCAAATATCAATATGACCATTAAGAAAAGCAGAAATTAATATTTCCCTAAATCAACATGTTATTTGCTGGGTAAGGTTGGAAGATATTCTGTTTACAGGATAACGCCTCCCTCTAGACTTGATTGGCAAGGTTTTTTATCTCCTCTTCCAGGGGACAGTAGTGGTGCAGGGTGTTGTATTTTGGCATGAAAACTCCATGGACATAAAAAAGGAGAAGCTTTGAGAAGGAAGTGAGAGTTTCCAAGGCATGCTCTGGTTCACGGGGTCACAGAGAGTCGAACACGACTAAGATGACTAAACAACAACCCTGCTTATGGTTATGTTTGGTCTGGTCTTTTCTTCTCTGGTGAAAATCCCTGTGTTTGAGCCCATATGTTGAATTTGTGTGTGTGCCTCCTTAGTTTTTTATTCTAGTGTTTTTCCTTCTCATTTTTGTGTATATTTGGGACCATACATGGATGTTTAACTACCATCTACCTTCCCTCCCTGTCAGTTTCCTTAGGGGCTTTTCCTTGTGCTTCCCTGAGCATTTCTCTTAAAAAGAAAAAAGAAAAGTTAATTTCCTTTGGGGGGGGGGCATTTTCTGTTAGCCTTGGTACCCTTTTCTTCCGCCTCCATTTCTCAATACTGTTTTCCCAAGCCACTCCACAACTGGCTAATGGAAGGCAGCTTGTGCAACTGATACTGTATTTCTTATCCCTTCCTCCTCCTCTACAGCTCCTGCAAAAGGCCTCCCAAGTCCTGAACAGTTTGGCCTGAGTTGCATAGGTTCATCTGCCCAATTTCAGGCGCTTCCTCCTTTCTACTGTAGCTCTCACAAGCCCCTGGAAAGTCTTTTTAGGGGATGTAAATGAAAAGGCGAGAAGAGGAATATGTTTGTGCAAATTGCTTTCCACTTGCACAACTGCTGGGTGCAATCCTTAACATTTAAAATGTATGGATCAATATCTATTTGGACACCCCAGTCTCTCCAATTATAGTAGATCAGAGACCCATCATGGAGCTTTCCTACCCACAACATCTTTGACATTTGTGCAGATGGATCTGCTCTCATCCTTGAGTGTCAGTTGAGCAGTGTGCACGCAGATGAAATCTGTGAGTGCACCTACTGTAATTACGTATGAACCTCTAGATATACAGTAAAACAATATAGCCTGTCAAAACAATATAGCCTGTGGAATGCCCTCCCACTAGAGGTCAAAGAGAACAACAATTACCAGACCTTTAGAAGGCATCTCAAGGCAGCCCTGTTTAGGGAAGCTTTTAATGTGTGATGGATTTCTGTATTTTAATGTTTGATGGATTTCTGTATTTTAGAATTTCTGTTTTGTTGGAAGCCGCCCAGAGTGGCTGGGGGAACCCGGCCAGATGGGCGGGGTATAAATAATAAATTATTATTATTATTATAACCACTTTTCTTGCACAATATGTACTTGATGTTAATTTGGTTTTTGTTTGTTCAAAACAATGTCCTCATATATATGGTACTTTACCAAGTAACATAAGCAAAATGCCATGTATTTGCCAACCTAAATATAGACCAGGAAAAAGGAGGAAGATCAGAAGCAAAAGTAACAAGGGATTATGGAAGGGAATGCTTTAAACTCATCTGCTTGTGATTCCTCCACTTTGCTGCTCATCTGACAGGAGAACAGCTGACACTGAGGAAAAGGAGTCTGGGGTGCAGAAAAAAGTTAATATTTTTAACTGAAGCCCTTCCTCTACTCCCTGCTGCTCAGTGGGAGGGTATGTGGTGGATCACGTAAGATTAGGCTGGTCAGAAGCAGCCTGCAGAATGCAGATAGAACATTTCTAAATGACAGATAGAAAACAAGGGCATATTTCCTGAAGGCTATGTATACTGACTGTAGAATGTATAAAGCTCAAATGAGATATACATACACTCTAAAACCTGCTAACGGTTATGCATATTGACTGGAGAATGTACAAAATGCAGTTGCAATATGCACATTCCTCAAGGCTTGTTGGAAATTATGTATATTGACTGAGAAATGTGACAAAATTTCTTCTTCATGGACAGATTATATGCACATTTTCTATGAGGCCTGGTGAATATGCACAGTTATTGGTTGTTGTGCACATGAACTGTTCAACATACATTATATACCTTCCCTCATATTATCCAAACCATCATAATTATTGACACCTTTCTAATGAAGAAAATTCCTTCGTTCTGTTTAGTTTTGTGAGTTTTGGTACAGTAAGGTGATTTCTTTGTGAGCTAACCATAGGGAAATTAATTTTTTAAATAGTAAAACTATTTAATAATCCAACATTGAGAACCAGATTTTAGGGCTGTTTGAGAGGTTTCACTGCACAGGGTGCCAAGCCAAGTGGGTGCAAAATAATAAAAACAAAAACTCAAAAACCTGTATTTATACAGGTAGCTACTGAGAAGAAAACTGTACTTAAAGGAAACTTTACTTAAAGGAATTATTGTGAAAATAAGAAATATTTAGGGAAGGGCACCAAATTTTGTCTTCGCTCAGGGTTCCATATTATCAAAGTCTTCCCTTGCAACATAGTCACTATAGATTACTGGTACTATCCTCCCTCCACATAGCATACTATGAACTACATTGGTGTCTTCCTTTGTTTATGCTCCAAATTGTTGAGTTTGTAAGTGAGGAAGGCTCTTTTTTCCTTGGAAGAATGAAGTCACAGTATTGAATAGGACTTTTGAGAAGGCTGTTTCTAGACTGTTGGAATTAAACTATTGGTACCGAGAAATATGCACTTAGGAAAGGCCTCCTCCCTGATGAGTTATCCCCCTTTTCAGCAGAAAACAATTACTTGGAATTGTCCCATGAGTGACTAATACAGAGGCTGAGAAGTGAATATAGTAAATAAGAAAGATAGTAAATATAGATCAAAACATCCTCATTTACTGTCAGAAATAAGATAGGAGCAGTATTAAGGCACATCGATGAAACAAACCAGCACTTATTCACGGTGAAATCTGTAAAGTGTCTTCGATTGCTCAAGGGATCTTTAGATATAGCATTATTTTCTCTGTCTTATGGATGACTTGACCACCTTTGCTATGAATTTTTCATGATTTTCCTGACCCGGCATCTCTTGCCTGTGGAGAGAGTAATACAGTATTGATTTGGGTGTTAGATTTCTACCTTTTTCTTTTCTTTTGCGACAACAAGATTTTGTAGCCTAGAAACCTCAATCCCTGATTACTCATTAGAGAATTGAGCAGGTCTTTTTAGATCTAGAATGAAAAAGAGAGGTTTGAGTGCTTGTGTTGTAGGCAGTCTTTACTGGAATTTCAAATGATCTCAGTGCTAAGGTTTAATGTTGTTAAAAGCTTCCTTAATTGAACCAGGAGTGCAAGGAATACAGATTAAAGAGACAAGACCTCTATCTGACAATTAGAATGTTGTGGGTGATGTTTGTGAACATGCTCATTTAAAAGCATACCACAAGCTAGAAAACTAGAAAAAAAGGGCTCAACTGCTGCATTTCCCCCCAATCAATGACTTCTGCTGGCTTATTTTCTGTGCCTCTCAGGCATATTAGAAAATTGAAAAGAGTCCATGATGCTGCCACTTTTCAGCTAAATTGTTTTGTAAGAGAAAAGGGAAAAAGCCGTATCTTACATCCCATGCAAACTTACTGTCAGCATTGCCATGGAAACAAGATTTTTAAAAAGGAGTTAACTGAAATTTAGCAGCATTTTCATTTCTTTGTGATTCATACTTCATAAAAATGCAAATCTCACACTAATACATGTTTTACCTTAATATTTTATACTACCGTTTAGATTTAACTGATCTAATGTTTTGCTTAATTAAATTTTGAGCTTCTTTGAACGCTTTACATTTATATTTTTAAAAAGTACTCTGGTCCTATCAAGCTTCAGATTTTGACAGTGTGACACGCTATTTAAAATACTGTCATTGAGAAAATCATTTGTTTCAACCTGTAATCATAAGCAGAACAAAGTATTGTAAAAGCATGACTGATTTTTTATTTTGCCATTCTAGTCTTTATTTATGCTGCTTTATCAGATTGGAAAGTATTGTATTACTTCAGTTTCTTTCTCTTTTGTCTCATTCCATGCTAAAGAAGATGAAGAAAAATAGTCAAACTTATTTTTCTTTTCTAGCACTCAAACCATGTGTGTGTGTGTGTGTGTGTGTGTGTGTGTGTGTGTGTGAGAGAGAGAGAGAGAGAGAGAGAGAATATTTGGGTGGGCACATAACGACTCTAGCAGATTGATCATATTTTGAACTGCTTTCTGATATCTTTTTCCACAGTGTGGCTGCTTGGTGGCTGTTCAAGGACATTCCTCCAGCATCATCTGTAAACAGATTGTCACAAATAAGGCAAACTCCATTTTTAATCATAGTCTCTGTGGTTATCTATAAATGGTGCCTTCAGGTGGATTGATGCTTCTGTTTTGCCTGTAAAACAAGGGTGGGCTATATGTAGCCCTTCAGATGTTGGACTACAACTCCCACCAGCCCCAGCAAGCATGGCTGGCGATCAGGGATGGTGAGGGTTGCAGTCCAAGAACTACTGGAGGATCATAGTTTCCCAGCCTTGGTGTAAAAAATGTTGACCAAGTGTTATTTCCAACATCCTAAATTAGCCTAGCATCTTATGTATGAGATCTGCTATATGTCTATGTTTAACGAAACCTACTTGTTCTGCATGGATTATAATAGGTAATACATTTGCCAGTCAATATTAGCTAGAATACTAGTAAATGTTTTAGCATCCTGCCCAATGCATGAAATGTGTCTTTATAATTCCAGAGTCTCTGAATCTTTACGTGGTTTCAATATTACCACTATTCTAGTCTCTTTTCAGGATCTCATGACAATTGTCCCTGTTAGAATGCTGTTAAACAACCTGCCCATGCTGTGTGTGTGTGTGTGTGTGTGTGTGTGTGTGTGTCGGTCAGTGTTTCAGATTTTTTTTTTAAAAAAATTATCTGTCAGATCATCTATACCAGGGGCTTTATGCAGTTTAAACTTTTCCATATATTTTCTAGTTGTATACTAGGCTTTCACATAAATTAAAAAACCTTTTAAACATGGCTGCACTGTACATTTATATAATGACACTTAAAAAATAATATTCCCAGCCCATTTTCTAATCATTTGCAAAACTGAATTTTCCTGTTTCACTGGTAGAGCAGCGAGCTCTGCACTAGGCCTGCAACCTCTGTTTCTTTGTGTAGTAACAGCAAATTTAGACCTTATCAGTGTATATGTGAAGAAGGGAAATTTTCTTGTCCCATGTGCATCACTCTTTATTTAAGGAAGGAAGAAGGCTGAAGCGTGTGATAGAAATTATGTAGATTAGCCACCATAATTAGCTCAGCATATTTGCATGTTATGCTAGTTATCTTGATTTAGGGGTTGGGTTATGGCAACCCTACTTCAGCTGATTAAATAGTGGTTCTTGCTTGAATAAAGAAGGCAACCATTTTGAAGTCTTGAACTAATTTAAATAAAATTGCACTGTTTTACAATGTTTATCTTCCCAGTTTCTTTTCCTCTGAACATGTAAATTATCGCTCCTTTGGCATAGTCTTCATTGTTTTTGCTTTTATAAAGAAATGGGTGGGAGGAAGAAGAGTTAATTATTGGGTTATGTCCTCTTACTGAAAGGTTAAAAATTGTTCCTCACTTTCATTGGAATGACAGATTATAGAGCATGAGAACAGAATACAATAATTTTAGCTAGGGGTTGTAATTCTCAGGAGAATGTAATTCCCAACACAGAAGGAAAACAAATTAGGATAATATTACAGTTGTGTGTGTATTTTTGGGATCTTAGTAGCCATTCTCAACATACACACCTCTCTCATATTCGTGAAAACAGAAACAAAGATTTGACTATATCCTACATACTCCTACAAAGTTTCTAGCATTAGTATTTAAGTTTATAGTTGTTGTGGTTTTAAAATCATCCACCAATATTCCTAACACTGGGAGTCTAAATGTTTCCAAACTGAGCCTCTACTTTAAGAATGCATAGACTGATGGAGACCCAAGCACCATGCCACTCATCTGAAAATCCTATACCTAATCTACAAATAGTTTTCTGGGTCCTTGGGAGAAGAGGTGGAAAAGAGCATGAAATAAAATGAATTGGTGACCAGATATATTTTGCCTTTGATACACCTCCATTATTTACTTATTTAAAATATTTTTATGTCACTCTTCTTCAAAGATATGAGGGTTTCCCCCAATAGGCACGAATAAACAATCATATCAAAAGTAAAATACAGTGAATCACTAAAACTACATTATTGAAATCCTATAGAGAGGCAGCTAAAAGAAGTGAAGCAGCTAACAGTAAACCACCCTCTAATTGCCTGGGCAAAAAGAAAGAAAGAAAAAGAAAGAAAGAAGTTTGGATTTGGCACCACAAAGATTCTAACATTGGTTCTAGCCATAATCCTTTGGGAAGGGCATGCCAGAGAATGGGCAGCAGCATAGTACAAGCTTTTTCTAACACATGGGAAAGTGTTTTCATTGAATTCACAGGTAGGTTGGTGTAGAGAAGGCACTTCTTCAGATATTTGAGTTCTATTAAAGGTTGTAATGGTAAGTGCCAGGAGATTAAGAGTCCCTACCGATGATCCCATCCCATACATACAGTCTTGTGAATGATGAAAGAAATGGTTTGAGTTTGATTCTAAAGTTACATACTGGGGCTTTTCTACAATTCCTCTCCCATTTTTGTTGCTGAAAACAAGTAAACTTGCTTATAATTTTATTAATTGGATTGGTCCTATAAAAATTGTCTTCTGTTAGGAGCGAGCCAGCAATAAATCACACGGAATAAGTGGTCACTTTATTAGAAGAAGCAGGATCTGCTCAAGAATGCCAGACCTAATGAGCACAGTATCTCTCTTCGGTAGGTCTTGCCCCTATGAGGCAGTTGTGAAGACTGAATGTTCTTGCCTTCCCACAGCTGCCTAAGACTCCTCCTCTTCTGGGTCTTTCCCAAGCAGTCTGACAGTACATCAGCATGTCTGGCTTTGCTCCTCCTGCTTCATACCAGGGATGCGGGAGGGAGCGGGGTTTGGTGCAGCAAAGCAGGGAAGACACTCTTGCTTCTTCATCTCTGCCTCTTAGCCTCCCTCCTCTGCTGGTTCCATTTCTCATTCTGATTTGAGACTTCTCTCTGCCACAGATTATCCCTTCTCACTAAAACCTTCAGGTTTTTACACCTCTTCCTCCCAGTTTTCTCTCTGACTACTCATCTTTGTCCCAGCACCAATCCCTGGGCTCTGAGACTTCCTTTTAGAAGAATGGGGGTGCCTCCCACCATCCCTCTGTGTCCAGACAGTCTGTGACATCTTCTAATGGACTAACATAGCTGCAAACATTCGCTAAATAGACTAGTTCTCTTTAAAGCTTTTTTTCTGGATGTTTTCATTGTAAAATCATGAGTTAGCTCTCCAAAGTCAATTTCTTATGAAAGTTCAACTCAATAGACAATATAATGATGATGATGATTTATATCACCTTTTTCCCAGGCCAGAACTCGACCAGATAAAATAAAAACAACTAAAAACATAGAAAATAATAATTAAAAAGCAATTAAATATGAATAGAATTAAAACAATATATACTTATTACAATAAAAACATAACAGTACCATCCCTTTCCTTCACAGCCGTTAGTTCCCAAAATAACTACTATAGTTGGCTTAGCAGTTCCTGCCCCATAGTAAACTCCTGCAGTCTTTACTAGGAAACTTATCAGAAAAATCTATAGGATACTTGTGAAGCTTCTTTCAGTTCTTTTGCAACATAAAACAAATGTTATTGATCTTTGCAACAGCTTTCTTTCCATTTGTGATTCCCACCAACTGGTATAAATAGATCATTTTAGTTTCTCAATAGCCCATGCTTTTTTGCAAATATTTCGTTTTGTATTCTTTACTTTTCAAATTCTCTGTTGGTTGTTTACAATGTAATCTGTTCTTATTTGAACACATTGAAAAACAGATGGTTTGTTCTCTATATTGTGTATGGCTTGCTCATATGTTTTAAATCATACCTAATTTTGATACAGATATAACCTGCTGGTTATCTATGTCTGGAAATTCCCTAGGTGTCCATTTAACTTAGGTTTCTTAATGTTAATTACTGATGCTATTTTGTTAATTTCTAGTTATAAAACTTTCTTACACCTATCTCAGGTTTTAAACATATATTGATCGTGTAACTGTGCCCATTTTATTGTTGTTTTCCTGGTGAGTTTTGTTGTTGTTTAGTCGTTTAGTCGTGTCCGACTCTTTGTGACCCCATGGACCATAGCACGCCAGGCACTCCTGTCTTGCACTGCCTCCCGCAGTTTGGTCAAACTCATGTTCGTAGCTTCGAGAACACTGTCCAACCATCTCGTCCTCTGTCATCCCCTTCTCCTAGTGCCCTCAATCTTTCCCAACATCAGGGTCTTTCCCAAGGATTCTTCTCTTCTCATGAGGTGGCCAAAGTATTGGAGCCTCAGCTTCAGGATCTGTCCTTCCAGTGAGCATTCAGGGCTGATTTCCTTAAGAATGGATAGGATTGATCTTCTTGCAGTCCATGGGACTCTCAAGAGTCTCCTCCAGCACCATAATTCAATAATGGTGAGTTTAGACAGCCATAATAGATTCCTGGTGTAGTTCTCAGTACTGTTGGTCTAAAATATTCATTTTCTTCTTTGAACAACTGATATTCACTGCAGTACTCCAGCACTGTAGTAGCTAAATAAATCGCGAATGCCCAACCCCCTGTCTTTTCATGTCTTGTAGCTTACATGCTTGTCAGCTTTAGCTCTTTTCTCATCCCAAATGAATGAATTTGTTTCTGGTATTCCTCCGGTATCTGTTTATGTCAGACATGTATATTACTATAGTATCTGCATATAGTCTCAACTTTTGTTCAGTATTCTGACTTGCTACCGTGTTCCCCCTTTTTTAAGACACCGTCTTATTACTTTTTTCCCTCAAAAAACCACATGGTGGCTTATTTTCGGTGGGATGTCTTATTTTTTTATTATGGTTTTTACGGTTCCTTATGGTCTCCTCGGCCGGGCCAGGCGCTGGCTCGGGGCACTGCTGGGCGCTTTGAGGTGCTGGGCGGCAGGCCCTCCTTGGCCGGACGGTGGTGAGGCCGCTGGCTCCAGCGCCCCACCGGGCACTGCTGGGTGCTCTGAGCTGCTGGGCACTCCGCACGCTCCAGCAGCCGTTTCCGGGCAGCGGGACGGCAGGCCTCCTCGGCCGGGCGGAGGTGAGGCTGCTGGCTCTGGTGCTCTACCCGGCGCTGCTGGGTGCTCCGAGCTGCTGGGTGCTCTGCGCTGCAGCAGCCAGTTCCGGGCAGCAGGACGGCAGGCCTCCTCCTGCTGCTGCTGCTGCTGTCGCAGCTGGCATACTAGGTCCCACTGTCTGGCTGGGGTGCTCGGTGGTATCGCTCCACATGGCATGGAGGTATGTCTTATTTTCGGGGTATGTCTTATATTTTGCAAAAGGTTAAAAATCCTGCCGTGGCTTACTTTATGACTACGCCTTCATGTTACCTTATAACAGTAGTCACTGGCTGTAATGCTCCCTTTCTGTGTACCTCTTTCAAGTGTAGTTTCCTGGAAATTCTTCCATTACTTAGTAACCTGGCAGTTGGTTCCACATACATTACCTCTATCTGTAGAAACTGCTGCCAAACATCCAGGTTTGCCATACATCCGGGTTTTCCTTTACATTTTGCTGATTCAGCAAAATTTTCCCCATATACAATTTTTGAATCCCCAAAGCAGGGCATATCAGGAATTTTCCTGAAGTATGGTAAGCCTATTAATAACACAAAGTTTTACAAAGCCCTGTACATCTGGGGACCAGTATACCTGAAAAAATATTCTCATATCTTAACTTATATAGCCTATGTAACCTCTATCACTGCAATCTGCAGGATACCATGTTATCAGGAGTTCCATTGCATATGATATGGCAGTCGATCCCATAGGGTGGTGGCACCTACCTACTGGAATTCACTCTTGTTACATATTGGACAGACACCATCTCTGTTGTCTTTTTGGCACCTGCTGAAGAGCTTCCTCTTTCAACAAGCCTTCTAAGTTTGTGTTTGTATTCAAATTGTTTTCAGATGTTCTGATTGTCTTATTGCTTCTGTGTTTGCCACACTGGACTCCTTTAGAAAGAAGGGCAGAGTATAAACAAACAAACAGTTTTAGTCTTGCTGATTGTTCTAGTTCCTCCCTTAAAAATAAATAAACAAAAACTCACTGTTCTTCCCCTCCAAAAAATGTGGTCCTTGTGTTTTATATAATTTATATATTCACGGATCTCATCCCATCCTGTCAGGTTAATTAACCTATCTTCTTAGTAATCAACATATTCTTGTATGTTTTATTCATATGTATCTATGCTATTTAGTTCATTCCATGCTTCTTTCGCTTTAATGTTTACTTCCTATGATCACTTATCCTTACACATCTTTTCTAATTTGCTTGGAAAATGTATCTAAAACTTAATCTGGATTGCACATAAAACTATATTAGATGCCAATTTATTAGTATTTCATCTTATACATAGAGAAAAATAATGTGTGAAATGGTTATCTGCAAGACACACCAGTAAGTAAATTATAAAATATGGTTAAGGGGCGGGGGCAGAATGACCGTTTCCCCAACCTAAAAGGGGAGGCGCATTTTGCGCAGTCGCGTGCAGCCCCCCTGGGATCCCTGAGGCAGCCCTGGAAGTTTGGAAGCCGGCACTGCCTACTTGAGGCTGGAGACTGGTGTCTCCGCCCACTCAGTCAGTCGCCCAATCCAGCCAAGGGGAGGCATGCCGGGGGGATGGCCAGGTAGGAACAGGTAGCCTTACCTTGCGCTCCGCCCCCCGCCAGATGCGGTTGTCATCCATCTTGGCGAGAACGACCTGGTCGCGTGTAAGAGCATCGTCCTGATAAAAACAGCAATTTCAGACCTGGAAAGCCTACAAGCTGCGTACACTAGCGTTACTATATTCTGGTCAGAACTCCTCCCACGCCTGCGATGGCGCAGCAACACCACACCTATCAGACTTAACTACACTGTCGAAAAAATCAATAGGGCACTGCATGCAGCACTCACCCACATAGGAGGCCACGTTGTGAAGCATCCCAGCATCAAATATACAAAATGGAGCTATTTAGGCACGACGGCGTACACATCACAGCCACGGGTTGCGATCTTTGGCTGAGTGACATCAGACACTGCCTCCTAGAATGGTTGGCGGTTTCTGGGGCGGTTCAGGTGTAGGTAGTCTTGGCGGCGAGACCCCAATTTGCGGTCTCGGATGGCGGATGCAGGCCTTGGGCGGAATCCTTTAGTCATTTACATAAAGGGGCGGGGCGTGGGGGCGGTGACCCCCACCCCATTGCGGTGGCGATAACAGGGGGGGCATTTGGCGATGCCAGTTGGCTGTTATTGCCCTCCCCTTCCAGCGGCGGCGTTCGCGGGGGGTGGGCTATCTGCTTGAACATATGTTCTCCAGAGTTAGCCCAACCCCCGCACATGCTGGACAACCCTGAAAGTTACTCCACCCCCGGCTGGGGGCTGGGAGGGATACACGCGCAATACCTGAGCCAAGGTCTTCCTTCATCTAAATTTTAATAAAGTTGTGACCAATTTCAATCCCATAAAACGTGGTCTTGCATCTTTATTCTGTTCGGGGCTGCCCGGGGTTTAGGGGGGACTCCGCCTGACTGTGCAACAGGGCAGCTAGCAGCAGTTAGGAGGAACTGCATCTCATTTGATAACATACTAGTGTTCTTGTATTTCTGTTGCTGCCAAACATTTTGGATGTCTAAGTGCAAGCAGATAAAAGTTTTTGGATTTAGGTGAACTGGAGTTTGTTTTTTTGGAAGGCTAGGGGTATGGGTACTCTATTTTACTAACAGATAAATAAAATTTCTGATAATTAAATTAGTATCTTTTTAATCACTCAAGCAATTCATTGGGAGTAATAAATTCTGTATTGTTTTTGAACAAAACCATTAGCCTAAAGTTGTAATTGATGTTCAAGGATATAACTATATATTTTAAATTCTAAGCACTTTGTCATATTCTGCAGAACTTGTCTTTTTGCCATTTTATTTGGAAATTTATTTCCCTCAAGGGAAGAGGCATTTGATTGATTGAGATATCCAGGGTTGTTGTTGTTGTTGTTGTTGTTGTTGTTGTTGTTGTTGTGCAAGCTAAGGGTCTAGACCTCCTGCTTGTTGTGTGTGGTGTGAACATGAAGATAGAAATCATTCGAGTTGAATGATATAATTCAATTCACCTTTAGTTCACCTGGGAACTTATGGGAATGTCTTTCTGGTGCAATTAAGAGATTTTTCAAAACAGTTCAGTGCACTTCATTCAACTGAACTAGTTTGTTCCACTGTAAATATTTGCCAGCCCTACTCAGAGTAGACTCACTGAACTTAATGAACCTTAGATAGTAATGTACATTAATTACAATGGGTTTTTTCTGAGTAGGACTAGGATTGGATACAACTTTTAAAGAACCGTTGTGAACCATGCATATACAATAGATGACAATACTGTATAAAGTAACAGAGGGATACCTGCATTTATAAATACCTGTAGCATTAGTTTCATTCACATGCATTTTTTGCTATTGAATTTCCATATTACTTTGATAAAGCACAAGATTGTACATACTACTATGTTAGAAGAAATATAAAGTTTGCATCCATGCCTGCATATGTGTCAATTTAAATACGTTCTTAACTGCCGTGGCGATACAATTGAATTTGTCAGTATGGTAATAGAAGAGCTCAATAATAAAAAGTCAGTCCAAGGAGAATGGGACAAAATTTGTAATAAGTAAGCTGGTTTTAGTAATAGAGATTTATTTTTCTAAATGGTGAATGTGGAAAACGCACTTTCTTGGTGTGTGCTTGGTGGCAGAATTCCTATACTCCTGGGGATTTCTTTTATCAGACCTTCAGCACTTTGCTGCTGGGATCAGGTTTAAAGCAAAATTATTCCATCTATACGGTAATGTATTCCAAACCAACATTAAAAATAAATTAAACTGAGACAAGCAAACCCCTTGGGTAAGTTTTCTTCTAAGTCTAATGTCCCTTTCTACAGTCAACTTATGCCCTTCGGTAGCTGTACACACTTCCTGCACTTCTAGATGCGACTGTGCCCTCCCTATTTTTCCATTACACAGACTGCCGAGCTTAGCAGTTTGTGTTGACTCTGAAGTAACTTCGATCACCAATTGCATCTCTGCTTTGTGTTAACATTTTGACTGTGTGTGTTCGTCAATTTTCTATACTATGCGTGCGTTAGCAGGTTACACAGCTTTTAAAACTGCAGTGCTGTGGAACATAATTGGGTTCTTCATAAATAGTGAAGAAAGTAAGTTCTAAGAAAAACTAGTTACCTTTGAACTACATTTTTAAAAATGTAGTTATGTTATTGCTCACACAAAAATAGTGCAATCTTAGTGTATCATTTTTATCACTAGAGTGGAACTATTTTTATAACCTTTTTGTCTCCACTTTCCCCTTAAACTAAGATTTTGCTTTTATCACATGGAACTGAAAGTATTAAACTACCATTGCCCTTGATTTAGTTTGCTGCTTCTTCATGGCAGAAATTGCCCTTCATGCATAGCTGAGCTTGTAATGTGTGCCCTAGATGCTGAGTAAACGCTTTTGCTGTCTGTCCCTGGTTTACTTACTCAGGCAGTCTGAGTCACCTTCAAAGCATCAAGATTATGTGTGTATACACTGTAATAAATAACCACCTGTGCCAGACTAATGCAAATTGAATTCATTGAAATATAGTCTCTTACACAAAAATTTATGTTTGTATTATAATTTTTATTATATAAAACAAGTTGAGCAGTAAAAATAGTGATCTAAATTCATGTTTCAAAAACTGTTAATATAATCATACTAATCCTGTCTTTTTAACACACATATTTTTTAAATTTTAAATACAAGTTGTAGAACATTTGCAGAACTGCAAAGGTATTCTTAAACATACAGTAGTTATTATTTGTTAAACTTTTATATTGTCTATCTAACTGCGTTGTCTAGGCAGTTCATAACATGAATTATTGAATGAGCCCAAAGACTAAGGTAAATGAAACTGGGTGAAAATAACAGATGGGAACTGATTGTTAGCTTCTTTACTGAAGAACTATAGAGTCTGGGATGGTTCAATGGACTTCTACTTCCAAATGAATAGATGTGGGCTAAAGTAAAGGTCTTTGTTTGCATCTCAATATTTTGGTAAATGCAGAGGGAAAATAATTAGAGATTTTATGAATTTTCTATAGATTGGCTCTACTACACAAACTCCATCTGTCTTCCAACTTTACATGGACAGTTTTTGTAATTAATATTAAAAATTGTGCATGTTCAACTTTGATCTGAATCTTGCTGCACTTTCGGCTGTGTGATTTACGGTACTACTTTTGTTACATTTAGCTAAGCGACGTGCTTAGTTTAACCCAGGTTTAACCCAGGTAGCGCTGTGGGTTAAACCACAGAGTCTAGGGCTTGCTGATCAGAAGGTCGGCGGTTCGAATCCCTGCAATGGGGTGAGCTCCCGTTGCTTGGTCCCAGCTCCTGCCCACCTAGCAGTTCGAAAGCACATCAAAGTGCAAGTAGATAAATAGGGACTGCTCCGGTGGGAAGGTAAACGGCATTTTCGTGCGCTGCTCTGGTTCGCCAGAAGCAGCTTTGTCATGCTGGCCACATGACCCGGAAGCTGTCTGCGGACAAACGCTGGCTCCCTTGGCCTATAGAGCGAGATGAGCGCTGCAACCCCAGAGTCGGACACGACTGGACCTGATGGTCAGGGGCCCCTTTACCTTTAAGCGACGTGCTGAAGCAATTTTGTTTATGGGGTATTCCCCCTCCACTTGCATCATGCAGTGATTTGCACCAGTGCATTAACAACATTCATTTTGGTTAATGAAAAGGTCCCCAATTGTAAGTAGTTAGGTGCCTGTATATACTTTTTATTTTAAACTAAATTTACTTGTTCTGATTCTAAGGAGCAAATTAGAAAATTTCTAAACTATAATATAAACATAGCAAAATGATACGATAAAGACAGACATTAAACATGTTTTAAATACAGTGGTAAATATGCAGGCTTTGAATTAACCTTCATTTCATACTAGTTCAGGATGATTGAATTAAACTACTCTTTAAAAAGCTGTTTCTCCTGTTCAAAGTAATATACAGTATATCCCAATTAGCATTCTTCCATTTTGGCTGTGAGAGTAAAGCTGAAAAAGATGATCAAAAGCAGTGGAACAAAAATACTCAGAATCATAGAATTAAAAAATTGTAGGGTTGGGACAAACCTCAAGTGCCATCTAGTCCAACCCCCTGCAATGCAGGAATCTCTACTAAAGCATTCATGACAGATGGCTATCCAGTCTCTACAATGTATTATAACACACTGATGCACTTGTGAACAGTGCTGACTTTGTCCCTAGAAATCTCAGACATTTCCCCTCTTCCTTGCATCCTATTGTGATCACCAATCCTGAGAATGAATGACAAAGGTATTCCCAACCATGGTGAAGGGGATGCAGCCTAGACCAGTGAGACAGGTATATTGGTTGCTGAATAATACCCTCCGTGCATAAATACTAACTTCCTGTCATTTTATTTATTTATGTTGCTGATGATATGATGCAAGATTGCCATTTTATTTTACCTTTACAGTCTAATTTCCACATACCAGTGGGGAAGTGAAAGGTCATGCTTCCATTTCTCTCTCAAGATTTCACTTTGAAAACTGCATGGGCATAAGAAAATGTATCCCTTTCATTTCCTACTGTCTTTCACATGTCTAGAAGTCACAAAAGACAGTTTCAGTTACACTCCTAAAGCAGGTAGTACAGTCTGTATTATGCTGTGCACTTTGCTGTATGTAAATATTTATTTTATTCAGTTCCCAGGGATAAGCATGTTAATGGATAAATTAATGATGAATAATATCTCCACCAAAGTAACATACACACAAATACAAATGCACACACCTCCTTTCCTTTGAGCTGGTGTTACAGACACCTTTTGGAAAGCAAGGGCCTTCCAAGCCTTTGGCATATCTAGATTTCTCCGCACCTACAAAGGCTCTGCTCATAGCACTCATCAGCTAATCAGAGAGCAAATCCATTTAAAGTCTGATTGCAAGCATGGTTCGGATTCACACATTTATTTTCCTTCTGCTCAGCGGCAGTTTGAATTAGCAACCTGCTGATTGATGCCAAGAGGGAGCCCCATCAGGTGCACTCGATCCCCGCCATGCCTTTGCCTTGCCCCACACCTGACATCACATATGACAGGTGGGCATGCTTTTTTTTGGGGGGGGGAGAAGCTTCAGGAGCCTAATATGTAAGTTGTCCACTGCTGATTTAAGCCCTGAACATATTGAGACCAAGTTGCCTAAGGATTGCCCTGCTCAGCTTAGATGGGGCACTGCTAAGAGTACCACATGCCCTGTAGGTCCATTCCATATATACTAGAGCCTGGGATTTTGGTGTTGCATCTCCAGCCTTCTGGAGCAGTTACCAACCAAGATTAGACAAGTGCCTACTGTTTTGACGTTTGGGAAGCCATTTAATATAGTTTTATTTAAGAAGCCTTATTATTATGGAATAATAATTGAACAATTGTAGAAATAGTTTTAGTGCTTTAGTTTACTGTGCTTGTAATCTTATTATTTTGTCTGTATTTTATTTTACTGTATAGCACTTCAGAAACCTTTGATTGTGAAGCAGTTTATATATCTGCAAATAAATAATATTTATTTTAGAGGGCTGCTCTCTTTCCCTCCTTTGCCAGCCCCCAGTGGTAATCTTTGTGTGCTTATTTAAAAGCCTGACAATACGCATGAGCCTATGACTTGCATTTTGGCATGGATGATCTGGTTCAGATCTGAACAAGCACATAGTTTCTGCACAACTTCAGTGATTAGATGTGGCAAACTGGGCTTTCTTCCAGCTCACTCTTTTCTGTTTGTGAATCAAGATCAGTATCACAAGACACAGCAGCTGCAGAGCCATGGTCTTAAAGAAATGGGCACTATTTGGAAGAACTCTTTGGTTTACCACTGCCTGGATTTTTCACTGACAATATACACAGTTATCTTAAACTAGTTTTTAGGCTTTAACAATTTACAATCCAGGTATTGACTTCTGGATTTTTATTTAACCACCTTAGATTATTTCAACTAAAGTAATTTGCAATTCTTAACAGCTATCATTTATTACTCTTCCAAAGTAATTATCTCTGTCTCTCATTAGAGAGTACCAAAGTACCAAACGCTTAATCAGGAGCCCTAAAAGAAGTCCTAATATCATAAAAGAAGTAAATTGTATGCTTGAGAAGTATTGTACGCTTCTTGTGTTTCAGCCCAACATTAGCCCTATGCAGGTGTATAGTAGTATGGCTGCATGAGGGGAGGATGACATAGACAAATGTGCAAATTTCAGCTCATGGAAGGTGACATCTTTTGACATCTCTAACTCATGGAAAATTACTGAAGTGAGGAGCCTTTTGTATTCACCAACCACCTGTCTCCTTGATCCTTGCCCATCCTGGCTTATAAAAGCTAGCCGGGAAGGGCTGGGCAATGGGCTTTGTGGGTTGGTGAATGCTTCTCTCTGTGAGGGAGCCTTCCCAGACCCGCTGAAAGAGGTGGTTATTAAACAGCTCCTTAAAAAACCATCTTTAGATGCGGCCAATATGGCCAACTATCGCCCAGTCTCAAATCTTCCATTCTTGGGCAAGGTGATTGAGCGAGTGGTTGCTGAACAACTCCAGGCATGCCTGGAAGAAGCGGACCATTTGGATCCCTTCCAGTCGGGATTCAGGCCTCATCATGGGACTGCAACTGCCTTGGTTGCACTGGTTGATGATCTCCGGCGGGCTAGGGACAAAGGTGAGAGCTGTTTCCTAGTTCTGCTGGATCTCTCAGCGGCTTTTGACACCATCAACCATAACATCCTTCTGGACAGTCTAGAGGGGTTGGGAGCTGGGGGCACTGTCATACAGTGGTTCCGCTCCTTCCTCCTGGGTCGTGTCCAGAAAGTGGTGGTGGGGGATGAGTGTTCAGACCCCTGGGCTCTCACTTGTGGGGTGCCTCAGGGTTCTGTCCTTTCCCCCATGCTTTTCAACATCTACATGCAGCCACTGGGAGAGATCATCAGGGGGTTTGGGCTGGGTGTTCATCAGTATGCATATGGTACCCATCACTACCTCTCTTTCAAATCAGAACCAGTGAAGGCGGTGAAGGTCCTGTGTGAGTGCCTGGAGGTGGTTGGAGGATGGATGGCGGCTAACAGATTGAGGTTGAATCCTGACAAGACAGAAGTACTGTTTGTGGGGGACAGGAGGCGGGCAGGTGTGGAGGACTCCCTGGTCCTGAATGGGGTAACTGTGCCCCTGAAGGACCAGGTGCGCAGCCTGGAAGTCATTCTGGACTCGCAGCTGTCCATGGAGGCGCAGGTCAATTCTGTGTCCAGGGCAGCTGTCTATCAGCTCCATCTGGTACGCAGGCTGAGACCCTACCTGCCTGCAGACTGTCTCACCAGAGTGGTGCATGCTCTAGCTATCTCCCCTTTGGATTACTGCAATGCGCTCTACATGGGGCTACCTTTGAAGGTGACCCGGAAACTAGAACTAATCCAGAATGCGGCATCTAGACTGGTGAATGGGAGCGGCTGCCGAGACTACATAACACCGGTCTTGAAAGATCTACATTGGTTCCCAGTATGTTTCCGAGCACAGTTCAAAGTGTTGGTGCTGACCTTTAAAGCCCTAAATGGCCTCGGTGCAGTCTACCTGAAGGAGCGTCTCCACCTCCATCATTCTGCCCGGACACTGAGGTCCAGCGCCGAGGGCCTTCTGGCGGTTCCCTCGTTGCGGGAAGCCAAGTTGCAGGGAACCAGGCAGAGGGCCTTCTCGGTGGCAGCGCCCGCCCTGTGGAACGCCCTCCCATCAGATGTCAAAGAGAAAAACAGCTATCAGATTTTTAGAAGACATCTGAAGGCAGCCCTGTTTAGGGAGGCTTTTAATGTTTAATAGATTATTTTATTTCATTTTTTTGTTTGAAGCTGCCCAGAGTGGCTGGGGAAAGCAGGGGTATAAATAATAAACCAGGGGTATAAATAATAAATTATTATTATTATTATTATTATTATTATTATTCATGTAGGCTCCCATGTATTTTAGAACCCTGATTTTCCAGATTTCTAAAATCTTCGGAGAGCCTCCACAGATTTGGAATGTCATATTCCTTGAGCTAAAATATGTCACACTGATGTGGGGTGGAACCTTTCCCCTATTTACATTTTTCCTTTTGGTAATTCTTGCATAGGGCTATTATCTGGGATAAAAAAGATTATAATATATTGCCGCAAGATTATCAGCTAAATGAGCAGACAAAGCACCCTGTAATGCAGTCTTTCAACTATTTCACATGGTTATTGATGGTTTTCATATGCGGAATTTTAGAATTATGCTTAGACAATATATTGACATGAATTAATTTTAATGAACATAGTAGAGTGTGCTTATTTTAGATCCAAGAGGGGCATCACTTTTAGGCAAGCAATGCTCTGATAGTCCTATTCAGAATGACTGACACCCATATACCCCCTGCTAAGAGAGCTTGTTCCTCAGTTTAGGAATGTTTCAGGGCACTCTGGCACTTGAAACTTATTGATGTGAACTCTGTGTTGAATTGTTTAGTTTAATGTTGTTACAGTGGTACCTCGGTTTATGAACACAATTGGTTCCGGAAATCTGTTCATAAACTGAAGCGTTCATAAACTGAAGCGAACTTTCCCATTGAAAGTAATGGAAAGTGGATTAATCCGTTCCAGACGGTCCGTGGAGTAACCGTTCATAAACTGAAGCGAACTTTCCCATTGAAAGTAATGGAAAGTGGATTAATCCGTTCCAGACGGGTCCGCGGAGTACTTAAACTGAAGCGTTCATAAACTGAAACATGGGTGTAATTGGTTCCGGAAGTCTGTTCATAAACTGAAGCGTTCATAAACTGAAGCGAACTTTCCCATTAAAAGTAATGGAAAGTGAATTAATCCGTTCCAGATGGGTCCGCGGCGTTCATAAACCGAAAATTCATAAACCGAGGTGTTCATAAACCGAGGTTCCACTGTATTTGCTTATTAATTTATATTCTGCCTTATCAACAAGTTCTCAAGACAACTTACATTCAGTCACATTATAACAATGTGTGAAGCAGACTGGGCTAACCTTGGACAGGCTGCCCAAGACTGCTAACTCAAGTATCAGAAGCATTAATTGAGTCCACATGTTTTAAAATAATGTTTCCTGTTTCTTTCTTGCATTTTCAATTATTTTTATGTTGCTGAAAATGACAGAATGCATGTTGGAATATTTTCAAGGTTTTTCTATGTAGACCATGCCCTTTTTAAAACACAGCTTGCTCTTTCAGGCTATTGCTTTAAGTATACCTTAACAACCACAATACCATCCTTCAGTTCCTTGAGACTGGTGCTTGTTGACTCACACAAGTATGAGGAGTTTATATCAATATAGTATGATAAAAGCATATTCTTTATGGATGATGTCTGCTGTTACCTCATCTTCTTTCATTAGGAGTGGGTACTCATTTAAAAGATCAGATACAACCATTCAGACTTATCAAATAAAGTGTGTATAATTTCCTATTGAACTGCATTCTCTAGTTAAACATTCTACTAAATCATTCTAAATTTCATGTGTTTATTCCCACTTAAAAGCTCAAACCTTAGTTTCATACTTAGATGTCTCAGCTATTGTTACCTTTTGATATTACTATCTCCATTGTGGTCATCTTCCAAAGGAAGTGTTTAGTTCTGACCACTCTTGTCAAGTGGCAAAATAAATAATATCCTAGTGTTTTCTGTTTAACTTTTATTTGCCAAGGCCTTGAGAAGCATACTCTCAAAGTTAACATGAAAGGAAGATGTACCAAGCAATTCTTCATTCTGGCATTTCGTCCAATCTAAATTTCAATGAGAACCTTTTCCAGGCTTTTTGTGGCAGCTCAGGCAAATTATGGCACTTTTCCCACCAAGAGCACCAAGAGAATCTTTTTGTGATTCTTGAATACAATTTTTCTTATAGTCTCCTAAATACCAATGAAACATCATGGAGGTAAAATTTTTTTATTATAGGCTGTTAGATTTGTTATAGATTAAAGTTTTAGGCAGAATATAAGTAAGAAGCACATAGCACAGTGTACTGTGACTGAGGAGGGGCTTACTCTGATTGAGGTGGGTTCATCACCCGCATTACTTCCACAGTCCTTAATGCATACTCCTTGCTAGTTTTCTCAGTGTCTGGAAAGCACATGGGAAAGTGGGTTACATATCAGGGTATGAGAATCGTTGGTGCCCAAGTACTGACACTGGCTGTGGGATAATTTCCTTTGTTTGTTGTATCTGACCACTTCCTAGACACAAAAACATTTAAGATGGATATAAAAACCAACTAACTAAATGGTAATTTTAAAACCATCCCATAAAGTTGAAGCTGGTCAGTAAATTTGATTAATTGCATTTAAATTAAATAAGTTTTCCTGGAAACCTAGTTCTGGATTCTATAAAAATAATAGCATCAGATCCAAAGAAAATGGAGATA
Source organism: Zootoca vivipara (assembly GCF_965207765.1). Lineage (NCBI taxonomy): Eukaryota > Metazoa > Chordata > Lepidosauria > Squamata > Lacertidae > Zootoca > Zootoca vivipara. The sequence continues at coordinate 41,123,386 of NC_142590.1, forward strand.
GTTCAGTATGGAAGATATGGAGAACAATTGCTACTGTTCTGTTGTTAAATCTAATAATACCTGGTAATTCAGCCTTCCTGTTTCCTGTACCTTAGTTTGGTGGTCCATAGATGGAAAGCCTGTTTATATACAGTATAGCCAAGGTATGAAGGCTATACATATAGCAATACGCAGAAGCAAACCCACCATGCATAGACTCTTCAGTGTCAATGACCTATGCAAATAAATGCCTACATAAGAATGCTTTACCCATGCAGTATATCCATCTTTTTTTTCTTGGTTCCTGGACTAACTCTTTAAAAGTCATTAATAGTTTTGATGGACTCAGCAACCATGGAAATTGCTTTCTCATTCGAGAAATGAATTATCTTATTTTAGATGTCAATACTATCTTCTTTTGCTGTGGTGATTTATCACCAATGACCACTAGGGAGTGTGTCACACCAATTCATCTTTTCACTGCACCTATGCATCCCCTTATGCAATACAAAATTAAAGTTAACATCTCAGGCTTCCTTACAAGGGCATAAATAACATTGAACTTAATGGGGTTTACTTCTGAGTAAACATGCATAGGAATGGGCTGTAAGGCTACACTCTTTTAGGTATAAGCCCGATTGAACGCTGTGGACTTACTTCTGGGTAAACATATGCAGGCCATGCCACATCAACTAGTGGATTTTAGCAGTAAAGCCTAAAAGGTTTAAAATACTGTACAAACATGTATTTTTAAAACAACCTACGATGGGAAAAATCCCCTGAACTGTTCAACAAGGAGTGAGCATGCTCAGTAGGCAAAGAACACTGAATCAGTTGGAAAAGAAAAAGGGGGAATGGCGTCAGCTGGCAGTCTGGTTGGCAGTGGCTGGTGAGGAGGAGAATATTGCTACAGCAACCTCAGAGACTTCAAAACACTGGCTGGAGAGGCTGGCTGGCTAGAGAAGCTATCTGACAGGAACACATAGTTAAGGAGTATGTTGGTTGTAAGGATAAGAGGAGAAGGTCAGTGGTATCTCTTGACTCTTCCTCTGTTGCCTCTCTTCCTATTTTCTTCCTCCTCTTTTTCATCCTCCAAGAGAAAAAGTATTTTGAGAGCAAAAGAGAATGATTACTGTAGTCTACATTATACTGTATGAGGGTCAGACTCTGAGTGGTTTACAGCACCCCATGCAGTGTTGTCCAGAGGTACTAAACCCATGTTGCCGGTTGGAGGCTGGGCTGAACCTGATAGAATAGCTTCCCACAATTCTGCAGTGCACCATGTTGCAGGTTGGACTAAGAAAATAGTATGCTACAATCCTGCTTTGTAGTTCAGTTTTAGCCCTGTTGTGGGTGGAGAGAGGGGAGGGGGGAGGGAGAGACTCCACTGTTGATATTGCTGGTCACAAGTGGTGCTGTGTCTGGCCAGGGGTGTATGAAGGGTGTGTGTGTGTGTGTGTGTGTGTGTGTGTGTGTGTGTGTGTGAGAGAGAGAGAGAGAGAGAGAGAGAGAGAGAGAGAGAGAGAGAGAGAGAGATGGAAAAGTTGGTTCCACAAGTGTTTCTTTTTACTTTTTTCTCCTGCCAGCAAATGGTTAAAGAACGGCAGCCTCTGATTGGCTGTGGTTCCAGGAGGGAGAGATTAAAAGGAGAGGCTTTGGAGGGAGATAGAGTTAGTTGGGGAGTTTAAGGTGGTTGAGTTGAGGTGGCTGAGGAGGGAGGTTGGAGAGGTTGGGAGTTAGGGAGATAGGATAGGAGTCAGGTTGGAATACAGAATGTTAAGGAGGGAGAGTTGGTTCCGGAGAAAACATCCACTCCGAGTGTACAGTCAAGTACTGAGTGTAGTGTCCTGCAGGAGTAAGAGGACCGGATCTTGCTGGGAGACTGAGGGTGAGACAGAAAAAGTAGGAGCTGAAAAAAATCAGTCTACTTAGGCCTCAAACTAGTCTGGAGGGGAGAGACTTCTGAGGAAAGAATAGACTCCCAAAACCCAGTGAAGGAAGGGTTGTGTGGTGAGCCCTAAAGACTATTACTGAAAGTATGGTACCTCAGGAGCTGGATTTGTTAAAGGGGTGGGTAGTGAAGGAAAGTACCGCATTGGAAAGGAACCAAACTATAAAGCTGAAACCTCTGAAAACGAATTGAAGTGAACTAGCATATTACAGTGGTACCTCGAGTTACAAACGCCTCAGGTTACAAACGCCTCAGGTTACAAACTCTGCTAACCTGGGAGAGTTACCTCGAGTTGAGAACTTTGCCCCAGGATGAGAACGGAAATTGTGTGCTGGCGGCACAGCGGCAGCAAGAGGCCCCATTAGCGAAAGCATGCCTCTAGTTAAGAACAGTTTCAGGTTAAGAACGGACCTCCAGAATGAAGTTCGTAACTACAGGTACCACTGTATTATTGAAGTAACCCAAGTTTCTCCACTTGTATTTTTACTACTTTGTTTTAAAAATAAATATTTATTCTTTATTTAAAGAACATCCGCTTGAGACTCCAACTTATTGGTTATCCCCCTCACAAAGATCCCTCACAGGATACTCTGGGATAGTTAGGTTTTGTTTTTAAGCCTTCGGGTAAAAGGTTGTTCAGTGAGGTGGGGGCAATATATTTAAGTGAAAGTGGGCACATTGGTGTGAGCGGTAACTGAAGTGCTAAGCCCGCCGCAGGGGGTGATCCGCCATCGGTACCATCCTGGGGGTGTGTGTGACAAGATCGCCTACTGCCTTCCCCCTTCCTGTAGAGTGGCCGAGGGCACGTGGCACCCATAGGGGGTGCCACTCAAGCGCCGTCTGTATGGGCACCGCGCGTGCCCCACCCCTTGGCGCCCTGCCCCGAGTGCCAGAGAGGCTTCCTCCGCCACCTTGTCTGGCTTCTGTTCCCAGTCAAAAAATTTCCCATATCCTTTGTGTTGCAGTAAAGGCCAATCTAATTAAACTGGTCCCTCAGACCACACACTACAAATTGAGGACTCAGTTGTATGCACCACTGACCTATGTTTAAACTGGTTGTACCTTAAATGTCCAAAAACAAATGGTAATTAAACTTTGCACATAAAGTGAGACCCGAGTTAGAGCATCCTGGCTTTGATGTCAATGTTTGCTTTTTCAGCTTTTTATCACTGGTTCAAGTGGCACATGTACACCAGGGATATACTGCAGTGAAAGTGGAAAGAATGCAGTTGTTTTCATTTAAACTCTCTATTCCTATTCTTTGGGGTTTTTGTGTGTGCAATGTATCTTCTTTTTTAATGTCTCTGAGGCATTCATTTGTGACAGCCACAGAAGCATGTACCCCCATACCCACAAGTGCAGGTAAATCTGCTGTAGTGATATATTTTAATTACAGATGGCGAATCAGAAGTAATTAATGTTTTTTGTTCAAAGGATAGTGCAGAAATTCAAAATATCATGCGATTTTAGGCTTTTGGAGTGCAGAGTTTGTGACATGTTGCTATGCAAGATAACACTATACCCTTGGTGTTAGATAAATTAATACAAAGAAAATGAACTTAATGGGGCTGGAAAGGGGGGGAAATGTGTGCCCCTCCCCTGTATATCACACAGATGGAATGATCATCCTGGGATTGTGATGGGGGACAGTAATTGCATTTTAATTACAATGCTGATGGCTTGTGCTTCCTACCAGATGGAAGGCCCTTCTAAAATAGCAACACAATAGCAACCCTCTGCTTATTTTCTCCTCTGATGCTGGCTAACATATACTGACACAGGACAAAAGCTATTATGTTATTATTTGATGAGAGAGACTGTCAAACTTCTAATACATTTCGTTTTGAAGCAAATATATTCTCAGCATAGATATTAAAAGGGCATTTATTCAATTTTCAGATTTTTTCTCTCTAAGAATTATGTATTGCTTTTATTAGCAGCATCCCAATTTAATTACACTAGTTCCAGGTTGGTAATTTTTTTTAGATGGCAAGATTGATGATGGGGACTGCCTTTTTGAATGGAAAAGTAGTTTAATGATTCCAGTATACTGAGCAAGGTGATTATACTGGCTCAGAATTTTAACAAATGCCAAGTTTACTCATATAGCTGTTGTTTTGGGTGGTTTCATGATGCCATTTAGTTTATGTTTTTTTCATAATAAATGTGTATTTATTTCCTACATTCCACATGTCTTTGTTTAACTAATTATTTGTATGTAGGAATGCACACTTTTTGAAGAGCCATGGTAAAGTAAGAGTGGCCTTTAGAAAAAGCATTATATTTCATTTAAGTCTCCAAACTGAAAAGTGGGAGTAATAATAACCCGGTTATCACAGATCATGTGAGGTTAAAAAAAGGTAGGGATTATGATTATTTGTCCTTTTTGGTAAGCTTTATTATCTACGTCTTCCTTCTGGGAACCTGTTATTTAGTCCAAAGTAGCCTTTCGTCACAGTCTCTTTACTTCTGAATTGCCTGTTCCTTAATTTCCCTAAGTTTCAGTTCTCTTTTCATTCAGGTGTGTGAGGTTTTAATCCTAGCAAACAACTTTTCTTAAGTAAAGCTAGACTAGTTTTGTTCCCTGAACATTGATCCAAGTGGGAGAAATTTGGATGCCACCACAACGGCTTTGCCAGTTGGTGCCAGAAGCTTCACAGCTGCAAATGCAATATCATAGAGATTTGGAGGTGGCAAGAAGAAGATATTTCACATGAAAGTTTGGTGTCCTAAAATAAGGCTTAGTACAATGTGGAAAGTAAGATATGATGTGGATTTATGTGTCTGCAAGCAAACTACTGTATGTGTGCATAACTGCGGATACTCTGGCGAAATTACCACCCAGTTCTTAGGAACAATGTCCAGGTGGACATACAACTTTTCCAACCATGCCACTACTGCACAACCTGCTTAGACGTCCTGGCATTGTGCTCTGTGCTTAGCTGTCTCAGCTACAGCAATGATTTTGTGCTTTCTGGATTCCATCAGGAGTGATAAAATCATGGCCTACCTAAATTTCTATATTATATACAAATTTGTTAGCTACGAACAGAAGAATATTGATTTTCCAGGAATGACCTTTCAGTCAAAATAAATTATAGTAGCAAGTACATTTATTTGCTTGTATACTTATTAGATTTGTATGTGGTTCAATAGTGTGATTCACACTAAGTAATATTATTGACATGAAAACAACACTTGTAGATTGAAACAAAAAAGCTAGCTTTTCAGTATTAGGATGGTACTTGACAGAAAGGTAAGAGTTAAGATTATTAAAGCAAATTAATGGGACACATGATTCACTGAACATTTCTCTAATCATTCATGTTCAAATAGTTGAAATGTTGAAAGATAGTCTGTTTATTTCATTGAATATTGAATATCTTGTTTGTGTAGAAAACCATTTATATCTTGATTCACTATGCATTGAAGAAAAATGTTTTAGGATTTATTGATTATTTTAAAAAGCACCAGCAAATTTCTAGGTAAATTTAGAGTATTGACTTTTCACAATAAAAATGCCAATTGCCCAATTAAAATAGAACTCATCCCTTTTGCAGTTTGTGCAGTTGAAGAAGGCATGAGTAGAATGAGTAGAATGCATATAAACTAAACATCACTATCTATATGCTCCTGAGGTTAACACAAACAGCCTTTCCCAGACAACTTATATATGTTAATGAATTTATTCAAGTAAAAACCGATGATAAAAAGAACAGATGACTCAATTGTTAAGAAAGCTTTTGGTTTTTTAAATTAAGTGTGCACAACATATGGCACAGACTTGCATGGTGGCCCACCAAGTGCTGGATAACCCTTGCCTGTGCCTGTGTCATAGTGTGGGTTGTCAGCACCCAGGGCAAGGCAAGTATTGTGCCCCTTCTGCGGCAACTCCCCCAACACCCAAACACAACCCTCACACATCCTTACACAGGCTTCCTCAAACTCTGCCCTCCAGATGTTTTGAGACTACAATTCCCATCATCCCTGACCACTGGTCCTGCTAGCTAGGAATCATGGGAGTTGTAGGCCAAAAACATCTGGAAGGCCGAGTTTGAGGAAGCCTGCTTACATATTGGGGTGGGGGGGGAGCCAGGCTCCCTTAAGGCTGCACACAAAGTTCTGGAGTTGTGGTGCTTCTCTGGCAAAAGTGCTGAAGGGCTTTTTCTAGCCACATTGCTGGGGGATGGCTGAAGGGTGGGGGGAGAGGAGGGGTTGGGGTGAGCAGCAGCCTGCCTCCACAAGAGGGTGAGAGAAGAGAAGAGGAAGTTAAAAAGGGGGAGTTTCCTTCTGTGCCACCTTATATGCCATGCGGGCGTCACCGCACAGCTTCATTTCTGCGGCAGAAGCAGGTCCCCGTGGCTAGGGTGGGGCAGAGGGGAAGGGAGAGAAGGAGGGTGTTGAGTGGCTTCTCTCTCCCCTCAACTCCTGCCCAGTCCATTAACTCCTCCCTCCAAAGGGAGTGAGGGAGCAACGGCTCCTACACCCCGCACCCCTTCAGCTAACTGAATGGGTGCCACAGCCTCTTCCATCTCTTAGGAATGGCAGTTTTGAGTGAGAGAAGCATAGCTTTAGCTCTCACCAGTCACTGCCACCGCCACCGGCTATTATCTCCCCCGCTCTCCTCCCCACTTTTATATAAGCATAAGGCAAGGAGAACAGAACGAAAGATGGGGAAACAAAATGAATTGGCTGCGGTGAGCGAGGGCACAACTCTCCATCATGAGCCCCTTCTTGCTCTGTTTCACCCCTGTTACAATCCTTCCTGCCTACCGCTCCCCAGTTTTGTTCTGTCCCCTATCTTTCTGAGCCTAACTGGCAGCTGCTTCCATTATAGTAGAACCTGCAGACCCTTGCTTAGAAGCACAAACCCAGGTCTAGGTCCCAGCCTTACTGCCCTGCCATTTGGGCTGATGGAGCCAGTGCTCTGCAGAACTGGCTGTGGGTGCTGCTGAGAAAATTTCTGAGGTGCAGCTGCAGTTTAGTGGCTTTGAGGGCTCAGGTGAGCGAGGAGCAGAAATTTTGCACCCCTAAGAATTATGCAACCACATCTGTGCCCCTCCCATGCTCTGCATGGAATGAGCAGTCTGCATAGAACAGAGCAAATACTAATGCCTTGCACACAATCATACTTATTGATATTAACAAAAAATAGTTCCTGGTTATCAAATTACCTGAAATTTTAGGTAATTGTGTTTGCTAATTGCTATTGGGGGATTCTTAGAGGCAGTAAATCAGAGGTGGATAACCTTTGTTCTATGAAATCAATCAAGGGCTGGAATCAATGCCAGAGTTGTTGATCAGCAAAGCTACTCTCCTCCCCCCTCTTCATTTTCTTTTTTTTATAATAAAGTTTTATTAATTTTCCAATATTATCCAATATTACCACAGTTTTGCCAATTATACAGATTCCAATTAATATCAAAATAATTCCAATTATTTCCAAATTTATACAATTTAATCAAATTGGTTTCCTGTGCTCCTTGATCAATGTTTTTGTCCAGTTCTTATATTGCTGCAGCACATTTTTTTATTAATATCTAATTACCTTTCAGTTGGTATATTAATCATTAAGATAACAGCTGCATTTTAAGTGATTACTATTTGTGCTGATACCTCATCTAACTTTCAATAGGATTTCAAATGAGGTGCTCTAATTACCGTATTTTCCTTTTCTCTGCGTGTGTCAGTCTGAAAATGTCCAATTATCAAGTCCTTGGCCTTTGTTTGCTGTCCCATTCTTGAAATTCCTCCAGTTGATGTTGTCTCTCAGCTTAGGGCCGAGAGGTGGGGCTATAATCCTGGAGAATTCTCAAAATATCTCATTAGCTCCCTCCCATCATGCTCTCATCTTGCTTGGTGTTTCCGGACAACAACATATGTCATCAGTCCACTCTTTCTCACTACTCCTTCAACATCTAGAAATTTCCACAGCCCAAGAAAGTGGGATCCAGCTTCCAATGCATGGGATATTGGAGTACTTTCATTTTAATTAACCACCAATTATCAGGAGAACCTCTGCTTCTTAATGGTGATGTGCTTTTACACCCAGTGCCTTCCTGATCTCCACATTCAGTGCCGGGTACTGAGACGGACTGCAAGTGAAGCCTGTTCCTCCTTTCCCTGGGAGGAATTTCCAAGAATGATTTACCCTCTATTATTCTTGTTTTTCTCTGCCTTTGATCCCTGCAATGCCGTGGGGGCTGCCTCCACTAAGGCAGATAGGAACTGAAACCCTCATCTCCCACATTCTTCAACCCTCATTGCTCTGTGAGGTATTTTTTGCCTTCCCTCTTTCTACAGGTTCCTTAACATTCCTCTGCATTGTCAAGATCATGGCCACTGGTCCCATCACCTCCTGCCAAATAGAAGGGGAAGAAATGGAGGCAGTGAGAGATTTTACTTTCTTGGGCTCCTTGATCACTGCAGATGGTGACAGCAGTCACGAAATTAAAAGACGCCTGCTTCTTGGGAGAAAAGCAATGACAAACCTAGACAGCATCTTAAAAAGCAGAGACATCACCTTGCCTACAAAGGTCCATATAGTTAAAGCTATGGTTTTCCCAGTAGTGATGTATGGAAGTGAGAGCTAGACCATAAAGAAGGCTGATCGCCGAAGAATTGATGCTTTTGAATTATGGTGCTGGAGGAGACTCTTGAGAGTCCCATGGACTGCAAGAAGATCAAACCTATCCATTCTTAAGGAAATCAGCCCTGAGTGCTCACTGGAAGGACAGATCGTGAAGCTGAGGCTCCAATACTTTGGCCACCTCATGAGAAGAGAAGACTCCCTGGAAAAGACCCTGATCTTGGGAAAGATTGAGGGCACTAGGAGAAGGGGATGACAGAGGACGAGATGGTTGGACAGTGTTCTCGAAGCTACGAACATGAGTTTGACCAGACTGCGGGAGGCAGTGGAAGACAGGAGTGCCTGGAATGCTCTGGTCCACGAAGAGTCGGACACGACTAAACAACAACAACAAAGTTGTGAATGTTAATTCATTATCTTTCTTTTCAAACTGTACATTGTAAGGAATGTTTGGAGAAGTTTCCATAGTACAATGAAAATAAATATTTTAAGGAGAAGGGAATTTTTTCCATTATTAGCATAATTTTTTTTTTTATGTAGCCCCTGATAACCTGAATCATCAGCAATAGTTTATTTAGGCTATAATTCTGTATTATGCTTTGTTAAGAGTACACTCTTTACACAGGTTTTTTTAGACTGTAGTATATGTGCACACATATGGACAAGCAGGTATGTTTAACAGTTTACTGAATTGAAAAAAAACTGTGATTCAGACATCAATGATTACATAAAGCTGTGAAAAGACTAGAGGACAATGTAAGCAGAATAATATTCTTGGTAGGCTTGTATTTCCAAGCAGACATATAACATATTTGGAATTTTGACTTCCTGGGGATTTAAAAAGGCCTTTATTTTATTTTATTTTCTAGTCACGTTTCTTACACTATGGAACCAAGTCTACCTTGTGCTTCTGAGCAGGCAGGGGAAGCAATCTCAAAGGCTTGCATTCACCATTAACTCTCATAGCCATTGCAGATATTAAATGTAGAAAATTCAGATTTTCCTTTATTAGGATATAGCTACACTTCTTCATTGGTGAAATTACGTAAAAAATTCCTATACTTTTTTAAAGAACAGATTTCCATCTCTTGAGTAAGTTTTTAAAATACCCCGCTTCTGTGCATTGCTTAACACCACATAATAATGGCTTTCTTTCTTTGTTGAGTATAATTTGTTTCTTCCATACTTTATGAAATCTTGAGACAAATAGGAAAATGATGGGAAACAGTAAAGATACACTTGCAGTAAACTGATGTGTATTGTGACACCTAAAATATTTTGTTTTACAGTAGGTTGGATTTTTTTATTGTAAATAACATTAATATAATAAATTTGAAAGGGTATAAATCTAAAGAATAAGCAAATAGTAAAATACATCTAAGGGAATGGGGAAATGGATACATTTATATTGACTAGAGATATCTGATATCCTAAAATGATTTTAATTGGGCTGTCTGCACTACGTCATGTGCCACATAACACCCATTTCGCATTTGGCAGCACCTACACTTTGGAACTCCCTTCCTATTGATATCCAGCAGGTGCTTTCACTGTACTTTTTGGTACCGGCTAAAAACATTATTGTATAGAAGACAAGCCTACCCAGATGCTTAGTATTTTCAATCAAGCGATGTATAATTTTTATGAAATAAATAAATAATATAAAGTTATGCTGAGTTCACTGATGCCATGAGCTACAGAAATAAAGCATGTAAAAAAATTCAAATTGGCACACTATCATATGCATTCTTGACAAAATTGCACCTTCTTCACAGTACCACTGCCTTTAGCCATGCCTTTTCTTTTTGAATCTCTCTCTATATATCTGCATTTAAACACTTTAAATGGTTGGCATCCTTTCTCTAAGAATAATCTCCTCCCAGGTTTAATGGAAAGGCCCTATTACCTCCATCTGCTGGCAACAGTATGATTATATTTCATTCACAGCCTTTCCTAGAGCCTTGTAGCTTTCACAACCTGCTATAAACTCTCCAACACTGAGCCTCAGAGATTCTTGTCCTGAATGTCCCTAAAGACAAATTTGTAGCACCCAAATCGCTAAACCTATGAAAGACAGGCCCTCTGTCTTCCATATACGGCAAACAATCCCATGGAACATAAACAATTATTTAGAGTAAATTCTCCTTACCCTGTACAAGCCACTCCAAGGAGCACAATGCTTCCTCAAAACTGAACAGACTAACTTTTCTCTGCTGGCCTTTCAGTTTAGAAAATAAAAAATCCTCCAGTTGTGAACAAAAGAAGAGTATCGTCCTACCTGTAGACCCTATCTCCCACTGTCTTTCTTTTTCACCCAAGTCTGTTTAACACAGCTTTTAATATTCAAACAGGACAGTGACACCACCAGAAAAATGTTCATCTGTCCAGATACTTCCTGGCCAGAATAATCTGAAGTATATTTGCATTCTACATTTGTCACAGAATTGTTTACATTCAGTTATAAATTTCTGTTGCTAGCTATTTCAGCTAGGAGGAACCCAGATTGTTGAAAAGATGCCATTTTGTGTTTGCCTGGCTGTGAACTAGAGCAGTCATAATTTTAGTTGTAAAAAGGACAAATTGGTGCTAAAAAGCATTGAGAGATAATAAACATTAGCTCTACAATTCTGTGTTGCTGTCATATTCTTAGAAATTGGTTATAGTTTGAAAATGCAGAACAAACTGATATGAATAAATAGTAGATACTAATCATTCATATACATGATGCATCTCATATTGCAGATACATTTTAAATATTCGGCTCTTTCATTCTGTGAGCAGAGTGGGTGGGAAGAAAGACAAAGTTTGTGTTGCTTCAAGTAGATTTCATAAAATGTCACATTTCAAATATATCAAACTGAAAAATATGTCACCAGTGGAAATAGAGGTAGCTGATTCTAAAGAGCTCCTTATAAATCATAGGACTGGAAAGAATCAACAGCAATCTGTTCTAGATAAAGGTATACCAAAAATGGCTCCCAGTTTTGCAGTCTATTCCTCACACAACATGGGTGGTGGTGGCATTTTTTCCACATAGACTTTTGTATGGAAGGAAAATAGGAAGGGGAGACTTTAATATCAGTTCATACACAGATGGCTTAGCACTATTTATGCATGGTGCCAATACCTCATGTGGAAGCTTATTCATATATAGCATGAGGAACATGGCGAAGCACACCCCTGCACCCACAGCCAAACTGAGCAGGATTGCATTGTTCACTTACCAGCTGGTGAATGGAGGGTTCAGTCCTGCAGGGTTCTGCTTCACCAATGCATGTGAGGAGCAAACTAGTGAAGCAGCTCCCTACAATAAGCTGTTGAGCAGAGTGTTCAGTCCTGCTCAGTTTGACGGTGTGTGCAGTTCCCCTGCCAGAAAAGCCCTCTTGTAAACAGTTTCATGCTGTTCTTTCTGCAGACTCCATGTGTCTCTGTTCCTTCCTGCATTGCCCTGCCTGGTTGCTTGATCAGGGGCAATCTGGTGAGGTACCCAAATAATATTTACATTGAAAAATTAAGTACCTTCATTATGTATTGGTGCAATAAATGGCAAGAACATGTAGAACTATATACACTTTTAAGAATACTGAAAACAAAAGAGGACAACAAATCTGTATTATGAAAATACCATAAATATATCTTTTGAAAACAATATTAATTGTAGCACATAATTGATCACATCACCTGATTAATCTGTGGCGTGTGTTTGCATTACCAGCACTGCTGGAAACTTTGACACAAATATAGATGAACAAATTGGGATGCTAAAAGAAGAAAACAAATGAGTAATTTTAGATCAAAACTGATGCATTTGAGAAAGAGAACAAACAGACAGAACAAATATTCTGCAAAAATGAATTGATCTCTCCAATATCACCACTAGGATGGAAGCCAGCAATAACATTGATTTGTTTAATCTGGTCAGTCCCCTGTTATTCAGGATGAACTAGTTTTATTTCAGTGCATATAGTTATTATTATTTCATGAGTTGTTCGTAATGTTTCAGACTGTGCAGAGACCATGGAATCAAGAACAATAGCTATGATTATGACCGTTAAGCTTTTCCTTTTTATTATATCCTTTTTCATTTTATTATTGTACTTTGACAGAGTTCCATTTCAGTGATCTCACCTGTAACAATGGACTTTCTTCACTGGGTTTCAAAATACGGAGAAAGATCATGGGTGAAAAATTACTGTGGCAAAGCTGTAGTAGTGGCTTGTAAAATAGTAAAAAAAATTGCCAGTGGTTCACAGTCCAGATGTTTTGATTGTAACAAGGTTATGCACATGAATTCATCAATTGTAAAGTTTGTTAAATTCTCATTAAATTGTGGCATACTTTTCTGTCAAGGCTGATACAAAAAAATCCTATTATATGCCTAGTTATATAAATAAAAAATACAAATAAAACTGGTGTAATCACTATATAATAAAGGAGGGGGAAGAAGGAAGTTATGAGGCAAGGCCCAGCAGCTCTGCATGGATTCATGTGTCTTGCCTTCCTCATTCTCCACTCGTGAGCCTTTGAGAGGTGAAAGGCATGCTTTCACTCAATTTTCATGCCTCTCTGTGAAAAACTTGATATTCAATAAGTGCTACAGTAGGGACTGATCATTGCTCTCTTTGCACATGTACAATCCAATAAATGGAATCCCCCAGGCAAGCGCTCAAGGAGTAACATTTACAGGTAAGTGGAATCCTGCTTATTACATTACAAGGAAGAGTATTTTATCTGTCTGTTTGGACAGTTTGAGTTCCATAAATAAAAGGGGCCTGCTTCACAAAAAGAATGCATTTTTATTGCATTCTAAATGCCAGATCCAAAGTTCATTTTTGTTTGCAAATCTTGATTCTAGGCATATTGTTCCTTGTGTAATATACTGTGATGAGAGCCATATGCCTGTTCAGCACAGATGCAGAGGTAGACCAAAATGTTTTTTTAAGAGACATAAACGCTATAACAACTTACAACTTACAACTTACAAACCAATTCTTAAGACATTTAGTCAAAAAGAAACTCCATTGCGTTCACTCTCTCTGTATATTTCACATTTCTGCAACTATTTTAGATGAACTATTTTCATCTGGCAATACCTGTATTCAGAACACCTTCTTCACATTCATTAATGGCATAAATGGGAAGTAAAATACACATTTTTGCCCTGCTTTACATGTTAATAGTGTGTCATCACATAATTCTTGCAATAGGAATACAGAGATGGGATGGCTTGAACTTTCAGCTAACATTAAAACATGTTTATATTTCCAGTTATCATACATTGTGCAAATTCAGCAGAATATTTTTTTAGCTACCAAGTCAATAGGCAGTCTAATAGTAATAGTAATAATAACAACAACAACAGCTACAATAGCTGCAATAAGTGTCACATTTTGGTTAGTGTGTCTTCATTTATTTTAGATTAGCATTTTACCTTTCAGTTTGCAATTCTGTATGTTTACTTGAGTATAAGTACCACTGAAATAAGTGGAATTACTTTTGAGTAAATGAGGATCAGGCTACATGCATGTGAATGTAATTCCCATTCTATCAAAAATGTTCTGTATTAGTTTTTAAGAAAATAATTATTATTTTTATGAGAGCTCCCACAGATAATCTGCTCTCGTCTGTGCTTTGCTGTAGAAGCATTAGATATTTGTTAGGAGAACAACAGAGAGCCACATAAGGCTGCATGTATGTTGCAGAAGGTAGAATGTTTGTTCATTTGTTAAACAAAGCAATGCCTTTCCTGCCAGATGAACTATAATGCGCACTCCCAGATTATTATTTTTAAAAATTACTTTTCTAGCATTTGTAAATCTAGTATATGAAACAAAATGTATCCTCCCTATTTGCTTTGCAACAAACTAGCTTGTACCAGCCTTTGAGTGTTTTTGCCATTAAGTGAAGTTTACTATACAGTATAGCTAAAGACTGCAGAAAGCTGAAAACAAGCACTTTTGCATTTCCCCCCTAGAGGCAGCAAATTGTTTCTGACATGGGGCTGTCGAGTGATTAGTCAAAGAATCTGGCTGCAGCTGTATCAGGGATGTTCTCCTGTCTTGTTGACACTTTGTGTTGCCTCAGGCTGGAGATTCTTTGCAGCTTTTCCATCATCTCCCACACTTCATTTAGGGAGGAAGCACTCAATTATTTCTGCTTTGTGCTTAGCATCTCCAGTCTCCATGTCTATTAACTCCTGGTGACAGCAGGAGCAATTCTAAGCAGTGACTGCATGGTTAGTTGCTGCAAAAGGAGTTGAAAATGTATTTTGCACTGCCATGTGAAAACAACTTAAGAACAACATACCCTCTTGGCTTTTGCTCATTAGACATATACTTTCTCTGGGATATACAGGTGAAACTCGGAAAATTAGAATACATAGCTGCCAAGTTATCCCTTTTTTAAGGGATTTTCCCTTATGCTGAATAGGCTTCCTCGCGTGAAAAGGGAAAACTTGGCAGCTATGTTAGAATATTGTCGAAAAGTGCATTTGTTTCAGTAATGCAACTGAAAAGGTGAAACCAATATATGAGATAGATGCATGACATGCAAAGCAAGATATGTCAGGCCTTTATTTGTTGTAATTGTAATTATTTGTCATTAGGCGGGTCAATTATAAATGGAATGTAATTAATGAAATGTAATAGCGATGTTTATTTTTGTTTATTTTTGTATTATTGTAACTACGGTATTTGTTTTATTACTGTGCAATTTCCAAAAGAAAGCATTTGTAAAAAATTAAAAGAAAAATAAAATATGAAAAGTTGCATTACTGAAATAAATGCACTTTTCGACGATATTCTAATTTTCCGAGTTTCACCTGTACTACCACTGAGGCTAACTTCATAATAAGGAAATACTATTGCCACTGAAACTTAATTTTCATCGTTTTTGTTAAATTCTATTCCAATCAAACCAATTTAAGTTAACTCGTTTCAACACATTTCACATGAAATTTCATAGAACTGGTAAGGATTTTGAAGGTCAACTAGTGCAATGTCCTGCTTGATGCAGGACCTGCAATACAATGTGCAACTGTATACACAGTTGTGCAAATGTCCACCCAGCTCTGGAAAAAGGATTGCCCACCATATCCTGGAACTGTTTGCATATTAGTTGACTTGGCTTGGCAAGGAATGGGAGATTCTGATTCAAATTCCTGGTCATCTAACGGAGTAATTTTGGAAATGTCAGTATCTCTTTTTAATACCACATATATAGCAATGGGAATAACTAGATAAATTTGTGGGGCGTAGACTGTAACAAGTGGAGACCTATGAAATTGGCTGGAAGTCTGTAAGGCTGAAGAAAGACAGCTCTTATATTTATACTTCCTAAATATTGGGCACCATGTCCTTCAGACAGTTCTAATGAGAGGATTTGGAGCGGAAATAATCAATCTGGTTTAATCTGAAAACATATTTCGAACCCCGCCTTTCTGCGGTTACTTATGCTATATCTTTTACCAGTTCAAGCCTATATTCTAATTTTCCTTTTATATTCCCTTTAATTTATTTATACTGCACTTTTAATGTCAATCCTGCTAATGATTTGTTTACAATAATTCTTTAAATAGTCCATGTTTTCCCCCCATTCTATATTAAACCATCTTTCTTCTTGATTTCTTTTTCTTCCAGTAAGTTTCACCATTTCTGCGTACTCTATCAGTTTTAGTTGCTAGTGCTTAGTTATAACTGCTTCTTCTTTCTATTTCTGGACAGATATCAATTGGGGAGCAGTAGTAGCATACATAAACAATGTTTTCCTAATAGAAAACCTTCTGTTTTATTAACAAAAGTTATCTTCAACATTTTATCCAACTCATAAATCATTTCCCATAATGCTTTTGTTACCCTACTACATGGCCACCACATATGGAAAAAGGTATCCTTCTCTTTACATTTCCAGCAGGTATCTGATTCTGACTTAAACCTAATTTAGTAGGTGTCAGATACCGTCTATAGAACATTTTCATATAGTTTTCTTTTATCGCATAACATGCTGTCAATTTCAAATCCACATTCCGCAATCGTTCCCACACAGCCATTTCAGTATTACTGTATGTCCTATTGCCCAGTGTGTCATTGATGATTTCACCTGTTCGTCTTTTGTTTGCCAGTCCAATAACATCTTACACATTTTAAGCATTACTTTTTGATTATTCTCTAGCAGGTCTCTGTCTAGCTGAGAGATTGATTCCTAAAGCCATTCTTTTTAAACAAATTAAATAGCTTATTAAACTGATAACATAGTAAACAACTTGTTACTGTTTCTGCTACCTCCTCAAACCTCTTTAATCTCACACTCCACCCCTGTTAACAAATCTCTATATGTTGCCCAATCACCTCTCATATTTCTTTTTTTCAACGATATTGTTTCTATGAGTTAAATCCATAATGGTATTCTCCTTTCCAATAAGTTTTTGTATTTATCCCACACTATCCAGGTGGCGCTGTGGTTAAACCACTGAGCCTAGGGCTTGCTGATCAGAAGGTCGGCGGTTCGAATCCCTGTGACGGGGTGAGCTCCCGTTGCTTGGTCCCAGCTCCTGCCAACCTAGCAGTTCGAAAGCATGTAAAAATGCAAGTAGATAAATAGGAACTGCTACAGCGGGAAGGTAAACGGCGTTTCCATGTGCTGCTCTGGTTTGCCAGAAGCGGCTTTGTCATGCTGGCCACATGACCTGGAAGCTATACGCCGGCTCCCTTGGCCAATAATGTGAGATGAGCGCACAACCCCAGAGTCGGTCACGACTGGACCTAATGGTCAGGGGTCCCTTTACCTTTTTTTATATTCCCACCTCATGATTTGTGCGCTCATGATTTATGAAACCTTTATGCATTCCAGTTTTCCCATACCACAGATATGTATGCCAGCCAAATTTGTTATTGTGTCCCCTAGATGTAAGGCCTGTGTATTTTTCAATGTTAACCACTCATTTAACCAGCAATGATGCTGCCTCATAGTATAATCTTTAATCTGGCAGGGAGAATCCACCTCTTTCTTTAACATCTATTAAAATTTTATATTTTATCCTTGGCTTCTTCCCCTGCCAGATAAACCTAGAAATGTCCTTTCGCCACTCTTTGAAGCGCCCTACATTGCCGTTCACCGGAGCTGTTGGGAATAAGAAAAGCATCTTTGGTAATACATTTTTATGACTGACATCCTTCCCATTGATGAAAGTTTCATCCTTCCCCATATTTCAAGATTTTTCTTAATTTCTCTTAATTTCTCTACAAGTTGTCTTGAAATAAGTTAATATTTCTTGCTGTTAACCATATTCCTAGGTATTTAACCTTTTTCTCTACCATTAGTTCAGTACTTATCTGTAAATCATTCTTTACATTAGCTTTCTCATTTTTCACCAACATTTTAGTTTAACTCTTTTTTATTCTGAAACCTGCTACTTCTCCAAATTTCTTAATATCTTCCAGTGCCTTTGGGATAGAGTCCAATGGTTCCTCTGCAGATTGCATCATGTAATCTGCAAGAGCCTTCAGCAAGCTTAGGTGCAAAGTAGCTGCCTGTCATCCCCCCCCCCCCCCGATCTCTTGGTGCAGCCTCTTCCAACTAGTGTGCATGTAGTTCTGGCTCCAACAGCCTCAGGCACACTTATCCTGTGGTGACATCACACCCCCTGTTACCCTGGCATCCGCCTCCTCCACGCCGTGATCCTGTTTGGCTTATGGCTCCCATTATCAAACCAAGACATCATAAGCCTTTCCGAGCCATCACCTGGATGAACTTATGAGGAAGCTGGTTGGCGTTATTTCCAGCCCTTGCTAAATTCATGAATTTAAGAGTTCAAATTATGGCCCTTCACTGAATGTAGAGATTATGGGGGGGGGGTCTGCCCCCAACTCATAACCAGTGCTATTTTTCTAGAAAAATGAACACCTCCCTTGTTCTCTTATAATAGCAATGGCACCCATCTGAGAGGTGCCGGAACTGAGTTCCAGTGAGTTCTGGCTGAAAAAAAGCCCTGCTTATAGCAATATAATATGCATGTGCTGTAAGTGTGGTTCGTGAAAGGATGCACTGAAAGCAGGAAAATTATATGGATCACTGACAGAAGGAACCACAATATCCAACCTGGTTTATTTAAAATTTAGGCAACATTTCTGCTGTTGAAATAAAAACAGTGGTTCTGTTGTGGATAACCAGAAAGTGCTTCTTCACCCCAAAGGTCTTTATGAACTTTAATGTGCTTTGACAATGTTGCTGGCTTTAAAGCACTACCTACTATCCTGTCAAAGGAAAAGGAGGAGTTCACATATGAGTATCTTCCAGAACAAAGCACTATATTCCTCATGCTTTGGATCAGTTAAATTTTCTTACACCTTTTCTTTGTATAAATAAAACATTTCAGATGTTCAATTAAGATAAGTACCCTTGATTTAAAACCTCAGCCAGTTATGTGCTATAATTATTCAGAGCACTGTGTGTGATATTTCTCACAGTTACTTTCCTTTTGTGCTCCAAGTGAAATTACTGGTAATTTCTGGTTTCCCATTTATTAACAGGACAAAAGCATGGCTTTGCAAAGCTGCCTTATAAAGAGACTAATGCTTTTACTTATTAACAACCACCTCCTGTTGAGTCCTCTGTTTGAGAATTGGAAAAAAGCACAAGACTTGTATATCATTCATGTGATAAGCAGCACAAATGGGAAACGGTAGTATTTTGGTAGCCCATTCTGCATTAAATCTGAGCAATTCACAAATAGTGCATTTGCATAAAGATTGACTGATATTTTACTTTTTAAAAAAAGGAAACATAATTTGCCACATGAGGCTTTATTGATACAATTTCTTGCACTGGAACTAAAAACCAGTAGAGGTTATTGCTGTCTCTAAAGTGTTGCAGAAATACACATTATGATTTCAAGATATACATTTATGTAATAAAAGAGAGTGATATTGCTGGCCCCATGAAGTCCAAATCACCTGGATAGCCATTACAATGATTGTTTGGATTAAATGTGCTGCCTTTTATCTGGGGTAGGGTAGGAAGAGAATTGCTGGATATCCAGCTCCCATAACCAGCAAGGAAAATTTAATTTAAAGTGCGGTAGCAGGGTATTGCATCATACCATATACAAAGCAAACAAATAATAATAATAATAATAATAATAATAATAATAATAATAATAATAATATATGTGTGTGTGGGGGGGTATGTACTTAATAGAAGAGTTTGAAATCAGAGAACTTGTAGATACACAAATAAGATTTTTATTTCCTCTCATATCCTGCCTTTTGGCTCAGGGAGGCCCTCAAGGTGGTATTCAGATGTAAAGTAGTGTCATGTCTAATACAAGCAACACCAATAATTCACTGTCCACTGTTCCCTTGTTAGTAAATTGTTCCCAACTGTCAAGTACATGCTGTGCTAATTAAATGAAGTATCTTCTTTCTTTCTTTTTGCATTTCATGCAAATTCTCAAGTTTACCTCACTTAGAAGGCAGGAGCATCTTGCCAAAAAATATAGTTTGAAATGCCACCATTTAGAACAGTGTTTAAGCTCTAGCCTTGCAGTGGGATAATTAACTTGATCACCGATGTTACAGAAACTCATGCCTATGTTATTGTGTTCTGTAATGGCACTCAGGTCCATGCCTACACCCTTTTGTGGAGGTCTAGTGGAGTCTTCCTATTTTTAATCATATGCATATTGGTCCACCTCCTGCCAACCTAGCAGTTCGAAAGCATGTCAAAGTGCAAGTAGATAAATAGGTACCGCTCCGGTGGGAAGGTAAACCGCGTTTTCCCATGCGCTGCTCTGGTTTGCCAGAAGCGGCTTAGTCATGCTGGCCACATGACCCAGAAAAACTGTCTGCAGACAAACGTCGGCTCCCTAGGCCAGTAAAGCAAGATGAGCGCCGCAACCCCAGAGGCGTTCGCGACTGAACTTAACTGTCAGGGGTCCTATATCTTTTTAAAAATCGGTCCACAGTATAAAACATCTGCAGGGAAGAAGAAGTGTGCATGCCTAAGCCTTTTCAGCAATATTCATAATAAGGGTGGTTCTGCAACACAATATTCCTCTGTACCTCCATCCCCATGTTTTATAAGGCTGCAACTGGGATAAGGTAGTCCTTTCCCTGATAGAAATGGATGGCTTGAGCTGTAGGTGCTGCCATAGGATTTGGGTTGTGATGGCCCATTCAGAATCTGAGGGCTGTCACCAGAGTCTTCAGTGCCTCTTTAGCCTTCAGACAGTAGTGTAGCAAGCGGGGTGTGTGTGTGTGTGTGTGTGAGGCTGCCACCCCAGCACGCTGTTCCCCAAAGCAGCACGGTCTGGGGCTGGTCTTCCAGCTCACCAAACTGCAAAATTTGCAGTGCTCAGAAGCGTGTTTGTTATTTTGGCTAGGTAGCTGGGTAGTTAGAACGTTTGTAGAGAACACTGGAGCATGTTAGATTAAATAATATGGAGTATGAGGAAGCTGAAGTGGACATTAGTATTGTTGACCCAGAAATAAACATTGTAACGGTGAATGAAGAGTCCCCTCCAGGAATGCTGGAATAGAGGAGGGTAGACTCCACCTGTGTAATGGCCAGAGAGGAAGCCGTGCACATCTGGACAGTGACTCAGAGGCAGAAAGAGAGGACTGTTTAGCGGGAGGTGCCGGGGGACTCAGCCAGAGTAGAGGGCAGAGAGATGAAGAGGATTGGAGGCAGTGGCTAAAAACTTTCATGTCAGCCTATCAGTTAATTAAGGACAGACTATCAGCTCCGTCAGACTGTAAATCTGGAGAGGACTGGGAGAGGAAAAAATATCCCTGAATTTCATGCTGGAGAAGATGTTTGTGCATATTTGAATCGCTTTGAAGTGGCTTGTGAAAGATACAAGGTGCCTGAAAGGGAGTACAACCAGATCCTTCACTTGCATTTGTCAGGAGAGCTTGTGGAAGTTCTGGGTGAGTTACCCCGAGAGGATGCACAGAACTATCACAAGTTTAAGCAGTTGGCGTTGCATCGATTTGCTTTAGTCAAAGACCAACTTAAGTTCAAACTTTGAAGAGCATTCCCTAAGCAAAAAGAACCTCTTACTATTACCTATAAGGCAAGGATTAGAAAGACAGTGAATTTATGGGGACATACAGCTGGTGTAACAACTCTAGCTGAATTTCATGATTTGATAGTTAGAACAATTCTGTCAATCACTCCCAGAGGAGGTGGGTGAGTTAGTCCAGGCTTGAAACCCCCATTTAGAGGAATTGGCCACTTTTACTGAGCAGATTATGGCCAAAAGGAGCAGAGAATGCAAGTCTTGTTTTAGTAAACCCACAAGTGAAAGTTATATTCCTCAAAAGGACAATCTGGGAGCTAAGCTAAAAAACTGCTTAGATGAGACCTGCTCTAGGAGCAGAGTTGGAAACTCTTTTCGGGGGGATGAAAGGTTTTTGGCCAGTTCTTCTTCAGGTCCAGTGTGTATTGCCGTCAGATCAATCATATAAAGAGAGACTGCCTTAAATTACAGCAGTGTAACTCATCAACGGAGGTGGTATAGCTCAGAGTCCTGTTAATTCCCCAGGCAGCTTCGAAAGCTAGGAAGATGACTATTGAAGAGAAGAGCCTAATAATATGGTGATGACAAAAATTACTGGACAGTCCCATATACCTGTAGAGAACTGTGCTGACTTGACATGTGCATTGCATGCAAGATAGACACAAAGTAAAGGGAAAGTAGTATGATGAGATAGCCAGATCTATGTGTTCCAGGGGTCATTCAAAGTTTTACTGTAAGGACATTTGTAAACTTGATTTAAGAGACTTTCACATGAACAAATGGGAAATTCTGGCACGTAGAAGGGACATCTGGTGTTACAGGCTCTAGGCTGGCAGACAAACGTATGATGAGAAATGAGTTCGTACAGCTCCACAAAAACTATGAGCATAAGAAGTAGAATGCTTTTGAACTTCCTAGTGAAGTTTATAAATACCATACTATAGCAGTTCCTGCACATCCAACATTAACTCTTTCAGCCACACATGGAAATATGATACAAAAACCATCCAAGGATGGTTGCCTTACATACCCGCCCCAGAGTGCCTGCATCATCTATGCAGTCTTAAAAACTGGACACTTACTGTGCAATCATATGCATGTTTATTCAAAAGCAAATACTATTTAGTTCCATGAAAATCATTCCCAATTAAGTGTGTTTAATGCTACAGGTTCCCAAGTTTCCCAAGTTTAAATTTACTTTGACCCTCATTTATGTCTATAGCTTTGTAGTGTGTACCTCCCCAATCTGTTCTCAATTAGCCTGCTTCCACCATATAGCCATCCTATTTTTACCATATACTACGACTTCTAATGTGAATTAATATGTGCTTCTATGAATCGCATATGGAGGGTAAGGCTTCCATTGGCTATTTGTCATAATGACTGTGTTCTGGCTCTATCATCGGGGCAGTATATTTCTGAATAACAGTTGCTGGGAATCATAAGTGGGGAGAGTGCAGTTGCACTTAGCTTCTGCTTGTGTGCTTCCCATAGCCATCTGATTGACAAGTACTACCACCTTATTGTATGCTTGTGAAACATGGACCACTTACAAACACCATCTTCAACTCCTTGAAAGATTACATGGTAGACTCCACTGTGGGAGCAGGGCTGGGGCAGGGGAGTGCTAGAGTTCTGTCTAGTTGCATGGGATCAGTTCCAATCTGTTACCTCCGAGGATGTGGACAGGCTGCTTGGACGAGTGAATCCAAACACTTGTCTCCTTGATCCTTGCCCATCCTCGCTTATAAAAGCTAGCCAGGAAGGGCTGGGCAATGGGATTCGCGGGTTGGTGAATGGTTCTCTCTGTGAGGGAGCCTTCTCAGACCCGCTGAAAGAGGTGGTTATTAAACCGCTTCTTAAAAAACCATCTTTAGATGCGGCCAATATGGCCAACTATCGCCCAGTCTCAAATCTTCCATTCTTGGGCCAAGGTGATTGGATCCCTTCCAGTTGGGATTCAGGCCTCATCATGGGACTGAAACTGCCTTGGTCGCACTGGTTGATGATCTCCGGTGGGCTAGGGACAAAGGTGAGAGCTGTTTCCTAGTCCTGCTGGATCTCTCAGCGGCTTTTGACACCATCAACCATAACATCCTTCTGGACCGTCTAGAGGGGTTGGGGGCTGGGGGCACTGACATACAGTGGTTCCGCTCCTTCCTCCTGGGTCGTGTCCAGAAAGTGGTGGTGGGGGATGAGTGTTCAGACCCCTGGGCTCTCACTTGTGGGGTGCCTCAGGGTTCTGTCCTGTCCCCCATGCTTTTTAACATCTACATGTAGCCACTGGGAGAGATCACCAGGGGGTGTGGGCTGGGTGTTCATCAGTCTGCGGATGATACCCAACTCTACCTCTCTTTCAAATCAGAACCAGTGAAGGCAGTGAAGGTCCTGTGTGAGTGCCTGGAGGAGGTTGGAGGATGGATGGCGGCTAACAGATTGGGGTTGAATCCTGACAAGACAGAAGTACTGTTTGTGGGGGACAGGAGGCGGGCAGGTCACTTATGGACTCACTGTTAAAACTGTGTTCATGTAAGACGATCTTACTTGGCAACGAGTGATCGCCAAAGGAGGAGGAGGATTGGCCACTGGGAAAGCAGGTTGTTGGACTTGGTGGGCCTTTGGTCTGGCACAGCACGGCTTTTTTATGTTCTTATGAAAATGTGCCATGAAAATTATGCCTTAAATATGTGATAAAATGTTTTGTTTTAAAAACTTCCTCTTTGGAGAGCACTATCTTTTTCTTAAAAGCCTAATAACTAATGAAACTGAAAACTATTGGGAGATTATTATTTTCTTGAGATTTCTGCAGAAGAATATTGTAGCTTTAATTTCTTAATATAAATGGTGCAGACTATAAATAGATGAATATTAATTAGTATTATACCACCCTAAATACTTCTATGGTATTGGAGATTTTATTAAAGGAGATATTTTTAGAGAAAAGGCAAAGTAACAAAGCTTCTTTAACAAATTATCCTTGGGAGATTGCTAGAGTTTTAATCGGTTTCTTCTACTTAAACTCATTTTCCCAGCATGATGTACACTATCTGTGGTAGCCTTTTATAAGAAATTCACACTATGATTACAGCACCAGTTATTTCAAGTGAAAACATTGTGAAATGTTACCATTGTTTGGGCAGTTGGAACTGAAATGATTGAGTGAAGGATGATCGTTATGCTGTAGGCTAATTACATGGCTAATGTCTTTGCTTTACATATCAATAGATACTTTCAGAGACAAGCAATATCTGTGGCTCCATTATCAGTCAAATACAATACACTTAAATTAGCTACCATTTAAGAACACTTAAAATAAGAGCTGGCTACTACTTAGTGATGATGTTGCACTTGACGTTTTTTTGTTTTTTGTTTGTTCTTCTTGTTGGTCTATAGATATAGCATATGGGATATGGAATAGTTTTGACATAAATAGAGGAAATACTTTAAAATATTTTGTGATTAGTTCAGTCTTTAGTTTTCTATAATAAAAATAATCATTCCTGGGTATAAGTAGATATAAAAAGGTACTGTAATATATCTTTTGTTCGGCCTTTCCTAATTGATTTTGGTATGATCTGTAATGTTTATATCCAAATACGGTATACAATGAAATATACTGGAGATGTCTCAGAGATGTTCAGTAGTTAAATTTTACTAGATATGTGCTTTTTTATTTATCCAAGTAAACTCATACTAAAGGTATGAAAAAGGTAATATTTAGAGCCTTGTCCTAGTGTACATTCAGTTCCAGTACCATTTCCTTTATGGAGCTGCACTCATGTGATGCTCTTAACAGTTGATAATTAATTTGCAAAACACAAGAATATAAATTACCCCAGTTCAATGTATCAATTCTCTGAGGAACAAACATCCAGATTATGTCAGAAGAGCAGTGATCACAGGATGCTGTTAAGACTGCAATCCTGTGCTCGCTTAAATGGGAATGTCCTATTAAACACAGTTGGGCCTACTATTGACCAGGGATGTTGTTAGGTATTCTAAAGACTCAGAATATAGGCCCACAAATTTGCATAAAATTTGCATATGCCAAAGTAAACATATAGATACAAATTTAGGCTGACTTTCGGGGAGAAAAAATATTAGTTCTTGATATCAGGGCTTACCAGGGGTCAGCAACCTTTTTCAGCTGTGGGCTGGACTATATTTTGGGGAAAAAAATATTAACAAATTCCTATGCCCCACAAATAACCCAGAGATGCATTTTAAATGAAAGCACACATTCTACTCATGTAAAAACACACTGATTCCCGGACCGTCCACAGGCTGGATTGAGAAGGCGATTGGGCCGCATTCGGCCCATGGGCCTTAGGTTGCCTACACCTGCGTGAGCTATGGGATGCCAACAGGTTTTTCTGGGCCCAATACACTGTGTGTGGAATGGGCCCACCACCCAATCTTTTGTCAATAATTTTATGTACATATTAAAAGTAAGTATCTTAAGAACAGCCTTGTCGGATCAGACCAGTGCTCTCCAAACTTTTTCCAAAGAGGGCCAGATTTGATGAAGTGAAGTCAGACCAAATATCATTTAGCATCTTATTCACAGTGGTCAGCCAGAAGTCTGAGTGGAAGAGCACTCACTGCATTTGTGATTTCCCACAACTGGTATACAGAGGCATTGTACTTTTAACAGTGGAGGTAGAACAAAGCCTAATGGCTACTAGCCATTTATAGACCTATCTGGCATGAATTAGTCTAATGCTGTTTTAAAGCCATACAAGTTGGTGGCCATCAAATCTTGTGTAAGCAAATTCCATAGTTTAGCTATGCACTGTGTGAAAAAGTACTTTCTTTTGTTTGTCTTGAATCTTCCAACATTCAATTTATTTAGGTGGTTCTAGTATTATACTACCATGCATTATTTCATAAAATATTTCTCTATGACCAGGTCTTTGGCTGATTAAACAATCTTTGGCTTTTAAAATGTGTTTGTGGGAGTGGGGTTATTGGTTTGTTTGTGAGGTCCTTTTGGTTATGTATTTTGTGTTCTCATTTTGTATTTTTATGTTGTGAACCGCCTTGTGATCTTGATATGAAGGGTGGTACAATCAATCAATCAATCAATCAATCAATCAATTCCATACATTATCATACCCCCCACCCATACCTGCCAGCCAGAATCACTTATGATACAGCTTAATTTACACAGGGGATACATTGGCATATCTGCCTGTTGTCAGTTATCCCCACAGAGTTTTCTGTTTTCAGCTGTTAATGCTGCTTTCAGCAGTTTATCCTGCTTCTAGAAGTTGTATTGTCTTCACTTTGGCAAGTACCACTTCCATAACAATAATCTGAGGCTGCTTTTTTTTAGGACTACTCCAGAAGACTGTGCTATCATGATTACAATACCTCAATTACCTTTCAGATTGCAGTGTTGGTATTCTTTATAGCAATGTGGGTTATGCTAGCTGGGTTACAAAGTTTCACAAAGAGGTCTTGTGTTATAAATGAATGAGTAAATTTCTAATTACAGAAGCAAAAAGACAATAGTTTTTTTGTCATGTTTGTTTCAATATCAGTACAGTGGTACCTTGGGTTACAGACGCTTCAGGTTACAGATTCCGCTAACCCAGAAATAGTACCTCGGGTTAAGAACTTTGCTTCAGGATGAGAACAGAAATCGTGCTCCAGCGGCGTGGCAGCAGCGGGAGGCCCCATTAGCTAAAGTGGTGCCTCAGGTTAAGAACAGTCTCAGGTTAAGAACGGACCTCTGGAATGAATTAAGTTCTTAACCTGAGATACCACTGTGCTAGCAAGAAACAGAAAGTTGTTTATGCTTCGCCTTAATGTTGCCTCTTGTTATGTCCTATCTGGGCTCTTTGTCTTGTTTATTTACTTATTCATTTTATTATATTTCATCTTTTAAAACTAAGGTCCTTAGAGCATGAATGTTCTTTTATAAGACACTGTGGGTTAAACCACAGGTCAGAAGGTTGGCGGTCCGAATCCCCGCGCGACAGGGTGAGCTCCTGTTGCTCAGTCCCAGCTCCTGCCAACCTAGCAGTTTGAAAGCACCTCAAAGTGCAAGTAGATAAATAGATAACAGCGGGAAGGTAAACAGTGTTTCCGTGTGCTGCTCTGGTTCACCAGAAGCAGCTTTGTCATGCTGGCCACATGACCTGGAAGCTGTACGCTGGCTCCCTCGGCCAACAACGCGAGATGAGCGCCGCAACCCCAGAGTCGGTCACGACTGAACCTAATGATCAGGGGTCCCTTTACCTTTAATAATATCCAAATTGCTTCTGTGAACAGTTTTCACTGTAGTAGCAGCATCAGCAGCATAAATAAATAAATAAGGCTTAGTTTTCAGGCAGACTGCTCTGAAAGATAGTATCTTGTTTTTCAAGCACATAAACACACTTAAAATACTTCACCATATGCCATCGACTATATTCTTCTAATTTTAAATGCCGCATCTTCCCTCTTTACTTGTAAAGGGTGTAGCCCCCAGAGGTTCTCAAGCAGATAAATGTTTCTCTTCACTCTGGGTAATACATTGCTGAGGTAATATCCTCAAATACCGGTATTAAAGTTTCCTCAATGTGTAACTGTTAGTTTAGCAGACTATAGAATTGCTGCAAACACACTTTTCCTCTAAGTTTTGTCCAAGTGTGGCAAAGCATTTTCTTCTTTACTTTGTAGCAAGCTTAAATAGGAAAAGATTGGGATCTTGCTGCAAACCTCTAACAGGTTATTTTTTTGTCTGATCAGTACCAAAGGGGATTCATTACTTAACTGTGAGGATTTCAACAAAATAAAAGCAATTATCCATTTAGTTTCCCCTTCACATAGGTCAAAGTTGTTGGGTTGTCTTTTAAGTCTAATTTGATTTTGTTTTTATTCATTCAGCCAATTTAAAGTCCCCAATGACCCCAAGAGTTATTGGGAATTTGTATGTTAGTATTTTTGACAGAAACACATTATTGATTTTCTGTTTCACAGCTGTTTTTCTTTAACACTCTTATATATTTGCCATCACCAGCACCAATATTTTAGAACACAAGCCTGTATTCAGGGCAATGCTTGGTTTTTATTCCTGAATTACATCCAGTAATTTTCAGCACCGAAGAAATAATAGATAATTGAAGGTAAAGGTAAAGGGACCCCTGACCATTAGGTCCAGTTGTGACCGACTCTGGGGTTGCGCGCTCATCTCGCATTATTGGCTGAGGGAGCTGGCGTACAGCTTCCAGGTCATGTGGCCAGCATGACAAAGCTGCTTCTGGTGAACCAGAGCAGCACACGGAAACGCCGTTTACCTTCCTGCTGTAGCAGTCCCTAATTATCTACTTGCACTTTGAGGTGCTTTCAAACTGCTAGGTTGGCAGGAGCTGGGACCGAGCAACGGGAGCTCACCCCGTCGCAGGGATTCGAACCGCCGACCTTCTGATCAGCAAGCCCTAGGCTCTGTGGTTTAACCCACAGTGCCACCTGCGTCCCATAATAGATAATTATGCAGCTATATTTATTGCCAAATACCATTACTAATAATTGAAACAAGCATAGGCCATAGTTAAGTTATGGCATCATTTTCTGTGTAATTTAGTTGTATATTTGAAGATCTGACCATGTGAAAAAAACGGTTTAAAATAATTTTTCACTATTTTGTTTTGCATTAAGATGACCCCACAGTATAGTTAAATATCTTTAGTCAGTGCTATCCTGACCATTCAAAGCAATACCATATATCCATAAATAACAATGTTACTAGTTTGCATGTATTTATACTCTGGTATACAATAAAAAAATTCCTTCAGTAGCACCTTAAAGACCAACTAAGTTTTTATTTTGGTATGAGCTTTCGTGTGCATGCACACTTCTTCAGATACAGTGAAATGGAAGTTTCCAGGCACTTATGTAGAGAAGGGGTGGGGAGGGGTGGGGATGGGGAGGGGGGATCACTCAGAAGGGTGGTGGAAATGGGTGATTGACTGACTGATAGCTGTTGATGACCGCAAACGACTGCAAATGGTTTTGCATGAAAAAGCAAGGGTTGAGATGGCTGAAGATCGCTTATCATGTATAATGAGATAAGAATCCGATATCTCTGTTCAAACCAGGTCCCTCCATGGTTTTGAGCTTGGTGATAAGTTGCAATTCAGCAACTTCTCTTTCCAGTCTATTTCTGAAATTCTTTTGTAGTAAGACAGCTACTTTGAGATCTTGTATAGAATGTCCTGGGAGATTGAAGTGTTCTCCTACTGGTTTTTCTGTCTTCTGGTTCCTGATGTCAGATTTATGTCCATTTATCCTTTGGCGTAGGGTTTGGCCTGTTTGTCCAATATAGAGAGCTGAAGGGCACTGTTGGCATTTGATGGCATACACAATGTTAGAGGATGAGCAATTAAATAGTCCTGATATGGTATGTTGGATGTTGTTGGGGCCAGTAATGGTGTTGTCTGGGTGTATGTGGCAGCAAAGTTGGCATCTGGGTTTATTGCAGGCTCTGGTACCAGTGTCCATGTTAAGTCTGGTGGTTGTATTATTGTGGGTGAGGAGTTGTTTAAGATTGGGTGGCTGTCTGTAGGCAATGAAAGGTCTTCCTCCCAGAGCTTGAGAAAGGGAGCTGTCATTGTCATTTAAGCTGTCATTGTCCAGGAGAGGCTGTAGATCTCTGATGATGCGTTGTACTGTTTTAGCTTGGGAGCTGTATGTGATGACTAGTGGTGTTCTGTTATTTTCTTTTTTGGGTCTGTCTTGCAGCAGGTTCTCTCTAGGTATCTGTCTGGCTCTGTTGATCTGTTGTTTAACTTCATCAGGTGGATATTTTAGTTCTAAAAAGGTTTGCTGTAGATCTCTTAGGTGAGATTCTCTGTCTGTAGAGTTGGAACTGACAACTGTGCAGTATGCCCACACATAATAAGATGCT
The DNA here is from genome assembly GCF_965207765.1 of Zootoca vivipara. Lineage (NCBI taxonomy): Eukaryota > Metazoa > Chordata > Lepidosauria > Squamata > Lacertidae > Zootoca > Zootoca vivipara. The sequence goes on from NC_142590.1 coordinate 41,153,813, forward strand.
ATATTTTAAAATAAGGGAAAATTGAATTTGGGTTAACATTAGGAAATGGAACAAAGTGTCCAGAAAGGTTGTGAAATTTTGTTTGTTTTTTAAACATGTGACTGGATATAAATGTGTCAATTTATGTACAGAGTGCCCTGATTTAAGATTGAGCCCTACTCTTAAGATTGCACCTACTTGTTTTGTTGCTCTTGTTCCTACACTTAATACAGGCTTTGCCAATCTGGGGTCCTACATATGTTTTGGACCATGCTGGCTGATACTGATAGAAGTTGTAGTCTAAAACATTTTGAGTGAGGGGTCGAGGCTGGTGAATATTGCTTTAATGTGCATAGAAAAACCATATCACAAAAGGGAAAGATACAAAGTGGCTTCTTCTCTGTCATATGGAGTATATGACCCACATATAATGTGTAATTTTGCACTTCTGTCCTATAGGGAGTAGGGGAATCAGGTTACATTACTATATGGCATTTAGTTTGTGAGTCTTAGATTCACCAGCATAGGAAATATCTTTAGCTTTGAGATAATAGCAGATTCATTGGAACTGGTAAATGGCTGTAGTGTAGTATTCCTCCACATCTGAGTTCGACAGTTCGTTGATTGCTTTTCTGTGTCTTCGTGTATGACAAGACACTGGTACAACCTATTGTGTAAAGAAGGTTTGTTAAACAATGGACAGTTTTCTAATATTCTGGGGGGTGGTGGTAATGCTCTGTACATTATCATTACCAGGTGTCCCTGTTTCCCGGGGACAGTCCCCAGATTTACAAATCTGTCCCCTGACAAAATCCACCCTCGGAATGTCCCTGGATTTCATTTAATGTCCCCGGATTTATATTTTAAGTGTTGTAGATTATTAGCAGGGAATGAATGTTTGTGTGATTGGTTCAACGACACAAGACAAATAATATGGGGATTTCTGGCGAGGCAACATGGCGGGCGCCATGGCAGCGAGCAGCTCCTGAAGCTACCAGGCTGGCTCCTGGCTGCTGAGACTGCTGCTGCTGCCGCCACTGCCACTGCCAAAGGGGAACCAGGGACGCCCGGCGTGTCAACTGGAGGAGCTGCTGACCTCCCCCCCACTGTGACCCAAATCAGTATCTATATACAGTATCTAGACATCGCTTATCCGCAGCCCCAGTTGCAAGATCAGGAACACTCTGAGTAAAACATATAAACACTTATATACCATTAGAGATGGGTAAACTTAGCAATATTCACGTTGGCTTGTCTGGAAAGTTGGTTATTTTCAAAAACTTGAGAATAGTTCTGGTTTTCTTTCAAGCCAAGCCAATGATTCTCCCCAACACCCCTTCCTGTTAAAGACTTACTGATCATTTTTCATAGAGAAGTAGAGGCATGAAGGGGCGCAGGTGGCGCTGTGGGTTAAACCACAGAGCCTAGGGCTTGCTGATCAGAAGGTCGGCGGTTCGAATCCCTGCGACGGGTTGAGCTCCCGTTGCTCGGTCCCAGCTCCTGCCAACCTAGCAGTTCAAAAGTACGTCAAAGTGCAAGCAGATAAATAGGTACCGCTCCAAGTGGGAAGGTAAACGGTGTTTCCGTGTGCTGCTCTGGTTTTGCCAGAAGCGGCTTAGTCATGCTGGCCACATGACCTAGAAGCTGTACACTGGCTCCCTTGGCCAATAAAGCGAGATGACCGCCACAACCCCAGAGACGGTCACGACTGGACCTAATGGTCAGGGTTCCCTTTACCTTTACCTAGAGGCATGAAGGAAGAGGGAAAGAGCAAGGTCTGTCACATCCCCTTTACCTCTCTGGCATGTTGTGTCGTTGGGAGATGTGGTCCTCTGAATGGCGAATGCAATGGTATTTCTGGCAGCTGGTAAGCCACTCACCCTGTCCCCCATTTTTGACCTGCCCCTCTCCAAAAAGGTTAAAAACTTCTACTTTCCTCCCCCCAAAAGGACAACATACCTCCCAAAAAACAGCTCAACAACTTTGACCTGAGCCCCCCCCCCCAAAGTGGTAGATCAATGTCAATTTTTTATTCTGTGAGTAGATCACAAACTCTTGGGAGTTGGATGTCCCTGTTCTAGACACACTGCTTCTCTTTTTTCCAACCATCTGGCCTCTTTTTCTAGTCCTCAGCTGCTCTGCAAAACTACTTTATATTGTTAAGAAATGTTTGTGTTCCTTTCATCAAAGAAGTGAGACTGCAAAAAAAAAAAATACTGACAGTTTTGTGTTTTGTTCATTTAGAATGTTTATGAAAATTCCATGCTATCTCAGTAGCTTATCACAAGTGTAATAATAATAATAATAATAATAATAATATTGTTGTAATAATAATAATAATAATAATAATAATAATAATAATAATAATAATTTATTTATACCCCACCCATCTGGCTGGGTTCCCCCATCCACTCTGGGCAGCTTCCAACAGAAGTATTAAAATACAATAATCTATACAAAAAGCTTCCCTAAACAGGGCTGCCTTCATAGAATCATAGAGTTGGCAGAGACCACAAGGGCCATCCAGTCCAATCCCCTGCCAAGCGGGCAACACCATCAAAGCATTCTTGGCATATGCCTGTCAAGCCTCTGCTTAAAGACTTCCAAAGAAGGAGACTCTACCACACTCCTTGGTAGCAAATTCCACTGCCGAACAGCTCTTACTGTCAGGAAGTTCTTCCTAATGTTTAGGTGGAATCTTCTTTCTTGAAGTTTGAATCCATTGCTCCGTGTCCACTTCTCTGGAGCAGCAGAAAACAATCTTTCTCCCTCCTCCATATGACATCCTTTCATATATTTGAACATGGCTATCATATCACCCCTTAACCTTCTCTTCTCCAGGCTAAACATACCCAGCTCCCTAAACCGTTCCTCATATGGCATCATTTCCAGGCCTTTGACCATTTTGGTTGCCCTCTTCTGGACACGTTCCAGCTTGTCAGTATCCTTCTTGAACTATGGTGCCCAGAACTGGACACAGTACTCCAGGTGAGGTCTGACCAGAGCAGATGTCTTACCGGTATGTCTTTTTAAAATAAAATTCAGTTCCAAGGATGAAGTGTGATTAATAATTATATGGCTGTACTATTATTTTAAGGGACCCAGGTGGCGCTGTGGTTAAACCACTGAGCCTAGGGCTTGCTGATCAGAAGGTCGGCGGTTCGAATCCCTGTGACGGGGTGAGCTCCCGTTGCTTGGTCCCAGCTCCTGCCAACCTAGCAGTTCGAAAGCACGTCAAAATGCAAGTAGATAAATAGGAACCGCTACAGCGGGAAGGTAAACGACGTTTCCATGTGCTGCTCTGGTTTGCCAGAAGTGGCTTTGTCATGCTGGCCACATGACCTGGAAGCTATACGCCGGCTCCCTCGGCCAATAATGCGAGATGAGCGCGCAACCCCAGAGTCGGTCACGACTGGACCTAATGGTCAGGGGTCCCTTTACCTTTACCTACTATTATTTTAAATGATAAATTTACTTTATATTATTTTAACTTTATACTCTGGATTGCTTAAATTCTTACTTTTTATCTTACATTAAAAAAAAAATAATATGTATAGCATCATCTAAGTACTACTGAAAAGTATTTATTTCTGCCTATAACATTCTGAAGTAGTGATAATGCTAAGACCCAGGTCCCTACCCGCCATTGCACAGATCTATAGCTCTTCCAACAGACTTTCTGCTAAGAAAACAAAATTTATGGTAGATTTCATACATTATTTTACACTGGCTGTATGATTGCCTGTGGGAGCCCTGAAGCTACTCACCCCCAAAATTCACTGTTTCTACTGATTTGCTGAGGAATCTTGGGCATTAGATTGACTGCTATCTCATGAGCTTTATTGGTGAAAGTAACATACTTTTAGAAAGTAGGAAGACTCTAAGACCTTTAGAGATAGTAAGTATTATTTACTATAAATTATTTTAAAAGTTGATTCAGATGTTTACTTACACAAGGGCAAACATGCAGAGGTATATTTAAGCAACTTTTCGTCACTGTTTTGCAAACTGATTTCATAGAAACTAAATATCAAGAAATGAAGGATTGTATTCAACCAGTGATGGAGAAAGCCTTTCGGGCACCTGGGGCAGAGTGCCCAGGGGCGGGGTGAACCACCCATAGGGGCGGGGCAAACTGCCCATAGGGGTGTGGCGTGGTGCCCATAGGGGCGGGGCGTGGTGCCCATAGGGGCAGGGAGTGTGGCGCCCATAGGGATGAGACTCATAGGGACAAGATGTGGCGCATGGCACCACAGGGATGGGGCACGCAGTGGGGCCTCAGCTGCCCTACAGCTGGGGGCGGGAGGCAGCGGGCGGACAGTGCGGAGCCAGTGGGCGCCAAGACGTGTGGCTTGTGCGCGCTGCAGGCCCCGCTGTGATGAGTGCCACTCACCATTTTGTCACCCCCATCAGGGGGGCACCCAGGTCGGACCGGACCCCCCCCACCTCCCTTCCTATGCCCCTGAATACAACTAACTTTTACCAAGAGTAAACCCATTGAAATTAATTATCATGAGTAACTTAGGTCCATTAATTTCAATGAGTATACTCTTAGTAATAGTTTAATATAACCTGAAAAGTTTTAATCTGGTCTAGAATTGTTTTGTAAGAGACATAGCAAATAATGATTCATGCTTGGAATAAAGTTGAAGCATTGTTGATACCTTTAAAGTGTAATAACTTTTTTACCACTTCTGGAACTAGAGCAGCAAAAGACAAGGCATCTAACTCTGATAGGCAAGAAAGAGGCTAACCAGGGACAAGAAGAAAGTTTGGTCGGTATCCAACTAACACCCTCTGTCAGTGCAAGAATTTCTCACAACAAAACTTCCCACCCTCCTCTCCCTGTATGCATCCCATAAGCTCTTGCAGTCTGCTATGGCATGTTACATAGGTAACATACTTTGTCTGGGTAATATGAAAGAGCTACTAGGCTATTGTGAGTACAGAGCAGCAAATAGATTTAGGTTGGTTTGCAGATAAATCATGTAATGGATTCCAAACAAATAAAACATGCTCACATTTGGTCTCCAAGTAAAAAGGTAGAGAATCACAAGTATACAGAATGATTAATAATAATAACAGTTTTATAAACTAGGTGGCTACATTTTTGCACCTGCATTTTCCATCTTTCACATATCCACTTCTAGTACAGGGTATATTTTGTACCAGCTGTTACATTGCAACTGAAAATATGCAAGTTTTTTTAAAAAAATATATATTTAAGATGCTTTAGTGACAGATTAACTGTTTTTATTTTGTTCATATAAAATGTGCATCTTACTTCTGATAAAGTACTTAGTTTTAATAAAAAGAACTTAACAATCACATTGAAATGTGGATAATATTTAAAAAGGACTTGTTTTCCTTGCATAATTCCTTCTTCCATCCTGGCAAAGAATATTGAGGCAGATAGTCTTTATATTCCTTTTTACTATTAAAAATCTCCGAAGAGGACTCATCTATATTTTATACAGAAGTACAGAGAAACAAAGTGCTCACAATGAAGCACGAGTCAAAGAAAAACTGTTTGGGAAAATAAGTCAGCCCATAAGGTCCACCAGCAGCCTTGACCCTGAGGCACTCCCAGAGGCAATTGTGAAGATGCTAACTGCTCTGGAGCCAGTACACATTCAGCTAGAGACGTAGTTTAGAAGGCCCCTAAGGACACAACTACCATTGCTGCTAGGGAAATATTTTCCAGGTGTTAATTCTGTAAAAGAGAAAAGACTATTAAAACTGCAGTGTTCAGTGCGAGAATATGCCAAAACAAGATCTATACTCAATTTGTAGGCTTGTACTAATTTACCTTGTGCCTGTCAAACTGTTTCAAAAGGGTTCTGCATTCCAATGTATGCCCATAGCTTTTATTGAGCTCAGATTTCTGTAGCTGTGGTTTGCACATAGCTGCCAAGTTTCCCCTTTTCTCGCGAGGAAGCCTATTCAGCATAAGGGAAAATCCCTGTAAAAAAGGGATAACTTGGCAGCTATGGGTTTGCATGTTCACTGAGCAGCAATATGTAGTGCTTAAATTAGACATTTTCCCATACTACTAAATATATTTCAACAGTGTATATTTGTTTGAATATTAATAATAATTTCCTCTGTGTGAAAACTGTTTGACTTGTGTAGGAAAACTAGAAATTATTTTATTTGGTGTCTTTAAGATGAATCTGGAAGTCATCTATCATGGGTATTTTAAGTTTGTAGCTTTTTAAGTCTTGCCTTGGAAGAAATGCCTTCCTTTCTCTTCAGTTGCTCTCAGTTATTGCTGGCATCTGGTGTCTCTCTACAAGGTTTATTCAGCCTCCCATGGCCTGGCATGCTCACTTCAGACTCCATCAATTTCACAGTTTCAGCTGTTCATTGTGTAGTATTTCCATTTTTCATGCACTTCTGTATTTGGTATGCAGCAGTTCTTTAGGTGTAAAATATTCTCTGTCTACACAATGACCTCTGTACATATAATAGGATTTTGCACTCACTTCCATGTTGATGTGAGATCTTGGAATGAATGACCCATACTTACATAAAATTGTTTCCCCCCCCCCCCCGTAGTGAAGACCATCCAGCAGTTCCTATACCTATGTTAGCAAATATCTAGCTATAGCTGATAATGCATAGAGTGATTTTCAGTTTTGTATTTTCTTTTTATTTCTTTTTATTTCTTTACATAACCTGTAAACACTAGGACTAGTCGAGAACTGACAGTGGAAGAGAGGGGATAAATATAGATGACCAACATCCTCAGTATTGAGAATGGATGCTGGTCCACTCCATCAACTGAGAGACCAGCAACTTTTGGCCACTCTTTGAACTTTTCCATCCTACCTGGTCATTCAAGAAACTTGTATTTTAAAACTTGTATTTGCTTATATTTTCTCTGTCTCGATCCATTTTTCTTTTGTGTCATGCCCTTTAGTACTGTAAGCCCGAAGGGAAAGACTATCTTGTTGGTAGTGATCTGGGAACCCTTTTTGTCTGAAAAGCTGGATAATTTCTTTTTTAAAAGATAAAATTAAAAAAATACAATGTGGTAAGCTTTCTGTAGTTGCTAGGTCATCTGCATTAATACACACACACACACACACACACACACACACACACACAAACCCACGATTTTTCGATTGACTTGCCTAAGGTTCAGGACAAAGCACTGGAAACCCCCCCCCCCCGGTCAATTCTGCCATCAATCCCAGTAATGTCTGGGAAAATCTGGACATATGGCAGCCCTAGAATAGTAAATGTTGGGGCCAAGTGAGAAAACTTTCCTACATTATTCAATGACATCTGTGTTAGTGAGCATTGGCTGATGATGTTGAGTCCTCCACACTACAAAATTTCATAGCTAGATTAATCTTTTAAGAAACAGCTTGTCTTTCCTGGTTTTTCTCCATGGTTTTTAGATTTTATAATAGCAAATGTTTCTTTTTTTGAAAAATACCAATACTTATTGTTTTTGTTAGATGTTCCAAAATTGTGTTTGTTTTTGTGCATTACTAAGAAACTATACTGTGATGTCTCTACGCCTAGTAGTTCACGTGCTGTGTGATAAAGCTGCTTGGTGGAGCATGGGTATCTAATCTTGTGGTAGGTACCAACTCAACTTGTACATTTAAATGCTTTCTGTCAAACACAGATGTATTAACTTAATTACCAAGGGGGAAAGAAGAAATGGATCATCTATAAACTCCCAACCAGACAATCCCTTCAGGGAATATCTATAAATTTTATAGAATACAGAATTTTATATTATATTCTATATAATAGAAGTTATTATTATGTGGAATAATTGAGCTGTCACTCAATTAGTATATCACTTTAAAAAAAAATCTATTTCCTCCTTGAGGCTCTGAGGGACCACCATTTTGACTTCAAGATCCATTCTATTTCTTTTCTGAGTAGAGTTATGTGTGTGTATCAATAAAGACCTTTTGTCCTGGGTCTACAAAGTGAGCAACCTTGCCTTATATTAAATAAGAACTTAACAACAAGAAAGGGCCCTCTACCTTATTCCATAATTCTAATTTTGAGCCACTCCACACTTGACAAAATCCAAAGTTGCAATGGGAAAGTTCGCTTCAGTTTATGAACGCTTCAGTTTATGAACAGACTTCCGGAACCAATTGTGTTCATAAACCGATATACCACTGTACATTTAAAGAGACTGTCAGCTAAGTGGACCAGAATTTCTGGCAAGTTGTATACATCAAACAAAATAGGAATTAGTTGTTCATTTGTTTTGTTAAGATACTGCTCCAAACCAGTATATACCGTCTTAAAGATTAATAGCCTAATCAGATCTGTGTTTACATTAGTCTCATTTATTTAAATGCAGCATCTCCAGTAAAGTGAACTTAGTCATACTTGGAACTTTATTGAATAACCTGTGTTATCATTACCCCCGTGCTTTGTTTCATGTTGTTTCTTACTCTTTTGCCTAGTGTTTGAACTGCTTTTGGTTCATTTCATTGTGCTTCTTCAGATACCATTCAGGTATTATGAGGAAATAAATAAATAAATAAATAAATAAATAAATAAATAAATAAATAAATGTACTGGTTCAAAAAACAAGATGGGTAGGCACTTCAACCAACTGTCTATCCAAAAATGGGCTTATTTACTGCAAGGGAAATGGGGGTGCTGAAGCTTGGACTCGAGTACATGCACCTCTCTCAAGTGCTTGCATGGGAGAGCTATGGCCTGCCCCATGTGAGTGAAAAGAATTGACAAACATATTGAATCAATGGTGCACTTACATATGTGTTTTTCTGATGTTGATGCAAGTAGAAAGAGGAGGAGTCTTGCATCAGATCTTCCATAGAATGGAAGGCTAAGTGTTGTCTGTGGCCCCTAACATTGGATTTTTTTCTTTTATCAATAGGATGCTCAATGGAACAGAATAGGAATGCTTAATGCCCCTGATATTCTTCCTTAATTTCTCATACTTCCCTCCCCTCCCATTCTCTCTTAACTATTATACGCTAGGAAAAGGCTGCATTAATGACCTTGTTGCAACATGTATGAGGTGCCAAAGTGGTTTAAATCGTTGTATGTTGATCTTACATAAAGCCATTGCATGGGAGTGTTCCTAGACTGTTGTGCTCTACTCCATTCTATGATACTACATACAGTACTGTAAAATACAAACTTTTCTTGTTGCCATAAATTTGCAGACTATTGACACTTTTTAATGAAATGTTACTAAGTACCATAATAAATGGACCATAACACTTTAATGAATAAAAACTAATTATAATTTTGATTCCTTTGTGAGGGGAGGGTATTTTAGACTATCTGAAAGCAAATAAGCTCTGAATACCTTTTACTTCACATAGAGTAGTAACTATATGAAGAAAAATCTCTTATCTGGGTAGGCTGGAGTCACTTGAACCTTCCCCCACTCTTACATATTTTTGTCTGTCATTGTAGTAGCAGTGACTTTTCACAGTGACATCCAACCATTTTTGCACACTGTAGCTATCTGCAGTCACTGAAGTGTGCCTTGTCTGCTTTTCATGGCTTGATTTAAGAACTGACATACCTGAGTATTGTATTGATTTTAGCAGTCTACTTTAGTCTATATTTGGAACTTAAATACTTTCAAATACAGTAAAACTGAGTAAGTGCAAATTTGGGCCGGGGAGGGGGGGCAGAAAATGCAAAGCAGAAGCTAACATTCTATCATTAATTCACCCAATTTGTTTTCTTATAAAGTGCCAAATTCAGCTTCCTGGCTTTTGTCAGTGTCTGTCACAACTCTTTAGGATGCTCTTCTCGGAAATTCAATGCAAAAATAGAAAGCCAAAAGACTTGTCTATTAATCCCAAAGTGTTTTTGTAATTCAGTGGAATTTATATATTACACTGGATATAGATAAGTCTTTCTTGCCTTGAGGAAACTTTCAAAATGAGGATATAATATTGAATGGAAAGACAACCAAATTTTTATCCCATGTATCTGGGAGAAAGCCCTATTGAATTCAGTGGGACTTACATCTGAGAAAGCATTGTTAGGAGTGCAGCCTTAGATGTAACTTTTTCAATGAGTCATTCCAGAGAAGGATCCAAAATACTGCCTAACCTCGTTTTGGGGGAATGTGTTTTAGTTGAGACCTGAGGATGTGGATAAAGTGCTGTGGGAGTCTGGCACACTAGTTGCGACTTTGGCTCTTGCACTTCATAACTTCTTTCGTCTAGTTGGCTGGTTGAGTTTCAGAGGTAATAAGTGCCCTGTTACCAGAGTGGGGAAATACGGTAATTGTAGGACCCCTCATGAAAAAAGCTTCCTTGGACCCTCAGAATATATATATATATATATATATATATATATATATATATATATATATATATATAATATTAATTTTCCAAATTATTACAGATTAAACCAGATTTAATTTAATAAAATTTCTTAATAAATCTTCCCGCCCCATTACAAAATATGCCCAATTTGCTGGGTCCATTGTCACTTCAGTCTCTAGGTGACATCATTTCACTTGCCATTGTTTTCCATTCTTCAGCTGCCCTTTTTTATCACTTTACAAACAGCAACTTCCATTTAATCCTTAATATATATAATCCATCACGCATGTGCAATCCTTTATTTTTTTTCAGATGTGGTTTGTTTTTACAGGTTCAGTTCCTTGTCTCTTTGAGCACTCATTCATCCTTCCCTGGTTAGAGGTTTCACTGCAGTGTTATCTCTTCAAGGCTGCATTCCAGTCCGGTAATAGCAAACAAGCAGGTAAAACCGAATATAGAGTGAATTTTTCCAGACTTTATCTCCACCATTAATTTCCCTTTTGCACTTCATTCTCAGTCTCTCTCAAAATCAACTTTTTTGCAGGCCCATACCAGTCTAGCTGGTGGTCATTTTACCACTGCATTTTTCCTCTGCCAGCACCATGTCTGGAGATGGCCATAAATAACATCCATTCACCTTCAGTCCGGGGGGGGGGGTAGGCATAGCAAAACTATAGTAAATTCCTTGTAAAACATAAATCTGAAGCCCATCCCCCCCTCTTTTTCAAAGTACCAGATAAAATAGAAACTGCACACATCTCTTCATTATGTTGTATAGGGGAGGGCAAAGGAAAATTGAACCATCCTGATAAGAAAAACACAACACATCCTGCCCTCCCCCTTTTCTTCATGGCTATTGTAAGGATTTTAGAACTTAGAAAAACCATTCAAGAATCCATCCAAATACCTCCACAAGTCCAAATTCTGTTGGCAGCTGATTTATTGCAGCCCATTTGTATATCTTGCTTTGGGGCACCTCTAAGTTAATGCCAGTTATCTAAATTGAGGAGGAACCTTCCACAAGTCATGCCGGTAATGGAGGCTCGTCCACGGCAGGAGCCCAGATCACTCCCGTTCTGCCTTCTGAAGTGACAGACACAGGATTGCACAGTGCTGTGGGATGTGGACTCCCCAAAACCCCTGGAGAGTTAAAGGGAGGATTTATGCCTCATTTCCTCCCTTCTTCCCTGCCTGACTCCTTCGCAGCCCTGGAGGGGCTGCAAAAGGCATCCGGCATGAATCAGGGTTTGTGGCCAAAAATGGACCCTCAGAAGTGTAACAACAATTGACTGGATGCCAATGTCCCTTTACTAGGCAATATGGTGGAGTGAGTGTTTGCCAGCCAACCAACTCCAAGCACTAATGAAACTGACTTATTTGATCCATTTCGATCAGGATTTGGAACTAGAATTGCCTTGATTGCCCTGATTATATGATGCCCTAATGAGTGACATGTTGCAGGGGAGAGAGAATGGTAATTTAACTCCATGATTTCTGTTGGATCTCTTGGCAGCATTCAGTACCACTGATGATGGTATTCCCCTGAATAAAGGCTGTTTGGAATAGGGGCACAATTTTCCAGAGCTCTACTCCTACCTGGAAAGCAAATTCCCAAAGGTAGAATCTGGATACAGTGGTACCTCTAGATACGGACCTGATCTGTTTCGGGGTGCTATTTGCACCCCAAAAAGTATGTATCTAGAGTGGCGCTTCCACGCACGCGTGAAGAGCGCAGACCACTTCTGTGCATGCGTGCGCAGTGGAACCCAGAAGTAAACACTTCCGGGTCTGCACGGTTCTTAACCTGAAAGTACGCAACCCATAGCGTACGCAACCCGAGGTATGTCTGTACTTTACTTCTGCCCCATGACATTTATATTATTTTGTCCCCCATATTGCTAAAAACTTATATGAAGCTTCTAAATGTGCTTCTCAGAGGATTTGCAATTGGTTGTCATCAGTATACAGCCAGCTCATTCTCTTGCAGCAGAGTCAGGCCATCCAATGTTTTTCTATATAGAACCTATATACAATTAGTTTGTTTTATGAAGGGTCAATTATATCTGTGCAGATGGAAGCCACTATAAATTACCACATTAGTTGGAAGCTTCACATCTTTTCATCCGTTGGCCTTATGTACACACTGAACATTGAGGGGAAAACAAAATGAAATTTTTTTAGAAGAAGATGAAATATCTGTGTTCAGTGTATATAATAGGAGGTAAAGGACTACCAGCCAAGTCCTGCATCAGATTTCTTGCATTGTGATGTCATAGTTTATGAGCATAAATGTAGAAGAGGAGCTTATAGCACAATCATAAGGTCATAAGGTCATTGTGAATTTGAGCATGTATATTTCCTCTGACACAGTGGTAAACTTTTTTATCCCTTAATAGCTAAGGTGGGCAAAATTCAGTGTTGATTTGTTCTGTGTCTCAGGAAATCCTGTTGGTTCCAACAAGAGTCCCACAAGTTGTAAATCAATGCCAAATTTGGAGTAATTGGATGATTAAATAACTACTTGGAGTAACGTGTCATAGAGCCCCTTGTGCAGTCTTTCATGCAATGGCAAATTCCATGCATCTTGATTTATAACCATGGAAGACACAGTAAGTTTATGGCAATGTGCATGCGGTAACAACAACATTGTATCCAAAGTGATGAGCACTGCAGTATTAGGTATACTGTTGGTTGCTGTTTTTTATATAAAAAATCTCATGTGCACTGAAATAAATTAGAATAGCTTTTAAAATGGAAGAAAATTACATTTGTAAATAACAGGTAAAAATATAATCAAGCACAATAAAAGCCATAGGAAGTTGGAAGTTTTAAACCAGGCATCCCCAAACTGCGGCCCTCCAGATGTTTTGGCCTACAACTCCCATGATTCCTAGCTAACAGGACCAGTGGTCGGGGAAGATGGGAATTGTAGTCCAAAACATCTGGAGGGCCAAAGTTTGGGGGTGCCTGTTTTAAACCTTCCCTTTCACAATCATGATGGAAATCACCCTCTTAGGAAAAAAATCTATTAGCAGCAAAGGGCCAATCATCATTGAAATCCCAGGAGAGGGAAGAATGAGCCAAGTGAGGAAGCGTAACTCAGCAGGAGAAAGAAAGGGAATGAGAAGGGAAGAGTAGAAAAAACCTCTGGTCCCACCCATTGCCATTTGTGGCCCAGTTCACTGCTGGTAGATTACCAGCAAGATAATTTTGCTCATGATAGGAAAAGGTTGCCCAATCCCGCTGTCACTGCTGTAGTCTTTTCAAGGCTTTAGAAGTGGGTAGGACAGAAACACAGGTTACATGCACAGTCCAGACCCTGACTGAGGAGCATTGTGGCTTAACAAGGCAGTAGGGCCACAGCCATATTACTGCTGCTCACACAAGCTGGGGTGGAAGGTGAGCAGACAGACAAATGGCTACATGTGCATGTAGACCCTATTGGGCCTGATGGCATCATGTGGTGGCAGTGCGGCTGGCTATGCTCCTTCCACCCACCCATCCCTAGTGATTTGCCTGCTCCAGCTGGCACGAAATGTTCTCGGCTTCACTAAAGAAGTGTGGGAGTTAGTTACTATCTGTTAGTTTTTTCACAATGGGATGTAAGCCATAAATCTATAATATTTTGTCCATTTTTAATCCGTTTTGTGGGATGTTAGAAATGTTATCATATTGACTGGAAGATGAATTTTCCTTCTATCACATGACTTCAGAGAGTAGGTATATGGCCTGTGTCATTTTCTGGCAAGGCCACTGTCACATTTGCAGCCCTCCTGCTCATGCCAGCTGGGCAAAAGCTGACAGTGGGGAAAGCAGTTTGCTTTGAGGATAGCGCTGGGCTGACTCCATTGCTGCCACATGATGGCCTCAGATTTAAATGGGACACGGAAACCTTGATAACTTAGTTAACATTTGAACCCTTACAAACGAAATTCACCAAATAATTTCACCAGTATGGGCTTTAGTTTGCAAGAATATTTTTATATATGTCAGTAGTTCTCACCAAAATTGGAAAGGAATATATGACTTGCTGTCTTAATAACTTGAAAAGAAGGGGTCAAAGTTTTTCAGCAGTTTTTAATTTGATGTATTTGTGACGAATTCTTATCTACAGCAAAAAGCTCAGTGGCCACGATGGAGCAAACAGCTCAACTGCTCTGCAGAGTGACCAAGCTGTTTGACTGGCTGCTTCAAGAGCTTGCTTTGCCTTACATTGGCAAATATAAACATCTCCCAGAAACAGAAGCAGGAATGAGGGGATACAATGCATGTATTCACTAATTAAATAATAACAATATGGGCAGGACAGTTCAAACCTCTTGCTGGGAGCAGTGAAGCAGCATATTCAAAATCCTGTTGCTGACAGCCAAGGTGAAAGTTTCAGTGTGCGTTTTCACCTTTTTTTGCAGCACCAGCACCAAGACCACACTCTTAACGTCTGTGGTGGCTTTCAGTTGGACTTGTGGGGTGCTGCATCACATTCCTGGAAGGAACTGGGTCCCATGGATCTAAAGTCTCTGGTACCCAACCCTGCCCTGAAACACCCCAGGGGAGGAGGAATTTCCACTGATATCAACAGTAGCAGAATCACTGGTGGTAGATTCCTATCTGTGTGGTTGGGGTCTTTGCTGTAGTGGAGCCTCCACCCACCCCACCATGGTACTTCTCTCTGCTGGGCGAAGTCAGCAAAGAGGGGCCTATACACTAGTCTCTCAGCGTGGGGTGAGGGGTTAATTATCTGCCCTTCATGCCAAGGCCCCAGCTTGGGTTGCAATATTAAATCACAGTATTAAAAACAGTTTTAAAATAATTTAAAACAACTTACTATCACAGAAATAAAGTGGGTCCCGAAAAGATACATGACAAGTGTCAAAGGCCAGTTTTTTGTTTTGTTTAAAATGTGGCTTCAACATTTGATGTACTCTGTATAATGAAGGTGCAAGATGCACATCTGCGGGGAGAGAATTCCACAACTTAGGAGCTGCCACAGATAATGCCCTCTCTCAAGCCACATTTGATGTACTCTGTATAATGAAGGTGCGAGATGCACATCTGTGGAGAGAGAATTCCACAACTTAGGAGCTGCCACAGATAATGTCCTCTCTCAAACCACACACCCCAACCTCAGCTTCTGAGGGCAGTGGTGGAATAAACCTCTCTGCCAGTCTTAGCACCCAAAAGGGACTGTAGGGAAGGAGGAAGTCTTTCAGGTATTTGGGGCATGAGTTGCTTAGGGCTTTAGACACTAACATGAGCACCTTGAATTGGGCCTGGAAATGAATGTGTGTAGGTTCTGTGGGTGTTTGGAGAAATTTTAATTTCTGGTATTATTATGCTTGATACAACTGTCAGAGCCAATGACAATGCTATCCAGCTTTCCTTTGCACAAAATACAACTAATTTCTGTATGAAAACAGCAGATGATACTTTCAATGCTGAAAAATATAGGATAAAACAAAGCCATTTTCTCTGTGTAAAGTAGCAATTATGACCTCTTTGACTTAGCACTTACTCTGCAGAAAGAAGCAATTGCCATTTGGCTCTATTCATTTTGTACTTGTTTCACACTTTCATAAGATGTATCAGCAGGCTTTTAATTATCCTGCAAATGATTCTATTAAGAATTCTCCTTGCATATTAAATGCAGGAGACATTGTTTTAAGCCTCCATTACCTCCTGTGAGTATAATGTGTGCAGACACAGAAAAATGAAATTATTTTGCTAAATGAAAACAACCTAAGCAGAAGAAATCATTTTGAATAATGACAATTTGGGTTATAGTGTCACCATTCCCTATCTGTTTGCTCTGATGGAATGTTTAAAAAAACGTGTCTATTAAAAATAAGCAGCAACACTGTCTAAGTAAATGAAATAAATCAGGAAGATTTTCAAAGGGAATAAAAAGTGTCATTTATGATGGTTACAACTTATACGCCCACTATGATTCTTGTACTGGTACATTTATATTCTCTCATGGTGGATAACATTATTACTTGATCTGTCAAAATGGAGTGACAGAATTTCTGAGTTTAGACAGCTTATTTAAGAACGGTAAAATTCTATTGTGTGTTTGCTAGCTTGCCTTAAAGTACTATTAGTAAGAAAACAAGAAATGAATAAAACCAGTAATTGTCCAGAACGTTGTTTCATGAAACTGAAAACAAAAAGCACTAGCAAAGAAAACTGAAAATCATAGTGTTCCCCACAGGAATTTGCCGGGAAAGCAAACACACATTTTCATTTGAAGTGATATTATTTCAGTGGCCCTTGAGATCTAAATTATAACACATTTCCTATAGTTGTAATGAATTTGTTAATACTTGATGTATTTTTTTAAAAAAACAACAACAACCACATTCTCTGGATTATGATGTACCTACAGTATCATCAAGGGAAAGAGCCTAAAGTTGGGTATCTCTTTTGACTGGACCCATTTGACAGTTGACATGATTAATCCCAAGAGCACGCCTCTGCTGAGCACAGCCCATGCAACTTCTTGGGTATATACTTGAGCTCAGGGCAATGAAGCAAGGTGTGTGGGTGGTGGGTAGGAGAAGTCTCTAATGCAGATGGAGGAAAATGTATGATGAATGCAGTCAAGATGAAATTAGCCTGCAGTATCAGCTTGCACTGTGATGTACGAAGGAGGTAAAATAATAATCATGATTTTTCTCCTTCACCATTACATTATTTCAGATTTGTGCAGTGGAGCATTTCTGAGTGGTCACAGAGGGGAACCATGAAGAGAAGCACACTCATGAAACCCTTACTTGTTGGGGCATTCTTTGAGGGTTATGGAAAGTAAGTGGCCTGTCACTTGCTTTCCTTTTGTCCGAGACCTAATGGGTGGGTGGGTGCGATTAACCTTAAAGGACATGGGCCTTGAACCTAATCACCCCCCCCCCAAATGAATCCTTTACTTAATGAGGTGGACTGCCCTCTAGCACTCAGAAGTTAGTTTACTGAGTTCAAGGTGTACTGCTAGATAACTGGGAATAGGATTTTAGCCTAAAATACTATGGAGAACTTGATTGGACTTGGGGTACTTGCACCCTCAGACATTTGACCTCTAAGGTAATTTCCCTTCCCTACAAAGATGCTGCTGAGTTTCCTTCATAAGCAGGAAATCTAGCAGCATCTTCAACAGCTGGCCTCTGGAAGAAGAACATGGAACAGGAAAGAATGCTAGGCAAGCTAAGGTCGGGGAAGAAAATGTGAAGGTAGGGCATGCTGAATTTTTCAATTTTCAAATTCCAAAAATGAGGGGTCCTTAAAAGTTGCAACATGAATTGGGAATTCAAAAGATATTTTGGGTAAATTTATATACTTAGTTTTGCCTGGTAAGTAAAATGTGTGTAAAATTGCATAGAAATAATTAAAAATGATTGCCAAGTACTTGCAGTTATATATTATATATTAATATTACCTGACATTTTCAGAAAGTAAAAATAATTTTTTTTTGTTTTCCTAAAGTGGTTTATGTGCTTCTTCATCAAATGTAGACTTACAAAGCTAAATATTGTCCAGTCACCAAAATAATAGCAGATTTGAATTCCTCATACCCAAAAACATATTTTAAGACCTCTCACTGAAAAAATCTGCAAAAATTAAGTCTCACACTCTAAAATGACATGCCCACATTGCAGAGGTGAGGGGAGTGTTTGTTGAAGGTGTGAGTGAAGAAGGAGGGAAGAGAAAAGGAAGGTATGAGCTCTCAATCCAGTTCCTAAGTATAAAGTATATGTTGTGACTAAGAGTGTAAGAAGGCAGCCTTTCCATTCCACTCTGTATTGGTTGAGTGCAGAACTACGGTATTTCCGTTCTGCAGCACTTCATCTTCTACCCAAAACTATGTTATTTACCTCATTGCCTACTGTGGCAAATTTATGTAACTTAGGTAAGTTACATTGTCATCACATTATTCCACCCCATTCATTTCAATGCAAATTGTGCACAAATTGTTAGAGGACTGCTAGCAACAACAGTAAATACTACTTACTCAGCTGATTGCCATTCCAGACATGGGACAACTCAGCAAACAGCAATTTCTGTACTCATTTTTCTTTTCCTCAGAACTCTCCAACTTCCCAGCTGTGACTGGCATATGCTTGCATGTGGGTTTGCATTTGTTTTCATTCATCTTAAACCAGTCTAAACCAATATGAGAAAACCCTGTCCTATATATTTACAGTGGACTCATTCTCCCAGCATGACTTCAATCAGCAAAATAGACAAGGTCAGAAGAGCCCCAATATTGTAAGTTGCTTTGAGCTGTTATGGCAAAAAAGCAACTAGTAAAAATAAATAAATAAATAAATAAAATCCTTGAGAAAGGTATGAGTAGCAGGCTAGAACCTGAACAGAAGCAATCCAGACCACAGTGTTTTGTTGCAGGTCCCACACATTAAATATTTGGCTTATTTGGCTTCTGGTAAACTTGAAAATTAGAAATGAACATAAGTACACAGGAAGAATCTGCTGGATCAGGCCAATGGCCTATCTAGTCCAGCATCCTGATCTCATGGTGGCCAATCAGATGTCTATGGGAAACTGGCAATCAGGACCTGAGCACAAGAACAATCTATGCTCCTATGACTTCCTTCAACTGGTATTCAGAAGTATTACTGTCTCCCACCGTGGAGGCAGAGCATTGTGATTAGTAGCCACTGGTAGCCTTATGCTCTATGAATTTGTCCAATACTATTTTAAAGCCATCCAAGTTGGTTGTTCATCTGCCTTCTGTAGAATCAAGTTCCATGGTTTGATTATGGGCTCCTAGTTGCTATTCCACAACTGAGTTCTTCAAGAGAGACCTATGAATCTGCATTAGCTTACTTAGCCCCACATGTTGGGAACTAGGAGACATCAACAAAAAAATAGTAGTACTTTGCATTTGCTAGTGGCATATCGGTTGCCTCATGTAATGGGAAAACATGAAGTCACACAGACCTCTCTGTTATATTGAGTGAAGGCTGAAGTGTATGCCACGTTGTACGGATTCACTGAGTCCTCTCAGACAATAATGGTTGCAAAGAAAGTTGACCCCACTATGCATTAGGGTGAAGCAATTTGTTTCGGGTGTCATCACGGGTGTGCATGGGTATAACAGACAAAGTATCTGTTGCAGCAAGGCTTTTTAAAATGTTAGTCCAAGTTGCAGGGGGCAGGTAGTGCAATCTAGGCTCTGCATTTGGCAGTGAAATGGCTTGGACTGGCCTTGGTTAATTTGTACCTCTTTCAGTTTGCTTTTTCTGCATTGGGCTAACCTTGGTTTATCTGTATCTGTCTCAGCTTGCTTTACACACTGCAGTATGGGTCATTCTTGTAAAGATTGTGCATGTTGCCTTCCACAGAATGTGCTAGAAATATAAATGAATAAATAGAATCATGAGGACTCTTATGTTTTCAAACAACCACATCCTTTTGGTTTGTTGGGTGTAGTTATTGAAACTTTCACTTCCTGGATTAGTCAACTGTGTGCATCATTCAATCACTGTTATCTGAGGAAAAGTGCCAGGGAAACAGTTAAGTCCACAATTTTGAAATCACTGTGTGGGATAAGCCAAAAGGTCATAACAGAGGAAAATGTTTTCCTGAGCTTTTACCCTGGCTCTGCTTCTGTTAGAATTCAGAATGTTGTTGTTGTTTTTTAGCTTTGATGATTAGCTTGTTGTTGTTTATGGCAACTGTGCACAGACCTTGCCTTCTCTCCTTGAAATAATGGACTTTCTAAGGAAATGGAAAAAAAAATCCAGTATCCATTAGCACAGCAGATATTCTTATTTGGCGAATAACAGAATTCATGGTAAAAGTAAGCGACATCAAACATAGTATAGATTTTCTTTTTAAAAGCAGTGTCTTCTAAATATAGATTATAGTAATTTACTTTCAAACAACTCATTTTCAGCATGTGACATGTTCATTAACCCCAGGTAGAAAAATTATTGTGGTGCATTAATTTTTCACCAATGAAGACATTAGTCATATTTGCAAGTATCATTAGTGTCTGCCACCGAGGTGGAAAAGTCTTACTGTCTCGGTCCAAATGAAGGAAGCATTTGAATGTTAATGAGAATCTGTTAAGTTCTGTGGGTTATCAGCTCTTGCACACTTTTATGCTTTGAATCTTAATTAGAGACCTCTAAAGCACATCACTAAAGGTATTATAAAGAACAATGATAAATATGTAATCCTTTAGTGAAATAACATTAAAAAAATTTAAAGGATTTGGTGCAGCCGTTCTTCTGTCCTTGTGACCATATTCAAAGTGGGGGTATGTAGATTTCTTCATGGAACAAATGTATTCTGGAGGGATTTTTAAAATAATAATAATAATAATCTGCCTCTCTTAGTTTTGATGGTGGGTCAAACTGCAAAAGTGATCCAGCAAAAAGCAGAAGCATCATATGGCAGTAGTTTCTGACTTGGAAGAAAGAACAACCAAAATACTCATTGGCTAATGCCATCAGAATGTAAACGCACACAAATGGTCAGATGCCCTTCTTGCTCTCACAACCAATTTAGCAGTGCCTCTGGTTATGGAAAGGATTCAAGTAGCTTTTAAAGCCCCTGTGAAATCCAACAGATCAAGGAGTTAATTTCTTTAAGTAGATTAGGGAATATTTAACCTGAATACTACAACAAACTTATGCCAAAACATTCCTAATGTCTAGTACTACGTTGTGTCCACAGTTTTAAGTTGCTTTAGTTTTTCCAAAAGTGAGTAAAAGATATAGAGAGAATTCATCACAGTCACTTCAAAATACAAAAAGAGCAAGTGGTAAATTAAAATATACAGAATTATATTCAGCATGATTATGTAGTTTAGTTTTGCACTTAACTGAGACACACATTTGTTGGGGGAAGGAGGCATCAACTAAAAACTCCCAGATACTATAGTCTTTCCTAGTTGGTGCTCCAAGTTCTTGACTATTTTTCCAGGTGTTTTCCAAGTCCACAATATCCTTCTTGATACAGTGGTACCTTAGTTCTCATACTTAATCCATTCCGAAAGTCCGTTCCAAAACCAAAGCGTTCCAAAACCAAGGCACACTTTCCCATAGAAAGTAATGCAAAATGGATCAATCCATTCCAGACTTTTAAAAACAACCCCTAAAACAGCAATTTAACATGAATTTTACTATCTAACGAGACCATTGTTCCATAAAATGGAAGCAATAAACAATGTACTGCAGTCACACAATCAATCAATTAGTAGCAAATTAAATAGCAAAAACAGACAGATCTCAGTGTAACACTCAAAATGGAAGTGTGGCTGTCAAAACGGAAGTGTGGCACTCAAATCAGAAGCATAACACCCAAAATGGAGCACATTCGGCTTCCAAAAAAAATTCACAAACCAGAACACTTACTTCCGGGTTTGCAGTGTTTGGGTTCCAAGTTGTTTGAGTACCAAGGTGTTTGAGAACCAAGGTACCACTGTATTGGGTAATCATTGGTAGCAGGGCAGCTAGTACACTAGCAGAGCTCCCAGTCTATCCCTCATTCCCAATGCTACAAACACGTGTCAAAAATTGGACATAGTTTGCACAAGATAGTGGGTGAAGGAAAAAATGGTCTTGCTGAAGTTATAGAATAGGAATTAAAAATGGAAGGTTGTTTGTTGGATAGGGGCTTTCCAACAGTGCTCAGGCAAACATATTGAGTGAGGAGCCCACCATCGTGTATTGGACAGTGTTACTTTTTGTTAATCTTTGCCTTGTTTCATTAATTACAAGCATAAACACATTTTTTCCATTCTATTTGCATTGCCTTTTAAAAGAATTAACTAAATTAAAACATGTTTTCAATGAAGTTTCTACTATATCAGCCAAGTAACTTTTTAAAGAAGCAAAACCTTAGCTATAAATTTGGAAGAATAATCTTGTTTGGTAGCAGATAATGTTTTACTGATATTTACACAAAAGAAAAGTTGTGTATATCACTTTCATTTGTTTGTCTTTCAGTTCGGATGAAAAAATTATACCTCTCTCTAGACAGTTTTGTTGTATTATTTAAGCACTTTTTGTTTTTGCTGAAAATTACTTTGGTAGGATGAAATTTACCGCTTTGACTGTGATCAGGGCCACAGCTCAGTCTGTTGCATTCAGTGCTGACATGCCTATTTCCTACCTGTCAGAATGAAATACTAATGGTAGGTCCTATCAATTCTGACATTGCCTTCTTATATTTTATATCCAAGGTCACTTTCTTCATGTTTACATTTGACATGGAAATAGAAATGAAACTATACAAAATTTTAAAGCAGTGTTATGCTGGTAGTTCTTATTGCAACAATTGCTGTTGTAGGGGATACAACCTTTGGAGAACACAATGGAACTTTTACTTGTAGGGAAGCAACAGAAAACTTGAAGGATTTTAAAACATTATTATTTAATAGATATCCAATACTGGACTTCTCCATCTATCCTAGTATGTCAATAGCTAAATAAAATATTTGAAAAAGTTATTGTTATTGTTATTATTAGAATTTCTATACCGCCCTATACCCAGAGGTCTCAGGGAGGTTCACAGAATAAAATCAAAATATAAAACCACAAAATAAACAATCAAAATAAAAACAATCCAATACCCCCCCTAAAAAACCCCACATTTTAAAAGTGCATAGGATGCCAATCAAATGCTGAAAAGCATTTCCCAAGCAACACCCTCTGGGAACGACCATCCAAGTAGGACTGGAACCACTGGAAAGCAGTTCTACCCACCTCTAGTTCAGACAGTCACTCTAGCAGGATACCATGGTTAAAGGTATTGAAAGCCACGGAGAGGTTGAGAAGAATTAACAGGGACATGTTTTCCCCTCCCCCCTCTCTCAACAGACGTCATCATACAGGGTGGCCAAAGCAGTTTCTGTACCAAACCTGGGCCTAAACCCCACTTGAAATGGATCCAGAAAATCAGTTTCTTCCAAAAGCACATGGATCTGGACTGTGACCACTTGCTCCAGAACCTTGCTCGGGAAAGGGAGATTAGCAACTGACCAGGTTAATTAGGTTTTCTGAATCCAGGGAAGGTTTCTTAAGGAATGTTTTTACCACTGTCTCCTTCAAACAGGCAGGGACCATCTCCTCTCATAAAGAGGCATTGATCACCTACCTGGCCCAGCCAACTGTTCCCTCCCTGCTGATTTTTATCCAGTGTATTGTGTTTAAGTCCTCTAACAACAAATTATGAAAATGCTATTTTTTTAAGGTACATATAGAGAGGTCGGCCTCAGATATCGGAGATCTCAGAACCTTTGCTGTTTAATAATTTTTCATTATTGTTGTTTATCATGTAATACTTATTTTACATTTGGCCCAAATAAGGATGCATGTTTAACAGGAACAGCACAATTTCTTTCCTTTGCCTACTCAGGGGTATTACATAGAAAGCATTCTAACATTACACTATCAATAACCTTAGTCCTAATTTACAATGTCTTCCTCCTTTGAGATCAAGATGTAATTTAGCATGGTTGCCAAGTCAGCCAAATTATATTTGGGAAATGTGTAATAAGAATTGTTATTTATTATGCATTTATTTAGTTTTGACATGAATTGACTGTCGCCTCCCTCCCTCCCTCTGAGCTGTTCAGTTTTTCAAAAAAGCACTAATATATAAGCTATCAAATAAATGTAAACAATAATATCTATAAACTAGTGTTGGGGAATCTAGTGTTGGCTGAATCCACAGGGTATTGAACATTGAACCCCAAATTTTCCCCAACAGTAGCATTAAATAATTCCAAAACAGCATGAAAACCCAGCCAAGAATAATTTGTTCCAAGGACTAAAAAATACCAAAGCATAATTCTAATAAATCTGAAAAAAATTAAAAGATCTTCACATAGGACCTAAAAGATTTTAAGTGCCATGTAATCTTCAGTGGGGAGGGCATTCCATAACTAGGGTGCTACCACCAAAAAGGACCTCTACTTAGCCACCTGGCTCACCATACTTGGCAGGGGAATATAGAACAGGACCTCTGATTAAGATCTTAATGTTGACAGATGTACATAGGAGGAGGTGATCTTTTAGGTAACCTAGCCTCAAGTCATTTAGAGCATTAAAGGTTAATACCGAGACTTTGAAATGGGCCCAGAAATCGATTTGAAGCCAATGCAGATAACAAAGGTTGAATCTGGTTAGTGCTGTTGTGTTTTTATCGAAATTATCTGCATGTTTTTAATAGATCGTATAATTAATGTGCGTTTGTGTGTGTTGTTGTTGTTTTATTGCCCCCCCCAATGTTTTAGCTCAGGCATCCCCAAACATTGGCCCTCCAGATACTTTGGACTACAATTCCCATCATCCCTGACCACTGGTCCTGTTAGCTAGGGATAATGGGAGTTGTAGCCAAAACATCTGGAGGGCTGCAGTTTGGGGGTGCCTGTTTTAGCTGTTCTTATTTTATCTAAGTTGCCTTGAGTCCCAGTCAGGGAAAAATGTGGGGCATAAATAAATTCTTCTTCTAAACCAGTAGT
Organism: Zootoca vivipara; assembly: GCF_965207765.1. Classification (NCBI taxonomy): domain Eukaryota; kingdom Metazoa; phylum Chordata; class Lepidosauria; order Squamata; family Lacertidae; genus Zootoca; species Zootoca vivipara. The sequence goes on from NC_142590.1 coordinate 41,178,578, forward strand.
ATGATTCAGTGGGGTTCCTTTGGTAAAGGAATAACATTCAGGAGATCAAGTCTTCCAAATGTTTATATAGAATTATTGAGGCCAAGATATTCCATCCCTTCACACATTGCTTCTTTGTTTTCTTTCTAATACACATCTTCCTCAACTTCTTATACACCACTCAGTTTCTTCTTTCTCCCTCAATTCTACAGGCAAATCATGATTCTCCCAATCATGCCATATGGGTTCACAGTCTAAGCTGAATGAGTGTAAAGACTGAGCCCGTACCTGCACAGAAGCATGGATCGTATTGCAGTGCATGTGCATGGAGTCTGTCCAGAGCAGCACAATTTTAGCTCTCCTATTAATAGCCTACAGTTATGGATCAGATTTTTAATAGCCTTTTTTAGTATAATACTATAGGTCCTACTTTAACTCCCATCACTCCTATTTCAGTTATTCATGGTTTTCATTCAATTGTTCTTTTATGACACTAATTTTGAGAAGGCTCTAATTATAGCTACTATTCTTCTTTTTCTTTTCTTTTTTTTTTAAAAAGAAATGCTTAGGCATACTCAAAGGGGCTTTGGAAGTGCACAAATGAGAATTAGTGATGTGATAAGCAGGCATCAAAAGCCTGCTGGGGCTTTTTCACTCACCAAATCTCAAATGAGAATTAGAATATTCAGATGCTAACTAGAGACCTGGGAAAGAAAATCAAATGAATAGGATTTTATATAAATAAAAGATAATAGAGATATTTAATTGTGTGGATCGATGCACTGTGTCAAGTTATGCCACATTTTATCTTTGTTTCAACAGAGGTGTGCTTTACTTGGGAAACTGTTTTTTATAGCACAAGGAGACTGGAAAATAAAAACGAAAGTGCTAATAATAGAATGTGTAGGAGTTAAATTGGTGAAGGTGCTGCAGAGAACTGCTTTGTTTTAAAACACACACATACAAACACACAGTTTTGACCCTTCTTATATTGTAAAATAGTTACATTATAAACAAATTACACTAATAAAGTATTTATTAATTAAAGCAGTACAGATTATAACCACAGTATATATAAAGCCTGTTCTTTTGAAGCCTTGGTTTTCTTTTTCCTTTTAAAAACTTTTCAGGTCTGCTGTATATTTTTAGTAGCTGCCTCATATTATTGTTAATGCTTTGATTTTATTGCATTAAAATAAATTACAAAATAGTGGGGCAGTGATTCATGAGTGGCATTAATACACACACTTCATTTGAGTGGAATTGTGCAGGGCATACCTGTCTGTGCTTCAAGATGAGAGAGCTGGCAGGGTCTCAAGGTAAAGTTAGCTGTGGTTGCAGAATGTCTAACCTCTTAAGGGCAAACTCATTACCCTTGCCATTTCTGCACAAGCCTTCTTAAGGACCAGATATGTCACTGCTGTAGCGATTTTCAAGGCTAAGAATTTGCTGTAGGATGCTTTAAATCCCTGCCTGATAAAACATTTAAAGACTTAGATGCTTTTTTCTTCTTCTTTGCTCCCTATAAAAGCATTTGTCCAATTCCCATTATTTACTATCCCTGTAATCTTTTACCGTAAATGCATTTTATGTGTTAGCATCACTTTCTACAACAGTATGAATAATGCCCCATTTGGAGTGGCCTTAGGGCCAAACTACATATTACCTTAAGTGGGGCTAGCGGTATCCTGGGGACAGGGTGCAGGAAATTTGCTTCAGGAGAAAATAACTTAGGGGAGGATTTTGGACAGAAAAACACAACAAGAGGAGGGTTAAAATCCTCATGGTGTGGTCCTGATCTGGAACACACACACTCATCCTCAAAGCTGGAATATAGGAATGAGGCATGGTGGATCCTAATTGTGTTTTTAACATACAAAATATACTTTGTCCCATCGATGTAGTCAGGATTTGGGGGAGGGGGGCAGAACCGAGTTATCTGTGATGCAATTGGTCAGTTAGTTAAACATTTTTATTTATTTTCTTGATGGGGGGACAACTCCCCCCCTGCAGCCCCCGGCTACGCCCATGTTTTGTCCTTGAAGTTTGCATATCTTAGGAACAGCACTCATCTTCTACTTTTAAATTGTTTTTAAAAGTTGAGTATAAGAATTAATTAATTAAAGGAGAATACTGCTAAATGAAATGCAAAAAACAATGTTCAATAAAAGTTCCTAAAATTAAGTAAAGGAAGAAAACTGTGTAAAGAGCAATGTTTTTAGAAGTGCTTAAAGCTGGCGCTGTGGTCCAAACCACTGACCTTCTTGGGCTTGCCAATTAGAAGGTTGGCGGTTTGAATCCCCACGACGGTGTGAGCTCCCGTTGCTCGGTCTCAGCCCCTGCCAACCTAGCAGTTCGAAAGCACGCCAAAAAGTGCAAGTAGATAAATAGTTACTGCTGCGGCAGGACGGTAAACGGCATTTCCGTGCGCTGCTCTGGTTTCCAGAAGTGGCTTAGTCATGCTGGCCACATGACCCGGAAAAACTGTCTGCAGACAAATGCCGGCACCTTGGCCAGTAAAGCGAGATGAGCACCGCAACCCCAGAGTCGTATGCGACTGGACTTAACTGTCAGGGGTCCTTTACCTTTACCTTTTTAAAAGTCATTACTTTCTCTGCCTGATGTATTTCCAGGTAAGAGAATTTCTCACCTCCTCCCCACTATAGGCCATAATGCCTTCAGGCAAATGCCTGAATAGGGCTTGTGTTCAGTGGGATTTGTTTCCAAGTAGGTGTGCATAGGATTGCAGAGTTAGCCATATAACTTTTTTCCCTCACTGCCTTTCCATATCACAAACATTTACACTCACATAATTCCTTATCTTTCTTTATCTTCTTTTTAGGTCACTGAGCTTTGCTTTTCTTATCCCAGTACACCTAATAATAATAATAATAATAATAATAATAATAATAATAATAATAATTTATTACTTATATCCCACCCATCTGGCTGGGGAACTCTGGGCGGCTTTGAACAAAGTATTAAAAACTGTCTCCCTTCATTTTCCTTTGTGTTTGAAGTGCTTTGTACTGAGAAAACCCACCGGATATTTTGTTTATTTCTCCCTTAGTAATTTATGTGAATTGCTTGCAAAATGGTTACATCATTTATGATTGCACTAGCAATCCATATATTTTAGGTCTTACCCCAATTCATTTCTGGTTTGTCTTGAGAAAAGTGGTTGCAATTCTCTATGGTAAATTTCTCTTAGATTTAACTTATTAGAGAAAATAAACATTTTGTACATTCTCTTGTAACCATGAAAGTAGCTATTATGTAGACCAATATTATACTCAGCTGACTATTGTTATAAGCAAAACACTATAAAACAGAATTTGCAGTACTGTACTTGGTTGCTTACATATTAAAAGATTAAATCTGCAATACCTAAAATGTTGTGCTGATATCTTTGGACATAGTTCTCACTGGGACAGTTTGCTTGATGTCACAGCCTTAGGGTTATATCTGACTAAATCATACTTGGAGTAAACATGAGTAAACATCGTATTCAACTCTTAGTGTTAAAATAAAGATAGGTCTTCATGCACAATTGCTGTGAAAGCTTCCTGTCAAGCAATCTGTGTGTACCAAATTATTGTTTAAGTGTTCCTACCCTATGTACTGATTTTAAAGCATGGAGCATTAGTGTCACATAGCCCAGGGGGTATCTCACACCAATGTGAAACTGTTCAGATGCTAAACTGGCACATGCTGAAGAGGCATTTAAGCATTATCCTTGCTAAATGGATTGCATGGACAGGGAAGAGGTTTTGGGTGAGAGTCATGGAGGGAGCAGCATCTTATGTGTCTCTTTGTTACATCAAGCAGGCAGCGGCCTAATTACAAAATCTTTAGCACTTCAAACACCTAGAATTCAATACATTAAACAGCAGGTAATGTCAGACTGCTGCAGTGATCCAAGATGTGATCATCGCTTACAAGCAACAAGGGCTTGAAGTTTAACTCTTGGCCACTTCTTTGAAAGTGTTTCAGGACAAAATCTTTATAGTAGGATGAACAGTTAGTAATGTTGGGAGAAAAGGTCCACCCTGTCTAGTCTTGTCTATAATAATGCTTTTGTATAATCATATAGCTATATAATATAATTTGAAATCAATTCACTATTACTCACATATTTGCCATTGGGATACAGTAATGGCTTGCAAAATGTTTTTCTTTGTAAGTGGCCATACTCCTAAAACAGAAGGCTGCAATTTAAAAATAAATTATAATCAGTTTCCTGATGTGGGGAGTTGCTGCTATATAAACATTTTAAAATACAAATATTTTAGTGGCTGGGTTTAGTGGATGGTCATAGCAGCCTGTCGTCATATGCTTCAGAATGTTTTGGAAAATAAAAACACCTTTTATTCCAGGCAGAGGACTCTATTGTTCATAATGCATTTTAAATGCACATGTAGTGTGCCTTCTACTACTTTTTACAATGAAACCCATGTGTAATTCAATGGCTATCAGAGCCAATGACTGTAATCAGTGGCTCAGCCAAACCTCACAACAGAAAAGGATATAAAGGGGAACAAAATATATTGAAAACATGGTTGTTACATGCTTTCCACGGTTCCCCTGACTAAAATTCACTTGCTAAAAGAGTTCCTCTTTGATTTATAGTGATTAGATACAATTTAAGTTAGTTGGGGTTAAGGATTCCCCTCCCCCCCACTTCCTAGATTGACCTACCATTTGCCCATTCTAAAGGAAATGATAAGGATTTGAATATTGCTCTCTTGCATATGACACGACAGCCTATATTCATTATGTGAATGATTAAAATTCACCCAGGTATACAATTTATGACTGGGTAAGCTGACTTTTCCTGTGTACTGTAATCATATGAAGACATTGTGCATACTTGGGAGCAGTACCACAGTGATAGAAGCTCAGTGCAACTTATAAGTCAGTGTCTTGAGCTAGCAACTGATGTGGGGGGTGTTTGGGTGTAAATGTATCTAAGTACCGGTAACTAGTATCCCTGTAAAACAATTAGGAAGCTGGAATTTGAGAGGAGTCCATCTTCCAAGAGGGAAGGCATACATGCTGGGGCAGTTAAGAGAGCATGAGGGTTCCAAGGGAATTGAGGACTAGTTTAATTGACTATTTAATTGACTTATTTGTTTATTTAACAGCATTAAGGTGCATGTTGCATTACAGGGTACAAGAAGTTAGATCTCTGCCTCGTGGAGCTTTCACTGGGTACACAACAGAGGAAGAGGAAGGAAGGAAGTTGAGGCAAAAGCAAATGGGAAAAAAATACGTTACAGTTTTGTTTATATATTGTTCAATGCTACCCCAATCTCTGCCGAGTGGTGCAAGATTCCAGGGGTCTTGGCACTTTACTAGGCATTCTGTTTCCATTGGAATGAGGCACGATGTAGGCTGTGGTGTATTTAAGATATATGGTTTTATTTGCATCTGAGTCTACTGTGCAGACAGTTTAGAGCATTCACATCTGAAGAGGGAGTGCAGCATTAGATTCCAGAGTAGCCAGAATCCCACCTCAGTGTCTCTGACCCAGCTTGTTTCAGCCAGCCATTCCAAGAGTTCTGCCTTACCCCCACTTTCCAAGCCTTTTGCCATGATTTTTCCTGCAGACTACGTCACTGTCCACTGCCAATCTGGAATTCCCCCTCCCAGTTTACATCACCCAACACTGAAATCCTAATCCTGGCTGTGGTCTCTGCTCAGCATCCCCTCATAGGAGGAGGGACTCACATTCCTCTGCTGCCCAACATAGGATAAATGTTTTGCCCATTATCTTTCTTTGTACTATGTGATAGCTCTTCTCTCCAGCTCTCCTTTTCGGCCTGTATTTTTACAGTTAACTTGTCTGGCACCCAGGTAAAGACACCCAGCATTTAGTAATTCAAAATATTTAGTAATCTCTGTCATTTGCTAACTAATAATTATGGATGCCTTTGCAGACTCCACAACCAAGCACTGAGGGCAGCAAGGGACAAAGGACAATGTCTTTTGAGAGAGAATGAGGTGCTGAGGGTGGTGCAGCTGAAGCAGGGAAGGCTATGTGCAAATAAATATTGGTAATTCATGAGTGGGTGGTGCTGTGGTCTAAATCACAGAGCTTAGGGCTTGCCGATCAGAAGGTCAGTGGTTCGAATCCCCGCGACAGGGTGAGCTTCCGTTGTTTGGTCCCTGCTCCTGCCAACCTAGCAGTTCAAAAGCACGTCAAAGTGCAAGTAGATGAATAGGTACCACTCCGGCGAGAAGGTAAACAGTGTTTCCATATGCTGCTCTGGTTTGCCAGAAGCGGCTTAGTCATGCTGGCCACATGACCCGGAAGCTGTCTGCGGACAAACGCTAGCTCCCTCAGCCTATAGAGCGAGATGAGTGTGCAACCCCAGAGTCGTCCATGACTGGACCTAACGGTCAGGGGTACCTTTACCTTTACCTTTAATTCAAGAGTAGGCCTAGAGAGATAAAGGAAACAAGACCATGGAGCGCTTTGAAGGTAACAAGGAGCTTGTGTTGAATCTAGGAGTGCACAGGAAGTCAGTTTAGGGATTTTATTGGAATACTGTAAAGTGTTCCAGTTTTATGTTTCATTTTTCTGTGTAAGCCACCTTGGGATTACTTTGACCAAAAAGGTGGCACACAATTTTTTTACATACACACTTTACTAAGATTTTGTTAAATGCTCTCTTATGTAATGGTAATTCTTTTCTAGAGGCTTCTACCTTCCTCTTCCTTCTGTGGGAAGAGATGAAGGGAGTGAATACTTACTTTCCCCCATTACTCTCCATGATGGAGGAGACCTAACAACCATTCTGTGCAGATCGCAGCACAATGAGAGGCTAAGTCTCTGTCATTCCTCACCACTTTTCTGAAGTGTGGGAAGAAGAGGAATAATAGCTTAGCTGAACACCCATCTGCTCAAGACACAAATGAGCCTCTAGGACCTCTCAGAAAACAGACAGAAAACATCCCCATCCCCATAAAACACCTTACTAAAGAAGAAGAAGAAGAAGAAATGTGAAACTGTACTTTCCCCTTTGCAGACTTTAGTATGTGGTAACTGAGCAACTGAAATTTCTGTGACAACATCCTGGGATTTTCTTTCCTCCATTACGAGAATGGTTATAATTTGCCACCAAACTACAGTTTTAGCTACAAAGCACACTTTCTAGCATCATTATCTGAAAGCTAATAGCATAGTTCACAAAAAGGAGACCAGCAATATAAATTTTCTTAGCCATTAAAGTGCTATTCACAATCCTTTCAGAAATCACTATTTTATTTTCAGAGTGATACAATATTAATGCCTATCTGCAGAATGAAGAGAGCTATCCCAATTCACACAGAAACAATTTGTTTCATTAAATCTATATTACATAACTACGTGGAGGAAGGACAGACACTTAGTTTCCATGTCTGCTTATACTACCTATGTCTACTTACTGGCATGCTCCTATTTATTTACTGGGTCTGACCTTGAAGAAAGTGGCCTGTGAGTTGTCCCAAAAACACTGAAGTAAATTTGTTCCTAGATTCTTGAATCAAAGGAAATAGCTTCCTGCTGGAAGGCACTCATAAGATTAATTATGAATGAAAGTAAGAGATTCAAATGGTTCCTTTCTCACATGGGAAAGGATTTATGCCACTGCTGAATAGTAAATGATAATTATTGACTGACTTCACAACTGAGGTCAAAATCTTGAATAATATAATCCTTTTTTCAATCAACTATGCAAGGAAGTGGATGCTACCTTAATATTTCCTGAGAGACGTGATACAGCTAAATATTTCTGAGCCATATAAAAAGATAGAAAGAATTGCAGAATTATCTAGGATACTTTGGGTTCATTCTTGCCTAATCAATTGTAATTTTGTAAGAATCACATGCCAAGGAGAGCAAAGTATGATTAATAGTTGTTTTTGTTTGACGATATGCAGACAATTTGTTTGCTAGTGCACATGCTTTGTATTCAGAAGGTCTTAAATTCAATCCATGGAGAGTCACTACCAGTCAATGCAGACAGTACTGAGTTGGACGGATCAATGGTCTGATTCAGTGTTAGGCAGCTTTGTATGTCCCTATGTAATTATAATCCCATCTCCATCCATACCTCAGTTTCCCAACAACTTGAACATGTGATCTAAATGCGGTGCTTTCTTTGCATACTCTTTTGTTCTTTTCTTTATCCTCTCTGGTCTTATCCAGCCTGGTTTCCAACTTTTCTGAATAAAACTGTTGTTTACTCAGGTTTCCAGATATCATCTTCTGAAAATGGAGTAGTTCTCACTAAAAGAACTAACCCCTTTTTGTTTTGGCAAGCCTACTCAGGCATGTGATTTTAACATGTAATTTTATTATGTGTAATTGTTTTTAAATTGTATTTTGTATTTATTTGTATTTTGATATAATTGTATGTCAACCTGCTTTTAATGTTTGCTTTAATCTGTATTTTTTAAAAATGAAAATTTGTTTATTTTTATCTGTATTTTAATGAATATTTTAAATTTGTTTTTTGTAAACCACTTGGAGGTTTTCTATCAAGTGAGCAGTATAAAAATGTAATTTAAAAATAAATGAAATAGTAAACCATCTGTGGTCTGCACCACTTCAGACAGCTGTAGGGGCTGCAATTGCACATACCGAATGTTCTTCATGCAAAAATAATAATGAAAACCTGACACACGAAGAGCTAGATTTCAGGGGAAAGGTATGTGTCATGTTCTTATAAAAAAAGTTCTTTTTTAAGTTGTTTCACTCACACCATGCAGCACAGAAGATCAGTTGTTTGAAACTGATTTACTAAAATATCAATTGTATCCAACTGAATCATGGCATGCACAAAGTGACTTCTGCAAGTGCAGCAGAACTTTCCCTCCCTCTCCTCCTTTCACATGTCCCCCCCAAAAAACTTCTCTGGGTTTCTTCCCAAGCAGATATGGGGACTGTGCACAGGGGGTGGGGAAGAAAGGGGAGAAAATTCTGTGGGGCTTTTGGAAATTGCTCTCCATGCAGAACAATTTAGTTCAGGGTCCTCAAACTACGGGCTGCAGGTCAGATTCAGCCTGCCAGGGTCCTGAACCTGGCCCGCCCGGCAATTGCAGAACCCGCCACTGTCTAACGGGTCTATGGCAAAAGGAAGTATGGTGTCCTGTGCACGAGCACGACCTCTGCATCTGGTGTCCGTTGATACCATGAGAGGTTGGTTAGTTGGTTGCGGGGGGTGGTGCACACACAAGAGGAGGGATGATGCGATCCTGAGATGGGCAGATGCCGAGGCATTTCTCCTCCACTTTCCTTGGTTGGGGCTCAGCCAGCAGTTCCAGGAAAAAACAGCAGTTGCAATCACAAACAAAACGTGTGGATTCACAGTCGTACCTCGGGTTACAAACGCTTCTGGTTACAAACTACGCTAACCCAGAAATAGTACCTCGGGTTAAGAACTTTGCTTCAGGATGAGAACAGAAATCGTGCTCTGGCAGCACGGCGGCAGCAGGAGGCCCCATTAGCTAAAGTGGTGCTTCAGGTTAAGAACAGTTTCAGGTTAAGAACAGACCTCCGGAACGAATTAAGTTCTTAACACGAGGTACCACTGTACTAGAAATGTTGCAAAAGGAGTTTCAAATTAGATTTAAAGAGCTTCATCTCCATGAACAGGACATACAACTTTTCCGGAACCCATTTTCAGTTGATTTACCAAATGGAATTGGCTAAAGTACAGAATTAGTACTCTCTGAAAGACGCATTCAAATCAAGCAGCCTCACTAATTTCTATGCATCTCTCTGCTCTGAGACATATCTTAATCTCAGGAACCATGCACTCAAAATTGTAACCATCTTTGGCAGCACCTATGTCTGTGAACAGACTTTCCCCCGAAGGAAACATCTGAAATCTCCAACCACATCCAGACTAACTGATGAACACTTGCAGCACTTGCTACGACTAGCAGTGACAAATATGGAACCGGATATTGACCATCTCATTAGCCAAAAGCTGGGCCATGCTTCCCATTGAAATGCTTATAAGTTTATGTTGATTAAAATCGTTCTTCATTTTAAATATTGTTTTGTTTTTCTTGTTTTTTTGTGCACCACAAATAAAATATGTTCAGTGTGCATAGGAATTCATTCATACTTTTTTCAAACTATAGTCCGGCCCCCAACAGTGTCTGAGGACAGTGAACTGGCCCCCTGTTTAAAAAGTTGGAGGACCCCTGATTTAGTTGGATACAACCCATTGTTTGTACAAGTGGGGTTGGCAAACAAATGTTGTGTGAAGGGTTTTAGCTACTCCACTCCATTCCCCCCCCCTTGTTTTATGCGCTCCCCAATATTCAGTCAGCATTCTATGCCAACTGAACATGCTTTCTGTTTTTAGGGGATGGGTACATTCTTAGGGTTTTTCTCTGAAGTTTTCTTTTTCTTTTTGGTACTTGCTGCTCCTTTGTCTTGTGGGTAGTGCCGTTTGAGGTACAGAGGGACCAGTACTCAGAGAACTTAGCTCTCTGTTAGTGAAGTATACACGATGAATCCACTTACTTCACATTGCCAACTCTCCATTAAGAACAACTTTTTGACATAATATTTAACTTAACATGGGCAGTAGTTCTCTGGTCCCAGTTGCCAGGAATATTGTTAATAGCTGCTTCTACTGATATGTTTTTGGTCTGGGTGTACAGTATAGAAAAATTATGTCTGTGGTCAGAGAGCTTCACTTTTTTGGTGGTGGTGGGAGACCTAAAGCATTCTGAAATGATACTGAAAATCATTTGCTGAGCGATAAGAATTTTTCCTATCTATAGCCTACCCATATAGAAAATTATGTAATTGTACTAGACATACTTTGGAAACTTTCCCAGAGGAATAATAGATAAGTTAACAGAGCACTTTTTAATTCTGCAAAGTGCACTCTTCCTTATAATTTACTTAATATAAAAATTTAATGTACTGCAGTTTACTGAACAAATTGCATTTAAAGTATTTTAGAGTTAGCAAGGGAGTTCTGCTTTGGTGCCCAGTTGGACTTTATGATTTGATTATCCAGATAACAACAAGCAGTAACAGAGTTCTCTCAATAAGTGGGTATGAAGATTGTCTCTCAGTGATGTTACTACTAAAGCAGAATTAGAATCCATAAAAGCAGGAAGAAAATTGTGTATGTCATGTGCGATTTCACACACTTTGGCTTAGATTCCTAAGGGAAATTCCATATGACAAAAGTATTTTATAGAATCCCTTTGTTACCTCCTTCCTCATCCTGGGACCAGATTTGAGGGAGGGGTTTCAACAGTAATAGTATACTGTATATAGTTTCATGCAGAGTGTGATATTCCAGTTCATTCCCTGGCATCTCCATCTAAAATGCTCCCAGGTACCATAGCAGGCTAGAGGAGACATCAGCCAGAGATTTTGAAATACCACTGCCAATCAGTTAATGTATAGGCTAAGTAGATCAGTGGATGGAATCGGTATTAGACAGTTTCAAATATTTCTTAAAAATGGGTCAGTGATTGGGCACTTTGACAATGTTTAAAAAGGGGGAACTACTGTAGATTGTTGCGTTATGAATGGATAAACCAGTTTTTTCCACAGGTAATAACTATATTATTTAATACTTCATTCAGTGAGTATACTAGTATAATGTTGTATTTACTCCAGGGCAATGTTTCCCAACCTGTGGGCCAGAGACCCAAGTTCCAAAACTGATGTGTCAATAATGTGATGAATCATCATATCAAGTACATTTGGACTTGTGGGTCACCATCAAAAAAAGTTGGGAACCGTTGCTCTACAGAATGCCTTTGACAAAATAATTATTGGTGTTTGTGGCATTTGTCAAGTGTAAAAGGCCTCTACAAAGTACGTGTGTGTCTTTGTTGACACTCAAATAACAGCAGTTCCATGTGCAGACAGTCGTTTCAATGTCTCTCATTTCCACTCCTAGTCACATAGCCTCCATCCTGCATCAGACCTGTTCCTAATGCACATGCCCTAACCTGGTGGTTTAAGCATAGCTGTAGGCCAAGAGCCCAACTTTGTATCCTCTTTCTTTTCCCCATATTCTATTCCCTTCCTTTCACTTGTCAATCATTCTCTGACATCATTTATGTATAGAAACAGGCATTTGCACTTACCTCATTAACTGTAATAGATGGCCAAGGGATCTTTAGGCTGTTAAAACTTTAGGAAAGTCCTGTGCACATTTGCAGCACAGGGTTCTCTCCTGCAGATTTCCAGCTTGGCAGTATTTCCAGGAATGTGCATGGCATCACATGTTACTGTATGGTCCCATAGGCATGTCAGGAAGTTCTGCCACACTGGAGAGCCTCAGGCCACTTGATCACCCATGGGGTTTTTCCTAAAGTTTCAAGAGCCATAAAGACCTCTCAGTCACTTCATACACTTAATAAGCTAATTAACTCATATTAAATAAGTTAATTAATCTACAGTTAATAAGGCAAGCACAAACCTACCCTCTTCAAGGACATCTTCAATATCCCCCATCCCAGTCCTAATCCAAAGGAAGGTGATGTAAATCAGTAGGCCTAGAGTTTCGGAACAGGTAGGAAGGTAAGGGCTTAGCCACAATTGCTATTTGTTGCGCTTCAGCTTTAAAGAATGGGTTTTTGTGGGGAAATCTCGGGGGGGGGGGGTGAAAAAAAAGTGCTCAGGCAGGAAATTAAAAGCACAACTGGAAACTGCAGGGCAAAAGCTAAGAGAGGTTATAGTCCTTGTCCAAGGTGCTGAATGCTTATTCGGGACCATAATTAGCAGTCCTGCAGCTGAGGCAGAAGATAAAATTTGTCAGCTGAGTCTTGCAGCAATTTGCAGAGCTGTACAGTCTAGTTTGGGTAGTCAGGATGGAAGACCCACCCCTGAGTGCTGCAACTGGCCATTTTCTAATAGTACTTGACTGTTTTCTAGGCTCTGGCAACTGGTTTGAGGGACACTCATTTTTCATCCTCCAAGACAATGAGTCTATGACCAAGTCATAGAATCATTGAATTTGAAGGGACCCTGAGGATCAACTACATATTATTAATATTTCATATTCCACCATTTCTACCAAAGGAGTTCAGTGGCATAGGTTTTTCCTCAGACTTCAAGAGACAAGATGCAGGCTTTTTTGTCAGTGGATCCACACAGGAAGGACAGCAGAGTGGATTCATCTTCTCACGGCTGCCATCATAGGATTCTGTAGCTGAGGAATTCCTGTTTGGGGACCATGACCACCCCTTTCAAATGGGTGAAAAACATTAGTTGAAAGATTTGGCTGTGCACTAGTTTTGTGAGTGTTCATCTCCTAAACACCCCATCTGCCATTCACAAGCCTGGCAGTTATGGGGATAACTTAAAACTGCTAAATGTCTGTTCCATAAGTGGTAGTTATCTTGGCATGGCTCCATAGATGAATAGGTTTTGCTTTCAGAGTGGGATGTGGTTTGTCCTAGTTTTCAGCAAGCCTAAATGGTCTCAGTCTACCTAGGTATGCCTGAGCTCTCCACAATCTTGATGTGAAATGTGTGCTCCAGAATCAAATTTAGATGTTATAACTCTTTTGTATGGGTTCCTAGTGATTATGAAAATTCTTGATTCAAATTAGATGCATTTATTATTTTTCAGTACATGTTGTGCTGATTGAGCAGTGTGCATTTGATTTCCAGAGGGGCGAGTATAGCAGCCTTTACCAAATAAATAGCTGCACCAGTTTTAGAAATGGTTTTAGCTGTTCTCCAATGATCAGCAGGATGAATAGCACTGAAGTGGGGTAAATTGCTTAAAATTCTTAAAAGTGACATTTTTGTCTCCGTTCTGTTCATAAAAGTTCAGGGTAGTGTGATGCAATTTTGCTGATATGGTAAAAGTTTGACAACCTGCTGGTTTCATAGAATGCATCATTAATATACATTAAATTCTTCTGAAATGCATTTTAAACACTTTCTCTCTTTTCTATACAGCTGCTTACTAACTGCAATGCATCCTTCTTTGCCCTCCTCCTTCCTTCCCCAACTAATATTTTTCTCACTTATCTCCATTGGGAAATTAATATTTCTCAACTTCTGTACATTGAAGACAGCACTCTGAAAAAAGACTTTCAGATGTTTAGAAATGTCACCCATTGCAAGAGCCTTTTGAATTAATATCTGCGCAAAAGGTGGTGGAGTGAAGGGTGAACAGATTGGAAAGATCACAGCCCAGTAAATTCTAAAAAAAACTGTTCTCCCTTTGTTTTAATGGAAATTTCAAAGACTGGATAGCAGATCAACTGTGAGATAAATGTGAGGTGTGAGCTAGCTCAGTCTCTCTCTCTCCCCCCCCCCCCATCCATGCTTTTCTGCACATCTTCTGTACGTTATTCAGGTACCATTGCAGAGAAGCCTCTTATCAAATTTATGCTTACAGTTGAAAATGACACACCTGCCCAGTATCTACGGTAACAAAGGTTCTCTTCAGTCTCACTTTTCTTATTCCTCTTTCATTAAACAAAATATCTCCAGAAATAGTAGCATTTAATAGCAGTTTTAAATCTCTTTCCATTTTTTAAAAAAGTATTGCCATTTCTTAGTATCACTTCAAAAAGGATGGGGTAATCTTTTCACTTAGAAGCATGTCAGTGCTGCTTAAAGAAGTTTGCATTTATCATCTAGATTGTTACAAAACAGAAATGTGCTCAGACTTGCTCACCAATGCAAAACCTAGAGAATAAACCAAAATCTTTATAGGCCGCCATCATAAAAAATCCATTAGAAATTAAACTTCTTTTCTGCATAGTAGAAGCAACTTGCAAATTTGCAAGGTAAAATTGGAGATTTCTGCTTAGGCAAGGAATTTCAAAGAATGTAAAGGGTTGTTTCTGTTCTGCGAACTTTTCTGGGGAATTCTGATAAACCCTAGTAGGTGTAAGCTATCATTGCAATACCAGCTGCTGGGGAACAGTGCAGTTACATTTATGTTCTGCTTATGGTCTTCCCAAGGGCATCTGGTTGGCCACAGTGGGAACAGAATGCTGGACTAGATGGGGCTTTGGTTTGGTCCAGCTGGGCTCTTCTTATGTGTGTCTCTCCTGTGAGTCAGGAAGTAATCCTAAGATCAGTTCCTTGGCAAAAACTGTAATTGTGTTGTTATTGTTCTTTTTTTGCAATACACTCTTTCAAGGATTTTCGTTATACAGTACAGCTTAATATTCTTTAGTTCTGTAGTGATTTTTTTTACCAGAAACAAAAGCTTTTAAATGGTTTGATGTGTGTTCCAAAAGGGAAGCAGATAAAAAATATTAGGGCAAAACAGAAACCTAAAGCATAACCTTATGATGATGGAGAGTGCTTCTGTCTTTGCTGTACATAGCTCCATTTCCATTAAATAACTGCAATTCTTGTTCTTCAGTAAACCCATTTCTTGGCACAGTCCTTGAGTGTAGAGTTAGAGCCAGGGGAAATAATGCCATATACTGATTCCTCCGGATGATATAAGAGTCCTTGTAACTTTGCCTAGAATCTTTTTTAAGGGGGGGGGATGTAAATGGTCAGTTATCATTTTGCACCCCTGAGGTGTGGCATAATAGTTGTTCCAAGAAGTTATTTATTTATTTTATTTGTAAGTGCCTCAAAGTAAGATACATTAAAACAAATGTATATTAAACATACATTAAAACAAATTCAACCGGTAAAAGTCTCAAATGACATCTATACTGATAGAAGATGAGTCTTACTGATCTTGCCCAATATTATTCCTATTATTCCTATTATTCCTGTTGTTGTTGTTGTTGTTGTTGTTGTTGTTGTTGTTGTTGTTGTTCAGTGAAAATCAGTTGGTGGTGGTTGGTAATGTCAGTGATATGGTGCAAGCATCCTTTTCCTCTCACCTGTTACTTGAAGGGGGTTAATTCCTCAAATCCACCTATAATCCACTGGTTCCTCATGTGGAATTTGTATTAGGTGCTTATGGCACTTGTGGGAAAGCTTTTGAAACCTCTGGCCACTTGTTCATTAAAACTTCTCACATTGAATATAGTTAACTTCGTAGTCATCATCTCCACAATGTGAGTGTCAGAGTTAGGAGTGCTCTCCTCCAATTCAGAGTTGCACATTTTTCACTTAGACAAAATGGTCTTTAGGCCGGATAAGGTCCTTGTCCACAACATTAATTTTTTTCTTCCATAGTGATCAGGAAATAATTTTACCCTCATTCTGAGCTAATTCTACTCATCCTCAAGAACACTGTTGGTATACCTTAGATATCTGTAGAGCACTTTGCTTTTATTTAGTTTGCAGGAAGTCTGGGGTCCATTTATTTCTTTGGTTGCAAATGTATAGGAAACAAATGCTCTAAAACTACCATTTCTAGCTGGTTAATTGAGTGCATGTTTCAGCTAGTATAGGTAACCAGCTGCCAGGAAATTACAACCCATAACAAGAAAGCCATCCAGAAGTCTTGGAGAACAGAAATTCATGATAAAGCAATTTCCATTTGGGGAACAACTGCAGTAGTCCCCCCCCCCTTCAAATTCTATCCTCATTTTCTGTTTTGTTTTAACAAAAATAATGGTACCTTGTCCACATTAAACACATGTGAGTGCCTGCCCATGACTTCATTGGAGTCTAAAATGAAAGTTACATTATAACCCAGAGGAAGCTTTTGTGTGGTGTTGTAATGTGAACAGCTGTTTAGATTGAAGATAATTTAGATCAACTGTTCTGTGGTGGGTTTTTGTTTGTTTCTTGCTAGTGCAACACTTTCCCCCCACTGCAGAAATTTGTCAGAGAAATATATAATCTGTAAGTAAAAGTGTTATTTTGTTTGTTTGTCAAATTACATGTTATGCTTAGCTATAATATTTCTTAGTAAAATTAACTTGAAGAAATACAATTAATTCTGTTTGGAAAATCCCCTAGGAAAAAGCTGTACACAGTTAACTATGGTTTTTGATGGTGACATCCTTATAAAATTATGTTATTGCACACTATATTAAATGTCTGCAGCATTATAGGTAGGTGTTTCAAATATTTTAATTATCACCCTTAAAGTGAAGAATAGTACAAACCTACAGTTCCATAAATATGGAGCCTGTTCTGATGTACTTCATTTTGATATTGTTTTTTTACTTAATAATCATAATAGCACATTTGTGATCAAAAGAAAGTTAAAGCTCCTGGTGTTACTTTATTTTTTAATTGTAGGCTCACATTCTTCTAAGATCTGTGTTGCTTTTGTCCTTTGTTTATCTTGTTCTTCCCTATTTTTGCAGCCTAGGCACTAAAAGGCTATTTATATCAATCTGAACATGCTTTCAGAGCATGGACTAAAAGCAATTTTGAACTTATAATAATTTATTGCTTTTACACTGGCCTGTTTCACATGTAACATAAAGCTGAAGTATGCCTTGGGGCAAATGAGCAACTTGTGTGCATTCCTGGAGTGAAGATCATGACCACAGTGCTTCTTAATCCTGCTCCTGCTATGTTATCCTGGACTAAGTTAAAGTTTGGCTCCGCATGGCATATGAACCCAGGTTCATGGTTTGTCTCACTCTGGACAAGGATTGTTCTTGGCTTAATGTGTGTGGTTCATTGGAGGGAGACAAATCACAAGAAAAAAACCTGAACCATTGTAGAACAGTGCTCCAAGCCTCGTGGAAGTAAAACAAGGAACTGTAGCCGCCTTGGAGGTTGTATCAACAGAATAGGGAATGCGGGACATAAAGTTTTTGATAACTAAATAATACTACTTCAAGGAAGTATGAGGAAACAGGAAAAGACACTCCTGTTCAGGAGCAGAGGATCTATGGTTGTTTCACAGTAGCCATCTCAGTTCAAGAAAACAACATGAAAACAACAACTGCATGAGAATGACATAAAATGAACATGAACAATATGCTAATAAGGATGGTATTGGAGGTGTACAAGTTATATAACTACATATTATGAAAAAGAAAAATTCAAACCAGCACTTACATGACTGAAAGTGCACATGCTTCAACAATGTACAAAAATACACAACCTTGTTTTTCTTCTTTCCTTTGCTTTGCCAGCAGACCTTCTTTCATCATGGGAAGAGAGGAGGAGACTGGGCAGCACAGACAGAAATTTCTACAGAAGGCACACCACCAAATTGATACTCTGGAGGAGCTAAGCAAAGGATCTGGCTGTTAGGATGGGCTAAGTGGAATGGACATTTGTCAAAAGATAATTCCTTATTTTTGCTAAAGGGAAGCATAACTTTTGTTGGCCAACTTTTGGCTGAAATGATAAGCATATTACAGATGTTTACTTTCTCATTTTTGTTTTCATGGTCAAAAATAAAGGTCTCTCCTATTGATATTCATTTTCTCATGTCGTCATTTTTAAAACTAAGATACAATTAAAAATAGACAAACAATGTTTATTTGTGGAAATCTTCATAGGACATACCATATCTTCTTCAATGTCTTTTTCCTCAGGATTCTGCTCATGCTAGTCTACACCTGAGACCTCTTCCAAACCCTACTCTTTACAGGTGAGAAAAGAGACTGGGCATTTTATTTTTATTTATTTATTAAATTTCTATAACACCCTTCATCCGAGGATCACAGGGCAGCTTACACTATAAAAATACAAAATTTCATAACATAGTAACAAACAAGCAAAATAATGCCCTCACCACCAGTTTGAAAGGCCATATATTGCTTAATTAGCCAGAGGCTTAGGAGAAGATAAATGTTTTTGCCTGACACCTAAAGATTTGCAATGAAGGTGACAGGCGTGCCTCCTTGGGGAGATCACTCTACAAATGGGGAGCTACCACTGAAAAGGCTTGTTCCTGTGTTGCCACCCTCCATACCTCTCATAGAGGAGGCACACAAAGAAAGGTGCCAGATGATTATTACAGGGTCTGTTCATATGGGGAGATTCATATGGGGAGAGGTGGTCTTGAGGTATTGCAGTCCTGAGCCCTCCAGGGCTTGATAGGTCAAAACCAGCACTTTGAATTGGGCCAGAAATTAATTGGCAACCAGTGAAGTCAAGCCAGGGTCAGTGTAATATGCTCAGAGAGAGCATATGGAGAGTCAGTTTCTATAGACCATAGCAACTCCCCTTCCCATACCCACATCTGCCCTGATGAATACCCAGGTGGGGACAACTGAGTGAGACCAACTCCACCTTGCTCACCCACGCAGGTCTCAGTGATATGTGTCAGGAGTGCATGCAGGAGCCAGGCCCTGTGACTGGTAGGGCTTCGCAGGACTGGTAACTCACAGCACCTGGTGGCAAGAGCCGGGAAGGGATATAAGGTCAGCATTTCCCTTTGGCTCTTTGCCACAGCAACACGCTTCCTGCCTTGCTGCGTTTGGCATCTTGACTCCTTGCTTCCTGATCCTTGGACCCTTGGCTCCTTTACTCCTGGTTCCTGGCCCTCGGACCCTTGGCTTCCTGACTCCCTTTTCTGCTCCCAACCCGCTGTATTGCCCCCGGTCCCGACGTCCTCAGCCAGGACTTCGACTGCCCATAAACTGGACCATGACAATATGGACCAGATCAGCCTGCTCATCCAAAATCAGATCGGGGTGGGGGTGGGGCTCTTAATCAAATCCAACCTGGCATTCAACAGCTGCAGCTGCCAACTGGAGGCCTGACTGATAGGATAACCCCAATTCCCCAGGTTGGAGGAGGGGCTGACATGTGCCACAGTCACTAACTACCTGCACCATGTGCCCTTTGCCCGGCCTGTCTCTTACCTTGTGCCCACTTACTGTCAGGAGCAGAGTAATTTTCCCCACTGCTGTGCCATCTCAAATAGCACAGCTGCCCTATTAGCACACATGCTATAATTATGGCTAGGATCTTAATATATGCTACATGAAGGAAATTCATGGAAGGAAAGTTTTGTGTCCTTTTCTAGATCTAGCAAAACCCCTATTCCGCAAAAGCTGCTCTGAAAAGTTGGGGAGGCCTTCCTCAACAATGTTGGATGGGGTGCAGGAAGCTGTTAGGGGATGGATAGAGTTATCCAAAATTGGACTTGGGTCCTAATGATAATTAAACTCCTTCTGTGCACTTCCTTAAAAAGCCTTTCTTCCCAGGCAGCCTCTTACACCTCATTTTAGAATTACCCTTTGACTTCCTGGGGAGGCCTTTTAAGGGGTCACAAGGAGCTACAGGGAAACAAGAGATTGAAAACTTTCGTTCCTTGAACTTGCTTAAGTTACCTTATGCCTTTTTCTTTCATTATTCATTTAATTGCTAGATGCTGGCTGTGTAGTCTCCCAGTCTATAAAATTATCGTTCGTAGTTTTGCCTTGTAGCATTTCAGAGTAAGGCAAGTTCATGCTGTTCTGCAAATACTTTGGGTCCTATGGTGCTTTTGCAGACCATCTGAACTGGGCATACAGGTTACTTGCTGTTGTGATACTGTGCCTAGTTCTGCACCAGCTGTCCTAAAAGAAGGAGTTCACTGCTGGGTTTTATGCGGTACAAGACTTGGCATCTGTTGAAGACCTAGATCCTGAAGTGTATTTTCACTTGGCTATAATGTAACCCAACTAATGTCAGCCATTTTCAAATTATCAAATGACTGCCAGCTTGTCCTGCTATGTTAGTCCTTGGAAAAGTTGACAGGGACAAGACGGCTTCCTCACCTACAATCCTTGATCCATGACCACTGACTAAATTCACTATTTGTGGCTGGTTTACATGTAAGCTGTGATCTGCAGCTCATTGGTCTTCAATCGGGTCTTCAAGCCACCACAAAGGCCAGCTTAGCACAGTTTTGCTGGAAAGGTAACAATGGGAAAATACCTTCAAGGAAGATAGTAATAAACTAATAAAAGTCCTAAACCGTCTCCTTCAATATACAAGCATGGGAGAATGTCCACTGAATTGGAAGCATAGTGCATTGAGAATCTTCACTTGAGTGTCAAGTGGTTGCCAGGCTGTCTTCCAATCTATGTGACTTTTTTCTCCTTCACCAGTTGAACATAGTCCTCAGGCGTTGACCAGCGAATATAAAGGCATCAAAACCACCCACCAACAAATAACAGCAAATATAAAGAAAGAACTATAACACAATTGCAAGAAAGAAATGTACCAAAGGAGCATTAAAATACATCAGTATACATAACTGCATAATTTATCAGCGGCTGTTAAATTAACTGGACAAAACTATACAAGTTACACCTTCAAAGGTTAATTGAAAGACAGTATTTTTAAAGTAAACACTTCGAACTTCAAACTAATCAACAGACTTCAAAGGCAGCCTCATCAACTCCAGCCTGGAGGTTGCCAAGACCTGAATGCCAGTGACCATAGTTTTATGACCACTGTTCCTTAGAAGTTGACTGTATACATTTCTGAGTTGAACACTGAAGAAGACCACGCCGAAACAGTGTCATTATCCGGATCACTGTCTTATTATTTGCTATGATTTGCATCGACAGATATCGTTAAGCTATTCAAATGATTATATCACTGGATGTATTTCATTTTGATACTATATGGACTGTACTCTTGAATATCACTTCGCTGCAACTTATAAAGATACCGTGTTTCTCATATTATAAGACACGTCTTATAATTTTTTTTACTCAAGAAAATAAGCCTATGGCTTATTTTCGGGGGGTGTCTTATTTTTTTAAAAAAATTACAATATGGTACCTCCCCTGTCGCGGATCGGCGCCCGGAACTGGCAGCTGCTGCGCTGCTGGGTCCCGCCGGGTCGGGGCTTCACGCGGCGCACGCTGCGGCTCTTGCCGGGTCCCGCCGCCGGGTCGGGGCTCGGAGCAGCGCGTGCTGCGGCTCTTGCTGCGTCCCGCCTCCGGGTTGGGGCTTGGAGCAGCGCCAGCGCCAAGCGCCAACCCAGCGGCGGGACCGGCAAGACCTGCAGCGTGCGCTGCTCCAAGTCCTGATGCGGCGGCGGGGCGCAGCAAGAGCCGCAGTGCGCTCAAGCTCGGGGCTTTCTTCACTCGCTCCTGCTTGGTGCCGAGCTCCCAGCGAGACTCACCGCCACTGCTGCCTCCGCGCGCAGCAGTTCAAAGCTCTGGTGGGGCAGCCTCTTCGCAAAGGAGCTCCGGGAGGGACCAGCGAGTGGCAGCCGCGGCGGCCAATGAAGGCTCGGCCGGGTGTTTTGTTGTTGTTGTTGCTGCGTCCCTCCTCTTCCTGTCGCGGCTCGGCGCCCGGAACTGGCTGCTGCTGCGCTGCTGGGCGCGTTGTCGGTGCTTCAGCAAGGCACGCTGCTGGGTCCCGCCGGGTCGGGGCTCCACGCGGCGCACGCTGCGGCTCTTGCCGGGTCCCGCCGCCGATCGGGGCTCGGAGCAGCGCGCGCTGCAGCTCTTGCTGCGTCCTGCCGCCGGGTCGGGGCTTGGAGTGGCGGGCGCTGTGGCTCTTGCCAGTCCCGCCGCCGGGTCAGCGCTTGGCGCGGTGCATGCTGCTGGCCATTTTGGAGGGGCAGCAGCAGCCGGTTCCGGGCGCTGACAGGCATCTTCCTCTTCCATGGCGCCATCCAGACCTGCTCCCACCACTACGGCTTATTTTTGGGGTATGTCTTATATTTCTTCAACTCAGGAAAATTCTGCCATGGCTTATTTTGTAGGGATGACTTAAAATATGAGAAACACGGTATACACAAAGATATACATTTATGCCCTTATTATTCATCATTCTTCGGTCTATGTGTTGCCGCTGTTGTCTTTAGCCAGGTTTCAGGAACAGAGCTTAGGTCTACGTACAGCTCAAGAGTGTATATGAGAATACAACCTTCTACTGAACCTTCGTCTTCTCCTGTGTTAACTGGAAGGCCTGTCGTCAACATCTCCATTTTGTCTGGATCAGACCTTACTCATTCAGCTCCTCCCCGATTCCAAGCACTTGCAATTTCAAAACTGCAGTATGTATAAAACTGTGAAGTTTTGAACAGAACTCCACAAGCTCCTTGGTTCCCCACAGCTGCACTAAAATAGAGCATGGTCTGTTGTAAATAGCATTTAATAAACCAAGGAGATGTCAACAATTCAAAGTTAGACTGTCTAAACTTCTTCTGAGGGCAAGATGTTGGTGCTCATAGTGCACAGCCTTAGAACATAAGGTGTATCATTGCATAGAAAGGATTTTCTCTAGCTCCCATAAATGCTTTGCTACCCACTGTATACGTATGCCCTTCTCAACCCAGATATACTCACTTAAAATCTATTTAACTGAGTGCATGATTGCAAACCTTAGGTTATACTGTGATGAACTCAAAATTATACGCTTCTGCTAGCTTTTAATAATAGCTATTATGTGAATCTCAACGAATATTGTGTATGTAAATGTATTGTTTCAGCTTTCTTCAGCTCTCCTTCATTCACCATACGTTTTTTCAGGCAGACTTGCACAGATAAGATCACTTTCATTCTCCCTTTCTAAGCATTCTTAAAACAGTACGATTGTTGTCATAGTGATACTGTAATATCATGAGAATAGGGATGAGTATTGTAGGAGGAGGAAGAAAGGAAGTGACTGAGTTGTATTTAAATGCATACACAAACAGGATTACTGACATTTTCTAAATAAAGTAAGATAACGTATGAACACATTAATGGTAAATTAATGTTTGATTAAATGTGAGAAAATTATTCTCTAGATAAAATGACATAAATCCTTATCTCTATGTGAAGACAGTGCAGTAATTTCCAATTAGAAGCACACATGAGCTGCAGACAAACTCAGAAGCTTCTATAATGCCTTGTAAAATCTCTTCCACTGTGGTTATAGCTGTAATATGAATAGAGATAACGTTTACAGGGTTAAAAGGTAAAGCAGGAAGCAGCTGGCTTATATTTGGTAAATGCAGCCATAATAGTTGGGATCTATAGAGACATGCAATTTCTTCTGCCCATGAGCCAGAATTTCCTCATTTTTGGACTGCATCAGAGACTATTGGATGTCACCTCTGAAACCTTATTGTTATCATGCAAAGTTCCTTGAGCAATATTTTGGATCCCCAAAATATTGTTAATTCATAATTAGGTACAGAATATTTCAGGGGCTACACGTGTAGGGGTTTCATAGCCAAGTATTGCCTTGTGTAAGTGGGGAAGAAGCTAGGTGACCTATATACACTTGTTTATTCGTTGCGTTTGTTCATGGCTTTCTTTACAAAAATGCAAGGATGCAGTGTACATTTTGGCTACTGCCTGGCAAGGCTTAACCGAATAACAGAGCCTCCACCACAAGCTGGGCCCGCTCAGCACCTGCTTGCTCCTGGAATGCCTGATTCCATAACTTTCCACTGTCTCCTTCATTGGGGAACACACTGGCAGCACTTCCACTCAACTGCATATTGGATGCATGGAAGCAGAGCTATGTGTTATCAGAGTGACTGGCATCTCAGAGGCCAGTGGAGGGAAACCTCCACCCAATGCTGCAGTAGCCCCAAAGAACCTAGCACAAAATGGGGTGGATTGTTCTGTAAACCATTGAGATCACCGACCTATATTTTTCTGTTGATAAATACTTCTAATCTTGGATAAACCAGTAAATTACCAAAGTACTTACATATCTGTTACATGCAGATGTTTACTGTTTTCATTTTTTTGTCCATTAAAAATATATACAGTAGTACCTTGGGTTACAAACATGATCCGTTCCGGGTCGCAGTTCGTAACCCGAAAAGGTCGCAAACCGAGCGCCATTTCTGCGCATGCGCGGAACGCGCGCACGACGAAAACACTTCCGGGGGGCGGAGTTCGCAACCCGAGTGGTTCGTAACCAGAGGTACGACTGTACTGCATTGTTGATGAACATAGGTTTGAAAGTGAACAAATAAGTGTATTGCATCACAGATACCATTCATTCTTTTGAAAGTAGCATAGGATATGGAAAGATGAGACAAGGAGCATCATTGAATTGGCTTCTGCAGGTGGTGTTCTACAATGATAGCCATGAATTTTCATTATAAACATTAATACATTTTACCAGTTTTCATGTTTTAAGCCACCAAGGGGCAGCATGGTGCAGTGAATACTGTGTTTGGATTGGGTGTGAGAAATTTAGGTTCAAATACCTGATCAGTATATAGATGAGCAGATTTCTATAGTCACAATCCAGAGTTGCATTACTGATTTTACATGCCCACTGGAGTTTGGGGCTTGTGTTTCTCAGTAGCTAAATAGCAAACTGTGTTTGTAAAATTTGAGGTGAGAATTGCAAATTATTTTGCATTTTTAATATTTTGTTGGGAGCTGCCCAGAGTGGCTGGGGCAACCCAGTTAGAGGGGGGGTGGGGTGGCATATACATAATCCATTATTATTACCGTAGTAGTAGTAGAAATTACATGTCTTGAAAATATTATCTGTTGCACATCCCCATAGTACCGAGGCAGTGTAACTGCATTACCTTTAACCTAAGTAAGCATAGTTTGTTGTGTAGCAGTACATTCTACTCTGATTGGAAACAGCTTTCCAAAGTCTCAGACAACATTCTGTTCTAGTCCTATTATCTGAGATTTTTTAAATCAAGTTTGAACTTGGGATCTTTTCCATGTGACATATACGCCCCATCACTGAACTGTAAACCTTCCTTCTTCAGCTTATTTAGTCCTTTTAACTGCATTAACGTAAGCATAGTGTCCAGATCAAGGAAAATAATAGTACCATTCTATTTTGCCTTGGTCAGACTATTTTGCCTTGGTCAGGTTTCAGCAGGACTTCTCCAAATTACATTCTGATTAGATCCCAGAATGTCATGTTCTATGGTCCAGCAGTCCGGTGTGTGTTCACACCAGAGTACAAGACCAAAAGACACTCATTTTTGGTATTGCACTCCTGCAAGAGCTCAGGACACTCCCCACCCCAAAAAAGGAGTGTCCTGATATTGATAAATGGGATGATGGAGAATAAGCAATTCTGTGAGACCGGGGATTTAATCTGAGACCTCTATGCAGAGCATGCACACTCACAGAGCTACAACCTTTCTGAAGCAGCTATGCTTACATCCCAGTCTACCATTCTGCATATCGAAACTCTGTTGCAGCTCATGGACCTTGGGAAACACAGATAAAAAGGAAAAAAGGAAAACAGAGAACTATAAAGGGCAGAAACAACAGAGCAACATGAGTCTTTGCAAGGGCCCTAATCCAATGTAGGCAGTTTGACACTGTACTTCAGCGTGATGGGAGAGGAAGAAAACACATCAAGTCACCCTGCTTTACCTCATTATAGAGACCATACACTGAACTGCTGTACACCTTTATGTAGTTTGTTCTGGAACAACAGAGTATCTTTTTTATTTTTTCCTCACAAATACAGATGTGGTATTTTACTCTGCCTTGTGTTACAAATGCTGTACAACTTAATTGGGCATTGGCAGAATGCTTGCTTAAACCATTATACATTGCAAGAAATTGGTAGAAATCTACAGGTTAAGAACAGTGAGAAATGAGAAGGCAATGTTTTTTGTGAATATTAGATACAAATAAATAAACTATGTGAACATTGGTATAAAAGCAGGAAGCGATATCATTACTAATCAATCTTGAACATTCTGTCTCTTGCAGATGTCGATACAAAGTTATGTGCTACAATAATTGTAGTGTAGGCTCTCTGGTAATTACTGTTGTTCATTTGGCATGTTTGGAAAAAAGAAAGAAAAGAGTCTTGCAGTCAGCAGCTGCAAATCTCTAAGGAACAAGCAAAAAGATAGCAGAAGGGTGATAGTCATCCATCATTCCTGACAATTTCACAGCCTAGAATAACTTGACAGAGACCCAGAACAAAATGTTATTGAGAATTGAATGTTGCTAAGCTGAGTGAATTGACTTTCTGATGACGAAGTGGGACTTGCTTAAAGTGGCTGGTCACATTTTTGTTTTATTTACCGGTATTTATTCTGTGCTATACCTGTTCCTCTGTAGTGGACATGCTGGAATCCCTTTCTGGCCCAGGGTCATTTTGGGATGCCACATATTTGCAGGGAATTACCTTAAAAAAAAGTAGGGCTGTCATGCTTAACGAATTGCATAGTTGATTAATTATCTCCTTTCCACCAATTAATCATTCAATTAAATCTAAATAAATATGCATGTTAACACAAGCTTCCATTCACTGTTAGAAAGAAAAGCCTATACTGATTCTTAATACAACAGGAAACTGAAATAGACTCAAAAATAGAAAAAGTGTTCTTAATTCATAGCTTCACTGATTGGCCCCACAACTCAAACAACTCAGACAAACTATAATGTGCTAGCCATTATTACAACAACATAGCCTAAATCTAAGATAGAAGTTATGCATGATTAAGGCTAAACATTTCAATGGGTTAAGCAAGTTTAACATCTGGGTTGAATTCACCCCAGTTGTGTTGTTGTTGTTGTTGTTGTTGTTGTTGTTGTTGTTGTTGTTGTTTGCCATAATGGATAACCCTGGCTATTATTTGAAAAACACTTTAACCCAAGTATGAATATCCACTTAGTTCTCCACTGGTAAAAGGAAAATGGAGATTCTCAGGAAGATTATAGGGATAAAGTGGAATTACAAGGCACTCTGTACCTTTAACTTGTATCTGTTAGTGCTATTGCAGTAGTGGAATTTTAGTCCACTACAGGTGTTAATCACTTTGCCAATGCGTAATTGTATTTGCGAAATCGTCAACACTGCTTTGTGAATGGTCACTGCAATTATTCTACATGCATTTATGCTACAACACAGTATCACTGTATTTCTTTCATTTCATTTTCCTCTGGCATTACTGCTAGTATTTCTCTCTCTCACTGCCAAGTGTACCTGTGTCTACCAGCTGAGAATAACACTGCATCTGATGAAGTGGACGATAATACACAAAAGCTTATGCCATAATAAATCAGTTAGTCTTTAAGGCTTGAAAAGACTTTCTGTTGTTTTCACTTTGAGAGACTGACAAAGTTAGCCCTCTGGAAATTGCTTTCAAAACTTGTTTATTTCAGGCTTGGCCAACTTTCAAATTCTTGAGGGCCACTCTAGACCAGGTGGTGGAACAATCCAAATCCCTCACAGATGGCCAGGCTTTATAGTAACATTGGTTTGCTTGATAGTAAGTGCTTCACAGGTATGTGCTCAGATAGCATTAAGTCATTGAAGGGAGGGTGGCTGCAAACCAATGGATTTAGCAAAATACACTTTCAAAAGGCAGAATTGACAGTGTTCTTTGCCCTTCATAATATGCATGACAGGAAAAGAATGGGTGGTATCCACTGTTACTTATACTCAGAGTAAACCCATTGAAGTCAACGTATTTATTGAAATGCATTTATAAACCACTTAATATTGCAAAAAACTCCTAACAGTAGTTCTTTTATTTTAATAACTCAACTCTGGTTATGATTTAGTTGGCTATCACTCAAAAATGTAATAAAATACATTGATCCATTGATTTTTGTACCATTGAAGCTGCTTTAAAAACCCCAACTACTACTATATATTGATTTGAAATTTGTTGCCATTACTTAGAGCCATATACATTTGTTTTAGGGGTTAGATCCAATGTAAGGTTCACCAGCTGTCCATCTCTGATTTATTTAATACCAATAAGATGTTAGGTGCAGTACAAAACATATAAATACCTGTGCCGTCATCCAACACACAGGACATTGTTTGTATATACACAATATATGTATTGGCACGTATATACATCATTAATACAGTTTTCTTCATATGTTTTAAATTCATTTTAGGAGGAAAGTACCTGCCTCAGATGAAATAAAGTTGCTTTTGTGTTCATGCAGTTTCTAGGAAAGTTTACTGTTAAAAATGCCATTCGTTCAGAAGCTCATGGTAGCGACACATATTTGTTTGAAGGCAATAACACATTTACTTATCATACCTCCAATAAAAGTGCACATTATTTTTATGACCCATCTATCTGAATGACTGGGAAATTTATGCCAAGCACTGCCCTATCTGAAATGACATATTTCATGAGTTTATAGCTGAAAAACTTGCACTGTAAAAAAACTATTGTCTATTATAAATATATGGGAAAATATGGAATTTGATCAGGATGAATGGCAACTTAAGCTTAAATCCAAAGGACCACAACCAGAGTTATGCTCATTCAGTGGGCATTTCCTACCTTCTACCCACTATTGAAGGTTGTGGAACCTTTTACTGTACATAACACATTGCAGGGGGCTGCAGGTGGTGGAGGAAATTGGCAGACGTGGTCACACACCTGCATAAGTGGGATCGGTATCACAAGTTGCTCTTTGGATCCAAGTTGGAGGAAGCATTGTGTTTAGCTGAACGTATTTATTAATATGCCTTCACACATTAGATTAGCAGCAAATGACTATGGAATGTGTACTGTGTCAGAAATGTTCCCCAAAGCTCAGCTGAAAATCTGTGCTTTTCTTTTTTTAAAAAAACAAAAAGTTACTGAAATACATGAGATGTTGCCCTAATAGACTTTGACAACAGAAAACTTTGAGACTGGTTCATTAAGTCCTTGACAAAGGAATTTGTGGACAAAACGAGTTGGGCTTGTTACAAAAATTAAGAGCCCATCCTTTTTCTTGGCATCTGTGAGAGATGTATTTCTTTTTTTGTATGCTACTCTTCAATGCTTCCCTTTTTTTGGCGTGTTTTACTAAAATGTGTGTGCCTGATAAGTGTCCTAATCCAACTCTAGGCATATTTTAAAGATGTATTTATATATGACTAGTTGTACCAGAATGTGGATGGCTATTAAAATTCAAATATATACTCAGCTGAAAGCAATGCAGTATGGATGAACAACATCCATATTCAGATGCATATGCCAATGCACACTTGAATCTGAATCAGATTGATGCCCCTAGTTCCTGATCCAGCAAGTGAAAAGCATATTGATTTCCTTAGCAGGATTGGGGTAAAGGGCTGCAATTTGCTGTAAACTCCTCCTGTGTACCCCCTGTGGAAATGAGTTGTAAATTGTGTGAGAATGTAACTTGTTCTTCTTGAGACATGTTCAAGAAGATTGTAGAATATGAAAAATGCCTTGATTCAGCAGAAGTGTCTCATATATGCATGCATAGACCCCAATCTGGCTGCACACATGCATTTCTGGCCACATAATTGGCAAGAGTGCAAATGAGATGTTAAGGGGAAACAGAATGGGGGCGGTCTAAACACTTACATGACTAGGGCTATGCACATGCAACTGGTTGCTGGATTGAGCTAGGGAAACTGTGTGAAATACCTACATATAGTTCATACCCCTTTCTGGACCATGTACACAACCTAATTCTAACATACTTTCAAAATTTGGGCTCAAATACTCCCATAAAAGGTAATCAGCATTTCAAACTGGCATATAAACTAAAATTACAAATTAAATTGAGACATTATTTTCAGAATGCCATTGCAAAACAGAACCCCCCCCCCCAAAAAAAAACCCAGACAAAGGGTTATAATATATACAGTATTGCCTGCAAACGGTAGTTGTCAAATATCTCTGTTGAGGAAAATATAAACTGGTAATATAGAGTCAAAGATTAAGTGACCACATTTAATTTAAATTTTGAAAGTAAGTTTAGAATCCACTACATTTAAGTGTGAGTTTTCTATTTTTGCTTGTGTTGGTATGAAAATAGTAAAATGCACTGGAGTTTTGGCTAATAACAGTTAGGTTTTTGAAGCTGATTACGGTTTTGTGCTGTATGCAGTGCAATGTGATCACAAAGATAGTTGTGTAAGTTGCCTCTACCCAGTTTCTCCCACTGCAGTTCCCTGTCCTACACCCCAGGCTTCTCTTGATGATCCTCCAACTCTGGAAGTGCATTGACTGGAGTGGAGAGGAACAATTGGGGAATTTCCCTTATGTGAACATCCTTATGCTGCACAGCACTGGGTACCTTGCTATATTTGTGGAATGAATACAGTGATTTGAACTATGGCATTAAGTGTCATTCTACCTCAATACACTGAAATTGAAAAGACCTAGAAATCCTCATGGTATTTTGCAATATTATGTGTGTAAAGAATAGAAAACATAAGAATAGCCAAAACCTGTCCTCAGATATACATTATATTTGACAAATATGGCTATATATTTTCATTTTTCAAAATGAAATCAAAATTAATTAATTCCAATGCTGATACATATCAAACACTGACACAAGCGAAGTTCCAAAAGAGTGCTACATTGCATACACATTTTTATCCTAGCAAAGAACAAGGGCAATTCAGTTGTCTTTGCTTCTTTACCCCTTGGGATGACCTTTCACAATAAGAATTGTCAGTGCCTTATTTATAATGGCAGATCTCAAGTTTGGTTCTGGCAGGTTTTGATCACTTGATGGCCCAAAAGCTTTCAAACACAGAAGAATCTGATGTTTTTTTTGGCATCCTGCAGTGTGTTTAAACCTCAAAAGCAACTTTTAGTCCCAGAAGTGAATTACTGAAGTGGTGTAAACAAAACACAAACGTCACAAAATGATGAAAATCTCATACAAAATATCTTTGTCAGATGGATGACAATTCCACATTGCCTGAAAGGCATCTGCAACAAATGCATATTCTGTAAATAAAATTCTGATTTACCAAAGAAAGCTGAAAACAAACAAGCAGCAACATCAATAATTTAAATGATTATTTGTTTATGAAACACAGAAAGCGGCACAAAACATCAAATATCAATTATTTATTGCTGCTCATTGTTCTGTGACAGCAGAATTTTAGAAACATACTCTTGGGTCACATTAACATATGCAATATAACAGGTCACCTAGAATGACAGACTGCTTTCACAAGACTTGCTTGAGTTTGTTCTTGAATTCCCTGCACCTGCATTAATGTTCTGTTTCGCTTTTAAACAAAAGGTTATGCCTGCAATTATATGCACTGATATTGCTCAAATATTGTGCCCCTTTGTGTTCTGTTGCGTGTGAGGTTGTGATGAATGTTCTCCACGAAATATTTTCAGCATGAAAGGGAGGCTTTCCAGGCATAGCTGCCAAGTTTTCCCTTTTCTCGCGAGGAAGCCTATTCAGCATAAGGGAAAATCCCTGTAAAAAAGGGATAACTTGGCAGCTATGTTTCCAGGACATTGGAAAAGTTTCTCAGAATACAGAGCCCTCTCCCCATGCAGAATAGAGAGCTCCCCTCCTCCTTTCAGGCCTTTTCTCTCTAGCCATGACTTGACCAGCAGCACCAATTTTGACATGAAGGCATTTCACCCGTTTGCCATTCTTCCAAGTGAGGTTTTCATGTGGCAGCTCAGATGTGTTTACATGACGGCATTGCCAAGGGCAAACGAAACTAGTTCAGAATGAAGACAATGTTTATTCATTTATGGTATCACAAATTGAGAAATGGGGTGTTGAGCAGGCACAAACATTTGATCACCTTGTCAGACAAAGAATGCCAATTAAGAGCATGTCCGTCAAGAATGCCATTCTACCTATCCTGTGCTGCAGACAGGGCTTAACATACTTTTAAAATGTATTGACTAGTAACTTCCACCACTTCCTTGATTCTATGTACGGTAGGTCTGGGTGAGGAAAAGGTTTATTTACCTGAGAGGGGGGAAATAGCTTTTAGCAAGCTCTCTGGTTGCTGCCTGGACGGGGCCTGAGTCTGTTCGCTTTTTCTCTCCTTCTTAGCTTGTAGCATGCACCAAACAACTTGGCACATAGAGGGGACTATGAGCTAGATAAAATGCGGTGTCAATTCCAGAACTCAAATCAAAAGATTTATTCACATTGTCAAAATAAGAAATAGCAAATAAAGTGAATAAAACAGTTATAAATAATTCTATCCTAGACAGTCCTACAGAGTATCGACAACTTGCCATGCTAGGCAAAGACGCAGATGAACCCATTAACGTTTATTTCCCTATGGCCAGGATAAATAATAGATTGGTGTGGGGTAGTGGGGTGAAGCAACTACAAATTTAGCCTTGGGTGGACTTCTCTGGCAAGAGATCCTTGATTTGCGTATCTTTATGTTTGGTAGTAAATATATTGGGAGATAGTAGGAATATTTCCTCATTCCTTCCTGCTAGACTGAACTTTGATTGTGTACTTTGGGTGTGACCAGCCAACTCTTGTGGAATGGAGTTCATAGTTTCTTGACTCCATTCCACATATGGAAATATCATTAAAGAGGCAAATCCTGTATCTCCACAATTACCAGTGATCATAGCTTCTGAAAGCTGAAAGGAAGTATCTGAGTTGGCAAGCACTTCCTCTCTTGCAGATTATTATAGCCTTCACTAGTTACAGCTCAATCTTGTCTATTTTGGTCATGAAGCATTAACACAGTAGTACACTCCCTTTAGAGATCTGACATACTTTTTATTCTGCAAAAGTGTTTTAAACGCACAACAGATTGATCCTGCTCACACACGATTACCCAATACTAGTGTCCTTGTTAAGCTGGTGGAGCAGGGGCACAGAAACACCTCCTTGCCAGCAGCATCTCGGGTGCTTACTGGAGCCAGGCAGACCAGTAAGGTTGGGGGTGCTTGTGCATGCTGGCAAGAGCACCAGGCTGGCTTCACTCGTGTTCACGGAGTCCTGACCTCACCTCACTGCTGCCTGCCCCACCCCCATAGTGCAATCCTGCTGTCAGATGGCTGGCTCTGCACTCTTACTTACCTCACTGCACCAGCCACTCCTGCCACTTGTCTTCCACATTAGGAGTCCTAAAATGGTGCTTACAGTACTACTTTTTTCATACTTGAATGCATTATGCACAAATCTTTTTCCCTGGGTGGGTGCTTTCTCCCTGGAACTCTTTTCCTTGGAAATCCCACCAAATATATACCTTCGGAACTATAGTAAGCTGAGGTTGACTCTGTTGACTCAAAACCGGTTTTGGTGTGCTGATGCTGCGTTTGTGGCTTTCATACTGCGAACTCCTCATTTTGGATGACCTTTATTGCTGTGTTTTATCTAGTGTTGTACTTTACATTTTGCTGTTGTCATGGGCTCTATTAAAACCTTTTGGAAGGCCAAATAGCAGGTTAAAATATTTCAAATAATTCATTTAGCAGCCAAGCTTAAAGAATCAGATATCCACATTTCTCTTATTTTCTTCTGAGCAGATGCATGCTCAAGACAGAAATTATGCCAAAAAACCCCCAGTAGTGACATTACAGTACATAAGAGATTTTAATTTCAGCACTTAGAAAGAATAAAATTGCCTCAATGCAGTTAGATTCTCCATTTTTATAAATCCCAGGGCTGCTCTAAGGTTACAACAGATACTATAAAGTACTGATTCTATGCCTTAATATAATAGGTATCATTTATTATTTGGGTGACAGATAGTGGGAGGGAATGGTATGGACAAATTGCTTGATGCTATAATATTTTTTATAAGGCTATAACTACATTAATATTCAAATTACAACTGGTATAATAGCATCATTTGGTGCTTAGGAGTTCTGAATATGTCAGCTTCACTTGCCAGTTTACTTTGGAAGCAAATTAGTAGTCAAGTTGAGCATCAATCAGTACTATCGTCGCAATGTCTCCTTTCATCAGAAAAATATAGAAAACAGGGGTGTAAGAATTAACATTGACAGGTCGGGGGACATCATCAAAAGCGATTTGTTATGAACTTGGGTATGAAGTGATACTTGGGTATCACAGGTGTGAAAATGAACGTGTGAAGCTTCCTATATTTAGAAATTCTGGTCATATGGTATATGTTTTACTCTATTTATATACCAAATATGAAATGGGATAAATCTTTTGCTACACATTGACCGTGAGAGGGCATACCATTCCCTTAGCTGTTTGCTCACCCACTGCCTAAGCAAATGGACAGGTTTCCTTGGTTCCTTTTCTGCTGCCTGGTGAGAGGAGTACAGGGGAAGAACAGGTACTCTTTATTCTTTAAAAATCAGGACGACTGTACAAATGCCTGGTCATAGGAAACTAACCAGCTAATTAATACTACAATTATGCAGATACAAAACTGTTGCTTGGTGACACCAGCTTCAATATCACCATTTATTACCAGCATTTTTGTCTCCAATTAACAAAGCAGATGGAACCTGCTACTATCAATGGGAGCGAGGGCTGCAGAGACAGACAGGCAGGGTAGCCGAGTGTCTATCACCATAACACCCTTTCTGAGGGTGACTAGGAGTGGATGTTGTGGTGGGAGCATTTTTTATTTTTATTTTGCCACCACCATCGCCCCAGATAAAGGTCTGTGATAAGCTATAGCTTCTGTTCAACCATATTTGTCACAAATCTGCCACTATCACTTGAGTACTCTTCCCTGTCATTTCATTGCCAGCATTCCTCAAATCACAAAATAATTAACTTGGCTGAGCTCCACTTCCATGGAGAGAGTGTTCAGGAGCAATAATGTAAATGTCCCTGGCTATTTCTCTGTTCCAGAAGTCGACCACAGGTTTGACAGGATCAGCAGCTGGTGTGACAGGGAAATCCACAAGAACAATCAGAAAATCATTCTGATCCTTTAGTCTTTCAGGTGGAGCCATCAGAACAGATCCCCTGCAAAGTTTTGGGATGCCAGTGATCCTAAACCTGACCAGATAACCATCTGTCCATGAAAACAGAACTGTATCTAAGCCTGTATCTAGATCACCCTCATCCTATCCGGCACAAAAAACCTAGCCCAGCCTGTGTCCAGCTGAATGTGTGAATATCAGTTTTCTGATATTAGAATAGTAATGGTATACAACAACAAACCTGCATTGTCCCACTACCATTATCAGTGAAATTTGAAATTAAATCTTACATTTTGTTACTATTCTGTAGTATGAAATAAGATTAAGAGAGACCTAAACTTGTATAGCAAAGCCTGTGATTAACCTTGTAATGGCAATAAAAGCCATTCAAACTACAACAAAATATCATCAAAGGCCTTCCT
Source organism: Zootoca vivipara (assembly GCF_965207765.1). Taxonomy (NCBI): domain Eukaryota; kingdom Metazoa; phylum Chordata; class Lepidosauria; order Squamata; family Lacertidae; genus Zootoca; species Zootoca vivipara. The sequence goes on from NC_142590.1 coordinate 41,214,353, forward strand.
GTCTACCACTGAATTAAACCCAATCTGTGTTTAATTATTGGAGAATCTCTTCTTTCTTTTTTCTTTTAACAGAAAGACATAATCCCTGTGATGCTACCAGTAATTTAACTAATTTGCTTTTCTGGAAACCATCTGTTTTCCCCACATTCAGCAATATAGTAATAATTTTTTGTTCCTTCCTTATGTATCAAGTCTTCCTACTTCCTTCTTTCAACATTACACTATGTATTGCTCAGTTTCTCCAGTCATGCAGCGAAGTGTCCCTTGGCACCTTAAAAGCTAACACATTTATGATGGCATAAGCTTTTTTGATATAGAGCCCACAGCATCAGATTTATAAAGGGATATTCTTGCTGGGAGAATTATATACACATTGATAACTGAAGAAACATATTATTTTGACATTCATTGTTTTAAGACCACACAACCGCTATATATCTGCCTTCTGAGATGCATCTTATAGAAGAAGATGCAAAAAACCAGAGGATGTAGAGAGTCAAAGTTATAGCCTGCTCATATGATCAGGGCAAAAAGTAGATAGGATCAAATGCAAGGGCCATAGCATTAGTGCCCTGTTGCAAATCTTGGTGTTACATGATGACCAAGGAGGCTGCAGTTTCATTGGAAAAAGGCTTTCACTAGTCAAATGGGGAAACAGTAGGAGATAGAATGAAGAATCAGGAACCATAAGAGCAAATCTATTCTCATCACTATATCTTCTTCTTGTTGTTTAGTCGTCTTAGTTGTGTTTGACTCTCCGTGACCCCATGAACCAAAGCATGCCTTGCAAACTCTCACTTTCTTCTCAAAGCTTCTCCTTTTTATGTCCATGGAGTTTTCTTGGCAGAATACTGCAGTAGTTTGCCAGTTTCTTCTCCAGGGGGATCACATTTAGTCTAAACTCTTGGCTATGATCTGTCCGTCTTGGGTGGCCCTGCACGGTGTAGCTCATAGCTTCTTGGAGTTATTCAAGCCCCTTCGACACGACAAGGCAGTGATCCATGAAGGGGTCACTATGTCTAAGGGACCACAAAACGTTAACTGAAAAATATGTGTAAGCTGGCAGCCCAATTGTTTTCACACAACACAGGTAGACACACAAATGTATATTGTTGTAGCACACACTGACCACATCACAAACAGACACAATTGGTCATTGTCAGATTCTATTTCCATACTTTGATTTACATATCACATCTGGTAGCCTACCATAAAAGCATTGCTTCATTGGTAAAAAGACCAAAACTGTGAAACCTTGACTGATAAAAAGTAAATGGAGAGACTGCTGTTACAGTGTTGTCACTCAATTGTAACAAGAGAACAGTTGTGAAGAATTCAAAGGGCTCTGCAGTTTTTATTGCATCAGATTATTATAAGAAACAAGGTTAAAGGTAAAGGGGCCCCTGACCATCAGGTCCAGTCGTGTCCGACTCTGGGGTTGTGACGCTCATCTCGCTCTATAGGCCGAGGGAGTCTGCGTTTGTCCGCAGAGCTTCCGGGTCTTGTGGCCAGCATGACAAAGCTGCTTCTGGCAAACCAGAGCAGTGCACAGAAACGCCGTTTACCTTCCCGCCAGAGCGGTCCCTATTCATCGACTTGCACTTTGATGCGCTTTCGAACTGCTAGGTGGGCAGGAGCTGGGACCGAGCAACGAGAGCTCACCCTGTTGTAGGGATTCGAACCGCCGACCTTCTGATCAGCAAGCCCTAGACTCTGTGGTTTAACCCACAGCGCCACCTGGGTTCCTAAGAAACAAGGTTAGACCACTGCAAATTCTCTGTATGCATGGATTTTCAGTCTGCAAATGAAGGTCCTGTAGCTAGAGTGTGGTAAGGCCAAAATTGCATAGGATGAAATTCATCATCACACTGTTCCAATAATTTCATGTGAAGAAGCACTACAGATTGCCTTCAGGAACAATCCCTCCTCTCCTCCCACAACACAGTGTTCTGGAGGTTCTCCTGACCCCACGTCCTAGCCAATTTCAGGGTTGGGGTGCCAGGGTGAAAGCCCCACTGCACAAGGAGAAAGCCTTGCACACAGCTTCCATTGACACAGCTGATTAGGTGAGTCCTGCCCATGCATTGAAAACTCTGCTTTTGTGAACAACATTGATCTGGACTTCCTTTCTTGTATCTGCACACAGTGGCACTGCACACAGAGATATTGTGACGTATTAGCAGCACGTTATTTCTCCTAATACTTTTGGAACAGGACTCCCGTGACCCTGGTTATTGTGAAGGAAGGAGAATTTCATCATAGACACATTAAAGCAATATTATAATGACCAAAAAAATGCCTGTGATGAAACATTCTGTCTGTACAACAGTTAATGCAACAGAAGTTCTGTCCCATGGAAAGTGAATCATGGGACCCTACCCAGGTTACAGTTTCAATTGCAATGTTAACAGTCCTGAATCTGTGGTAATTTCTTGTTAAACTTCATAGTGTTGCTTCTTTCTGCATAATAATGCTTCCCCTTAAGAATGGAAACTTGAATCACTCAGCTGCCTTCTCTTGAGGATTAAGATATCAGCAGATTTTGCAAGTAAACTTCTAAAGCAGCCAGCTGTTACCACCCACCTGCAGCCATAATAGTGATTGAAAAGAGCATGGATGCCTAAACACGGATAGCTTCTCTAATTATGTGGAAACTGAGAAGTTTAATGCATGACCATACTTAAAATACTTTGTTGCAAAGACTACCACCAAGGTACGGAATGTGCATTGTGGAATTTAAAATTTATAATCCAAAACAAACCACACATGGATTTTATACCAAATAACTTGCAATTATTGCCAGAATAAAATAATCATTTCCAAATACTAATTGTCAAAAGTTTATTCATAAGAATGCACAAAATACAACCATCTGGCTATATTTTGTTAAAGGAAAGATAGCTGCTTTTTGCCATGTTTATGTTATAATGTATTCAGCTAAATACAGTCATTCTTCTCTGTCTTATTTTTGGTTTTTTTCTCCTCTTAAAGCATCTTTAATAGGAAGTCCAAGAAGTGGGGGAAAGCATGCAAATATGTAAGCTAAAGCTCTCCTCTTCATTGCCATTTCAAATGAGTTCAGTAACTACCTATGCTTTGACAACTTAAACAGGTGCTCCTGATTAACAAATCAGCTAGGGCTCAGTATAGTTCCCTCCACAGGTGGGAATGAGTTTTCTTGCCCTGACAGCAGACAGACTTTAAATATTTGTTAACTGGTAGGGGAGGACTAAATGCCATAAGTATTTAAATTTTTTAAAAAGAAGCAGCAGCTATGTATTATGTGAAAGGAGTGATTCAACTGGATATTTAAAACTGTAAATATTGCTGGCTGAACTAAAACTGAAAGATGTAATGTTTACCAGTCTCTCTTGGCAGGTTTGTACAGAAGTTTGATTTATTTGCATAGACACAAGTGGTACAAAAATTGGTTAGTGGCAGTTGTTATTAGTAGGCACCATGAAAGTACAGTAAGCCCGTAAAGCCCGTAACCTATGTGGGGGTTATGTTCCAGGGATCATGCCTAAAGCCAAAATTATGTATAGTCAAAGCACATTGGATTAATGGCGGGTAAGATTGCCAAAGTCTCCTCCCCCTCACCCCCCCCACTTATTTTCGCTCCTCCGGCTCCCCTTCAGCCCGACCAACCAGCCAGAGCAGACCTCCCGTCCTGCTCCGCCGACTCCGCCAACGAACAACACACGACTCTCAAGCTCTGACGGACTGATTGGCTGAACTGAGGGAGGGAGGGAGGGAGCCGAATGCCTTGTGTCTCTGCGCTCCAAGTCCCAATGGCTGCCCGTGGGGCACATGCGCAGTAGCGCAAACCCAGGGACACAGGGACTGGACGCAGAGACACTTGGACTTTATTATATAGGATTAGACTAGGGGCATAGTTTGATAAAGTTAATCACTGCTATGAAATCACTGCTATTTTAGGTAGCATAGCTTCCTGAAAGGACTAAAACTGCTTGCTAACTGCACCTTGAGAGAAAGTGGTTGAAACTGTATAATTATACTTTTTCAAATATTTATAAATTCACTGCTTAACCTAGTTGGTAAAATTTACCCAAAACTAGTAGCAGAGATGGGTGGGAAGCCACTTGGTTGGGATGAGACCATTCTTAGTGTCTGCCACCTGTCCTGTGTTAGTCATTATCCACTTCATAGAATTAGAAAGTTCCTTCATGCCAACCTCAGCATAATTGCATTAAAGTAATAGAGGCACTTTGTTCATTTTGATTATTCACCAAGAACATCAGGTTTAACTAACCAATTTGCTCCAGCTTAATTTGGTTTTACAAGCAGAAGTCACACAGCTTCTATTTTATTTAAAATGCTTCTATTTTACAGTTTGGAATGAACACTTTTTTACTATTGAATATTAATTTCACAGACTGCCATATTGCTATTTTGGGAATGTAAACAGCAGAAACATAGCAATTGTACTACATGGACATCCTGCCCATTAAAAAGTCAGCTTGAATATAGCAAATTGAAAACCACAATTAGTTAGTAAGTACATAATTAGTACATACATCAGCCATGGGGAACCTGTGGCCCTCCTATGATGTTGGACTTCTAGTATCCCTAACCATTTGACATGCTGGTTGAAACCATAGCTGCCAAGTTTTCCCTTTTCTCGCGAGGAAGCCTATTCAGCATAAGGGAAAATCCCTTAAAAAAAGGGATAACTTGGCAGCTATGGTTGAAACTGATTGGGAGCTGGAGTCTTAACACCATCTGGGTATATATACTGGCTATCCTCATCAGCAGTAAACAAACTTGTCCACTTGGGAAGGTGGAGCAAGAATTCCAGATGTATGTGTGAATACTTAATTCAGCAGACTCCCTCCCCCCCCCCAAGAGCCCCAATTTTGCTGTATCGACAGTCCCTGTTTTCGGTCAGGTGCCCCAGGGTTTTGTTTGGATTTGGGGCAACCCGCTTTTGGGCTGCGACAGCAGCATTGGAAGGCGGCATGAGGGTTTATTCTCAAAGCCTCTTTAGTGCTTAATAACCTTTGGGATGGAGAAGGTTGGACTCTAGCACCCTACAGAGCCCTCAAGCTTCCTGCCCTGAAGGTCTCTCCTCTTCCCTCTCCCGAGGCCACAAATCAATAAAGTTGCTTTACTTTACTGACAATGCCAACATAGCCCTTTCACCTTGAGCCTTATTAGAAATGGACTAGAATAAACTTTGGGGAAAGAGTGTGCTTCCCGGTTTTTTCTTATCCAGAGCTTGAGACAGTTGTTGGCATTTAACATATTCCCCATGGGCCATAAATAAAATGGAAATCTGATCATTTTGTTTTGGATTACCAAAGGAAGCAAGGGAGGGGGGAATCTTCTGAAAAGCATTGAGGTGCTTCAAAATAATCACAGATCTACCCCCAAAGCATGGGGAGATTCTCCTCAATTATGTATAGAGCTACAGAGCTCAAGGGATATGCTCTCTTGTTTTCCCTTCTCCTCTCCATGGTTGATTGTAGGACTCTATGGTTGACTGTAGGAGTCTTTGAAGTTACGTGCGTTTCAAGGAAAGGGCTGAGGATTGAAACTGGGTGGCAGTTAGTGTGGAAGTAAGAGGGCAAGATGGGGGAGGAGTAACTGCTACAAGGCTTGTAGAGAGGGAGATAGCAATGTCCCCATGCACAGGAGAAAGCTGCGAGGAGGAAAAATGTGTCAACTGGCTCCTGCTTGCCCCGAATTTGTTCAGTCAAATGTTGGACGGTATGATTTAATTCTAACCTATTTGCCAACCAGTGACATGAAAGTGTCATTCTGTTTGGTCATTAATTGGTCCTGGAAAGTCAAAAGCCTTCCAGTTGGCACCGCCCATTGGTAATCTAATCAGAGTGCTCATTTACATTTCTTAAGGGTGTCCCCCTCTATTCTGCCTTGTCACTCAGAAATATGGTATGGGCTTGGGACACTTTCTCCTTACTGGCTCACACAATCCTCACTTTTGCTCTCCAAGACTGTCTAGTCATCCTGTGGTGGGAAATTTATATTGTCTTACCTCCATAAACCTTATGTCTTAAATTATCCTGCCCCACCCCTAGCTGCAGCCTCAGCTTAATCACCTTTGTCTCAGGTAACCCACTTAAGAAACCAAGTCCTTACAAGACTTATGTTTTTCAACTTACTTCAGTCATTTCCCCAAGGGAGTGCTTGTTGGATCAATGTCTTAGCTGACTTATCTATGGATATACCCTGTTGTGCCTTTGAAACTTATTTGGCCTACGTAGTATATTGGTTTGAACATTAAAGGTTTTGGCAGAAACCATACTTAATATTCTTCATCTTCTGGTTAGAACCAGCACACCTGACATAATATCTATGCCATCAGGTTTAGGGCAAATGGCGCCATGGTTTGGCCAAAATGGCCTGGTGGGCCTAATTAGGCCCATGGGCTGGAAGTTCCCCACCCCTGGTGTCAGGAGATTCATCCAGGCCCCATCTGGTGATTTCAGAGTGCAAGGTGATAAAAGTTACCATTTATTATTTAAGATTAAGAAATTGCTTACTTTTAAAATTAGAAACTATTTACACTAATGGCTACTTGCTCAAATTCATTAGCCAGTTCTTAATCTAGTTCAGGTGTTCAACAAATGCATTACTATGTTTTGTTTTTTAACTGGAATGTCACACTGGGCCTGACATAGCCTGTGGTGTCTTTATTAGGTAGGAAAGACTCCCCACAACTGGTGTTTTGGTTTTGTGGTAGATTCAAAACATATTCCCATGGGTTTTCTTTCATATCTTGTTTCTGGCAAGGAATACACAAGAGGCCTAGTAATAATAAATGTTCTATTTTTTTGCAGGTTTGCTCATAGCTCCTTTATTGTCTTCCCATTTTCTTTTTTCTTTCTTTTCCCAACTGGAATGATTACCAGTAGAATACAATTAGCAACTTTCAGCAGTGCAAGGAGAATGCTGGGAAAATTAAATATATAAGCAAAAGCATTCCGCATGCCCCTGAAGGATTTTTAAAATGACCATCTTGTTGTTTCTATTTCAAAATTTTGCATCTGGTTACAGAGCTCTAACATTGGTGATCTATAAACAACTGAGATTCTCCCTCACCTTGTGTCTTTCAGAGAGTCATTTTCAACATTGTAAACTTCAGTAAAACAAAAAGCCTCTATCGCGATGGAATGGCTCCAATGGTGAAATCCACAAGCAGGCCGAAATGGTAAGTTACCACACCAGTTAATAATTGTGTTTTAGGAAAAAGCTTTGCCCACAATACATCTTGGAACTGCTGCTCTTTGTTTTATTTGGTTAAACTTGGATAATCTTTATTTTCTTTGTACCGGTATATACTTCAGCTATTGTGCTTTTTCTCTCTCCACAACAGGAGCTAGTTGTTTTTATATCATGGCTTAACCTTGTGAGTGGCAGATTTGGCATAGGAGGTTAGTTATACTGCCCATACCAGAGTCAGAGACAGTAAAGAATTTTCCTTTACACTTTTGCATACTATTTGACAGTTGACTCAGTTGGATGCTTTGCTGGTAAAGGTTGTTGCAAATTTTCATCAGTAGTCTCTTACAGTAAGAGATGTGTATACAATTTACCTGATAAATATGGAGGAGGCATTTGAGAGGTTAGACACAGCAGAACAAGCCTGGAAAGCCAGATAAGATCAGGCTGCCTTGTTTTTTTGTTTTACTTTATGCCACCCAAGAAGAGCCCAATTAATTGGGATTTTAGATGTTGAGATCTTGCTAGCAAAGATGTCCTTTGTCAATTATCCTCTTAGAACTATGAAACTACTAATTTTGGATGGAGTAAGACCAATAAAGTACCACATCTCTCATCCATTCCATTCCCCAAAATCTTATTTGTAACAGTTTCAAGCCAAATAGATCAAGTACATCAAGCACCTTCTGAACCATTCTATTTACAGAATTAATTTCTAATTTTTGCTGTTAATTAAGTACCACTGATTTCCTCTTCATTATTCCCTTGATGTAGTTTCACATTGAAACATCAATCTGTAAAAAACTATGTAAAATATGCCTAAAATATACAGACTTTTCTGTTGTTTTAAGGGATATTCTTACACATATTTTCAGTAACTTAAGTACTTTAGTGTTTCAAATTGTTGTTCATATGTACATTAAAGCAGAGATTACTGTGCTCCTGATAAAGAACTTTTACTTGTTGTTCTTCTTCACCTTCAGGCATCTTTCCCACTATATACAAACAAGTTGACTAAATCAGACCAGTTACAATTTCATCAAACAGTGACAAGTATAAAATAAAAATAAGTGACAAGTATCAAATAAAAGTGACAAGTATCAAATAAAAATAAAAGGCAGAATGGGTACCACTGAAATAAATAAAGCTATTTCTGCATGCACACAGAATGGCATAGCTTCATTTGGCAGCTATGTTGACTGTAACCTGTCTATAGATGCCATGTGCAGAATTTCTTTTATTTTCTAGATGGAAAGGGGTATGGCCATTTTCCTATATTTGTCTGGAAATGGTTGGAGCTTAACTAATGCCCCTACACTTCAACAGCCATGGAATATAAGATACATTTTAGAACTAGATTAAAGCACCTAGAATTATGTTATTATTTACTTACGTAAAATATTTTAAAGCCACCCCTGACAGTTAAGTCCAGTCGCAGATGACTCTGGGGTTGTGGTGCTCATCTCGCTTTACAGGCTGAGGGAGTCGGCATTTGTCAACAGACAGTTTTTCTGGGTCATGTGGCTAGCATGACTAAGCCGCTTCTGGCACTATGGAACACTGAAACCAGAGCAGCGCACAGAAATTCTGTTTACCTTCCCGCCAGAACGGTACCTATTTATCTACTTGCACTTTGACGTGCTTTCAAACTGCTAGGTTGGCAGGAGCTGGGACTGAACAATGGGAACTCACCCCATCATGGGGATTCGACCGCCGACCTTCTGATCAGCAAGCCCAAGAGGCTCAGTCGTTTAGACCACAGTGCCACCCGCGTCCCTTTAAAGCCACACTTTCATATAAACATCATCATTATTATGATGAAAACATTGAGCTTCCAGTGGTTCCACTCCTCTGGGCATAGGAGCCAAGTCCTAGGGGCCGAGGGGTTTTCGCCTTCTCCAAAAATTTTTTAAGGGTGCTGGAAACCCCCCCCCAAAGTTGATGGGCATTGCCATTCAAATGCTGTGCATGCACCACATAATGTGATCAATTATGTGGGACAGGGCTTTTCTGCACTCCTTTCTCCAAAAATCAGGTTGGCACCCCTGCCTCTGAGAGAGCTGTTTGCAATATTTAAAGCAGAGCTTTCCAAACTTGTAATGTTGGTGACACACTTTTTAGACATGCATCATTTCACGACACAGTATTTCAGTTTTACTAGCAAACTGGAGGTTAAGTAAACTCATTTCCAGCCCCGGGAGGAGAGTGGGGAGCATTCGTGTGACACACCTACACACTGCAGCCGACACACTAATGTGTCGTGACACACAGTTTGGAAAGCTCTGATTTAAAGAGTGTGTACTGTATAGCCTATTCTACAGTTGCCATTTCCTGTGTGGTTGTGGAGAATGAAAAGGTACAGTGGAATCGTCCTCTAAGGTGGATGGAAGAGCCATGTCAGGCTGAGGGGCGCCCTTGAGTTGGGGTGACAGCTGTAACATCCGTATCAGAGTCCTTCTTAGACCAACAGGGGACATGACAGCATCGGGAACTTCTGTGGTCTCCTTGTAGTTGCTGGTTGCTTGTGTGGAGGTTGTATATGAGAAGCTCAGGCTGTTTGACTTGTTGGCATCTATTGTTAGTAATATATCAAATATATTGCAAGCCGCTAAGTGACAAATACTAAATATCATTGTATGTTATCGGATGCCATCATATATATATTCTGAAAACCCATTGTTAGGGGTTTTATGTCAATTATGTCAGTCAGAGCTCATGGCACTAAACCACAACTTCTGTGAAGTAAAGTAATGTGTCATATCAAGCTATATTGGTCGCATTTCATGGCAGATAAAAAGACACAATGAAACAAGAAAGATGCTAATTTAAACCAATGAGATATGATGTAACTTGTCAGGTAAAATTGATCAGAATGATTTGCTCATTCATAGCTGTTAAATGGCAAAGCCTCAGGTCTTTTTTCCCTCCTACCATTGTCAACAAACTCTTATTTTTCCTTTTTAAAGATGTGAATATGTTTTTGGGGAAAATGTGTTTATGCTTTTGTGGATCTCTTTTGTGAGTTGATACAATAGAATAGACCTACATATACTGCCCTTATTAGCGATGTGTGAGTTCACACTAGCTTACCATAGAAGGCACTCCGTTGTTCTTTCTAGGAAAATTATCAGAAAACTGTTAGGGTCTTATAGCACTTCAATTTTTTAAAAAGAAAACTAGAAATTGGGAGATCAGCCCCAGTCCTCTATGCCAGTGTTTCCCAACCTTGTGCCTCCAGCTGTTTTCGGACTACAGTTCCCATCATCCCTGACCACTGGTCTTGCTAGCTAGGGATGATGGGAGTTGTAGTCCCAAAACATCTGGAGGCACAAGGTTGGGAAACACTGCTCTATGCCATCTCCATACTTCCCAAGCAAGCTTGTTTTGTAAATGAGTTGAGAACTGGGAGTGGAGATTTAAAAAAAAAGCACTTCTGAAGAAGTGTGCATGCACATGAAAACCTATACTCAGAACAAACTTAGTTGGTCTCTAAAGTGCTTCTGTACTATTTTTTTTTGACTGCATCAGATCAACATGGCTACCTACCTGAATCTGGGAGTGGAGAGAATTTGCTGAAGATAGGAAAGGTCTTAATAGTTCTCTTTTTAACGAGCCAGGTTGCACCTGAGCTTACTTAGAATCATTAGTTTCTACTAGAATGCATGCAACATGTAATTTTCAATGCTTTCTGTATGAATTGGGCAGAAACACATTCTGAACCTACTGTGTTCACATTTGCTGCCACTGCTAGTTACTGTTGGGTGTGGTTTTCCAGACTAAGTAGTTTGGCTTGTCTGAGCTTTCTCAAGAGAATTTTCAGAAGAAGGTGGGGACTTTCACACAAGTTCCCTGAGAATGCTTGGAAGACCATGTTGATGGGAGAGAGCTTGAGCCTAACGTCTGCCATCCCCCTCCCAAGGAAGCATACCATTGTGTGGACTGCAGGGCAAGGGGGTTATTGTACAGAGATGAGAGAGATGGCAGTAGGAAATGAGCTGGGAACCAGGAGCTGCACCAGAAGATCAGAGTCAAGAGCCAGAGCCAGTAGTCAGGACCAAGGCGTAAGTAGCAGCAAGGAGAAAGTCAGAGGCTAGGACCAAAGGACAAATCAGGAGGCAGAATCAAAGGGCCCAAAGAATACAGGATAACAGTGTTGCTCAGGCAAGGCTCAACTAGAACTGTCATATATTCATTCCTGTCCAGAAGGATCCAATGGCCAGCCTCAGCATACAGTTCAGGGATTGAGGGTGCTTTGCTGCCTAGGTAGATGCTGTAACCTGTAATTTGATGGTCATCTCTTGAGGAAGCTGCACACAGATCTAGCTGAAGTCCCAGTAGCTCCTCCGACAGGAGGGTTGGCTAGTGGAAGAAAAATTAGGTATTCCTGAGCATGTTCAGGAGCATCTTTTTGCACTTGCAATGCATAGGATTCAAAATTTTAGTTTCTTAAACCCCCAGCCCAATTCATTTGGCTGAGATGTATTAGAAACTACAACTGCCATGCAGCCTGGTGACAAAGGATGCTCCTAAGCATATTCAGGAACACATAGGATTTAAGAATAGGCCTACAATAACCTTTCTGCCACAATCTAGCCTACTTGCCAGTCTGCCTTCCTGAAAAGGTAACTTTGGTAGGAAAGGAGATCTACAGAAAATGATGGCTGGCAGTGAACGCATTCTATACTATACCTGTACTCTGGAGGAAGTTTGGGCTTGATTCTAAGTAGCACTAAGATTTTTGAATAGCAGATACCTTCTCCAAACTGCAACAGTTGCTTTCAATGTGCACCCCTGATATTATCCAATTTCCCCTCCCTTGTTCTTCTGCCTTGTTTCAACACTCCCTCCTTCCCCCCTTGTTCATTTTAGTGTTTGTTGTTGCTCCCTAATTTCATATACTAGTCTCCATTCTTCCAAACCATTAGTTTTACTGCATAGGCTCTAATACATTAAATTTTATGCGTTGCACACACATGCATTGCCATTCCCCTGATTCCACAAGGTTTTGCAACTTTTTCAAAGTGAAAGGGGAAAGTGACTTGTTCAGTAGGCAGCAGATTTTCTAAATGATTGAGTGAGCAAGCACTCTCTTTGGGTAGACTAGCTATAACTCTTGATTATTCAGCAAGAGCATTGCCTCATTGGGGACATTAGTTTTCAAATTGCGCTAATCTTTTTAAAGTAACAACTGGCCACTCATCACCTTAGGTATTCCAGCAAAGATCCTGTGCAAAACTCTAATTAGTATTTATGGAACAGCAGCTCGTCCCTGTAGAATAATAGCTGTAGCTGGCAAATATCTATTTGACACCTGTTAAGTCTTCAAACATTCTGCATCTTAATGAGGAGAGAGTGCTAGGTGAAGTCCAGACAATTCAGAGGTAAGTGATAACAAAGAACAAATCAGCAGTGGTGATGGTTATTCTCTGCAGGTGACAATCTTGTAACAAGCCTAGCATTAGCAAGTGACATAGTCAGGCATATGCTGAGGCCCATTGACCAGTGGGGCCTCACAGCTGATTAGAGATGAGGATGAACTCCAATCTGCTGTCATGTTCTGCATGCTGTGGCCAGGCTAAGCTTTCAATGTGCTTCAGAAGCAGGGTGTGAAAATTGCCTCTCATGCAGGTGTTGTGTACCCATACAACTAGGAAACGGGAGCTCATTCTACAAGCATCTGCAAAGTGTAAGAGAATGAGAGATTTCCCCAGTGCAATGAAATGAGGGCCACTGAGGCAATATCCAGTTTTCTGTTGGGAAAGCTGAGCAGCTCAACTGTGGGTCACATATGTCCACCTGATCTTCCTCTCAGGGGAAGGAGGCAGTGACTAAAGTCACCTCTGTACCTGCAGTATGAAAAGGAAGCTGAAGGAGGGCCCTGCAGTTCTCTTGCCCAGGGTATTCAACTCCCTGAGAAGCTTGTCAGGTGTACATTTGTCAATAGTTATATCAGTCAACAAATAATAGGACATTAACTGCATGAAGAGAGAATTTATAACTCTATACTCTTTATATATAACATCAGGTTCCAGGCCTCTGGCCTTGGCAAAATTGTCACTAGTGTTCCCTTTTTATATTTCATTCTTCAAAATGGCTGTTAAATGTGGATTTGTCTTTCTAGTCAAGCAGTGCTTTGACATCTATTACATCTACTACAAAATTCTTTTAGACTCTGCTGTAGCATTTCTCCCTGTAGTGGTCTGGGTGCCGGAGAGCTTCCTGTGGAGTAACTTAAATGTTAATTTATATAGATGTCAGTAAACTTGTTTTCCTTTCACATCAGGAGGGTTACTGTTTGCATTGCTTTTCTATAAATCTATCAAATAAAATGCAAATGTAAAGAGCTGTATTTCATGTTTTATTGATCAGGAGAAGGCAGAGTTGTTGTGACAGCATCTGAATTTTGATTAGCTGTAACTTGTCTGTTTTAAAGTTTATTTTGGGGTGTAGACTGCAGTCACCTCATTTTCGTGGGCAGGTATGCCTTTGTCACTTGCATTCTGTAGAAGATGTTATTGGAGGTTAGGTCATTGTATGTGGGAAAGTGAGAAGAAATCTAGTAGTAGTGACCATTATGTTAGGGGGGAGAGAGGTTTCTTAACCATAGGGGTCTTCTGGCTTTCGCTTCTTCCTTCCACAACTCCCGTGCTCATACCAGCCAATGGAGTCTTGTGAATGGGCAAAGAGGACTGTTCACCCTTCTTCCTCAGCATGTGGAATAGACTAGAGTAGAATGCACAGTGAACCCTGGGAGATGTGATTTCTGCAAGGCACTTGACATTTCTCAGGCACTGGGGAGAAACAGCATCTCCCAAGATTCCATGCATATACCTCCCTAGTAGCATTTCAGCTGCTGAGGAGGGAGAGAGACTGAAAAAGGGGAAACTGAGACCTCTTCTTCCCATTACAGCTGTTGCTGCTAGAGTGGAAGCCTAGCTAGGTGGGTGGAGGGAAGAAGAGTGGGAGGGAAGATTAAAATGAAATAGAAAAGAGTTCAGGGGTTGTAATGTTCATCCTCAGATTGAATACGCATTCCTACTTCTCATTCTTTCCAAACTCTTTGGGAAAAAATACAATTGTGAAAACTGGTTATTTGTATAATTAGCATTTGGTAACATAAGGGATTTTTCTCTAATAAATAAGAGGGATTCATAAAAGAATCACTGCCAAATTTTTGGGATGACAGATATGTGTTGGCAAAAGTTACTTCCTCTGATAGTGAAGTGGAAAAAGATAATAGGAATTTTTAAACTGTAGCAGTTTTTAATCACATTTTAATCACATGCCTAGGTACACAACCCTGTGAAGGTTAAGTATGTGCTTGGTTAAAGTGCAGGACCTTTAGCTAGAACCTGCCCATATTTTCTATTTTAAGTGAATGATTAAGTGTTCTTACCTGGGGGAACTGACCACTATGATTACTTCGCCTGCTGGTTTCTGGAAATGGAAAAGTGGATGAATGTTAACAGACTGGAATGATGAATGCAGTTCATTTAACTCAGTGGTCCTTCAAGTACACAGTCCAGTGTGTGGCCAGACAAGATAAAAATAATACACAGAATCAATATTGGATTGAAATAGCCCACAACTTTTATTGATTACAGATGTAAGTAGGCTTAGTGGAAGGTATTAGGTATGCATCAGGTGTCAGTCAGCCCATCTGCTTATTGATAAGAGTTTAGGTCAACCCTGGGTAGAGGGTCACCCTATGATGCATCACATTGGGGTGAGCCCAGCAGGGCTGCCACTTGGAAGGGTGCTATCAGCCCCTGTATGGACTCCCAGACAGAGACACCGCTTGCAGGATCCCTTTAGCGGGGTACCCAGTAAGCTAAATATGCAACTCAATGCTTTACCCACCAAAAGTTGTGATGATTGCTATGAGGTAGGCGATGAACCTGTAGAGCAGCCCATTTGTCTAGAGGGAATGTGGCAACTGAGGCTTTCATACCAAGGTCTGCCCACTGCCTGCCCACTGGCCTTTGGGCAGGACCTATAAGAAACAGGGCAAATGATCTGAGTGGGCCGTGACCAGGTACGGCATGGTTTTAAAGGAGATAGTCAGTGGTTTGTGCAACATATGTATACGAGAGGTGAGGAGCATGAGTGAATATGGATATCAAAATTGTATGTGTTTGCATGAAGACTGTGAGCGGTGTTTATTCATGAAAGAAATGTGCGAGTACTGTGCTCACGTGTATGTAAATGTATACAGTCTACATATTACAAACAAAACATTTTCAGAGCCATCTTCACATCCATTAAGTTGCACAAGGCATGGTTTATAATAAGTATAAGCTGGGATATTGAACACAAACAAACAAACAATGCTCCCCCATATAATTCGAGCCTTCCAAATAGATATGAATGAATAGCTGAAATAATAGGAACTGTATGAGTAGGTTAAAATACTATTTTGCTAGTAATTGCAGTTGGCAACAGTGAGTGCAGAGCCGGTGCCCATGAATATACCGTACAAAGGGGGAGATCATATATGTTCAAGGAAACAATGTCTACTCAACCCTTCCATTAGCTTCCCACTGGAGCATGAAACAAGGACATTCTCTGCAGTAACATTGCAACACATCCCTAGTTAACAAGGGCACCCCCCTTAAGATTACAGAAATGTGCATTAAGACTAGAAAAGCCTCAGGGTAAGTGAAGACAAGATACAGAGAACACACCATCTTTTTCACAAAGATCAGTTTCACATCCTGCCTTGTAGCATGAATCATATGCTTGGGAAATTTCTAAAAGCTGCTTTTGTCTTCATCACTTATTTTCTGAAGCAACTGTTCTTCTAATATAATTGTCCTGGTGCTTCCCTCAGTCTATCCCCATATTCACTGTGCAGATTGACAACGATGTTCTAATTATCTAATCCAATATTTGTTTTTAACTCTCTCTTTTTAAACTGATAGTTTTATTCTTTTTTGTAAACTGCTTTGAAATTTTACTACAGTCAAGCAGTATATAAATGTGAAATAATAAAATGATAAAAAATCTCTGCTGTTCACTTAAACAGCCTTATTTTGGGACCAGAATCCTCCTTTTTGTGCATGGGTCCTGAAGATGTTATGGCTCAGTCTGGGTGTGGTGATCAGTTCTGTACTCCTGGTGACTGGATTCCATCAGTGACTTGTGACTAAGTGAGGCTGGAGAGCCTGTAATCATGTGCCAGAGAGGACGTGTAGCCAGGCTCAAAATGGCTCTTGAAAATACAATGGCCATGAACTTGTGACACTGGTCCTCAAGCAACTGTAGTTTGGCCCAACTACAGTACCTGCTTCTGCTAACCTACAGCCTCCACAGCTGCAAGGGCCTGACTACTACATGCCTTTTACTGTGGGTGAAAGTCTAGGTCACTGGAGACAGGGCTACCATGTGTCTTACTGTACAGAGAGCTGTCCTCTATTTAGGCTATCTGATCCATGGTTACATTTAAAGAACCATAATAATGGAGAGCAGAGGCCTTGAGGTTGCCCATCACCAACACCTGGACAGCAGACTTAGCAAGCTTACAGGTCTCCTGCTCATAGTCTTGTGAGGCCAGCCTTTGTTGCATTACAGTGCAATGGAAGGCAGGAGTGCTTTTGCATTACACTGGGGGACTAGATTGGGGTTGATGCCAGAGGGTATGTTATGCTTGTATGCACAGAGCACCAAGCCTTTGTTGGTATGTAATATTCCCTACCACCCAACTTTTCCTGATTGAAAATGCATATCTTCTGGGGCGTACTTCCAAGAGAGTCACATGACCTGCACCAGACTCTTGCACCTCCCCTTAAAGTGCTTTTTTGGGGGACACAATCTCACATGGTGCTCCCAAACGAGCATTTTGGGGTGCTGCATGAGATTGCGGCCACCCAAAAGTGCTTTTTTCAGGGTGATAGCGCAGTGCATGAGCATGTAAGATCATGGCACCCAAAATGGCTGCCACAATCTAGTGTGAAAAATTGGGCACTTGGCAGGTATGATATTCTATTATTATTATTATTATTATTATTATTATTATTATTATTATTATTCATTGCTCATTTAGCTGATGCTTTGCTTGTTTTATGCTTTCATTATTCTAGTTATTGTTTAATTGCATGTGTTTTATTTTGACCATGTTTTAATAAACTGCTCTGAGGGTTGTTAGTTTTTTTTTTTATAATCAAGCAGTATGTAATTTGAATGAAATAAATAAATCATAATAGTATTTGTTGGTAGACAACTCTGGACATCAGTTGCTGGAAAAGCAAGGTGTAATATTTTAAAACAAATCACCCCAATAAAAAAACAGGAATACTCAAGAATATGTAGTAGCAAAGACTAAAACATTTACATGGGTGGCTGAAAAACTATGTAAAAGTTAGCAAAAAGCCATGATGAGGAGCGAGCAGAATATAGTCTCTTATATAGTTTTTTTTCTTATTTTTTAAAAAATCCTGCATGCATTCTTTGATGGGAGACAGTCCTAAAGCATCCTTGCAGCGAGAAGCATTAGATCAATGTAGTTCAGGTGCGGTGGACGTAGCACCAAGTGGATTGCTCTTAGTGGACAATATTGCTGAGATCTAGAACTGCTGTATACTGAAGTCCTCCTCTCCCCAATTAAAGCGTATGAAATGTGGATTTTAAACTTTACAAGAACAAGAGAATCTGATCCATTGTTCATGCAATCCCCAAGGCCACTATTTCTCAAAAATGCCTGCATACATTTTACTTCCTCAACAACAATAAAAAAAAATCTATATAATTACCCAGCATATAAGTGAGGCTGGCTCAGAAAATCAAGCAACATGGGACCTACTTTATGCAAACACTGCATATTAATCATCTTAATATTTATAAGCAATTTAATTTGATATAAAATAGCAATTGTGATATATTCTGTATACAAACAAATGAGTCATTTCTACTGCTCAACTGAAGAACTATAGGCTTTACATACTAGAGAACAGCCACAGTGTGCAGGGAAATAATGACTTGCTTGGGAGAGTAAAACAAAATACATAAATCTATGCTAGTGCTCTGACAAAAAAGTGAAGAAGGAAAAAGGAGGAAGAACAGAAATACTAAACTGGAAGAGGAAAAAATATTTTTAATTATAAGCTGTCAGCACCTCAACTAATGCCAACATATCCTCCTCCTTCTCCTCCTCCTCCTCCTCCTCCACCCATCTGACTGGGTTGCCCCAGTCACTCTGGGTGGCTTTCAACATATTAAAAACACAGCAAAACATCAAACTTAAGCAACTTTCTGAAGACATCTGAAGGGACGTTTTTTAATCTCCTTAACATCTGATGGGAGGGCATTCCACAGGGCGCGTGCCATAACCGAGAAGGCCCTCTGCCTGGTTCCCTGTAACTTCACTTCTCACAGTGAGGGAACTGCCCAAATGCCCTTGGAGCTGGACCTCAGTGTCCAAGCTGAATGATGGAGATGCTCCTTCAGGTATACAGAGTTGGAGCTTTGTATATCTGCTACTTGGATAGCATTTCAAAATTGCTCCTTTGGATAGCAGTTACTAGACGGTGAGGTAGTTCTGTGAAGTGTCTTATGACTTGGATGGGGGGATTTTCTATAACCTGCTACTTCTTTCCTGTTTGCAGGTGGGCAGGAAGGCTCTAGTTGAATGGATGAAATCCCTTGATGAAATCCCATGGTGAGCCAGTTCACCACTGACACAGTCTCCACAACGTGCACTAGTCCTTTCACCAATTGATTTAGAAACTTAAACTGAAAAAAGTTACAGGGTAGTGGTTACCACTTGGCAAGCAGTTTTTGTGCAGTGCCTCTCCATCTGAACAATACTTCAATATAAAGAAGTAGCATAGGATGAATAAACTTAGTGGTTTAGATCCATGCAGAGCTTCATGCTCTGGCACCGAGGACGGAGAGCAGACAGGGGCATGGCTGGCGCGCACCACGGGGGGGGGGCATGGCGCGCGTCCTGGGGACGTGGCACGTCACCTGCAGGGGTGTGGTGTGTCTCCTGGGGGTGTGGCACCCAGCATGGGGGGGGGTGAGCCGCGATGGAACCCCACCGGGATCGTGGTGCTGGGGCGCTGCACTCCCCATGCCACCCTCTTCCTCCGCCAGTGGATCCATGTCTTTTAATTTTTTTAATTAAAAGCTGCAGGTCCATGCACCACTTGAGATGTGGGCAACTGGCATTGCTTGCTGCTCCATCCTTGCGTCAAATAAGCCTGGTAGCAGCTAGAACAAGTCTTTATGGTAGTGACCCCTAAACTGTGGAGCCTTCCGCACAGCTACATAGATTAATATCCCTGCCGGGATTCAGAAGGGAATGTGAGACTTTGCTTTTCCAGCAAGCTTTGGGTTGGTATTGTTTCATTTTCTCTGGTGCCTGTGTGTTTTCATCTCTTTGGTTAAGAACAGCTCCAGGAATGGGACAATGTATGTGAGGGAAAGGATGGAAATCACTTCACTCTCAAACCCCTGCACCATGGCCATGATCCATATCGCCCCTCTCCATTTGCTTTCAAGAGAATGATATGGCATCCAGCCACTGATCTTGCAGTTTGTTCCCATGCGACCAGATGTCAAACATTTTATGAAAAATCTTGACTTGTTTTTGAGACCTTTAGGAAGCTATGGATGTCCTACCTTCAGGTATACCATTTAGGGAAGATGAAGTGTAATCACATGCCCCTGCATGATTATTTCTCCAGCACCCATATTTTAAGCCAGCCTACCCGTTTGTTGTATCATACAGCACTGCTATAAACAAATTATACATGCCAAAGGCACAAATTCCTTTGCTTTATTTTTAAACGAGGGAAGTTCCTTTTGCTCTGGCTTCACAACACTGTTTCTGAATCAATGATTTAACATTTCATCCTCTGAAGCATGTGCATCTGCTATACAATGTGACTGTGGCCTCTTGCCCCTATTCCTCCAGTTCTCTCTTACACACATTAAATGTTAAGTGTTCAGTTGTAAGTAAATGAGGTTAGTACTGGGTTTAACACTTCCTGGAAACACTTTACTATTCTCTCTTTCCCTGTATAGAATGAAAAAAATAACCACAAGGAAAGACTGCTTGCCTCATCAATTGATATTTGAAAATAAGATAGTAGTATGACAGAAGTTCATGTCCTGAAATGTCACATTAAATTTGTTTCTGTGACTTTGTGATTTGCTCTTTTAACCATTTTGAAAGCAAAGAGCTTAGCTTGCTTATGGATTCAGATACACAGAAGCTTTCTTACGTAATTTAAGGAACCTCTTTACATCTTTTCCTATATAGCAGCAGCATCCACTGGTAACCATGGGCCACACCCAGATCAGAGTATTTGCTGATTATTTGATTTTCATACTTTCATGAATGCACTGCAAGTGTGTTCTTCACCTGCTCTGTAAATGATTTGGTCTGGGTTTGGCCATTTGAGTTCTTTCCACAATTGCTCATAATAGCTAATGTCTGTTACAAACACATAATATGGGGTGCAGACCCTGATATTGGTGTAATTGTGCCCATTCCTTTCTATCATCAATGTATTATTGTGAATTTGTGATATAGGTCATCACTGTGAATTTCTATAGCCACAACAAATGAATACAGTAAAATCAGACTAAATGAATACTTTTAAACAAGTCAGAGCACATTGTCTAAAGGTTTGACTAAACAAATAGGCCTTGTGATGACGAGCATGGATAATTGATCAGAGCTTTAGAGGGTCTAAAGTTGCAATCCTGGTGTCTGCTACCAATGAGTAAACCTCATGAAATTCATTAGGACCTATTTATGAGCAGACATTTCTGAGCCATTCTCAGTTAACTTTCCCTATAAAAGCAGTCACCAAGGCAAATGTTTCATAGTTTTCTTTCTTTGAAGAGTTGCAACAAAGTTGCTGCTCTGGGGCAAAAGAAGGTGAGCTTCTGCATGCCCATCCAACAGCACTTTTAGTAAGGATAGCACTTCAGCCCACAATCTTCTTTAACTCCTATTTTAAACTGATCTGGAAGAACTGGATGCTTTCTTGCTTTGAGGTAAATATTAGTAAGCCCCCCAACTCCTCTCTAGGCCCTGAAGCCAGTGACCTTCACCAGCATCTTTAATTGACATGAATGTGAGCAAAAAACTCAGTGTCCCTATGTATTTAACAGTCTAAAAAGCACTGTGCTGTAGAGGGAAATGAGAGGACCTACTGGGAAGGAACTATTCAGACAATAGTTAGCCTTGAGAATCCACTAGGGATGTAATTTACTTTAATGGGAGAGAAATGCTCCTCTTCTATTGTTTATTTGCCAATTCAGCAAAGGCTCCTAATTGAACATGGCTATGTTCTGTTGCATGTTTATGATATGATAATCATTATTTGGTTTGACCTAGTAAAGTACTTAATAAAGAATAGCCATGGGCTCAAATTATATTCTCTAGTCCAGATGCAGCATACAGGGGGGAAAGAGTGTGGTTGTTTTTTTTTTAAATAAGCTGTGAGCATATCCACAGTTGAACAAAAAATGAGAGGTGGCATGGGCAAAAGTAAGCAAGAACAAGAAGAGAAAAAAGGGGGAGGATTTTAACATTCCATATTTTCCATTTAGGGGTGGGTGGGTGGGTGGTTGTGCTTGGATTCATTGCAATGAACTCTCAGCTTCTGAGACTGGATGGGCTAAAATCCTAGAAAAATCAAATCAGGGATCACAGTCAGGTTTTTAAGCAGAAATTTTGATCTCTTTTAGCTGTGAAGGCTCCTATTTTTCTATTTAGTATAGTACAGATTTCATGTGAGCAGAAATGAGAAGAAAGGATACATTACAGAAAATTGAGGGTATACTAAGGCTGGTAATGATATTTTATGAGGCATTTTTTCTATGTGTAAAAAATGAAAAATACACATGCTTTCATAAATATTCAGACTGAGGATACTACAAAGATTTGACTATAAAAATATTATGTTCAATATACTATTCAAAAACTTTAATACTGGAGAATTGGAACTGGCTGAGGGTAACTCTGAGACAAGTGCAAAGTTTTCCAGGAATGAAGCCAGACCATATTTGTCTCATAATTAATATCTAGTTCCACGAGACAACAGAATTCTCACTCACTTTTACACTATCTCTGTTTATGTTGATCTAGATTTCACTGGTGTTATCACAATCACTAATGGGTTACCAAATCAAATGTGAGCTTTTCTGAAGCATTCTCCATGGCTATTTCACAATGCTTGGGCTTATTCCATCCATTCTGTGGTGGGTGCAGGAGAGATAATTCACTCATATTTAAATTCTGGACTGATTTGCTGCCAGGAGGTGCTCAATTTTAGTTTACAATAGATAATCAAGATCATAAAACACAAACACAATTCAATTTAAATCATTTAATTCTAAAACCAGCAGTCCAAAACAACAATAGAAAATATCTTAATTCTTCCCCAACCCTAAATATTCTTCCGCAACCCTAAATATTGGCATTCCCCAGAGCCCATTTTAATGTTCTCCCTTCAGCACTATTAGAGGGCAGATACCATGACATCCCAGTTGAACAAAGATTATGCCCATGCAACTCTAATGACAGGCATAGGCAAAGTCGGCCCTCCATATGTTTTGAGACTACAATTCCCATCATCCATGACCACTGGTCCTGTTAGCTAGGGATGATGGGAGTTGTAGTCCCAAAACATCTGAAGGGCTGTGTTTGCCTATGCCTGTCTAATGAGATTGAATCCATTGGGCATGTTCTTTTATACTGCCCATTGTATTGTGATACCCAAAGAGAGCTAATTCAACCATTATTATCTGGCTGTTTAGAGGAAACTTACGTTAAATACCTTCTTGCCAATAAAGATCTGGATATCATCAGGTCTGTTGTGAAATTCTGTTTTATGGCAACAAGCACAAGACATGCCACGGTGGGACAAACATGCTCATTAAAATTTCCACAGCCATACTACATGTCCACGTTTGCCAAATTTTGTCTACAGTATTTCCTGTGCATATATACACTATTAACTGTACATTCACACCTATGGGGAACATCTATATTTATTGCACAAGAAACAGACCTTCTGCTTATGATTTGGGAGGAGTTTAAAATGATTAATGCAACTTAAAGTAGCTAGGTGATAGGAATTTTCTTATATGAATCTAATAAGCCCTCTAGGGGAGGCAGGAGCTGATGATGCATAGAAAAATTGAGTTATTAAAATATGCTTACTTTAGTAGCTTATTTCCATTTGTCCCAATCCAGAGATAAACCTGCATAAGAGTGGGTTGTCCAGACTCAATTGTGCTATTGTAATTGTGTACTTAGCCACCAACTGATGGTAAATTCCCATTTGAATTTTCTGAGTCCAAGCTTCACTACACTAAAGAGATGTTGCCAGTTTAAATGATCAGATGCCTTGACTGTGTCCAGCATCAGGAGAACAGTAGGTTTTAGATGCGATTGCCTCCAAAAAATTGTATTGAGAACCCTTCTAATAGGGAAGACTATTAGATCTTTGCTTTATGAATCCAGCTAGGTCATGGTGGACATAGTTTGGCAAGGTTTTTGAAAGTCTACTGGCCAGTATGCCTGTAAATTTAGTATCCACATTAATCAATGAACAGATCTATAATAGGTTTTCACCCCATCTGTTTGGCATATTTTTCTCCCTGTTGCTCTCATTTGCCTTCGGCTTGACTGAAGGCAGTGTGTACATCCATTCAAGGAGTGACAGGGGGTCTGTTCAACCTGGCACATCTCTATGGCAGGACAAAAGTGTAGTGAGTCCTTATCAGAGAGATGCAGTTTGCAGATTATGAAACCTCAACAGTGCACCCTGGGGAAGCCCTACAGAGGCTCATCAACTGTTTTGTCCAAGTCTGCAGGGAATTTGGACTTGCCATCAGCCTTATGAAGACCAACATCTTGGGTCAGAACATCACCAGCACTCCACACATCAAAATTGGGGTTCACATGTTTGAGGTGATGGATGATTTTGTCTACCTGGGTTCTATCATAATCAGCAACCTCTCCATCAATGCTGAGCAGGACAAGTGTATTGGCAAGGCAGCTATAGCAATGGCTTGACTCTCTAAAGGCGGATGGGAGAATGCCTTGATGATGTCACCATTACCACTTTTGTTGTTGTTTAGTCGTTTAGTCGTGTCCGACTCTTCGTGACCCCATGGACCATAGCACGCCAGGCACTCCTGTCTTGCACTGCCTCCCGTAGTTTGGTCAAACTCATGTTCGTAGCTTCGAGAACACTGTCCAACCATCTTGTCCTCTGTCGTCCCCTTCTCCTTGTGCCCTCAATCTTTCCCAACATCAGGGTCTTTTCCAAGGATTCTTCTCTTCTCATGAGGTGGCCAAAGTATTGGAGCCTCAGCTTCACGATCTGTCCTTCCAGGGAGCACTCAGGGCTGATTTCCTTAAGAATGGATAGGTTTGATCTTCTAGCAGTCCATGGGACTCTCAAGAGTCTCCTCCAGCACCATAATTCAAAAGCATCAATTCTTCGGCGATCAGCCTTCTTTATGGTCCAGCTCTCACTTCCATACATCACTACTGGGAAAACCATAGCTTTAACTATACGGACCTTTGTCGGCAAGGTGATGTCTCTGCTTTTTAAGATGCTGTCTAGGTTTGTCATTGCTTTTCTCCCAAGAAGCAGGCGTCTTTTAATTTCGTGACTGCTGTCACCATCGGCAGTGATCAAGGAGCCCAAGAAAGTAAAATCTCTCACTGCCTCCATTTCTTCCCCTTCTATTTGCCAGGAGGTGATGGGACCAGTGGCCATGATCTTGGTTTTTTTTGATGTTGAGCTTCAGACCATATTTTGCGCTCTCCTCTTTCACCCTCATTAAAAGGTTCTTTAATTCCTCCTCACTTTCTGCCATCAAGGTTGTGTCATCTGCATATCTGAGGTTGTTGATATTTCTTCCGGCAATCTTAATTCCTGCTTGGGATTCATCTAGTCCAGCCTTTCGCATGATGAATTCTGCATATAAGTTAAATAAGCAGGGAGACAATATACAACCTTGTCGTACTCCTTTCCCAATTTTGAACCAACCAGTTGTTCCATATCCAGTTCTAACTGTAGCTTCTTGTCCCACATAGAGATTTCTCAGGAGACAGATGAGGTGATCAGGCACTCCCATTTCTTTAAGAACTTGCCATAGTTTGCTGTGGTCGACACAGTCAAAGGCTTTTGCATAGTCAATGAAGCAGAAGTAGACGTTTTTCTGGAACTCTCTAGCTTTCTCCATAATCCAGCGCATGTTTGCTATTTGGTCTCTGGTTCCTCTGCCCTTTCGAAATCCAGCTTGCACTTCTGGGAGTTCTCGGTCCACATACTGCCTAAGCCTGCCTTGTAGAATTTTAAGCATAACCTTGCTAGCGTGTGAAATGAGCGCAATTGTGCGGTAGTTGGAGCATTCTTTGGCACTGCCCTTCTTTGGAATTGGGATGTAGACTGATCTTCTCCAATCCTCTGGCCATTGCTGAGTTTTCCAAACTTGCTGGCATATTGGGTGTAGCACCTTAACAGCATCATCTTTTAAAATTTTAAATAGTTCAGCTGGAATATCATCACTTCCACTGGCTTTGTTATTAGCAGTGCTTTCTAAGGCCCATTTGACTTCACTCTCCAAGATGTCTGGCTCAAGGTCAGCAACCACACTACCTGGGGTGTACGAGACCTCCATATCTTTCTGGTATAATTCCTCTGTGTATTCTTGCCACCTCTTCTTGATGTCTTCTGCTTCTGTTAGGTCCTTACCACTTTTGTCCTTGATTATGGTAATCTTTGTACGAAATGTTCCTTTCATATCTCCAATTTTCTTGAACAGATCTCTGGTTTTCCCCATTCTATTGTTTTCCTCTATTTCTTTGCATTGCTCATTTAAGAAGACCCTCTTATCTCTCCTTGCTGTTTTTTGGAAATCTGCATTCAGTTTCCTGTATCTTTCCCTATCTCCCTTGCATTTTGCTTGCCTTCTCTTCTCCGCTATTCGTAAGGCCTCGTTGGACAGCCATTTTGCCTTCTTGCATTTCCTTTTCCTTGGGATGGTTTTCGTTGCTGCCTCCTGTATAATGTTACGAGCCTCCATCCATAGTTCTTCAGGCACTCTGTCCACCAAATCTAAATCCTTAAACCTGTTCCTCACTTCCACTGTGTATTCATAAGGGATTTGATTCAGATTGTATCTTACTGGCCCAGTGGTTTTTCCTACTTTCTTCAGTTTAAGCTGGAATTTTGCTATAAGAAGCTGATGATCTGAGTTACAGTCAGCTCCAGGTCTTGTTTTTGCTGACTGTATAGAGCTTCTCCATCTTTGGCTGCAGAGAATATAATCAATCTGATTTCGATGCTGCCCATTTGGTGATATCCATGTGTAGAGTCGTCTCTTGTGTTGTTGGAAGAGAGTGTTTGTGATGACCAGCTTGTTCTCTTGACAGAACTCTATTAGCCTTTGCCCTGCTTCATTTTGAACTCCAAGGCCAAACTTGCCAGTTGTTCCTTTTATCTCTTGATTCCCTACTTTAGCATTCCAATCCCCTGTAATGAGAAGAACATCCTTCTTTGGTGTCATTTCTAGAAGGTGTTGTAGGTCTTCATAGAATTGGTCAATTTCACTTTCTTCAGCACCGGTAGTTGGTGCATAAACTTGGATTACTGTGATGTTAAAAGGTCTTTATTTCGTTTTTAATGGCTGTGAGCTGAAACATCATGAACATAAACTGAACTTTGCATTTTGTAGTTGCCAAAGCAGGTGAGAAATTAAAGAAATATCCTAATATATCTACTTGCTTTACAAACTGAATGGTTTTTCTACTGAGGGACACTGTATAACTGATGAGCCAAAGAGAAAATTTAATTTCTGTTTGAGTATCTTAAAGAGGCTACTGTAGTACTCTACACCACCTTGTGAAAAGGCAGGTCAAATATTTTTGCCTTTTTGCTGCAAGCTTCCATAAGATCCAAGGTGAATGGTTTTAAATAAATTATGTGAATTTTTTTCTTTTAAAGTTGAGTGGCTATGAGGGCACTTAAACAAAAATGTTTGAATAATGTTTTTGAAATGTTGGATCTTATGGAAACTTGTAGCAAAAGGCAAAAATCTTTGAACTGCTTTTTCTTCAGGTTGTGTAGATTACTATAGTAACCACAGAATTTAATTTTTATCTCTGGCTCTTCAGTTGTACAGTTAAATCTGGCTATCCTAAATCTTCCTTCAGTTGGAAAAACCACTCAGTTTGTAATAAGTTTAAACTGATATGTTGAGGACACATATGAGCCAATTTTACTTTACTACTATAACTTCAAATATAGAGTTTATATGTAATTATGAAAAATCAGATAGCATTGTCACATTTGATTGGTTTTCCTATGAAGATTTATTTTTATCCCAGCAAAGGAAGGATTTCTATTAAAACAAGGAGAAAGACTTACAATGAATAACTGTTATAGCTCCATTTGGTCTAGAACAATGAGTGTCTAATTCAAACTAGCAAGGAATGAGTGTTAACATTTTCAAAAGCACTTTAGTGACTTTGAAGTCTAAGTTCCATTGAAGTTCTGGCTTTCTGTCACACACTGAAAGCACTTTTGTTCTCTCAGTATTTACTTGAGGGTCAGGAGAGGAAATATAAGCAGTGCTTTTAATACTTCAAAATGAAAATGCCTCTTAATGCTTTCAATAAATAAAAGGAATGGACTGGTAAAGTGGTGGTATTCTTGTTGAGCCAAATTACATAGGGCTCAACAATGTTCACTGTGGTTGTAAATGAGTAATATCACACATTCTGTTGTTGCTTTCAGCATTGTTCATAGTGTATACCCTTCTGTGCTCACTACCCTTTTCAACACAGCTGTGACATGCAGCTGTTACTAGAAAAAGTATAATATGACAGCTGTGTAGGCAGATGTTGAGATGTGAAGGAAACATCTCAAATTCTTCAGGGCTCATCCTGGAAAGAATTGATATCTTTAGAGAGGATACATCAGGAAAGAGTGTGATTATTTAAAATGCTCAGAATTTTAAAAATTCAGTATTAATTCAAATTATGTTTTCCAAATAAATAGTCAAATTAGTCACCATATTTGTTCAAAACATTAATCTCTACAACCAGTAACCTTTTAAATATTACTATTACTTGACTTCTCTTTCATTGTGTGGTTTGACTTGTACTCTCTTGGGCATTCTTGTTTGCTTTATTCTCTGGTCAGAAGTACCTTATTCACTCTTTGCAGTCTCCTTGTGATACATGGTCCCCCAAACATATAACAAAAACCTCCAAATAGATGGCACAATGTGAAAAGATTTTGCCTTCAGACAGTTGGCATCTATTATTGTGCTTTCTGATCCCTGAAAGCTCTCTGATCATATGATTTATAAACGTTTAACATTAAAAAATAAAATCTCATCTATTCAACTTGTATCCCATTTCTCTCCCCTATCTGGTGGCCCAAAGCAGTTAATACATCACATAAAAGATGTGAAATAACCACAAAACTAACAAGATAGAATTATATAAAATCAGCAATTATGGCCTATGCAAATTCCAGTACGGTTCTACGCATGTTCCAAGCCCTCACAAATCCTGCTTTGAGCTAGGTAGAATAGGAATCAGAGCTTTGCCTGATGATCTCAGAGAGCAAGGAAATTAATACAATATGATTCAGAGATAAAAGTAGATCTGTGTGACTTTGTTGACCTCATAAAAGGTGAGCCACATAAAACCTATAGTGTGAGTTTCACCCTAGGAACCCTGTGGGTGGAAGTCCTACACAAGGACTTTCACATATGCAGTGGGGCTCTCCAGGGCCGTCTTAAGCGCCCCTCGCGCCATGGTGTGCTGGATCTCTCCGGCGCCCTCCCGCCCCGTTTCCCAGCGCGGTGGGCGGGCAGGCACAGCGCGATCTCTCCGGCACCCTCCCACCCCGTTTCCCAGTGCGGTGGGCAGGTGGGCGCAGCGCGCTGCATGGCGGGCGGGCGGGCAGGCACAGTGCGATCTCTCTGGTGCCCTCCCGTCCCATTTCCCAGCAAGGTAGGTGGGTGGGCGCAGCGCGCAGCTGCGCAGTGGACCGGCCGGCCGGCCAGCGGGCGGGCGCAGCTCGCGGCGCCCTCCTGGCAGGCCGGCGCCATGGTGCCCTGCGCCACCCAGCCTATACGTAGGGCCGGCCCTGGGGCTCTCTCCACTGCCCCCTCCCCCCACCGCTCCTCCCAAAATGGGATCGGGGAGGTTGAGAGAGCCCCCAGAATAGTGCACAGTGGGAGATGAAGGAGACCGTTCCATTTGATAAGCTGAAATGCTTGCGCAGGCAGAATGTTTGTAACAGCATGAAGCTGAGTTCCACGGATTGCTGTTATTTGACTCAAACCTTCTGAGCAACCTTGCCACTGAATTCTACCCCAGTTGAAGTTTCTGAATCATCTTCAGAGGCAGCCTCATGTAAAATGTGTTGCCATAATCTAACCTAGAGGTTATCAGAGCATAGGCAACAGAAGTTAGGCTAGCTCTGTCCAGATAGGGGCCCTCAGGCAAAGCTGATGGAAGGCACTCCATACCACTAAGGCCACCTGAGCCTCACGTAACAGCGAAGAATCCAGAAGTAGCCCTAAGCAATTTTTGAGAGGGAATATAACCCCATCAAGAGCAAGCAACCTCCCATCCATACAGTCTAGGGAACCACCCACTAGGGAACCACCCACAGTCTTATCTGGATTCAGCTTCAGTTTATTGCCCCATATCCAGTCCATTGGTGAAGCAAAACAATGGTCTAGCACATCTACTGCCACATCAGCAGTTGTAAAGGAGAAGTAGAACTGTTTCCTTCAAAAACCCCTTGATCTGATCTGTAACCACCCACTCAAGAAGCTCCCAAGAAGGGGAGATTGCCCAAAATCCAGTTCTAGGGAGGGCTTCTGCAGAGGAGAAAAAGTGCCGAGAGCCTAAATCTCAACAGGAAGTTGGCCATGACAAGGGACAGGTGCCAATATCCCCCGCTTTCAGATCACTATATTCCTCCCCAGCTGAGCAAACAATGTCCAGAGTGTAACCTGCACTGTGTGAGTGCCTGGAGGCAGTTGGAGGATGGATGGCGGCTAACAGATTGAGGTTGAATCCTGACAAGACAGAAGTACTGTTTTTGGGGGACAGGAGGCGGGCAGGTGTGGAGGACTCCCTGGTCCTGAATGGGGTACCTGTGCCCCTGAAGGACCTGGTGCGCAGCCTGGGAGTCATTTTGGACTCACAGCTGTCCATGGAGGCACAGGTCAATTCTGTGTCCAGGGCAGCTGTCTATCAGCTTCATCTGGTACGCAGGCTGAGACCCTACCTGCCTGCAGACTGTCTCGCCAGAGTGGTGCATGCTCTAGTTATCTCTCACTTGGACTACTGCAATGTGCTCTACGTGGGGCTACCTTTGAAGGTGACCTGGAAACTACAACTAATCCAGAATGCGGCAGCTAGACTGGTGACTGGGAGCGGCTGCCGAGACCACATAACACATTGGCTCTCAGTACGTTTCCGAGCACAATTCAAAGTGTTGGTGCTGACCTTTAAAGCCCTAAATGGCCTCGGTCCAGTATACCTGAAGGAGCATCTCCACCCCATCGTTCTACCCGGACACTGAGGTCCAGTACCGAGGGCCTTCTGGCGGTTCCCTCATTGCGAGAAGCCAAGTTGCAGGGAACCAGGCAGAGGGCCTTCTCGGTAGTGGCACCCGCCCTGTGGAACGCCCTCCCATCAGATGTCAAAGAGAAATACAGCTACCAGATTTTTAGAAGACATCTGAAGGCAGCACTGTTTAGGGATGGTTTTAATGTTTAATCAATTATTTTATTTTTCTGTTGGAAGCCGCCCAGAGTGGCTGGGGAAACCCAACCAGATGGGTGGTATATAAATAAATAAATATTATTATTATTGGGTTGATGACACGTTGGGACAGTCCTATGGTTGTCATGGCAGCCATGAAGTCCTGAGCCACCTTGGCATGGAAGTTGAAGTCCCCGAAACCAGTAGTCTGAGAGTCCTCAACATTGCCTCTGAGACCAGCTCTGTTAGCTCAGACCAGGAGGCTACTGGACAGTGAGGCAGCTGCTAAACCAGCAGAATCCCTAATCTGTCCTGAATACCCAACTCCAGGAACACTCTAGACTCCCACTCAACTGGACAGAGAGCCTGCTGCAATCTCACAATGTATCCTTCTTTGAGTCCAATTCTAATCCCTGACACTTTACTCCCAACGCAGTCATTATCTATATCATCCTGGAGTCCTGGCTATTAACCCTGCATTATATGGTAGCCCCCCGTCCCCCGTCCCATGACCCCTATAATTGCCACCCTAGTTTTCTCACCCAATGGATAAACTGCTTTGAGAGAGATAATACTTTCCTGCTTATTTAGTTTGTAAGGGATAGCGTCTGTAACAACATCCATTTCTTGCCAAAGGACAGCAGTGTGATTTTCCCCATATAGCTTTAATGTGGACAAGGTTGGCACGATGGAATCCCTATTTGTAGAGTTAGTATGTCCAGCTGTGCTGAGAATTGCAAACGTTGTGTAGCATTGCAAGAATATATTAAAAGACATATTGTACACTGTCTTTGAAATGTATCTGAGATTATGCATGACTCATCTTCCCGAGATTTAAAAATAAGAACAGGAATAAATTATAACGGCATATGGTGCAAATGGATTTTGTAGTCCATAAGGGAAAGCTCAAGATCACAATGAACGAAAACAGTAACATTCAAAGTGTGTCTTTAAAAAAATGACTGCAAGTTAAATATAATTTCTCACTACGGTAAGTATATGAGAATCATACAAGCACAATATTGTGTCCTGTTGTTTATCTTGCCTGTTTTGTGGCTAAAGAATGCAAGGGAGAAAAGGGAGTTATCATAGATAACTTTTATCACAGTTGTATCCTATTGTTCTCTTAGAAGCAAAACGTGGTGTGACGGAATGGTCTCCCATTTTACCTGGTGGTGGGTAGAGCACTTCGTTGCTCAGTTTTTCTTTTGACAGGCTGGCTTTGATTTCTCTCCGATTTACTTTCCTATTTGTTGAAGGTGCCTGATAAATTGTTAAATTGCAGTGGGAAACTTTGTCTGCATTTTACAAATTCCCAGGCACTCTGCTTAAATACAGTTTTCACCCACACAGTTTCATTTTCACAAAAGTCATAATGGCAGAATATCAGCAGTTCCTACGTAGCTGACAATCTAAACTTGTAGTTCATAATTGGTGGCATTTCCTGAGAGAATGTCAGCAATGGCATATATATTTTCTGGTCTCACCCACTTTTTAACCTCTTAGTACAGATGATTGCTTGTAGGGCTTTAATAACTTGTTGATTTTTGTGGAAGAGGAACAAGAGAAACTAGTCTAGAAGAGTATGATGGAAATTAAACTGCAAATTTAACTAATCTGTGTATGAAAGCAGCAGGGAATAATGAATCCCCTGAATAATGAAAACACCGGAAGAATACCTAATTGAAAAGCAGGGTTATAGAATTAGATTTACCACTGAACATTCAAATAAATAGTTACACTTTTTGGGGGGGAGGGCGAATGCCTGGGGCCCCCTTCTAATTCCTGGGAAAGCCGAGCTAGGTTCCTGGTGAGGTGATGGGCCATTAAGGAAGTAGCTCTGTGCAAGATGGAAAATGGCCCCCTCCCTCAACTTGTGGGTTGTTAGAAATAAAAAGCCAGAGTTGTGAGCAGATAATGAAGTGATGTGAGCTAGAAGAAAAGTAGCAAGCTGGGAGAAGAGAGAGACAGAGTGATGTGGATTTTTGTTTGACTCCAGGGAAGCAAAGCTATTGGGGAAGCAAGGCACTCTTGGGGTATTAATGTTGTGATCCCCCCCCTTCATTGTAGGTTCAGGTTATATAAAAGTGTAAGTAAACCATATATCATAAAGACACCACAGTTTCCACTGTGCCTCATTCTGAAGGAAACATGAAACCTGGGTAAGTGCCTGGAACCCCTGGAACAAACTGCTCAGAGATTGGGGTGGCATGCAACAATATTCTTGGCAAATGATGGTAGTGGCTTCTTCAATGCTATTTCATTCTTCCTATTGCTGCTTTGTCGTGGAACAGCACTGCATTTTAAACTTATCCAAAAACATATGTAATTGCTTATTTGTCTTAGCACATATGTTTTCATGCTTCAGAAAAGGCAGATTTTTTTATAGCAGTGCTGCTAGTCATTGGAGAAGTTTGGTTGACAGTTAGAAAAATGAATAACTCTTTTAGGAGAAAATCCAAAGAAATTTTGGTCCAGTTTGCACACAGCATTAAACCAAACCACAGCTTGCTCCAGACAAACCATGAACTGTAACCAAAGTTAGTTCTTGGTTTATTACTTGTGTTATGTCCAAATGTGGGTTCATGGTTTGTCTCCCCCAATTAAACCATGAGCCCACATTTGGACACAACACATTTGCACTAAGCCATGGTTTGGTTTACTGTTATATGTGAATCAGACCTTTGTTACATTTGCTTGTGTTTGTAACTACTCTCTCCCTGAACCTGCCATACCATTTAAAGATCAACTAAGGTCCCTGTCCCCCCATTTAGTTTAGCAAAGGGAACTGCCCATATACTCAGCTGTTTTAGCAGTTACTTTCAAAACAATCTAGAAAGTATTGCCCCCAAAGCATTGGCTTATTAAGAAGGCATTTGAGATCCACTCAGTGACTATTTTCTGGTGTGCCTGCCAGATGCATGTTGAGTTTGTATTCTTAAACTTTTGGTGTATACCAGTGATGGTGTACACAAAATAGGGCTGTTAATTGTACAGTGTGATCTTATTTAGCGTGCTTGAGATGTAGTGATCTGAATTACGCTGTATTTGTTATTTAAACAGTTTGTGTTTTATACTCTGCACTCTGAATGCTGCAATATCAATGTCATACATACCCTTATGCATGGATTAGATCAGGATGGGAGAACCTGTGGCCATCCATGTGTTGTTGCACTACCAGCCTCTTCATTCTTCTCTTATTGTCTCTGTTCATATAGTATACATTTGTTTAATCCTTTTTGCTTGGTTAAGGGGTCCTTGA
The DNA here is from genome assembly GCF_965207765.1 of Zootoca vivipara. NCBI lineage: Eukaryota > Metazoa > Chordata > Lepidosauria > Squamata > Lacertidae > Zootoca > Zootoca vivipara. The sequence continues at coordinate 41,248,591 of NC_142590.1, forward strand.
AACACTAACTTAGTCACGTGGCAGCTGCTTTTTATCACCACGGAGGCTTGTAGAGGCTGCTGCCTATTGGGACTGTTACAGTAAAAGGCAGAGGGACTGGCAGTAGGGAGAACTAGAGCCAATAGCAAATGGAGCTTCAGATGACTTGTTAAGCCAATCCTTGACTTGGTTTAACATGGCAGGCAAAAAAAAAAAAAAAAGACCAGAGAGGAGTAAGGTAGGTATAAGGTCCTTTTCAGGAGCCTGCACATTCATGCAATCCGAGTCTAAACTGAAGTTTGGCTTCTGCATATCATGTGAACCAACACAGTAATGTGTTTCTTCATCTGTGCTTAATTTTGTTCATTCATAACAAAAAAGCAGCTGGGTAGTGGAGGATGGGGATTTTTAAAAAAACCCGCTTTAAACCCCTCCTCCAAAGCAGAGTTCCTTCTTAAAATCACTCTGTTCGCTCCCAAAGAAGTTGTTTGCAGCCCATTTTGGCATTTTGTGATGGCAAAACAGCATGTGAGGAAGGGGGTTAGCCTCAACACTGCAGTCCTCATGTGGATTCCTCCTCGCCCCCACTGCCGTTGGTTAAGTAATAATGAGCTAAACATGTAAGACCTGTTACAATTAGTTTGGCCCAAAGGCACAACAATGGAGCTGATCATCTAATTTGTTCTAAATAAAGCTACAGCTTGAATAAAAATATCCTTTTTTTCCTGAAGAATCATAATAGTATACACATCTCTCAACCAAATCCACAGTTTTAATTCCTAAAAAGAAAGGGTAGCTCGCTGTTCATAACATTAAATAGGTATTGAACAATTTATTTTCATAAATGTTTAACTTCTTAAAATTATTGCCAATAGACAATGGTACATATATATGTAAAGCTATATTCAGAATAACATTTTTTAATTAATTTCCATGAATGAAGCCCTATTAGATATTCATTCTTACAATGTTGTATTGTGTTGTGATGCACTTTGGCGAAATTAACTTGAAGAACTGCTCTTTGCAATTTTAATATTCCACTGGGTTTTCCATTCTAGAAAAACTCATTATTATACATGTACAAAGCTGAAAAGAAACAAGAGAGAGGCATATTGTGTGAATAACAGTCAAGGAAAAGAGACAGCTGGCATGATAATTTTCTAATAAAGCTTAGAAAAGGCTGCTGTGTATTGGAGGAAAAAAATGAAAGAGCTTTAATTTGAGTGTTCTCTTTGTTTGGATTTGCTTTGTACTAAAAAGTTTAGAATCTTATTCACACCTTTTATGAATGCTAACAAAAAAACAAATATACCTTGTCAAAACTTTCCAGCAGCCATGTGTACAGAAAAAAGGGTGGCGGCAAGATAAAACAAGTGTCTCTCTCTTTGTTTGTGTACATGCAGGGGATGGGGCCTTTCTTGTACTGTTTGGCTTTTAAAAGAAAGATATCTTCTTCAACTCATGTCTGCATCACGAAAGCCCTGTGCAGGTGGCCAAAAAGGTAGAGAGGTATGAAAGGAGAGTACAGTATGTTGATTGGAACTTATGGATAGGGGCCTCTATACATACGACCCAGACTCTAGTCCAAACAAAGAGTACTTTGCCGAATGACTGGGAGTTCAGAACTTACGTTTGTAGGCACACATTTTCTGACCAATGAATGTAGGTTAGGGGCGAAGCCAACCCAGACTGTGTGTGTCCCCATTTGCGTTTTGGGCTTTGGTGGCATGTTTGTGGTCATACTTTCCACTTTTTGTAGTCTTTCATTTGACTGCTTGTTCCCGAAATATAGCTAGTATGCAGCCTCCTCACCAAGGAACAGGCTGTGCAATGATTTAAAGGTTCTGGAACCAGGATGTAAAACGGCACACACAGGCCTAATAAAATACAATCACTGCCAAAAAGACGGGCAAACATCTGGAGGGCACCATGTTGGCTATCCCTGCATTAGAGGTTGGTGCTTCCTCATTGCCACCTTCTCCCCCCACCCGCCTTGAATGAAGACACATGCCAGTATTTGGATGCAAGGTCCTTAACTTTACATTACTATTTTTTAATTCAGTGAATTTATTATTTTATAAATACAATAGAATGTTATAAAAATACACAAAAAACCCAGATATAAATTAAGTCATACTTGCAAGTTTATTAATCATTAAAGATCTGCAACAAGCATTGAATAACTAACATTCTCCACAACCACACAGGTACCCTGTAACTCAGTGAGCCAACAGGTTTCTCTTCTGATGCTGTGGACTGCATCTCCCATAAGCTTTAGCCAGCATGGCCATTGGTCATAGACAGTGCTTTTTCCAGGGAGTACTCAAGGCTACAGGGATGCGGGTGGCGCTGTAGTCTAAACCACAGAGCCTAGGGCTTGCCGATCAGAAGGTCGGCGGTTCGAATCCCCGCGACGGGGTGAGCTCCTGTTGCTCGGTCCCTGCTCCTGCCAACCTAGCAGTTCGGAAGCACATCAAAGGTCAATGGGAAGATAAACGGTGTTTCCGTGCTCTGCTCTGGTTCACCAGAAGTGGCTTAGTCATGCTGGCCACATGACCCGGAAGTTGTACGCTGGCTCCCTCAAGCCAGTAAAGCGAGATGAGCGTCGCAAACCCAGTGTCGTCCGTGACTGGACCTAACAGTCAGGGGTCCCTTTACCTTTACCTTTTACTCAAGGTTACACAGTACCAGCACCTCTTTTGTTGTTAAACAGTGTGACGCTTATTGTAACAACTTCATGGTGAGTACTGGCACCTATTCAAGAAAAAAGCGCTGGTCATGGATAGTGGGAGTGCAAAGCATCTAGAGGCACCACATTGACTATTTCTGCTGTAACTTGAGGAGATCTGCCACTCTCCCTCAGTGTACTGGACCACACTTTATTGATCCATGCTTTCTATCATTTGCTCACCTTAAAGGTGAGCTGAGGGGGCACTTTGCTGCTCCCCCTCCCCCCTGCTGGTCAGCAATTGAGATATGAAGTTTGCTTCATCCCATCAGACAAAATCCAAGGTACATGTTGGAGTTTCTTTTACATTTTCAAACATACAGCTTCAACCTTAAGATTTGTAAATGAAATCTGGGCTTCTCTGGATTTCATAATGGGAACTGATGAACTAAACATGGAGCCTAAATGCGGTCCATGGCCACAGTTTTATGTATAGCATACAGTCGTGTGTGTGTGTGTGTGTGTGTGTGTGTGCGCGCACACACACACACACACTTTTGGGCACCCACGGATATGCCAACGCTTTGCTTTGTACATTTGTACCTTCTGCTGATAGAGCTTTTATATCCTTTAGCATCCAAATAGTTAAATGATTTTTTTTTACTATTATTCCTGTTCAAAAAAATACGATGGTTATTTTAAAATGATAACATAATGCTAATTATTGGGCAGTTTGGAGTGCGCCTCACAATGTTCACTTCTTCATAGATAACAAATTGTAACATGTGAACCACAAACCATTAGTGGATTCAATAGATTGTGAAGTACAGTTTAGAACCTTGTATTTACAAAATAGTGGTAGTTTCTATGGACCTTTTCAACACGATAACTTTGTAAAGAACATCTGAATTCCAGAAACTGCATTAAAGCATGCAGCCATCTGTGGAAGGAACCAGGACACTCAATTGAGGAGACAAATTAACCCATTAGTCCTAGTTTGATTTCCTGGAGTGTATTTGAGCAAAAAAATCAGTGGAACTGACATTATCTCTGAGCCATCTCCTAGTGATGAATCTAATGAACCGTCTTACACAGGAAGCTAAAATACACAGTTGGTATTATATTGTCTTCTGTGACATCTAAAGTTTGAGTCATTTTTGTTACTGTAACTGTTTTCCTGAATTTCCTGAAATGATGGAACATGGCTGTGAGATCGAGTCATTTATTTGAAATATGGGGCTTCTAGCCTGAGGGATTCTGAATTCAAAAATATCTTCGACAAACTACAAGCATTCATCTGTCTTAAGGGTTCTACTTCAATAGAAGTGCATTGGCCTGGGCTGAAAGAGGCAAGTGATGTTCAGACATGAAATTGGGTTTGACGTTTCACAGAAACCACTTTTACTTGGCATAATAGCACAAATCCTTTCCCTGCACCTTTACTTTTTGCCGTTGCCCTAACATTTGTGCAGCTGTTACTGTGTTGTACACTGCTAAATCAATATTGTATATTTTTGCATCCTATTTTGAACTTTGACTTTGAATTGCTCTTTATGTTCAAGGCACAATCAAGTGAAAGCACTGCACTGATGGGTAGATACTCTACCACTGTTACAGTAACCTGCATGCTGGTAGCTGAGCTAAAAGGCCTAGCAGCCTGAGAAAATTGGCTTGATTCCTGCTTCTCAAGATTATTATGAATGTTAGTTATTTACACACACACACACACACACACACACCACTTCATTGCTTTTTTTTAAAAACCAAACACACCCTCAAAGTAGTTTACAAAAAGATAAAACAATAAAATCACTATTGTAATTTTTAATGAGAACTTCCCCCATTTACATGAAATGTGAACTTTAAAATATGGCTCATAATACAGAATACAACCCGTTTAAACAGTTTTACAACATGTTTAAGACAGAAATTACATACTGAAAGTGAAAGTGACTGGCAGTTTCCTTCACTTTTGTGTAAGCCAGCCTTTCTCAACCTTGAGTTCCCGGGTGTTGTTGGACTACAACTTCCATCATTCCTAGCCAGCATGGTCAGTGGTCAGAGATGATGGGAGTTGTAGTTCAAGAATATCTGGGGACTTAAGGTTGAGAGATGCTTCTCTATGGCTTGAATTATTAAACCATAAAATTTTCATCATATCACACAAGATTCCAGATTCTATTTTAAATTCTACATGTTGTTACTGCCTTGACACGCTATAAACTTTTGCATACAGAGCCGTCTCAAGCTGCTCGGGTGCTCTGGCGCCGTGGTGCGGAGATTGCTCCGGCGCCCCCGCCCTGGTGCCACGAAGCGCCCTCCTGCCAGCCCACTGCCCTGGCACCCCACGCCACTGAGACTACCCCTAGAGCCGGGCCTGTTTGCATACATGATGAAGCTGAATACATAAGTTTGCATTTGCAGGAGTTGTATTCCAAGAAGTCAGTGGCCCCTTTGTGTTTCTGCTGCAATGTTGTGGGTGGACAACACTCTCATTTTGCAATGCCGCATCTCACAAGTTGCAGCAATGTGGAGAGAATCAAAGTGTCCCCCCCCCCTTCCTGGCATAAAGAAAATTATTCAGCCCATACAAACCACTGTACATGAATGACATACTGTATGATAATAGCTGTCATGTGGAGTGATCTGAGAAATCCGAAGTGTGTGCTCATATGTTTTAGTTACTGGCTGCAAGCTGTGTGGGGTACCTTGCAGCAGAAAAACAGGATATACATAGAAACATAAACTATATACATTTAAAGTGTCTCTCATGTGACGATTGTAACATGGGTATGTGACCATATGTGCTCTTTATGCCTGATGAGTTCTATGTTTTTGATGCCTGTTGCTTCTGCATGAGGTTGTGCTAGTACCGGTATTATTAAAACTCTGTTGGCTTCTGTATAAATTACTCCGATCTTTCACTTAAAGTGGAGCCCCCTCTTTTCCTTTGAATTTAATTTTTACACAGGATTTCAGTGGCAATTCTAATCTATATCCATATATCCCCATTACTTTGAACCTTGTGTACCAAGACCAGGTAAGAGCTAGTTGAGAGCTGCAATTTGTCTGCTGCAGCCAGGTACTGTGCCTCTTAAAATACGTTTTCAGGCCTCCCCTGCCCCCATCCACAAACACCTTATTTTGCTTCTGAGCCAGATATCTATGCAAGCAAAAGCTACAGCTTCATGACTGATAGAAAAAGTGGCAAAGATTAATAAACTTCATGGATAGCTTGCAGTATATCAAAAGAAAAATGTATACAGAACTGCACCTATATTTTATCGTTGTTTGAAGGTATCCTTTCCTTAAAATGGTTACAAATGATGTAATTTGCACCATTACTGCTGAAACTGCTGCTCCTGATATGTTTCTTGTGCATTAGATTTTTGAAACTGGCATATCTGGAATTTTGTTATTATCATTCTCAAGTAATACTAAGCATCAGTCACATCACAGCAAGGTATTGATAAAAATTGGAACCTGAAAATAGAATGGGGGGTTCTGCTTTGCTGGCTTTGATGGTAGATGTAGCTTCTCTCTGACAGATTATATAGTCAATTTTACTGCATTGGATTAGATGATTCAGTCACTCACAGCCACAGGCTTAATAGCATTTCTGTGGCAAAGGCAAACAATAACTGTTTTGAACTGGTGCTGGTAACATATATTAAAAAGCTCTGACATTTTTATCCTAAGAGGACTTATTAATAATTTCATGCATATTTCATACAAAATGGACAATGGCTATGAAAATGCTTTCCCCATCAGTGATTGTATTTTGATTACATGCCATGTCATGGTTGACTTGAATAATATTTGGTTACATTGTTTCTTCTTGATTTTAGCTTTAAAAATACTGCATCTTTTAGTTCCACATAAGGGACCCAATATAAAACAATATAAACTTCAATAGCTAAGGATGGCACACCAATAAAGGATAGCGGAGGTGCAATAAAACAAGGATTATTTAAGCTGTCTGGACACCTTTGCATTATGACTTGACAGAAGCCCTGAGCTCTTCAGCAAAGCTGTGAAGATCTGAAGATAGCTAGTGCATGGGTGGGGAACCCGTGATCCTCTTGATGTTGCTAAACTACATTTTTCATCACCCATAACCATTTGCCAGGTTGTCTGGGGCTGGTGGGAGCTGGAGTCCATTAACATCTGGAGGGTGACAAAGGTTCCACTTCTGGACCAGTTTTATTTCAAGTAAAAATGGACTCCTGGAATTCTCAAACAGTTTCTTGGGGTGGGGACGACATTCCACATCAACAACAGAAGGCATGGATTCTACCTTTTCCCTCATGCTCTCCCTCTCTCGCTCCGCTTGCTGTTGCTGTAAGAAGACTCTGCAATTATGTTGTCAATCTGGTTACATTTTGCATATTCTGCCTTGCCCCTGACTTAGCATCATTACAGGGCATTGTGAGAAAAAATGGTGGACATCATAGGAGCTAACTCCTAGGGGCCATGGGGGCTTCAGCCCCCACATTAAGATATTTGAGGGGGCAGGCCCCCCACAAAGTTGATGGGCATTACCATTTAAATGGTGTGTGCGCACTTTCTTTTAAATTAATTGCACTCTTCACATATCAGTCTCTGTTTGAAGAGTGGAATACACATTTAAATAGGAGCTTTTTAAAATACCTTGTTATGAAGGCTCTTCTATGGTTAAGAAATATGCATACCGTAGATACTCCTAGAGGAGTTGGTGGTGATCAAATGTAGTTTGTATGTGTAGCTTGCCTAATGAGACTAGTGCTTGTAGGATCCATTTCAAAATGCCCCCCTTTTCCTGAAGGCCTTTCTGGGTTTTAATTACAATATCACATATTTAGAAATTGACTTTGTAAGTGCTGAAACACTTGGAGTGAAACATTTTTTTGTGGCATACAACTGTTTCCTTGAATGATAATGAATATGTTGTATATAATTCCTTAAAGTGTCTTAATCTTACACTTGCATTCATACTTTGTAGGGGGTATAATCAAACTTTATGAAAACTGGGATAATTTAAAAGAATACATACAGCTTTCTACTCTCCCACCTCTGTTTTTATACATTAAGCCTTTTTAATGAATTCCCATGGTATTTGTAGCTCTATAAAAATAAAAGTTCAATTGCCATACAGAGTTATTTAATATAATGGCCTCAAAGTATATAATATACTTAACTTTAAGAGAACTCTTACTGTAAACTGTCATCATGGAACTGTACGCCCAGAACCCAGCTGGGCTCTATTCCAGAGTAGACAAACTGGAAGTAATGTCAGCAGGACAGGAGTAAGCTAGTATAGGCATTTTGGTGAGCAGCACTTTGGTTAGAGGCTTGATGCATACAGTTGTGTTGAATTGTCAGAGCCCTGAGTAAAATTTGTGAGGCTCATGGGAAACTTGAGAAGAACTAGCTACCTATTAAACACTTCTCAGTGCAGTTTATGGAGACATCTACTGTCTGCAACTGTATTCAGTTTATATGCAAACGAATTATGTTAGTAAAGGAACCTGCTGAGAATCACTTCCTGAGTCCCTCCAAATTGTGCCAGATGACAGCAGCTCACCTTTCTTCTCACTGCTTTGGCTGAAAGAGGAACCAGTCTGGTGGTAGCAAGGGAGCTGCTGGGGCTACATTTTCTCAGTAGCTTACTGCAGAAGCAACTTGTCTTATAGGGTGGAATCACCACAATAGCCTCCTGGCAACAGGGTCACTGCCACTTACAGTCAGTGGGGGAAGAGCTGCACGTGGAGCTGGATTGGATCACCCACACAGCCCCGATCTTACCCCTCCCAGTATGCAGCCACAACACTGCTGAAGGGAAGCTATCGGTATGGCTCCACTATATTGGCCAAGTCCCTCTTGTCTCACCCTCTAACATTTGTTTCCCATTGGATGGCAGTTTCTGCTATGGTGGAGCGAAAAGTTATTCCCAGAACTTTTTAAAATTGAAGTTGTGAGCTTCACAAAACTGCTCCTCATAAGTCTTTTTCAGCAGCTACCGCTCAGTGTGCGCATTTCCAAGTGCTGACTGTGCTGTTGTTTTTTCTTTTGAGACCAGAGGAGAGAGAGGAAGCACTGCTCTCAGTTTAATTTAACCTCACAATGATGGCTCCCACCAGCAACCAAGGGTATTCTTTCTTTACTTTCATCTCTCACTTTGCCCATGGTCATGGTTCTTCTCCCCTTCTAATGTATCCCTGAAATGTATCCAATAAACAAGGTAGTGTTTGGTGGACTTTGGACCTTCCCTAGTTCATGTTCATCCTCCTTGCTTCTGCCATCTCATTGACTCTAGGAGGTGGAAGCAGGCAGATAAAACAGCAATGCTAGCAATTGATTCTACTCCTCAGTGCCACCAGTGTGGGTCCAAGGAACAAGTAAGTGAACGTAGGAAGCTGCCTTATGCTGACTCAGATTTGGTCCATATAGCTCAGTATTGTCTACACTGACTACCCATGACTCTCCAAGGTTTCAGACAGGCTTCTTCCTCTGCCCTACCTGGGGATGCTGGGGATTGAATCTGGGTAGATTATTTACAAATGGGCCCTTCCCCATAAAGTGGAACTGGTCGGGTGGAGGAGGAGCAATAGCAGCAATCACTGCCAACATTGAGGAGAAGACCATCTTATCCATTCAGTTGCCCCAGTGTGTGTGAAGTGTTATGTTCAGGACCAGCAATAACCTGAAATTGGGCCTAACTATAATTTTGCTAGTCAAGTTTATTACAGAGTTTATGAATATAAGACATTTCAGGGCTGGGAACCAATGAAATAGACCCAAAGAGTCCCCTGCATATATGTCACCTTTCTTAACAATTATATAGCAGTCCCTTCTGCTATTATTATTACAGTTTCTCTGAGGAGGAGAGCTGACCTTGCATAGCTAGGGAATAATTTCAGATTCAGGATGTCAAGTGTAGTAAATTCCACACAGGTGATTTTGGTTCAAAGACTTAAAGCACTGATGTGAGTTTTCCAAGTCCCCATAGTAGTTCTCTGTCAGAAGTGATCTGGTGATTGCTGCTAACCCATCATACAGTATTTCTCAGTCTGGAATCAGTGTAAAATTTATGTCCAGTTACTTACTAGTGATATCCAGATGCAAAAAATAATAGACACTCAGATGTGATTCATTTTCTCTACATCCCTACATGAATTTAAAAACACTTTTATAATAAAGTTGAACTAATGCTGTTAGGCAGCTCTGCGATTCTCATCTTCTCTGCTTCCTTCTTCCTGTTATCCTTTATGCTGCATTGGCAAGGTTACACTTGCATATAAAAGGACAAATTCTCACCTTGACAGCACAGTACCTACTGAGGGATGCTTGAGAAATTGGATCTTTGCAAATTCCTATATGAAATAAGACCTGACCCACAGCTTTTGGACTACTGTGCAGTTCAGACCACAGCTATTCACTGTATTTCACAGTTCTCTTTGAATATTTATAAACCATCAAAACTTGCAAATTACCATAGTGTTGTACAACAACAGATAAAAGCAGTTTTCCAAAGAAAAATATAAGATTGTCAACTTATCCTTCTGGTAAAGTCTGTAGAAAATGGAAGAGTTTTAAAACATCCAGCAAAATTTGTGAAATGGTGGAGCCAATACAGTTCTCAGCAGTTTAAACATATCAAAATACATATCTAAAATACATCTTTTGAGAGAGAATATACATTTAAATATATATTGGCAGGGTGGTGGTTTTTTTTAAAAAAATCACAGATAAGTACTGAATGGTTGCAACTGCTCTACCAGCTAGAACAAATAAAAGGTGCTTCTAGCCACTGGGGGCACCTGGCCTTCCAGTGACAAATTTGGACCCCCAGGCTGCATACCTGCTGCTTTACTAGGAGTGAAACTTCTTTAAAAGTTCTTTAGGAGTAGCCGTACCACCACTTCTTTCAAGGTAGAAGGGCCCACCCCCTCACACAATGAAAAATTAGCCATGCTCGGGACCCAACCAGTCAAAACTCTTCTGCTAGGCTTAATAAGCCCAAAGGGACAGAGATCAATGGGGCATGTGGTGAGGCCATAGGGATTCAAGCACCTTATTCACAAAATCAGGTTGCATAAACTGAAATTGATCCCATAGCACACCACAGGCTGTGGCATTAGATGCTGGTGGGGACATCAGTAACAAGGTCTCTCAATGTGCTGCCAGTTGGTCATAGTGGGTCTTCAAGGGCTCCAGGGGTCATTTCCTCACAGTCAGAATTGAGCAGGTTGCCTTGTCAATTCTACTTTTATGCATACACCTACCCCTCGATTTATTCCTTAAGAATATATTTTTTACCTTGGGGACCAGGAAATGAAAGCAAGGGCCTAGAGCCAGGGACCCCTGAATCAGGCTCTCTGAAACCTGTGTGCCTGTCCCTTGCACCCCCAGAAAAAACTGTTGGTCCCTCACCACAGGCAATGGGCATAGCTGCCAAGTTTTCCCTTTTCTCGCGAGGAAGCCTATTCAGCTTAAGGGAAAATCCCTTTTAAAAAGGGATAACTTGGCAGCTATGGGCAATGGGGATCCTGCACAACCAGGATCAGTGCCAGGCCTCTAACCAGCAGCCTTTCTACATGTCCTAAACTTTTTGATGCAGCCATTTGTTCCCTCAGAGCTCTTTCCACTCCTGCCTTATGCCCTGTCGACTTCTCATCAGGAGCAACACACACTTTTTCCTCTTGTACTGAGGAGGAAGGGCTGTTGATGTTGTTCTGAAACTCTCAATGGGGCCAGATTCCCCCCCCCCAGGTTATTCATTAATTACTAGTCCTGAGATGCTTACTTTCTCCCTGCTGAAATATCACTTCAACTCACATTGTGAAACAATAGAATTGCTTTGGATACTTTAATCAGAGTGGTATGGTACAATGAGTATATGCAAAACCTTGTTGCAGTTAGAGGAGTTGCATTTCAGAGTCTCCCTTTTAAAACTTTCCCAAATATATACCATCTGTTGCACACTAGATACATACTGGTTTGATCAAATTAAAAAGCATGCTGAAAAGGAAAATAAAGGTTTATTCAAGCTGCTGTGAGTATTATCACCAATGAAGTACAGTGGTTACCTCGGGTTAAGAACTTAATTCATTCTGGAGGTACATTCTTAACCTGAAACTTCTTAACCTGAAGCACCACTTTAGCTAATGGGGCCTCCCGCTGCCGCTGTGCCGCCGCTGCACAATTTCTGTTCTCATCCTGAAGCAAAGTTCTTAACCCGAGGTACTATTTCTGGGTTTGTGGAGTCTGTAACCTGAAGTGCCTGTAACCCGAGGTACCACTGTACTATGAGGGTGAAGGTGAATATAGTGAAGAAAATGTCATATAAAAATTCAAATTAAGGATGAGGAAAGCACTTGAAGCAGGTGTGCTCAACTATGAAATCCAAGTAGGACTTCTCACAGAGAACAGAATCAAAACAGGCATTGCCCTGGCTTTGGGGAGTAGCAGATTTTAACTCTTCATTCCCCACTGTTGTCCAAATATAAAACTCACAAAGAAATAAAAAACGCAGATTAATTATTGTATATAGAGATAAAAATGTAGCTTTCTCTCTTCAAGATGGATTATGTAGGAATGGAAGAGGTATAAAATCACAGAATCATAGAACTGTAGAGTCAGAAGGGAGACACAGGGTAATCTAGCCCAACCCTCTACAATGTTGGGATTTCTTCTAAATCATCCACAATAGTTGGCCATCAAACCTCTGCTTAAAAATCTCCAAGGGAGGAGAGACCACCGCCTTCCATGGCAGTCTGTTCCACTGATAAACAGCTCTTACTGTTAGAAAGTTCTTTCTGATGTTTCATTGGAATCTTCTTTTTGTAACATGAATCCTTTGATTCAGATCCTAGCCTCTGGAGTAGGAGAAGCCAAGCTTACTCCATCCTCCATGTAACAGCCCTTTAAATATTTGAAGGTAGGTATTATATCTCCTCTCAAGTCTCCTCTTTTCCAGGCTAAACATACCCAACTCTCTCAGCCATTCCTAATAAACCTTGGTTTTCAGACTCTTTAAATCGTCTTGGTCGCCCTTCTTTGCACACATTCCAGCTTGTCAATACCCTTCTTAAATTGTGGTACCCAGAATTGGGCACAATACTCCAGGTGTGCTGCGACTAAGGTAGAATAGAGCAGCACTATTACTTCTCTTGATCTGGACACTTATGGTAGTGTCCAGGTCAAGGTAGCTTATGCCTACTTGCACCTCTTTGTGCACCTATTAGTTTTGGTGATGCATTTTGTTAACAGGCAAGTCTAATCATAGTTACTATCTCCTTGAGTTTAGAACAAGTACAAAATTCAAAACATAATGTGAGAAAATATCCTAACCTTTAGTTTGAATATGTTAAGATTATTTTAGATTCTGCACCTCAGGCATACTTCTTAAGAACATATGCTCCAAAGTATCTTGTTTTCAAGTCGATTTTTTAAGGACCAATCTAAAATAGAGCTTTAGGCATATGAAACATTGTCAAACTAATGGGAGAGGCTATGAATATTGTTACCAAGGCACCTAAAAACTGGGTCTACTGGAAAAACTAAAGCAGTTTTCTCTATAAATATGTTGCATACAATATCTAACTTAGATTCTACTTCCTGTTAATTTCTGTGCTAATGGGATTCTCCACATATTTCAGCAGGATAAGAAATTCCTGACCTAATACTGAGAACATAATTTCTCCTTCCCATCTACGTGATTATATTTTCAGTGGGCTCATCTTGGTTTAGTCCACAGTATCTAAATGTAGGAGAATGGATTGGCAAGGAAATGGAAACATCTGTCAAATTTTTATCTATGCCTTGAATTATTTTTGTGTTAATCATTCTTCTAATCTTGAGACAGCTTGCTTGAGGCTAAAGTCTTTACCTTTAAAAATTCCATCTGCCTTACTTCAGGACTTTTATATCAATTGACATTCTTAGAGAAAAGCACAGTTTTGGAAGATTTTGTCAGGAGCTTCAACAATAAGGAGCTATAATTACGTACATTCAATGTCACTGTATTCTGAGTGATGGGCAGAGCAATTATAACCCTATTTACTCAGAAGTAAGTTACATTACATTCAATAGGATTTCTCCACTAGTAAGTCTGCTAAGGATTGTTGGCATCTGTCTTTCGGGAGACAAGGGAGGCATGCAGCTTTCGGAAGGTTGCAGTGCCTGCTGTGGCTGTAGAGACCAATACGGGAGAGATGTTTTGTTGCAGGTGGGGCAGATGAAGGCGTCTGGTTGTGCTGCTGCAGATGCAACCTTCTCTGTTATCGAGCTGTTCTGGTCGGCTAGGAGTGAAAACAATTTGGCTTCACATGAGCTGCCTGGGATGGCAGATAGGAGCGGCGTGATGGTCTCATCCCTTAGTGCACCATGACATCTTTTTCTCTCTGTGCTCCTGCAGAGGAGAGGTCACTTAGGTGCTGCACATGCAGTAAGGATTCTAGCCATAATAATTAAAAAATTTCCATTCAAGAACAGGAAATATTTAAGCCTGAAGACAACCTCACCCACAACTTGGGAAACACTCATTAAGCCTCCAGTAGTTTGGCCAGTTGCGAAGTAATACTTCTGAAACAATTTTTAAAATACTGTGTGTTTTATACAAAACAATAATATATACAGTTGCCACCTTTTGTATCTTTCGAAAAGCATATGGGAACAAAACTGGACATGACTTGAGAAAAGTGTGATTGGAATCTCTAGTGTCAGATCCCTTAAACCAGGCTTCCTCAACCTCGGCCCTCCAGATGTTTTTGGCCTACAACTCCCCATGATCCCTAGCTAGCAGGACCAGTGGTCAGGGATGAAGGGAATTGCAGTTTCAAAACATCTGGAGGGCCAAGGTTGAGGAAGCCTGCCCTAAACCTTCACTATAACCTAGGATTCCAAGTGAACTGCAGATCCAGAAGCACCCAATGACTACAAGCATGGGAGGTCTGTCTTTGGGGGTAAGCCCAATCTACAATGGAAGTGTCAAGCTCTTCCAGGTCACATAGCCAGTTGACCGCCATTACTTTGGTCTTGTAGAGATTTAGCTTCAACCAGCTTGCTATGAACATATATTGGATAAAACACCAGTGTCTGAATAATGGGGAAAATAGAAGCACAGTTAAGAGTCATCAACATTTTGGTGAAAACTAACAGCATACCTTCTAGGAATTTCACAGGCAGTTTGTAGAGGAGAAGAGACAAGGTGGATCTTTTGCAGGACCAGGAGGGAAGGAATTTTATAGGAAGATGACAAGCCATTTGGGACCTGCTAGCAACAAACAAGTAGTATCAAGAGCAGTCTAAGAGCCTCAAGCTCCTACAGTTATAACACCCATACATCAGGAATCAATAATACCAAGAGCAACAAAATGGGTTGGCAAGATTGGTTGGCATTAAAATAAAATAAAATAAATAAGACAAGACAAGACAAGGCAAGCAGCCAGTAGTGCAGTCTCCATTCCATGTCTGCAACACCTGTAGAATTTGATCTTTGTAAGTTCTGATATGAACTGATCTGATTTGCACCTCAGGGAATGATTTGCAGGACAGAACTTAAAGTACCTACAATCCTAGTCTAAAGTGCAATGTCTACTCAGAAGTAAGCCCTAATTAATTCAGTGGGCCTTAATCCCAGATAAATGAAGGTGGGATTGCAGTTTTAGTTAATCACTGCACTTCTCAATTGTTCTGTTTTATTTCTCAGCTCATGGTTTAAATACAGGGGGATAAAATCATATAAGTATTTTAAGGTGGATTTTCATGCTTTTATGTGTATGTTTTAATAAACAGTAGATTATTACAAAAATGGAAGAGAATGAAATCATGCCTGAGCACAAGCACTAGTGACGCAGACTGAAAAAGGACTGATTCAGCCATGGCTAGGTTGAAAGCTAGACTGCTTGATTTCTAGGAAGCTGCGGTTATCTATGGATGCCTAAAGCTGCTAGGCAGCTACCTGCTAAACTACTTTGTCCCAAAAAGGAAGTTTGGAAATTGACAATATCTGACTAGGGAATCCATATCCAAGTTCAATTTTTAAAAAATAAAAAGAACAGAAGCTGAACAAATCATTGGGAGTGTTTTCCCATCAAAATATACAACTGTATGTCACTCAATCTTGACCTTACCTGCTATTTCAAAGAGGAGAGTCATTCCATCAGTCAGAGCATCTCTCTGTGCAGGAGACAGACTGGAAACCAAGTCCAAATTTCATTCCCTCTTCACAGTGCACAGTATAGAACATTGTGGTTCAGAATAGAAATCAGGTTTTTCTTTCTTTCTAGACTTTGGCTAGTTCATAAAATATGTTTTTGAAAGTTAACCCACCTATTGAGTGGCATATGCTGCTTGGGTTTTGAAAGAAGTGCCTATCACTGGAATTGTCACATATATTAGTGTTAGTTGGCATGATGTTCATACATATCTTATTAAGCTCTTTGCTTAAAGTCTTTAGATTTCAGAGATATACTTGACAGCCCCCAACTGTTGGACATTCTTGAGGGTTTCACATCAGTGGAGAACATAGTGATACTTGACAGCTGCATTTGACTAGGAATTTTAAAAGTAGTTTACTCTCCTTGCCTCTTTTGTAATGGCCACTGCTGGGTGGCTTTTGTGAATGTTGGTATATATATCTTGCTATTTCCAAGCAGGACCAGATAAGATCATCAGCTTTCTCTGCTGGAAAATACCCCAGAGCATTCAGGAACACATTATTTTCCCTTAATCTCCAAGAGAAGGCCATTCAAATGGGCCCACCACCCTTACAGGGTGTTTATTCAGGATGTCTTCCAGCTCATCCTGAAACTGGTCCGTCAATGTAGCCTCACTGGCACATGTAGGTGACACATATTAACAACATAGTGACCAGCCTTTAAAATTAGAGACCCAATAAATTAGAAGGGGGAAGTTTTTATAGAATTCCCAGCTTATAGTGAATTTATTTTTCAGTCTGATATATTGTATGTATTTTAAACATTCCAAGGCAGAAAACATAACACCCAAAGAATTATTTAATTAAACTCACAAAGACATGACTATTTCAGAATATCACTAAATCAAATATGCTTGCCATTCGAAAGAGAAACTCTGAAAAGGCTATAGAATTATGTATATAGACATGATTTTTGTTTAACTTAAAGTATGAAGTCTGTTTGAAAGGAAATCCCGATAACAAGGCACCCTAATTGTTTGCATCTTGTGGACTTTAAAAGTGTCAGAGCAATTTAGCCTTTAAAGAACTACATAAAATATTTTATCACATCTTTGCCTCAGTAAGTTTAATAAACTACACAGCCTTCAGGGACTAAGCTCCTTATAAATTAACTGCCTTCAGCTTACTGAACAAGGGTCTTTATCTCCTGTCAGCTTAATTATGTGTTTAATTTTATTTTTAACATTTTTAAAAATGACCCACACAAAGAGAAGCCTAGATTGTTTAATTAAACAAATGAATATAGTTATATCTAGCATGATCAAGGTACTAATTTGTCATAGCTATGTTTTATTCAAAGCTGAAATGCCAGCCCATCCTATCCTGTCCTATCCAATTCAGCCAGTCCAGTCCAGAGTGGCTGCACCAGTCCATTGTAAAGTTTATCCATGCACCTTTACAACAGTATGTTAGAATTTTAAATTAATTTCATGGTCTTCTTAATGATAACTATCTGCAGGTTTCCCCATGTGCTCAAACAGCCATATGACTTTACATTATGGTTATTTCAGTTCAGTGTTTTGTTTTGTTTTTTAAAAAAGGTCCTCATCAAACTTCATCATAATTTTATTGCATGTTTCTTCCCATAAACACATGTTATGCAATTTTGCCACTATATATTTTAAAAAGCAATTTCCTCCCAATAATTGTTATTTTCATTAATATGTATCTTTTAGATTCCCATATTTAAACACATATTTTGGTTGGAGAATTGCATCACAAAATTCAGAGATGCACAGATTTCATTTATTAAGATTGCTCTATACTGCCCTTGACACATGGTGGTTTACAGCAAAATAAGGCAATCCGAAAACATGATACACAATAAGCAAAAATATTAACAAAAATACTTAAATAATAAGTGAAATTTAGTGGCACACTATTACAAGTGTTTTGTCTGCTCAAGCCTCTCCTGTGTGCTGTTCTGGGGGTTCTCATGGTCCCCCCTCCCCCAAGGCAAATTCCGGAGAAGAGGAGGGGGAAGCCCCATTGCACAAGCTGATGTCCTTGCGTAGGGCTCCTGGTGATGGGTCTGGTTATGTGAATCATACCAACTTCTAATAACCTGATATGAAAGATCTGGGTTTATCCCATGTAGAGCCAGCAGGGCTCTGCTGCTGTGGTGGGACTTCTGCTTCTTCTCCCTTTCCCATTTCTCCAAAATATGTTCCAGACGCTTCCTTAACCCTCCAGAATTGGTTTTGAATGTGTCCAGGTGGCTGAAGGGGAAAGAAGAGGACAAGGGAGCCTTGTTGCATGCACAGAAGTTCATTGTACCAGTGGAACTACAATGCTGGATAGCTCCATTGATTACAGCATAGTGCTGATAATGCCAAGGTTACATACACCCCAAGTTTTTGTCTAGCATCCAGGTAAAGAGGCTCTTCCATGGAGCCTCACACCAAGCCCTTCTTTTAATCCAGGAACCAGCAGCAACCTCATCTGCTGATCTTAATACATGCACAAGTTTATATGAGAGAAGCTGCTTTCTCAGATATTTGGGTGTCAGATAATTCAGGGCTTTAAGCATCAATAGAAACTCATTGAATAAGGCGAGGAAGATAAGTAGCAACCAGTCCAGTGGTTTGAGAATAGGAGTTATAATGTGAACTGTCCCTGGAAAAGACCCTGATGTTGGGAAAGATTGAGGGCACTAGGAGAAGGGGACGACAGAGGACAAGATGGTTGGACAGTGTTCTCGAAGCTACGAACATGAGTTTGACCAAACTGCAGGAGGCAGTGGAAGACAGGAGTGCCTGGCGTGCTCTGGTCCATGGGGTCACGAAGAGTCGGACACGACTAAACGACTAAACAACAACAACAACAATGTGAACTGAACCTAGTTTCTCCCCCATCCCTAATTGTAGACCTGCTAATTGCCTGGCTTAGAAATCCTTACAAGTCCCAAGTAATCTGCTCAGCACTTTAACAACATGTTTAAGACAAAAATTATGTACTGAAAGTGAAAGTGTCTGGCAGTCCCAAATAATCTGCTCAGCACTTTCCAGAGGAAGGGGGTATGCAGATATAAGATATAATAGTACTTATGAAGTAACAAAATGGGCATGAGGAGGTCACATGTTGTTGGAATCAAGATCTCATCTACAAATAACTAATTTCATTCCTTTGTCTCTGGTCCAAAGCAGACTGCTTATTGTACTTAAAATATTTATGTGCTTTTGAATTATTAATTTCACCAAGGACATCTGCATTTTTAGCCACTAAAATAAGTACTTTATCTCAACAGAACAGAGTATTATAATAAATCTATAAAGTAAATAATGTTTGACTGAGGAGAGCAGGGATATTGGTGTGAACAAAGACCTCAGTCATTCTTCCTTTCTCAGAAAGTGTGTGACTGAAGAATAGAGATCAAACTGCAATTGTTTCAATCCTGCTTCTTTCCTTTTTATCATTATATTATATTATTACCGTCTATTGTTAAAATAAGGTAGAATATGACTTAGATACTTTCCCCAACACCCACCTTAGGAAAAGCTGCTGCTGCTGCATCATCACCACTATTGTCATATTTTCTTCTTTGTTTAAATTAGACTTTTTTTTTGTTTGGTTGCTGAAATTAGACCACATTCTTTGTCTTTTGCTCTGCATGGGAGTCTTTGGTGTATGTGACCTTGAAGCTGCCATCCAGCCTTAGTATGCATAGAAAATCTGTAGGTAGCAGCTATTTTATTTCCCAAACAGAAAGATAATCAGAAGCAGTCAAGTGCACAGCATTTAGGCGTCCCTTACTAGAGGCAGAAGCTAAAAAGAGGCTGATGTCCCCATGAATAAACTAGAGAGCAAAAGAATTAAGATTATTCTGAATGGCAGACAATGAAATATATAAACACAAAATAATAAATATGATCAATTATAAAGCAAATAAGTTCAAAAATATGAAAAATCTAGAGTGACTATATAGCCTTTCTTTCTGTCTAATATGGTCGCATATGCTTCCATAGGGATACTGCAGATCCTATATAATGAAAGATGCAGTTGATTCAATCTGGCTTGGTTTCTTTGGGATATGATGGATTCTCTAAAGTAGTAAGCAACTGACAAAAATAAGAGCATCTCATTGGTTCTGGATATATTTGTTCTCAGTGACCACAGAAACTGTGGCGGGATTTTCCTGTCAATTGATTTTTGTAACTTTGTGGCTCTGGTACTTTTGGAAATATTGCCATTTTTCAATCACCCTGAAATAGAATTGGGAATTTATTGTAACAATGGGATATATTGTCTCTGTTTATTGACTTATGAACACACTGATATCATGCGTTTCCATCTTGTATTGTTGTAGTGGTTAAAATGTTGGACCAGGGAGACACAGATTCAAAGATCTTTCTTAGGTGACCTTTAATCAGTCGCTATCTCTTAACCCAGTCTACCTTACAGGATTGTTGTGAGAGTACAAATGTGTGAGGAAGGGAGAAGAACCATGTAGCCACCTGAGATAAGGCTTTTGAGGGGAGTGGTTTTGTTTTTTTTAACAACAACAACAACACACTGTTTTATTACATTTATAAATCCTGATTATTATGTGTTGATATATTGTTTGCTTTTCAGAGTGATCCTAATTTTTGTTCCCTAGTTGCTTATTAATATTTATCACCATTATTAATTTACTAATCACCTTCTACATAATTGTCTCAAGGTAATATTACAATAAAAACAGCAAAAATACAGTTAAAAACACAAAAAGCAGATATATTTAAAACAATAAAAAAATCACTCATGGCAAAGACCCATTTATCCAGTTGTGAAAGCCTGTAGGAACAAAAATATCTCCAGTTGTTTCTGGAAAGTGCAGGTTGTGGGTGCCTGTTGTATCTTGAAGGGAATGCAGAACACAAAACAGAGACAGCCACCCAGAAAGCTCTGCTCCAAGTAGGTTTCTAAGATTTTTGGACCTTAAGGAAAAACTCTCCTGCAGACTACAGTGATCTACCGGTTATATAAGGGATAGATAGTCTACTGTGGAGGTGGCATCTTCCTGTTGGTTTTTATCCTCTTGGGTTAATTTATGCTGGAGGCCATGTTGTGTAGAATCATTGTAGATAATAAGCCGTCAATGTGGTATGTATGGTGGAGCCACCACCCAAACACCAGCATTGCTGCAGCTTATTTGGATGGGACTTTGGTGCGGCAACATGTTCCAGCTGGGTGGATTCACCAGCAGATGAACTGGCTTGGCTCCATCAGTGCTTCTGCAAAGCCCCAACCTCACTGCCCTTCTACTCCACCCAGGTAATCTGCAGTGACACCTGTGTCAGGACTTAAGAGGACAGCTCTGCCCCACCACTCTACTTGCTACTGATTGTAAAGGTAAAGGGACCCCTGACCATTAGGTCCAGTCGCGGACGACTCTGGGGTTGTGGCGCTCATCTCGCTTTATTGGCCAAGGGAGCCGGCGTACAGCTTCCGGGTCATGTGGCCAGCATGACAAAGCCGCTTCTGACAAACCAGAGCAGCGCACAGAAACGCCGTTTACTTTCCCGCCGGAGCGGTACCTATTTATCTACTTGCACTTTGACATGCTTTCGAACTGCTAGGTTGGCAGGAGCAGGGACTGAGCCAACAGGAGCTCACCCCGTCGCAAGGATTTGAACCACCAACCTTCTGATCGGCAAGCCCTAGGCTCTGTGGTTTAACCCATAGCGCCACTCGCGTCCCAGGCTACTGATTGTAGAGATTCCTAAATACAATGGGCCTGCTTGTTTCTCAAATTGTAATCATTTGTTTCTATGCCTCAAGTTGTTTTGCTATCTTGCTGCTGTTTTACATTCACTATGCCAACATTGAGGGATTGGATTATGGATTTCCAGTAGAGGCTTCCTATTTAGAACTCTTCTCGCTGCCTTGTTGTTGGTTGTTTCAGTCATTACATTGCTTTCTCTCATTAATTTTATGTTTGATTTACATACGTCAGTATCTTAGGGCACCTGTCACAATCTTTATTGCTGGACTGTCTGCCAACAGTTGGACTTATTATCCCTTTCCTTGCAGATGTTCACTGCCTTTACATGACCTTCTCATGGTTGTGCTATATACAAAAGCAAACTCATTCTCTGAATGTGGATCCTTATGTAGCCAAAACAGCATCATCCACATACAAAAGAGTGCAAGAAAAGGGGGGGGGGACCTGAAGGGGAGGAGAAAAACCAATGGTGACTGAAGATGCTTAGTGGCCATAGGAAAACAGCTGGATGTCAGGGAGATGGAAAAGTAAGGGAAATGGGAAATGTAATAGAATATCTTCAAAAAGGGCATGGCTGACTTACTGAACCGCTAAACAATAGCACTTCACACTGCAACAGTTTGAATCTATCTAAATTATTTCATTCATCTTGTATTACCCACTTTCTACTACTGCCTAATCTCTGGCCCAATTTCATCCACATCTTCTCTTCTTTTTACTTCCATGCATTTGGGGAGGCTGTCCTAAATGCCAGTCAGGGACTCAAGGAACCCTTTGCATTAGGCTCGCTCATGCACTTCAGTTTTGCTACTCTATCATTGGAGACCAAGGGACTGGGGCTCAGTCTCATGGTTATTTGGGGAAAATTTACTCTGACCTCTACTAGAAATGTTTTTTTAAAAAAGTCTGCCATGAATATGTTTAATGTCTTCATGGAAGAAATTTAGCAAAAGTGGTGATTATGATAATTGTTATGCAGGTTTGGGAGATGTTTTTGTTTAAATTGAAAAATGAGTTATGTCCTAAATCGATTAGCATATAATGAAACAAAATTAGCTTTCTGTTTAGCATCTACAGTAATTGTGTGTGTGTGTGTGTGTGTGTGTGTTTAAAATGTGAATGTCGATATTGTTTGTATAATACCGAATACATCTTAGACAAATTGGTTAGATTTGTCATATCAAGTTATGCTCGCAATGTGAAAGAAATAGTAGTTTACTTCTTGCTTGTAGGTAGGAAGCTATATTACTTCCTTTGCTAAGCAGCATACTCCCATTCTTTTAGCAATGAGAGACTAATGTTGAAATCCTATTTGCACATATGTGACAGCCAGCCAAATTGAATCCATTGGAGTTTGCTTTTGAGCAAACATGCACAATATCAAGTTGCACTCCTGCCACTTGCTGTTGATTGTAAATATCAAAGCTCTTTTTACCTGGTTTGAAAACATGTATAAGGAACACATGGAAGTTGAACAGAGTCACATGTGTCTCCTGCCCCTGTCTTCCATATGTTGGTCAGTTCCATGTTCACAAAACCAATAAACCCATGGAAATCAAAAGTAAGGCAAGGATGTTACCTTGTTCTTTCTGCATGCATTCCGTATACATAATTTCACAAGCTGTGAAAAGTTTTGAAGATGCAGCTATGAGCATTCAAAAAGTGAATATGCCTACTGGAATGCTCACAGTTGTGTGAGATGAACAGGTAGGACTGTTAGCCCAAATCCTGGAAGCACCAACGGCCTTTAGGGCACAGAAATGTGATGGTACCCTTGAGCTCCGACAAGCCTAAATAGTAGGGATGGGGCTCTCTGTTATGTGTCTGCCTGTCTGCAGGTCTGCTTGTTATCATCATGCAGGTTCAGTTCCTGTCAATACTTAGTCAGTACAGGCTTGGCCCATTTGGATATGTCAACCATGAACTTGATTTGTCAAGATTTAGATCTTTGAACCATAAATGTTGATCTCTAGCTCAAAAAAGGCATGACTGATGCTGACTGTAATGTAAATCATTTGCCCCCAAGGCACACAAGAGTGACACAGAGAAAATTGGTGTGTTTTGAAACTTCTTTCTGTCCACTATATATTTTGGAAAGTGATTTGTCAGTTGTCCATCTGTTCAGCTGCCTTTTGAGATGTCATTCCCCAGGGGTCAACAAACTTTTTCAGCAGGGGGCTGATCCACTGTCCCTCAGACCTTGTGGGGTGCAAACACTGCACATGGGTTTCTGAGGTGGAGGCAGCAGTCACCATTAATGTCTGGATGGCGGCTGTCATTTTGAAACAAGGTGGTGGACCAAAACATCACTTTGGCATGACTTTGCCTGGGTTTTTTTTTGCCGTAGGTTTGATTACTTCTCAAGATGTTGCCAAACTCTGCATGAGGGTTCCTGAGGTGGGGGCAGCAATCTTCATTTATGTTTGGTGGCTGCAGGCCAGTTTGATTCAAGATCAAGTGGACCAAACTTTGGTGTGACTTCATCTGTTTTGGCATAAACCGGGCTGTCTTTTGAGATAACATTGCCAAACTTGGCACAAAAGTTCCTGGATGGGGGTAGTCTTCAAAAGTGTTTTGATGCTAGCTGCCATTTTGAGCCAAGATCATGACTTTGGCATGACTTTATATTTGGTGTGAGGGGTCTAATCTCATAAATTACACTATCCATTTAAAAATCACAATATTTTTTGCTGTTAAGAGATTTCTGGGCCACCCCAGGCACTTACTACTAGTACTGCTTATTCTAAATATGATATGTACTTGCTTTAACTCTATTAATGTCACCTCCACAAAATAAATAGTATTGCCCCCCATAGTTCCCCCATATCTGCATTATTATAAACATTCCTTCACCCTCCAGTCCTCTTCACTTCAACCAGCCACCTCCTCAGCACCCACTTCTTTGTATGCCTGCAGGGCAGAGACACCTATACAAGCAACATTCATTGTTCTTCAACTTATTATTTGAAAGAATTACCTAAAGTACCAACTATATTCACTGCCCCATCAACTGCCCATGCCTCATTCCCCCTGCTCAGGGGTGCACACTTAACCCTTTAATTGTTGGATCACTTCTGTAAAAAATATTTTATTATCTTGGACTGCAACTGTGTGTGGCTGCCTTTCCAAGTCTGCACCCATCATCTCCTTCCTGCTGCACTGAAAGTGTTCCATCCCACCAGAAATACAATACTGTATTTCTGAGCAGATTTAATGTTAGTGTAACATTTTTCATTTACCAAGCTGCAATGAAAAAACACCCGCTTCCCCAAAACAAAGTGTATTCAGTTATTTCAATTTTTTCTTTTTTCTTTGGCAAATGTATCTTGCTGATGGCTGACAGTCACACCAGCAGCGGAGAGAATCTGCATTGAAGGAAATAGAACAGACAGTTTCCAATACACATAGTAATCACGTCAGATCCAGCGGGAACCACAAGAACAATGACAGCAAGTCATGCATAATTGTGAGCTTAGGCTTGGCTATTGAGAACAGCAGCAACAGTTTTGGGGTGAAAAGTATATCTGAAGATTGGTATCAAATCATGAGGTATGAGACCAGTTTGTGTAAAAGTGTGCAAGCTTTGATGGAGCTCACTCTTCTGCTCACATGCTAAGTACTCACAAAGGGTGTGAACTTTTGTGAGTGCTCAGTAATATGCTTGCAAAAACTCAACCCTTTGGGGATCGTACATCAGGCAGCTTGTGTATCTATAATGAGAAGGGCTTTAGAGAACCAGAAAGCTTGTTCACCAAGCAAGGAGCATATGAACTTGAGTTTAACTGCTATCTCTATGTTAGTGGGACTCCCTTTGTTCTTTCGGATTTGAAAATAAGGGATCAGCACCCTCACCTGTCCCGGGGACAGTCTATGGCAGGCATAGGCAGCCATGGCTCTCCAGATGTTTTGGAACTGCAACTGCCATGATCCCTGACCACTGGCCCTGTTAGCTAGGGATCATGGGAGTTGTAGTTCCAAAACATCTGGAGAGCCAAGGTTGCCTATGCCTGGTCTACAGTATATCTAACAATCCAGGATAGCAGTGGGAAACGGCACTGGAATAAGGGAGTTTCCCGCAAAAAAAAAGGAGGGTTGACAGCTATGCTGTGATTGTGAAAACAGAGTTCTAGACTTGAAGGCAGGAGGGCTTTGGCTGTTCTTAACAACACCAGTCCACTGCTGTACCACAGGAAAAGGCTGCTTACTATTGTCTGCTGTCAAAAAGGCCTTTTGAATAATTAATTTTAGAAGGGACCCTCTTTTTCTTTAAAGGAACACTGGACCTTCTTTAGATAACAGGGTATGTGAATGGTGCTGAAGGAGAAATTTGGACCTGGGGTCAACTGGTCCTAACTATTGGCCTTTTGTCATTGTAAAAAAAACACCTTTAGAAACACCAATTAAAAATAGTTACCATCAAATGCAATATTAGCAATGAAACCAGCATACACTGTACAGCTCACACCAAATATCTTTTTAACGTTTTAGACTTAACCATCAAAACCTTGTGGGTTTGATGAAGCAAAACTGATAGTCTGAAATATGTTATCCCTTTTAGATTTGAATTCTTACAAAGACCAGAGGGATTCTGAGATCCCCATTAATTTTAGAATAGCAAGGCCACCTGGAGCTTCTAATTAACCAATCCTGTTGGGGACTAAATTTGGGAGATGAGGAACCTGTTCAGCAATGGCCATGGTGGGATATACCAATGTACTGATGCATTTCTGCTGGGCATCTCAAGCATACTTAAGTTTAACAGATACCAATGTATATTTTCCAGTTGTTAATAAGAACAAGAAGCAAGGAACCTTGGAGCAGTGGGAGTTATTTGTCAGGATCTATTACCAAGAGCTGAGACTTTATAGAGAAATCATTTGAGAAGGAAGCCATTGGTCCCCTGCAGAGAGGCCAATTATAGAACACCACAGCAGCAGCAGAATAACAGGGGAAAAGAACACGGAGTCCAGAATCCATCATTGTTGTTAACATTACGGTTAAGTGTTGCTCCTATTAACAAATGTAAAATACATGCGAGTGTTAAGGGCTGCCAGCAGGGTGCCAAGCACTGGGAGAAAAAAGATGCAGCAAGTGGGGGAGAAATGCAATGTCACCTGTATTTTAAAATACATTTTCTCCAAAATGCAAGTAGAGTTATGCATCTAGTCATGTTAATAGGCAACTATGATGGATTTGTGATAATCTTTGCTGGAATGCACTGTGTATCTATACAGCCATCATCTTTTTTTCCTCAGAATTTCAAACAGACTTCTGATGAGTCGTTCACTTTCCCATTAGCAGAAGGCTTTGAGGATTCATCTGAATTTTGCCAGACCTGGTAGTGGATTAGTAGCTCTGTATTTAAAAAACATGGAGATGAGTACAGTAGCTGCATCTTCAGATTAGGTTTGCTCAAGAAAACTAACCCATTTTCCCTGTTCAAAAAATAAAATGAGTTGGTTCATGGCAATCAATAATATTTGCTTGCACAGTGCCCAGCAACCCTAGTCTTTTTCTTGGCTTCACTGCTGATTTTATTTTAATGTATTCAACATAAAGCATTTTTGGGCCACCTTAAAATAGAAAATGTCCAAAGTGGCATTTAAAATAATAAAAACACATCAAATCCATGAAGGAAGAAAATTTGGAGGATGCGGACCATTTGGATCCCTTCCATTCGGGATTCAGGCCTCATCATGGGACTGAAACCGCCTTGGTCGCACTGGTTGACGATCTCTGGTGGGCTAGGGACAAAGGTGAGAGCTGTTTCCTAGTTCTGCTGGATCTCTCAGCGGCTTTTGTTACCATCAATCATGACATCCTTCTAGACCATCTTGAGGAGCTGGGAGCACTGTTATACAGTGGTTCTGCTCCTTTCTCCTGGGCCGTGTCCAGAAAGTGGTGGTGGGGGATGAGTGTTCAGACCCCTGGGCTCTCACTTGTGGGGTGCCTCAGGGTTCCGTCCTCTCCCTCATGCTTTTTAGCATCTATATGAAGCCACTGGGAGAGATTATCAGGGGGCTTGGGCTGGGTGTCCATGAGTATGCAGATGATACCCAGCTCTACCTCTCTTTTAAATCAGAACCAGTGAAGGCGGTGAAGGTCCTGTGTGAGTACCTGGAGGTGGTTGGAGGATGGATGGTGGCTAACAGATTGAGATTGAATCCTGACAAGACAGAAGGACTGTTTTGGGGGGACAGGGGGAGGGCAGGTCCTGAGTGGGACAACTGTGCCCCTGAAGGAGCAGGTGCACAGCCTGAGAGTCATTTTTGGACTCACAGCTGTCCATGGAGGCGCAGGTCAGTTCTGTGTCCAGGGCAGCTGTTTACCAGCTCCATCTGGTATGCAGGCTGAGACCCTACCTGCCCGCGGACTGTCTTGCCAGAGTGGTGCATGCTCTAGTTATCTCCCGCTTGGACTAATGCAACACACTGTACATAGGGCCACTTTGAAGGTGACCCGGAAACTACAACTAATCCAGAATGTGGCAGCTAGACTGGTTACTGGGAATGGTGGCCAAGACTATATAACACCATTCCTGAAAGACCTACATTGGCTCCCAGTACGTTTCCGAGCACAATTCAAAGTGTTGGTGCTGACCTTTAAAGCCCTAAACGACCTCCGTCCTGTACACCTGAACGAGCATCTCCACCCCAATTGTTCAGCTTCAGGACACTGAGGTCCAGCGCTGAGGGCCTTCTGGTGGTTCCCTCACTGCGAGAAGTGAGGTTACAGGGAACCAGGCAGAGGGTCTTCTCGGTTCTGGTGCCCGCCCTGTGGAATGTCCTCCCATCAGATGTCAAGGAAGTATTTAGAAAACACCTGAAGGCAGACCTGTTTAGGGAAATTGTTAATGTTTGAAGTTTTATTCTGTTTTTAATGTTCTGTTGAAATAGCTGGAGAAATCCAGCCAGATGGGTGGGGTAGAAATAATAAATTGTTGTTGTTGTTGTTGCTGCTGCTGCTGCTGCTGCTGTTGTTGTTGTTATAGACAGTAGTAAAAGTAATGTTTTTCTTACTCTGAAATTTATTGATGGCTCCAATTATTTCTTGACTATCTGATACCACAGATTTGATGGTTCAGAGTTTCCAGCTGGGTAGGTTGCCACATTCCAAGCTAGCATGAAACCAAAAGAGATGTGTGATTTCAAGTGAGCGGCTATTTCTAATCTCTCAGCCACTGAGAGCAAGACAATAAATCCTTATGCAATACTTCTTCTGCAGAGTTCTCAAATACTGAGCAGGGTAATTTAGAACTGTGAATTGCTCATAGCTTTGCTCTGAAAACTCCTGCAGAAATAGGCACCATACCATATACAGTAATATGATCATGTGAAGTTCAAATATATGAGAAAAATATTGATGGTTAGTCTTAAAGAATTCAGGAGAGTGTGGCACAAAAATATTTTCAAATTGTCTCAATCTGATCGTGGATATCAAAACTCTTCGCACATCACTTTACTCCACACTGATTTTATACAAATTGCCTTCTTTAAGTCTCTCACTGTCTCCGCCCCACCCCTATTCTATTAAAATAAAAATTAACTAACAACAAAGTTGCAAATGTGCCTGTTGTTTTTTATGAACAGAATTTTAGAAGTGTACCAATCTCACTTCCATACAGTAGTGATGTATGGAAGTGAGAGCTGGACCATAAAGAAGGCTGATCGCCGAAGAATTGATGCTTTTGAATTATGGTTCTGGAGGAGACTCTTGAGAGTCCCATGGACTGCAAGAAGATCAAACCTATCCATTCTTAAGGAAATCAGCCCTGAGTGCTCACTGGAAGGACAGATCGTGAAGCTGAGGCTCCAATACTTTGGCCACCTCATGAGAAGAGAAGAATCCTTGGAAAAGACCCTGATGTTGGGAAAGATTGAGGGCACAAGGAGAAGGGGACAACAGAGGACAAGATGGTTGGACAGTGTTCTCGAAGCTACGAACATGAGTTTGACCAAACTGCGGGAGGCAGTGCAAGACAGGAGTGCCTGGCGTGCTATGGTCCATGGGGTCACGAAGAGTCGGACACGACTAAACGACTAAACAACAACAACCAATCTCACTGTGGTTTGGGGCCAACTCTTCCCACCCAATAAGCACCATATATATACTTGGTCCCTCATGCTATTCCAGGTTCCATAGCTGCAGTGTGGGACTTTGAAGAAACTGCATATTGAGAAGGCCACTAAAGGTCTGTGATTCTTTTACTCAACAGCAAAGACCCAATCATAGTCTTTCCCCCCCAATAGCTGTCAGATGTTGGAAGTGCTTAGCTAAATTATTCCTTATTTGAAAAGCTAGTCTATGCCTTGCTAATGCAACTACTGAGTTCTTGCTTTCTGGCCCAGACTCTTACATTGATTTTACCATGACCTGCTTCCCCTTGGTTTACAAAGCAAAAATGCTCCCTAAATGGGGGTTTTCAAAAGCCCCAAGCTCTTTGTAACTATAATTGCCTCATGATATAATTAATGTAACTTAATTGTTCTAAATGTTCTTGAGCACATAGTCATCTTTTGAATCTCTAATGCATTGAGTCACAGTGCTGATTTCACAGGAAATCATTCTTTGTCTAATAATAGACAGGTGGGGGGTGAAGGATTCCATCCTTTACAGGGAGATGGAAAACTCTGCCTCTTCATGTCTACCCAAATGATTAGATTGGTGTCTGCTGTAAATTAAGCAAAAACAGATTTTCATTCATTGGCTCCAGTCTGAGCTATATCTGGCAGACAAATTCCAGAGACTACCATTACTTTCTATCTATAAAGACTGTGATAAAGACCGGATATTGTCCTATTAGCACACAGTAGCATGTTTGTGATACCAGTAAAGTGCTGATATAGTCGATTTAGATTTGTATTATTGTAATAATAGAACATTGCTCCACCTTTCTTATTTTTATTTATCATTGTGGTCTTTTCTTTTTACATTTATAAAACACTTATTCTCAAGGCAAACGGCAACCCAACCCAAACCAATTTACAGCTTAAAATATCACAAAACATAACCTTCACATTAAAAAAGATACATCTTTCTACGTACAGATTCTTACATATCCATCCATTAAATGCTTATTCAAATAAAAGAAGCATCACTGCCAGCAGATGCTCCGATCACACATCATGCAACAGTGAGGTTTTAAATACACATTTGGAAAATGAGAAACTAATGTATCTTGCAAGAGACTTTTCAGGGGAAATGGTGAGAGTAAATATATCACCACAAGGAGCATGATGGGGAACCTTATAAGTTACAAAGCCAACAAATGCTTTCTCCCTCACACCCACCAGCAATACAGATTATTACAGGGATATGGGAGCTGGCATTTAGCAAGAATGTAGATGTGGAATTTATCATTTTAATTTGGTACTTAAATGCAAAGATGGGCATTGATGGCATTGTGCCAGATTACTCTGTGCCTCATTCTTTATATAGACTTTACATAAGGGACAAAGAAAAGTTCTTTGGAGATTAGGTAACTTGTCTTCTGTTCAGTGTACAATGCTAGCAAATTTCAAATGGTACAGTTTTAGGTTTGTGAATTTCATGGTTGTTGTTTTTAAAGAAGGAACATAGTTATGTGAACGAGCACATGTTTTGCATGGAGAAGATCCCATAGTTAACCACTGGCATTTTCAGCTAAAAGAAACTCCAAAGTGCAACTTCAACTGACCTCTGCGTAAAACCTTTGAGAGCCACTGCCAGTGCTGGATTAAACCCTATGGAGGCCCTTAGGCAGTCAAAATCTTGGGGTGGGGGGCTCACAAATTATGTCCTAATCTGTTTTTGACTTTACCAACCAACAATTTTAATAAACCAAGTGGTGGGGGCCTTAAAAGGCATGGGGCCCATAGGCCAGTGGCTACTTTGCCTATTTGGTAATCTGTCACTGGCCACTGCCAGTTGGAATAGCCCATAGTCTGCTGGATAGAATTGATCAGCTTCTTTGTATTCAGATAATAAAATATATTCTACTGATCAGCTTCTGTGCATTCTGGGTTATCATTCTGCTTTCAAATACTGAGTCATCCTAGATCAGGCATGTCAAACCTGCGGCCCTCCAGATGTTTTGGCCTACAACTCCCATGATCCCTAGCTAGCAGGACCAGTGGTTGGGGAAGATGGGATTTGTAGTCCAAAACATCTGGAGGGCCACAGGTTTGACATGCCTGTCCTAGATCATTGCAATGCTTGATTTAGCTGAGTTACTATATGCCTTACCTGGAGATCCTGAAAGAATGGTAGGTGAGAGCCTTCCACAGGAATAGTTAGTTTCTCTTATAAGATTATGACCACTAGTCACCAGTTTTCTCTTGCCAGAGTTTGAGATCTTGGTTGTGATGTGTCAATTGCAGTTAATTGTATAGTGCTGAAGTGACAACCCAGGGCTTAAGAGATGTTGCTATTTACTAAGTCCAAATCTTAAAAGTAGTTGCTAGATGAAAGTAGTTGCTAGTAGATGAAAGTATATTTAGGTTATGTAGGGAGCTTCTTGGTTTGCACTGTAATAAATCCCAAATAGTATTTTACTTCTGTTAATAATTTATTTAACATGCTACTCTTTTATAGTACCTAGTTTACCTCTTGACAATTTGACCCTCTTTTGGACTCTCTCTTCAATGTTATTTTAAACTTTCCCTTATGGTACTTGTTGACTATCAGTCTCATGCTGGTGTTTAGCCTCAGGTGAAGTTTACCACCTGCTTTGGACTGCATGATGTAGTACCTAGTTACTTTCTAAATAATTGCAGAATTTGTTGGGCTGTATAAAGAGGAACTTGTAACACATAGAGTTGACAATGTGTCCTGGGTAAGTTAAAATGCCTCATCTTTCAATAAGTTATGTTTCCAAGTACTGTTCCTTATTTCATAATATCATTGCACTTACAGTACAAATAAAGATATTTCAAAAACATCATAGCTTCATGTCAGTATTCAACTAAGTTTTACCAAGAATTGTTGTCATATGATCTTAAGAGACAATGGAGTGCACCTCTGAGGGTGAAGCCAAACCACTGCGCTAGCAGCCCCAAAGTGACCTCTCCAGGGCGCAAGGCTGAGCACGGTGTATGGAGGTCCTGGGCTGCCCAGATGAGAAGACTTTCCTGTCGACCTCATTGATATTGTTAAAAGAAAAGCAGAGCAATACACTTGGCACCAACTTGGCTGTGGGAGTTCCTGGAAGGAGGCATACAAGGTGCCACCAACCATCTTAGGGACTCCACTCAGATTTGTTTGGGTTTACTCTTTAACTTTTTCTTCTTACAAAGTTACCCTGCAAGGCAGAGGAGGTTTAGAATAAGAGTTTTCCTTCTCCTAGATGGGCTACCTGTTCAGGTTGACAAGCCCCATCTGCCCCTCAATTCTCTCTACAACACGTGCAAAAACTGCCTTCTTGACCACTATTGCTCAATCCACCACAGGCTGCCTTCAGATGCAGGGAAAGTCCCTAATTCACCGAGGGCTTGAGACCCATTGGCTATCCTCACCTGGTTTAGCTGGGTGTATGGGGTGTTAAGGGAGGGGTAGCACCTCTGATGGGTGACACATCATGCTCCTTCTTGGGTGGTTTGTCCACCTTTGGTCCCCACCCTGCTCTCCTAGAAGCTGTCAGCATGTGACAGCCGCCATACCCCAGAAACAGGTCACTAAGAATTGATCTATTGGAATTATTGGGCCTAATTTAGTCATGTTCATTAATTTCACTGGGTCTGCAATGAGTAAGACTTGGTTGAATTCCACTCTGTGGCTCTAGCGTATCCCTTCAATTAAAATAGTTGAGCCTAGTAATCTTGTACTTTTGTGTCAGTTAGAGACTAACCTGCCCATCTACTGAACTGTGTTATGAATTATATGGCTTTCAAGGAGAACTCATTGCAGCAGCAATCTTGTATTTTCAACTACAGTGGTGCCTTGGTTCTCAAACTCAATCCGTTCCAGAAGTCCGTTCCAAAACCAAAGTGTTCCAAAACCAAGGCGTGCTTTCCCATAGAAAGTAATGCAAAATGGGTTCCGGTTTCCGCCTGCAGGAATGGCGGACCTGTTTTCCATCTCTCTGACCTTCGTAAGGAATTTGGCGGTTGCTAGGGGAGTAAATGGCAACCCCCTACCCTCTCCGGGGGTTACGGAGAGGGGCCGCTGGCCCGCGATGCCCCCAGACCCACTCCGACTGTTTTTGGAGTGGGGGGAGCTTGGGCTGAGCACTTACAAGGGCCAGGACTCCCGGACGCTAATCTGCATGGCGGGGATTTCCATGGTTAAAGAAGATAATTAGGCTTAAATCTATGGACATACTTCAGAAGGAGGGGAAGAAGCGCTGTTTACTGCTGAGAAATTTATGCTGCTGAGGGAGAGGAGTCAAAGATTGTACTGCATCTGGAAGAAGGATTGATGGGGACGGAGCGATAAGGGAAGTGAGTTTTTATTTTTCTTTCTTCATATTGTTGCCTCGTACCTTCCCGGACGCGATGTCCTGGCTTGTTTGGAGTGAAAGAGAAGCAAAAGACTGTGTGAGTTGAACTTTATAACTGTTGTTACTGAGCATATTTTTTAAAGATGTGGAGTTGCCGATGAGAAAAGCCCCCCCCTAGTCGGACGGAAGGAGTTCTGGACGCGTTCGGAGGATTTATGAGCTGTGACGCACTTTAAATTGGAGCAGCGACCTGAAGCTAAGTTCAGCTATAGGGCAAGGAGATCCATTAATTTACCAAGAGTCTATGGTTTGATGTTTGGGTCTCCTGCCTGGAAAAGCTGTAAATTCTATAATGATCGTAAATCTTCATGGCTATGAGAGAAAACGAAAGTGATTTGAGCTTTTTAAAATGGCGCTGCTTCGAACTGCTTCGACGCAACAGGGAGCTCCATTAAGAAGATTTATGGGGAGGCTGGACTGATTAACTCACACAGGAGAAAGAACATCTGTGAAACTTTTTTTGATATTTATCTCAGCAGCTGGGAAACAATCGGATGAAAGTGGAAAACATCTATGTGACTGTAAGGGGAAGATCTGGATTATTATGAACTTGGAGGACGATTTGAACTTTAGAAAAAAGACGGCAGTGGACAGTTGCGAGGAATTCCCAATTTCTTGAAGCATGGGAACCCAAATAAAAAATTCTTTAGATGATTTGGCATAACATTCGGTTTGATTGATATATATATGTGTATAATTTGAAATATTGAATGTGATATAATTGGTTTTAATTGGAAAATTAATAAAAAAAAAATTTTTTTTTAAAAAAGAAAGTAATGCAAAATGGATGAATCCATTCCAGACTTTTAAAAACAACCCCTAAAACAGCAATTTAACATGAATTTTACTATCTAACGAGACCACTGATCCATAAAATGAAAGCAATAATCAATGTACTGTACTGTAGAATAAATAAGACAGTATTGTAGATTATTAAAAAAAGTCTTACCTGCACTGATGATAGTCATTGTTTGGATGGGGGGGCTTATATCCATTTCGGCAGCCCCACAATCAGTCAATCAGTAGCTGAACTGGGTTCCACACAGTCAAAAACAAATTAACCGAAAAAGTCTCAAAAACAAAAATGCAAGATGAATAGCAAAAACAAAAATGCCAAACTTAATCCATTCCGGAAGTCCGTTTGACTTCCGAAATGTTCAAAAACCAAGACGCAGGTTCTGATTGGTGCAGGTGCCCTGGAAACAGTAGCCAACCGCCGCATCGGATGTTCAGCTTCCGAAAAGCGTTCGAAAACTGGAACATCTCCAGGTTTTTGGTGTTTGAGAACCAAGACGTTTGATAACCAAGGTACCACTGTACATAATCTGAAAGTATGTTAATTTATTTCATGGTCTGGCTTTCAGTAGTATTTGAGCAAAGAATTACTAGCCCAGAAATGTATAGAACTTCACTGAAACAAAATTTTGATTGTTTCCCTTATCTACCATTTTTGTTCAAACAGACTAAATAGACTTTTGTGTCTATAGACATCAGCCATCAGTAATGAGGCATCTGAGTAAAATAACTGATAATATACTAGATTCACTTGCTGATGTATTTTTATTTACAACCTGCTAACCTCAATAGGAAGGTTGTAGTTGTTTCTGTGCACTCCCTGGTGAGCATTAATGAAGCAAATTTGCTACCTTAATTTGACATATAAGATATTCCTTGATGTACAATTAACTATTTTATTTTATTTTATGATCGTGAAGTTTAAAGGGTATATATATTTACTTTCTCCCCCACTCTTCACAGACCCTACAGGCATGGCATTGCACCAAAAACTTTAAGGAGGGATTTTGGTTTTTGGTGGAAATACTTCTACTACTAATGCAGGATGAGAATGATGACAGGCAACTGCTCTGACTAAAGAAATACATTCAGTGTACAGTAGCTTTTAAAAAAAAACTTGTAAGGTTCTATCCTGTAAAATCAGACAGAAAGCAATTTTCCATTATTAACTTAGTAAACACTTGCAGTATTGCAGTATCACAGTATAATCTTATTAAGATAGTATCTGATTTAATTATAAGCACACCATAAATATGTAAAGCACAGTGTAACCTTTACTAGAGCAGATGTCTGCTGTTTTTAACAGTAATTTAATCGAATGGCACGTGCTTGCCCATTGTTCTGTATGTGGTCTAATAACACAGAAGGTCACACCACAAATTCCCTTAACCCCGAGGAACAGATGGCTTGAAGGGAAGTCCTTTCTCTTAGCCTGACAAAACCTTGCATTGAGTAGTTTCCATTGTCTGATTTCCTGTCCTTGATCCATTCATCTGAATACTCATATGTCCAGATTTAATTGACTGAATTGATGGGGCTTTTATTATATGTGTGAGCAAAAACATCTAGTATTGGAACAAATGTGCACTCTAATGGTGCTTACTTATAGGAAGGTTTTGGCTTGTCAGTCTTCTTTGTTCCTTAAGTTGGGTTTTTTGAAATTTTAAGATCTTTCATGACTCTAGGCTATAGTTACAGCATGAAGAAGCGTGCATGCACACAAAAGCTCATACCAATGACAAACTTAGTTGGTCTCTAAGGTGCTACTGGAAGGAATTTTTTTATTTTATTTCAACTACGGCAGACCAACACGGCTACCTACCTGTAACATGACAGTACTGGTATACATAAACAAATACCACAAATAGTATTATTTTTACTATAATTCAACCACATATGGATTATAGGGCAGTGTCCATTAGAACTTTATTTCTCTATTTATTTATACGTTGGCCATGCAAGAAGCCTCTAGACTGCTTACAATGAAAACAAAACATGTAGAATACCACATATACAATTTTTAAATATACATAAATGGAAACATCAACCAACAGCAAACCCCTCCTTTAAGAACAAGTTTGAATAAAACACAGCGTCAGTGTCCTGACACAATTATCCTACTGAGCAACTAAGGTGGTCTTGGGGCCCAAAATGGTCTGAAATCCCAGTTAGAATGGATCCAAAAAATAAAGTTTCATTCGAAACCACATGAATCTGATCTGCAACCACACACTTCAGAACTATTCCTAGGAAGGAAATATTTGCTATTTGTTTATCATTTCTTTTCTGGGTCCAAGGAAAATGTATTTAGTAGTAGCCTTAACACCCCAACCATGAAGCAACATCAGACCAATGCCGCTTACAGTGAGGCATTTAAAACCGCATTGGCCCAATGATCTGTTCCTTCATGGCTAGATTTCATAAGCCAAAAGGGACAAGAATTCACAACACATGCATTTCTTTCTTTCTGTCTTTAATTCATTTCCTGCCCTTCCTCAGAAAGGAGCGCCATGGCAGAAAAAAAGTGGTGAAACAATAAAAATACATTTAAAACAATTCCAATATACAAATGCTGACTGGGAAAGATCTCAAGTTAAAAGGCTTGTTGGAAGAGGAAGATCTTTGCTAGGCACCAAAAAGACAACAGATGGTAATTGTCTAGTATTTAAGGGGAGGGCATTCCAGAGGGTAGGTGCCGCAACAAACGGACTGATTTCTGTATTGTGTGGAATGGACCTTCTGAATAAAATGTTATCTGCAAGAGGACATCACCTGCAGAGCACAGTGATTGACTGGGTATGTAAGGGCTTAGACCAGTGGTTTTCAACCAGTGTGCCGTGGCACCCTGGGGTGATTTGAGTGATGGTCAGGGGTGCCGCGGGCAGCACTGGCCTCCATCCCTTTTCCTTCCCTGCCTCCTCTGATGCCATGGTGGTGGCAGCGGCTGCCCAGAGGACTACCCAGGAGAGGAGAGGAGGCAGAGGGAACACTCCACAAGGGAGGGTGTTCAAAAAGGGGTGGTGGGTTGCTGGCTCTGCAGGCAAGGGGTGACATAACTGGGCTGCTGAAGCTTGGAGCGCTTTTCCCCACAGGGGAAGCACAGAATGTAGTTGGTCAAGGGAACCATGGACTCAAAACGGTTCAAAGCCTCTATCTTAGACAGTCCTTGTCCCAAGCTGTATAGGGTTTTATATACCCAAACTAGCAACCTGAATTTAGCTTGATAGCTAATTGGCAGTCACACACACATACACTTTTCATTTATTCTATGCTTCATCTCATTCTTGAGATTTATTATGATGGTGGTATGTGTGTGTTTTACGTGTTTAAATACACATGCTCATGAATAATACAGGGAATCATTCAAACCTACAACATAGAACATTTGTCATTTAGATACGCATTTGGTACAAACATAAATTCCAGAACTGTTTGCAAATGGCAAACAATAGTGCACAAGCTATTAAACACTGCAGAACTATAACAGCCGCATACACCTACTAGGAAAATGCATCTAAAACAATAAACTTCATTCAATAAATTAGTTTGTAATATCTCTAAGCACTAGAATATTTAATTTCCATGTTGGTGTTTTGATGGGGGAAAGTAAATTAACTTGTGGAATTAATCATTTTATGTTTAATGAAAAAATATAAATACAGAAACACTGCTGTACCTATAATATGACTAGAGGAGATAATGATTCATATTGAAAATATTATTTTACTGGAATTTATTCTGCTATCTGAGATAATTTAATTTGTGTGGTTTCCATATGAAAATAGGCAGAACCTAGCAACCAAATAGATCCTTTCACAGTTCTACTGCACTATAACATACAGGACATTACACTTATTGGTAAGATT
This sequence comes from Zootoca vivipara, assembly GCF_965207765.1. Taxonomy (NCBI): domain Eukaryota; kingdom Metazoa; phylum Chordata; class Lepidosauria; order Squamata; family Lacertidae; genus Zootoca; species Zootoca vivipara. The sequence continues at coordinate 41,287,279 of NC_142590.1, forward strand.
AAAAGTACACATTAATTTTACAAAGAAAACATTTAAAGTTTAGGTATCATAATCTTATCCATGCATTATAGTGTGCCTTGTCATGCAGTATATTTTGTACGTAGCTTATTCTATATGCTCTCTTTTATTATTGATGCAAAATTGCATGTACTATTTTTATACACCGACTCAGTGGTTTTGCAACAGCAAATGTCTTATTGGTTAGAAACCTCTATGAATGGACAAAAAACACATAAGCTGAATCAATCAATACTTTATTACGGCCATAGGCCCATATTAAGATATCAACACAAAACAATGTACATCATACAGCAGAACAAAACAGAATAAAAGAAGACAAAATGAATCGAATCAGTTCCATTCATATAAATCCTATCCCTATAAATAAGCTGAAATTTAGCAATGTAAGAGCGACATTTATATATTAGCTGACCTCTGCTGCGAGGTTTGTGTTGGAAACTGCATAGGGATGTCAGGACTAACAGCATCATCCCATGTGCATAGGAATGACACTTGAGTGGGAATAAGCCTGACTGAATATACCGTAGTAGGATTTACGTCCATACAACCACACATGGTGTAATGCTAAGAGCAGGCATGTCCCAAGTCTGTTTCGGGGGCCTATCCAGCCCGCCAGTGGGTTTAATCCGGCCCCTGTGGCAGTTTATTTTGTAATATCCTAAAAAAACACCCCTCAACAACTTCAATCTTAAAAGAAGCTCAACAACTCCAACCCTAAAAAAAAGCTCAAAAACTTCAATCCTAAAAAAAGGTCAGCAACTTTGGGGTAAAATCATAAAAAAGCTCAACAAAAAGCTCAACAACTTTGGTCGGCCCTTCAGTCAGCCCCCACGGCCCTTCACTTCATCAAATCTGGCTCTCTTTGAAAAAAGTTTGGGCACCACTGTGCTAAGAGAATCAACTCCATGTTTTATGTGTTCTAGTTCACCAGAATCTGGCGGAGTTCCATTCCAGGTGTTGTTGTTGTTGTTGTTGTTGTTGTTTAAGAGCTCTATAAAACACTCAGGACTTTTTTTCAGCCGGCACTCACCAGAACACTGCCATATTTTGTTGTAGGTCTCATTTGTCAATCTTTATTTTTATCAGTGGTGGACCTTGGAGTCTCAAATTTCAGTGGCATCCAGTGTGATGTCAAAATTCAGTGTCCCCATCTCTTGCCTTCCATTCTACACCATACTTGTAGCACCCCCAAATCCATGCCCCTAAATCCACCTCTAGTTTTTTATTATCTCTACTTCTGAGATAATACCTACTCTTTATAGGCCCTGTGATGGAAACTACTATGAGAAAATAGCCTCCTAATCCAATTGCAGATAGTAGATGGTATTCAACTAAATTTTAATCAGAGCAGACCCATTGAAATTGATGGACCTAACTTAGTCATGTTCATTCATTTCAACAGATCTACTCTGAGTAAAGCTTAGTTGAATGCCACCCAGTATCCCTACAGTTAGCGGTTTATGAATGGTTAATTAATTCAACAATTCTCCTTGTTGGTCTATCACTGGTTCATTTAGGCTGCCTGTACTAACTTTCTGCAGCCTGAATCTTATGAACAGAATGAATTATTCTGACCATCTGTATTTATTTACGCACATGCCATAATCTGTCCTCTGCAAGCTCTTATACTGCTTACACATGCAGTTCTTTAATGTGGGCATTTGCCAAGCCAGTTTTTAATGAACTACATTCCCCGTATTTAAATGAGTAAGATACTAATAGCAGGTTTTTTTTTTAAAAAAAGCCTCTGTGAATACCGCTTTTACAAATAGCACATCAACATAGAGCAGAAGCTAATTTCATTAAACTACTTGTTAGTTCAGATGTCTTCCCATACCTACCATAAGTGTATGTTTAATTTATCTCTAAAGTATGTGATTTGTTTCTTGGCATTGTCTTTAAGTAAAAAAATAGTTGCTTTTCTTTTTTGCAGCTGTTTGAAGTAACAACAAGTAGCTCGTATGATGCGGCAAGGGGCTTTTGCTTTTAATTCTCAGATTGATTGGGACAATTGAATGATAATGAAAAACAGCTTGTTCCTCGGTTCCAGAGGACACTTTCCACATAATAGTACAGAATATAACAAGAAGGATTTCTTGGACACTACTTAAAGTTAATTGACAACATCTGTCATTTGGAAAAGCTAGTAAGAAATACCCCTTTTTGCCCTGAAATATTGTTGCACGTTACCCTAATCTTCAAGCGGTGCAAGATTCCAGGGGTTCCAGGTGCTTACTCAGCATTTGTGTTTCCTGAGGCACAGTGGAGACTGTGGTGTCTTTAGGATATATGGTTTATTTACACAGATATACAACCCAAGCCTACCGTGGCGGGGTTCACAGCATCAGCACCCCTAAAGTGTCTGCATTATTTATACATGGTGTCAGGTAAGACTTAAAAGTGCTGTTTTAAAAATGATGAGTACATATGGTACTGCACAAATCTACATAATTTGTTTCTTTTGGAATTTTACCACAAAGGGTATATACATAAATTAAAAGTGCTTATCCTGGAATTCAAAGCTGAAGTCAGTGTGTGAGATGCTTTTATGATACAAAATCTTGCATTAAGATTCATGTTGAGATCAACTGATTATCAATTAATGCATCTTAATCCACTCATTTATGCTTGCAATTTTGATGGCTTTCATTATATTAATGAAATATTGATCATGAATACATTGGATAGTTTAGAAATTGAGAATAATCATTGACACTTGAAATATTTAACATTGATTTATATGCTGCAAATGCAAGGGGAAAATGTATTAGGAGCTGCTTTTCCTCTTATGTTACAAATAATGGTTAACCATGTATATTTTAACCTGTATTTTGAATAGTAAAAGATTTCGGGTGAAACAGTGAAAAAGACCCGTGAAAGGTCTTTGATTTGTGCTATAGGGCTTTACCTAGATGGCTTTAAATGAGGATTAGCCAAATACGGAAGAGAGGAGTGTGCTTCTGAAAACCAGTTTCTGGAAATTGCAGGCAAGGAGAGTGCTGTTGTGCTCAGGCTTCTGTAGGCCTCTAGTTGGCCAGTATGAGTGCAGGATGCTGGACTGGATGGGTAGTGACTCTAATGCAGTAGACCTTTTACCCCTCTTCTTCCCTTGCATGCCCTTCCCCGCCAGCTGGCTGGGGGTGGAGCTGTCAGGAGAACCTTAAGAGCTGTCAGGCAGCAGAGGAACCAACCCCCACGTCAGGTTGCCAGGAATGGACAAGACAAGGGAAAAGTCCTTACCATCGGCTTTTATTCAATATTCATAGAAAGAGGCTTGGGAATGTGGCCCCTCTGAATAATGGTGTTGCTCTGAGTGAGTCTCCACCCCCTCCCTCTCTCCTCTTCATGTGTCATCGCTACGGGCGCTGAGCAGTGCCCTCTGCCTCCGAGCTGCCTGCTCTCCTACTTTCAGTGCTTGCCGGGTTTGGGTGTGTGTGTCTGGAATGCTTTCTAAAGACACTGTGTCCATCAGCTGTCCCCCCTCTGGTGCTTTTTCTTCCTCCTCTCCCATTATTTCCCAGCTTTCCCCCTCATCTGCCCCTGAGCTGTGACCTCCCTCAAACCCCTGTTGTAATTATGAACTGCCTTCTTCTTCTCGGGAAGGGTCAGGCTGAGGAGGCACATTGTCCACCATTCCTCCTCTGCCCAGTCCCTGACAATAGTAGTGCATGGGGGAATGAGAAGGGGTATCATTCCATCTGACAAGCTGGAATTTATGTGTAAACAGAATGGATGGAAGAGTGCTACACTGAATTCCACCCTTAAGTTCTACACTTTGTTTAATATCCTATAGAATACATATTCAATAGTATCTCCAATTTGCTGTTTATTTTTCATTTCCTTTAAATAAATGCAAGTCATTGTGAAAATGTGTGTTCAGGAATTAGAAGTATGTCATTCAGGGCAACATCATCACAAAATTATATATATAAATACACACACACACACACACACACACACACACACACACACAGGGTGAGTCTTTTTAAAAGAGGCTCCGTGGAACATGTGTACTCTGCATCCACGGGGCCTCTTTTAAAGGACTCAAACTGTATATTATTTATGTTATAAAGTATTCTAAAAATACAGTATTGCTATTGGCCTTTAGCTTTTGAGTATAGGATGGGGGAAATCTACACACCATACATGCAGAAATAATACCCCCTCAGAATTTAATTTAAAGGAAAGTCTCTCACAGATTAAATTCAATGCACACTTACTTGAAAGTAAGTTTGGTTATACCGGTAATTTGTGTAGGACTTACTTCCAAGTGAACATGTGTAGGATTGGACCATAGCTGCCAAGTTATCCCTTTTTTACAGGGATTTTCCCTTATGCTGAATAGGCTCCCTCGCGAGAAAAGCGAAAACTTGGCAGCTATGGATTGGACTGCATTCACTCTGTGGAGGTATTACTCAAAGTTCTTGTTAAGGTACAAGCCTATATATTTCTACTCAGAAATAAGCTGCATTGTGTTTAGTGGCACTTAACTTCCAGGTAAGTTTGTCTAGATCTGCTGCCTTCAACCCTGAGTGCTGTAATCGTGTCATTAATATCAACTGGGTGATGGCAGTTAAAGTAATATAAAACAATGCAGTAATATATATGGAAAACCATCAATATTTTAAATATTAATGCAATGCAAATCATACTATGAAAATTGTTCCATGACACATATTTAGGGAGATGCAATTTTTAAAGAACTTCTTAATGTTATTGTAATACATTAAAAGCCTGCTTCTATATATTACTAACACAGGAGTTCAGGAAATCCATCCGTCCCATAATATTTTTTCTGTTCCCTTCTGGATTGGTTAGGGCTGATCTCAGCAGTGTCAGTAATTATTATTCTGATGACTTGCCCCTGAAAGGCACTAGCTTGTACCTGTGGGGACAGCAAATCCATTTGCCTGGCGCCGGGGAGTCGGAGGCACAGGCTGGCGCCAGAGAAGAGAAGGGAAAGATGATTAATATGTCTTATAGATTCACTGCCTCTTCACTTGTCCTAGACCTGCCAGTAATTCCACTCCCCTGTTGATCACAGATAATGGAGGCAGATTGAAAGTTTGAAGACAGAAGCCTCTCTCTTTTCCTGAACTGACATTACTCACCCAGGCTAAATGAGCTGTACAGCCACCTGCACCTGCCTATGGGAAGGCATCTCAGCACACTTCACAGTAATGCTACAATAAAGCAGCAACTGCGCTCTAATTAAACAGTGTTTTCTCTCCCCCCCCCTTTGAAACTGTATAGCAGGCTGCCATTAGCAAACATATGATAATGCCACAGAGAAAAGTAACTTAGGGTGACTGGGTTTCCCCCTTGTTTTTCTTTTTAACCTTTCTAATTTCTTTCTACCTTTATCTGGCAATGATATTCTTCAAGGTTATTTTGAAGCAGTGCTGTAGTTATTACGTATTGAAAGATACAAGTGACAACTATAAATAAAACAATAGAAGAAAACGTTATTTAAGTCTGCTTATAGTTATGTCCTTATAAAGATAAGATTTTTTAAAAAAAATAAAAGTTTGACTGAAGCGGATCTCAGTCAACACATCAAAGACAAGGAGTCTTGGGACTCACTTTGTAAAACAAATCTTAACAGCCACTCTGAGCATATAAATTAGGATGATATGAAACAAGGCAAGAAAGTGCTATGTACTTGTTACTTATTGTCTGTAAAAGGAAAACAGTGTACGTGAATGCAACAGTAGACACAGAATGGTAATAGAATACAATATCTATTTTGCACCTATCAGTGAACCACCCTTAAAGGAAAAATAAGTTTTAAAGGAACATAAAACTGTTCTGAATGCTGAGTCAGACCACTGATCTGTGTAACTGAGTAGTGCCTGCACTGATTGACTGGTGTTATCCAGGGTCTTAGGCAGGGCTGTCTTTCCCAGCCCTCCCTGAACATGTGACATGGGATGCAATGACTATCCAGGGTTGTGTCCAATGCTAGTCCCCTTAATTGCACTTTTATTCTTGAAAAGGCTTAGTCCACTTGATTTCTGCCTGCCCCACAGCTGGGTTGCTCTCCCCCCATGCAACCACAAACCATGTAAAGAACTAAAAGCAACAACAGCACATTAAGAGTAAAAACAACAGTTGGGCAACTCTCTTGTGTAGACTAGGGTAGGGGTGGGAGCCTAATTTTGGGGTGCAATGGGTAAGGGGAGGGTGTTACTCTGGCTTGCTCCTGGCTCAGGACCCCTGTCTCCTTCCCTGCCATTCCCTAGCTGGGCATCCCCCCCTTTCCCTCCTCTCCTACCTCCCCCTCGAGATAGAGGATAGAGGGCAGGACAGGAAGGCAGGCCAGATACCACCCTCCTTCCCCTGCTCTCTGAACCCTTCCAAGGCCAAGCAGCATCTTTGCTGTCCTCCAGACAGGAGCCCAGTGAGGGAAAACTTGGATTGGCATGATGCCAGTGAGGGCAGGTGCTTATTTGGGGGAGGGGGAACTCTGAATTTTATCTATTCACTGGTGGAGGAAGAGGGGGGTGGGGAAGTGCACAGCCCCTGGCAGCGTGATCCCGGTGGGGCCCATCGTGGCTCCCTCCGCCCACACTGAGCACCATGCGCCCGCAGGCAGCCACCACGCCCCCAGGACGCATGCCATGCCCCTGTGGGTGGCACGCCACACCTCCGGGATGCGTGCCAGCCACGCCCCCCCCTGCTCTTTGCCCCTGGTGCTGAAGCATGAAGCTCCACCACTGTATCTACTGTGATGAAGGCAAAGGGATCAAGTCTGGGGTTTTGTTCTTTTTTGCTACCCTTTCTTTCTGCAACTTTCCCCTTCCCTTTTTCTCCCTCTTTACACCTCCCTCTTTGCAGGTTCCTTCTTCCCCTCTTCCTCCTCCCCCCTCCACTCACACTGGTGCTACTGTAATGCACACAAACACAAGCTCCTCCTCCTTTAAATATCTGTGATAGCAATCCTCCATAACTTATTGACACATTGGGATGTCAATTGAAAACTGTCCTTCCTTCTTTTGCCCCCCTTCCTGCCCCTCACCCCTGATCCAAATAGCACTATAGCATTTACTGTATATTCCGGCGTATAAGACGACTGGGCGTATAAGACGACCCCCAACCTTTCCAGTTAAAATATAGAGTTTGGGATATACTCACCGTATAAGAAATACGACTCAGCGTATAAGACGACCCCCGACTTTTCCTGGGTTAAAAAGTAGTCTTATACGTAGGAATATACAGTATTTTCCTGGCTGTGTTGAATCCTGAACAAGAGCACTACTAGTATTCCACTTGGAGTTTAATCCTTTGCTTTTACATTTACTAAGCTGCTTCATATATGATAAGGCCAGGTTGGGGCAGGAGGTCCCATTAAATTCAGGTTGCATATTTTAGATGATATTAATTATTTTAGTGAGTGGTTGTTGACTTCTACTTAAGTGAAAAGTAAAGAGCAACTGCTGAGTTATTTGGAACATAATAAAAGCACTAGGAAAATACAACATTTGGAAATCAAGTCAGTTGATCAGATAAAACGGTGGGGGTGGGATAAATGTATGTTGTGCAAAGATAATCACAAATTTCTGTACCTGACTCAGAAATGAATAACTGTGTTCTATTTTTGAAATAAGGTATGATTGCAATAAAGGCCAAGCTGCCTACGCTGAGTGTCATGTTTGAAGCTCAAGGAAGCATAAATCCCCAACTGTTCTGAATAAAGTTAGATTTTGAAGGTCAGGACCTTCTGTGTACTTGGCAATTAAATCAACCTTGGGAACTTCATTGTCCTTTTGCTCCTCCATACTATTTCTGCTACAGCACTCATGGTCTGGAACTGAGGGTGATAACAGGTGTAACATTTTATTTCAGGACAGCAAATGTGTGTTAAAACCACACCTAACACTGCTAAATTGTGGTCTTTACCAGAGAAAACAATTTATTTATTTATTTATTTAGCATAGTAGCTTAATATCTAAGAGACAGCTAACTTTCACACTCTTTCTGTCCATACGTTTTATGAAGAAGGGGAACATATGGCCTGTCTCCCCTACGCATTAGGAGATGAATATTAAAACTCGAGATGTAAGCTGTTTCAAGTCATAGCCTTTCATAATATAAGGCTTTTTGTTTTAAATTCCTTGCTGGTATAATGTGTGTGTTCTCTCTCTCTCTCTCTTTCTGTGTGTGTGTGTTTAGTGTATTTGGCTGTTACATTCTAGAGTGGTGACATTTATGGGAAGTGAATCTATTAAATTCTTTATAATGAATAGCATGTAACAGTGAAACATATACGTTTTACTCATTTTACCTTCCTCTGGGAGACTAAGGCAACATTTTGGCAAGTAGGAGTAAACAGCTTTGTGTTGGCATGCAGTAAATTAAACTGAGTAATTAAAATCAATAGCAAAACAGTAGATAGGCAGAAAGGTCATATAGCACAGCAGAAAATGTTGGGTAGCATATTGCTCCAAAATCAAAATAAATTCCTCAACTTTTAATTTTTCTTTACATGTCTAAAAAAATTCTTAAGACTCATGAGGGAAATTGACATATCACGGAACTTCCTTTCTAAATCCACACTGCCCATATGAGTGCCCTTTTTGTGGTGGCACCCTGGTTTTGAGTAGTCTCACTATAGATGACTTGTGTCATAACCAGCGTTGTAGCTAGCCACTCGGGTGCCCGGTGCGGCGTGCGTGTCCTGCAGCCGGGGACGGGGTGAGCTGCCCATGGGGGTGGGGTGAGCTGCCCATGGGGGTGGGGTGAGCCAACGCAGAGTCCACTGCGTGGAGCCTCTCCCTCAGCTGTAGGGCAGCTGAGGCAGTGGGCAGACGCAAGCCCCGCGCTGCTCGAAAAAGCAGTGCAGAGCTTGCAGGCAGTCCGCCCACTGCCCCCCCTCAGGAGACACCTGTGGATCAGGCACGCTGCAGGCGCGGTGCCCCCCTGCCTCACCTAGCTACCAGTGATGTAGGAAGGGGGGGTTCAGTGGGTGCAGGAGTTTTTTTAAAAAAGTAAAAAAGTATCGAGAGCCCATTTTTTTATTTTTACTTTTAAAAAACACATTTTTGCCATTTTGTCACCCCCCTTAGTGATGACACCCGGGGAGGCCCGCACCCACCGCATCCCTCTTCCTACGCCACTGGTAGTAACCACTTGTCTTTTCAGTGTCAGATGAAGCCCTTTTTCTTTCCAGATAAAATTTATCTTTTGTTGATGGTTTTACCTGAAACCCACAGAAGGGGCTTCCGTCCTGCAAATTCCATCAAATTCAGGCTTACCAATGATGTGCTTTAAAGGGAGCTGGATTTAGGTACCAGGCCTTTTGGCAGACCATCTCTGCTTTCTAAAAATGTCTGCAAACATAACATGAAGGCTGGAAACATTAATCCTGCTGCATGGGAATCCCAGCCTGGAGACAGTCAGGTTGTGTATCCACAGCAGTGACCAGAGGAGAATTGACTGCTGGGAGGAGCGCAGAGAGAAGAAACACCATGATGCACCTATAGCATCAAAACCGGATGCCTTCATCTGCCCCAGTTGCAACAAAACATGTCTCTCCCATATTGGTCTCCAAAGCCACAGCTGGTGCTGTAACTCTCCAACAGTTTGACTTTAGCCCTGGTGGCACACTCTTCCCTTGTCTCTCAGGAGAGGCAGATGCCAACATGGGACAGCAAAGAAAGCAACTAGAGTACTGCATTATAAACCTGTGTAGCCATCATTGAAATTCTATCTTGGTAGTTAGCACAGAAAATATTTCAACAAAATCTTGTCACAATACAAGACTGAGAGAACATTTGATATACACAGTGTAGCCCACAACAGCAACAAATATGGAACTTTGTATGGTGTTGGAAGCTTTCACATACATATATTACAGCCCACATTTTAGACATTTGTATATTTAACTTGATAGCTGCATGAATTATACATCAGGTACTTTCTCAAACATTTTATGTAAGTGTATTGACAAATGTCCTTTAGTTCTTGATGAGATGCATGGTAGTGTTGCAACATTTTGAAGACAATTTGCTTATAAGTTTTATCCCATATGTTGCTTTTCCTTGATTACATCTGCCTCTTTATTTGGTTAAACAAAAACAGCTATGGATCTTTCCCACAACCCCACAGAACAATATTGAAATGCTCTCTTTACCACTCATAGAATTGCTGTATCAGTACAGTTCGGAAATGGGCCAGCAGGATGCATATGGTCCTTAAAATGCTTGTTTTCAACCCATAGAATGTCAGATTCTGAGTGAGACTGATTTCATTCCATTTTCTTAGGATCCAAAGATAGGCCAGCAGAAGAAATTCTGTTGAGGTTTTGCGAAGTGCTGCACAAGAGCTAGCAGAATACTTTGTAGAACATAGACTTAGCACAAATCCATATACTGAGAAATTGTGGAAGAACCTCTTTTGACTTACAGAAGAGGCTGTCCCCTTTCCTGCCTCCAACCCTTGGGCAAGCAGTGGAATGGGAAAAGCTCACATCAGGTGTCACAGAGCATGCTGGTCAGTAATCACACAGTTCAGAGTTGGAGTTAACTATTGACAAAAAAATAGTCTCCATAGTCTTGACTGAGTGTCAGGCCTAATGATCACAGCAGGTCCTGCTCCATGAAATCAGCTGCCGAGATTGAAAGTCTCTGCCTCCCCACAGGCGTCTAAGTCCCCTCCACTACAGGGCTTCCCCTAAGCAGTTGGAGACTTCGTCTGCATGCAGCCTATTGCTGCTCTGCTTGTTTCTGGGACACGGGGGAGGGGGGAGGGGAGCTTGTTGCAGCAGGAGGGGGAGACACCCATGACTCTTCACCAGCCTGGCTCATCTCTGCCTCTTGGCCTCCCTCCTCCAATCACCAACTTCAGCTTCTGCCTCTTATTCTGGACTTCTGTCTGCCATAGATTGTCTCAGCTTGCTAAACCCTGTTACCTCTTCAGCTTCTGACACCTCCTCTTCCCCTTCTTCTCCCTCTGACCACGTATTATTGTCCCACCACCACTGCCCGGGCTCTGAGCCTTCTTTCCTTGGTGGTTCCCCACTGGTTCCTCCCAACCAGTCATCAACGTCCAACCATCAAGTTGCCAAGGGATGAGAAGGGCGACAAATGCAGTGCTGAGTTGAACGAAGTCACAATCTTATTGTTTCCAGGTTCCAGGGAATTTGGCATAAAGCATGTAGAAATACTGCATTGTAGTTGACAATCTAACTGCTTATAGGGGGCAGTAAACTGACTTTTCCTGCTGGGTAACCCTGGGCATTTATGCTGTGGGGTACTGCAAGATTCCATTATATTCCTCATACATTTTTTTGTATTCCTAATACTTTTAAATATCTATATAAAACCATTGGGAGAAATTATCTGAGATCTGGAATGAGGCTCTCAGTTAAGAATTTAAGAAGAGCCTGCAGGGTTATGCCAGTGGCTGCATCCTGCATCCTGTTTTTACAGTGGCCAAACAGATGTGTATAGGAAAGCCTGAGTAAGACCTGAGTACAAGAGCATTCTGCCACTTGTGATTCTTAGTAACTGGTATTCACTGCCTATGTCAGTGGAGGCATAACATAGTCATCATGGCTAATAGTCCATGATAGCCGTATCCTCCATGAATTTGCCTAATCCTCTTTTAAAGGCATCCAAGTTGGTGGCCTTCACTACTTCTTGTGGAGCAAACTCCATACAGTAGTTTAATTGTACAGTAGTTTAATTAAGTGTGAAAGAAGTACTTTTTTGTCAGTTCTGAATCTTCCAGCATTCAACTTTATTGGATATTCATGAGTTCTAGTGTTACAAGAGAGGGCAAACCCTTCCCCTGTCCACGTTCTCAACAACATGAATAATTTTGTACACCTCTCTTATGCCTTCCCTTACACACTCCCCCCCCCCCCGAAACTAACGTACCACCTATTGTTGCAATGTTTCCTTATAACGGTGTTGCTCCACCCTGCTTTATAATTTTGCTTGCTCTTTTATGAACTGCTTCCAGTTCCACAGTAACTCTGGCATGGCTGGCAACCAGTGCCTATAGTATTCTGTGCTAGTTAGTACTCACAGTTCATTGAGACTACTTAAAGAGTTCTAAGAACTATGTAAATAATACTGCTTCTGCTTACTCCTGCGCTGACCTTTGCCCATATTAAAAGTCTAGGCACAGGCTGCAGAGGAGTAATTTTCATCTTGGTAGCCCTGCTCCTTAGCTATCCAGTTCTAAGATGATTGGCTGGGTGCAGTGGGCCTCTCCAGCCACAGGCAGAACCAGCCACAAGCCCTACAGCAAAGTAAATATATGAAGACACTGAGTGAGCATGCTAACTTTTAAGTATTTGCCATTTGAGGCCTGAATATATAGAGCAATGTTTAAACATTAACAAATAACAAGTTTCTCATGTAAATGCTCTTTCTAATCAAGGTCCTTTGCTAGTAACAGAGAATTGTTAATTGTAGTGGGAGTAAGATTTGACCATAACTCTGGGAGACAAATAAAAAATGTATGTTGAGTACAATGCAGGGCAATTCTTGTTTAACTAAAAAGCCCATGGGAACATCCAAATTGAAAAGTGAGAGTAAGTTAAGAGAATGGCAGGTAATTGCATCCCTGTCTCCCTCTGCAATGTTTTATCACTGTATGAAAGGGAATCTGATGGAGCGAGAGATTGTTTTACATGCTAGAGGGAAATGTGAATCTGTAAAACAGGATGCATCAGTAAATATTCATGCAACATCTTTGCTTTTGTGAAGCTGTTAATACAGAAGAAAATCTCCCTTCTAAACTGTTGTGCTCTTGTTTTACAAATTACCAACCTCTTGATGTTAATGGGCAGAGATGGGGGGAGGGTTAGTATGCAGTGTAAGTACAGTACCTCTCTGCGGGGCCATCCTTCCCATTGGGCTGACTGGTGCGGTGTGCCAGGGCGCCCGCCCAGCAGGGGGCGCATCAAGGAGGCACATGGAGCTGCCTGTGCCTCCGCCTCGCCCGCTTCGCTCATTTCCCAGCAGCGATGGCTGAAGCGAGGTGGCAGCAGCGGCGGCAGAGCTGCCTCTGTCGAGGGAGACCTGGACCTGGACCTGGGCTACCTTCTGCCCACACTCCTTCAAGTCACAGCGAGCACAGACAGTGCTGCCCCACAATGCTCCACGGCACCTCATTTGAGGTGCCACAGAGCATTGTGGGGCAGTGCTGTCTGTGCTCGCTGTGACTTGAAGGAGTGTGGGTGGGAATGCACATGAGGTGCCATGGAGCAAACCTTCTGTCGGGGCAACAGCTAGGGCTCCCTGGACTGTAGCACCTCTCCGCCGCTTTGGCCGAGCAGGCGGAGGCGGAGCACAGCTGGCAGCACCCCTGCCTGTCACGCCGCACCCTCCTGCTTCCCGCTGCGCCTGGCCCTGCCCGGCGGAGCACGAGGGGCGCCGGAGGGGTCATCGCGCCACGGCGCCCGATACACTTAAGACGGCCCTGCCTCTCTGTCACCCTCCACTGACAGAGAATATGTTGGTGGTAAAGGTTGTTCTGTGCTGTGATGGAGGTCCAAGCTGCACACAATCAGGTGGGTAGCTATCACAGGTGGTCCTTTTGTCAGCAGTAGCCCTGACGTGGGGTGGTACAGGGTGCAGCCCCAGGCCTGTGCGGCAGGTGAGGGCAGCTGGATACACTTGCCCCAGGCCTCAGACCCCACCAGGGACAGGCTGCCTTTTTTTTTTTTTGCATTTATCACTCAGACAAGCTCTGCATGGGCCTATGTGGCACCAACGGATCCAGAGCTCTGTTGATCCTCCTTCTCAGGTCCCTTGGCTGTGTCAGTGCTAGTGCTGGTGAACTATGAAGCAACAAAAAACCACCACCACACCTTCTGTCCTGACTGGAAGGAGCTAGCAAGGTTTTGAATACAGTGGTGATTCTGCTACTCTGATATTTCCTCATCCAGCTACGATTGTTCTGCTCCATTTTGTTTAAAACCGTTGCAATTTTTTTGGTACCAGGTTATAAGGCAGCATACAAATGACATAAACATCATATCCGGTTAATACCACATTTACCAGTTTGAAGCGCAATGCAAATTTATCATTATGGACAATTTAGACTGTAATCCTAAACACACACAAACTGTAGTCATTTGTTTGCTCGGGGATACTTTTTACCTTGCCTAGAGGATAGTGTTCACTCAGGTTATTTGTGAACCATATTCTCCTCTAGATCAGTGTTTCCCAGATTTGGATCTCCAGCTGTTTTTTGGACTACAACTCACATCATCCCTGATCTAGAGATCCAAGTCTGTGAAAGCTGCTCTAGTTGAAGGGAACTGGAGGGGGGGAAAAACAAGAACCAGAGCTGTCTGAAAGACATCACCTATAGTTTTGTCATTTCGTCTCATTTCAGTATACCCTTTCATTTTGCATTGCTTTCAATAGGAGAACCAGCTGCAATTCTGCTGTCTATACTTCTGCATGAATTTTTCAGGCATTCTTATTCCTCCTAGGAATTATACTTGCCAAATTTCAAATCAATAGGGAAAAGGGGTTCATTTTAAAGCAATGTTCAGTGTAACTAATAAATCAGAGTTGATCAGAGTAACTAATTTTGCTCTCTCAAGTACGAACTACAAGTAATTAACTAAAGGGAATGTGAAAGTTAGGCTAGCATGGAGTGGAATGGTTTGAAAATGCTTAAATAAATGGAAGAAGCATTTGAGTGTGAACTGTTCTTTCACAAAGACAAAAGGCAGACAAGAGAGAAACCTGTAAAGGCTCACTCTCCAAGGAGAAAGAGTTCACAGAAATCAAAGACAACCTCCTCACCTCTTGTTTATACTTTCCCAAGTTCTCCCCACTCACAACTGTGATTTGAGGTTTCCATATGGAAATAAGGTATATCAGAATGTTGGACACTTGTTAAAATGTGTTTGAATTACATTGTTAATCTTCCTTTCCCCAAATATGCTTTCTCCCCAGTCCCTGTTTAATGGATTCGTCTGACCTATTCTTGATGAGGGGATGACTTTGAATGAGCATAAAATGAGCAATGAATGAATATATGGCATTAAATAATCATAGAATACATCCAATTGTGCACCACCAGAAAGAGGTATTGGGTCAGCGTGCTCATCTGCAGAACATCTGGGGTCAATGGAAGTGATGGGAGTGGCAGAGTTCACCAAGGGCTACAAGATGGTAGGGGGTTTACAGAGTCCAATGTCTTACTGAGAATCTTTTTTTTAAAAGCATGTGCTGTCAGAAAATCATTTCTTGGGAAAAGAAAGTGGTGAGAATTCAAAGCTCTTAAACACAGAGAAACATATTGTAAATGTTTTCTATTGAGATTATGTAGTTTAGTTTATTGTGAAAGTGCATCTGAAAATGTTTGCCCACTTGAATCACACATTCCACAGTAAAAATAAAAATCAAGGAATATATGCAATACTATTATAAACCAAAAGAAGACTCAACAAATTCTGTTTGATATTCTGTCTACATCATATTTGTATTGCAGCTACTTTAATTTCATATTAATAACTTACGTTGTGACCAAACAACAACAACAACCAAAAACCCATTATGTTTGTAGGGTAGTTTGGATGCAGATGTGTGTGAAAACAGCATCTGAAATTCAGACATCACCAAATTACTGCTGTAGTTTTTTGCATTCTTGGGAGGTTTTTAAAGTTAGTCTTGTGTGCAAGATATGCCACCCAAGAGTACCCTAAATGAAGTTCACATGGATTTTAAAATTTATTTCTGCAGAAAGGAGGGGAATGGGAATAGATGAACAGATGGGAAAGGGAGGTGGGAAATAGAGGAAAAGTCTAATTGGCTAATTGAAGCTAAGAGGCTATGAAGGCTGACCGTGTGGTCTACTGTCAATGTACCATAGAGACTGGGGTGCGAGACTGAGGCTGGTTTCTTTTTCCCAGGCTGCTATGGGCTGCAAAAAATAAAGTCAAAACATTCTATACAATAATGATAACTTTTAGTCAATTAGACTGAGAACTGAAGAATAACATAAAGTGAAAGGACTAAAGGAGGAAAGTACAATGAATCGTCTCTTACCCTTCTTTTTAACTAAAAGCAGCCTTATGAAGCTATGAGTTGAAGAGGAAGAATGGCAGGGTAGGAGGAGTGCTTTTTTCACTTCCAGCCATGTTGTTGCTCAAAACCCACCTGCAACCTGCTTTTCTAGCTATGGGTGGTATCAGGATCCTTGCCTGGTGCAACAACCTGGGCTCTGATGAGGAGGGGCCAGCCACATTCAGCAGCACACAGATGCAGAGACAGTTGTCCGGGCCCCCAACTTCGGAAGCAGCCAAGGTTTTGGTTTGGAGGCGCTGGCCCAGACCAGAGGACAACCCAGGCAACATCATGGCTAGGCCTGAGCCACAGCCCAAACCCAAGTGGACCATGGGCTCTTAATCCAAATTGGGACTTTTTAAGTTCTCACTCATGGAGCATGCAATCCTCACAGAACTGGATTCATCCATTGTAAGGACTCATGTCTCCATCTCAGCCTGGCAACACGCTCAAATGAATTTCTCAGACTGGAGAAATGCTAGGCTCCAAGCCAGAGATTTTACCCTTTAAGCCTTTTATTCCTCAAGGAAGGAGTAGAGCCTGGGGGCAGGGGGTGGATTTGTTTCCAGAAGCATAAAAGTGGCTTGTATGGCCCGATCCTGCACTTTACATATAACACATTCATATTATTCCTAAACACACACACAAAAGCTTTTAGCAGGTGCCAGAAACTGTACAGTGAAAGTGGTACGTTTCAAAGTGTAGGTGCTGCCATGCTGAAGGATTGATCCATTACAAGTGTGGAATGGATGTTGTGTGGCACTTGTGCTAGTTCTGCAGATGAAACTGGTCAAGCAGCCATGTATGGTGCCAGGTGTGGGGTGGGGTTCCTTTGTTGTGCTGTTGTATTGTGAGCGGAATAATGTTTGTATGAGGTATGTTTTTACATTGCAATGTAGTCGAAGCAAAATTCCAAGTATGTTTGGTACTTAGCCAATAAATTATTCCTTATTCTTTATGTATAGGGTAATGTAGTTAGACCACACCTGGATTACTGTGTCCACTTCTGGGAACCACAATTTAAGAAGGATATTGACTAGCTGGGGCATGTGCAGAGGTGGGAGATGAAGGTGATAAAGGGTCTGGAAACCAAGCCTTATGAAGAACAGTTGAAGGAATTGGGCTTAGTAAAGAGGAGACTGAGGGGAGACATGATAGATATCTAAAAGACTGTCACAATGTCACATGGAGGATGGAGCAATATTGTTTTCTCCTGCTCCGGAGGTTGGGACCCAAACCAATGGCTTCAAGCTACAAGAAAGGAGATTCCGACTAAACATCAGGAAAAACTTTATGGCACTAATAGCTATCGACAGTGGCTTTGATGGCTTGGGACTCGGGCTCGGACTCGGAACCAGAGGAGTCTCAGTCTGCACCGGATCCTCTGCCTTGGGCAGTGGCTGAACCAAGTCTGGGGCCTGATTCTGAGGACCCTCAGTCTGCACAGATTCCCCTGCAACAAACACCAGCTAGGTTGAGTCAGGGGCCTGAGCCTGTGGGGAATACCTTGTTGCCATCAGCTAGGTCATCACCGACAGCTGGTCCACTACCGGCTGAGTCAGGAGAGGCTGAGGTGGCTCCTGGGTCTAGTAACCCACCGGCATCTCCCGAGCTGCAGAGACTCAGGTCTGAGAGAAGGAGAGACCTGAGTACTCGCAGGAGGAGTGCTTGCCTTCGGGCAAGACAGGGTGGTGAGTCGTAGGGGGTTCGGGACCGGCCATTACCCCGTCAGAGAGAAAAGGCGGTCAAACCCCCACCCCAGGTTGCAGGAGCAACATTGCTGTTTGCCAGATCCTGCCTGTGTTCCTGTTCCTGACCTGACCTGTTTTCCTGCCTGTTTCCTGTTCCCGACCTTGCCTGGTTCCCTGCCCTGAACCCTGCTTTGGCTACATCGGACTGACTCTACGTTGACTCTTTGGAACACGGACCAGACCTGGACCTCGCCTCTCAGATTACCCACAGGACCAGCACACAGACTCTCGTGAGAGGTGGTAGACCTATAAGCAGAGGCTGGATGTCCCTCTGTCGTGTATCATCTTGCAGATGAGATTCCTGCATTCCAAGGGGTTCAACTATATGTACCTTGGGATCCCTTCCAACTCTATCATTCTATGATTCTGTGAGACTGAATTGTGTTTTGAGAGGTTGTTTATAAGTCAGATTGGCAAGTAAAGAAGCACTGTCTTTGCAGTGTGTGTTTTCCTCTTTTCCTAATTAGCACACAATGTAAATGTACATTGCATTATTCCAGTTACCAAGAAATCTGTGTACAGCATATGCTTTGGGTACATAAGGTCCCAGGTTCAATCCCCAGCATCTCAAGGAAGCATAGGGAAAGAGTCTTGCCTGGCACTCTGGAGAACTGCTGCCAATCAGTATAGAACAATAGTGAGCTTTATGGACCAATGGTCTGATTCAGTGTAAGGCAGCTTCTTATGTTCCATATTACAGTCAACATATTCATGAAAGATGATCAATATTAGTATTCATTAATACACGTTTAGAGTGCCGATTTCTTAACTTTTAACTAAAACACTGAAGGTTATGACATTTCACTTTACTTTTCTTCTGTGCAGAGAGAAACAGCCAGATGTTCTAAAAGGTATAAGAGCTATGGGGACTGCAATCAGGTGGTTAAAGAGGAAAAAAATATGCAGAAGTGTTTCTAATTAATTGCATCCAGAACCAAAGCAGTTATATCACAGTATCTAAAACTGCTTTGGAAAATGGTTTCAAAATGTTTTTGTGGTTACTCTTCCCCTGGTAAGGGCCGTTCAGTTCCATGTCAAACAAGCAACCCCTTCTTAACCCTAAATTCTTTGGGCAGTGTTGGTCTGTAGCCTTATCAGCTCCTAAGGGTCCTTTAAGTTGCGCCCAGGCAGGACAAAGATAGTCAAAACGACACCGGGGTTGAGTTCCAGAGAAAGAGTTTAATTCTTAATTAAGAGACTCCTGGTGGTCAAGCTCATGACAGGAGTAAAGAAACACACATTGCAAAGCTTCTTATACACTTCTTTAGGCTCCTTTCCCCCTCCTCTGTAAATGTGCGCACGCAAGGGGGTCACGCACGCAAGGGGGTCACACACGCATATATGGATCTTCCTGTGTCCGGTTGTTCTCATGCATAACCACATGCTGACTTAGGCAGCCTTGACTATCTTGCTGCTCTTTGCGTCAGGCGTAGCAGCTGATAAGCCCTTCTGTGTTCCAGACAGGGCCAGCTCATCCGGCCTTGATAGCTTAGTATTCTGCCTGGCTTCCCCTTTGGCACACAGAGGCATAGAGGCAAAGGGGAAAGCATTTTAGGGAAAAAAGCATCCAGGAATATGGGGCTAAGCCACACAGTCATAATTATACAATGCAGGCAATGCAAACTTATAGGATCCGATTTGGCTCAATAATACAATTAGCAAATCACTCTCTACAGGTCAGCTTCATGTTTCCATTTCTAGAAGGAAACAACAGCAGTGTTGATCGAAGGCTACCATCCCTCGAGTGACTTCAAGGCAGCAGTCCTGAGGGAGGGAAGGCCTATTTATTTATTTATTTAGTGACGACTCATGTAAATGTGGTCATGCATGAGTGGGATGCATGTAAAAGTGTCTGTACATCTTATGGTTAAAATCTATTCAGGGGGTAGTAGTGTTGCTTGTCTAGACAGGAAATTGCTGCTTCCAAACATTTTACACCTTGCCCCTCAATGTCCTCCATCAGGAACTTGTGGATTGTGTATAAGCTTTCCCATCGGTTTGTACGACTGGTTTGTGCATGTGTCTTTTGCAACCCAAGCAGCCAACACTAGTTAGGAATACCAAACGCTGTTTCAGTATCATGCTGAAGCCAATGGAGTGGGAGATGATGGCTGTTGTTACGAATGGACTTTGGACATATTTTCATCAAATTGCCATTCAGATGTTTAGTTAGTTCGACAATGCACATAAGTATAAGTTAGCAATGTAGATTTGTAGTCCTAACTAAGGCTCTTGGAGACTATACGTAACTGGAAATATGCTCCAGTATGGCTTTCTCACTTTAGCTGTCATGTATTGCATGGCCCATAGCATAAAAGGGTGGAGCATTTCTGCAGATCTGTGATAAGATATATATTTTCCCCTCTCTATTTAGAAATGCAGCTAAATTTCACATTCTGAATCTGTTTCTGCCAGGCCTAGGTCACATTAGTATTCTACTGGCAGCTGCCTATAGGTAGTAATATTGTTTTGTCCATAACCAGAGGGAACAATCAGACTCAGCCATTCTCCGGCTATAAACCAGCCAAAGTAATTGGGTTTAATTTTAATTTTTGTAATAGCTTTAAATTAATAGAAGCAGCTGCTGCTACAGTGTGTGGGTGTCCTTTTCCAGCAGGCGTAGAACAAAAAGAGGGAAAGACTAAACAATGGTATGTCTAGGACACAGAGGTTAATGCAAGAACTGAGCAATGTCTTTTTCTTATCAAAACCCCCAATTGGCCATATCTAGCACCTTGTCTCTTGTGCTTCTCTGTCTCTCTCCCTTCCTCCCTTTTTAATTCCCAGATAAAATCTAATCTGATTAGGCTCCTGTATGTAAAGATGTTTTGTTGGTATTGAAACACTCAGTCTCCTTTTCCCTTTGACTTGGGAACAGATTAGCACTGACGAAGTGTTAAAAGTGATAAGAATAGATTAACAGCCCCATGAGTCCCATTACAATTATATTTAGGGGGGACATGCTTTGTATTAAGAGTTTGAACCTTTTCTGAGACTTTGGATTTTTATCGCTCAAGTAAGGGTAGGTTTTCCTCCAGTGAAAGGCACTGGGTTGTGAAATTGACTTATGACTTGTCCTAAATTATAAATTTAACTATAATATCCAAGCATATAGATAAATAATTTTTGTTAAAACTGTTGACACCCAGATGTTTGACTTCTTTGGACCAGAATGGAAGAGAGCAATCAAAGCATCAAAGCATGATTGCAGAAACACACAAGCATGTTAGATTAAGAGATTAAAAATAAAATAAAATAGAAGCAACATGTGCTGTGTGCCATGTGAACTAGTAGCAAACTAGTAGCAAACAAATCTCAAGTAGCTTTTCCTAGCAATATGAATTGTTTCATTATAATCAATGCACTTTCTCTTGTTGCCAGCATAGAAACAAAGTTTCTGCACTTGCACTGTTTGAACCTGCATTGCATATTGAGGTCTGGGGGCTTCAGTTTATTTACTCACAACCATATAATCTGTTTGATCTTATATACAGTGAGAGATACCTGATAGCATACCAGAGACATGTTGGATGATAGAAATATGTTAAGATATTTCAGGAAGCTATTTGCTTAGCTAGATGTATTCTAAACCACTGAGCCTCTTGGGTTTGTTGATTGGAAGGTCAGCAGTTCGAATTCGTGCAACAGGGTGAGCTCCCATTGCTCTGTCCCAGCTCCTGCCAACCTAGCAATTCGAAAGCACACCAGTGCAAGCAGATAAATAGGTACTGCTGTGGCAGGAAGTTAAACGGCGTTACTGTGCATTCTGGCACTTGTCACAGTGTCCCGTTGCGCCAGAAGCAGTTTAGTCACACGACCCAGAAAGCTGTATGAAGACAAACGCCGGCTCCCTCGGCTGAAGCGAGATTAGCGCCACAACCCCATGGTTGCCTTTGACTGGACGTAACCGTCCAGGGGTAATTTACCTTTACTTTTACCTATTCCCCCACCTTCACTGCTATTTATATCAGATTGAAAACTATAACCCTCTAACCTTTTGTCTTTGCGGTCTGCAAAAAATAATAGTAGTAGTAGTTTGTGGCTAGTTAACATCAGGATCTTTAGTCAGCACAATGTAAATAAAACAAAGAACAACAATCAAGAGTGGTCCCCTTTATTCACTGGAGTTTAAGAGCCAAAGCAATATGAAGGACAAATAATTTTTATGCCATCGCTAATTAACTGCATCACTGAGTCTTCATTGTATTTTGCCAGGAAGATGTCGGTTTTTCTTTGCATACTCCTTAACAGCTGCTAATTGGAAAGACTCTTCTATCATGAGAACTTTCTGTCCTCCGTTTCATATTAGCAATGAAAGGCCAAAACTGATCCTCTCCAGTTGTCTCATTTCTCAGAACTATTACCGTAGGTCACATTACTACTGCTATGTCTGTAAATCATATTACATTTTCTTCACCATTATTGCCTGACAGTTGCTGACTTCTGCTACAAACATTAGATGGGACCTGTTTATGATATTCCTTAATTGAATAAGCTACTGTCTGCAGGATGATAGTATGCTTTTGCCAAATAGGATTGGAAAATTTGTTGTATTTAATTGCAAGACCCTTGTGGAGTCTGTCCAGGCCATAGCTGCCAAGTTTTCCCTTTTCTCGCGAGGAAGCCTATTCAGCATAAGGGAAAATCCCTTTAAAAAAGGGATAACTTGGCAGCTATGGTCCAGGCAGATAAAGGTGTACAGCCAGTACCCACAGCCTGCCTGCCTAGGGAATGGGTCTTTTACTCACCCTTGCAAGATTGCTACATAATCATATTGAATTGTTGTGCATAGATGCTGCACAGAACAAGGTTCTCTCATTCAAATTAAATAAAAAAAATCTACTGTGTTTCCCCACCCCCTCTTACTTCCATAGCTTACACCTGCATTGCCTTATGCTGTGATTTTATTTTATTTATTCTAACTATTAATATTTTTCATATAATGTATACTGACAATAAATGCAAAAAACAAGAAGGAACAGCAGCAACATAGAAGGAAAGGCTGCAGTCCTATAGCCCACTGAATACCCCACTGAACTTAATAGGTCTGTCTTCTGAGTAGACATACCTAGGATTGTGGTGTATGGTAAAGCAGAGGTGAATTTTGCAAAGAACTAGAGGAGGCATCCCCAAACTGCATCCCTCCAGATGTTTTGGCCTACAACTCCCATGATCCGTAGCTAACAGGACCAGTGGTCGGGGAAGATGGGAATTGTAGTCCAAAACATCTGGAGGGCTGAAGTTCAGGGATGCCTGAACTAGAGTGATCCAGATCTCAGTTGTCCGAGTTTTGACTTCCTTCTGCATTAAGCTTGGAAGGTGTTGGATGATTACTGGAAAATAGAGGTGGATTATCTACATACGAAACCTGTTTCAGATTTATTCCTTTGCAGTCAGAGCCATAGAGCCATTATACCGGTATCAGGGAAGAGAGACTCCCCATTCTCCATATATGTACAACTTAACTGTTGCATTTAATTTAGCCAATGGTTTTGATTGTGGCATTTGTCTTATCTTTTAGGCAAAGGCTGCCACCCAAAAATGTGTATTATTATCGCTGCCCTGACCACAGGAAGAACTACGTTATGTCATTTGCTTTCTGCTTTGATCGAGAGGATGACATATACCAGTTCGCTTACTGCTACCCGTACACTTACACACGGCTTCAGCATTATCTTGATAATTTACAGAAGAGGAGCATGGACTACTACTGCAGAGAACTTCTGGGACTTAGTGTGGTGAGTAATAAATGCATTTGCCACTCATAATATTTCCTTATTGATCCCTGGACCATAATGACAATATAGTAGCATTCATCATCTAAGCGGATGTACCCACACATGTATTTGTTTTGTTGCTATCAAGGACACAACAGAGATTAGCTGCACTGTGAAATATAGGCAAACACAGGTTCACATAAGGCAATATGATTGTGACATGGAGAAATTGCCACATAGTTTGAATTTGCCTCCAAAGATATAGAAAGAAAAATGAAAAAGAAGAAGAAAAACATTCTGGCATGGATTTTTATTGACAACACCTTTACTCTCCCATCCTCTTCCTCCACATTCACCATGATTCTGTTCCCAAAGGAAATTGTTTCTCCAAAATGAGATGTTATTTTGTGTGGGCATATGTAAAATATGCCCATGTTGTGTCCCGCATTGATACTTCCTGTTGCAACTACCACTGTTGTTAACAACAAAACTATTTAGGCTTGTTTGTCTCTGCTTAGTTTTGCCAGAACTAGCTACGTAATTCTAGTATCAAAAAATTGCAGGGCCACCTGCAATACTACTGGTGGCCACCAAGATCAGGCAGCGATCTGTACCAAGACTGGTTAGGGCAACCAATGAGGTGCAGAAGACTCTGGAAGTATGGTATCACATTTGAACCGTCAAGTCAAAGGGAGAGAGCCTATTGATGATATCCCACTCAGGTTCCCATGAAACCTGAAGTTGGGTCTGAATAAGGAAAAGCCCAGGCATACATTTGGATGTGGACATTACCCCTCATGAATCCTGTTCAGTCTGTCCCTTTTCCATGTCAAAATGGTACTTCTCTTACTATAAGTAATGCAGGACTCATATTACGTCGGGTTGGTCGGGTTGAAGATCACCATCGTCCGAAAGCTGTAAATGCTATAAATGGCCCTTCTATAAATTCTAGAGTTTATACTACAAGTTTATCAGCTGCTTCCTTGATTAATAAAAAAGTGCAAAAAGTAGAATATTGTTTTAGGTTCATCAGAGTGGAAACTTAAACAAAGATAAATTCAGAAAGAATAGAACTGTTGGAGTATTCTATTCCATGCTTCCCTAAAACGAGAATCAAAATTTAAAAAGAGGGAAGGAGAGGGCAAATTACATAAAAGGAAAATGAAGTATATCATTGTGATACTGACAATGTTTAAATGTCCATCTCGGAGGATTCATATATCTGTATTCTTCTCTTCTCTTCTTTCTTTCTTTCTTTCTTTCTTTCTTTCTTTCTTGGGTTGAGCACAAACATTGGCATAATGTTCAAAACAATCATGAAACTCCTTATAACAGAGGCACAAAGATTTTATTTTTTCACTTTCTACATAGCTACATATGTTGAAATAATGGCTTTAGAATACATTTGGCCTTGCCCAATTATTTGTGATATAGCTACAATGCAAAAATAACTTGTGTTCAAAATATGGTATAATAATTTACTAAATTGACTTTGAGTCAGATATGTTTAAGTGGGCTTCTGCTAGGCTAGTGGATTATTATTTTTTTTAAAAAAACCTTTTGTTCTTCAAGCAGGTTTTTCTCCCTCCCCTCCACCATCATATCGCAAACATCTTTTTAAGCTTGCTTTTCCTTAGCAGTTGGCCATATGGCATTGTGGAGTGGGGAGTTATATGGTAGATTTTTAATTGTGGACTTATAGAGCTAATTTCACGGTTCTTTGGGTTATGGTCATTATAGCTTGGTTTTTCTGTAACAGGCATATTGAGTGATGGAGGATTTGCAACAGAGGTGCTCCATTTTTTATCACAAATAATCAACATCTACTACTGCACAACTGTTGAACCTTGCTCTCTGTCAATGCTTGGCAAATAATGTAGTACTTTTTAAATAATCCTAGCTTTTCTTCATGTGACATTTTCCTAGAAAGCTTGAAAATGTGAGTTAAAGATTTTACAGTGTTTGTTGCTCATGCTCAGTTTTAAGAGGTTGAGAAAAGGTGAAAACCCCTCCTCCACTCCCTTAGTTATTATGAACAACTTAAATTATCAGTGTTTGAGAGAGTTCATTGAAAGCAGATGCTTTCTGTTGGGTAATAGATTAAAGTTGCAGCATATAAAGGAGACAGAATAAGGTTATTGTACGCAGAGATTGGTGAGTCACTCATCATCCTGCATTAAAATTTTGACACTAATCACATTTATACTTTTTCTCCTCTGAAAACTTCCACAATTAAATCCATAAATGCTTCCTGAAATTCTTTGAAAATTAAAAATGGAACAGCAGTACAGGACATGCAATTTCCATTAGATTACCAAAGTTCACAGTGGTTGTAGAGCCAAATGGCACATGTTCTTTTTGCTAGCCATGAAGATAAGCAGATCTGATTTTACTTTTTATGTCTGAGAGCTTTTGAGCATTAAAAGTCTGTGAAATGATCTCAAGACTATGCAATCCTACAAGCTTGGTTCCATGGCAGATACCCATTTGGTACCATTTCTACTGATCTGATAGTTCTGCCTTAGAGTGGTTGGTTTTTAAAAAAGAAAAAAAATCAGCCAGGTAATTAGTGGCAAGTCAGTTATTATAGCTTTGGCATAGTATTATAACCATGCCAAATGATTTATTTTTTTAAAAACAATATTTATACAGTATAAAGCTTGGTTGTAAAAACAAACAAATCTTTAAGGGGTTTACAAAAATATAAAATAAAACTTCTTTAAATTATTGATAAAACAGTTAAAAACAGGTGTTTAAAAACATTTGAAATATGATTAAAATCAACAGTAGCTTAAAAAGAGATAAAATACAGATAACTTCTACATTTCTGAAAAGGCTTGCCTTAAAAAACAACCACGTATTAAGCAGGCGCTGAAAAGAATACGGAGTATAGGAAATCATAATCTTACAGCAATCAAAATACTGTGCAGAGATGACCCTGTCTCTTATGCAGTGATTGCACTAAAATTTTATCCTCAGTCATTTGTGGGCTACTTAATTTCAGAAAGATGCAACATTAATGTTGCTTCAGAAACAGCAATATGCGAATAGCTACGGTAAGCAATATGTGAATAGAAGCAGCATGACATTCTTTATGTTGCAATCCACTGTATAGTCATGAAAACATGATGCATTTTTAAAATCTTCTGTTGGGTCCTTTCTGGGAGTTTCCAGCTGTTCAGATGAAGTCTTCAAATACAGTGATGGGTAGTAATAGTTTTCTAGGGGTATAAATGGTGAGAAGGAAGCCAACTACAAGTTATTGACAGTTCCATTTCAGTTTTTTGATTCAGAGATTATCTACCTGTTGCTTATTTCTGCTGTAAGCCTGGTATCTAGGATAGATGGCCTTTTAAATTTAAATGAAGGATTAGAAACCTATGGACTTCCAGATATTGTTGGTTAACAACTCCCATCATCTCTGAGCATTGGCTTTGCTGGTAGTGGCTGAAGAGAGTTGTAGTCCAATACACCGCTGCCTCGACTTATGAATTTAATCCATTCCGAAGGCACCTTCATAGGTTGAAAAATTCGTAAGTCTAAAAACGCCATTGGAAACACGATTTCCCATAGGAATGCATTGTAAATTGAAAAATTCGTAAGTCGAAGCAGCCCTATCTAAAAATTCCCTTCCAACTTTACAGTTCTATGAAACAGCTATGAAATATAGAAACTAGAAACAGCTATGAAATATAGAAACACAAACATCTGTATGCACTACAACATCATTGCAGCTCTGGCTTGGGGCAGACCTCCTCCTCCTCCTCCCCCTCCCCCTCCCTCCCTCCCTCCCTCCCTTCCTTCCTTCCTTCCTTCCTTACAAACTCTTCACTATAAGGTTCCAGGGCAATTTACAACATTAAAGCACAATATTAAAAACAGTTTAAAACAGCTTAAAATCATAAAAAAATAAAATACCTCCATATTTTTTTTAAAAAAATGAAATTATGTTTTATAATTTCATTTAATTATTTTTAAATTTAATTTCATTTAATTTTAATTTTAAATTAAAATATAAAAGCTGACAATTTGGATCCCTTCCAGTTGGGATACAGGCCTCATCATGGGACTGAAACTGCCTTGGTCGCACTGGTTGATGATCTCCGGCGGGCTAGGGACAAAGGTGAGAGCTGTTTCCTAGTTCTGCTGGATCTCTCAGTGGCTTTTGACACCATCGACCATAACATCCTTCTGGACCGCCTAGAGGGATTGGGAGCTGGGGGCACTGTCATACAGTGGTTCCACTCCTTCCTCCTGGGCCATGTTCAGAAAGTGGTGGTGGGGGATTAGTGCTCAGACCCCTGGGCTCTCACTTGTGGGTGCCTCAGGGTTCTGTCCTCTCCCCCATGCTTTTTAACATCTATATGCAGCCGTTGGGAGAGATCATCAGGGGATTTGGGCTGGGTGTTCATCAGTATGCGGATGATACCCAGCTCTACCTCTCTTTCAAATCAGAACCAGTGAAGGCGGTGAAGGTCCTGTGTGAGTGTCTGGAGGCGGTTTTGAGGTTGGATGGCGGCTAACAGATTGAGGTTGAATCCTGACAATCCTGTCCATGGAGGCGCAGGTCAATTCTGTATCCAGGGCAGCTGTTTTTCAGCTCCATCTGGTACACAGGCTGATGCACCGCGGGGACTGTCTTGCCAGAGTGGTGCATGCTCTAGTTATCTCTCGCTTGGACTACTGCGATGCACTCTATGTGGGGCTACCTTTGAAGGTGACCCGGAAACTACAATTAATCCAGAATGTGGCAGCTAGACTGGTGACTGGGAGCAGCCACCGAGACTACATAACACCGGTCTTGAAAGACCTGCATTGGCTCCCAGTACGTTTCTGAGCACAATTCAAAGTGTTGGTGCTGACCTTTAAAGCCCTAAACGGCCTTGGTCCAGTATACCTGAAGGACCGTCTCCACCTCCATCACTATGCCCGGACAGTGAGGTCCAGTGCTGAGGGCCTTTTGGCGGTTCCCTCGCTGCGAGAAGCCAAGTTACAGGGAACCAGGCAGAGGGCCTTCTCGGTAGTGGCACCTGCCCTGCGGAACGCCCTCCCACCAGATGTCAAAAAGAAAAATAACTACCAGACTTTTAGAGGACATCTGAAGGCAGCCCTGTTTAGAGAGGCTTTTAATGTTTAATTGATTATTTTATTTTTCTGTTGGAAACTGCCCAGAGTGGCTGGGGAAACCCAGCCAGATGGGCGGGGTATAAATAATAAATTATTATTATTATTATTAGAATTAGGGGAATGGAAGGTTGTTTGAATTTTATTTTATTTCACCCTATGCAGGGTAAAGAACTATCCAGCATATATTGGGGATATTGACCTATCTGGTGATCTCTACCTATGTTTTTCTGTAGTCATAAAAAATGGAATAGTAACTAAATGTTCAAGTAGAGTCTAGCATGCTTTCATTATCCCAATAAATAAAAATACTATGAGTGATCAAAGGTGTAACAAAATTACAATAACTGTGTCATGTTTCTTCAAGTGATTGTCTTATGCCAAATGATCACAGAATGAAGTCTGTTTAGTGACTTCCCCTTTCCCTCCCAGTAGGCTTTGTTGTACAGAGATCAGAGTGATGAAATTGTATACAGTGGAACCTCGTGTTACGTACCATCCTCCTTGCAAATGCTGCGGGTTACGAGCTCCGCTAACCCGGGAGTAGAAGCTCCTGGCTGCGAACTTTGCCCTGGGATGCGAGCGGAAGTCGTGCGCCAGCAGCCCAGCAGCAGTGGGAGGTGCTGTTAGTGAAAGCGTGCCTCATGTTGCAAGCGGTTTCAGCTTAAGAACGGACCTCCGGAACTAATTAAGTTCATAACCAGAGGTACCACTGTATTACTAATGCCCCCAAAGCACTTCCAGGTTTGTCACCACTAACTCCTGGTGCTCTGCAAACATCATCAAAGTAGCTATAAAGAAATAATATGGCCAGAGTCTGTCATTCACAAAACCTTGGGTTATTTTATATATTTAAATCACTCCTCTAGGGATTGTTCTATGTTTGGTTGGCTATAGTATAAAAAAAGGAAAAGTCCTTCAGTCACAATTTATGGTTCATTTAGAAACACAGTTTTTTTAAAAAAATAAAAATAAAGTTATTAGTAAAGTTTGCAGGTCATCCCTGCCCTCTCCCTCAAATTTGCACTTTCCTTGTTCTGAACTCATTGAAAAAAAAGCATGGAACTGGGTGAAGTTTCAGGAAGTTTGAACTTAATGGCTCTACTGGGATGAGAAAGCAGAATCAACTGCAGATTGTTATAACCCATTTTATGGCTGGAAAACCTGCCGGAGGGAATAATGATCAATGGACTGTGTGTTATGCTGTTTACTGTCAATCTATACAAGCCTATTTTGTATAAGCCTATTAAAAGAACCGGCTGTGATGCTGTTTCTACATTAGTATAAGATAGTTAACTACATCTTTCTTTTGCTTACTATTTGCTTGACTGTACTCAAGGACAGACAAGTGATGCACGGTTGGTAAAGAAAAGAATGAGCAACAGATGCAGTGTCCTAGAATGCCTTGAAACCATCTAAACTGCACCTTTCAGGAATTTGATATCCATGTTTATCTATTGAGCAATAATTTGTTGACTATCAGATTGGAAAGAAAGGTTAAATCAAAATTTCATAAGTAATGGGCATTGCAAAATTTTGCTAATTCAGATAATTTTGATCTGTTTTTCCTCCTTGGAAATATTGAACTGTTATAGTCTGTGGGACTGTGATATTCTGGAACTAGGAACCATTATATAAACTATCAGTACAGGACTCCCGACAGGCTAGGACTGTAGCAAACAAGTTCACCTTTGATTTACCAGATGTCCTCGATTTGTGAGGTGCATTTGGGAATGGATTATAGAATTTGGACTAATGATTCGGGTGGAGAAGGTTTGATGTGGGAACTTGAAGTATGAAAAGTCTTACTCCACTATGAGTGAGTTCAGGACCTCCAGAATTTTGGTTTGGGCTTGATTTTTTTCATGGTTCACATTCCCCAACCATCACTGCCTGCAAGTCAGCTATCCCTCTCTGGTTTCCTTTCCCCAAACTTACTTGGAAGACGCTCCCTAGCAAGGGTAGTGGCAACAGCAAACTCTCCCCCCTGTCAATCTTTATCCATCTACCAAAGCACAACTGGGTTCAGGAGCTATGTTTCAGAAACTATGTTTCTCAGTCTGGGAAGCTGTTCTTGCATCTCTCTGTTAGGTACCCTGGCAGAATGAGGTACAAAAGGGGAGAGAAAGTTTCTGGTGTTCTTGACATTCTCCCTTTGCCAAGCGAGTTCATGAAAATGAAAGGGGAATTTGTAGGGTCTCGGTGTTCATGGAGGGTACAAGGCTCATCCACATGCTTTTTGCAAGCTCTTTGAAAAGCCTTTGTGTGGGGTTTAAGTTCTTCAGAAAAAGCAAATCCACTGAAGTGAGTCAGGAAAAGTTTGCCCATCAGCGAGCAGTAATCCATGTCCCGGTGCATATATTTGTATGCGTTTGTGCATATATTTGTATGTGTTTTCTTCTAAAGGATTGCAGGGTACATTTTGCCAAAAACATGGAGGAGATGTTTGTTTGTTCAGCTTGGTACTAATTTTATTAGTAAAAAGGCCACCTCCAGTGAAATATGTGATCTTAACTCAATCTTTCACTCTGCAAAATATTAGGGAGATGATTCTTTTGGATAGTGACTGAGAGACTGAAAGACTACCTGGTTACATACATTTGGTGTTAAAAGTTCTATGTGACCTGAATAATTTCTGTTTAGAAGGCAAGTTAATAAGAGCTAAAGACCTGCTGGTTTAGAAGTGAGAGGATTATCTCTGAGTGTAGCACAGTCTGGTTTCAGGTTAGGTGCAGCCTTGAAATATCAGAACAGCATATGATCTGTTAAATTGAATGGAACTCCACTGCCTTCCACATGTGCTTTAATGATTATGCTTCCATTTTAAGGAGCAGTCTTGTCAACCCTAAATATTTAAAAGCAATCACTGACTCCATGTTTCCATTATACCAATGTTACCCTTGCAGCAGTCACTCTGATCCTGAAAACTAGAAATCTTTTTTTATTTGTAAGAAAAACATGATTCTCGGGCTTTTGTTAGCTGATGATTGAGATAAAAAAGCCCCCCAAAGGAAGGAGCAAGTTACATTTTACAAGAGAAAGATAGTACAAATGGAATTTTATTAGAGCATTTTTTTCTTACTTTAAGAAAGTATGTTTTTTATTTCTTACACATTTCTCAGGTTCACATTTTACAAAGTGCTTAATAAAATGTTATTTGCTTTATAATATTCTAAAGGTTGTTTTATAGCTTATAAATTTTCTACTTGACCTCAATTTCCTGTATGTAAGTAGATTATACTACTGCCTTAATATACATCATGCAGTTTTAAAAGGAAATCTGTTTCTTTCAGCTACAGTTCCACATAGCTGAGGATGACATTTAAATATTAATCAGCTTTGTTTATAACAGTACAAGCTGTATAACTTTACAGTATACAAACTATTATTTTTTATAATTTAAAAAATGATAGAATCTTCCATTTGGTGCCCAGAAAGTATCTGATAAACATTCATAAGCTCAGAGCCAAACACGTTTCAGGTTTGTGTTGAATGTAAATAGCAACTGTGGGGGATTGGGGCTAGCAGTATTGGAACCATGGAGATGGGAGAGAGGGTTAACCATTTCCTTACCTGCCATGGTCCCAATGAAAATCAGGCCCATTAGCACTAATGGGGGTATCACTCTTAATGCAAATAGTAGCTCTGCTAGAGGATTTTATCAGAACCACAGCAGGGGATAAGGGTTAAATTCTTCCACCCCCTTCCATGGTCCTGGTGCTGCTAGCCACTGCCACCCCACAACTTCTATTTACATTTTGAAACAGCCTATTAATTTTAATTGCATTCAAGCAATCAACATCAAGTCTTGTTTGACCTTCAGTCTTCTGAAGTGTACACGCAATACTTCCTTCCAAACAAATGAGAGCTGGATGTTACACCACAGTAACATAAAACATTTGCAAGGGGAAAAAATCAAGACAATGAACACTAAAGAATGAACACTACTTACCAAAAAAGATGGTCTAGCTAATACCGGTAGCAGTTTCACTGCAAGTAAAAAGGTGTTACATTAAAAACAACAGCTGCATATTCACATACAAAGTAGTGTGTTTAGGACACCTGTTGAATGGTGCAGAAACTTGCTTTACATTCTGAGCTGTTGCAGAACCTTTGAGGGCATGTCATTCAATTTGTTATCCAGTGAAGGATTTTGAACTCAACCCAACTCATTCTGGACGAGGAAATTGTGGTTTTCTATGACCAGTAAACATTGTGTTTAAATGTATTTTACTATGTAGTGCTAATGACAAATTTAGCAAGATGGTGCAAAGTCACTATTCTGTTCTTTCGCCTCCATCCTTTCTCATGCTCATAGAAGCAGATTCAGAAGCTGAATATGCATTTCCTGAGGAGCCATCATTTCCCCATGCCTGACACCTTAGATTTAGAAAGTTCTCCCCATGCAGTCCTCACCTGTCCCATGCCATGGAAGACAACAGCTGCAGAATTGTGTGATAGTCCTTTAAGAAACACACAGCTCCTCAAAGGGTTGAGTTAGGTAGCAGGTCCAGCTGTCCTTGGGTGAGTTCCAGCAATCATCTGCCACAGTGACCTGTCCAGGGTCCTGTGCCTTGTCTTGCTCTCTGTGATCTCATCCAGTTAGGGTAACTGCTTCAACCTGACCACAAGGAGCTTAGTTGAGAGCAGTAGTGGGAGAAGAGTAGCTACAAATCTTTCAGTGTGCTGATTGTTTATAAGCTATGTAGGAAGACTGATACTATAGAAAATTGTTGATTCTACTAGCTTTTTTAAAAAATTCAATGCCAGAAAAGTAGAGAAGTTGAAATTTTATTTTAAATTAATATGTATAGTAGATAATGATATGTGGGCGAACTCAAAAACTCCATTGTGGGCAAAGAGAAATAGACAGTGATGCAATTAGGTCACACAGAAACAGGCCAGATTTCAAAGGTTGCTGCCAGATGATGAACACAAACCTTTCGGTCTGATTCAAGAACAATATTTATCACTGTGAAATCAGCATGCATTTGAGTTTTGGCATGTCTGACAAGTGCTTCAACATGTGCCTGATCATGACTTATAGCAGTTCTATCCATGTTTAGTCAGAAGTAAGCCTCACTAAGTCCCACAGGACTTACTAAATAGTAAGTGTGTTTAGGATTATAGCCATAGGGTTGGATCCAAAGGTACCCTTCTGTTTACTGCTGAGACTCTCACTAATGGAAAGGGGGAGGCACCCCCCCTAATTCTCAATTTCAGACCAGCCCCCGGCTTGAATGGGTCCATGTTAATCTCAAATTACTACATTTTTGCCTTGCCACAGCCCAATTAGGCTGCAAATTCGTAACTTTCCCTAGGATTAAGCACACTGCACCACACGGACTCATTCCCATTGAATTGACACTTGAAGGGATTTATTCTCACATTCATGAAAGTGCAGAAAGAATTCACTCAATATGAGTTACACAAATGTGGGAATTAGAAGACATCAATTTGTATCAGCAAACATGTGTGGGTCTTCATTCAGTATAATATCCCACAGTGAAACAAATTCAATGTCCTCTTTCTGGTTGGAGGATGGATGGCGGCTAACAGATTGAGGTTGAATCCTGACAAGACAGAAGTACCGGTACTGTTTTGGGGGGACAGGAGGCAGGCAGGTGTGGAGGACTCCCTGGTCCTGAATGGGGTAACTGTGCCCCTGAAGGACCAGGTGCGCAGCCTGGGAGTCATTTTGGACTCACAGCTGTCCATGGAGGTGCAGGTCAATTCTGTCTCCAGGGCAGCTGTCTATCAGCTCCATCTGGTACGCAGGCTGAGACCCTACCTCCCTGCAGACTGTCTTGCCAGAGTGGTGCATGCTATAGTTATCTCTCGCTTAGACTACTGCAATGCGCTCTACGTGGGGCTACCTTTGAAGATGACCCAGAAACTGCAATTAATCCAGAATGCAGCAGCTAGACTGGTGATTGGGAGTGGCTGCCGAGACCACATAACACCGGTCTTGAAAGACCTACATTGGCTCCCAGTACGTTTCCGAGCACAATTCAAAGTGTTGGTGTTGACCTTTAAAGCCCTAAACGGCCTCGATCCAGTATACCTGAAGGAGCATCTCCACCCCATCGTTCTACCCGGACACTGAGGTCCAGGGCCAAGGGCCTTCTGGCGGTTCCCTCGCTGCGAGAAGCCAAGTTGCAGGGAACCAGGCAGAGGGCCTTCTCGGTAGTGGCACCCTGTGGAACGCCCTCCCACCAGATTTCAAAGAGGAAAAACTACCAGACTTTTAGAAGACATCTGAAGGCAGCCCTGTTTAGGGAAGCTTTTAATGTTTGACGGACTATTGTATTTTAATATTTTGTTGGAAGCCGCCCAGAGTGGCTGGGTTAAACCCAGCCATGTGGGCGGGGTACAAATAAATTATTATTATTATTATTATTATTATTATTATTATTATTATCCCTTTTGCAATTTCAAGATCCCGGAATTATTTAATGTGTGGAGTTACGTTAACTAAGTCTTTAATCTGAACCTTCTCAAAAGCATCTTAAAAGCTCTTCAAAAACTAGTTTGTATTTCATTACAGTCACTTAAAATGGATCTATTTTATGAAAGCATCCTGTCAGAAAAGATCTATGATTAAAACCTTTAGCCTTTTGACCAGAGTGTCTCAATTGGTCAACCACCGTGCATGGGTAGTGGGAAATTCCCCTGCATTTCTTCTGATATCCGCTCCAACGTATTCTGGTCCCACATCATTTTCCCTACAAAGAAGCCCAGAAACAGGAAATGAGGGCAGTAGCCTTCTGCCACTGTTGTTCCCCATTGACTGGTATTCAGAGGCAGGCTGCCTTGAGGTAGCGTATATGCACCACGTGTAGTGCCTACTAACAATTTTATCCACTATAATTTAGTCTAATACCCTTTTAAAGCCATCTAATTTGGTGGCCATCACTACATATTGTGGTGATAAGTTTCATAGTTTTAACTATGTACTTCTTTTCTTTGTCCTGAAACCCCCGCCATTCAGCTTCTCTTGTTATGAAAGGGGGCAAAAATGTTGCTCTTTCCCATTTTTCCACACTGTGTAATTTTATACACCTCTGCAATGCGTGCATTTTCTTTTCATAAAACAAATAATGTTTCTATCCAGGTCTTTGTCTGATTAAACAATCTGTATGACCTTTTATGGGGTGGAGGTGGCTTGTTTGTTTTTGTTTTGTTGTGTATTTTGTGGTCTCATTTTGTATTTTTGTGTTGTGAACTGCCCTGTGATCTTTGGATGAAGGGTGGTATAAAAATAAAATAAAATCTGTAGCTAAGCATTATAATATTAGTAGAGTTTAAAAAAACAAAACAAAACTTTCCTAGCATGGAATTCCTACCATGAAATTCTCCTTTTTTCACAGCTGCCACACATGAGTCCATGGATCATAAAATTGGTCAGTTTGTATCAGAATTCACAAAAATTAGCCCCCTCAATTCCCTTATCACAAGTTTCTACATATATAGACAAAGCATCTCCTCTCAATCTGGTGGAAATGGGTTGGGAAGGGTGGAATCTGACTGAGTTAAAAATGCAAACTAATCACTCTAATGGGGAAAAAAGGAAAGCATTATAGTGGCTGCTAATAAATTGTTCCTTTTGCTCCAAGGTTGTCCTCAGGCTCTCAGACTTTGCTGGCCATGTATATACCACAGGATAAAAATGGAACTCATCCCTCAAATGTGACTTCTTGTGCAGTAGTGTGGGTCTCTGGAATCTGCCTATTACCATCATATAATAATAGCTCAGACTGATGGCATTTAGAAATCAACAATCACACACTCTGGAACGAAAGAGAAAATGACTTAGTTTGAATGTGTACATATAAGAGTGTGTGTGTGTGTGTGTGTGTGTGTGTGTGTGTGTGTGTGAGAGAGAGAGAGAGAGAGAGAGAGAGAGAGAGAGAGAGAGAGAGAGAGAGATATCTTCCATGGTATTAGTGAGAGAAATATGACTAAACTCACATGCACTACTTTGTAAATGTATCTCCCAGTTCTGAAAGGGAATTCTCTTCTGTCAGTGCTTAGTTTGTGTCAAGAGCCGTTTGCATATAAAAGGGCTTGGGGATGGAATCTAGTTATATAAAGCAAGACATCTTTGTGTGGAGTCCTTTTGTAGTACCAACATTAAAAGGCTTTTTATAAATAAAAGTGGAATATAATTATAAATGCCCTTCTAGGGGAAAATCCTTGATTACCTTTGAATTTTTCTGCCCTTTGAAAAGGTTATACTTAACGGGTTCAGTTTCTTACTTGATGTTGCTTTTCCCAAGGGAAATCAGCCTCCCATACAAACTGTTTCAATTGGGTTACATGGCTTTACTTTGTGTCATGCATTTGTTAACTGACAGGTTATATAACACTGCAGGCTAAATATATTTTGCTCTGTATTCAGGTACTGTTGCTGTCCTGTATTTGAGGATTAACCTGAATTGGTGATAAGGTGGGTGTAGGCAGGAAGACTAGCTCTCAGAAGGTGATTTTTGTGTGAAGATTATACCTCCTGAAAAATTACTTATATCTTCTACTGAGGAGCTGAAGTAAATCCAAAACTAGTGTGGAAAGATCCGTCTGACTCTAACATGTATGCAACATCAACTCAGCATCATACATGCTGCACTGGTTTCAATCTGAAGAAATTTGGAAGTTAGATTCCCAGCACTTTAACATTCACAGAAAGCACAGAATCTCAGTGGAATTTCAGGGACTGAATTTCTAAGTAATTTTCTGTCTTGTTAGTTTAAAACGCCTTTAGGATTATTTAGCTAGTTAAATCACCTGCCCTCCCGATGAGGGGAAAAGGTGAGAAACATCTCCCTCAGGTTAAAAATGAAACTTTCAGCCCAGAACAGTGTCCTTGGAGAGAACAAGAAGCTAGAAAGAGTCTTATCTAATTAAGGGGGGGGGACACACACACTGTACCAGTGTTTTGTGATATCACAGGGAAACATTTATATCGACTAATATTATACACAAGAAGACACTTTAACCCCTTGTCCTTTTTGCTCCATCAATTTTCCTGCTGAATACAAGTTTCAAAGAAAAGTTCAACTTGATTTACGGATTGTGTAATAGAAATTGGATGCAAACCAGATAAAAATATCAGTGAAAAATGATTCGTGAATCCTGGCCACAATCCTGTGCATGCTTTCTTAGGAATAAACCTGATTACACACAGCGGGACTGACTATCAGAGGGAACTTACTTGGAAGTTATGTATATGCCTCTCCCACTTTAAGTATCACATAGAAAGAATCCACAGTAGTTCTTATATTACGGTACTTGCCAGGGCTGGCACTCAGTCTGAGGGTGCCTTGGGCAAGGTGCCCTCCAGGCCTCCCTGTACCATCTTGGTGGCCCACACAGAAAATCAAGTGCTTTTCTGGTTGTTGCCAGGCTGTCTGCCACCATCCATCCCTGCCTGCAGCCTGTCCTCCCTTAAGAGTTTTTTTTACTTGTGTCCAGACTTCTGCAGTGAGCTGAACGGGTGCATTTTTGGAAATATAGAACAGGAGGTATATGGGCAATGACCAATTTAGGCATGGCCGAATGGCGCATGATCACACACATGCATGATGCTGAACCTGGAAGTAGCCGTGAAAAGTCATTAAAATGTCATGGAAAGGGGTGGAACGGGCTTAACAAGGATTGCCTGTGCTACAGATAGCATGGGTATGCTGAGCAGTTTGAAACAAATATATTAGCTATTCTCCCCAAAAGCAACTTTTAAGGCATAGATGGTATTATGATTGTTATATTTCTTTTGACATACAGTATATATATATATGTTTTATATTAAACAAAACAGGGTGGGTTTTTTTGTAAAATCATTTCACCTCAACTATCATAATGTTTGTAACATCTTAAGGGTCAGGGGATTTTGCTCCCTGTAATCACTTGCTGACCTGGCAGACACAGGGAACTGTTGGCCTCCATTCTCTGCAGTGTCACTTCTGCAGATGGCTAGAGGGCAGAAGATACTTTTCTCTTCTGGTCAGGCAGCCGTTTGAGGAGCTAATAGGCTCCTGTTTGACTCCAGAAACACTGTTTCTGGCCTGTGCTCTTCAATCTAAGCATTCCACTTCTTGGTGAAGTTTGAGCTTCCACACATTGCTTGGACCACCATCAGTCTTGACATTTTGAAAGCTCTTGAATGCAGCGTCTGCATCTTACAGTCCCTGAAATTCTGTCATGAAATCTCTGGTGCATCTTTGCTCCAGTCTTTTAAAATGTGTGTATATGATAAATTTGCCTCGATTATGTCTGAAATAGTCACTATTGATTATGGAATCCATTCAACTGTATAAGAACTAAACTCTACCTTTAGAAAACGTTCCCTATCTTAGCTTATTTTTTGCATAGATATTTTAATCAATAGCTGAGTAATAGTAATTCCTGAAGCTTCACATTTCTAGCAGGGATCCTATATTTATAGAAACACTTTGTGATCTACTTCACTTTGTGAAGTTCAGCAGCATCATCCAGAATCCATCCAACTAAATCATTGCCATGAACAGCCAGTCAGACCACCTGCCCAAAATCTTTATTGTACAGTTGCTGAAGCCAGCATCCTCCCAAGTAATTTTAAGCTTTCTCTGGCCATTTTAATTCTGCACCAATATGTGAAGAAACTGTTGATCTAACTAGGTAAAATATATTTCCCTTCCATTTTTCTCTTGAAACCTTCTCTTTATTTTTAGATCATTATAGTTATCCTTGGAAACAGGTAATATGTATTCAGTATTTCTGTAATGGAAGTTGTAAAACGTTACTGTCACTTTTCATTACTCCATGCTGTCATAGCCAGAACAGCTATTAAAATGAGGTCCTGTTTCTCGTACAAGATCCAGTTTCTCACAACCTTCATTAATTCTTCAGCTGCTATTAACCACAATTGACAAATGTACAGTTGGCACTGTAAAGTCAGTGTCTTCATGAGAAGTTCTGCCATTTGTTTATTGAGGTAAAGAGATGCTAAATGTATGCTGTACATTAAACTCACACAATTTGTGCTTCTTGGAAGAAAACGTACAACTATTAGAGAGCATGCTAGTGGTGACTGAGTATGCTGCTTACGCTCAGGTCTGGCTGGATTCTGCACCAAATTAGTCTGCATTCTGTGCTTAGAATAAATGATAGAATCATAGAATTGTAAAGTTGGGAGTGACACTGAGGGACATCTAGTCCAACCCCCCTGCAATGCAAGAATGTCAACTAGAGCATACAGGACAAATGGCCATCCAACCTCTGCTTAAAAATGAACTTGATGTGCTTAAGTTTGCATGTTGGATAAGATCACCAAATTTAAGTTGGGAGAGCAATGAAGACACGGGACGGGGACAAATGTCTGTGAGAAGAAATGGGGTAATTGACCTCCAGACCCCTGAAGCATTGGCCAATGTTCCCCTTCGATTCCAAGCCCTTCACCCTACTCCGTGAATGGCTTACATCAGAGGGCTAGTAGGATCATCTCCCCACCCCTAGGGTCTTGCATTACCTTTCTTCCTGTTTTAAATTTGTGATAACTTAGTGCTGGATTCTAGATTCTTTTTGCATTCTAGCAGAAAAATAGGAATGCAAGAATCAAGGAATTTAGGGTCACTGTATCTGCTTGGGACCATTGCAGTGTTGCCTCAGTCAATTAGGTGTTATATATTTTATTACCTTTTTATGGATACCTTTTATTACCTTTTTATGGATCCAAAAGTGGTATGACATGAAAATGCCATGGACTCCTTTAGGAGGAAAATAAAATGTAACAAAATAATAAACAAAAAACCTAATACACCAAATAAATGTCGGTGCAGTTATTATTTTAAAAATATTCAGTTATTGTTTTCCTTGACATTTTCACTTTTATTATAGGTGTTTCTTTCCCCTTTGGTAATCTTTGAATGCAGTGTTTTTCATACTAGATAATGGAGAATGGTCAAAAATGCAAAGAAGATTTTCAACACAGCACTATTTTAGGTTGTGAGAAAGAAAGGCAGATTTTTCTGGCAAGCGTCTCCCTTTGTTTCTTGCAAGAAACATTATTTAGAAAGTGGCATGAAGATGTCTGTTGTCATGTTTTATTATTTTAGATTTTACTTTGTTTCACTTCATGCAGCTACAAGACTGTTTCTGCAATAAGATTGTTGACCATTGATTACACTGCATTAGTAAGACAAAAGGTGTGTTTGTGTCTGTGTGCATACGCACACATATGGAGTTGGTACTACTATAAAAATAATACATACTGTGGTATATAAATAATGTCTAAAAGGTCTCCTTTTCCCTAAGAGTCTCTTAGTCCATCAGCCAAATGAAATGAAAAATTGCTGCACTTGAGTGAAATTTCCCTTGGGAGAGTAAATTATAGACAAACTTCCAAGGACACCCCCCTTCCCCCCCAAAAGAAAGTGGATTGATGCTCATCCAACCTCTCACATGCTCTCTTTTATCCCACAAGGAAGCACTCCTATTACAATCTCCTTGCAAAATTGAATCTTCCTCCTTATTGTTTTTCTATATATTGCAAGCCTGAAATTTTTATATCAATAACTGGCACTAGTTTTGTTTTCCCCCAAGTGCTACCCAGAATAGAATGAGGTTGAAAACCCTCACTTAAATACAGATTACTCATTTTAATGTCCAGTATGTTTTCTTCATTTTTTAAAAAAGGAAACACCTGCTATATTACTACTACTACTACTACTACTACTACTACTGCTACTACTACTACACTGGGCCCATCCAGCTGACATATAGAAGGTAAAATTCTTTGTAAAAGGCCTGATTTAAATGCATGATTAATTAGAAAACCTAATTAGCATCACATTCAATGTCATGTCATCATATTATTCTTGGCACATCCGAAATCTTGAAGTTTTTTTCAAAAACATCTAACCAGGGTGTTTCTTGTGTATTTGTGTTTTTAATACTTGTTTATGGCAATCTTTGAACTGATTTGTACTTCCATGTAAGTTGGAGTCCATAGAATGCAGGGGGAGGGAGAATTCAACTAGGAAAGCAGCATATGAATAAAAAAGAATCTACAAGCCGCTGAAAGGTTGAGATTGTTGTTGTTTAGTCATGTCCGACTCTTCGTGACCCCATGGACCAGAGCACGCCAGGCACTCCTGTCTTCCACTGCCTCCCGCAGTTTGGTCACACTCATGTTCGTAGCTTCGAGAACAGTGTCCAACCATCTTGTCCTCTGTCGTCCCCTTCTCCTAGTGCCCTCAATCTTTCCCAACATCAGGGTCTTTTCCAGGGAGTCTTCTCTTCTCATGAGGTGGCCAAAGTATTGGAGCCTCAGCTTCACGATCTGTCCTTCCAGTGAGCACTCAGGGCTGATTTCCTTCAGAATGGATAGGTTTGATCTTCTTGCAGTCCATGGGACTCTCAAGAGTCTCCTCCAGCACCATAATTCAAAAGCATCAATTCTTCGGCGATCAGCCTTCTTTATGGTCCAGCTCTCACTTCCATACATCACTACTGGGAAAACCATAGCTTTAACTATACAGACCTTTGTCGGCAAGGTGATGTCTCTCTGCTTTTTAAGATGCTGTCTAGGTTTGTCATTGCTTTTCTCCCAAGAAGCAGGCGTCTTTTAATTTCGTGACTGCTGTCACCATCTGCAGTGATCAAGGAGCCCAAGAAAGTAAAATCTCTCACTGCCTCCATTTCTTCCCCTTCTATTTGCCAGGAGGTGATGGGACCAGTGGCCATGATCTTGGTTTTTTTGATGTTGAGCTTCAGACCATATTTTGCGCTCTCCTCTTTCACCCTCATTAAA
Organism: Zootoca vivipara; assembly: GCF_965207765.1. Lineage (NCBI taxonomy): Eukaryota > Metazoa > Chordata > Lepidosauria > Squamata > Lacertidae > Zootoca > Zootoca vivipara. The sequence goes on from NC_142590.1 coordinate 41,329,715, forward strand.
AAGTTCTTTAACTCCTCCTCACTTTCTGCCATCAAGGTTGTGTCATCAGCATATCTGAGGTTGTTGATATTTCTTCTGGCAATCTTAATTCTGGCTTGGGATTCATCCAGTCCAGCCTTTCGCATGATGAATTCTGCATATAAGTTAAATAAGCAGGGAGACAATATACAGCCTTGTCGTACTCCTTTCCCAATTTTGAACCAATCAGTTGTTCCATATCCAGTTCTAACTGTAGCTTCTTGTCCCACATAGAGATTTCTCAGGAGACAGATGAGGTGATCAATGTGTCAAATCATTACTGTCAGTTTGCCTAAAAGGACCCTTTTGAAGTGCTTTAGCTCTTTCAAGTACAGATATTCAATCCAAAATCACATATGTAAAGTGCATAGTGTACAAATGAACAAGACAAAATCTTGTTTAGATTCTAGCCCTCATGTGATGAAGGTAAAATGGGGACATCTCCCTGGTCCGTGCATTGCATCCCCATTGCCTGGCCCTACCACCTCCACTCATTGGAGGCTGCCTGTTCTAGGCATGCAATCTCCCTGCACAACTTATAACCCTGCACAATCAGTATTCTAAGTTACATGGGGAGCATGCATGCATAGAACAGGCTGCCTGCTGCATACCACTGCCCTCCTGTGTGGATGCTATGGAGGAGAGAGGCCCAGTCCGTGCGTCCCCAGTCTTCCTCATTGCATGAGGGCTAAAATGTCTGAACAGGTCTAAACAGAGCAATTTGTAAAACACCTTTTAAAGGAAATGGACATATGGCAGTTGTGATTTGTTACTTTTATCCAGGCATCTCCTGTGCTTCTTGCTGTAATACCATAATAACAGTAGATAACTTCAAGGCTTCCTTAGGACAGAACTTCTAAGAAAAGATCCATATTGCATAGTAAAGGTCATGTATTGGGTAAGAAATGAGGCACTGCTTCTGCCTTCTCTGCCCCTCACTCTGCTATATCATTGTATAGCAACTGGGGGCTTACAGTAGTTTCTTTAAAAATTAGAATTAGTGAAAAGAAGTGAACTCTCCTATTCCTTGTGAAAATCATAATACTGTAAACATAAATAATAGTTTTCTAATTTGTGCTCCCATGTAGTTATTTTGGTGTAACATCTGCATGCAATTGGCAGTATCTTGTCAAGAATGTATCATGAACCCCCATCAGGAGAAAACCGGGAGAATATAATCATACATATATTGCTCATGTTGTGGGAAAAGAAGACCTAGCAGACTGCCAATTAAAATATATGGGAAGAATATTCTCCAGTCCTTAAGCATGTGCATGGGGGTTGGAGAGTGTGGGAGGGAAAAGCTGTTAGAAGATTTTCTAGACTACAAACTAATGCAGTGGGCTAATGATATCTCTCCAGGAAACTTGTTTTTGCTCCTGCTTGCCAAGACATCTTTCCTTCACAGCTCCCTGCCAAAGCTCAGTTCTGGCCTTTCACCAGAGTAGCGGAGGTGGAGTTGCAATTCTACACACATTAGATGATGCACAGTCAGAGCCCAAGCTGGCAGCAGTAAGAACAGCCTCCCAGTAGTCAGGGATGCTATGAGGCTGGGCTGTTTTGTGGTGGTTCGCCTTTGTTTCTGAGTGGCAGCAGGCTGGGCCAGCATGGCTTAGAATCAGCAGAAGCCTTAAAAAAAACCTGTGATCCCATGCTTGAATTGCATTGTCTTCTTGCCTTTTTATTAAGACAAGTTCAAACATTTTGATTTCTCAGGTCATTCTGTAAGCATAACCTTATTTGTTTCTCTAGTTCTTCTATTCGAATTGCTTCCAACCCTTCAGGCAGGGTGGTATAGGGTAGGGCATTTCTGGCAATATTTATCTCAGAGACTTTCTCCCGCATGGAAAACATTCCCTCAGAGTTCTTGCTCTTCTCTCTCTGCAGGCACATATCTGCATGGAGCTCTCCTTATATGGGTTTTTGGATGGTGACTGATCCAATTCAGTAAACTCTTTGAAGCTGTTCATACAGACTTCTGCAGGCACATTAATGCACTGACTGTGAAAGCTGCTGGCCATTCTGATCTTCCAGCATAAAGATGCGGTCAAAATGTGGAAGAAACCCAGGGTGGCTACACTTTTAGGAAATAGTCTAGCAGCACACTTGGGATCTCCGTGTTAATGCTGTTAGGATGCTTCTTTTGGTTAGTCTGCTATCAGCACCTTACACAAATTTTCAGACACCTAACAGTTATGAGACATATGGGTGTGCTGGCGAAAGGGCCCAGGTATCTACTCTTTTCCAGTTGACACCTGAAGGTTCTCAATAGTTTTCTCAAGTAAGTGAAAATATTCTCTTGGAGCACATACTACAAATATTAACTATGCATGACTGTTCCATAATAAATAACTACATTTAACCACCAGTGAAATGAAGGTGCATAAGCTTTATACAAAATAGTTTCACATAGTTTTCTATTAAAAATGCTGCATGTTTGGTAGAGGTCTAGAGACTGACAGTTTTTAAACGGCAGTGTTACTCCAGGTCAAAGGGGTGCTTGAATCACAGCAACAGATCATTAACAGTAATTTCCTCTCTTATACCTTTCTGCTGTAAATGATGACTTCTTCATATTTGGATCACATCCCCCACTTTTTTCTGAATGAAGCAATTTTTTCTGCATGGCTTCAAGACACATTTTAAATTTAACTTCATTTGACATTTATAGAAGAGGTCTAATTAGACTGTTAGCTCTTCACAGGCACAGGTAGCTACTGATTTATATTATTTACATTTACAGTGTTGTGATAAAATTAAGAGGCTTTTAATTCATTTTTGTTTCAGTGTATAATGCAAATAGGGTCCAATATTAAATAATAACTTACCCAGTAATATGCACTCAAAAAAAGTGTGCACTTGCCTTTCTCGTACACTCACCCAGTAGTGCTGTCGCTGCTGCTTACTGGGAAGGGCAAGACAACAATGAATTTGGGGTTGTGTAGGAGCACCAACAAAACTAATCTGGTACTCCTGCAGGTGCACCCACATAGGCCTGACCTTGCCTCTGCCTCACACCTCCTGGTAAAATACATTCCAATGATAATCTCGGTCTGCAGTGGCACATGTAAAAGCACAAATATGATCACCCCAAAGTGTCATGGCAGTAATGGAAGAGGTGTCATCTGCATTTGTTTACTTTGATGCTATTATGCTCTTGTTCTCAGCAACTTATTTTTTTTTTATCTGACTTGAAAATTATGCTCCACACAGTAACCCATAGGGGCAGCCTTACAATGAAGCAATGCGAAACTGTCACTTTGTGCAGACACAACACACAGGAGCTATTTTCCTCCCTTCAGCCTCATCTCTGATTGTCACTAAAAATAGGAAATGGGAGAGAGACATCATTTTGACTTTGCTTCAAAGACTATACTAGCTTGCTCTTCTACAGGTGAAACTCGGAAAATTAGAATATCGTCGAAAAGTACATTTATTTCAGTAATGCAACTTAAAAGGTGAAATCAATATATGAGATAGATGCATGACATGCAAAGCAAGATATGCCAAGCCTTTATTTGTTGTAATTGTAATTATTTGTCATTAGGCGGGTCAATTATAAATGGAATGTAATTAATGAAATGTAATAGCGATGTTTATTTTTGTAACTATTTGTTTTATTACTGTGGAATTTCCAAAAGAAAGCATTTGTAAAAATAAAAATAAAAAGTTGCTTTACTGAAATAAATGCACTTTTTGACAATATTCTAATTTTCTGAGTTTCATCTGTATGTGAGACACATTCACACAATCAGACAGTGTGTAGCAACTTTTAAAAAGCATAACCCTGAGTTCCTTTTAATCTTTAATAATTTGACCATAACACAATTAATCCATCATAGTGAAATATTCAGCAGAAATTGTCATTTCTTACTCAAGGGCCTAAATTTACTGTATAGTTGTGATGGCATATTACAACTGTTAGCTTTTTGGCTAGATAATGTATCTGGTTCCTAAACCCCCCCCCACAATTTTAAGTTTTTTAAACACACCCACATCTATATCCCTCACAACTGGAAAATGCATTTAAAATGTGACATTCCTCCCATGTGATGTCACCCACCACCCCAACCCCTCCTCCTCCTCCTCGCATACCCCATGCATATCTTGGGGAGGGCCTGGCCGCTTCCCCCGGCAGGTCCCGGAGGGCGAGGGGGCAGGTGGCCCAGCTGCAGCTGTTTCTCCAAGGCGGACATGGCGAGGGCAGCGGGGAGAGGTGAGGCGGCGATGGTGAAGGGGCAGGGTCCGGCCCCCGCCTTCCCGGAAGGAGCCATCGGCCAGCTGCTCCCAGCAGCCTCTGTGGCTCTTTCTGTGACTGCTGCACAGCAAGGGGGTTATGGAAGAGCAAATCAACTGTTTGCAAATGGAGTATAATAGTCTCCTCAATGCAACAATTTATGAAAAGACTATATCTGCAAAATCCATTGGGGATAGTAGCATAGCACATTTTGTCTTAGTGTTTGTCTCTTTTTGCCTTAAGGATCCAAATTCAGACTTCTGATTGGTTATCAATTAAATGATGGAGGATTTACATCCAACTGCTCTCCTCAATCCTCACCCAAATGTTTTGCTTCAGGGCACGCTTGGCATGCATAGCCGATCAATGGCAAAAAAGATCAATTTTAATTAAGCACTCTGCCAATGGTATGCCAGTGGTATTAAACATTCATTGTCATAGGATAATGGTCCCCTGCTGCTGCATAAATGTTGGGGGGGGGGGGAGCTGTTACATTTATGAAATGTAAATGTGGAAGCAAAGCAAGAAATAGCATTTTATTTTAAAGGTGGAGAAATTGATCCTACGGCAAAATAATCATATGGTTCTTATACTATTTAGCGGAATATCAATTCCTATGACCACTGGAGTTGTATTAGGCGCTTGCAGTTGATAGACAAGAAGTGCTGGATTTGGGCAGCTACTGACACATGTAAGATTGCGTATTCCAATTGGTACCACAGTTTAGACCCTGGGTATCTGCTTACCCCATGGTGGCAGAGCAAGATGGATCTTCCTCCAGGTGTGGTCAGCAAATTACTGAGTGTATGTGTAGCCCAGACCCCATCCCAGGAGGCAATCACCTGAGTCTGATGGCTTCTGGGGATGGGCTGGGATGTTGCTGGGTGATAAAAGGAGGTCCTGACTCTTGGCTTTGGCATTGTTGACTGCCCCCGATTCTGGACCTCTGGTTATTTCTTACCTGACAACGGATGAAAGTTTGCCACTTTGGGGCTATGAGTGCTTATCCACAGTTGCGACTGTCCTCTGAGATGCTGGTTCCTCCCCCCCCCCCTATAGAATAGGTATAGAAACATTTCTAAAACAGCATTGTATAGAATAATTTATTTACCTTTCTGTGACAACATTTCATTGCAGGTGTTGAAGGCATACATAGCAGGGATACATAGCAGGGTTATGTCTGGCTCCTCATCTAGGGATTCCATTAAGATATCTTGGAGGTTGCTTCAAGGCTGCAGTCTCCATTGGAAGGAGTAATAATTGTGCCTTTTCTTTCCATCAGAACAGGATCAGGGCCTTAAGAAATATAATTTTGCAGTTCTTTCAAGAACATCAAATGTGAATTGATAATTACTCTTTTCTCTGGCTGGTTGACACTGTACATTCTACGCATCAGCAAAGAATGAAATTATATTCCTTCAGATATTCATTAAGGACAAGAATATCAAGTGCAATTTGCTGAGATACTCAGAGAATGTATCCTCATGCTTGAGATTTTAATTAGATTACCGGTAACTTGGAGTGATTAGTAAGGAATAGAGGAAACCATTGTTCCTGTTTTCCATTATGCATATTGATTCTGATGCACAGCCCCATGTACCCATGGGGATCCCACATGTGTTACAGCAGATGGAGTTCCACAAATGTACAGGTGCTTTTCTTTGTCATCGCCTACAGTGGGAGATTCCAGCTTGTATCACACAGGGACAAATCACTGGCGCATGGTCTTTTCTGTAGCATTCTGTAGCAGAGTCAAGGCACTGTAATTGATAAAGGGCTGATATTGGTGAATTTGAGGTCTGACCAATAAGGGGTTCACACTTCGTACATTATTAGGACACTTTGTTTCAATGGAAGTCACAGTGTCACAGTACATCATGCAAATCTGAGGACTTTGGGGGGAGGGTTGTCAGGAGAAAGTGGTGCAAGGCTCTCTCCAGTTTCCTGCTGACTGCATTTCCTGGCAAGACCCTGTAAAGCAATTGGCAACATGCTCCCGAAGCTTTTGGAGAAAGTCCTCCTTCCTCAGCAAAGCTGCATCAAATCAGCCCCTGTTTTTGAAGGGGAGAATATTTTCAGGATATCCGAGGAGGGGGAAACTTGGACCAGCCTTAGAATTGGCCCCCATTTCACATGCAAGCAAAGTGGGCCAATCCTAAGAGAGTTGGGGAAAGAGGGGGGGGGATATAAAACTGGTGCCCAGAAGGGAACTAATCTAATAACCATTCAAATATATGTGTTGCTCCTCTAAAACATGTTTCATTGAGTTTTCTAATCCTAGACAATCCCTGGGGTCTTGCATCACTTCTAGAAAGAGAATTGATGGCTAGTTTTACAATAGTCTGATTAACCTACAGGGATCCTAGTTGGCACTTGCCTCTGTTTGATTGGGAGCCATAATAGCTGTATTTCAGACATATTCATAAATAAGGGTGATTCACTTCCCTATCATTTCTGTGAGACCTCTTGAGAAAAATCACTTGTCATGATTTGTATACACATTTATTTCTCTATTCTCCCCCTAAAAAATTCTGTATCAGGACAAAAGGCCAGAGTTTAGCCTCTAGATGGTTAGATATTTAATGGCTATTCTATAAAGCCCCTAACTAATAGTAATTTCCACAATATTTCTTTGTCCTTGGTCTGTGCTCTGTTTTAATTCCAATAAATCACTGGGTAGAAGTGAAATGAATTACAAAAATCAGCCACTGCTGATACTTTTATTCTCTGACGTCCAAGTTATTATAACTTTGTTTGGTTTTCTTGCACAGCAGGCAATTTGTCAACCCAGTAGCATTAATAGATTGTGGTTTTAAGACATTTCTGATTGTAATCCATTTGGCTAGAGTTGGGGAAAAGTTTTAAATTGCCAGTTTGTGCTGACTGTAATTTTAATATTCAAAATTGGAAAGTGTACTGTAAAGGTAAGAAACTCAGTCAATGGGAAAGCTTGTACTGTTTGGCTTGGGAAAGGAGAGAAATGAAAAGATGGAACTTGAGCCAAGTGTCAAAGGTGTGAAAGTAGTCAAGCTTGATAGGATTCCCCCCTCCCCATTTCATCTGTTCTCCCCAGTGCCCCTGTTTTTAGTACTTTGATTATTCTTGTTTTTATGATGTGCATATTTTGAATCTCTAGACATTCTTGACATCGAAATTCTTAGTCCATCCCAGCATTGATTCTTCACTCAATGGAGATGGATCTCTTTGGGTGACCATCTTTGGGTGACCATCCCCTGGTGGAAGGGAATCTGTCAGCAGAACAGGGATAGAGGCAATTTCAGTTACCCCCGTTTTCTTCCTCTGGAGCAAATTTGGTGGAGAAACCTGTGACTCCAGATGCTATCGAACTCCAGTTCTCATCAATCCAAGGCAGCATGGCCAATAGTAATGAATGATGGGAACTGGTAGTCCAACAACACCTGGAGGGGCACAGGTTCCCCGGTCCCTGGCATATACCTTTCTGTCACCTGCAATACATAGAAATTTCAAGTGATCAAAAACATTTAGAACTTTTAACAGATCAGTGGATTAGCTGCTCATTTTTGGTAGGAAGTGGCTGTCAAGTGTGAGAATGACTCTAAGCTACAGCATCCCTGATATTCTTAGCTGCCCTGCTTAGATGTTATGCCGATTAGCTAGATGTTATGCCGATTAGCTATATAGCGTGGTGAAAAAGCCACAGGCTTCGTTTTTGCATCTAAATTTGGACCTCCCACAGCCCTTGCTTCATTGAAAACTGATCTGATCTATTGCCACTCTTGAAACTGGAAAATCATTACAAAGTTTTTTCTAGTTTCTTCGTACTGTGAACACAGTAGAATATTTGGAAGCCAATTCTTCCCTCTGAGCAAGCCCCTTTGCTGGTCATGTGTTTAATTTTACTGAGGTGAATCCAAAGCTCTTCAAACTCTATAGCATATTGTGTGTATGGTATTCTGCATAACCTGGCAAATTTTTGTGAGTTCAGTAGCAGTAATGACATGTAACCATCTGTGATTTTGTACCTGCAGAAGCCCGTGTCAGCTGTTGAAGTTCAGCATCCCTCACTTTGTGTCAATTCATTGCCAAAAAATTGCTCACTAACCTTGAAAAGAGTTTAACTCTTTCAAGGCAATTAGAAGAAAGCTGTTTGTTTAAAATAAATTAATCTACAATTTTTCTCTCTATATAAAATGTACTGTAGTATTTTAAGTGCTCCAAATCACATTATTTTGAGTAAATAGCATGCAGTGCCTTGTGTTGCAAGCTAAAACCCAGTACTGTTTTGTGCTGCACTTTCCACAGAGTTGGTGCTAAATACTGAATTGTAGAACATAAATTATCCTTGGCATCATGCAATCATATATGTGGCAGTTTAGAGCAGTTGTCCTCCTGAGAGCATAGGGCCAGCTCTTTATTTTGCTCATCACACAATGGCTCATCAGCTGATTCCAAACCAATCAGAAGCAAGCAAGCTTGGCATGAAAGTTTCAAAATGTTGAATGTAATGATTCATTAATCAGGAGAAATGAAGCTAGTGGGTTGAATCCAACCAAGTTACAGTGCAATTGGAATAACTTCAAGTTGTGCAACAGAACCCCATCCACTGTTTGGTGTCACTGTACTGGAGCAGTTAAGTGCATGTATACAGTTTCTGAGAAGTTCAGTGGAGTCATCATGTTCCAAATGATTTATCTATTTCTGAAAACTTACTGTTGTTTAAAGTGGGATCTGCAAATCTTACTCATCAGGATTCCAGCCAGCCAGCAATACTCTTTTCCTGGATAATGTGATCCATTTCTCTCCTCCTGCCCCATGTTTTTTCTTTTTCCCCCTTAACAACCAGTCATCATTCTAAGCCCTAGGTCTCCACTGGGCTATTTTGTATCCCCTCTTATAATACTATTCCCTAAAGATTTCTTGCATCTTCAAATCTTGGGGTTCCTCTGAGCTTGTAGATATCTACCTCTTCTCATGGGTGGTACTGCTTTGGCTACATAAGAAGCCACGCACTGAACATGAAATCACCTTTTCTCTTTATGATTCACATTTAAATCACCTTCTTTCAAGGAGTTCAGAATAGTATACATGAATCATTCCATTTTATTCTCCAAAAAGCCATGCAAGATTGATCTGGCTGAGAGATAATGGATGGTCTAAAGTGACAGAATGAACTTCATAGCCAACTTGGTATCTGCAGAGGTGCTCTCGCAGCAGAGCTGCTGCCATATGCCAAGACAGGGACAGGATGGGGTGATATGGTGGCAAGATCAATGGAGCTCCAGGTTGGTGTGCACCTGCTAGGCTGCCACTGCTGCCAACCCATACCCCGCCTGACCTTTTTGCTGCCCCAGCAAGCACAGCAGGATCCCTCTGCTCCCCATGCACCGCTGCTGGGTATTTGAGCCCACATCCCTAGGCCAGACTCAATGCTCTACCTGCTATATCAACATTCCTCAGAGATGTGTGCTGAAAGAGCTTGATTTCTAGAATGCCATAAACCCTTATTTCAACTGGAGGATGAAATAAGGAGTCGACACACAGTGGCTGGGTTGAAGTACACCACTTTGGTACCACCTTCCTGGAATTTTGCATTGCCATGTGTGTACCGCACCATTCAAATGACCCCAGTGCAGACTACCGGGGATAAGAGTTGGACACTACTGGCTTTTGCTTGGCATTCAGCGAATGGATGCACTGAATCAGCATACCCACTTCTCCAAAAATCCTCTGTGAACATACCCTCTTCTGCCTGTAGTAAACCAATGAGAAGACTAGATAAAAGTGGAGAAGCCAGAAGACTGCAAAGAGGAGTTAAATTTTTCCTCATTGCTTGTGGATTCCCTTCCACACTGATTGGTATGTAGATAGCATATTGCCAAAGGTTTATGTCCATAAAATGGGATTTATCCCTTAGCCATTCTTTTAAAGCTACTGCTTGCACGCTTCTGGTTTACAACTGTGAGAACAGGATATTGGACTTAATGGGCCTTTGGTCTGATCCAGAGGGGCTTTCCTTACATTCTTACCCAGCATTCCCTGGAGACAATATCATCCATCTGGATATTGTATCAAGGTAATAACTGTAAGGCTTGATAAGTGTGTTGCGCATTATCAGTAGTGTGTGCAACTCATTTTTGTTTGCTTTTTTTGGGTAAATATTTGCCAAAAAGGTGTTTTCTAAGTTCCTAGCAAAGATGTATGATTCAAATCAGCCACACAACCCTCCCCCACCCACAGAAAAATGCTTTCTTCCACTATACTGTCAACATGCACATCCAATGAGATCCAAAATAAATAGTTTTCTGAAACCTTTCAATTTTTTAATAAGTCAAAATACACTTTTCTGACAGCATAATTGCTTTTCATAGTGGGTCCTAAATCTGCAGCACTATAAAAGAATAATGCTACAGTAGATCATTTGTGAAAACTTAATGAAAACTGAGTTAGTGAACCTCGGAGTCGCTAGACCTTGAAATTCACTTTCAAAAACTAATTTGCAGTAAATGTATGAGAAACATATTTAGACATGATAAACTTTCAGTCCTGTGTTCGCCAGGTGCAGAAGTTTATCTTGATTAACTCTTTTTTCCTTTTAATTAATCACTTGCAAAAAAGAGAGAGAAAAAGCCTGGTCGTTGTTACTTCCTGCTGTGTTGACAACAGTAATCTAACCACAGTGAAATTATTTATTTTTTCCCTAGCTTGTGAATGTAATATAATATATCAAAATGTAATGTTTCTCCTGCATTAACCAAGGACATCTTATCTTGTGGGAGATGCATACTTCACTTTTTTGATATAATTGGCCAATGGGAGAAAATCTATGAAAGCTATAATAGTTTTATATACTCTAGAAGCATTATGTAATACTCTAATATTACATAATACCAATATGTCTGAAAGCACATGACATGCACACCTTACTGAAGCTAAGCAGGATTTGGGCTAGTTAGTGCCTGGATGGGTGACCACCTGGAACTACATCTACACTTGCTAGAGTTACATGATGAAAGAAAAGTAAGATATAAATATAAGAACATAAAATCATCATCATCATCAACAACAACAACAATATATGCATGTAATCAGGAAGTAGCCAGAGTGGAGAAGTTTGTTAGCTATGGAGTAATTTTATTTGCACTAGCACTGAGAAAGTTACGGGTTACCATTTTTACCCAAAACAGTGTAGACTTCCAAGGAGTTGTTTTAATATAATTAATTTGGGGGGCGTTACCATTGTAACATTAGACAACTTGCATTTCTGAAAATATATATGTTTAAAATACTCTTGGTGTGTGCTTTTTATAAGTTGTATTATAATAATCATTGGCTGCAAACAATAAATCAGGAAGTACCTTATGGAACTCTTTTTTTATTTTTTAGAATCAATATTATTTTGACAGGGCCATATCAAATCCGCACTGTCATTTAAATCTTTGGCCCATTTACTGTTTTGCTTTGTGATATCTGCTGGTCACCTTATGTCAAAATTTTTGTTGTAGAACTAGAAAATTATGGGAAAATGCAAGAAAAATAATACGAAGTGGGGAACATTTTCTATGTGAGGAGTTTGAACACAGGATACTTAGACTTAGAAATGAGATGTCTGAAAGGAGATAGGGTGGACATTTAAAAACAAAGAAGGATGGGAAACTTAAAAGGAACATTTCTGTTACTAGAAGGTATCCAAACTGATGCCATCCAAATGTTGTTGGACAGTGACTCCTGCCAGCATGGTCCAGTGGTCAGGGATGATGGGAGTTATAGTCAAACAACAACCGTAGTGCAACACATTGGCTAACCTCATATTAAGTAGCACGTTTAAATGAACATGACAAAAATATATGTATGACTACTGATTAAGTAGAAACTGGGATTAAGGAACCAAACAATTGCATTTTCTTTACTGACAATGGCATTTTCTTTAGTATCCATTTCCTGGCTCATTCAGATATGACCATTGTTGCCCTTCATACATATTGTCTGTATCTCCTTCATCTCTCAGCTGGTATCAACATATGCTACACTATTAGAGGGTAATTTAGGATTTCTGAAATTGCAGGACTTAAGATCATCCAAAAATATCTTTTTGCTAAAGGTATCTATCCCAAGACAATATGCTGTTGGAAGCTGGGAATATCTAAAATGTTCTAAACTGGCCACTGTCAAAAGGTAAACGATTGAGTATGATTGATTGCTTGTGTGACCCAGTAAGACTCTTCATATGAAGGAGATAATTACATTCTCTGGTCTACTTTTCCAAGATATTTGACCAAATTTCATCCAAGTATTCCTCTGTGGAGAAACATAGAGTCACAGAACTTTCATCTGAACATATTTTGATAGAAATGGGGGAAGGGTAGATAAGATTGGGTGATGCCTGGCTCATTGTATAGCGTATGCTTTGCAAACAGAAAAGTAAAAAAATTCAATCCCAGTCATCTCCAGTTAAAAGGACCCCATGGAGCAGGGCTGGAAAGGTATCTGCATGAGACCCTAATGGTCTCACTCAGTCCAAGGCAGTGTTGGAGTTGTGGTGCATTGTGCCGTCTCTAGTTAGCTAACCTATTGGGTTAATTTTTCAAAGATTTCCAAATTATCCCATGCACAAAATTCTTAGGCTTTAAATCCCCTGCAATCAATCTTTCTTAGAGACACTCTGCACTTATTAAAAATGTACTATTTTTAAAACCTGGGTCTGAAGTATTAATAGAATGAAAACTCTGAGAATGTGTTCATTAATTCAACATCACTGGAAATTTCATGCATTGTGCCTCTAGTGTTCCAAACTGCTTTGTATTTAGTCTTTGGCGATTGTCTCACAATATGACAAATTTCTTCTGGAGCTGAAGGTCTGTAAGTCCCACTCTAAATGTAACAGAAACAATGGTGAATGTCACTAGGCTCCTCTTTCCCTCTCCTTTCATATGTCAGAGGAGGAGATTGGAAGCATCCATTTTTTTTAATCTAGCGGGTTCTCCATGCTGTCCCAAGTTGTGGTTTATGGCATAGCTGCCAAGTTATCCCTTATTTTAAGGGATTTTCCCTTATGCTGAATAGGCTTCCTCGCGAGAAAAGGGAAAACTTGGCAGCTATGGTTTATGCACAGTCGAGCAGTCCCTTGGTCTCTTCGCACCCCTTTCCTTTAAGCTGCATTTAGCAGCACAGTGGGAGCAGGAGGACTCCAGCTTTGCTGAGAGGAAAAGAAGGTCTCTTCCTAGCTTTCATCTTTGGCTGGTGCCTAGTGCGGATGTGTAATTGGGAGCTTGACGTTCTCCAGATGCTGCTGGACTCCAGTCCCTATCAGCTCCAGCCAGTGTGTCCAGCAGTTTGGGATGATTAGAGTTGGATGACCCCAGGTTAGGATTCTAGCACTAAAATATACCTCCCAGGTCTGGACCTGTATATAAGTGCCTTCATATATTATGATAGTTGTGTGGTGGATGGTGAGTAATGCTTCCATGTAACTGTGGCTGTAGATTGGGGCTGTAATGTTTGAAACCTGTGGACCGGTTGTTTAGTATGTACAGTTTCCACCAGCACCAGTGGCATAGACAGCAACCACGCTGGTTGAGTGTCTTATAAACCCACCCTGCAGCAGCATTTCTTTCATAATTGTGAAGCAGTCATAAAGGTGCTTATTTGAGGATCCAGCATTGCTGATGTTTTCAAGGGACTTGCTTTGGCATGTACCGGTAGGTATGATAACAACCATACTAAGTGTTTCAGGACTAAAAGGTAGAATTATGCCACATCATATTTTCCCAGTGGGTGATTTTAGGTATAGTAATCATCACCACCAGAATTTGATATGTGTAACAAATGCTACCATTTAATATGTTTGATATATTAGTTTGAACCTAAATTCCTGCTGTAAGGCTGGGCTAGTAAATGGTTGTTCTGCCTCTTGACTTCTGTGAGGATGCTGTTGAGCTATTTTAGCATTTAAGTTATCAGTCCTGTCAGATAAAAGTCAACAATAAAGCCCAGTAGAGTTCTCCTGAACATTTAGACTTTGTGCAAATAATCTGTTTGGCATAGCTTTTGAATATTTGCAGAGGCAAGGCAAAACTTACCTGTGAGCAGAAAGACCTGTGTATATATATCTGCGCAATGAATGTAGAGTGGAAGCCCCAAGTATTAACTGGCTGCTGTAGTATATACTACTATATCATCTGGCTCATGGCTTTTAAAAAAAAGTTTATGTAGCCCTGTCAGTAGCTATTAGCCATGATGGCTAAATGGAACCTACTTCTTCAGACAGAGACAGTATGTAATGTGGACAAAAGAAGATCCTGGATCAGAAGGCTCAGTAATCAGATAACACAGCAGTCTTTATGTGTTGAATATAAGGATCAATTAATGGCCTTAGGGCTGCAATCCTCTATCTGCTTATGCTCTGAACTGCTGCATAACTTACAGGGCAGTATTGTTGTGGATATTAACACCAAGATGTTCAGTTTGGTATCTACCAATGTTGACAGAGGAAACAAACCAGTGAATATTTTTGCATATGGACTAGATTACAGCAAAAACCTGAGAGCCAACCCAGTTTTGAAATGCAAATTGTATTTGGGTGTGTTGGTGTGGGTATGATAAGATCAACAAGTGTGGAGAGGGGATTTAACCTTTCCTTCCCTCCCCTGCTGCAGTCCTGAAGCAAGTATTGCTTGGCAATGGGGATTTCACCCCTTTATGAATTAGCCCCTTACGTAATGTGCAGTTTGGCCTTGAATCTCAGGTTCTTTACATTTTTACTCTATGACTGCTCTGATTGCTAAGGAAACAAAATTCAGTATTTTTGATATGGAAGGTTTTCTGTTAGTAACTCAGTACCTACATGGTGACTAATTGTCTTTAAGCCTAAAATCCCACTCAGAAGTAAATGGGGTTTCCGTACGCTGCTCTGGTTCGCCAGAAGTGGCCTTAGTCATGCTGGCCACATGACCCGGAAGCTGTCTGCGGACAAACGCCGGCTTCCTCAGCCTATAGAGTGAGATGAGTGCCACAACCCCAGAGTCGTCTGTGACTGGACCTAACGGTTAGGGGTCCCTTTACCTTTACCTTACTGCTGTGCCATAAACCTGAAATTTACTTATTTACCTTTGGAACACTTTATGTTTGGCATTTTGAGACTTTGCCCAGATTGGACTTGTTTATCAAGAGAGAGAAGACACACTTCTACTGTAAGGCAAGGCAGAAACAGTGCAGGCCTTCATAGTGAGAATGTCTTGATGTCCTCTCCCCACCAGCTGTGAGGAACTTGGTGGCCTGCCACTTCCATACCTACTACTGCATTTGAAAATAATGGACTCTTAAGGTGTGTTGTTTTAGAATAAAGCAAATTGCTTTTATCAAGATACTAGCTGGCCCAGCCACACATTGCTGTGGCTCATCCCTGTGATTGGCCCCACCATGTCCCGACCCATGACCTTTTCTGCCCCCCTCCTCCCCCCTCCCCCAACCAGCCCCCACCTCTACTCGGGCTAGTCTTCAAAGTCGAGCCGAGATGTTGTGGAGAGGGAAGCTTTCCTACCTGCAGTACCAGTGTAGCCATTGCTAGAGGCCGCTCTTGTGCAACCTCTCCTGTACTTCCAGCATCCCTGGCTGTCTGAGTTTTGTGTTCGGAAACAGTGGGTTTTACCTGCTTTACCTGCCATAGGTGTGACATCTGTCTACGCAAACGGTATGCAAACCCTCAGATAGTTGCATGTGACGTTGTGTCCAAATTTCAATGCAGTTGGTCAAGCGGTTGTAGAGAAAGGTCATAAAACACAAACATGGACCTTTTACATATATATATATATATATATATATATATATATATATATGCACTCACTTTGCTTACTGGAACTTCTCATGTATTGGATTATCTTTGGTCTAATATAATCTGCAGAGGCTCTCTCTAAAGAGGCACAACTTGCATCTATTTTAATGTCTCTCCAGCACTAAGTAAGGACCTTTTTATTCTCCCATGCCTTTTAACATCATAATGTTATTTTAACAAATCTAATTTTAGTTTGTGGTTAATCTGATGGCAATTAGTTTTTGCTTGTATTTGGGGTTTTTAGTTTTTTATATGATTGTGCCGGTGCCAATTACTTGCTTTTTCTTGTTGATCATTTGGATTATTTTTGAATTGTTTATATTTTGTTTCAGTGTTTTATATTGTTTGTCATATAGAGGCATCTAATTAATATAACAAATAAATACGGCTTCCTAAGAAAAAGATGGTTCCCAAAGGAGATCTCATTTGTCCCCAGACTACCTTGTAAAAATTCAGGAGTGCTGCTTCCCTGCAACTTCCCTTCTGCCTCACTACTCCCCCACTTTCTTCCTGTCCATTCATGGACTCTACTCCTGCACCAGGAGACCTCTGCAACTTAGAACTTCTACACTGGAAAAGTTAGAGGCCAAGGATGTCCCAGGAGCCCTTCATGGGTGATAAGGGTAAAAGGAGGGCATTAAAAGGGCATGTCAGCAGGTGCATCACTAGGGTGAGGGGCTACCACAGTCTTGGAGCTGGCATATTTTATCTCTCATTATAACTCATGGAAAGCAGGAGGAACAGTGTTAAAAAGGGAACCAAATTTAGTAAGTCTTAGTTCCTGCACCATGGAATCTTCCTACTCCCACACACACCCCATACACTTGATCTGCCCATAACAAGGAACAATAAATTTAGAGGGGAGGAGAATTAATAATTTACTGTCAGTGGTGGTAAATTGTATTGTCTCTACTGAGTACATGACCTGCAAAGATCCTTTCTTCTTACAGTTGCTATTTCCTTCATAAGGATGTCAGTAAATATAGACTGTTAGTTAATCTGTGATACAGTGGCCTCTAAGTGGGCCACTGGATGTATGACCCAAAATCCTAATATTATTTTATGCCACTCCATGATTGTTTTATGCTGATTTTGTATTGGTGGTAGTTATTACATTAATATTGACCATGCTTTAGTTTTGTTTGTATTTTATTAATTTTCAAAATTTGGTGCCTGTTTAATTGGCTGATATTTATATGTAAAATAATAATAATAATAAAATAAATACAGTCCAGTCTAGGAAAGCAAACTCACATTAAGAGATTTATACTGCAGTCCTGCACATTTTAAGTTAAATAAGACTTAATTCAGAATAAACATATTTTTAAGGTCAGGCTAGTATCCATCTTACCACAAATGAAAAAAAAATCGAATGAGAAATTTGTTTTGGGTTTGTTTCATCACAATGGTTTGGCTACCCCCTTCCTCATACAAGTGACATAAGCAGGGCAAACTTGTTATGGAGATTCAGTTTGATTGACAGATATTTCTTTTCTAGTGTCTTGCTGATAAAAGAGATGGAGGCAGGGAGAAAAAAATAGGAGGGTGAGGAGAAGAGGAAGCTAAGTGACTGCTATGGTCTGGTGGCTCGATGTTACCTTGTGACTGGCAGCATATTGATTGAACTGGATGTCTTTGCCAACTAGGAGGTAGATGGAACAGAGAAAGGGCAAGCTTTTAGTTCTTGTAGCTTCAAGGCAAAGAAATAGTGTTGTGGTAATTTGATGGGGATAAAAAAAGATAACATTGCATAACTGACTCTGGGCTACTGATGTAGACATTCAGAGAAACACATCTGGATTCCCACTTGCTTATCTTCTTTTCTTTACTACCATAGAGATTCTGTAATGAGAAATAAATCTTCAAACTAGGTAAGTGTTAAAATTAATAATTTTACAGGCACACAAATTACTGTGGATATTACTGGTGGTGTCAGAATTCATTTACATTTAAGTTTGCGTCTTAACATGCTTTTCTATGTAAGGGCCAGTTATCCGGTTGCAACTGGCACAGATCGCACACACACACACACACACCTCTGACTCTTTTATCCTTTAGTCAGCCCTCATTATATATATATATATCTAAATAAGCTTTCAAATTATAGGATTCTAGTTGACTGATAAAACTGACATTTGCTCAGAAATCTCACTTTGACACAAAATAGTTTTACTGTTTGGAACTGTATTTGGAAGAGCCTTAATGAGTCTTTATAATGTACAAATGGATTTCTTTCAATTATGATGTTGTACATTCCCCCCCCCCCCGGCTTTTGATTCTGGTAAAAGTTGGTGTTGAAAGCATTTGTAACACCGATAACTTTAATGAAAGGAAATTTTGTTTTGTTTTGTTTTTTAAAGACTGATGTATTAGTTCACTTGACACAATGCCATCACTACTAGCTTACATCTTATAATTGAGCCTGGCAACATGCTGCAAACAATTTGGGCTGCTATTCAAATGTCTGCCCTTGGATTTCATTCCCATCGGGGTCAGTCCTGTGCCCCTAACTTCTGCTAGTTGACTGTATCTGTCTAGTATGGATGCCAGACTCTGTGAACCAGAAAACAGCTCATACTTATCTCTCATGCTGTTATGGGTGGGAATGGTGGTGGCCAAATATTCTTAGGCTGCATCTAGATAGCAGCTTCTTACAATATAATGTAGCAGAGAAAGAAAGAAAAAGTTCAAGGTTTCATAGGGATTTGTTCAACTATCTTGACATAATCTGTTATTTACCTGTGTTTACCCATTTATCTCATGGTGTTGAAACTGTGTGTTGCCATCTAAAAAAATATTCCATCTGGAATACACTTATGTATCACATGCATTGAATCATATACTGTACTTCTGTGCAATTAAACTTTTTAGCTGTTTTTTTTCCCTAAATCAAGAACACATTGGGTCAAACAAAGGGTCCATCTAGTCCAGCATCTTATATACATCAATGATCAGCCAGATGCCTCCAGAAGACCCACAGGAAGGGCATGAAAGTGATGGCCTTGTTGTCGGCATCCTGTATGCAAAAGCATACTGTCATTCTCTAAATAATATAGTATGCCTAGAGATTAAGGGAACTTGAGGTTTGTCAGGGAACGGTGAGAACCAACTGCTGTCATGCTTCCAAAGACATCAAGGGCCCTGCTCATTTTATTTCTAATTCCTTTCTAATAATCTCTAGCATTGAATCTACCTTTTTCACTGCCACTTCAGTCATAAATTCAATTATTTCATTAAACTATCCACACACATTCTTACCAAGGTCACTTTCTTGGATAATCACAGCCAGTATACAGTCATACCTCGGTTTAAGTACGCTTTGGTTTGAGTACTTTCAGTTTAAGTACTCCACGGACCCATCTGGAACGGATTAATCCACATTCCATTACTTTCAATGGGAAAGTTCGCTTCAGGTTAAGTACGCTTCAGGTTAAGTATAGACTTCCGGAACCAATTGTGTTTGTAAACTGAGATACCACTGTACACATGTGAAGTTAGAATTCTGTGCCTAACATTGTAGCATCCCTTACTTTCACTTGTGTGGCTATATGCCCTCCTTCCCCGGAATAAAGACTCATGACACCAGGTTTAAGATTTAATTAATTGGGTGGTTAAGGCCACAACTTTATTAAATATGCATGTAGAGCGGAATTGGCTTAGGCGTTGGAACCTAACAGACTATATCCGACTCCAACCCGTGTGTTGAAGTCTGTGAGAAGTTAACCACCAGAAAGGAGCCCCGCGACGTAGATCTACTAGAGCTCCTCCTGTGGCCACCGATGGGGCGTGCCTTACGGCCCAGGCAACTCCAGGCTCAGGACCAAGCCTCGCCCCCGGAATCCTTTAACGGAATTACCTCTCCAAGATAGGGCAGCTGATGACGTACTTGCCCCTCCTCCACTGATTGTTATGCAAATTTCCAACGCCTAACCGCCACTCGAGCCCACCCTGGCTCGCCGCCAATCCGCTCACATGTAGTCACCTCATGCCAATTCATGGGTATAACATAAACATTATTTAATTATTTAATATTATAACGTTATTAAGGGGGGCTGTGATCCTAATCTCTTATTCGCCTAGTTATGTACACTAACATGTAGCCAATCGTGGATACCCGCAATTATGTTTTCGAGCCATATATCATTCCCCATAGGCGATAGATGCACACCGTCATGACGATACAGGGCTGCTACACTCTGTTTTAGGCTTGGGTGCGAGACTACTCGGCCATTCAAGGCTAATACTCTGCGGATCACGAAAGAATTCAAGCGCCGCCTAGTTCTGTTCATAGCGATCGGGCAACGTCCATCGCGCCAAATGCGCCTCTCCAGCAGGGATGACCAAAGCAGCGTCATCCCCGGGCAGGAATCCAATAGGGTATCAAAATCACGGAATATTTGCAACTTCAAGTCCACTGCGTTACGGTAGGCAAGGTCGTTTTCCCCTAACTGCAGCACAAGCAGGTCAGGGTAGCCAAGTGAAGCTGCCCGGCATTCGAGGGTTGGCAACAGCTCGTTCCACTTCATGCCTCTCTTTGCAATCCAAGACACTCTCACGGATGCTGGGAGGCCCAGCCCGTGCCCCAGGCCCACTTCAATCGCCCTTTCGCGGGCCCAATGAACCACGCTGTGCCCGGCTATCCACACGCGCACTATCCGGCCACCTGGAAAACAAAGAGTGACACCCTGGGATCAGCTGTATGCTACGTACGAATGTACCTTTTGTATGCGTTTGATTTCCACCTTCCCAGGTCCTGAATCCTCTCGGAAGAAAGGCCCAGGTGCATGGCTGAAGTAGCTGCACCAATCCTGAAGGAGTGGGGCGAGAATTCTGTAGGGTTATACCCGCAAGAGGCGATGGCCTTGCGCATGACCCTGGTGAACTGCTGGCGGGTAAGCCTGGCCTTGTCCGGGTGAATAAGGAAGGGACCTGGGCCCGCCGGACGCAGATGAAGGAACCTCCTGGTATCCTTTACTGGACACGGACCCGCGGCCCCTGTCGCAGGGAGGCGTACAACGGCACCCTTTCCCTTCTGGTCGGTCTTTGAGCGTCGGATGTGTACTAGAACCTGGGTTTCGGACAGTGACACATCCCCTATTAAAATACCCCGTGTGACACCATCCGATTGGTCCTCACAGACCACCTCCCCTACTCTAAGCGCCCCAAAGTATGCGATCGAAAACGCAGCTGAAAATAAGCGCGCTTCGAATTTCGACCAGCAAAGGATTCTCAATTGCTTGTGTATCTGAACCAGCATGTCAAACGTGATAGGCCGCCTGTTGTCACTGGCTGGAGGCTGGAGCCGACGCCAGCCCTCCATAGCCCTGCGTAAGTGGAAGCTATCGCACGGGTCTATGAAATAGAGTGATTTTGAGAAGAATGTTATGGCTGCTGTATGAATTTGAAGGGTCTTAGCGGCTCGCCCCAGATTCCTCAAATGCACCATGTATTGCATAACCTCTTCCTGGGAAGGCGGACCAGGAGAAGGACCCGTGGTTCCTTTCTGCCTAAACTTATTGAAATCTGACCAGGCCCGCTTATACGAGGTAAGGGTAGAGGGGGCAACCGACGCAAATACTCCCTTCAGAATTTCGCGCTCCCAAGGTTCCATAGATGTTCCGGGAACGGCTCTGGCCACAGGCGTGCCTCTGGTGCCAACGAGCGGAAGCGGTCCATCTGGAAGCGAGACAAAGCATCTGCGATATTGTTGTTAAGCCCAGGCACAAATTTGGCTGAGAAATGCATGTTGAATTTCAAGCTTAGAAGGACAAAATGGCGTAAGAGAGATGACACTCTCGGAGATCTTGATGACTGGCGAGCGAGGACGCTGACCACCACTTGGTTGTCGGTTCTGAAGCAGACTCGCCGATCCCTGAATTCCGCGGACCATAGGTGCACTGCAACAACTATGGGGAAAAACTCTAAGAATGTTAAATCGCGTGTAATGTCTGTGCCCTGCCAGCTGGCCGGCCAATGCTGCGCGCACCATTTACCTTTGAAATAGACTCCGAAACCCAAAGAACCAGCCGCGTCTGACTGTACCTGAAAATCGGAATGCAGAACCAAGCTGTCCTGCCACAGGGATACTCCGTTATAATTCTCAAGAAATGTAAGCCAGGACTCCAGGTCAGCCTTAACGCCTTGAGGGAGTCGCTTCCTGTGGAAGGGTTTTGTTAAACCTACCGTAAGTCTGGCTAATCGCAGGCAGAAGGGGCGGCCTGGTGATATTACCTTGCACGCGAAATTCAGGTGACCCAGGAGAGATTGGATCTGTCTAAGTGTAAGTTTTTTGCAGGGGATGAGCTGTCTAATAGTCTCCTTAAGGGCCTTAATTTTGTCCGCAGGCAAACGAGACGTTTGCTCTACCGTGTCTAATTCTATACCTAAATAAGTTAAACGCGATACGGGCCCTTCAGTTTTATCTGCTGCTAACGGCACCCCCAGCTCGTAAGCAAGGGCCGAAAATGCTTGCATCAGGCCTGCACACTCCGTACTATTTGCCCTAGCCACGAAGAGAAAGTCATCCAAATAATGCGAGACTCCCGACAGGCCAGTTTTAAAGCGCAGGGCCCAATCCAGGAACGTGCTAAAAGCCTCAAATGCAGAGCATGCCACGGAGCAACCCATAGGCATGGCTTTGTCGATGAAATATGCCCCGTCGAACCTAAAACCCAGCCATCTGAAGTCCTGCGGGTGGACAGGCAGGAGGCGAAATGCTGATTCGATGTCACACTTTGCCAACAAGGCACCCTTACCAAATTGCCTTACCAGCTTCACTGCCTGGTCAAAGGAGGCATATTTCACCGTGCAGAGCTCCTGGGGTATGCCATCATTTACCGATCTGCCCTTCGGATGAGAGAGATTATGAATGAGCCTAAATTCGCCTGGCGCTTTCTTAGGGACTATTCCCAAAGGGGAAATGTGGAGTTCGGGTATGGGTGGCACTGCAAAAGGACCCGCCACGCGACCCGCCGTTATCTCCTTGCTGATTTTCTTAATCGCTATGTCGGGTCTTTCCCTAACAGATTTCTGATTGGGGGGGTTGCTCGAAAGGGGTGGGCTTTTTACTGGGATTCGAAAACCGGAGGAGAACCCCTCCCAGAGGTAGTTAGCCGCCTTTTTATTGGGATAGAGATCTAAAAGGAGTTTCAGGGGGCCGAGCTTTATAGGGGAGAAAGCCAGAGTGAGTGATGTATTAGAACCGATTACTGCCTGTTCCCTGGGGGGCGCCACTTGTGTGCCTGGGGCCCTGGTGTGAATTGCCTCGCCCGCCGCGAAAGGACTGCCTCCCTTTGAAACATGACACTCCAGGGTGCTGTCCTAGACATTTTTCGCATTCATGCGTATATTTGCAATTGGGCCGCTGACAGATGCCCTTATTATATTCCCAGCAGACCCTGCGGCGCGGGTCCCTCCTGGGTTCAAACCTGCCAGACTTAGGGGGATCCGTCTGCTTCCTTTCTACGTATGGGACCACGTGGTAACTCCAAAAATGCTGATTGCGCTGATCCCATCTGGTCTTTGGATTCTGAGAGGCGTTCCTACGAAAGTCTTCATCGTAGTTTAAAGCCGCCGCCTCCCCAGCCATCTTATTTGCCAACCTAACGTCAGCTACATAGGCCCACAAGTGCAAGGCCCTCTTGGGGTATGCAGCTGAGATGACCGCTGCCCAGATGTGGATTCCATCTAGCCAGTTTTCGAAAGTACGGTCGGCGCGGGGGGTCTTATATCTGCGCCTACCGTAGTCCCTCCTCTTTTCGCCCTTTCCCAATGTGTGCGACAAAGGCAAAAGGGTGAAAATGTCAATAAAATCCCCGTTCAAAATCTTTTCCCTCTTTTTATTTGACAAATGCGAACCCAGGAAAATGTCGGTGTCAGAGTTGGTGGAATATTTTGAATCTGGCACTAAGGCGCCATCCCGCCATTCTAAAGTCCCTTTAAAACCCTTGCGATGTGCGCTAGATCTCCGCCTATGTATCCAAAGAGGAAGGCCCGTCTGGTCTTCCGCAATCCCCCAATAATCCTCCATCGGGATGTCGCCATCCGATTCGGAGGTCGTACCTGAATCG
Source organism: Zootoca vivipara (assembly GCF_965207765.1). NCBI lineage: Eukaryota > Metazoa > Chordata > Lepidosauria > Squamata > Lacertidae > Zootoca > Zootoca vivipara. Next base: position 41,353,848 of record NC_142590.1, read on the forward strand.
TCCGAGTCGTCCTTGCTCCTTTTGCGCTTGTCGGTCTTCTTCTTGGCTTTTCCTCCTTGACGCTCTTCCTCGACCCTTGGCTCATTCTCGGTACCCCCTCCAGGTCTGGAAGTACCATCGTCCCCAGACGTATCGGAATCCCCGGTCCCCTGCTGCGCCAGGGCTTGCCCAAGCTGGGCCGCCCGGTGACCTGCCGACGGCTGAGTGGAAGAACCTGCAGAATGAGACCCCTCCCCCTGCCCATGTGAGTTGGAGGCATTAGCGCGCGCCTTCTGCCTTCGTGTCCGCGGGGCTTGGCTCGCGTTGCTACCCTGGTCGGAACTAGAGCTGGAAAAAAGAGAAGCAGAGGTACAGGGCAAATCGCTTTCCGTCAAACCGGTGTCAAGGATGAAATCCTGGGACTCACCTGGCTCATCCTGTAACTCACGAGGATCCTCCTGTGTGTCGGTGGCCGCAGGCGCAAGCGTTTTTGCAATGGCCGCAAGCTGCTTGCAAACGTCCAGCTGAGTTTTTTGCAGTGTGGAGACCACTCGCACCAGGGCCTCGGTCTTGTCCCGGGCCGCAGGGCCCTTAGAAGGGGCCTTACCCTGCGCACGCTTAGGAGCCATGCTGGGACGGTGCTGGACCAAGCTCGCGAAATTACACCTAAGCTTTACTGATCTTCCCTATATGTGTTTGTGTATATGTGCTAGTGTGTCCGTGTGCGTGTATGTATGCGTGTGTATGTGGTATGTGTGCGTGTGTATGTATGTATTTATATAAGTGTATATGTGTATGTCTGTATGCGTGTATATGCGTGCCTTAATCTAAATATATATATATATAAGTATATATATATATATATATATAGTTATTTAATTTATTATTTTATTCTTATTATCAATTTATTATTTAATTTATAATTTATTATTATTTAGTTATTATATTTATTTTATTTATTTATTTTATTTATTAAATAAACGTTACCTTGATAATTAATTAGTTAATTAATTAATGTATCCGAGAAGTATGCCCAATCAATTATGCCCAATTGATTATGCCCATCCACATAAAATAAAATTCTGAACTAATGTAATTCTGTATCATATAATTAGCAAATTACTATTTAATTAGCAAATTTATTAGCAAATTAAAACTTTATCTCACAATCCACTGGTTAATGTACTGCATCTGAAAGTTAATTATTCAAGTTAATTATTCAAAGGAAATAATTATGCCTGGCAATTAATTCACACACGTATCTTAAAGCCTGGGACGGGGTATCACCAAAATTAATTCAATGCATCCACTGAAGCTAAAAATAGGTACTTAGGCCAAGCAATGCAATCGCTGCCAGATCTATCTTATTGGGGAACCTAACCTACCACAAAGACAGGTACAAATTCGGGCTGATATTATTTCTTGGTGCGCGTAGAGCAGGCCTAATCAATGAATCAGATAGTCACCATAATCAGGTGTCTCAACAAAAGGTACCCCCTCAAGATGGCGTCGAGTATGGTGCTGTTGCTTGCCACAGGCCACACTCAAAATGGCTACCGTTCCCTCACAAGATGGCGCCGGCCACGTGGGTCCCACAGGCCACACTCAAAATGGCTACCGTTCCCAACCCAAAATGGCGCCGGCCACGTGGGTACCACTCAAACACACCCAAAATGGCGGACGCAGCCTGCTGCTAACACCAAATGTACCACTCAAAATGGCGCCGGCCACGTGGTCCTATGGACACCTTAAATGGTGGCTTCCCCTGCCCTCAACCAAAATGGCGCTGATGGAAACACTGTGCCCTCACGGAAAAAGTCCCAACACACACACCGCTGCGTTCCCTCAAACAGCAAGAGACTACAAATCCCGCTAGGAAATTACCAATAAAGGGACCTACAAATAATGGGACCTACGAAGACCCTGCGCCCAAAGATACGCCCAAGGAGGGGAACGGGGCAGGTTAAAGGGATCTACAAAGACCCTGCGCCCAATATAAAAGGATCGTTGCCGCCAACGCAGCCAGCTCACCAGACCGTTCAGATGAGGTGGAGGACTTCACGCTGAGTCTCCGTTACCGCCGCAGGAGCGCTGAACGAAGCCGCCAATCCACCGGAGAGGGGAGAAAATAAGCGCTGTGGGGAGGCAGCCGCCTCGACCCAGCAGGCTATTGCGAACGCCGCGCACCGTCGCGCGGAGAAACAGCTGACTGGCGGGCCCCGGGCAAGCAGGCGATCCTTGTAGTTGAGGCGTGCTATCCTGGGGCGCCGGCGGAAGGAAAAAAAAATAAATAAAAAAAAAATAAAATCCAGCAAAGCTGATCGAACAGCTGACTGGCGCAAACAGCTGACTGGCGGGTCCCCGCCGCTCCGCCGCTCTGGAATGCCCCGGAGAAAGCTTCACCACGAGGATCACGAACGACGAAAAAAGGCCAGCAAGAAACACACTTCCCAGCTAAACAGGATCCAATTAAGGTAAAGAGAAACGAGCAGGAATCAGATGAATTGTTCGCTCCGGCGAACAGCGAGGAAAGAGGGAGCTTTCCCGCCTGCGGAGGCCTTTGAACGGCTTGGCCCCGCCCTGCCCAGCCTCATTGGCCGGTCGGGGTGTGACGCAGGCGGGAGTGCACCATCGCGCAGGGGCTGAACTCGCAGCCCCTACGCGATGGTACAGTCGGGCAGCCCACAACCCCACCTCCGACGCAAGCGCGGAAGTGGCTTTCCTTACATTCAATCTCATTTGATATTTTGTTGCCCATTCACCAAGTCTGTTTAGGTTTCACCTAATTCCATTGATTTTAATGGGTCTAAGAGCAGATAACTAATGTTGGATATCACAAATGTTTACCATATTGTCTCTGTTTATATATTTGTTGGCCCTGATGACTGGAGGTTGGTGAAGTAAGCTTGAGTTTCTTTTCGTTCGATCATCCAAACTTGAATAATGCTGCCTACCAATCTGTTTGGCAATCAAGTTGCAGGCTGAGCTATTATACTCACCAATTACCCTGGGTGGAGTGGTGTGGGCTGAAGATGCTGCTAACTATGCCAGAATAATGTCCATCAAATCCTATGCTCACCCAGAACAGGAGGAAGAAAACACACCACTCCAAACAGCACACAACAGAGCAAAAATGACAGGCACCACCCAGCACTCATGGCAACACTTGTGGTACCACTCAAGCACAGGCCTTTGCAGCAATGATGCCCCTATGCCACTTATACATGGAAGGAGCCAGTGCACTGGCACTGATGTGAGTTCACTCCCATGCCAACTTCCTGCCCTAACTTATTTCATGGCTATGTACAGAAGGAAATATAACAGAGTTAGTTGGAACCCTATGGTGGGGGCTGATGCAGGAGTACCCCAACCTGCCCTTCTGTGCTACAAAGGCCATGATGATGTTGTAGCTTGATTGGATCTTATAGCGTATCACTAGCCTTCCCTTAAAATGAGCTGGCAATTTTCATATAAAGAAACATACATTCCATTATTTCTTTAAATAAGGAGATTGAACTCTCAACAGAAGTGAAAGCAGGCCATATGCCTTCTCTTTGAGTATCCCTTGGCACTGAGGTTCTGGCATTGCGCTACTTGGTGTCAGAGCCAGCAAAAGATGTTTAATGGCTTTCAGACTCCAAAATGAGCTCTGCAGCCATGTGTGTCCCTCTCCAGTTGTCGGAGGAGATGAGCTTGAATTACAGCTCAGCCTCTGCTGCCAAATGCTCTCCATTATTCCAGCAGACCAGGTTGCCAAGGAGGATTTATGGTCCTTTTAACTCAATATCTGTTGATGGAGCAGCAGCGGATGATCCAGACTGTATACCAGAGATTCTTATCAATGGAGCAAGGCTCTTGAAAATTAGGAAGATAATCAAGTCTGTGACTAACTCATTGGTAATTGGCATCACTTGGAACATAGTTAAACAGAAAAATATGAACTGTATAACTGGAAGAAATGACTTTCTTTCCCATGTAGATTAATGCTTCCCACTGATCAGAAACTTATTTTCTCATTCAGATTTTCCTCTTAATTCCAGGGGATCTGTGTGTCCACCCCCCCCCCCCAGTTTGAAATATTTTTTCAGTACAGTAGTTCTTACAGTTGGGGATGGTACAGCTAATTACAATTTAGTATTTTATAAATCAGTTGCTAGCTGAAGTGAAGTGGATTTGCCTGTTGCCAATAGCAATGAACTAGCTCTTGAATATATTAGGCTTTGTGAGTAAAGGGAAGTAAATATTTTAATTCCCATCTAACATACCACTCTTTTACAGAGTGGCAGTGGATACAGTATTTTTTTCATTTTAATATTTAGTGAAGAAATGTAGTGTGTTAGAGTCTGTCTCACTCACAGTCAGCATAATGGGGCAACCAAGAGTCACATTCAAAAAGATTTCTTCTTCTTCCTGTGTTCCAATTATACCCAATGAAAGAAGCTTGATTTTTAGGGGGAAACTGATTATGTGGAGCAACCCAGTAATGAATGCATAATTCCAGGTGGAAGTCTATTTGCTAGCCTTTTATTACTCCCTGAGCCACTCCCACTTCTTGGCATAATTAGATTGTTTGTAATCACCTTTAGCCATTAATTTCTTTGAGTATTGATTGCACCTCAAGCAATTCTAAAGCCACCTCAGCCTGCTTTTGTAGTCCATTGTGAAGCAGGACTGTCCCGTGTGAGCACTTAGTGCATCCAGGAGGAACACTTGCACCATGGGAGAGAAAGCTGTGTATTCTCAGCCCAGCTCAAGTGGAGAATCAGACATGCCAGAAGCAGAGCCCAGAGAACTTCAAGTGAGGGAGGTGGCCTTTCAGTTAGGCCAGACAGCTGTTTGGCCTCATACAATTACAGTGGTACCTCGCAAGACGAATGCCCTGCAAGACGAATTTTTCTGATGGTGACTCGCAAGACAAATTCGTCTTGCGAAAAATTCGTCTTGCGAATCGCGGTTTCCCATAGGAATGCATTAAATTTTAATTAATGCGTTCTTATGGGCAAAAAAAGAAATTTCAATGCATTCCTATGGGAAACCGCGATTCGCAAGACAAATTTTTCACAAAATGAATTGACTCGCAGAACGAATTAAATTCGTCTGGCGAGGTACCACTGTAAGTGCATTTTGCTGCATGCCAGTGTAGTCAATCTGAGCCCTTGTGATATGAATGAAAACATGTTTTGGAATTATGGGCAGATGCTCAGTTCACTTAGGGTACTCATGTTCAGTTCTATGTTTGAGGCTGGCATTGAAAGGTTGCCATGAGAAGGTTTGGAAAATACAGATTGTACAGTCTCTTTGCTCACGTTTGTCATTACTGGTTTCACTGAAACAAATGAATGAAGAAACAAATGAGTTGAGTTTTCAAAACCCATGGGTGAATTTATCAGCAGGAGCATTCCCATCCCAAGTGCAACTGGGCAAATCTCTGCCTGTATTTTTAGATCCAAAGGCATGTAAGTAGAACTAGAACAGGGAGAGTTGCAATACAGAGGCAAGGATGTCACTTTCGGGAAGGAATCCCACCAAAAGCAGCAGCATTAATTAGTGTTGCCAGATTAAATGGAGGATTGTGGTATAAAGATACAAATAGTCCTGCTGACCTTTAACCAAAGGACAAACATGATCATAATAAAATAATGGGGAAATGATAGCATTGCCTATGTTGGTGTGTTATTTACAATCCAGTAAAAAGATAGAAAGTAATAAAATTGAGATCCGTATTCATTTGTCTTTACCCACCCGCAAGAGCGTCTCAAGAATTCAAAAAATATTCCTCTAAGTAAGGGTGACTGGAAATACCTGAACACTAGTTTCAATATCAGAAATTGCTCTAAATAACTGATTGTTTAACATGCACAATTCCTAGCAAAACGGATGTCCCAACCTTAGTAAGAAGAAAACAACTATTCATGTGGAAAGATGCTTGTAGCCAGATCTCTGTGTTGTTGTTGTTGTTGTTGTTGTTGTTGTTTTAAAAAACACTGAAGTCTTAGGGAAGCAACATTGCTTTCAAGGTATGAGGAATCCTATCACAGAATTGAGGGCACTAGGATTGAGGGCACTAGGAGAAGGGGACGACAGAGGATGAGATGGTTGGACAGTGTTCTCAAAGCTACGAACATGAGTTTGACCAAACTGCGGGAGGCAGTAGAAGACAGGAGTGCCTGGCATGCTCTGGTCCATGGGGTCACAAAGAGTCGGAAACGACTAAACAACAACAACATCACAGAATATGTGTGCTTTTTCTTACCAATCTAATAAAGTTACAGGGAATTTGCATTCATACTTCCTGTTCCTACTAGAGTTTTGAATGCTTCAGAGAGTCCTTTATGAGGCTGAAATAATGACATATTCGATCCCCTTTCTGCTTTTCTGTGATTTAATAACGGCAGCCTTGTAAGAAGGCGTCATTTATAAATAATTCAGCATCACCTTGAAAAATGTATTTTAATCCAAACTTGATTGTTTGATAATAGGAGCATCATTATAGGAGCAACATACACCAACTTTAAAGTATATCTTAATTGGGGGCTCATGTGAGCTTGGAAGGCCAAAGGAGAACCAGCAAAGGCCTGCAACTGGGCTGGGGTAGTGGAGCAGAGACTTTGCAAATCAGAGGGAGCTGTCCAGTGCAAGGCACATAACTGTCCTCTCCAGATGCACAGACTGTAGGTGAGAATTCCTATAGCAGAGTTCACTGCAAAAATCACAAATGTGTTGGAACAGCAGCGATCAGATCTAGACCAAGCCATTTTACATCTAGCTGCAGGACCATATCTCTGACCTTTTCTTTCTGAAGCACTTTCTGATAGTGATGGGTGAAGTCCCCTTACCTTGAATTGGATGGTGGTTGATTTGTGAGAGTTTGGGGGGAAGTTCAGCTGTTTCTCCAGAGTTCTCGGGATAATGGTGCTTGAGTCACAGCAGAGCTTAGCATTTCCAGTCTGGAAAGATACATATTTCAGCTGAGGCAATTAATTTTTTGGCAACTAGGGATGGAGGAGAAATTCAGTTTGGCTTTTATTTCATGGGAAATCTTTCAGATTTGATATTCTGAAACAATATGAGAACCAAAACACAGCCATCCCAATTTTTCAATGCAATTTTGCAACCAAACCGTTTTTTTAATTAAAAAAATGCCTATATGAAGGGAAAGGATGCATAAATATGAATATATTGGTGAAATGGAAAATACAAAAGTCCATTATATGTGGGAAAATTGCTTCCAACTGCATTAAAAAAACACATTATTAGGAGATATTTGCACTAAAATTCTGGTGGGTTTTCAGGAGGATTTTTAAAAAAATACATTTCACGAATTGTGGAGAACTAAATTTAACATTAGAAAAAGATGAGAGAACTTAAACTGGCGAATAAGCCTGCACAGCACTAGAGTTATTCTCCCTGGGGAACATTACAGCCATAGACTGATCAATTTGTCTTTGCTGTTCCTGGCATACAAAGGGGTGAGTCTGGATCTTGGCGGCAGTGTCACCCTAGGAATGGTGGGAGTGTTTGGATTAGAACTCTTGTTGGCAAACTAGGCTCATTCTGGTCTAAGTGTATTGGCCATAATTATCATTATCAATGAAAGGTTGGTGGGTACTGCTATGGGAAGGGGGGGCAGAGGATCCTGCAGGGCAGTTGAGTTTTGTGGCTTCCCTAAGCTTGCTGAAATGTTGACTCTTAAATACAGAAGTTTCTCCAGCTCCTCATGAAAAACTCTGAATATTATTTAGACTCACAGAAGATGTGCCCACACATTTTATTATTCCTTTGGTATCTTCTGAATTTGTATAACTTTACAAACTATTGAACTACAATCTATTTCTACTTTTTCTTTAAAAAAACAACAACCCCACAATCCAAGTGCTGGGGATTAAAAAGGCACTTTTACATAGTTCCAAATTTCCATAATACATTATAATATTATTTGACTGTAGTTTTGCTATTATGAATCCATTAACACATATGAATAAATGCCATTGTTAATAATCATTTGCAACATACAGAGTTTTTACTCCAGTTTACTGTATGCTGTGAATGTATATGAGAAAACAGTACAGAAACCTCACTTTAACTGCTGTGAATGTGTATACATAATATCAGCTGTGAAGTAACCCTCATGGCATATGAATGGCAACCTGAATAAGTGATTAACATACAATCTTTAACACTGCCTGAGTCTGTGTGCTATATAGTGGGCACCACTGTGTGTCAGCAGTTCAACTGCATTTTGCATTTAAGGTGAAGCCTTGGCTTCATAGGTATTGATAGGTACTGTATTTAACAGGTTGAGCAACATTCAGTACTCAGGACACACTGAAACCATATTTCAGGCTGCAGTTCTCAAGATAACACGCTCATCCAAATGTACATATGATTAACCTAACTTGCATACAGTTTGCATGTATTTAGTCAAAATTCGAGAAGAATCTAACTTCTACTTTTCCTGTGTTCACTTTGTTGCTATGGCTCAGAAGCTATCCTTGTTCACAACTTGCTTGTATGCCTATTCTGGAAAGATTAACCATCTTTCAGACTGGTATTTTTGCTTTGGCAATCATGAGTAGTAATTCTATCCCCACTTCCAGAAATCTAGCAGTTGTGCAGGTGTACCTGGCTGATTGTTTTAAGAAGCTCGCCGTGCTTCCTGATTTCACCAGCGCTGGTAAACAAAACAACAACATATCCCAAACACCAGAGCTTTGTTGCTGGTGTGTTTTTCGGTAGGGTGTTGTTGTTGTTTTTGTAACACAGCAGCAGCAGCAAAACACAGGCTGTGCATATGGTGGACAGGCAGCAGTGGGTGAGGGAAGGAGGCTGCTGGGCCCACTACAGGTAGTGAAAGCAGCTCCCCTGCTGGAGGTGTGCTACCAGGATTTGAGACAAGGTGTCTGTGGCTATCAGCCCCTCTGTACCTGAATATTGTCAAACACTAAATGCAATTACCACAACCCATCTCATTCATGCAAAAGCAACAGTAGTGATCTTCCGCCTCTAAGTTATCTGTCCCAAACTGCACAGAAAGTTTTGAGAAGTGGTTACCACAAATTGAGAACTTTTTCCTATGTGAGTTGTCCTGGGAAGAAAGTGGCAGCTATACAGGGGGCTGCCATTTTTTTGTGGGGCTGCTATTTTAACCAAGGATATCCTGGAATTATACAACATCTGTGCCAATTGTGTGTAGGAGTGTGTGTGTGTGCTGGCTATTAGCAGCCGCCGAGAGGAGTTCTGTTGTGGTTATTAAATAATGCCCCAGTGACAATGATGAGGCGAACCCCAAACTCTTTAAATATTTACCTTCTGAAAAATCCCCTCAATTTTCTGCCTGCAAATTGGATGGCAAATCATGGGCACATTTTCCAGTTAGTCCTCGTTGAGTAGCAACCACAGGGAGCCATTCAGGTTCAATAAATTGTTCATAATGTCATGTGATGTAGTTTTTATATGTAGGATTTAACAAGTGGCATCTGCAACAAAATATTCCTCTTCTTGATTAGCTGGCTAGAATCCTGCCCTTTTTTCAGGATACCTCATTCCACTCCCCCCCTTTTCTTTAATCTTCCGTCAGTCAGTGTTCTGTAGTCACTGAATATGTTCCGTCCTCATTGGGCTTTGTTTTGTTTTCATCCTCCTCTGAAGACTTTTCTTTCTAAAGATTATTATTTTTTGTCATTCTGCAAACCTTGGGGTTCCCTTGAGCCCACTGATATGTTCCCTTTTGTGTACAAATGGATGGCGCCATTTTGGCTACATACGAACTAACACTTAGAGAATCAAATCACTATTAGTTTCTATGATGAATGATTGATAAATTAGCAAAAAAAGTTTCTATCCTCCTCCTAGATGATTTGCAAAGATGGGAAACCTATACTGAGAAAAGAAATCCTTCACTGTATAATATATCTGAACCCTGGGAATCATTTCATGCCTCTGAAATCCTACATGATAGCTGTGTGGCAAATTTGTTCTTAGTGATCTATCCATTAGATCAATAGTGCAGTAAAAGTTGTCTCAATACACCCTTTCAATTCCATATAAAAGTGTCAAAAACTATTCCCCCAGTGTTCAGTGTGGCAGTAAATATTATATTATAGGAGGCATAAAGATTTATTCTCCTGCCCAGCACAATACTGTATTAGTATTACACATGGTGATCACTGAAGGAAGTGAGAGAGTTGAGATTCCGCTCATATGAATCCATTCAGTCTGGGCAGTCTGGAAAGAAACTTTATTAGCTCCACTTTTGTCTCCAGCAATTCTTATCCATTGTGGCAATGGGATAGTTTTGCACCAAGCATCTGGCTTAGACTCAATGCAGCATCCTTCTGCTGCAAAGCACAGGGGCAAGCACACTGCCCAAGAAGCACCATGTCACCCTCTTGGGCCAGGTAAAAAACTCTAGATGAATGGGGTTGCAGGTAAGTTTGGGCTGTGAGTATTTGCTTAAGGAATTGATGGTTTACTGGTGGTATAGTTAAAGATGGTATTGGAATGGGTGTGTATATTTGGACTGTATTTCCATGGATATGGTCGTATCCAGCTTCCAACAAGAACCAAATGGTTCAGCTTAGTAAGTTGAAGTATGGTGATTTGTGCCTTAGAGGCCAACTGCCCTTAAAAGGAACTTTTTCAGCTCTCTTAATATATTCCCCTCTCTTACCAAATTAATAGCTGAAGTGTGGAAAGAGGACAGCCAATTATCTCTAGAAGAAACTAAAATTCCAAAATCTTTAAATTGCATTTATAGCACTAGGATAGTGGAGAAAAGGAAACAGAGAATGCTGGATCAGCAGGATCCAATGGATCACTTCAAAAATGTAAGGGAGGCCAATTAGGAACAAAGGAAATTGCTTCATATCCATTGAGATCATTGGTACATCTTGCTCAGGATTGTCTACAAGGACTAGTTGTGGCTCTCCAGAGTTCCAGAATGGGGTCTTTTCCATCCCTACTTGGAGATACCAGGGATAAAACCTGGGCGTTTCAGCATTGCTATAGGCTTTCTCCAGACAGTTCATTCTTACAATGCATTACAGTGGAGGGATATTACTGTTTTTTGTTTTAGCTTTGCCTTCCATGTATTCTTCCTAGTGAAAATTAACAATTTGGCTTGCGAGGTGCCATCCTTGTCTTTCCAGATGTAATATCTGTAGTTTATTTTTACATGCTTTTTCTAAGTAAGCAGTTTTAACCAGTATGGTTTTCTTGACAAATAGCATGGTAGTATCACTGCCTCTTTGAATTATGGGGTACTTTTAATTGTTTCTTGTCTTCAATCAAGCTTTCCTTGAAAGAAGCTAGCAATTGCTTAAAGGTTTATTTTTAAAGCCCATCACCTTTAATTAGGTCCTGTACACTTTTTTCCCTTTTATACCACCTCTAAATTGTATTCTAAATTGTCAGCACTTTTCAAGTGGAGAGATGCAACCCCTTTGGAATGCTACTTTCTTGTTTGAATTAGATTTATTGTTCCTCTTTAAAAAGAAACAGAATTAAATAATGCAATTATGGTCTGTGCTGGTGGTGTGTATAGAATAGGGATGAGTATCCAGAAACAGACTTGAAAACAATAGTTCTGGTTATCCTGTTGCAGGGGCTTATTTCGCACACAACATCTCACATGAATGGTCTAGAAAGTAGCATGGAAGGAAGGAGCTCACAGAATATCGTAGAAGAAACTTCTGTGAACAATCATTTCTGGTTTTTCTAGGCTGTGTTGGTATTAGGCAAGTTCTATCCTGATGCATAAGACTGCTCATACAAGTAGACTGCTTATGGGAGCTATTAAATTTGCAAATGCGTGTGAATCAGCTATAGAGTTTCTTTCTTTCATTTCTTTCTGCAGTTGATGTTAAGAGGTGCCGCTGCAGAATGCCTAGCAAGAACCATGATATTTCCACTTTTTTTTCAGGAAAGGCATTCTAGAACTGGCTCTTATTTTTTGTCACAGTTCCCATCTAGGCTCCTTGGAATATCAATAAAACACAGTTGACTGCCAGCTGACCAAATACCCAGAGCACTAGATATAGAGCCATGACTCTTGGATTCAAGTTCCAGCTAAGAAATAGACTTAATTGGTTCGAGGGCCAGTTTCTTTTTACAGCCTTAGTTCTTTATCATAGGGATTTTGATGTTTGAGGATGAAAAGATAGCCTTAATTCCTGCATTCAAAGACATGTATAAATAATCCACAATAACTGTATGTGAATAAATCCATAATCAAATCTGCAGACTTGTTCCTAGAGTTCTTCACATTTATCAGCACAATATCACAACTCTCAACTAGGAATAATAATAATAATAATAATAATAATAATAATAATAATAATAATAATTTATTATTTATACCCCGCCCATCTGGCTGGGTTTCCCCAGCCACTCTGGGCGGCTTCCAACAGAGAAATGAAATAAAATAATCTATTAAACATTAAAAGCCTCCCTAAACATAAGAGCAATAGGTGGTAGGTAAACATAAGAGCAATAGGTGGAACACATTTCAGTTACTTTGAACCAGGGTTCAGCTTTCGAAATATTTATTTGTACTGTAACAAAACATTTTGAAAACTACACCCTATGTGTTCTCCCTATTGTTCTTATGTCAGAATACAAGCTAGCTATCTGCACTGTTTTTGTTGCTTCAGGCTCCCTTCTTGCAAGCAAAGAAGGTGGTACAATGATGCCTGCAATAGTATTGACACATTTCCAGCCTTGTAACATGAATGTGCCCTTCAGATATCTGGAAGCGCAGCATTCCATAAAGGGAAGTTGAAGAAAATTAATGCTGTGACTGCTCCCTGTTTTATAGTGGCTAAGAAGGATGACAAGGCACATACCTTTTTGCAACTAGCAAGAACAGTGTTTGTTCAGAATCAGAAGAGCTCCATATAATAACTGTGCAAAGGGTTTAGCTTTAAACACCATTTGTTTATTTTTTCAACCATACTCATGAAGATGCTATCAACATGCCAGAGTGTTCAAAACTTTTAATTTATCATCTCCATGGATCTGCTTGGGGCTTTATTATGCTCTCTGACTGAACTGATGTAAGTTTCATAGCGGTGTGTTGCAGCAAGTTCCTATTGGGCATATAAACTACTGGATTCTTCTCCTGATTCCCAAATATCCAAGCTCTTATTTCCATTAACTATTTATTCATATAATTTAAAAACTTAATGTCCAGATGAGAAAGATATCCCCTCAGAGCAAGTTAATTCATGCAAGATTAAATTCTCCATTTCTAGTATCTAAGATACATTTCTTTGCAAAATTTAGCAGGTACTGCTGTGGGAGCAAGAAGTTGAGCTACTGCAAAAATTCAGCACAGCTAAATTTTGGGTTTTAGTCTTCTTGACATTTGAGTACAGAAGTCCCCCCACAACCCCTTTTTTGCCTACTGAACTCTGTAGCTTTGGAGGGCAGACACAGATGTGAGTTTTGCTAGAGAACCATTGAGGTATATATATATATATATATATATATATATATATATATATATATATATTAAGGGACCCAGGTGGCGGTGTGGTTAAACCACTGAGCCTAGGGCTTGCTGATCAGAAGGTCGGCGGTTTGAATCCCTGTGACGGGGTGAGCTCCCGTTGCTTGGTCCCAGCTCCTGCCAACCTAGCAGTTCGAAAGCATGCCAAAATGCAAGTAGATAAATAGGAACCGCTACAGCGGGAAGGTAAACGGCGTTTCCATGTGCTGCTCTGGTTTGCCAGAAGCGGCTTTGTCATGCTGGCCACATGACCTGGAAGCTATACGCCGGCTCCCTCGGCCAATAATGCGAGATGAGCGCGCAACCCTAGAGTCGGTCACGACTGGACCAAATGGTCAGGGGCCCCTTTACCTTTACCTATATATGTATTACTCACAATATTTTTTTCTGAATACTTTTTGTTGCTTTGCATGAGGCTGTCTTTTTGCAAGGGTTTGTAACAAAATTGTAACAGTTCTCTCACAATTATATTCTCTTGTTAGCTGGTAGCTTGCATAGGATTGGAGCTTTTGGAGTTTGTGTCTAAACAAATGAATTATTGGATTGCATTGCTCACGTAGAAATCTATGAAATGGTTGTGTTGGCACAAATTAATGGACTGTTTAGTAAACTCTTGGATTCATATTTTAAAGCTCAAATGATAATATTAAGAAGTTTCAATTACAAGGGGAACATTGCACCAGAACTTCTACTAGGCCCATTTCACTGAGCAGATTTTGTAATTTAGAACCAGATTCTAAGTTCAAAATGCATGTGGCATGGCAACATTAGTTGTTAAGGGTGCTCTTGTATAAAGAAAGTGCTCGAGTACAGTGGTATCTTGTGTTAAGAACTTAATTCATTCTGGAGGTCCATTCTTAACCTGAAACTGTTCTTAACCTGAGGTACCACTTTAGCTAATGGGGCCTCCCGCTGCCACCACACGATTTCTGTTCTCATCCTGAAGCAAAGTTCTTAACCTGAGGTACTATTTCTGGGTTAGCAGAGTCTGTAACCTGAAGTGTCTGTAACCTGAAGCATCTGTAACTGGAGGTACCACTGTGCATGCTTTGGATGAAGAAGGTATCAGTTCCAGTCTGCGGCATCTCCATTTAAGAGGATCTCAGGTAGCCAGCCTGGGAAAGACCTGCTGCCTGAGTCCTTAGACAAAGGCCACAGTTAAGTGATAGAACATATGGTTTGCATGCAGGAGGTCTCAATTTTAATCCCTGGCATCTCCTGGTAGGACTGGTGGCCGAAACCCTGGAAACCCACTGCCAGTCAGTGGGTTGGATACAGACTTGCCATCTTGCAGATGGAAAGACTCTTTAAAGTCATGGTAGGTAATGACATTCAGTACATATTCCCCACTGCGGAAAGGGGTGTCATTTTTTGTTGATCCCCTGCTTCTTCCTGTAGGCCCCTACACCACCTCTCTAGTTGCTCCCAACATGGGCGTCTTCCAACATTCCAAAGCATATTTTCAGTGGCCACGGGACTGTAGGGGAATGATGAATTGGTAAAATTTGGTGGAAGTCACCCTCAATTTACCACTTCCTCCAGTGTGAGCAGAGGACAGGTTCATCATTCTTTTGTTTCATTCCAGATTTGGGAAAAAGCAGACTCTTCTTTTCAGTTCTACCATTCTTTTGGACTTTCAATAGCAGACTCTAAGCACTGTGGCTTTCTTAGGAGCAAGCTCAAAACAATGTCCTTGTTGATTAGCACAGTATGTATCATGACATTTAATTGGGTAATGATCTCTGCTCAGTGAATGTTCCAAATAGCAGACCACTTTGAAAAGAGGTACAGCAGTAATCATGTTTCCATTGGTATTGTCAACTGAAAATCACAAGTGATAAACATTAGATCCCAATATGTAAACTATTTTCTCCCCATGGAGTTTGGTCTCAGACCAATCACTTGTCTCTTTTAATATGATTTATCCTGACTATTCAAAAGAAGAGCTCCTCCCTCTCTCCATATCTCTGCTAATGTAATTAGCATCTAGTCAATAATGTTCAGCATTTCATTTTACCACTTTAATTAACAAATTCAATTTGTTCAAACCGCTGTGAAAACAAATTAAAAGCCTACTGAAAAAAACAAACAAACCTCCAGTGCTTTTGAACTATCAAAAATGCTCACCCAATCTACTCTTTTCTTTTAGATAAAAAATTCACATTTTGAACCATTGAGTACATCTCTGTTACACTGTGGTGCAAACCTGGAGAAATACTATTGGATCAGTAAAATGTATAGTGTTTGTGTTCATGATTACCTTACTCAGGTGAATGGGCAGGGAATACCAAATCCTTTAGCATGGGAAAAAGAATTATGGACCTCATCAATACCTCAATGGGAGACTGTTGGGAACCACATATTAGCAGCTCTGAGCTTTCAGAAAGAAGTATAATAAAGAATTGGAAAGAAGAATATAATATTTTCACTTTGGTGTTTCTACTGATAAAGTATGTTTTTAATTATGATCTCTGGCCTGCAGAAATAAAAACATTTAGCATCCATTTTCAAACAAATTCTCATATTTAGGATATGCTTACTGAATTCCTTTTTTTGAAAAAGACCTTTTCCAAGAAATGGTTGCCACTGCAGCTTTTCCCCACCCACAAATTGGAGCTATAAAACTGTTAGCTCAGCACCAATCATGGACATCACCAATGATATCATAATCTAGGGTGGAAATAGCTACTGGGAATAAAACTTCCCCTGAATGTTATTTTCTGTTCTCTGGGGATCATCTCCCTTTAGCTATTGATGCTATATCTGATATAATAATTAACTGCTTAAATTATCATAATTCCTGAGGTTTTCCCTCAGGATTTTAATGATTTTGTCTAATTACAGTTTTTTTCTGTGATTTTCTTCCCTTCCCTGAAAGCCTTTCAATCGCTTATCAAAATAATAATAATTAATAATGATGGGCGGGATTTGCCTCATGACTCAATTTGCAGTTTAAGAATCCTTCATTTCCTTTTTTGTCTTGAACATCTATGCCTCACATATTCCCTAGCCTCTCTGTTTGTAACTTCATGAGTTGTCATCTGAGAATCAAATGCTAATTGAAACGGAATCTGTTTGTCAGTGCCTCACAACTGTGGCACCCTCTGGTCTCATTAGCTGGCTGGTTCCTAAGAGGGAAACTTCAGTATTTAGTTTAGGAGCTCAAAGGTATATATATGTACCGGCCCTGCAGCAGCATATTCTTTTTTATTCTGGGCTGCTGGATAGCCAAGCACCAAAGGGAATCATCCAAAACAACATGGATGTTCAGCTGTACTTTCCCAGGTGTCTTCTCCTTTCATTGGTACATACAAATGCTGCATCAGAGCTAGCTGTTTTTAACACAGATTTCAGGGCTAGTGCCCTAGATCAGTGCCCATAGGTGGTTAAACTATTAGATATGTGCCAGTTTCTGCTGTCCTTTTATCTGGTAATGGTCATTGGGGCAGGGTTGCAGCGCTCACCTGACCTCCTGTTGCCCATGTTGCTGGGTGGGGTCAATGATCTCTGTGCGCCCATCCTAACTTGTCAGTTTATTGAAGAACTGATAAATAAGTCTATGAAATGCATAAAGCATACAGGTTCACATCGTGCTAAGAAAGAAAAAAGAGGGGATACTCATAGCTGTAACATTAGTTCAGTTTGCATAAGGTAAAGGTAAAGGGACCCCTGACCATTAGGTCCAGTTGTGACCGACTCTGGGGTTGCAGCGCTCATCTCATGTTATTGGCCGAGGGAGCCGGCGTACAGCTTCCAGGTCATGTGGCCAGCATGACTAAGCCGCTTCTGGCGAACTAGAACAGTGCACGGAAACACTGTTTACCTTCCCGCTGGAGTGGTACCTATTTATCTACTTGCACTTTGACGTGCTTTCGAACTGCTAGGTTGGCAGGAGCTGGGACCGAGCAATGGGAGCTCACCCCATCGCAGGGATTCGAACCGCCGACCTTCTGATAGGCAAGCCCTAGGCTCTGTGGTTTAACCCACAGCGCCACCCGCGTCCCTCAGTTTGCATAGAATCATAGAATTATAGAGTTGTGACACTGAGGGTCATCTAGTCCAACACTCAACCAGATCGTACATGACAGGTGGTCATCCAACATGTGCTAAAAAACCTCCAAGGAAGGACAGTTCACCACCTCCCAAGGGAGTCCGTTCCACTGTCAAATAGCTCTTATTGTCAGAAAGTTCTTCCTGGTGTTGTCGAAATCTCCTTTCTTGAAGCTATGGAAACCATAATCATGGAAATGTGGTATTTACACTTTTGAAACTTAAGTTTCTTCTATATTTATTGCAGAAATTGTAGGAGAAAGCTCGCCTTTCAATTGAAGAATTCTGTTACATTAAGGTCACTATGTTTTCCTATGGATGATCTCTATTCTGAATCACTTTCGTTGCCAATTTAAGAATTCATTTTTAGCACATGTAACTACATTAACTTTGGTACTTGGTTGTCCTGGCAACAATGCAATTGCATGAAACAATAGCTTTCTCCTGTGTAACATTTATGTCAAGTTTAAAAACACACACACACCAAACAAAAAACACATGCAAAAACCCCTTCCTGTCATCAAAGCAGAATATGTACTCTTTTGACAGCTGAGGGAACGTTTGGGGCCATTATTCATCTCCATTTCCCCTTGTAATTTTAATAGGTTACCGTCACCTTTCATTTTATTGGCATTCTTTCCCCCCTCCCCTCCTTCTATAATACCAGCTGTTTTACATGAAAATTCTACAGTAGGCACGGAGAGCTGGTTTTTTTTGGGGGGGGGGGAAATAGCTGAAGGAAAATGCTCCAAGCCCCATTCTTCCTGCTTGTAGTCTGTGAAATTGCCAGCATTTAATTGATCTTCTATAAGCTTATCTTTCCAGTGAGATGTACCATTATTGTACATTAATCAGTGCCTCCAGACATTATCACTGTGGTAACCAAGAGCTAATCAAGCAAGAATGGAGCTGGCAGGCGCCAAGATGTCACGGATGCCTTGCTGTGTGCAAAGTCTGTCAGAGCCTGTGCTTCCAAAGGATCCTGTTCTTGCAGGGCAGCAGACTTTGTATAACCTTGTGATGACAATCGAATGGGGAGAGGCCTCCTGTACGTCATGTTGGTGGGCCACACAGGGAGCTCACAGTCCAAGAGCAAATAATAGCAGCAACAATGTGCAGTCAAAATAATATACAACCAATAGTGTTGACAAGTTATGCCATTTTTTACTAAATAGCCCCTTTTCACAGAAAGGTACTAAGAATAGGTAGAAACCATTTTAACTGGCCACAGTAATCGCTTCCAAAGATGGTTGTGGAATTATTTTTTCCATGCAGCAAGTGCTGTGCATTTTATTCACTCCCTGCTGACCAGGAACCCTTTAATGCTATATGATCTGCATGTTCAATAAACATGCATGGGCAGCAGGATATATATGCTTTAATCAAACTCCTGCATGGGGCTCCCACAAGCAGGGTTCTTTTCAGATGTTCAGTTAATGTATGTAGATCAGTAGAGTGGGTGCTGGATGCTGCTCCAGTGATGCTGCCGTATTTATTGAATGCATGGATTATATTGCATGGGCAGGGGAATATCATCCTTGGGATATGTATGAATTGCCCATTTATGGAAGTAGATGATCTTTCTACCAGACCAAGAGCTGTCCAGTTAATAAAGCCACAAGGATTCCAAACTAAAACATTATGTGAACATGGAAAAGCAACGTTGGCTGCTGCTCCTGACTCCCAAAGAGTTAGTGTAGCCTGTTGGTTATGAATGTTAACTCTATGAGGTAGATACCAACTTGCCTTTCATATCCATGCTCAGCCATGAAGTCACTGTCCCTCAGTCCAATCTCATTTCCTGTCAGATTTATTCTTAGATGCCTCCCCTAAAGGGAAGGGCTCTTCAATGTCAGGGGACTATACAGTGGTACCTCGGTTTACAAACACAATTGGTTCTTTCCCATTGAAAGTAATGGAAAGTGGATTAATCTGTTCCAGACGGGTCCGCAGAGTACTCAACCTGAAGCGTACTTAACCCAAGGTATGAGTGTAATTGGTTCCGGAAGTCCATACTTAACCTGAAGCGTACTTAACCTGAAGCGAACTTTCCCATTGAAAGTAATGGAAAGTGGATTAATCCGTTCCAGACGGGTCCACGGAGTACTTAAACTGAAAATACTCAAACGGAGGCGTACTTAAACCGAGGTATGACTGTAGAGCCATCTCTGACAACTGATGATATAGCACTTGGGGTGTGCTCCTCTAACAGGCCACTAGACCTCAGATCCTTCTCCCTCTTATCTACTGGGACTCTCATCTAGATCAGATGCCTCCTGGAGTCCCAATTTCTCATCCCCCAACCCACTAGGACTTCTCCCCAAGTCTCTGAGCTCCTCCCAACCATCATCATCTGACCACCCTCTCCACAATATCTCCATGGGATACCACTTAATGTGATTACATGATTAAAGTTTTCTTTTCAAGTCACCTTTTTTGACTGCACAAACTAGAAAACCCTTTGTCCATTAGGCCATTGGCTACCTTAACCTTCTCCCTATACGAGGCACTTAGGAGTGAATAACAAAGCCTCAGACCAACATTTCCCCAAACAACCCATGCTTTTACTTGTGGGATTTAGTAAAGCAACAAGCCAAACATTTTTTTGAGAACATTATTATAGACAAAATGTATAATTTTACAGTTTTGGTCGTAACCCATAAGAGCAATAAAGACATACAGCTATACCTATTCTAGATAGTTTGCATAATCAAGCCAATACATGTCCATTTGCATTCCTCAGTTCAGTTTCTGGGATCCTTTGGAGCTTTCTCTTAGTCCTTTTCTGTTACAGAGTCCCAAATGTGTTCTCCAATATTTTCCCGTGTTCCCACTATCTTAAAGTTTTTCAGCCTTTTCACTTCTGTTCTGTCTCTAGGTAGAACCATTGATTGTGCTGTGCACCACTTACCCCTGAAAGCTTTTGACCATCCTATGCTGAATTTCCCACTATACTTTAACCTTCCTGAAAACTTTTACCCTCCTTTGTAAAACAAAATTGAAAGCTGTGGCAAACCACATGATTGGCACTCTATATGAGATTCAGAAAGTAGAACAATGGAGGATTTCTAATGCATAATTTTCACTTAGGAATTTAGAATTCCAACGTCCATGTATAAATTTAGATGAAGAGAATTTTGGCAGCATTTCTACAATAACTGAATCCAGGGTATCACAAATGCATTTAGCTTAAGCCTCTGCATATCTGAATCCAACAGGTATTCCCAAGGATATTGAGGCAGTATGTAAAAAGCCCTTCAGTTTTTCTGAACTGAATGCCCAGATGATTTTCATTCCACAGTGGCCAATCTGCTATATTAATATGTATGCTAGTGAACACTGAGTTTCTCCTTTATTTCAACCATAATTTAGTATAAAAGAAAAAGGCAAAATCAAGTCTGTTAAATGAGAAACATTGAAATGTAAACAACAACAAACACAACACACAGCAAACAGATGAAAGAAATTTAAAACAAAAATACTGCTATTAGAAAAAACAAAAACATTTTCCCATTTGGAACATCTTGGCAACACCTCACTGTTTACTTTCATAAACCATGTAAGTTTTGCTTCTGCATTTATCTCACAGCAGGAGTTCATTATCCTGTGACAAAGTTCTATTCCACTGATATATCTCTTAATTAGAATCCATTCTTTTCTGGTGTTACATTGCCATGCTATAAATCTCTACAGTCTCATAAACCAATGTACATTTTCAAAGAAGAGATGATGGGTGAGGGGAGGTTACTAAAGCATATAGAGATCAGTCTAATTAATTATTTCTCTTGTATCTCCCTCCCCTTTTAGCCTTTTAACCTTTCTTTTTCTATTTACTTTCTCTTCAGGCTTTTCTCCATTGTTTTTCCCTGTTTGTTGGAATAAGATCAGTAGTTTAGACACAACAAAAAGGTTGAGTTTTGCTAAAGAGAAGATAAATTGGGATAACCATCCCATTTTGAGAAGGCTGGGTTTTGCGAAATAAAAATATGGAATTGGGATAACAGTTTTTCACATTCTCTCCCTCTCTCATGTATGTATTTCTCTCATGTATGTATTTACATATTACTGCATTCCTATTCATAGTCCACCTTTTTTGTGCAATGAGCTCAAGGTTCTCCCTATCTCATTCAGTCTCCACAACAACCAGGTGAGATAGGTTAGGCAGGGAGTAAAGAAGAAGATGGAATTTGGTTGCCCTTTCTCACAGTCTCTCTCTTCTGAGTATTGCTCACTTCATATGGCAGGCTCTTCTGCTGGGTGAGCAGATTTGCTTTTTTGTGGCCTTTGCTAAAGGCTACACCAGTATATTTTGGCTCACTGGAAGGACAGATCCTGAAGCTGAGGCTCCAAAACTTTGGCCACCTCATGAGAAGAAAAGACTCCCTGGAAAAGACCCTGATGTTGGGAAAGATGGAGGGCACAAGGAGAAGGGGACGACAGAGGACGAGATGGCTGGACAGTGTTCTCAAAGCTATGAACATGAGTTTGACCAAGCTGCGGGAGGCAGTGGAAGACAGGAGTGCCTGGCGTGCTCTGGTCCATGGGGTGACGAAGAGTCGGACACGACTAAACGACTAAACAACAACAGTATATTTTGAGCCTATTTTGTGTTTGTGTGTTTTATTACCTAAACATTATCTCCATAGCCCCAAAGGTGTATCCAAAGGAACATTTTTATACTTGGAGGGAAATTTGAACAAAATATTGAAGGCTGCATACTGATCATGGAACTTACCACATAGGACAACCTTGCACAACCTATAACTTGTCTGGTTGAATGCAGCCCCATCAGTCATCTGATCCAGGCAACTGGGCATTTTATCAACCTTCTGCTTGGGATTGCAAGCCACAATACTTGGTTGGCTAAAGGGCTGGTGGTGTGTCACAGCTATATAGAAACTACTAATTTGTTTTTAGTATTTTTCTTGCTCTTTGGCAAATCAGTAGGACTTTGTTATTTGGGAGATTAAATTATCCGACAGGCTTTACATGAGGAAAAACCTCAGTTCCTGATTTATTATGATAGTTGTACCCACTTGAGATGTACAAAGAAATTGATCTTGTAGACCACAGAAATGTTGGCCAAGCCTTGCATTCTGCTATACAAAGTCTTCCAGCAATGGTAATTTAACCAGATAATCTAGATGTACATTTGAGGATCACAATTCTGTTTGTAATGAATGACCCCATGGTCCTCTATACACACAGAGAGAATTTATATGTTCATATCTGTTGCACCAAGGGAACAAAACTATTTTTAAATGACTAGCAAGCAGTGAGATTGTGTTGACCTGGAGAAACAAAGAGGAACTTCAGCTTTGCCATTCATATATTCTTGTCACCCAATTGTGTCCGAAATTCCATACTCCTGCTAGAAACGGGTGAATGCCCAATTTCAAAAAAAGCATGGTGGACTGCACTAAAACATTGGCTCAAGATTGCAGTATTTGGACTTAGGGTGAGATTATATAAACACCTGACCAATGAGGAATATGTCAGCAATTGGCAGAAAACCATGGCTAGAAAAGCCACTGCTATTGGCCTGTTTCCCACCCAACTCTATTACCTGGGCTATGAAGGTGCCCTAAAGACCTTAAAGCAAAGACTTTGGGATAATACACACAGTGACCTGCGACATCAATCACATGCAGTCTGCAGTCCGTTGGCAGTAGGAGTACAATATGGGCATGTTTTTAAGTTAACAGCTTACATTAAAAACCTGACTGTACCAAACTACCGAAGGTTATTCACAAAAGCCAGATTAAACGTTTTCCCCTCTGCAGTGCTGGAGGGTAGGATGAGAGGAGTTCCCTACCAGGAAAGACTGTGCTCGTGTGCCCAAGACACAGACTCTATAAAACATATTATGCTGCACTGTGTGAAGTTCAAGCAAGCTAGGGCTGAATTGATTTCACCCTTGCTAGCCCTGATCCCAGGAAAATTGTATTATATCAAGTTCCTATTGGAAGACCGGTCAAATGCTAGAACAATAGCAGTGGCAAAGTTTCTATCGGTGGTTGCAAGAATCAATGATCCCAACTCTAAGTTTGAACAAAATGTTTTTGAAACCTGAAGGCAGGATGTCCTTATTGGGTATCGCTTTGTAACGAATTGATGGGTCTATGGACCGTAATAAAGATGATTGTTGTTGTATATTCTTGTCAATACTTCCTCCATACTGAGCTAGGAAACCTCAGTAGGTAGTAGGCAATGGTTTCATAGGCTTCCATTACTTCAAATAAGATTGCAAAGATCCCTCAATGTGCCAGCTGTGAGTTAATAAAGTTCACAGTTTTAATTGCATCACCAAGGACACTCCTGAGTTCCTGGAGAATCTTCTTGGCAGCCATACCTGTCTCTGTAGCATGTAATGATGCCACCACAATGCTCTGGGTGGCACAGGCTTGTTGCAAGATAGTTATGTTGTTGTGCCCCAGCCTTCATCATAACAAATTCCAAAGCAATGTGGGCAATCAAATCTCCCCCTTTTAATAGAATTATTTTATAATATGAAAACAACTCTTTTCTATTTGTTTGCATTGGCAGCAAAGATAGGTAAATGTACTTGTTTTCTCTCTCTGTGTGTTCCTCTCCATCTACAACCGTTACCAATAAATAAACTAAAAATTAAAAATGCACCAATACATGTGCAGCACACCAACACCTACTTAGGGTATTTGCACACTAGATGTTTTAATGTGGAATTTGCAGACTTTGCCCTGTAGTTTATTTAACAAGATAGGGGGGAAGGTATATCTTCTGAAGGATGAAAAGATGTGTAGCTTACAATAGTAGAACAATGAGCGGGTGGTGCTAAATATTCTTAGTCTGGAAGCACTTTTAGATATTTTCTTTTTAGCTAAATGAAATAGCTTAGCTCTGACGATCTTATATGAAAATAAGATTTTTCTTGCTTGGGTGGATCAAAGGGCATGGACTTATTATGTGTTGGTGCCTATCCAGGTTCACCAGGCCCCTTCTCTTTCACTACCAAGTAAGGAGGATATATATTTTTATTTCATAGTTTTTAACCACTGAGACATGATGTGAATGGGGTTTAGGCAGCTGTGGCTCTTGTAGTTACAGCATTTTTTATAATTCTAGTTTATTTAATTTTTGTGTCTTTTCATTTTAGATTTACGTGTGATCACCTCCCCTACTCTGACCTCTCTATACACAACATAACTCTCACAACTCCAGGTACATCCTTTACATCCTCCCCAGTGTTTCATACCAATTGGAGATAGGCCTATCTGTTTCAGACATCCCATTCCAATGTCCAGGATCCTTAAATTCTCTCTCTCTCTCTCTCTCTCGGTAAAGTGCACATGTTTTGTTTAAAAATATCCAAAGCAACTATTAGGTATATAAAGTGGTTTCTAATTGAAAAGTTGGTCAGGTTTACATTATAAAATGCAGCTGTTAGAGCTGTTAAAACTTTATTATACTGAATTATGCAACATTGTCCTCCGTTGCAGAATGATTCCTTGGCTCTTGTTAAGTGCTTGATTCATTTTACCATTACATCATTTAGAAAGGCTCCTCAAACATTATTTTATTTGCTAATTTATAGAGTGTAGCTTCAGTGTAATATGGCGCTTCACTATACTAAAGCAATATAACCTATTAAGCAATCTAAACAAACACTGATATATATAAGGAGATCTTATAGATAATATAAATGAAGTAAATGTGCCAGCACTGATTAGGGTTGTGCTGAACTTTTATGAGGTTTTTTTTTTTTTTGATCAACAAAAACTCTCTTTTGAATTATGTAAAATGTTGCTCAAAGCCTCTTCTATTGCAGTAGGCTTTCAGTCCTCTTCACAAGCCAGGTAGGGGGCTGTTTCAGTGCTATTTTAATTTTCTGCTTCTTCTGTGCTGTACAGTCCCAGCCAATAAGGAATCACTTAAGCATTATGACATCGTGATGCCATGCAACCAATTAGATATGATTATTTGATACAGTGCTGCTGTAAGGGCAAGTCTTTGAGACAGGGCCTACTCAATAGAATGAGGAGGAAGACCCCAAGTGCAGCAGGACTAGCTTGCTGTAATTTGAGGCAAGTGAAGTAATACTATTACCATCTGAAGAGTTCCCAAGTCTGAAATTACTTAATCACATCACTGCATTGATGATAATAATAATAATAATAATAATAATAATAATAATAATAATAATATATTATTTATACCCCCCCATCTGGCTGGGTTTCCCCAGCCACTCTGGGCGGCTTCCAACAGAAATAATAGAATACACTAATTTCTTAAAGATTAAAAGCTTCCCTAAACAGGGCTGCCTTCAGATGTCCTCTAAAAGTCTGGTAGTTATTTTTCTTTTTGACATCTGGTGGGAGGGCGTTCCACAAGGTGGGTGCCACTACCGAGAAGGCCCTCTGCCTGGTTCCCTGTAACTTGGCTTCTTGCAGTGAGGGAACCGCCAGAAGGCCCTCGGCGCTGGACCTCAGTGTCCGGGCAGAGCGATGGAGGTGGAGACGCTCCTTCAGGTATACTGGACCGAGGCCATTTAGGGCTTTAAAGGTCAGCACCAACACTTTGAATTGTGCTCGGAAACGTACTGGGAGCCAATGCAGGTCTTTCAATGCTGCTGTTAACTGGACAAATTACATAACTATCACGTGATTGTGTGAAGCTATCATAAAAGTAGGTGAGCTGTCCTAAAAGAATCTGATCTTGCAAATGGTTACATGAATGTCACTGATAAAAGTGTGGCGCCCAGAGCATCCAACTGATTATATGACAAAATATATTTTACTTTATCATGAGACTGCATGTTTAGGCTTAATGGTGGAGGTGTACATAGTGCAGAAAGCAGCACCTCTTCTGATGTGTCTTTTATTGCATGTGGTTTAGTGCATTTTAGACTAAAAATCACATAAGGTATTACAGGTGATTGTATAATGAAAAATATTACTCCTATATATCCAAAGCACTGTTCAAATTTCCTCTGAAATCTAAGCATCTCCTGCATTTAAAATTTCATGAAAATCCTCCTATTATCTGGATGCTTGCTGGCTTTTTTCAGATCTCTTTCAGATTTTAGGAAGGACTAACAGGACTAGCCATTCAAAACCCCAGAGTTTTTCCACTGTTCTCAGGTTCTCCATTAGTGGTCATTATTTTCTTGCCTTTGTCCTTTTTTCTCCCTCTTACAATTCTGCTGTGTGAGTGATTCTCTCTGTCATCTTGCTATAAATTGATTAATACTGCCCACTGATGCAGTGCACCACATGGCTAATATATCAGTTAAATGGAAACAGCAAACACCACCTGCTCCTTCAGGCAAATGGCACTTTGGAAATGGAATGTGTAATCAATAGAATTAAACCTTAAGCAAAGCGCTGCAAACAAATCCAGGGGCAAGGTCTTCCAAGCTGGTACAGTAAATTAGATTTCTCTTTTAAAACAAATCTGTTTGACTGTGTACCAACAAAGTGTCTATTCCGTATATAATATTGGGTATTCACACTGTTCTTCTCTGTGCAACTTTTGTTTAATATTACAAGTTGCACCGATAGAATGGACTTACAGGATTGGATAAATGCCACATACGGATGACTCAGTTTTTAAATTTTTGCTTTTCAACTGCGTTAGAAAGTCGTGAGCGTTCAGAAATTTGCCTGGTTAAACATTTTAACAGATTTATGCTTTACTGCAGTGTACGGTTATGTAGATTGTACATAACATGAAAACAAACAAGTCTTACTGAGCAGTGCACCAAACTGTAGCCAGGGTAAGCAGTTCTATAAACCAATTATGCTGGGAGTGAAATATGCTGTAGCTATGGGAACCAGGAGGTTTAATTTCCAAATGCACCAGGGGCAAGTGAGTGAGAACAGCCACACTCACATTTTGCATGCCTGGCCAACAGCAGTCAGGCCCAGGAGAGTTTTCTCTGCAAATGCCACAATGCAATTTAGCCACAGCAACAGATAGGCAGCACACACATCATGGGGCATTTGCCTTCCGACCCACAACCCACTCCCTCCCTCAAGATCCAATCATATATTCCTGGATCATGTGGGCAACAATAGGAGCACTAGCTTGGTGGAACATCCGATGTTTCTCATGCTGGGGAGACCACATTTTGCCATCCCGCTAGCATGTTTTCTCTGGTGTAGCAGGAGCACTGGTGGAGTGTTCTGCTGCTGTATCCAAGAAGTTGGGCCAGCATATCTAGCATTGCACTGGCATATAACACTTTCCACTGTTGCCCCTCAGCTAGCATATCTTCATAAAAGGGTTGCTTCCATAGGTTCTTAAGAAAGTATGCCTGGTAACAAAATATTTATGGTTGTTAAATGATATTGGGCCAATCTGTTGGGAGTTGTGTTGGTAATTAAATGAAATGGGTTGGATAGCTCACATGTCTTGACCTCAGACCAGTCCAGCAGTGTCCAGGACACCAGTATTCAGGATGTTGTTCATTTAAAACCCTTTTGTCATATGGATGCTCTAAAAAGATAATGAAAAGAAACTCTCTCTCCCACCCCTCTATCTTTCTGGAGCATCAAAGATTACTACACACACAGTGTGTGTGTGTGTGTGTGTGTGTGTGTGTGTGTGTGTGTGTGTGTGGTTTGATGTTCTAAAAAGATAATAAAAAGACACTATGCACACATACGTAAATATATATTGGACAGAGTTTAATGTATATATAGTGTAATATGTCAAGTGTTTCAGAAGCATCATTTTTCAGACTGGGTGCTGCTTTAAAACTTTGCTGGTGGCTCCGAATTCATCATAAATCTATACATAAGGATACATTTT
The DNA here is from genome assembly GCF_965207765.1 of Zootoca vivipara. Lineage (NCBI taxonomy): Eukaryota > Metazoa > Chordata > Lepidosauria > Squamata > Lacertidae > Zootoca > Zootoca vivipara. The sequence goes on from NC_142590.1 coordinate 41,382,175, forward strand.
CTTTTTTTTAAAAAAAGTAAATAAATCCTGGCCATAAATAGTTACAAGTGCTGTCTCTGGCAGATCTGTGGTGTTTGTTTGGAAGTACATTTTGCATCTGATAAACCTTGTTACAAATGAATGAGCTTCATCATTAATATCTACCAACCGACAAGTAACCGGCCGGCTACAGTTACAGGAAAATAGCAAGGGTCTCTCTTCATTTCTGTTTCTAACAACTCACAGCAGACTCCGTCCCCTGTTTGCAGCGTACTAGTAATTATGGTCTTGCTGGCAGGATTTAGAGGTTGGTTGCCAGGGCTCAAGCGCTATGTAGCAAGTGTTTTGGTAATGAATAAAGACGGCAATCAGCAGCAACCTGAGAGTTAGCTGAATGAGACAGTCTGGCGGGCACTGGGGGGGGGGTCCTGCTGGCTTGCTCAGATGGGCAGCAGGCAGAGATGAGATAATTGACAGGAAAGGGTAAAGAAAGGAAAGGAATAGTGGTGTAGAGAGTAGGAACAGAAAACTGAAAATGATATTGATCTTCTAGGTAATATGCTACTTAGGCTAATACCTTCTAATGATCAGAATAGCAATAGAATGTCAGAATAAACTAAACCTATATGATTGTAGAAAATCCCCATGTGCAGATTTAGATTTGTTCTGAGACGATGGCTTGTAATAACTGAAAAGTCTCTCTCTTTCAAAGGCTGCATTGCACAACTTAGAGAAATGGGCTGCAATCCTAAGCGCACTTACCAAGGAGTCAGGCCCATTCAATTCTGTGGGACTTAATTTTGAGTGAATATATTTTGGATTGCAGTGATGGTGATCTCTCTGTCTTATCTGTCTGTCTCTGTCTGCAGAATGCAAGCAATCACACACAGAAACACATTTACATATAAGCCCTATTCAGCCACTCAATCTCATGTGTAAATAGACACATAAGAATTTGGGGGTGCTGCTATGTCCCACCTTCTCCAGTGCATAATATATACACATGTAGAATATGAGGGTGATGATCCAAAGCAAGGAGCTTCCTCTATTCATTGAGATTCCCAGCATCTAGTGCAGAGCTCTAAATCACACAGAAAGGCTCCGCCAGTGGAGGTGGTTTCCCACTTCAGCCCTTCACCTTCAAACGCAGGGAGGGTTCTAAATTGTGTAGAGATGACACCCTGGCCTGGTAGCACACTTCCACTCTTCTTCTTGTGTTTGTTTGCCCACCAAAAGCCCAAACGGAGCTGTAGATATATGTGAATAAGTGCTAGACAAAAAAGAAGAAGCTTAAAATTGCTTCCTTGAACATTCAGCAGTTCCATATTTGCTTTTCAAACAATTTACTGAGAGAGCAGTTGATCATTCTAAGAAAGCTGAGGAAGAATTTGTTGGGATCTCTTACTTGCAAGTAGGACCCTAGTAGAGACATATGCCTGACTGGCATCTTCTCTCCCTCCTGGTTGATCGTTTGGGAGCTTCCAAAGCTTTCTCCAGCCCGAACATCACAGCGACTGATGCCAAGAAACATCAGCACACCTACAGATCCACAGAGTTTGCGCAGTTGCGTAACAGAACTCAGCAACTCACCATTTTGGCTAATCTACATATATTTACATATGAATACACACAGAGCACTGCAACATGGTTTCCTCTCTCTCTAGCATCAGGCAGCAAAAAGAGAGAACAAAGGACAATAGTCCCACTTCAGGAAACACAGTAACATCCTGTTTCCATTACTTCCAACTCTGTGGAATGCAAACATATCTCATCATGTGATAGACAACAATCCAATAAATGCAAACATTCTCAAGAAGGTGGCATTAGCTATGTATAAGTGCAATAAGGTAAAGGGACCCCTGACCATTAGGTCCAGTCATGACCGACTCTGGGGTTGCGCGCTCATCTCACATTATTGGCCGAGGGAGCCGGCGTATAGCTTCCAGGTCATGTGGCCAGCATGACAAAGCCGTTTCTGGCAAACCAGAGCAGCACATGGAAACGCCGTTTACCTTCCCGCTGTAGCGGTTCCTATTTATCTACTTGCATTTTGACGTGCTTTCGAACTGCTAGGTTGGCAGGAGCTGGGACCAAGCAACGGGAGCTCACCCCGTCGCAGGGATTCGAACCGCCAACCTTCTGATCAGCAAGCCCTAGGCTCAGTGGTTTAACCACAGTGCCACCTGGGTCCCTTAAGTGCAATAGGTAAAAGTTAAGTCTAAATAGTGTTTGGGAATATGTACAATTTGCTTTGTATATGTACAATTTGTACAATTTGCTTTGTATATCCTTGTATATCCTGAAGTTTTCTCTTGCTTCTTATACCCCAAAATTGGATCCCTCCCCTTACTGGAAATCATTCCAAATCTGAAGGATTGTGGCTATTTAAATAAAATGTATTGAACAGGCATGTGGGCACTGATATGTCTTTGGTGGCTTTCTGGCAGCAATTGGTTCATATTTTTGTTGGGTTTTATTACTGATGTTTGTGGATTACCTTTTAGCATACTTGTTTTTATGTTTTGTTCTTGTTCTGTATTTTTTATTGTTGTTAGTCACTTTGGGAATTTTCCATCTGAAGCAGCATAAGTACAGTAAACAAAACAAGCAAATAGTGTGCTTTTTTAAAGTTTTTTTTCATTCATTCTAGCAGGGGTAGCCTTGACACCCCAGCAGGGGTACAGAACATCATTTTTTCACTAACTTAAGGGGTGTGGGATCTGAATGAAACATCATATAACAATTCATACCTCTTTTCATCTGTGGTCTACCTGGAACAAGAAATTGTAGGAGAGTGAAACAAGTTTTGTGATTGTGTGTATATGGGGAATGTCTTTCCCCAGCCCGAAAAAGAACTGATACTCAGTGGTGAATTGAGGGAAGTAATAATTATTCTTACTTATATTCATTTTATTTATTCAAAATATTTATTTATCACTTTTCTATTTAAAATATCCAAAGTAGTTTATAACTGCAACATGAAGAAATGGAAAATGTAGCACTATAACTACACACGCAATTTGGAGGGGTCCAAACTCACAAATTACATTACATTGAAACCCAGGTGCAAGATGTCTTCTAACACCAGAGAGATAATGTCTAAAGGAAGAGTTGCCTTTCTGTCCAAGACCCAGAACTGGATTTAGATAAAATATTACTTTGTTTCCACAGAATTTTTTGTCATACTTCATAATTCTGGTTTTGGTGGTTAGCATGAACTTTGAATGGTTTTTTACATCCAAAGGCATGGGAAATCCTACCTATCAGTTGGGTAATTTGCCTTTTCCAGCTCTGCGCATACTGGAGGACGCTCGGAGTTTGGGGGCTGCAGGGGCACTCCAGGGCGTTTTCCAACATCCCAACTGTGAGGATCGTAGTACTATCTCAGATATTTACTGTTCACCATCTTGATGAAATATTTTGCCTTCTCATGAAGTTGATGAATATTTGTATAATGTCTTGGGTTCTGACTTCACCAACATAGTGGTTTTCTTCCCTTAACTTTGCTGTGAATCGCCTTCCATTTTATCAGCTTCTCAGGATGTTCATATGCAATGCTCATTTTGTATCTATTTATGGTTTGGAGCAGAGAGGGAAGCAGACCTAACCGGTGTGCATGCTTGATGTTTGACTTTTTATTTGCTTCTCTTTGAGTTTGTTCTCTTAATGGACTTCCATAGTGTACTGACGTCTTCTTTACCATTAGTTTATCGAGTCATTTTAGAAATGAATTTGAAGGCTTGTCTGTGGGTAGCCTTTTGGAAAACAGTGATTCCATCTTCCCTAAATCATTGGGGTGACTCATGCTAAGCACTGAGTCATTTTTATTGAAGTAGTAGATGATTATTAATTGTCTATTTGGAAGAAGTCATGTTCTGATCATCAGTCTTGGAATGTCATTTTTAGTGATTGAATCATATGTATTAGATTGAAATTTGAACATACAGGTGATATTATGAATTCAAGGAAACACGCCTTCTTTGCAGAGCTTCTACTAACAACTAACAAGCAAAATATTCAAGCAAATGACATTTAGTGCTTGTTTGGGTCATTACGACTCTTAATAGAAAATAACAAATATGGAGCTGCAATAGTGCACAGAGTGCTTTGCCATGATGTCAAAATGCTCCATATATCTCAAATCCATCCTGTTATGATAAATGTACATTGTAACCCTTTTCTACCATTTATTTCCTTTGGGGGGGGTGTGTGGCTAGGTTGCTGCCAAAATCACAGTCAGCCATGCTATGCATTTCTCTAGATTGTTGCTGGATTGTCTAGGAAATGTTGGTGTTTTTATTTAGATGAGTTAGACATGGCCTTGAAAGAAAATCTGATAGAATTCAGATTAATAAATGAGAAGGACAAATAGAATCAAAGCACAGTTGAAAGTGTTTGGTGTACCAGACCACGCTAGAAAGAATCCTCCTGGCCTATTCTGAAATTCTCGTTAGCAGGGTCTGTAGGCCTCTGTGGGATTTTCAGCCCTTTAGATACTGCTCTGAAATTCTTAATGGTGTTGTGCTCAAAGAAGCAATGTCACCCTCCTTTCCTGTGTGATCACAGTCATTTTCTCCACTGAAGAGCACCATAGGGGGAATCCTTGGGAGAAAGTCTGTGGCAGTCTGTTGTCGAGTGTGGAGAGCGCTTGACAGTTTCCACCATAGTCCCTCGATTAAGCATTGTAGTATAGCATTTTGAAAGTGATATTGATTTGGGTAGTTAAAGGACATGAGACTTAATGCCTAGATTAGCCTCCTTGTTCTCCAATTTGATTCCCTTGGATTTTGAGACCTGGGCATCAGGAATAAACATTTTAAAATATGTATGTCACTTTGACTGTTATCTTAGAGAACACCTTTTCCACATGTTCCTTGTGATTTAAAATAATCTGATGAAACTCAGGTGCCACTCTTATCACTTGTGAGGCTCTCTGAACTATGAACATGGCTTTTTTGAACAGTGGCACTCTTTTCAAGTGAGATCTGTCCGACCCAATCATAACTTTTAAATGACACAGGGGTCCTGCAACAAATGTTGCTGTATGAAGAGCTCTATTTCAGTTTACTAAACAGCCAGGAAACTTGTCTCCAGTTTCCTGTTATATCCCTACACCAAGAATACTCAGTTCCAGTCCCCACCACTGCACCACAAAAAATGAGTTATGCTTCTTTAAACCTGTGGGTTCTTTAAGCTTACTGATACTTCCCTTGTTTGTGTATGCCACCATTTTGGCTACATTAAGATTTGTAGTTGGAGCAGGTCTAGAAAGACGAGGTGAGGAATCTCACCAGACAGTTTCCCAGTCAGCTGCAGTGATAACTTAAAAGAGCAGCTGTCCAGCAGGACCAGACGATACAATTTAGAAGCATAAAGAGGAAGAGATAATACTGTATAATCATTCTTGAAGAGAATGTCTGGGTAGCAAAACTCTCTCTCTCTCTCTCTCTCTCTCTCTCTCTCTCTCTCTCTCTCTCTCTCTCTCTGTGTGTGTGTGTGTGTGTGTGGCCTGCTAGGATCTGACAACATAAAGATGGGATGAAGGGATTCTGGTGATAGATGTCTTATTAATTTATTAATTAATGTTCTGCATTTATAGTCCACCTTTTCTCCCAGGAGCTCAAGGTGTACATGGTCTTTCCCCTTTCTCATTCAGTCTCCACAACCACCCTGTAAGGCTGGTTAGCCTGAGAGACAGTGACTGTCCCAAGGTCACCCAGTGAGCTTCATAGCTGAATGAGAATTTGAATCCTGGTCTCCCAAGGTGGTTCCCCAGTTCCCCGTTGTGTCAGAGGTCACCCTGAATAGTTCAAACCTGTATGATATGGATGACAATTAGAGACATCACCCTGTCTAAGCCTGTGTCAAAGAAACCCAGAGCCAGCTTATATATATATATATATATATATATATATATATATATATATATATATATATGTATATATATATATATATGTATATATATTTAAAACAGTACAATATAATGCTTACAAAGTATCTGACTCACCAGGTTACTGGACTCTTTTGGCAACCATAAATGGCCCAGTGAAACTGTTGCAGCTACCACTTCTTTCTTTAATGGCTTTTTATCCAACTGCTAAAACAAACAAATAATAAAATTGTTGGGCTGAGTGTGGAGGCCCATGGTACAGAGACCCCTTGTATGCCCCCTTGGCAAGTGTCAGAGTGGCCTCTAGTGCCTGCAAGGAACAACTGCAAAGTTGAGAATAGAGGGCTTTGTAAGTGCTACTGTGCCAAATAAAAACAGAATTATGAGCAGGCTTGATTTGCCCAGTTTCAGAATGTCATTTGGAAGCATGTTTTGGCTTAAAGAGAAAATAAAATTTGAAAATACACATGAGAAAATATTAAGATGAAAATTTGTTTTTACAAAAGTTATTCAAGTTGTTCAAGCAGGTCCGAGTGTGAGTAGTATCTGGCATACATAAATATAATTTTAATCTGATTTGCTGTATCAGGGGTACTAGCACAAAACTCGCATAGTGGCCACTAAAGCTGCACAAAGAGCTAGTCAAAAGCAGCCAATACTCAAATTTTACAGGAAAGGTATACTGAGGTTAAAGACATAAGTGATTAGCACAGGGCCAGCCGTGGCAGAGATTTTTCTATTTTACTTGCTATAGTTAAACTATTGGGAGTAGGAGAACCTTGCCAATCTACTGCAAACCACTCAGAGATTTATTTTTTATTTATTTTAAAAACTTATACCCTGCTTTTCCCCCCACACCTGAGATCTGCCAGTAGCTTCCGAATCTGCCTTCCCTGGATATACTTAATAAGGATAACATTTTTTTTAGTAATGTGGATTTTTAATGTAAAAGTTGTTTTTTTTTTAAGATCACAGTGTGCTACAAAACAGATACAGATAATCAAAAGATAGTTAGAATTAAAAGCTATATAAATGAGCACCAGTGTTTTGTAGATTACTGGAAGAAAGTCCACAGGAATTCACCATATAACAGAACAATCCATGGACTTAATGATTAGCCACTGATTGCTCAAATAAGACATCTTTGTGATCATGGGCACCCACTTCGCAGTTTTTGAGGTGTGTTGTGGAAGGAACTGGCACCCATGCCCATTATGCAACAATAGCTGCTCCCTCCCACCTGAGCTCACATAGGTATAGGTGAAACATTGCCAGGAGAGAGAGAGACAGAGACAGAGAGGGTCAGGGATGTGAGGGTGAGACCCCAAATAAGAGCAGATTGTGTATACTGGAATGTACCAGCCTTAACATTGCTGCAGGCTTTTGGTATTTTTGTTGTTGTTCCATATTCCTTGTGGTTCAATTGCTTTGCCTCTCGATATGTTGGGGATAATTGTGCATCAGTTCTAATACGACACGATGAAGGCAGATGCTAGTTTTTTTTTTTATAAAAAAATATCAAATCCTTCCATGCTTCCACATGCTTCTGTGTTGAGATATTATCTCCTGTTTTCCTTAGGATGCAAGTATTATTGCAAATTGTATTTTCTTCAGTCTTTCCTGGATGGTTATATCTGTGGCCAAAATAGATGGACATTTCCATTAGTGTCTATTGTTAGAAAGTCACAAGGCCTCCACATGACAATGATTGTGTCTGAGCTGTCCTTGAAGGTTGATTGGATTTTGAAATTAAATTCATCCACGTGGCTTCCAAACAAAAGAGCAGCCTTTTCTTTTTGTTGGGTGGGGGGCAAAACAAAGTAGGAGAGTAACGTATACAGAAAATATAGTGTATACAGGGATGTGAGAATCTCTCTCTCTCTCTCTCTTTCTTAATCTGTAATATACGGCTAATAGGTTTCCCTCAATGTAAACACCAGCATATATATTTGCAACTCAACAGAGCATTCTATCTGAGTTATAATTTTAAAATTAGTGGTTGGAGGGAGAGATAAGCACCATCAATAAATTAAACTGTAACCCAGCAGTTTAGTCATGAAAGGTTAAAATAAACTTGCTTGATTGATTATGAATTTTAAACAGTTTTTCTTCATGGTAATCAGTGCTCCACCAATGTCATTTCTCATTAAAGAAAAGATTTTCATTCCAACATTTGATTGAGGATGTTATTTCTCATTTGCATCTTGCTTTCTACCGAGTAAGCATCTTGCCTTCAGAATTATTAGGTTTCCCCCCCTCCCCTTTCCTTCATCTGGCTATAAAAACCATACACTAGGAGAGAGAGCAGTGATTTAGAGGGACAGTACATAAAGATTAAATGAAGATATTGACTGCTGGGTCCTAATGCAAATAGTTGCTGCCTGATGGACTGCATTTGACAGGATGATGGAAAGGGGCCTTGTGGCCTACTTAGCTGCCCTTCTAATTGGCCTTTATGAATATTTAATGAAATCAAGATGAAATTCAATCAGAGCTTTTACCTGCTGGATCTTCGCGTAAAAGCAGCCTATTATTAGATTCTCTCCCCCCCCCCAAGCCTTTCCACTTCCATACAATAAAACTGTTCCGAAATGTCTTTGTGTTAGTGAGCTGGCTGAGAAGGGCTTCTGATGCAGAGACATGGTTTCTTACGATGGAATTTTGCCTTTGTTTATCAGGGGAAAGCAGTGTACCTACCACTGCCACATCCACACACATTTGCATGTATCGGTGGCACATTATGAACAACGTAATAGAAATGGTTATGTCGCCTTAGCCTGGCTTAATGTCATTTAAGAAAGCTGTGTCTTTACCAAACAGTAAGTCTAGTACGATTGTGAAGATTTTTTCAGCACCCACAGCCACCTAAGTATGCTTCAGGCGAACCTAATAATATTTTGTGTTTTCAATCATGTTGGTTGGCTTATGATGAGATCTATTCAAGAATTCGTCGTCCCTCTCCTATAATCTGGGTTGTATCCATGCCCTTATGCTTTCACAATAACAGGGCCTGATATAGTAGCCTTTTGCATCCATTTAAATGTAGGTGGGGTGGGGGTCTACTTACTCCCTGGCAGAATGCTGCAAAAGGTTTCCATTGAAGGATAATGGACAGATTAATCTATAAGTGGCAAATTCAGCAGCAAAGGTTTCTCCTTCCTTAATGTTGTCCATTTTATCTTTCTCTCTCCAAGATAAGCTGTTTATTTACACTATATTCCTTTTATGTTTGCCTGATATTCTTTTTTGGTCTACAAAGGAGTTTGGAATTTAGACATAAATTGCAGCATGTTATTATTAAGCAGTGTGTGAGTAAAACCTTCACATTACTGCCTAAACCAGGAGAATTCTGTGCCATTTTAAAGGTTTGATTTATTTCCTTTCAAAATTATCTGTGTAGTTGTCAATAAGTATCCCATAGGTCTTTAGCACTAAAACAGTTTGGATCAGGTCTCATCTGATCATTGTAGCCACCCTTGGTTATGGGCAGCTTATGATTATCCACAAAATGCCAGCGTAGAACTGGTGCCTCCTTTCAAACATAGAATACTTCCATGTACATGTACCTGGGAACATGTGTTTGGGAACCTTGGGCCAGTTGGCTTCTCCAAATTCATGCCTAATTGTACTTGGGTATTTAAAAGTATACACATATGCACCACATAAGATGTGTTTCCTGCAGAAATCATGACTCACTAAGCTGGTTGCTCATTAGTTCTTAAAGAATTTTCTTTTTTTATTTCAAGGGAGCCAATAAAAAGAAAGAAAGATGGCACATGGGTTTTGGCTCCTCTAGCTTTCTTGTTTTCCCAATCTTAAATTCAGTTTGTCACTTTTCCTCATCTGTGATTCTTCTTAAGTCCTCATGAAAAATAATCACATTTCTTTTAATTCACACATTTTATATGCAATTTTGCCTAATCTACAGAAGTTTGCAAGCTGGGGAAAAGGGGAGGGAGAATTTAGTAGAAGATTGGGGGGGGGCATGCTGTTCATTTTGTAGGGACACATTCCAAAAGCATTTTCAGCAAATTGACTGTTGTGATACACAAAAACCCAAAGCAGCTCCGCTTTGATGAGCATCAGACTAATTCTTCCACCAGTGCTGATGCCCCATAAGCCCAGAGTTCATTTCCTACTACCAATATGTTTTATGATTCTCAAGTGGAACACAAGTATCATTCTTCTTTCTCCCAGAGCACATAAATAGGCCAAGACCAATACTAACACAAGCTTGTTGCTGCCCTTGCTCTGCACTAGATTTATTAGCGTCATATCTTTCAAAATAATGGAAGGTGGCACAAAGCTGCCCTTTCTATCTGCTGCTGTATGAAACTTCTTTCCTGTGTTTGCCTTCCTATTTTTAATCCCTATCAGCTCAATTGGGAGGAAGAACACTGAAGAAAATAGAGAATCCCATAGACAGCACTGGGATGGAGAGCCGATTAAATGCCCTTCATCTATAGTCGATACTATTGACATTTTGTCTAAAGCTATCACAACTCCAATTCTCTGCCTCCTTCCCAAGCTAAATCCTCATTTAATTTTTCAAATGCACCCATGGATCCAGCACTATAACACATTCTGATATTCTGTCCCAGAGGATTCATATTGTGAGTGAGTGAGAGTGCTGCCATTAATTGTCTTGGAAAATTATAATCCTGTTTTCAGAGTGCTATTCCAATAGTGCCATTGAGGTGAATAGAAAAGACTCCTTTGGAGATCTGACTTCAGTGTATTTAAAATATTATAGTACTATCTCTCTTATCCTGATTCAGCTCTTAACTGCGAGTATTCCCAGGGGAAACCAACTGGGCAAAAAGAAGTGTGGAGGAGCCCTCAGTTTGCCCCCACATTACGCCACCCACTACTGTAAGACTGCTACGGTAAACATACTTATGTGAGAGTAAGTCTCGCTGAACTCAGTAGGGCTTATTTCTGGGTAGGAATTTGTTTATCTTTAAACTCTTTGCTGTTGATATTTCTGTATCACAAATTTTCTCAATGTCCTGAGCTAACTTGATTTTTGCCATGTTTCACATATCTATTACAGTGGTACCTTGTGTTACAGACACTTCAGGTTACAGACCCCGCTAACCCAGAAATAGTACCTCAGGTTAAGAACTTTGCTTCAGGATGAGAACAGAAATTGTGTGGTGGCGGCGCAGCGGCAGCGGGAGGCCCCATTAGCTAAAGTGGTACCTCAGATTAAGAAAAGTTTCAGGTTAAGAACGGACCTCCAGAATGAATTAAGTTCTTAACCCGAGATACCATTGTATATTAGGATTATACACCCCCACCCCCAAATCACACTATCATCCACATAATAGTTAGGATAAGCATATTGTTATGGAGTTCTCATCAGTAATATCAAATTTATAGGTATTTGAATTACTGGTGTTTAAGATAATTTTTTGAATTCTACTCTAAATAGTGGGATGGGATAAAAGAAAAAATAATTATTATATGAACCTCCATTGAATGCACTTTTTCTGTTTGGCAGTCTCACCTTTTCCTTTATACATCCTTAACTGCTTTGTTTGCTTGCTTTTTGGCTTTTCCTGCAACACTTGTTTTCTTTGGGTGGGGCAGGTGAAAAATGAATGGCATCTTCTTTATTGCTCAAGAGATTCACATGTCTGATCTTTTCAAGAATTCAATAGCATCTTCTCCAACCAAATAAGACCTATGAAGGAAGCAGAAGAAAACCGTCAAATCCTATTTCTTCACATAGAGCTTCAAAGTTGCCCTGACAAATCCATAACTACATCTTGGTATCCAAAGGACACAACATCAGACAGGATATGTTGTTTTTATCTGTTCAGGCAATATCCGATTAGAGCCTGGTGGATGACTTCATTAAATAGATGGAACTTTCCCCCTCTCCCCCTCCCCTCAAAAATAGCTCGAGCAACATGAAAGGTTTGGCTTAAGCCTAAAAAGGCAAAGAAATTTGGGCATAAATGTGATAGGCTGTCCTTGACACATGAAACTTTGATTCTAGGGGCTTCTGCTTGTAGCTATTATTTAATGACCAAACTAGGCATCAACCAAATATATGGTTAGAATCCCATGCAGTTAGAAAATAAGTGATCAGTAGGGAAGAGGGCAATTGAATCAAGTCTATTGTCCCCTTAGATGATAAATAGTAGGAAGAGCCTACTGAATGGTTCACCTAGGCCAGCATCCTGTTCTCTCATTGGCCAACCAGATGCCTATGGAAAGCTCATGCAAGAAGGACCTGAGTGCATCAGTACTCTTCCCTGCTGTGGTTTCCAGCAACTAGTATTCAGATGCATAAGGCCTAGCAGAAGATACTGAACCATTAACAACAAGCTTATTCTCTGTGAATGTATCCCAGCCCCTAAGCTCCTTTAGCAAATGTCTGGCTCTTGGATCCATAGATTTGATTGTGTCCAGTTTACTCTCTGTATTTCAGTAAACATACAGGAGTTCAGAGCAGAATATTTCTGTTCTGATCCTTGGATTTCATTTTGACAGTCAATCATAAACAGAATTGTTTTGCTGCCTGGAGATAGAGAGTGAAAAATGAAGCGACGCCCACAGAAAATCAAAGATTGATGAACTGGACCCTAATAGTCACAACTATTATTGTCAGATTAATTTAAGGAGAGCTTTTCTCTTGTCTGAAAGGTGTGCACATCAAGGACTAATTTGTTAAAATGTATAGGTGACAAGCTCTGAGGTTTGTAACTGAATTTAACTTTTGATAAATATTTTGCAATTGTTACTAAGGCAACTTTTCATCAGCTCTAACACTGTTAGTCTGAGATTCTCTGCTCAACAACACAGAGACACCAGTCAATGTATGTGCCATTCTTGAGATTTATTTGAGATTTATTGAATGCATAATTCTCAGACATATTAGGAATGTAGTTCAGGCAGAGGGCAGTTTGCAATCAAATGCCACAGTGTTGGCAGGTAATAAACATTCAAGGAAGGAAAAGAAGTATGCTTGAAGGCACTTATTGTTTCTTTTTAATGCTCTTTTTAGATTTTTAGGATGTATGTACACTGTTGCCCATCACTAAAAATGTTAATTTACACTGAAAATGAAGAGTGAAAAGATTTCCCAAGATACTGTCCAGTTGGCAATATATTTTCATGTTGTTCCAAGGAAAATAAGGATGGTATGTTTTCTGAGGGAAGGGGTGGGGAATGTGTAACCCTTCAGATGTTGGACTACAACTCCCAACATCCCTGACCTCTGGTCACACTGATTGGGGGTGATGAGAGTTGGAGTCCAGGAACACTGGGAGGTCCATAGGTTCTTTAAATTTGTCTTAGAGTAAGCATGTCTGCTGGAGGCTTTTCAGCCAAATGCCAGACTCCGTGATTCAGTAATATTGACTTTGAGCACAAGGACAGGACAAACAACAGAATGCTGAAGTTTGATTTAAATGTGCTGACCTCCCAGTTATAGCATGCCCTCCCCAGGGAAGCTCACCTGGCGCTGGCAGTGCCAAGTGAAGACACATTTATTTCCAAGGCATTTGGACAGCACTAGCAGCCTGGTTTGGGGTGGTTCTTCTGGTGTTCTTTCCTGTGCTTTGTGGGGATGGATCTTATTCCATATTGTAATCTGGTATTTTTATTCCCTTGTGAAGCACTTGGGGGCTACCTTTGGTTGTGGGAACCCTTCTGCAAATTTAATAAACTCAACTAACTAACCAAAGAGAAGGCTTGTGGTTAGTGTGAAACAAAGGCTGCTTGTGAGCTTCAATTAAACTTCCATTGCTTTTTAATGGTTACTCATACAGTTTTACAGGGTCATTACTTATGACTAAATTTCCCTTCATTATCCATGCTGTCATGTGTCAGAGCCCACACATTCTTCAGAAACAAAATAAAAAGAATGGAGTAAGGTCAGTTTAAATTGAATGGGTACATATCACAACTTCTTCATCTAGTCAATACTTTTCTCTATTTAAGGTCTCTTTCTCATCTCCTTGTGAATTGTATTTTCTCTCTTCTTTGTTGTTTCTCTTTATATCACCTTTTTATTTTATGAAAACACTACATAAGCTACTTTGTGCTATGCTGAATGTGTGTGCGTGGGTATATTTGTTTTGCCAACTTAGGCCTTATATCTGAGCTTAAATAAAGGAATCAGTACCATCTTCCTTATAAATCAACTAAGAAACATCCAATAAAAAATGTTTTAACTGGGAAAACTTGTTACCTTTTTATTTAAGAGCTGTTACCAAATTGCACTCATTTGGATACTAGGCCTTGTTTGTTTCTCCAAAGTTTACTCCAAAATAGCTGTATAAAACAGTTGGCAATCTAACTTCATCTTGTTACTTGTTTCTACACAAACTATGTGTCAAAATTGAGAATTCAAGGGATAAATTGATCATTCCACCAGGGCAAGCATCTCAGCTTGGCTCTCCTCCCCTTGTGCTTCGTTCTGCTGGTTCTCCTCTGTCCCCATAAGCCAGTTTTGGAGGGCGTGAGGCCACATGGGGGAAGGAGAGGAGGGAAAGCCTCATTGATCAAGCAGAAGTGCTTACATGGTCTCCTACCGATGGGATTCATTCGTTGACGCTCACCCTCAGTTTATTCATCCTGTTCTATTCATCCTATAGAAAATATCTGAAGGCAGCCCTGTACAATGAAGTGTTTAAAGGTTGCTGTTCTATTGTGCTTTCATTATTTTATTGGGAGCTGCCCAGAGTGGCTGGGGCAACCCAGTCAGATGTGTGGCATATTACTGCTGCTGCTGCTAGACTAGGTTTTCTGTTTCACCTCAATCTCTTCAGATCAACTTCTCTTTTTATTCTTTCTTAGCTCTTGGATAGCTCAGTTGGAAAAGCATGATATTATTAATTTTAGCATTGTGAGTTCGAGCCCCACATTGAGCAAAAGATTGCTGGGAGTTGGACTAAATGATCCTAGTAGCAGCAGCGGAGCATATGCCTGTGCTGCCCAGGACAGGCATGCTCCCAGGGGGGAGGGCATGGCATGGAGGGCCTCCCCCAGGCTGTCAAAACAAAGGGGGGGAATGCCGCCAGCAAAGTGGTGCAGCACGCCCCCCTTACCTCGACGGCTTGGGATAGGCTTTGGAGTTGCAGGTGGGCGGTGCACCAAATGTCAATACCCTCAGTGAGGGCACTCGGGGTGGTCTGCCCCCACCACACCCCCTTCCTCCACCCCTGCCTAGTAGTCCCTTCCAACTCTACAGTTCTATGATTCTGTGATTCTACATACATTATCATTCCTGAGAGATCTTTAAGTTGGAAAGAATGAAATGCTGCAGTGAGGGATATAATAAAAGTCCCGCTAGCTCAGGGAACAGTCCATCCAGTTCAATCTGATATTTTCCATGGTAGCCAGCCAGATGTTTCTGTGAAGTCCACAGCAGTGTATGAAGTCAGCAGTCCCCAGAGGCAAAATGCCTTTGCATTGCCCTATCATGGCTAATATTATGGCAATATCTTCCAAACATTGTTTAGCTGTCTTCTACTAACATGAGTTTGACCAAACGGTGGGAGGCAGTGGAAGGCAGGAGTGCCTGGCATGCTCTGGTCCATGGGGTCACGAAGACTTGGACACGACTAAACAACAACAACAACAACAACATCCCTCCAAGCCACTGCCAATTGCCACAGCTTGTGGCACAAGTTTATACATTAATTACTAGATTTTTCAGATTGGGCCCAGTCTGAGAATACCTAGTTTTCTTCCTCTTAGACATTCCCCACCTCACCGCCCCACTTAATTTCTAATACAAGTGCTTTAGCAGCCAAGGTCTTGTGTGAGGGAAGGTTCAGCTATTGAAAGGTTGTAGTGGCTAATGACTAAACAATAAAAAAACAGCTGAACTGAAGAGCTATTTCGGAAGTGCTGACAGAGAACGCACCAGTGATTTCTGCTCCTTCTTTTGGGCTGCTTGTGTAACATGCAGCACAATAAACCTGTAAGGTGCTTGGCCAATTCAGATATGTGGAGTTCACATGCCTCATTGCAGAGGAAATGTGCCTATCATGTAAATTACAACAGAAAGGGTGTGTGTGTGTGTGTGTGTGTGTGTGTGTGTGTGTGTGTGTGTTGCTTCTTTCAGTGTTCAGACCTGCATTCAGACCTACATCAGGTGCAGTGAAAAAAGGGCCACATTTACACTATACATTTAAAGACACCACTTTAAGCTTTCCAGAGTTCCCTGGGGAGAGGAAATGAGTGTTAAATGACTCTGGGAATTGTAGCTCTGTGAGGGGAAGATAGGTATCTCCTAACAACTCTCGGCACCCTTAACAAACTACAGCTCCCAGAATTCTTTGGGGGAAGCCACAATAGTTTAAAGGGTAATCATGATGCTTTAAATGTGTGCTGTGAATGTGACAATAAGGCAGCTTCCTGTGTTCTCACGTGGAACAGAGGCACAGAGGAATTCTGTACACTGCTTTCATCAGCTTCCAGAAAAAGATTAGTGTGATTTCTATGATCAGCGCATTTTCCTTTCTCTGCAAAGGGTTTATTTAATACCTGAGGTTCAGAAATCAGGGAATTGGTGCCATAGATGCAGAATTTCTGAAGAAAGAGAGGGAGAACCATATGCAATCCCACTGTCTTTTTCTACAAGCTTCATCAAAACTGATGGTCTCTGCTGTATTTATTCCACAAGATCAAAAAGAACCCCGATTAGCTTCAGTTAAGATTGTGAAACATTTTTGTTGTTGTCAAAATGGGGAGTCTTGATAGAATTCTGTATATTCAGTTGAATACTTCTCTGGTAATTATTTCTCCATAAGACAAACAAAAGAGTTTAACTGAACATGCTGTCATTCCTTTATTTACAGTAGTGCCTTAATAGCTTTTTTAGGGTGCAAACCATTTGAGATGCAAAATTGCTTGAGAAGAGAGTATTGTGATATGATTCTCAGAAATGTTAATTGGGGTGAAGCTTAGTGCCAAAAGCAATACTGATGATAGCAAGGCAGCCAGACATATCTGTGGACCCCCTTAACTAGGAAGGGATATAGACAGGGCTGTATCTGAGGGAATAGGGGCAGCATTGATTGTTGTTGGTGGCAATTCAGTATATTTTGTCATAATTTTTTTATTGCATGTGCTAGAGCTAGTGGCTGGATCCACAGCATGGATAAGCATGTGGCAGGCAACCCATATGCCCAGGGCATTTTGTACTTCAGGCAAAACAGAAAATGCCGGCCACCCCACAGCAGCTGCTGCCTCTGTGCCTGACCATCTCCTCCGCCACTGCCCTCTGCCGCCACACACTTCTGCCACTGCCTCCTCTGTGCCTTCCCAGTGCCATGGCTTGCCGCAGATTAGGTGGCCAGGTGGGTGTGACGGCCAGATACACAGGAAGCTGTATCTGCCACCTAAAGTTACTGCTTCACCTCGCCTCATGGGCGGGGCGGCCCTGATACCATTTCACATTTGGGGGTGTTGTTTCAAGGTCTCAGCCTCAGCTTGGGGGACTGGCATGGCCACCACACTCCCAAGTTGCTTGATATGTATCATTTCTATCCATGGTGGGCCTGAGGTTCATGCAACTCCGAGAAACTCAGGTTGGCTGGTGTATTGGGCAAAAGTCAAGTAGTCCAAGGAGCGGATCTCTATCCTATGCCAAGCCAAACTTTGTGAGATATAACTAATAAAAGTTCTGGACATTTTAACTCCTCCTCAGCCTGTTCATAATTATTTGCTCCTTTACCCAGCACCACCACTCCATGCTGCAGACACAATGTCCTCTTCTAGAAAGTCTGGCCAAGTTATATTGAAGTGGATGAGTTGAATGATGCTTATATATATACAGCTGACAAATGAAGAATTGGAAGTTATTTGGTTTCTTAACTATCTTTTCTCTCACTTTGAAACCTTCTTCTATCTCTCCCTCTCTTTCTCCCTTTCTCCTTCTTTCTTCCTTGCTTTCTTTTTCTTTCTCCTCCCCCCTTCTTTTTCTCTTCTTTTCCTCGGGATCAATGTTTTTATTTTTCTTAATCATTTAATATTTTTTAATTATTGTTGTGTTGTTATTTGTGTACAGACATGGTTCTCACAATAAACGGATTTGTTGTTGTTGTATTTTATCTAGATTAGCATTTTAGTTTGGACAAAAAAAGAATATTAATCTTTGTTGCTCTTTATTAATATCTAATAAAATTTACTTTATAAAAAAATAGGAAGTTTTGCCAAGGCTGCCTTGGAGGTGAGCATAAGTCCTGCTTGGATAGTCTTCACTTCCTCAGTGAGCAACATGGAAACTAGGAGCAATGCTTTGCTGAGTAGCCCTAACCCTGGTGTCCATGTGTACAAAGTAAAGACCTGCAGCAAGGGGGCATTTGCACATACAGTATAAGTTGTGCAGATGAAAGTTTCCCCAGAATCACAAAGAAGGCCACTTGGCAAAATTTCCTCTTGAGTATTTGCTATCAGTTTGTTTGTTTGTTTGTTTGTTTGTTTGTTTGTTTGTTTGTTTGTTTTGTGGCGCCCACGATTTAACACACAATGTATCAGAATGATGCTAGGTCTGGGGCAAAGGGAAGAATACAAAATGTTCCAGTCTGCACCCATTTGTGGGCTGCCTCCACATGGAGGAGTGAAAAGGGAAGGGGGGAAGCCATGGGGGGTGGGGAGATGTGCTATTCCGGATGGTGAGTCCCACTCCTATACACCCTAAGAAATTCAATTCTATGGTTTTTCCTCCCCAATTTCTCTCCTTAAATAAGGTGGCAAATCTTGAGAGTCCATTTGCACAACCCTTTAGTGTGCAATTATTTTGTTGAAGACAAACACATATGCAACACACCCCAGCACAACACACATAATAAATCTATATCTATTTCCCAGCCTGAGAGGTTTATGCATTTGACACTCGTGGCTTCCTGGAAATTATACCCACATAAAAAAACTTGTCATGTGTCAATCAGCCTGTAGGTTGACTTCAATTAAACTGGCTCATACTGCTTATGCTGGAGTGGGTGATAAGGAAAAGGCAGAGCTCCCCTCAGTGGACACTAGGGTCCTTGCAGTTGCCAGACCAAACATCTGCCATGGGAAATGTCTGCCATGCCATTTACCTCTGGGAGAGTAGCCAGAGAAACTATGAATAGCTCAGCACTTTGCTCTTAAATATTTTTAGCTAATAACAAATGTATATATAAGTAGTCATCATTCTTTCCTGAATGACATTCATCAAAAAAGCAGTTCCCATGTTGACCAATCTGCAAACTAGATAACTGGATGGTGCTTTGTGGTTATGGACTCATAAATCATTGCTGGTTTTGTGTGAGCACAAAGTTTCTGTGTTTGGACCCATAACTACTCAGCAGCATTCTGTATAAAACCACCCTGGTAAAAGTCTCTTGCAGGAGTCCAATAGTGCTCGTGTGAAGATATCCATATATTTTAGGAAGTTTCTAATTCTTCATGGTTATCATTTGTGGTGATAGTACTGCTGTGACATTGTCAATAGAAGGGGAAGACTTTCCAGTAATCTCTGAAACACAGCCTAGTGATTTTGATGTTTTTGTTCCTTTAGTCTATGACATTAATGCATTGACCTCTGTTTCCTGCACCCAGAATTTATAGCCTAAAGTAGTACACTGGAGCTACATTTCACAAGAAAATCAATCTTTCTCTTTAGTACCCAGAAGAGCAATTTAAACTTGATGGGGAGACAAAAAAATCTGATACTTATTTTTATCCTATAAATTGAAACATTTACATTTGTGTTCCTGTGCATGTGCTACTTCTCCCTCCCCTCCATAAAACCCCAAATATAGCTGTCTGGCATAATGGAATTCACTATCAAAATGGGGATAAATTTTCCTTGCTCATTCACGTATGGAAACTTTGTTCACCTTTCCTGCAACTGTGAAATTGGTTTGAAACAATGGACTGATATTTCTTCATGAGTTACTCTTTACATACCAGAGCCATTCGAATGACTACAAAATGTGTTCTCCACAGGGAAACAAAGACAGGCATTTCCTCTATAAAATTGTGAATGTTGGTGTTGCTGAAAATGCAAGGAGAGCAGAACTCTGTGCTGAGAATTTACAGGATCCTAGCTTAGCGCTTAGAAACATAAACAATTATGAACAGAGATGTTTTGGTTTTGAACCATTCTAGCCTAAGATGCTAGACTTTCAAAGCAGGACACAACATTTTGTGATTAAATGCATCTTGACTTACCCACTTCAATGATTGACTTGAAAACATAAAAACCTATTAAGGGTAAATATTTTATGTTTTCTATCTCCTTTGAGATCTGGTACTGACAAAGGAAGAAGCCTTAGAGCTTAGAGCAGGGGTCAGCAAACTTTTTCAGCTGTGGGCCGGTCCACTGTCCCTCAGACCTTGTGAGGGGCCGGACTATATTTTAGAAAAAAAATTGAACTAATTCCTATGCCCCACAAATAACACAGAGATGCTTTTTATATAAAAGGACACATTCTACTCATGTAAAAACACACTGATTCCCAAACCATCCGTGGGCCGGATTTAGAAGGCGATTGGGCTGCATCCGGCCCCCGGCCCTTAGTTTGTGGACCCCTGGCTTAGAGGAACACTTCCCTTAGAACTTGATTGTCCATATTATATATTTATTTATATATATATATAAAGACTACTGTCTGACATGGTTTCATGTAAATATGAACCATGAGACTTTTGTGAGAATCTGAAAGGCTAGATGTTTCTTATTTTCAAGTGGGACTACAGGGTGTACTGCTTTAATTATCATCATTCAGTGCAGCAAAAATGTTTTGAACATATGACCAGTTTGCTGATGCAAACATTTAAACTCTGAACCAGATTTTTCTTTTCTTTTTTGGCTTTCCTTTGACTCATGTTGTAGATGGAGCTGCTGTGTTTCTGGCTTATTTTGTCCCAACCACCCTATGAATAATGTACTAAGCTGTGACACATTTCCCCCAGAATGAAATCTGTAGGAGCATTTAAGTATGAACATGAGAAATCTAACCCAGCTTTAAGAACAATGTGTTCTGCCTAATTTGGGTATAACTTCCAGAGCACAGCTGCTGGGATTATTTAATTATGTTGATATTTAATTTGTAATAAAAGAATTGAATATTAGAATTTGAAAGGTTAGAGTGTGCATTAAAAACAACTGGAATACAATGATAAAACATATCTAGGGCAACAATTGGGGCTAATGCAACTGAACCAGGGAACATTTTCAGCATGTAAAGGGGCTGGGGTATGTGATAAAATATTTATTCAGACTCCTCATGGTGTATATTTCCACCTACTGGTTCATTGCCCCTTCCCAATCATCTGGAACATTGGCAATTTTTTGTTAGATGAAGAGAAGAAAATGCATTTCTAGCAGCAATGATACCTTCATGCAGTTACCCAGATTTAACTTCATGGTGATGTACATCACTGAGAACAAACAAAGCTAGTGTTGAGCAAAGCATTGCTCTCACTTTGAATTTGCCCCGTGGTTTTATCTTGAAGCCAAATCTTGCTTGACGGCATGCTGATGCCACTGCTATTCAAGAAGAAGACCTGTTTTGAACAAAACAAAAATAGCACTGAAGCTGCCAAAAATAAAATGGAGCACTATGGTGGTAGTGGGGTTGGCTGCCTCAGAGCATGTTTTCGACACACCTTTTCTCTGTAGTGGCTTTTGTGAAAAATCTTGCTTTAAAGTTCCCTTTAAAGGAGGAGCTGAATTTCATGGGGAAGACTGTTTACAAAAGCCGCCTAATCCCAAATTCATTGTCTCATAGTTTTGGGAGTATCCTCATGGTATCATAATCAGTTACAGTAATTTCAGGATTATGAAGTATATGCACAACTATCTGTACCGATTGTGAAACCATAATAATGCAATCTCTGCTAGGATCTTAGCAGTTACGACTATGATTTTCAAATGGCAATTTCAGAACAGAAACTTGAAATTAGTATTAGCTAAGATTGTAGAAAATAATAAAACATAGAAAGCCACCTTATACCAATACAGATCATTGGTTGATCTCAGTATTGTTGACACTGACTTGACAGTGACTCTCCAGGGTTTTGGGCAGGGGATATTTCCCAGCCCTGCCTGAGATCAAACCTAGGACTTTGTACATGAAAAGCATATACTCCATCACTGACCTGCAGTGCTTCCCCAGTGTCATACATTTGTCCATAAACCTTGGTTTGTATCATAAGAACCACAAGTGGGTTTTTACTCATTGACTAGTGCTTTTTTGCCTTCTCCTTACTGCAACTCACTGAGCTCCCAAGAAGCAACTCCTGTGGGTCAAAGCAGGCTGCAGCTACAGGAGGAATAAAAAATAATAATCAGAGACTCACTCCACAGGTACCTTCTAGTTGTGCTGGGCTCTGTTGGATCAAAGCCATTAGATTTTCTTTTGTGGTTATTTTGAGCACGTCGTCGTCCACACAGATTAGAAGCTACGCGTGGAGTGAATAAATGTCATGACAAAATGGTACAAGGAAAGATTGCTCAATAGATTAATCCCTCAAAATTAAAAAGCAGGAACACTATGTAGCTGTGTTCCCTTTGAGGCATCCTGATTAACTGGATACATTGTTACCTTTTAGAGCAAATTACTGAAAGGAGGTTTGGAGAGATTGAACTAGCTGCCCCCTTTCTGTCAAGACACAAATGTTTGCTTCCTCCTTTTTCATTAAACAGTATCTACTGGGATCTGTTATTTTCCCATCTGTTTATTCCGTTTTGAATAATTTAAATAGAATGGAGATTTCTGTTTGACACATGCATATGATTTTCAGAAAGTTAAATGGTGACATCAAGATAGGTCAAATTAAAACCTGTCAGATACCAAATGTACCAAATTCATGATGCAATTATTGAAGCGTGGAATATACACAGCCTTGTCAGTAGGCACTGGACACACAAACAGACCCCTTGAGACAAATGTTTTGATGGCCTTCATCTCAACAATGATGCCATTAAAATGGAAACACCAAGTAAGAAAGCAGGCTAGTAGTGCAAAAGGATGGAGCAAAACCTGATTTTGATGAAGATTTTGAATTTATTATAGGTACGCAAAGGATAAGTTGGCTGAATAGCACCCCAAAATTATAATGAAAAATTGGGATGGGGAAAATAGGTATTACAGCTTTTAGTTAAAAAATGGTTCAACAGACTGATTTTATAGCATGAGCCTCTTAGCCGTGGGTTGTGCCCCACATAAGGCAAAATATTTCTGCATTGCAGGGGTTGGACTAGATGGCTCTTGTGGTCCCTTCCAACTCTACAATTCTATGAAACTTGGCAGTGTATGAGAGGTTAGGATGAGTATGGTCCATACCACATTTGAGGTGGAAAGCATAATAAATGGTGTCTTATGAATGAGCTAAATGTGTGGTGATCAAGTTTGAGAAGTGGAAAGGTGGTATGCTGATTTCTTACACAAACTTTGCTGGAGTAGTTTTGAAGGAAAAATTCTCTATAATGTATCTTTTCGGAAATCGTGTTAGGTCAAGGGGAACATTTAGTATGTGTCATTGCCATGAGCATGAACATGTTTGCAGTTTTAAAGGCATTTTTTTATTATTATTCAATGGGGGTTTATAAGGAAAGACCCTGCAAGTGCCTGTTGTGGCAGAAGGTTATGTTCAGGGGAGAGGGATGAATGAAATGTTGAGTGAATGACAAGCAGAGAGGGTTGGTTGGAATATGGCCATTAGTGTAGCTCTTTGAAGGACAGAAAAAGACAAGTGGGGAGAGGGACAGATGAGAGACAGAGATGGAAATATTCACAGACTAGGCCTATCAGCCTTGAAGTGTTTACAATTCAGGTAGTCAAGAGGTTAGAAATTTCAGGTGTGAAAATATACTGGGGGAATAGTTTGTAAGGCAAGAGGGGAGTGGAAAATATAACTGAGATGCACTGCAGCTACATTCCTGACAGCAGCTTTTGAAGGCACAGAAAAGCCTTCAAACTAAAATGGAGGGAAGGGAGATTTAGGGCTCAACTGTGTTGCTCTATATGTGTACCTGCTGAATATCCTCTTTTTTTAGTGCAACCTGTAAGGTTAGGTGTGACAATTGAACTAAACAAGAACAACAACCATCTAGCCACTATGCTCCTGTACCTTTCACATTCATAGAAGGTGCAGAAATCTTCCTGGATGATTGCAAGGCACATGAAACTGCATGACCCCTTGCCCAGTGAACTAATTATTACAGGTAGAGAAGTAGCGGCCTGTAAAAGTTGGCAACCCCAATAAAGACACAGGAGCCTAGTTAAGAAAAAAATATTGGCAACCCTTATTTATAACCTCTTCTTTAAAAATGAGCTGGTTATTAGAGGCAGAAAGGCAGCTGGAGTCATTAGAGCAGGCATCCCCAAACTTCGGCCCTCCAGATGTTTTGGACTACAGTTTCCATCTTCCCCGACCACTGGTCCTGTTAGCTAGGGATCATAGGAGTTTTAGGCCAAAACATCTGGAGGGCCGCAGTTTGGGGGTGCCTACATTAGAGGTTTGCAGCCCATTAAACATAGGAGGCTGGTGGGGATGGGGGAAGTTGGCAACCCATATTTCCAACCTTTCCCCCTTGTTTAAAAAAGGAGGCAGCTGTTATAGGTAGAAAAGCAATGGCAACCAGTAAAAGCTGAAACACCTTTAAAGAACTAATCACATGATGCGATACCATACAGTACTATATCAGTATTGCCTAAATAATATGTCTGTTAACAGCTGTCTTTTCCCAGCATTTTGGGGAGTGAGCACGAAAAGCCCTTAATACAACTTGTTAAACTGAAAGGTTTGTTTTTGTTAATTGAATTTATCCATTGCCTCTGCTGTTCTTTCTGACAGCAGCAAAGTAAGAGATTAACAGAGTCATTCTAAACTTGAATTCTGCCAGCTGAATGGATGTAGGTTTTAGCAGAAGTCCTGCTACAGAGGTTGAGGAGCAGATAAACTGTCTCCACACAAAAATATGTGGTGATACATTGCATGGTTGTTCTGCAAGCAAAGATAAACTGAAACAGGATGGATTTGAGGGCAGGATGTGGACAGCACAGGGTAGGAGCACACTCACACTGTATCAATGGTACCAGGAAATGGTGGGGGAACTGAGTGAATTTGAGCTAGCAGTGAATTTCCTGCTCTACATTGTGTCCGCTTTGCAGACTATACCACAGAGCTCTCTTGCTGCTGCTTTTGCCTAGTTTGAAGGTGGCTTATTGTGAAATTTACTTGTGCTTGTTTGAAACTGTAACCTCTGCTTCATAGAATGATAAGTCAGGTTTTGTTAAAAGTGTAACTAAATTTGCCAAAGTCCTCTTTCTGGCCATTTGGGAGAGGCGTTGGGCAGGGGAGCATGTGAGCCTAAGGCTTTCAGCAGCCCTTTGCTTGTTTGTGTTTATAGCACTACTAAACCATGGTTTCATAGCTCCTTTATGGACAGGGAATTGTTCTAGGAATGTAATTTGATAGGTTATTGGAGGTCCGAGGTTAGACATACATGAGCCAAGTATGCTGGGTTTCTTCACAGGGTTCCAAGCCTCTTCCTCAGAGAAAGTCTTCTCAAAGTCTGGGTCAGGTGGGAACCAGACTATTGGAAGCCGTTTGGAATCCTACAACATTTGGAGGGCCATAGGTTCCCCATCCCTGTCTTAGAGTAGCAATGTCCCATTTGACACAATTTTTAAAAAAGTTATTTGCATGGCTTGACACTAATTTCCAACACAAGAAAACAATTGCCCTACCCTGGCTTCAAGAAAACACCCTCTATTGGTATTAAATAAATTGATCTGTGTTTTTGGCTTGAAAATTGTGTAAACCTTATTTCTGTTATCAATAATACTTCCATAAACAAACAGTGGTTGATCAATATCCTATTACTGCTATAGGCAGATGCACTTTGTTTCTAATTAGAAATTCATTGAATTGCAAGGCCCACCTTCCCAACAAATCGCAGGCCCTAAATGTTAATAATTGCTTTCCCTAATCTATACTTTTTCTGTCCGAATGCTTTTCCTGTTATTTAGTATTATTTAATATTACACAGAGGCTGAGTCTGACAACGAAGAAGCAGTTCTTCCAGGCTGAAGTTGTAATCCATATCCTATATAGATTCTTTTCCTAGTGCTAATAGCACCACATGTGGCCCTTATTGTTTTTATTCTGTTTATTCTTTCTTTGAAATAAATAGCTGTTTAACACAGATTTTATTAGCTCCTGCTGCTTATTTCTCACATTCAGGCCTAATTCTCTGTTTGTGGCACTAGGGTGATCTGTATTGGTATTATAGTAATTGATGTCACAAACACAGCAATAAGGCTGTGACTTTGTAATTTTACCTAATAAAAACTCCAGGCCACAGGAAAATCTCCATGTTATATGTGCACCGAAACAAAGCTTTTAACATTTTTAAAGCAACTTCAGGAGGACTGGAACTTCAATTTGCACAGGCCTGCCAGATGGTTAAAGGTTGTTTCTAAATGAATGGCCTTGACTAACTGGTTCACACCATTTTTAAAAAGATGATAGTAATTCAGTTAATATTTGAGATCTCTTAAGGGAAGTAACATGTTTTTATTGATCAAGTAGCATAGAGAGGAAGATACGGAAGCCATTTTACACATATTGAGTCCAATTGGGGAACTGAAATTCAATTTAGTTTATATTTAAAGGTGAACCTACCCATTTTTCACTTTTCAAAACAATATGAGGGCTGAAACTTATCCATCCTTCAAAATTCACATTTTTCAAAATCAAAAAATTTCCATTCTCTAGGGAAATAATGTGTATAAAAATGCATATACTAGGGCAAACTGTACATAAGCTGCATATGTTAGTAAAAATATCTTACAAAAATGTGCATAGTAGGAGAAATTGTTCTGCAAGATAGGTAAAATTGCATACAAACATGTGTTAGGAGAAAATCACATTGAAATGCTGGTGAATTTTCAATAC
The DNA here is from genome assembly GCF_965207765.1 of Zootoca vivipara. NCBI lineage: Eukaryota > Metazoa > Chordata > Lepidosauria > Squamata > Lacertidae > Zootoca > Zootoca vivipara. Next base: position 41,408,963 of record NC_142590.1, read on the forward strand.
TTTTTTTTTAAAAAATCAAACTGATGTGGTAGTGTGGAGAGCTTAACTTTAGATTGGAAAAATCAGAGAGACAAAAACAGAGAGAGAAAATCTGACACGTTTGCCCATGCCCAGTGCATTTTTCCAGGGGGTACTCAAGGGTATGCAATACTGGCACATTTTTTTTTTTGCTAAAAAGTGTGGCACTTACTGTAACAATTTCATGGTGACTACCGACACCTATTTTATTTTCCTGGAAGAAAAGCACTGCCCATGCCTAGGTCCAATCTCATGACAGGAGTGTGCTTAGTCCTCTTGAAAACATCAGTGCTTGGGGCTGCAATCCTATACCTATGGCACATAAAGGTAAAGGTAGGTCCAGTCGTGACCGACTCTGGGGTTGCGCGCTCATCTCGCATTATTGGCCGAGGGAGCTGGCGTATAGCTTCTAGGTCATGTGGCCAGCATGACAAAGCCGCTTCTGGCAAACCAGAGCAGCACATGGAAACGCCGTTTACCTTCCCGCTGTAGCGGTTCCTATTTATCTACTTGCATTTTGACGTGCTTTCGAACTGCTAGGTTGGCAGGAGCTGGGACCAAGCAACGGGAGCTCACCCCGTCACAGGGATTCGAACCGCCGACCTTCCGATCGGCAAGCCCTAGGCTCAGTGGTTTAACCACAGCGCCACCTGGGTCCTATGGCACATACCTGGATGTAAACTCTGTTGTAATCGATGGAGCTTGCCTCTGAATAAGATATACATGGGATTGTATTGTCACAGTGTCTTTCCCCCCTGATATCAATGGGAGTTTGTTAGCCTTCTCCAGGCCGTGTCAACTCTGTAATGCAAGAGATGTAGAACCCTTACTTTCTACATTACCATCAGCATGAAACAGTCTTTCCCAAGATAATGCACTAGTTTAATGCAATTTCAACCCCAGTTTTAATATTTTCAAATGTTGAATGATGCAATTAATCACACTCACCAGTTTCCCAAACATTTTGATTTCTGAATAACTGGACCACTATCCTACTCTAAATGAATAAAATGAGAGTCAGGATTACTAAACCACAGAGGTTACAGTGTATAGTCAGGTTTTCTTTCCCTTGATAAAGCAGGAATGGCCCCACAGTACATATTTAATCATGTAGCAAGAACCATTAAAAGAAGTGTGGCTTTCAAAGCCTTAAGAGCACAGTTTCTCGCTCTGTACTGCCTGTCTGAAAAAGAAAGTGTTGAATTTGATATTGATATTTCTTTTCATTTAAGCTCCATCCATTATTCCTGGTAGTGAAGTTGTAGGACTGTGCCTTTATGTTTGAACTAAAAAACAACAACAACCAGTCTTCCTTTGGGGAGTAAGTACCATTCAGATTTGAGAAGTCTGATTTTATGATTTCCTATTCCCTTAATCATTTCTTTGCCAACCTGTACTTGCTCAGCTATTTTAATCTTTCTTCTTGAATTGATCTTGTAGCACCTGATACCTTTCAACACTTTTCACTGAACTGATTTCTAATTTGTTATATTGGAATCGATTTAAGTGTTTTCCTGTGCTTTTAACAAGTAGTAAGATTCACCATATTCCTCCAGTTCAGGGTCGTCACAGGAGAGGAAGCCTTTAAACATTTGCTACTGCTGTCAAGAGAAAAAACACTGAAGAGTTTTCTCTTATGTGCTTATGAGCTAAATCAGATTCACAGCTCCACATTCCACAATATGTCCAAAATTACGATTATTGCTTGAAAAACTTGCCTTGTGAATATTCAGGACCTCCACCATGGTAATCATTCCCAGTTTGACCTCATTCAGATATGCTGTCCCACCCAAGGGGTTTCATAAATTGGATTTCTTCCATGTTGTTTATTTTTTTCTTGACCTTACTGTTGGGTTGACCCGGAAAGAAAGTAGTCATATCCAACTGATACATGGATGGTGAGCCTGTGGCCCTTCAGATGTGGGATCAACTCCCTTCAAGTCAAGAATGATGCAAGTTGTGTGATAAGAGTGATAAATTATATTTCAGCATTCCACCCTGAGCAAGTGGATGAAAATTTGAGCATGGGGAGACATCACCGGTTTTGCTGTTTGGCTGTTCTGAAAAACAAGATCTCATTCTTCAAATGGAAGCTGTTGTGTCACAAATTAGAATGCCTTTAAAAAAACAAAAAAAAATTAGGTGGGATGAGTTGTTGCATAGGCACATCCACTGGTTCAACCCTGGTTTTGACCCTGAATGCTAAAATGTCTAAGACTACAGCCATATGCAAATGGCATCTTGAAATGTTCTATTGTATTTGTGGGCAGAAAAAGTAGGAGAGGGCATTTCTCTGGTGGGGGAGTAATCCAACAATTTCTTGTGGGCTTGGGTGCCTACCAGTAGCAGCAGCACAGCTTCTTATTTGTTCCTGAGTTTTTTTAGTTGCTACTATTTTTGCTGCCATTGTAAATGGCAGGAGGAGCACCAACTATATTGGCAGCCTAACCACAATCTTGCATCTGGCACAATGCTTTAGATCTAGCATCCTTCTGGGGTATTGTGGTGGGGTGGTGGTGGCTGCCACACACACACACAGTGGTGAATTTTCAGAGAAAATTATGCAAAGTGGGTTTTTGGGGGTCGAGCAAAAGGAAAATGACTGAGAAATTTCAGCTAACTTTAAGACCAACCTTCTGATGTGCAAAATTTGCAAGTGTGAGCAGGGATGGGGGCAGAGTATAAGTAAAGAATGAGAGAAAGAAGAGATCATTTCATTTTTATGTGCTTCCAAAACTCAGTCATTGCCCAATTATTGCTTTGTACCTTGCTAATGGATATTATACATTGAGGAATTGATGATAAGAATCTTTATAATCAGGATTATAATCAGGATTAATCCTATCATCGGCCACACTGAGCCACATGGCTCAGATGTTGGGCTATGCACCTCTTATCTGCTGCCTGCAGGGACAAATACTACCCTGGCTGGACAACTAGCCACTGGCATTATTACTGCCACCAATGATTCTTCCTTCCTCCCAGTCGCCACTCCACTGTTGCTGCTGCCCACAACCCAATCCTCTCTGGGGAGCCTATCTTGTGCATTTCTCTGAGTGCACAGCCCTTCCTCAGACTGATGCATTGTTGATGAGGTCACACCAGAGACTACTATGCTGCCGCCATATTGCAATGATGCTAAAAAGTGTCTGTCAATCTCTGATTTTAACATTTTCGTATGGTTTTTGTTGTATGGCTTTATGTATGATTGCTTCAAACCACTCCGATATATTTTATGAATAGTGCCAAATAAATAATTTTACAAATAAATAAATAGTGTACTGCTTTAAGTATCTTTGCATTTTAAATTTAAAGTAACTTTAAACAGTATTTGCTGCCATCATGGCAAAGTGACAGCGGTGAAGTCACTCTGGAGTGACTTCACCCATAATGCCTTGCCTTGAGAGAAGATATCATTCCCAAGTGAGGCATTGAGTTCACCCTGTGCTCCAATTCCTTATGCATCAGCAAAAAGGTAGCAATAAGGAAGAGCTGGGATTCTGCCACAGGTAGAGTTTGACTTATATATTGCATGTTTGTGCGAGCTTTGCCATTATACTGTGGAAATAGCAGGAGTGTATAGGGATAGTTTTGTTTCCAATAGTCATTAAACTGCCCATATATGTTCTTTTGTATTATTCATATTGGCCTCTGCTTTTGAACCATGACTGGAAATACAAAGATGTAGGAAGTGTATAGGAAGATGACTGATCAGATGCTTCTGGAAATTCACAAAAGCTCCTACAGAGAGTGTTCACATTTTATTGGAATCCACCTACACACCTGCATTATTGATAATAAAATCCACACAAAGTAATAGGCATGGGTAGTTGAGTTTTATTAAGATCCCTGCCAAGTGTCAACAAGATGAGTGGCACATTTTATCATGATCCAATGATACATTTGCAACTACCGTAATAATAGAGGGCAAAGGAAGTGTGAGATTCTGCTGTATTACATGAATAAAGATCTGTTGGAGGGGTTAGTTGAAAGAATTTATTATTTAGTGCTTGAGTGTGATAACATTTTATGTTTTTAATTATCAGAGCATCTGTTTAAAGGGAACAGAAATGGCATTTTTGTCTTGATCAGAAGGTAAATCCAAATTGTACTGCAGGGTGTTGTGGCACTCCAACTAAGGAATATCCAACCAGAGAAAAAATGTAGAAAATTCATCAAGAGAACTTAATTTCTCCGAGTTTGATAACTTAACATTTTGGGGGAAACATGCTACACTTCCTTGTCTGGATCAAGAACTGATTGCAGTTGCATGTAATTTGATGATAGTGTTAATGAGGAAACAGTTCTAGGTGTCAGTATCACTAGGCATCTTTGTACTGGGCTTCTTTTCACAAAATGTACTGAACAATCTGTGGTACCTTTACACGTGGGTAGAGTTGGTTAATGTACCAAGAAGAAATAAGAGTGGGGCAGGAGAACATCTTGCAGATAATCTAGCCTTAAATGAATTAGTTAATTTACACAAAAAATAATTCCTTCTTTGCACTCTTCCAACTCACCCTGAGTTAATTAAGGTTAGAATTAAATAGAAAAAAGTCAGCAAATATCTCCAAGGGCATCAATACTAAGGAAAAGAAGTAAGTGCTGAGAGAGAGAAAGAGAGGGAATATATGCCAGTATAAAAGGTTAAAAGAATGTTGAAAGTTTAAAGTCTTAAGTCAGGAAAAGTTAGTGAAGAAGTAAGCAATGAAGAATTTTTAAGGTCAGCTTAGAATTACAATTTAGAACTATTCAGCAACAAATCTAATAAAGACAGTTTTAGAGCCTAATAAAAGTTTGGTTACCATACTGAAATGAACAGTGCTCAATGGCATATGCTGGTGGGTTGTGTCAGTATAATGGGTTCAACTCTGAGGGGTTAGAACAGCTCAACATTCTGGCTCAATTGGAGAAAGGTGGCTCCCATGGTAGTAGAAAGATAAATTGAGGTGTTGAGGAGATTTGTTTTAGTTTTTGTTCTAAATGCTGGTTCATATGGAATTCCTATGGAGTGAGGGTAAAAAAAAGTACTTGATACAACATGAATTATTTTTGTTCTAAAATTTCCCTGTGTTAAAGGCAACCACTTGATAAGAGTCGTGTGTGTGTGTGTGTCACATCGTAGCCCATATACCGTATTAAAAAATAGTTCAGTTCTTTCTTAATAGGTATGTTTTGGTTTAGGAATGTATTTCTAAGAAGTCAGATAGCTTGGCATCTTATGAATCTGGCCTCCCACCCCAAGGTAATTTGGGTTTAAATATTGTTGTGGGAGGGGACCTGTTGGAAGACATAGAAAGGCTGACCTAAGTAAAGCAGTGATTCAAAGTTGTCCACAATGTTCTCCTTCTTGTACAAACAGGAGACAGCCAACCTTGCACCATTAGTGTCCTTTCATGGACATGAATTATATCTTATGTTCAGTCGCAAGTAGGAACTAAGCACACTTGACTGTCAGTGAAGTTCATATACTATCGAATGAATTTCATTCGGCATTCAACTGCACAGTCACTAAGTTTCAATCCTTTTAGATGAGGCCTTGAAAGAGTAAAATGTTGGGAAAGACAAACTTTTCAGTTTAGTGTTCATGCAGGCATGCTTCCATTTTCAAGGACTTCCAAGTGTCACCAAAAGAATAGAGACAGCGTAATGATGAGAATTAGATTAGAAGTGGATCAATAGACCTGACAATAAATGAAAGCAACACAGACATTATTGAGCAAATTAGGAAAGATAAATTAAAGTGGACAGTATATTCTGCAATGCCAGTTCTACACAAATGTTGGACGAAGAGAGTTTAGAAGGATAACTATTAGGAAGTGTAAGGAAAAAGAAGTAAATGGCTGTAACATTCGAATGATGAAGGGCGGGGGAACTCTCTAAGCTGCAGTGAATGTCAAACGAATGCTGAATGCACCAAAATAAATGAATTGTCAATGTGAATAGCACTAGTAGTTTCTTAGAATTTAGTTACCTACCATTGATTGGTGATGAGTGCACAGTGACATACTTAATGACATTTTCAGAGGTGATGTGAGAACAGCTTCCATGTGGTTGGATTCCACACCTCTCTAGAACCATGTGACTTAGTTCCTGCCCTCTTTTCTCCTCCAAGCTTTCCCAGTTGGATGAATAGGTCTCTGCTGTTTGGTGTCCTTTTTATTGTTTCTTAACACTAAACACTGTTTTAGTTTATTATGTTTTGTACATTGTCTTGAGATATATATGTGAAAGGTGATTGATTGATTGATTGATTGATTGCTATATGTTGCCAGAATGGTAACGGGAGCCATGCAAAAGTAACTTCAATGCTGTTCTGGTCATGAAGTGGGCCTCATTGTTTATAGTTCTGCTTCCTTGTTCTCTGTATTGTTTTCCTGCAAGTGCCTTTATTGTGTCCAATGGCACGAAGCTTCTGGAAGGATAGTTACAGGATCAGTTATTTGTGGTAACAACAAAGCCCTTGATTATCCAAGGCCTCTTTCTCTCACTTTTAATTAACTTCTATCTCATTTACTTCTCCACTGTGAGAATAAGGTGTTATTTTATTTTTTATAAAAAAGATAAGGATGCTAACTTGTGCCACAGAATCCTGCACATCAGTACCATTCTTTAAATCATATAACATCCTTTGCCGATGTGTTAAATGTTTCCTTGGTTTGACAAAGGTTGTTAAATCTAAGCAGACATGCATATGTGCATTTTTACCACTAAATTAATTACCAACACTCTAAAAGAGTGCAAGAGAGAAGGCATTCAAAGGGCTGGGCACGGTACACATGGCTTCCATCCAAAAGAATAACATTGAGCCATGTAAGTCATAATTAATTCTATTGCAAATGTCAGAACACTTGCTTGGCATGTCTAAGCTGACCTACTAAAATTAGCCATCTTTCAGCAACTCCTTTTATCATTTGTTTTTCAGCAACAGCGGCAACTTGACCTCTTGACTATAACCAACCCTGGTGAGTAAGCCACAAGGCTCAGCTCTTTTTATGTTTTCTTAAAGAGATGGTTGTCTGAATGTGTCTCTTTCTCCCCTCCCTGACATGCAAAATGAAAAACACTGTTCACCAGAAAATCTTTAACATAATAACAACTGACAGCTATATTGTGCTTGGTAAAGCCGCGGGCAGTTATCCGTTCACAGAGCTGCCTCTTCAGACCTTTACTCTGTGAATTTGAGTGCTGATATTTCTTTAAGCCTCCTGGGGTTACTGTTAGTGGTATGTCTGCAGGGTAGATATGCTATAATTCACAATGTATGTTCAAGTATCACAGAAGCATTCCATTTAACTCTCTGCAGTGGTAAACTTAGATATTTACTAAAGAAAAGAGGGAGCCGATATTATCATTGCTCACTGTTGGAGAGAGAAAGAGAGAGAGAATGTGTTTGTCATCTTGAAATATATATTATTAAAAAATACTACATTAAAAATAAAATGTTTCTGAAAACCAAACCGCTTTCTGAAGAACATACTAGCATGGCTATTATTAAGTGCTACTTGTCTGTTTAGTATGGTGGAGATTAATCATGCCAATAGTGTTCATATAAGTTTTGTTTGTTTCCTGCTAAGTGCTCAAAACAACAGAACTGGCCATGTGGGATGAAGGTTGGATGACAGATAGCAGATACAGGATATTGCAGTAGCTGCATGGCGCACCCCGTTCTGTGTCGCCGTAGCTAAGCATTGGAGTAAGTCTGAGTTGTGGGTAATAAATAGAAAAAAACTGAAAGCTGATACCATGTAGCATTAATGGCAAGGATCCAAATCCAAAGCATTTGGCTTCTTCTTATACCCTCTGAGAGAATAGTGATCATGGTGCATTGGAGGGCTAGAGCTAAAGGAGGCTAATGTAGCCCAAGGGAGATCCCTTGAGACCTTGTATTGTCTTGTGCAAAGCTTCTGGCATATATTGCTGCCACAGAGGCAGTGTGATGTTACCAAGCCTACACATCTCCCAGGTTACGCCTTATGTTTTAGCACATCACTATATAGGTGTAATATTTTGAGATCTTGGGTCTCAAAATATCTCAAGAGATCTTGGGTCTCAAGTGTGGGAATGCAGAGGGAGATTTTTTCCACATGTGGTGAAGGTGCGGGAAAGTTAAGGATTTCTGGGGTGGGGAATATATAATGAACTAAATAAAAATTTTAAGTACACTTTTAAGAAAAGACCGGAAGCCTTCTTGTTGTAGATGGTAGCGGAGGATGTCAAAAAACACAACCAAAAATTATTCTTATATGCCACAACGGGAGCAAGATTGTTGTTGGCCCAGGTTTAGAAGCAACACAAATTACCTTCAATTGAAGATTAGCGGCAAAAAATAACAGAATATGCAGGAATACCGTAGCTAAATGATTGGGCACCAAGGAGACAAAGTATTTGACAGGGAATGGAATAATTTTATGGAGTATATTGAAAAATTAACATGAAACCTAGAAAGATAAGACCAGTAGAGTGGAAACAACCAATATAGTATCTCGACATATGGAAATTATATATACAGAAAAAGGATAATGTGTGAGAAATACTTGAAACAAAATAGACAGCAAAGGAAGAAAGGAAGTCAACAATAGGAAGGATATGATAATATAAATGTGAAACTTGATTGATTGTGAAATATAATATATGAAATAAGTATTGTATTAACGAAGGGAAAATCTTTAATTGTAAAATATGTTAACATGGAACTATGTAACGAATATTGGTGGGTGAATAGAAAATTAATAAAAAAGATATTTAAAAAAAGAGATCTTGGGTCTAGAGAGGTGGTGTGTCATTAAGAAGTTGTACTGTAGTCCTATTACTAGGAGGAATTAGCAAGGACCACTGAATACCAGTTCAGGTTTTTAAAAAAGTTTATTATAACAAGTACCAAAAGAATCAGAGGGTAAAATGCTGATGCTGCTTGAGACTCCAAAATGGGATAACACAAAACTTAAAATGGTAACAGGGCTATATACAGACTGAACAACTCCCATGTGGGCTGGATCAACAGCTTATTTGCTGCTATAAATGAGGTAGATGGAGGCAGGGAGTGTTATGGTTGACGTGTGAGAGTGGAGAGTAGTATTAGGGGTCTTGTAGACTGCATGGGAGGCCTAGATGTAGCAGGCTGAACAAAAATGATGGGGGTTTGGGCCTTGTGAGGGTAGTGCCATTTAGGAAATAGAAGAGAGAGAAGGAAACAAGAGTTGTAAGGTTAAAGATACAATTCTAAATGGTTCCACCCAAGCCTGTATGTCGGGGGGAGGGATAGCCCATTGCACTCAAAAACTTGAACATGCAAAATTGCCTTGGTATATCCAATACTCTATGCTTTCTCTTTAAAAACTCATTTAAACATGAAAATGTAAGATTATCTCCATTTCATTAATTTGTGACTCACACATGGATAATTTTCAGGTGGCTTTCATTTCTGCTAGAGCTGTTTTATTGTGTCAAATTATAGATGCAGTTCTGCATTGCTCAGTTAATTTTTCACTGGTTAGAAAATAATATTTTAACCTTCCTAGAGTTAAATGGGATGATATGTGAGATTTACTATATTTCTCCTTTGATTGAGGCTTGCTTTCCTTCATACCACTGCCTAGGAAACTGCCGTGCTAAATTAGATTAAAAGAAAACTTCAGGATGTGTTTTTGGGGGAAAGTTGCTTAAGAACAAATTCCACTTTTAAAACTCTCTGAAAAGCCATTCCTATTACAGTCCTGAACATTCTGGACGCTTCTGACTAATTGAAGCATGAAAATAATATGAACTCAAAGTCATGAAGCTATAATACACCTATTAGTAAAAATGATACAGGGTAATAAAATGTGACAGAAAGTTGTTCACCACTGAAACTCATGCTCCAACTATTCTTAATAGGCCATGCTAATTATTACTACATTGATTCTGATCAAAGTACACGTCAAGGGATCCTGGCTGAGTTTTCAAACAACCACACATAATTACTCTTCATGTTTGTTGGTGAGAGCTTCATAGGCTGTTGTATTTTAAAATGAATTCTTACATATCTTCCTATTAATGACAGTCTGTGCCAAAGAAAATATAGTAATGCTCAGAAGAAGAGGGAAAATAAATTAGCAGGTGGGGAAGTATGTTAATCTGTTTGCGAGGTTAAATAGAAATTCTGGAGATAATGTTTACATAACTCTATGGAAGCTGGGAAGAGGGATTAGTTTTCAAGGCTAGTAGATGAGACCTTGGTCTTATGCATATTTTCTCGGACGTACGTTCCACCAATATCAGGGGGATTGCAGCCTTAAGCCACTACTACTCATGTAATCATTACATCTTAGTTTTCCTGTTTTTAATCAGCAATGGTCTGCTTTGCACAAACCGCTGCTGGGGTGGTAGACCTGTGTTTGGGCTATACCAATTCAGACTTCTGGGGAGGAGTTGAATGCTTCTTTACTGGGGGAGGTGGGGATAATCCCTACACATAGATTTTTTTTGAAAAATCTAGCCTTCTTCCTGACATTCTACATTTCTTGGGGGGGGGGAGAGAGAATGAATGAATGAATAAATAAATAAATATGAGAGCATTTTATAAGATGAGCTCCCACTTGCAGTCTGAAGTGGTATTGTCCAGCTATAGATTTACAATGGGTTTTCTCAGCTTTGTATTCTACAGTTACTACAGTACTCACGTGTTGGATTTGCACATCCAGTGCACTCAGTTGCTACGTTCTCTAATCTGGCACCCTCCATATGTTGTTTGACTACAGCTCCCCCTATTCCCAGCCAGCATGGCCAATGGGCAGGAGGATTATGGGAATTGTAATCCAAAACATCTTGAGGGCATCAGTTTTGGGAGGGCTGCTCCATTGGTTCTTGGCCTATGCAGGTCTCACACAGCACGAATGGCACAGCTGGAGCAGCTGGGATAATGCCATCATGGAGCTTTCTAATATCATATAATTTCTGAGATAGCAAAACTAACTTCTGATACTGTGCCTCATCCAATTTACCTAATTCCATGACCAGATAAAGTAGTAGCAGTGGGACATGGAGAAGTATCCTAATAAATCCCAACGGACTGCAAAAATAGCATCTTAGTAACTTAGTTCAGCAAAATACTTAAACCTGCTCTGAAATATTGATTCTGGCATTTTTTCTCATCCACGGGATACAAAAAGATCCTGGGCCTTTTCAGGGAAACCTCAACCATGTAAGAGAATTCACAATAGTATTTATTTATTTATTGCGTTAATATCCTGCCTTTCCTCCACAGAGCCCAAGGCAGCATACATGAGTCCTCCACAAACCCCCTCCCATTCAGTCACATAACAACACTGTGATATATGCTAGGCTGAGAGATAGCAACGGGTTCAAAGACATGGCTGAGGAACAAGATACAGCAATCCCAGTTGCTCTTTTTCCAAGCTTGCCTCCTATTATGATCCAATATTTGTGTGTCCTTCAAATGAATCCTGGCTGCCTGCAGAAGAATATTTTCACAGTAGAAAATCAGCAGGCAAGTGTACAGAGAGGGTGGGACAGCAATACCTGGGGAGCAGAGTTTAGGCTTCCTTTTTAAAGCCATAAACGGAATGATTTATTGTGCGACAGCTTCCCAGTTTCAGGTGCAGAAATGGCCTTTTCAATCCTTGTGGCCTCTGTTCCTCATAGCTTTGCATCACTTTGTATATGCCCACCCAAATTTCTAAAACTGCTGCCAAATTATAAGTGTACTCTGTTTACACAGCAGAGAAATATCCCATGCGAAAAGTGCTGTGGGGTTTTTGGTGCTATTGTCAGGTTCTCCTGTGCCATTGCTTGTTTGTCCCCTCCTGCAGGATATTAATATAAATTCTCCTCCTAGCAGCCATTCTGTTCTGTCACAATCAATTGAGCAAAATGGAGCTCCAACAGCTATGGACTCCCACCCTATTCTTCCATCTTGTTTGTGCTCTACTCCATTATCATGCTTCATTGCCTCTGTTCTTCAGACCAGCTTTTGCATCTTCCAAATCATGATTCCAGAATAAGTCTTTGCCGTTTACATAAGCTCCCTTCACTGGATCATATTCAAAACAGGAGTTTCATTTTATTTGGGGTCTGAGGCTGAAACCTGACATTATGTTGTATGAATATTCACATCTTGAAGTGCTTGACCTTCATCTACTTTTGTCTATCCAGCCTAAATTATCTTCTGTCTTGTATCATCAGTCTTTCACCAAAATAATTTGTATGCTTAGATGACTGGATGACACTTACAATTTTGCAGCAGTTTTAAAAATTAGATGGTCATATACGAAGTGATGCAAGCCTTGCTAACGATACAATCCAATATTTTGCTGTGGTAGGAAGACAAATCAGAAACTCTGGAAAGGAGCTTCTATGCATCCCCACAGAATATATAGGGATATTATATTTTCTCCCCTTCCCCCCATCTCTTGTTTTGTGACTCTTCTTTAACCCAATTTATAGCATAGCGACTTTCGTTGCTAGGTGTTATTTTAAAAATAGGAATTATAGCAGAGCTGCTTGTAACACTGTAAGATTGGTCTTTTTGCTTGCTTAACATTTAGTTTTGGTGCACACACACAGTATATAGGAAACCTGAATATTAAGTGTGTGAGAGTGTATTTTTTCTGTTGGGAAATGGTTTTTCATCAAGTTAAATAAAACCATAGAGACGGCATTTGAAAAGCTAACACCATTACTTTTGAAATCTTTCTGCAACACCTTATTATTATTCTAGGTCACTGTGATGTTTCCATGCACCTTGGCATGTCCCTTTAATTGGATCCTTGCCTACGAAGGTCCAGCATAGTTGCATTGAAAGCTGACATTTCCAACTAACTGACCTTTTCAGGCCCAGTGATACTTCTATAATGATTATCCCCTTGCATTGTTTGGACACAATACCACATACTTCACAGCACATAAAGAATATGGTCTTTGAAAACTATTCAAAATTTCCAATCTCAAGTTAGCAAAATGAGAAAATTGGGTACAAACATTCATCAGAAGTGTTATTGTGCAGGTATCGATTTGAATGCCCTTTCATTTCTCTGGGAAAAAGTGTTGTAGTATAGAGTTCTAAATTAACTTTTGTTCTGTTTTTTTTTCCTCCCACTAACTATAAAAAGGTCAAATTCATTCATAAGCCTGAATAGATTTGCTGGATATAAGCAATAAGATAACAATCAACCTTCAAATAACCTTTAAAGAGACAGTATCTTCCTCTATGAACAATAATTGATCTACTCATTAAGCAGGAGGGAATTCTTTCAGGCTCACCTAAGCAAAAAAATGTATAGGAAAAGGACACTATCTAAAACAACAAGGAAATGAAGTTTTAATATAAGAAATGGTTTAATTCTGCACATGTCAGAGACATCAAAGGCCTGTTCGGACCTTTATATATTAGAAATAAAAGCCTTTATTGCTGGGTCATGGATGGAGATATTACATGTTGAGAAAATATAGAATCTCTTAGTATATAGTTAGTTGTTACTTTCTACACACATCATGAAAGGCCAAAGGAATGTATAAGCCCTTGACTCATTTCCTGATCTGAATATTCATCCAGGGGAAGAAATGGTATCTGAACAGGCCACTAAACAACATGTACCGTACGGTTGTTGTGGTGCACAAAATAATGAGAATCCTCTACTATGAAGTGTTTTGGTGAAGGAAATGGGCTCATTTCTCCTTTCAGTCAGGTCCTGATGGCAGGAAGGTGCTAAGATAGTGGCACATTGTCACTTTCTTTTCACACTTAATGGTTAACTTTTAAAAGTGACCACTCATTTCTTCTGATAGTACTCACCTTTGTCTTGACATGGTAGATCAAAACTCCTTAAGCTTTGTAGACATCAAATCAGTGATGTCATGATAGGATCTCATGAAGCTTCCTTGATAGAATACGGTACACTGTGTTCATCTAGTCCAGTATTGCCTCCACTGTCAGTGACTCTTCAGGGTCGTGGGTCTCTAATATCTTTTTTGCTGAAGCATTATAACAGCCCACAGGTATAATTTCAGGATTTCTGTTTTAATGTTCGCCTTAATGTTTTACTGTATTTTTATCGCATTTGGATGCTATGCACTGACCTTTTGCTTGCATTTCTATTGTTGTAATTTGTGTGAACCACTTAGAGATTTTGTTATATTAAGCAGTATATGAATTATTAAAATGAATGGAGATAAGCTGGCAATGGAACCAATGAAGAACTGCATTTGAGGGGGCAAAGGCAGCTAAAGGTAGCTGAGATGGATGGATTAATTTGGGCAGCTGTGGCTCTGCTACATTATCTTTTCCAAACATATGGTATGGCAAGTTCTGATCACTGTTCTGATCACTAAGTCCATAAAAGCTACTCTTCTTACTATTTTGTATCCTTCATAAGTAAAAGGACCATTTTTAACCTCATAAAGGAATAAGATGACTAAAGGAATAAGATGACTAAAATGTTCCTGTTCCTTGATGAAGTATATTTATGCGGCTCTCTATAAAGTACTAATAATTAATATAAAAGCTTTAGTGTCCACTTATAAATTTTGCCAGGAAATTTTAAGAATTATGCTCTGTCAGCCCTTTCTTCTTTTTTTTACAAAATGAATACTTACCATTACCATATTCCATCTTCGACAAATAAGTGTGACATTTTTAATGATTCATTTAAGTTGCTGGCGGGGGTGGGGTGGGGAGAAAATGAAACCTTTGAGGTACCAAGAGATGTAAATGTTGTTTTTCCATATTTTATGATTCCCAGATGCCTCCTCTAATTGCTTTGCTAACCCCAAGTTTATGAAGTTATTTTCCAGAGTCAAACTCATTTGTATACATGTCAGAATATAAGCTGAATTTTAAAAATAAGACCTCTAGATTAGAATTCAGGAATGATAAACAAATTCATTTTGAATGTATTTGCATGCAATTTACATGTGACAAAATGTACCAATATGTGCCTTTCACATACAGGTCCAGCATCTGTTTAACATGATGGAATAGCATGAGGGGATTTTGTGTTGCTTTATAAAATCAAATAAAATGATGGACGCTAAAATTCAATGAGTAAAAAAGACTGGTGAGGGTAGATAAGAGTGTAGGGAATCTATGAATACTAGTTGCAGCTTTCAGAATAGAGATTTTTGTACCAGTTCTATACCTCTCTATTGCCATAGAATCACAAGGCACTTATTATTTATTTCCTAGAAGTAAATAATGCTTCTCATGCCTCATGCACTTTAAAAAATGGGCCTCTTTTTCTCTTTAAAATAATATACAGTACAGTGGTACCTCGGTTTATGAACACAATTGGTTCCGGAAGTCTGTTCATAAACTGAAGCTTTCATAAACTGAAGCGAACTTTTCCATTGAAAGTAATGGAAAGTGGATTAATCTGTTCCAGACGGTCCGCGGAGTACTTAAACTGAAGCGTTCATAAACTGAAGAGAACTTTCCCATTGAAAGTAATGGAAAGTGGATTAATCCGTTCCAGACAGGTCCGCAGAGTACTCAACCTGAAGCGTACTTAACCCGAAGCATGGGTATAATTGGTTCCAGAAGTCTGTTCATAAACTGAAGCATTCATAAACTGAAGCGAACTTTCACATTGAAAGTAATGGAAAGTGAATTAATCCGTTCCAGATGGGTCCGCGGCGTTCATAAACCGAAAATTCGTAAACCGAGGTGTTAATAAACCGAGGTTCCACTGTATATGAAATGATAAAATTATGGCTTCTGTTTGAAACAGCTCTAAAAATCTACAAACTTTGGGATGGATGGATGGATGGATGGATGGATGGACAGAATTTACGCTTTGCAAAATAGGATTAAAATGCATCATGTGCTTAAAGTAGGGTTGCCATATTTCAAAAAGTGAAAATCCGGACAGAAAAGTTTTTGAGGTATTTTAAGTTTTGCGCTAGCTTAACTTAATTTTTAACTACCACTGTGTGTATTTGAAATATTTAGATAATGCAGATCCAAAAGCAATATGAGATTATTTCCTCTGTATTGAAACTCTACAAGGTCCAAATGTAAATTGATGGTACTTTAAGAAATTAATAATTATAAAGAATTAATAATCACAAGTGACAGTGGGGATTTGGATACAGATTTTGTAGGCCCATAGAATTCATATGCCTAGAAACTAGCATATAACTTTTCATACTCTTTCTATTTATATTCCTCCTTGGTGATGTTTAGAAGGTCTCTGTATGTACTCCAGTTTGTCTCTCTGCTAATTTTTTTCCTTGCCTGGGCTTCTGTTGGTGATAACTACATCAATGCTTTTCTTTATAGTAGGTTTTTATATTTTCCCCATACCCTATACAGATTTCCCCCCCTGATGATATGGTTTGAAAAGCTCTTATATACTCTTGCCTTTCAGGCACGCATGCCATCCAAATTTTAAATCCAATCTTTCAACCAACATAAGCACGATGCTTCAAAATATAATTGTAGGTCAGGGAGAACAAAACCACCTCTTTCTTGGGTATCAATCACATTTTTTTTTAATCCTGGGTTTTATCCCCTGCCAAATAAACTCAGAGAAATCTTTCTGCAATGCTGCTTTTGATGGATAGGAAAGCTAGTGATGTGAGCCTGTCATGGTAGACTGCAAGTGTGTTTTGATGAGCTTCAGTTTTGACAAGGTAGGCTCACCAATGGCAACTGTCACTTGAAGTATCAGGAGAATTTGTAGTGCTACCCAGACATTTTGGAAGCCACATGGATGTACTGGAGGGTGTCTTGTGGTGAGCCTTTTCCATGAGCTAAAATGTGAAAGAGGTGCCCCCACTGAACACAAAGATCTGTACCACCAATGTCAGAGTGGTGGCCATCAGTGATGGCTATGGATAGATCCATACCATGGGTGTTAAGCATCTGTTTCAAGGTTGTATGAAAATCCTCATATATTCCTGTGAGATTCAAGCTGCTCAAATCACACTGTTAGTCTGTAATCCAATGTGGTTTACTTGGAAAGTAGTCTATATAATGTTTACTCCCAATTAAATTTGGGGTAGGGTTGTTAGACTTCAATCTACAATCACTTGTTGTTGAAAAGCCTAATAGATCAGTAAGGCAATGCTAAAATAAGTTGGCTGTAAATTTCAGCTGTATTTCAGTTAATTTTAAACAATGCTATTTTGCATAAAATAAAGTTATGCCCTTTGTCAGGCACAGTTATTGTTCTAGCTCCATAATATTCACACATTTAGGGTAAATGAACCACCTTGAGATCTTTGGCCTTCTGGAGTGTGTCAGATTAGTTCATGCTTATTGAACAATGTCTTTGACTCTTGTGAATTGCAGTAATACCATTGGATGTAGTCCATTAATAACAACACAAGTGAGACTGCAATTTACATTAAAAGCATAAGAAGTAAAGGTAAAAGTCAATTATATTTAGAGATGGGATAAAATTACTATATGTGTACGGAATCCAGAGTTGATTATCTCTCTTTGGGGTAACTTGTTACAAAAGACATTTTCCATAAAATATTTAGCCAGACGGCCCTCCATTTCTGTTGCAATTGGCTTTCCTTTGTATCATATATGCTCACATATATGGCATTTGTTCTTGCCTGGCAACAAATGCTACTTCCAGTTATCTGTTTTTAGATACTTGGGTTATAGTCTTATACACACACACTATAGTCCTATACACACTTAGCTGGGAAGAAGCTTTTAGGCCATAGTGGGACAAAATTCTGAGCAGGCTCAAGGTGAAGTGTGTGGATAACCAAAATAAATTGTTCACAATTAAGCACAAGAGTGTCTTAGAAAGTTCTGCGCCTCTCAAAATGCAAAAACATTCATATGGTTTTCTCTGGAAGCAATTTGTTGCCAGACCCATTATACCTCACTTTGGAAACTTCTTCCTAGTTTCCTTTCTATCTTTACCTCTTCCAAATAATATTGCTGTAACTAGAGTTCGTGACACTGTCTAGTTCCAGGTATGAGGCCAAGGCATTTAAGTACCTTTGAAAGTGAATGCTAAGGCTTGAACCTGAAACATTTGAAATAAAAGGGAAAGACTGCATATCCTTACCTGGTGTCAAATGAACTTTTCTCACCTGTCACCACAATGGATGAGTTTAGAGCAAATGATCCCACTTGCCCACGACGTCCCACCTTGGTTATCTCCCTCCCTCTGTAGCTCCCTCCCTCTGTAGCTCTCCTGTGCCCCTGAAAAAGAAAATGATCATTGCTACAAGCAAGTGAAAACTTGGGTCTAAATCATGGTTGGTTGGTTTGTTACATTTCTATCCTACCTTTCTCCAGGGAGCTCAAGGTGGTGTGCATAGTTCTCTGTCTCCCCATTTTATCCTCAAAGCAACCCTGTGAGATAGGTTAGGCTGAGATAGTGACTGGTCAGCCAGTGGGCTTCATGGTTGAGCAGGGCCTAGAACCCCCATCTCCCACATCTTAGTCCAACACTCTAACCACTACAACACACTGGCTCACACTGTATTAGAGGAAAGGAGTTGCGATGAGAGGGTGTATAATGAGTAATGCCAAAGTTACAATACGTCTATCATTCCCTGTTTCTGGTTGTTGTTGTTTTAAATACAAATCCTGATCAGAATGAAGTTCACTTATCCCTCTAACAAGACAAGAAGCCATTATTAAGCTCTGTATTATTTTAGATATAAGCTGTTTGAGTGCCTTTAGTCTTGATGAGAAATTGACATCTTGAGGAAATATACAACAAATTAAAAACAAAAGTCTTATTAGTCTTGGCAGCTACCTATGTAGCACAATTGATTTAGAATCCCCTGGATGGGCAGCATTCTCCTCAAGCAGCTAACTTGACAAAGGGAATGCATTTTTTTTAGAATTAATGTTTGGATTTCTTTGGTGGTAATAGCATTTTGTTCTTGAATGCAAAACAATTAAATCAAGACACTCTCACTACACTGAGATTTAAAGTGCTTCACTCAGGCTGCAATCCTCAGTGCCACAAAGTCACTGGCCAAAATCCAACACAGAGTTAAGAGTGTTTAAGCCCTTTAAAATAAGAGGCAAACCACACATTACATTAAATGTGTATTCATCACATTTGCATTTTTATGCATTTTTAGTAGCAGCCAAGGGAGCACAGCAGCAGTTCCCCTCCTGAGCCAATAACAGATTTAGAGGTAATAATTTTTGCTGCACTTGTGATATGGAAGAAGTGGGTTAAACTACCCTCCACCTGTTCTATTGTACTGATTCTGTCCGAAATCTCCACAGCTGCTATTTTAAAATACACACACTCACCTGAATGTGAATGTGGTTTTACTATAATATGTGGTTTGACATTAAATGGACTTAAATATGCTGGATTGTGGCCAAGGTGTTGCTTACATCTTGGTTTTAATCCAGCAGCCTGCATACATTTTCCTCTAGGTATGTATGATACAATACAAGCTGGGAAGCACGCTTGTGGAGATACCATTTGTATGAACTGCAGCCGCAAATAATTCACACAATTGTCATAGCGGCTGCATGGACCGCCCCCATTTGCAGGTTCATAAAAATTTGCCTCCATATTAATAGGCTCATCTGTCAAAGGCTATAAATATACAAAGCAACTCTATGTGTATCTTGAAGTACAATGAATTACAGACAATACAGTGTAGCTAGAGATGCTAAGAGTCACACTCTCCTTAAGAGTTGGTGAATTGCATGCTCTTGTGTATACCATCCTGATTTTACAATCTGTGCATTTCAGAATCCTTGAGGTAAAACTCTCGCATAAAAAATATATCTGATGATGGAATGTGTCAGCACAATGTTACAAGCCAGGGTGTCAGGTTGTTCTGGTATCACAATGTGTACTTTTCATTGTAGTACCATACTACCGTATGTTGCTACATTTGTATCTAAAGCAGCCACCACCGTATCACAAGCAGGATCTAATTAGACAGAGGTAGGATGAGTTAGCTGCTAGGCACAATCTCAAGACGATTTCAGCCACTAAAGGTTACGTCACTTCTGCATCATTGTACGGCTTTAGGCCTGGTACAGAACTGTAAGCCTGACTGCTACAATGGGATCCCAGTTGATGGACACCATAAAAGAAGTGGCACAAGCCACTCTATGCAGCATTTTGTAGATTTAGGATCATTGTCTTCTAGGGACTGGTTTGCATATTATTCTCTTAATGAGGGGTATACAAAAAGCTCTTTGTAGTTTTTTGTGGGAAGGGAAATGGAGAACCCTGTGGCACTGAGAGTGACCATTGCTAGAGCCTTCCCTCAAAGCAAAGAACAAGTTTTTAAAATCATTCTTTTTCTGAACACTTGAGTATAATGAACAAAAACTGGGTTCCTCTTTCTTCCCCCATTTGTTGTGGAAAATATAGATTGCATATATACCCTGAGTTGTTGTTTTTCACCTCTGATGTTGTGAACAGCCTGGGAGTCATTTTGGACTCACAGCTGTCCATGGAGGTACAGGTCAATTCTGTGTCCCTAGGCTGAGACTCTACCTGCCTGCGGACTGTCTCGCCAGAGTGGTGCATGCTCTAGCTATCTCCTGCTTGGACTACTGCAGCATGCTCTACGTGGGGCTACCTTTGAAGGTGACCCAGAAGCTACAACTAACCCAGAATGTGGGAGCTAGACTGGTGACTGGGAGTTGCCACTGAGACCACATAACACCGGTCTTGAAAGACCTACATTGGCTCCCAGTACATTTCCGAACACAATTCAAAGTGTTGGTGCTGACCTTTAAAGCCCTAAACGGCCTCGGCCCAGTATACCTGAAGGAGTATCTCCGCCCCCATCGTTCTGCCTGGACACTGAGGTCCAGCGCCGAGGGCCTTCTGGCGGTTTCCTCACTGTGAGAAGCGAAGTTACAGGGAACAAGGCAGAGGGCCTTCTCGGTCGTGGCGCCAGCCCTGTGGATTGCCCTCCCATCAGATGTCAAAGAAATAAACAACTATATGACATTTAGAAGACATCTGAAGGCAGCCCTGTTTAGGGAAGTTTTTAATGACGGATGTTTTAATGTATTTTTAATCTTTTGTTCGAAGCTGCCCAGAGTGGCTGGGGAAGCCCAGCCAGATGGGTGGGGTAGAAATAATAAATTATTATTATTATTATTATTATTATTATTATTATTATTATTATTATTATTATTTTGGCTGGACAGCGCAAGACATTTACAGTTCCATATCTGAAGAAGTTGATCAAGTATAACTTGCAGCTGAGTAGGCACAACTCTCAAATTTTAACCTTAAGACTCTGCATTTTGATGAAGAAAGCAAAATGTCAGCCCATTAGTCATACTTGGAGTGCCATTTCCCTACTTTATGTTTACAAAGCATGGAAGTTGAGGTCTGCAGCTCTTTAGAAATTTCTTATTTTGGCACACTGAAGGTATCTAGTTACATAGAAGGCAGGTGTGGCCCTGGGGCAGTTCATCGCATCAACCTGACAGTGTGTCTCAACTCTCATTTGGAGAAAAGGAACAAGTAGGTGATTTAATCTTATCAATGGCATTTCACAGATCAAGTAACAATTGTAGCAGTTCAATTTGCAAAGGAAAAAGAAATGAAAAATTGTACATAGTTGATAACAATGGCCCTATTTTAAGCTTCTAGAGGACAATGGCGTGCTTAAGCCTTACTTACATTTGACCTGTGGGTAAAAGAAAGTGCAATGCCCATTTTCTTCTCATGCTGGTGTGTTGAGTTTAGGGTACCTATGTGATATAAAATTATTAATTCATAAGCATCAAAGGAACTATTTATATAACAGAGGCAAACATCAAAGTGAGATGCTCTAAGGGCATCCACTCAGCTTTTCATTCTCTTCAAAAATGCACTTGATTGAGCTGAATTCCTCACACTTGTGTAAGGGTCAAGAGACACTGTATCTAGAAGGCAAACAGACTAACCTCGGCAAAGCAAAACTGACCCAGACAAAACAGGCAGCTCTGCCAAGAACCTTTAGACTCAGACCTCAAAATGCCTCTGCTGGAAAACAGGAGGGGGAAAGCTTTGCATCTGTCTAGTTCAGTTGCCAAATGCACCTCAAGAGCAAGAGAGGAAAACAATGAGAAGGGATGCCAAGGATGGAGGGTATATTTCTGCCATAGAAAGATGCTCAGGGTGGCATATCTGCATCTTTGAAAATGGGAGGATTGCTTATGAAAGTTCTGGACTGCAGAAAAGGAGTCCTAGGATGAGCATCAGATTTTACAACTTGCCAGACATTGATTCAGAGTGACTGGAGCTACAAGAGATGCAGAGGTAAGCTCTGCCCCTGCCAGCTCATCAAATGGAGTCAAGTCGAATTTGCAGTAGAGCCAGTGAGGGTCCAAGTTTCATAACAATGTGGCATGGCTCATCACTTGGGATCGACAGCTGCCATTTAAACAGGTGGCAAATAGAGTAATCAGAATCCACAGAGCCATCTCAATTGGAAGCCAAAGAGTTTTTGGGTGATTATGACATGGGGAAAGACGTGTGGACAATCAAAAGCTGGGAGACAGCATAAAAATTTGAAATAATTGGGGATTTAGCTCATATAATAGGCAGTTATATTTAGAGGAATTTCCTTGTGAAAAATCAGTGTGATTTTAACTTACCTACAGATGAGAGGTTATGAATATAACTTCTTTGAGGCATGTGACATGGTGTACAACTGAGCGCTCAACAATAAGTGACAATTTAGAAGGTGCATCTAAAACAAAGAGCCAGTGGCACTTCTGTGACCGGAGTTGGCCCATAACTTGAAACTGAATCCTGATTGGACAGAGGTTTTAGTGTTCTGAAGTCTTGGGCCCATACCTGCCAAGTTCCTGCCTGAAAAATAAGGGATCAGACCGAAAGTAGCAGCCCGGAAGTAGCACTGCCGCCATTTTGGAACTGGGCAGAGCATGCTCAGAAGCGACTTTTGATGCTGCTCTGCCCAGTTCCAAAATGGCTGCCGCACCAGAAGTCACGCTGCAGCCATTTTGGAACTGGGCAGAGCAGCATCAAAAGTTGCTTCCGAGCATGCTCCGCCCAGTTCCAAAATGGCCACCACGCCAGAATAAACCGGGGGAAAACAAAAAAAATCCGTTTTTTCGGCTGGGAACAGCTGGAAAAACGGGGGTTTCCTGGGGAATACGGGAGACTTGGCAGCTATGCTTGGGCCCAAGAGATGGGAGAAGCTACCTATTCTGGAAGGGGCTACACTTCCCTGGAAGGAGCAGGTCTGTAACTTGGGGGATATTCTGAGATCCAGCATTGCCACTGAGAGCTCTGGAGACCTTGTGGCTAGGAGTGGCACTTCTAGTTCCAGCTGGTTTGCCAGCTATGGAACCTTTTGGAAAGAGATGAATTGGCCACAGTATTCCATGTGCTGGTAACTACCAGACTGGATTACTGCAATATGCCATACAGGGACTGTTAGAATATCGGGATGATAAACCCTAGATTCTTTCTTTTGCCACTGGCTTCGGTAAAGAAGACAGGAAACAATTGTAGCTATTAACTACGTTTTATTAGAAAACTGCCCTAGAAGCACAACTTAGAAGCTTCAATGGTCCGAAACTGAGCAGCCCTATTACGGGCTGGAGTTTCATTTAGAACCCTGTTTTGAACCAGATGCATTGGTTGCCAGTTCATTTCTGGACCCAATTCAAGGTGCTCACATTAGTGTTTAAAGCCCTAAATGACTATATTTGGATATAGTTTTCTTCCACTAGGAAAAAGATTAAAAATACCTGGGGGTTCTTGGGAAATTCTTGAACTGAAGGATTTTGTGGCTTGGATCTTTTGCTTCAGGCCATTAATTCATAATTACTAAGTAAGTGGAGGTGGGGAGGAATGCTGGCTTCACTTACTATTGGTATGAATATGGAATTGAACTATGGGAGGTTAAAATGTATCTTGTGAAGAACTCCATAAACAGAGTTGCCTTGTATAGTCTTTTACTATAAGGCAACTTCTTAACGTGCTTCACCTTGGATTTCTGCACCATCAAGAGGCATCTCTCAGGTTGAAGCAAGGTAGATATGAGCACTTGGATAATGCAGACTTTTCTCCTTCTGCCATTTATATTTATAGACTGTACTATTCAAATGGCCCAGAGAAGGTTCTGTAAGTTTCTGCATTTGCATTCTAAAAAGGGAAAGACGTGTCTGTTCCAAAGCACCCACAAATCCTAAATATTTCTAGTTTGGTGGCTGAGATGCTCAAGCTTTCTTCTTTCCATTTCCTCAGTGCATTTAGTCCCTTTCTTTCATCCCTTAAGAACCATGTTCAGTACTTTGAGAAACTCATCCAATCTGCACTTAGTATATATGGACTGACTGAACAAAAAAGCGCACCTCGGCACTCTGTATTTTCACTTAACCTGCTCACTGTCAGTTAGTTCTACTGATGTACTTAACCCAGGATGTTCATAGAGCAGATTTGTTTGTTTGTTTGTTTTGATTATACCAGGCATCCCCAAACTTCGGCCCTCCAGATGTTTTGGACTACAATTCCCATCATCCCTGACCACTGGTCCTGTTAGCTAGGGATCATGGGAGTTGTAGGCCAAAACATCTGGAGGGCCGCAGTTTGGGGATGCCTGGATACCTTACCTTTTGTCTGTACAAGGCACCCAACTTGTGTTAAAGCTTTTGGTTTTGAAGCCTCTCACAACCTTGGGACACAAGCATATAGACAAACATTTTCTTTAGTTCTATAGAGTTGAACCAACAGCCTAGAAAGAAAGCTGTACCACAGCAACCTGACTTTGAGATTATTGACAAGGGGTGCATCTAAAATCTAGACCTTCAGTTCACCCCTGCAACTACACTTTCTGTCACAGACAGCTCAGAGAATAGGCACCGTTTTCTTTTGTCCATCAGTTCAAAGTATGTTCTCTGTGCAATTTCACCAGGGAAGGTATTTATTAAGGACAGTCACACATAAAACACTGAAATTGGGGGGGGGGAAATCTGGTCACTTGGCTTTGTTTTTACTAAATGTGGCAGAAGTGATACCATGTATGGACAGGTTACTGAATCACTAGTGTTGCACCATTAACTTCAGTGCAATTACATTACTGTAGGTAGTCCATGAATTGTCCCCTATGGTGGTTTAAAACTAGTGGAGCAGGTCTGTCCCAGGTCTGAAGAACTAGCAGATTCAGTTTAGATATAGCATCATAATAAAGAATTTGTATAAAGAGTTTGAAATGGATTGTCACTGATTTTTTACTTTCTGTTTATTCTGTCAGTGGTTAGACTGGGGTGGGATGAGGGAGATAGGACCAGCTGTCCCTAGATTTGTAGAGTTGGAAGGTATCCCGAGGGTCATCTAGTCCAACCCCCTGCAAAGCTATTGCAACAGGAAGAACCAGTATAGCTATTTTACCTGTTTCCCTCCAACTTCTACTACAAGAATATCTTTGAGTTTTTACCTCTCTCTGCTTTTTTGCCCAAGTAAAGGGTGCTTTTAGTTGGATGAATTAAGTGATATGAACATAATATATATTATTCATCCTTTTGAGTGGAGCTGATGGAATACTGGCGCTTATATCCACATTAGATGTACTTTCACAAAAATGGGAATTGATAGGCACAGTTGGGCCAGTAAAAGGTAAAAAGAACTGTTGTACCTAAATACGAACTGGTTAATGAATTAAAAAAACCACACTTTGTTGCCTGTAACCAAAGACAACCACAGTATTAGTTTGCTGCAGAATAACTGATCCCATGATGCGGTGCATGTACACCATTTGAATGGCAATGCCAATCAACTTGGGGTGGGGGTGTGGCCTCCTCAGATTTTTTTTGAGGGGGCCATAGACCCCTCGTCCCCAAGGAGTTGGCTCCTATGCCAGTGCCCTTCCTCTGATCTGACTTTAGATATGCTTAGTGATTTGCCCTATGTTATCCTGTTCATTCTACATGGATTATAGTATGATGTTACCTAGTGGCATGAGATGGAGCCAAGGAGAACTGATAATCACACCACTGTCACAGTGAAAGCATTGACCCACGTTATTATGTGTGTAAAACACAAGTAATACATATGGGCCATATTCAACTAACCCATTCTTCTAGCAGAAACCAACAGAAGGGCTTTCTTTAGAGCAGTGGGTCTTTGCCTTTCCTCTCTTACCCCCACGACCCTGTGCCTCCCTCCTATCTGGAGTAGAGTGTAGATTGTTCCATTGGGCAAGCAGAAATAGTTGCATTGAAGCAACAGTTTCCTTAGCACTGGAATTCCACCAGATATTGCCAGAAAATAAGAAAAAGCAACAACCCCAGTACAGTACTGTAATGCCATTCTTATTCTGTGCTTCTCCACAATACTTTCATTACTATAATTTGCTATAAGGTTTACAAAGTTCTTGTATTTCCCACAGTAATGAAGATTTAGATCGCTCTTTGTATGCTCAACATACTCTCTGTGTCTATACTGCTCTATTACTGTTGGTAGCCTAATGTAGAATAACACTTAATTCCCTCTCCTTGCCGCTCTCTCAAATGCCTCTCTGTCTTTCAAAAAATATTTGAGCAACAATTTCTAGATTTATTTTGTGATCTATTGTGGCACTCTTTTATGCAGCAAATGATGGGTATCATTCAGCAGGGACAGCTTAGAAAATGATAGCAGCCAAGTAAATCTCACTCAGAATTAAACATTGTAGATCAAATGGGGTTTGTTCCAGATCTTCCCACTGGATTTAATGTAAGACTTTGACCCTTGTGATTTTACAAAAGTGGGTCAAATTTCCTCTTCATGTTTGCCTGGTCTTCTGACATTCTGCCCAATGCCTGTAGTAGCAAGCAAGGTTTTATCAGCTGCTGCCAAAGAGATAACTACAGCTTTTGAATTCCAATAAAGAGTGTAATTGAATGGACTATGTCTCCAGAAAATAACATTTCATGCCAGCTGCTCTGTTTCGTAGTACTGGAACCCTGAACTTTCTCTGTAAAACAGGCTTGGCTCAGAGAAAGCACACCTTTAAAACCTTTTGACAAACCACCACAGTCAGTGTATGTGTGCCCTAAACACATTGTTTTCCTTCAGCTATCTCCACTTTCAGAATGACAGATGCAGAATTCTGTTCAAGATCTATCCTATCATACATCAAATTTATCTCATGTCAGTACCATAATAAATTACCTCATCATGTTCACTTCATGTTAACTCCTCCCCTTCTTTATAGCAGACATGAATCCCTTTTATTTGTTGTGCTGGAGCTGGGGATAGCTAGCTAGCACATGTCTCTGCACCAACACCTGTCTTCTGCAAGTGAATTTTTCCTCAGAACGTCTTCCTTTGCTGGTTCTGGTATATTTCCCTGTTTCCCCCAGAAAGTGTTGCTTGTTTATATGGCTGTCTCCACACTGAGCAGCTGTTCTCTGCAGGTTCAAGTCATATCTAGTGCTGGAAGAGTGAATTGTGTCGGTAGCTAGACACACAAATTAGCTGTGTGTGAGAGGCGAATGGGTTTTAAATGAATGTCATGGCTGCCAACGCCTTAAAGCCACTGCAGCCTCACAATATTCAAAGCTAGTTGCAACTCAGCTGTAAGTGGCAGAAAAGTTAATTGTTTATTTAAATGCTTTTTACAAGTAACATCAGAAAACACATAAATAAACAGTACAGTAAAGTTTGCCAACAGAGGCTAGTAATTAATTAATTAGGGATGATTTGTTTTCAGATACATGTTTTGTAATTTTAAGGTTGTGTTTTGGGGGGGCAAGAGAAATCATCTAAGAGATTTACGATGTGTCTCCTATGCTGACTGATTGCCCCAAATTTGGGTTTACCTGATCCAGTTTGAGGGTTTGAAAACAGATTAAATTGAGATAATGAAGCACTTATTTGTGCTCTAGCTGTATTTTTAAGACAGGTGCTTTTCCCTCTTCTCTCTCCTACAAAACCTTGGCCGCTGCCACAGTTCAGATCTTGACCTTTTCAAAAGAGAAATGTCTTTGAGAATTGCAAATTCTTGTCAGAAGTTAATGAACAAATTGCAGTGCTAATCGAAGGCTGGCCTCTTCCAGGTCTTTGCCTGATAGTCACGCCACAAAGGTCACTGTCTAACTAATGAGGGCTTTGGGTGATACTGACACAACATGTGGGCATTTGTGAAAGGCCAAAATTTATGGGTGCCACTTGGGGACCATCCTGCTCTTGCAGGCATTTAGAACTACAAGAATGGATGACCCATCCATCACCCCTCCTTGATGATTAGACTTAAACACTCAGTTCATATGCATAATTGCTAGACCTTAGGCTCCTCCAAAGGCCCCAATGTCATTATGATAGATCCTCCTCCATGTTTATCAGGAAGAATGAATGTTAGATGGCCCATTCTGACATTTAGCATTTCAGCCTATCAAGGTTTTAGGGTGATTTGCAGATATCAAGTCACAGAGTGGGTGATTTAAATGGATGGAACATTTGCAGAACCATAAATTTGCCGATGAAATCTCTTATGCTGGTGCTATTTTGCAGTTGGCAAATAGAGAAAAATATGTCTTAGGCTTACATTTTCTCCCAATTTTGTGCTCACCTTTTGTATTTAAACATGTTTTTTAAAATAATAATAATAATTGGGAAGTAATTATTTAAACCAGCATGTCTTCTAGCTGCCAAAGATTCTTCAAATTACCAAAAGTAACTTCCAGGCTCTCATTTTGATTTTCTATAGTACTATTTACCTATTTCTGTTGTTCTGAAAAACACTTTCATGTGATTGCAATACATAAGCAGTAAGATAAGTACTTCCTTCTGTAGTTATGAAGATAGGACAAGGTGGTATTTCAGTCATTCAGAGCAAAACCTGTTTTTTGTGATTCTACGGTAACAACTAATAAAGATAGGTAGGATGCTGCTTATTGTATAATGCAAATTGCTTTCTGCAATTTTATTTGTTTATAAAACCATATAAATCCAAAATGAAAAAACCCTGCAAGTGGTATCTCTAAAACAGTTATCAAAACAACACACATAAAAGCATAGTGCCTGCATTAATTTTCATTATAGCTTTGTAAGGTATATCACTTATTATTCACATTTTACATCTGTGAAACTGAGGCTGAGATAGGGTAAGATATGTTTGTTCCAAGGCCATATAGAGAGACCACAGCAGCTGTGGGGCTTGAACCCATATCTTCAATATTCAAGACCAACTATGCATTCAGTGGACATCACTGTTTCTAGATACCAGATTTCTCCTTAGCCTTCTTCAGGCATTGTTCCATTCTACTCCCCACAAGCAATTCCAATCATTTCCTGAGGGGAGAGCATCAGTGCATTCCCTGCCCCCTCCCTCACATCTCACATTACTGTCACAGTTCAGAGCCACATGTTGTTGTTTATTGGACTTATAACCCGCCCTTCATTATAAGGACCCAAGTCAGTTTACAACAATATAAAAATACAATATTAAAATCAATTACAACAATTTACAATCAGGTCTCTATGTCTGTCTATCTATATCTATCTATATCTATCTATCTATCTATCTATCATCTATCTATCTATCTATCTATCTATCTATCTATCTATCTATCTATCACAAAGGCCAGGTAAAGAGATCCACTTCAGCATACAGTGGAAACTATACAATGCTGATGCTGGATGCATCTCTGATGGAGAGAATTCCATTATTTAGGGGTTGCCACAAAGCACTGGGAGTTGTACTTACAGAGATAGGGAATCGACCATTACTATACAGTGGAACCTCGGTTTATGAATTTTCGGTTTACGAACACTGCGGACCCATCTGGAATGGATTAATTCACTTTCCATTACTTTCAATGGGAAAGTTCGCTTCAGTTTATGAACGCTTCAGTTTATGAACAGACTTCCGGAACCAATTGCACCCATGCTTTGGGTTAAGTACGCTTCAGGTTGAGTACTCCACGGACCCGTCTGGAACGGATTAATCCACTTTCCATTACTTTCAATGGGAAAGTTTGCTGCAGTTTATGAACGCTTCAGTTTAAGTACTCTGCGGACCATCTAGAACAGATTAATCCACTTTCCATTACTTTCAATGGGAAAGTTTGCTTCAGTTTATGAATGCTTCAGTTTATGAACAGACTTCCGGAACCAATTGTGTTCATAAACCGAGGTACCACTGTATGTGTTTTCTCCTTCCTATGATGCCTAGATGCAATCTGGCTCCTGCAAAGAACCTGGAAGAGTCTCATTTAAATGTCTGCTTCTTTCTCCCATACTCCATCTTAGGACTCTTACAAAATACAAACAAGGGTGGCTTGAACTACTGCCCCTCCCGCCAGACATAGACAGGATTTATGTTTGGGGGGGGGGGACAGAACTGAGCTATCTGTAATTGTGATTGGTCAGTTAGTTAAGTATTTTTATTTATTTACTTGATTTGGGGGGTAGCTGCCCCCGCTTGGCTATGCCTCCCCCCCCCAAAGTTTTTAACTATCTAACCTAATGCAGAATTCCAGGGAACTCAAAAACCTGTGCACCATTTTGTGACATTTTGGTTGGCATAATAAAAGCATTGCCCTAACATGTATTTTGGAATGTTACATTATGTTTTTAAAGAGCTTTTTTGACAGTTGTGTTATTTAATGGCTGAGATTTAATTACCTCAAACTGTCATTTATTCAAAGGAGAAGACATGAAACCCTTTTATTAAAAACAACATAGGAGACCCTAAAAGGCAAAAACTTCATAGTTAAAAAGGTGAAAAAAGAAATTAAAAGCTAAGAGGCTGATAATGTTAGTAGGAAACTGTATGTGTGAGTTTTGCTGAAACTCCATCTCAGGTTTCTCACTCTTCTGCCACTATATGGTTACTTGATCCTGATTTAAATGTATTCCCCCACCAAATCTTCTAAGTCCTGCAAACCAAATAGAGCCTTGGTTATGACCCAAGTTGCCTCCTCGCCTTTAGCTTACCTGTACTTCGGATGGTGTTGAATGGAATAGATCTAGTAATAATAACATAGCATGAAATTGGCATTGGCCAATTGGGTTTATCAGTTTCAGGAACCAAAAGTATATCACATTTCATGAACAGAGTACATGCATTTTGCCTGTTGGTAGTTATGAATATAAATGAAACCACATTTTATCTACATCCCCTAATGGCAGAGTGGGAAATTATTGTTATGAGATGGAATCTACCTTTAAATTTCAAGCATGGTTATCTGTTGCTGCAAAGCACCAAAGGATACCTGCGAACTCTCACCATATCAAGGTGTTAAGCCTCATCAAATGGACTGTTCCTTGGCCTCTTAGAATCCTGCTGGTATCCATTATAGCAGAAATAATTTCCATCTGGTTTTTCAGAGCACTGGAGAGCTTGTTAACATTGCCTGCTGATCATATGTCACCTCTCCTTTTCTTCCATTTTTAGCTGCGCTGAAGAGCCACAGTCTATATACGTAGTTTGAAAAAGTTGAGTTTCATCAGCTGATTAGTTTTTGCACAACTTTGAGTACCTCACTTACAAACTAAACTCAAAGTGGTGCTGTTCATTCTCTCTCTCTTACACACACACACACACACACACACACACACACACACACACCAACACACACACATATATAAACAACCACTGCCAATAGTTACAGTTGTACACTTGAAAATGTAGTGAAAAGGGACTTTTCCATTAGAGCTGAATGGAAACATCCAAACATATCAGGATTGGATGTCATGAAGATTTCAGAATAAAGTTTCCACTTGTTTGGTATCAGTGATGTTGAGATGCCCTAGTTCAAATATATACAGTACAATATACACAAATATATACAAATATTTTATTTGTGCATTTATTCATTTCTTACAATTTATCATTGTTCACATCTGCTTCTTTTTTTAACTCAGCATTGATACTTGGATGTTGGTCAATCTTTGTGTGGTCTAGAATTTTCAGGGTTTCTGTTATATTTCTGAATGTCTCAATCTTTGGCTTGGTTGCCCCCCCCTCTTTCTCTCTCTCTCTCTCTCTCTCTCTCTCTCTCTCTCTGTGTGTGTGTGTAAAAGTGCCGGTGGTTTCCTTGAAAAGCATTGTTCTATTCCTGATGTAAGATGGCTGGAGCTCTGCTGACTTTTGGTATATGGATATAGTGATGGGATACTAGTAGAGTTGTTCTTCTCATGGAAGCATAATAATAATAATAATAATAATAATAATAATAATAATAATAATAATAATTTATTTATTTATACCCCACCCATCTGGCCAGGTTCCCCCAGCCACTCTGGGCGGCTTCCAACAAAATATTAAAATACAGAAATCCATCAAACATTAAAAGCTTCCCTAAAATTATAAGATCTGGGGAGGAATTTGCATTTATCTTTACTGGATGTAGAATCAAGTATTTCTGTCAACTTAATTCCCACTGTAAATTTTAAAGCTCTTCTTTGGAAGTAGGCTTGCCATCTACTTGTGTACCAATAACTTTTAAGGCCCCAGACATGGCACAACATGAGCAATATATTCTATGTAAATAAAGGGTTTCGTATTCTGCCATTTCTTATAGAGGGAATTGGCTTCAGCTTGAAACTTTTAAGGAATCATAGATCTCCCTGTTTCCTCTTTCTTGTAATAAAAATCTTGTGCCAGCCATTCAGTTTCAAAGTCATGGTTTTTCCTTTAGGCTTCCGCAGTCGTTCTACAGTGGCCTTACATGATTATTCTCATAGATAAGACATCTTGTTGAAAGGTGATTATAATAACAATTACCCCTACTTTGACCACTAAAGCCTAATCTTCATCTTAATATAAAAAAGCTAAAAAGGACAAAAAAATACCACAAACCGTTACAAAGTTCTGCTTGAGTTACTTTTCAATTACAGTGGGTGAAGCAGAACGAAATTGTTACAGCCACTTATTGATTGTGTTGCTATCCGTTAAGGTACAACAGAAGAAGTCCATCATATTGTGTAACAACTCAACTATTTAAAATAACAAAGACTTCCTTTTGTTTTACTTTCTTTTGCCTTTCTTTTGCCATTATCCCGACAAATACATTTTGCTTCAGTGCCACAATCAAATTCAGGAATCATAATGAAGAAATTTTGTATTAGAGTTGACATTTCTTCTCCTTACTTAGCTGACAAAATCCTTCTGTGTTTGCATTCAATTTGAGCAGCTGAAGCAGAACAAAGGCAATGAAATATATTAATTACATTAATGATGTTTTAGTGAAACTGGCTGCCTCCTAAAGAGACTGCATATATGAACTATAAGTGCAGATCCTATCTGTAGGCAAGTGATTAAAAGCCACCATGTTGTAGTTATAATTATAGCTTCTTTTAATAGTTAAGCTATGTCACTGGGATCCTTAAAGATTTGATAACAAAGAGCAAAATCTCAGCCCCTGAGCTGGGGAAATGTTGAACCTCTGTAAAACCTCAGCACTGAGTGAGATCTGAGCTATATAGAATTAAACATACTCTTTGACTTCCAGTTGCTTAGGACTCATTGCCTGCATTCTTCATTAGATCCCTTACTCATATGGGGCACCATGAAAGGAAACAAAAACATTCATTGTGAACTAGGCTGTCCATGGATACAGTCCATTAAAGTCAGCAAACGTTGTCATAGATATTGCTATCTAGCATGCTTAGTCTTGAAGTGATGTGGGAGACACACACAAATTGAACGTATCAACTGGCATGGTTTCAAGCTGCTATGTTGTCAGGAGACATATCAACAGTAGAGCTGTTCACCAGATTCACTCAAGGTCCAAGTTATATAGGGCATATTCAGACAGCATTAGACAAGATGGGTACACAGATACATAGACTGCTGAAAGTCAGGTTTGATTGGCCCAGAGCAATCCATGGCTGTCAGGGGTGAGGGTGGAGGTGCATCTGTCAGAAAGAATTGGCAAGATTGGGGGGGGGGAATTGAGACCTGCCAGACCAATGACTGTGTCTTCCCAGGAGAAACAAGGCCCAATCGATCCCATGGGATGTGGGTACTGCTTTGCAAGTGGATTGCAGTGGCCAGCACCATGCAGGAGGATCCAATAATTTGTTGAGCTTTTAAAAACCCTATTTTAACTGTATGTTGAGTCTCCATCTGCAGGTTATGTATATTTGCCAGGAAATGTATGAAAGAAGTCAATGAATTTATATTCTCCAGCATTTGAAATATTTATATATTTGAAATATTTTTATTCATCAGAAATTTATTCCAGGCTGGTTCACAATAATGCCACAGTTGAAAATGCCCAGATATTGATTGGACTATGGTTTCTGTTTTTTATACCTATTCTTCATGCCTTAATGTAAATGTGCACAATTTAGTGCATTTTTCTCAATTCAACTCACAAACGCAGTAGGTTTGCACAGCTTGTGAAATCAATGACCAGCTGAATACACATAACCCCCCCAAAACTCTTAGGTATGAGCTTGTTTGACACATACAATGATATGTTCATTGGAAATGATTACTAAATGCCCTGATTCCTAAAATATTTGGGTTCATATTCTGTTTTCACTTTTATGTCCACATATCTTATTTTTGAGTCATTTAAATAAGAGACATATTATGGAGCTCTGTCATTTAAGCAAAATTGCTATTCTGCCATCCATAAAATTGCTTGCATCTCATGGACACCTCTGACTTATTCCAATTGGTTATTACATATGTTTGCTTCTGTTTCAAAAAATGAAAGTGGGAAAAATGCTTTAAAATTCAGGTCAGAGAATCTGGCAGAGAAACACATTTTCAAAATGATGTTTTACTTAGTGGTCTTTCTCTGTCTCTCAATTATTGGCTGAGTAACCAAAAATACTTGACAATTTTTCACCAATCTCTGGGATAATTCAGATGCTTGAATTAGCCAGTAGGTTAAAAAAGGGGGGGGGGGATTAAGCATCAAGGCTTCTCTGTTAATCTAGCCATTTGAATATATTTTCATAGCAGCCAATGCCAGAGCTGCCAATATACAGAAATGGAACTAGGGGAAAAATTGACAGAACTCCAAAATCTAAAATTAAAGTTGCACAGTCTGATTTACATTTCAAATGCAAATAAAAAAGACCCAAGCAATCGAACACCTATTGCTCTTACTGTTATCAGTTTAAACAGAATAATTTAATAGCTGATAAATGTTGCTAACTTATGGAATTCAGTGTCAATATAAAACCATATGTTTGGAAACAGTGGGTGATATCCAGCTAAACCATACTTACAGTAGACCCATTGAAAGCAATTACTGTAACTTAAATTGGTCAAGTCTATTCATCTCTTAGTACAACTTAGTTGGATTTTTAGGCTGCAATCCTATGCAAGTTTGCCAGAGAGCACACACCATTGAACATAATGGGATTTCTTCTGATTGAAACAAGCATAGGATTGCACTGTAACTCAGTAAAATCATAGAATTTAAATCTCTAGAAACAGAGCTTTCCAAACATTTCATGTTGGTGACACACCTTATAGACATGCATCATTTCACAACACAGTAATTCAGTTTTATTAGCAAACCAGTTGTTAAACTAACCGCTTTCTAGCCCTGGGAAAAGCACGGGGAGCATTTGCATGACACACTTACACACTGCAGCCAACATACTAATGTGTCACAACATACAGTTTAGAAAACTCTGCTCTAGTATGTAATCTCTAAGCATTTTTGCCGTCACCTCATAGGACCAAAATCAGCTCCAGTTCTGCCTAATATAGGCCATAGTATATTTTATTTATTTACAAAATATGTTTATATACCATGGTCTGACTTGAAAGAAATGTGGATGGAGTTGAAAGATAAATAAATAGCTAGTCCAGCTTTTTCACTGTGCAATTATTAAACAACATGTCTATGTCCTAGTTCCTTTATGATCCATCATGATTTTCTCAAGTTTACTGACTCTTGACCAAAATGTATGGGAGCATATGCATCTGTACAGATTCTGTCTGTTAACATATATTTACCGGTAGTTGTTGAGCCTTTGGCATTCAGTTGCATTCTTTCCCGCATATGTAGTATCAAATTTCTCTAGGTAGCATGGTTACTATTGTACCTGAGGAAGTGCAGCTAGCAGTTGAGTTTATTTCAGAACACTTCCTTGCGTGTACTTGAAAATAGGTCATTTTTCTCCAGTGGGAATTGCAGTAGGTTTCTCTAACACGGCAAAGATTCCACATGGTCTACAGGCAGAAGGAAACATGTTTCTGCTAGCTCTTCATCTGATTAAAATGTGTCCCAAGTTGGGGGTCAGCCAAGTTGCTAAACTTGTCAGAAGAGTATTTCTCAGATGAAACTACAGTTTTAAAAAAATCATAAACTACGATTATGATGGCCATGTCATAAAGACTTTCCTACAACCAAGCAAGTAATTATTCAGAACTGTCTGTTACATTGAAGAGACCATAGATTGCTCCATTGCCTGGCTTTCTGAACAGATATTAGTTCTAAACCATTGAGTACTATCACAAATTAATTACTGTACCAGAAGGGCAAAGTTAAGAGATGTTGATCCCAATGGAAAAAGATGACTAGTTTCTGTGTTGATGCCGAATGTTAGCCTCCTACCTTTTAGCCAGAAAGCAGAGTGGGAATAAGTTTCTACTTGAAAGCCAGAAAGGAACTTGAATATGAACAGGAGAGTCTTGTAGATTGATGTTATGCCTATTTCAATGATTTTAGATATTTGCTTTTGGGGGGGGCAGAATGTGTGCCCCTTTGATGATTAAAACCCTGGGATATAGTGGAACGGACTGTCAGATTTTGTCCTACCACCCCTAGGTGGGTCCACCACCCACTTTCTCTCATTCAAATTTACTTCTAAGCTTGTCAGTTATGCTGAGTTAATTCTAATATTTGGAAGAAATAATCAATAGGTTGAATCCAACCAAGTTCTACTTGCAGTAGGCCCATTGAAATTAATGGACTCGGATACCTTAGGTCCATTAATTTCAATGGGTCTACACTAAGTAGAATACAGCCCAATGTGCACAATACTTACAAAAGCATTGCAAAAATGGAGAATGTGTAAGTCAGGGATAGCCAGCATGCTCCCCTCCAGAGGTTGTTGGACCCCAAATGCCAGCAGCCCCAGCCAGCAGTTCTCCAACAATATCTGGAGGGCACTACATTGACTACCTCTAGTATAAGTCTTTAACAGAGACTTTGATACCACTCACATTCTTTTTTATAGTTTATTTCCTTCCTAGTCCCACCTGCCTATTTTTGTATGCAAAGCAGTCTTCCCCAACCACAAGGGGTGGGGAGGGTAAAACTTGAATTCATGCTAATTTTTAAATATCAGATTTGAAATTCAGAATACGAAGTCATATAACAGTTAATTCCACCCATTTGAACGAATGTTTGGTTCATTAAGGAAAATCTTTGGGTACCATTTACTTGTCCTAATTTTGTTTACATTGAATAGGATTTTGTTTGTTTATTGTTGATAGCAATTGTAGAGCTTTAATCTTCTAAGCTGATGTTTCTGTACCTCTTATTTCATATGGGGTGTTGAGATATAGTAGTTTTCATTAAAATTAAATTGTTGACAGACGTTGCCTGTAATTTAAGTTAGGAAGGGTATGTAGGCTTTTTGTACAGCCTAAATAAACTTTATTTTGTATCTGTACTCTAAAATATGAAATGACAGGCAACACATGGTCTGTAAATTATAGGACACCATGGTGCAAGGACATATGGTGATAAAATTGAAGCAATTTCAAAGTACAGCCATATCAACCATTTCCCAATTCACCCTTGTAATCACAAGCATGTTGCTTGCTTTGGAATGGCATCCTTAGTTATATTGCTTTCACATGCTTCATGTGGTCTCTGTTAAAAATCTGTCTATGCGGGAGACTTACTATATTAATTTGCTTTGTTTTAAATCTTTATTTTTATTTCATGTCTTGTCTCTAGAGAGAGATTATTCTGTGCCTTGATCCTCCAGTGATTTGAATATGTGTAATGCAGGGCATGTACTACCATCCTTAGGAAGCTTAAACCACATTTATTACTCTTCCCTTCGTAACAGTAATGTCAAATGCAAAGTTCTGTAGCATGCCTGTGGGTATTCTAGGTGCTGTGACACTTCCCTTGAATTTTGCTTAG
This sequence comes from Zootoca vivipara, assembly GCF_965207765.1. NCBI lineage: Eukaryota > Metazoa > Chordata > Lepidosauria > Squamata > Lacertidae > Zootoca > Zootoca vivipara. The sequence goes on from NC_142590.1 coordinate 41,446,968, forward strand.
ATCCTAATGAAGTCTTTTCAAGTTTTTCTCCTGTGTGTGTTCTAATTATTGGATGTTTCATAAGGGATCAAAAAACTTGCACAGAAAGATCATTCATTGCAAAGTAGCTTTGTGTGTGTGTGGGGGGTGTATTTTCACTTCTTTGGGAGATTTAATTTAATCAGGATAAAGGCACTCCCATCTTCTCCAGAGACTCTAAAGTTACAGCTATCCATGGTAAATTCAGATGAGCTGCCATTAATCCCTGTTGTTATTTCCTATCAGAAACATATACAGTATTTCCACTCACTTTTGTGATACTGCAAGAACATCATTCAGTTGTCTCCTATTTTTTCTGCCATTTGTCCTCTGTCTACTTTCCCAGTCATTGGGTCTCATTCACAATTAGAGAGAAGAGAGAGGTGCTTCTTAAACACCTCTCTCTTCTCTCTGTTAATCATGATAACAAGTTAGGTGTATAGGTACAAAAGATACTGTGTTTTATATTATCCCAATTGGATGGTTTCGTCAAAGAATCAGATGAACAGCTCAAATACCTGTAGCTGTACCAAGAATTTATATTGTTCATGCTGTTAACTCTAGGATAGTGTCAGAGTATCCTTGATCGATATATCTTAATTTACATAATATAAAGACTGATTCTTCTGAGAGTGTTTTCACAACAGAAGGTCACCTGGAAATATATAAAAGCTGCACAGCCTGGTTCTTTTACAATGCTCTTGAAGGATTGATGAACAGAACTCGAAATATATTAAAATTAAAATTCCATCAAGGTATTCTAACCTAATTATAATTGAAGTATCACCTTGATTGATTGATTGATTGACAAGTGGTAAATGAGCACAGAAGAAAGCCCAGAGACATTTCCCCCTGGAAAACATAATGTGAACTAATATATCAGCTGGTGGCATTAGTTTTACTAGTTTTTCCCCTGGTCATTTCATTTGCTTCTGCCAGAATTCTGGGATCTTTATAGTACAGACTGTTCAGTCTATTTTCATAATAGTTCTTTCAAAGTCTTTTGAATGATCAAAAGAAATAAGGAAGGTCAAACTGCATTAAGTCACAACTATGAAAGGGAAAAGATAGGATGTGAAGCTAGGAAAACTTCATCACCTAATCCTGTGAATTACGGTGTTTGGGTTCCAGTGTACCAGTAAAGGCGGTTGTTACCAATGGCACTGCTGTACAAGGTTACATCCATAACTTTTGCAAATTGAAGCTGAGATTTAAGATGGGACAAGAGACATTTAGCACAAGGATGGTCCAGCAGCACCAGGTAATGCTAGAAAGAGACAACAGCAGGTACAATATCTAAAATAAGAAAGGAGAGAGATAGAGTAGTTGAAACCTGAAAGGGGAGGAAAGGTAGAGCAGGGGATGTATGCTGCAGAATGTATGCTCATGTGTGGGTATGTGTGTGCATATACTGTGGCAGAACAGTTGTCCGTCTAGCTCTGTAAACTGATATAATACAACTCCCATCAGCCTCAGCTAGCATAGCCCAGTAGTCAGGGCTGCTAGTTGTTGTAGTCCAGCCTATATGGAGGATACCAGGTTGCCTACTCCTGGTCTACACTGACTGGCAACAGCTTTCCAAGGTTCCACAGTTTTTTCTGACCCCAGCTGGAGATACCAGAGATTGAACATGCAATCTCTTGCATATGAAACATGCACACTATAACCGAGCTCTGTCCACAACCAACACCATTTATTTGCACTCAGTACAATTGTGGAATGCCAGTATTTATTATGATTTTCACTGCACAATTTTACTAAAAAGTAGAGGTAAGCTACCCTGCTTTGGGCAGCAAAATGCCCTGCATTGGCCCAAGTGCAATACTGTGGAAGGAATTAGACAATTGAATTGAATTGTACAGTGCCTGGCCCTAAAATAGGATGCCAGTATATCCAAGAGATCTTTGGCACCTGTTATTTAGAGGAGTAGCTGCATTCTAGAGTGCAACTAAGATTTACTGCCATGCCAATTTGCAAAGCCTGGAATCTGCAGTTCAGAATGATCTGGTTAGCTGGTGTCACTAAAGGTTCAACATTGTATCCTAATTAGGTTAGAAATAGGATGTCTGCATCAAACCTTACTCCTACACATGCTTATTAAGATTCTATTCACACACCTACAGAGATGATTCCATAATTTGCTATGGCAAAAATTTACACAGCCCTTCTGCTTTCTGGAGTGGCAGTGGTGTGCCTGTGACTGAGCTTTTGCTGGCCAACTTAATCTGCCTTGTTGCAGTTTAAAGCCCTATTTTTGTTTTGCTTTTTCCTTTAGTAGACCTGATAAAGTACTGTTCTGCCTCCTCTTACAGCTAAACTACATGTGTCACCAGTGCATCACGGCAAGTCTTTAAAACAAACAAAAAACCTATCCACCAATCCACATGAAGCTGGCACAAAAACTCCGCACAAACACTATGCAAAAGAATGAAAGATCATTACCCCCTTCTTTCTCCCACCTCTTTCCCCCCACTTCTCCCTCCCCCCAACCTCATAATGCCTATGATAGCAGTGTCTCACACCCAGTGTAACTGACCTGTAGAAAGGACTCTATGAAATGAAAACAGAGGTGTTTGTATGTTCCCTTTCATTCTCTTCATTCTTTTGGCAACTGTCTCCTTATTAAGCCAACCACACTGCGCACTTTCTCATTTCCCCTTTTTGTTATCAATTTGTAACTCCTTGAATTATCTTCTTACTGATGCTTGTTCTGCCACTTCTTTATTTATGCTCACATAACTTATTTTCCCCCTCAGGCTTTCTCTGACTTATTTGCTCTTTTGTTGCTGTGCTTTGTAACTTCCTGCTCCTCCCATTACCCACTGAAAGACAAACCTAGATGGGAGTTAAGCCTGTTACACTGTCTGTAGCTACCAGCACAGTCTTTTAGAATCAAGTCTGCTCCTATCTGCATTGTTTCATCCTGGACTCTTTCTTGGTCAAGTTTATGCTGTTGAAAGACTAAGGCAGAATTATTATTTCAGTGTATTATCTGCCCTTCACTGTAAGGTCCCATGGCAGATTACAACTATTTAAAACAGAATATATCAACACAACAGATTGTGGTTTGGAGTCATGGTCTCACCAGCAAGATAGGGGAGCTGTCCAGCTGAGAATGAAGGCAAGTGCCATATCTTAGTACAAGACATGACTGCTGAAACACAGCAGTGGTGTTGTCCATAAGACAGCTGTAACAAGGAGCTGAGTGGTACATAGAATCTTAGAGTTGGAATAATAATAATAATAATAATAATAATAATAATAATAATACTTATTATTATTTATTTATTTATACCCCACCCATCTGGCTGGGTTTCCCAAACCACTCTGGGCGGCTTCCAACAAAATATTAAAATACAATAGGAAGGGAGCCTGAGGATCATCAAGGCAGGAATATGTTTCCCATATGGGGATCAAACCTGCAACCTTGGCATTATCAGCACCATGCCCTAACCAACTGAGCTACTCACGTGTTGCACCAGCCAGGTGGAAACTGGGGGCTCTTTTGCAGATTTTGTGGAGCAACATTTTCTGCATCACTGTAAGCTATGCTCTGGAAGCACTTAACTCTCCAGGAACTAAGTTTGAAAAGTGGAAACTTTTTGCTGCAAAGTGAGCACCCCCCAACTTGTAACTTGTATTCTGGGTTCACAGCTTCCTTTGCCTTTGGTGTGTGGGACACCCTCTGACAAAAGAAAGTCCCAAGTTATGGCAATTATGTTCCTGAGTCCATGTTTTTTTACCAAGTCCAATGGCAGGCCATTCTTCATAAGGGCTGACCTGGAGACCTGACTAGTAAAATCGCATTGCTCCTGGAACCAGCACATAACCAAGTCTGGGCTGGTGGGGCTCCCCATCCTTTTCTAAGGCTTATTCTATATGACTCAGGCTCTAGGAGCTGACACATCCTGAAAGGAACTTTTATTTATAGAGAGATGTGATCACAGTCCTTAAACAGTTGCATCAACTCACTCATAACAGATAGTAATTAGCATGAGTCTTATACTTGATGCTATGGTTTCCATGAATTTGTTGGGATGATGTATGCTGCACAGTGTATTTCATGTTAAGATTGTATAATATTTCTTACATTATGTAGGATTTTATGTATTGAAGTACACTGCCCTGAAATTATCAGATGAAGAGTGGTTTAGAAATAAAATGACAATAAGAATAAAAGTTTAGATCAGAGAAACTAGAAATTAAAAATGCAAGCCATCAATAAATACTTCACACATCATAATATTCCAAGGTTTAAATAACTTGTCAGCAAACAACTAAGAACCAACATGTAAATTTATATTGAATTTAAGTACTCAGCCTCTCTTCACACTTCAGCTGTTACAGTGAAAAGGGTAATGCACTATCTCCTTTCTCAAAATCATGAAGATGGCAAGGATGCCTTTCACAAAGTCAACATGTCTGCAACAGTGCCTTCCTCCCCTGCCCTCCTCATTGACTCACTAGTTTGGACAAAGCTGTAGCTGAAGACTGTATGTGCTTCAAAATATCTGAGTGCTGTGTTTTGCATACAACATTATAAAGGAATAGTAATACCAAGAGTGTGTGTAGAGGCATCAGAATTTGATTATATGTAGAATGTAATCTCAGTACTGCACTATCCTCGCAGAACAGTGTATTGCAAGAATATTCCAATTGATATTCTGAGTGGTGTATTTCTCTTCAATCATCCTCCTGAATACTATTCCAACCAGGAGATGATCAGAATACTGAACTGAATCAAAATGTATACATTAAATTGCTTATTCAAATGTCTGGCTTTGATGTTTGTAGAGAATTTAAATAGCGGGCAGCATATTCTGAGTTTTGTTTGATGAGTAAGAGATGCTACTAACAGCAGAGATTATAAACGCACATAACATGCTGCAAATGTGGAAAAATGCAGATTTTTGCTATTAGTTTTCGCAGCTGCATTTGCATAATATCACTCTAAAGGCTGCATGCCATCCCATGTACGAGCCATCATAAAACATAATAATGTTAGCACCACTTTTTAAAGATATCTTTAAAAATTCTGTTTTGGGTTTGTAAAAAAATTAATGCCACAATTATTAAAAACTTGCACAGGCTCCCCCGTTTTTTAGAAACCAAAAAAGCCACACAATAATGCTCAATTTTTGAAAAGCCAATGCTGGGTCTGTATAAATCACACCCTTCTACCTAGAAATTATTTTCTCAATCCTAGTGATGATGTGGCTATTTGCAATTCAGTACTGAACAAAAGGCTTCCCTTTCTTTATTGTTACTGCACATTTTCCAGAGTTGAGCTCTATAACTGAAAACAGGATTTAATAGAAATTGGTCCTGGTGATCTCTGACTCATGTTAAGATTTTTCATGGACCTAATTTTAGTGTCACTTCAGGAATTGCTGGTAGCCCCTCAGAGTGGTGATCCTAAAAGCACCTTCCACTTGGCTTGTCTGGTTCTGCCCGTCCAAGCACCTCCCCAGCTTCTGAGCTCTGTCTATCATAAGAGTGACTGGCTAATCTGCAAAGGCCTGCCAGCATAAAAATGTCAAGAGACACCTGGAAGTCAAGAGTGAGGATGCCTGCCAAATCCCTGCTGGCAGAGTGTTCCATGGCATGGGACTGGCAAGAGTAAATGCTCAACTTCTCTTGGAGGCTCTGTAACATGGAGGACAACTCCAGAGAGAATGCGTGCCAGCAATAAATTATCTGTAGGGATGAGCAGTTTTGCTCTGTCCTGTTCTGTGTTTTAAAAAGGTAAAGGGACCCCTGACCATTAGGGTCCAGTCATGACCGACTCCGGGGTTGCGGCACTCATCTCGCATTATTGGCCAAGGGAGCCGGCATACAGCTTCCAGGTCATGTGGCCAGCATGACAAAGCCGCCCGCCTCTGATGAACCAGAGCAGCACATGGAAACGCCGTTTACCTTCCCGCTTGGAGCGCTACCTATTTATCTACTTGCACTTTGACGTGCTTTCGAACTGCTAGGTTGGCAGGAGCTAGGACTGAGCAACGGGAGCTTACCCCGTCGCAGGGATTCGAACTGCCGACCTTCTGATCGACAAGCCCTAGGCTCTGTGGTTTAACCCACAGCGACCAAATTCTGCTTTAATTAGCTCTGCCTTCCAACTACCTGCTGGGGTAAGTTCAAAGTGCTGGTTTTAGTGTATAAAAGCCCTATTAAGCTTCGGGCCAGGATACCTGAAAGATGCTATCACCCCTTATATGGATCACTCTGCTTTGCAGCCCAGAGCCTCCTGCAGATACCACCTTATCAGTACATTCATACTGCACAATACAGGAATCAAACCTTAGTGTTGTGGCACCTACCCTTTGGAGTTTCCTCTCCTTAAATATTAGACAACTGCCTTTTCTGTCATCCTTTCAACCTACCTCTTTCAACAAGCCACGGCTTGCCTGCCCATGAGGCCAAGAACCAGTGCACCCGCAAGCACCCTGCCCACCCTGCCACCACTGGTGGGGAAGCAGCAGCGACTTCCAGTGAGATCTTGTGCACTCTGCAACATCTCACAATACCCCCACAAGGCTTTTTTCCCAGCTAGAATTCACTGAAACTCAGTTCTGACACCTCACAAGTGAGTGCCATTGCCATGATAAGACAACAAGAGAGGTGTTCATGGCACCTCTTTTTCTAGAAAAACAGCACTGTCAGAATCCACCACTGACATTACCGCTTTGTGGGTGCTCCCACAATTACCCAGGTAAGGGAGGCTTCAGGGGTGGGGGAGCTTCGGCAGAAGTGGGACCTTGCCGTTTCACCTTAGGCAGTGAAATGGGACAGGTTGCCACTGCAACAAGACTTTTAAGTTGAGATCTTTCCCAGTGTGCATCTGTACCTGAATTTTTATTTTATCTTCATAGAATCATAGAACTGTAGTTGGAATGGACACTGGCGGTCCTCTAGTCTAATTTCCTGCAATTCAGGAATCTCAATACATGGTCCCCCATCGAATTTGAAACCGTTGTTGTTTAGTCATTCAGTTGTGTCCGACTCTTCGTGACCATACACAACCCTTAGCTTTGCATTGTGCTAGCAGTTTTATTGCTGCACCACTAGGAGGACTTTTTTAAATTTCTTGTTGTTTGCCATCCTGGGCTCCTGTGTGAGGAAGTGCAGGATATACATTTAATAAACAAGAATATTCTCCCCTTCTTTTCTTTTTTTAAAAATGAGATTGCTGCCGCTGGGTGACTGTGGAAAAATAAGAGTCCTGATGGAGCACTGTTGTGTTGGTTAGTGTGTATGGCATTTTGCGAGAAAAGTAGGAAACATTTTTCTAAGTAAGTCTTTATTGCTCTGTCCCCTCTTAATGGTATGAATTGCATTTCAACATGGAGTGCTTGTTCAGTCAGATTGCATTTGATAGCTCTTTGAATCATGTACAATGGACCTCTCTCTCTCTGCTTGCTGTGTATCCTGAAACAGGCTGCCTGAAGCAGTTTCCAAATGCAGGTGTGTGAAGTAGCTGCCACTGGGTGGGATTGGGGGGGGGGGGTGTCAGATCTTAGTGGCAAACAAAGGGATGTGATGTGCCCTTACACCAGCTCAGAGCAGTAAATGTGTTATTGTTTGCTTCCTTTGTTCCTTACATTTTCCCTGACCTGCAAAGGTTCTTTGACTTTGCATTCACCATAACAGTAAATCCATGCAATGTTTGGATGGGTGGCATTTGTTGGTATTTAAGTTTAGCCCACTGAACTTGCTTATTAGTAGACATGTATAGGATTGCACTGTAAAGCAGCCGGAGCAGGTGCAATGCTTTTATTAAAATTAATAAGAAAACTCTCATTTACTTTAAGATAGTAGCATCTTGCAACCCTTAATCATGCAGCTGAACATATCTACCATTTCAGATTTTACTGTGTTACCTATTGCCACAATTGCACAAACCCAGATGTCCCCCACTGCTTTTTCATATGTTGTATATGTATATTGTCTTCCTTAGACCTGTGAAGTATGTTTGCTTAAATTATGTGGGGCAAGTCTACTATGAAACATTACTTTATTACATATATCTGCAAGAATGCTTTAGGATGAGTATGATTCTGCAGTGTCTTGCATTATAGTTTTTTTGGGGGGTACCCCATAATCATGTTGAATAATTCTGAGGTACACTAGTATAGCCTCCCCCAACCCCTACAGCCATAGGAATGTGCATTGTTGTTATTTCTTGTTCTGAATGGCCATGATGATTTTGCCTATGTTCATAAATTGTACGTATTCCTTTTATATTGTATCCATTTTGCAGATCCACAGAGTATCACAAAGCTTTGTTTGCAGAGCTGATACTGGATGGTTACAATACCCAGGCATTCGAGTATGGGCAAGGATGATAGATCCCAGTGTCTTCCTATGAGCTTGAAGCCTACTATCATTATACAGTACTAGAGAATAAATCCTATTGAACTCATAGGGAATTACACATCCAAGTAAAAGTTCTTCTGCACTTCTACAGCAGAAATGTATTACTCATTTCATAGAATCTCATCCCTCCCACGAGGAGCCCTGAGCAGGTTCCCTGTGGTGTGTGAAATGTGACTGGCCAAAGGTCGCACAGTGAGCAGTGATTTGAATCCAGATCTCCCACGCCTGAGACCAAGACTGTTAAATACTTTACCACACAGGTTATAGCCAAGCCATGGCTTCTGATGAAGCTTAAAGAATGTGCAGGGGAGATTTTATATATGTATATATCATACACCCACTAGCATAATCAGAGGGAGTTACAAGCATATACTATGTAATACAGAGAATGGAGGTTTTAAAATGGTTGGTGCATTCATAACACAAAAAAGGTGCCAGGAAATTGCAAGAGCAAAAGGCCCTTCTCTATCAAATACCTGCAGAGAAAATTGTACTCAAGGGTCTCTATGGCAGCTCAAGGTGCTGACATGTTGTGAAGACTTCATAGCAGAATGTCCCAAAGGGTTCATATTATCACTGTGTAATAATACATACCTATGACCATTTGGAAGATACACTATTTTCCAAAGGCAATTCTGAATGAATTTGTACATTTCTGTGATCACTCAAGAGTTGCTTTCTAGGTGCTGTCTTCTCTGTGTGAGTGGGAGGGGTGTTGAGGGAACTTCAAGATTCCCATGCCTTTAAGAGGAGTGAAGAATGCTGAAGTGCCTGGAGGGGCCACAGGAGTGTGTCACCAAGGCAGCATCTGCACTTCCTCCTCTCCCCACTCAGAGGGCACCACATAGCTGCTGCCTGCTCTTCCACCAAGATGGACAGGTGAAAGGCCTCCATGCCACTCACTCGTCTCTAGCTGGTGGAATAAGGCGGCTGGGGACCCAGAGAGCTACCCATAGAGCACTGCCTCCCTTTCTGAACTCCAAAGTCCACAGCCTGGCAATTCAGTACCTTGCGTCCAACTGAAGCCTGCATGTGTCATGTCATTTGACTGGGACAAGCAAGGCTACTAAGAGAGCAAGATCGAACAAGGGAGAACAGTGTTTGATCCGTACAGGTGCAGCTGCTCCTTACTTGTGCTCTTAACTGGATAGAGCACAATCGGGATTCCCTGGGCCCTTGCACGAGCAGCTAGGGCAGGCATCCCCAAACTTTGGCCCTCCAGATGTTTTGGACTACAATTCCCATCTTCCCCGACCACTGGTTCTGTTAGCTAGGGATCATGGGAGTTGTAGGCCCAAACATCTGGAGGGCCGCAGTTTGGGGATGCCTGAGCTAGGGTCACTCTCCTTTTCCAAGTATCTCTGCTGGGCCCAATCCTCCATGCAACGTCTCTGAGACGAAGCGTGGGAGGCAGCTCTTTCCGGGAAACGTCCCTGCCCGCCCGCCGCCTTTCTGTGGATGGCGTGACAGGAAGGATCCGCCTGGGCGGATCGGAGGGGCCCTGCGAGAGGAAGCGACTGCTGTTACTTGTACGGGGACCTGCCGCCTTTGCTCCCTCTTCTGTAGCCCTCTGGGAGCTGGAGGGCGTGCAAGGCACAGCTCGCTTCCCCTCGCCTCGGCGGGTGGGAGAGAGAGAGAGGCCAAGCTAGCAACAGGCACTAGCCCGCTCGCATATCCCCTCTGGGTGGCTCACAAACTTCCCACCGGGAGAGGAAGCAGCCGCCGCCGAGGGGGTATCCAGCGGGCCGCCGGGGGGAGACGTTTAAACTGTGGCTGAACTTCGCCAAGGGCACCCCCTGCTTGCTCGCCTCCTCATGTGGATCGGCGATGGGGAGCCTGCGGGAAAGGCGCTTCCTCCACAGCAAACGTGCGATCTCGTTGGGCAGCCCCGCCCGCGAGCCCCCATCTTTCCCCGCCACGCGTGGCACGGAGGGGATCGGGGCCGCCGCGCCCCAGTCCCCGCAGAGAGCGCGGACCCGCGAGGCGCGCAGGAGCAGCCGCTGGCATCTCACTCTCTCTCTCTGGCTGATGGGAGGCATGCTCCCGAAAGTCACCCATAACTTGGGAATTCCCTCTCCCCCCTCCTGCCCTCCGCTATCCCCTGGCAGGGAGCGAGCGGCACTTTCCCCGCCGTGCCGTGCCGATTCTCTCTGAGACGCGCGCCAGGCTGAGGTTCGCTTCGCTCGGCGCTCGACTCGTGCTGCTTGCTCGCAGCCCGAGCCCGAGGCTGCCTTGGCAAAGAGAAGCCTGTGCAGCCTAGACCGGCTCAGCCGAGCGCCGAGCCGGATTTTAAGGAACAATAACAGAAAGCGCTGGGGCTGAGGGAGCCGAGCCGCGCGGCCCCCTCCCTCCCTCGCTCGCCCGCCCCGCCAGCTCGTCGCCGGGCCGCCTCCCCCCCCCCACTCGCCCCTCGCTCCCCCGCTCGCGCCACAATAATGTACGCCTTCGTGCGGTTCCTGGAAGATAACGTGTGCTATGCGCTGCCCGTGTCGTGCGTGCAGGGCTTCAGCCCCAAATCCCGGCTCGACTTCGACAACCAGAAGGTCTACACCGTCTACCGCAGCCCTGCCCACGACCCCGAGGACGGCGACGAGAGCCCCCGCGAGCTGGGCGAGCGGCCGCTGCTGCACAAGGCCCAGATCCTGGCGCTGGCAGGTGAGGCAACCGGGGGGCGCGCGGGGACGGCGGGCGGAGGGGAGTGGAGTGCGGTGGAATCCGGAGGCCAGACCAGTTAAAAAACCTCCCTGCTCCTTGAGGGAAAGGGTCGGGGAGAAGCTGCTGCTCCTGCTCCGGGGAAATGGGAAATGGGTGGGAGGGAAGAGGCCCGACTGCAGCCCCGCTATTTGTAGGGCCTGTCGGTCTCCGTGTGTGTGTGTGTGTGTGTGTGTGTTACTGAGGGAGGGGTTTCATGCGTCTCCAGGGGTCTCTGCTGCAGAGGCCTAGGATGGGGCTTCTCATAGGCACAGGGATGCTCATTCGTATGAGAATAGCAACAGTAATAATTGGGGGGGGGTGTTGGTTTATTTTAAAGAGAGTATTTTCCCAAGGTGCTCAGAGTGCTTGAATGAATGTTTCTGGCTAAAGAAGGAATGGCTACAGGAAAGGATGGGGGCGTTTGGGTCAGGGGTAGCATGCCGAAATGAGCATAATGGCAAGGACTGGGAAGTTTGTGAGATCCTAAAAAACGAGGGTGCAGAAGGAACTGTTGCAGCGATTCTATGCATGGAATGAGGAGGCCTTTGGTTATTTGGCCACGTGTGATAGGCATGGAAACCAAAGGGTGAACATGGGCAGATTGGTCATGAGGAAGTTGAGGGTGTAGTTACCACAGAAAAAGTCATAAAAAGAGCCCTGCTGAATAAAACAGAAGGGCCATCCTGCTTTCAAACATAGTGTGCCAGATGATTCCAGGAATCCCACAAGCAAAGTATGAATACAACAGTTCTCTGTTGTTTGCAGCCAAACAGCTGCTATTCAAAGGAGTGAACTACCATGGCTAAAGTCATTGATAGATCAGTTTTTCTTTACACCATCATAACATCTTGGAGCAGTGAGTTCCATAAGTTACCGTGTTTCCCCTTTTTTAAGACACCGTCTTATAACTTTTTTTCCTCAAAAAAACACACGGTGGCTTATTTTCAGGGGGTGTCTTTTTTTTTAAGTGCTGGTACAACTGGGTCCCACTGGCTCAGGACACTCGGTGCTCTCTTCCGCGCACATTATAAACACCACACTCTAGCCTACTGTGCTATCCAGGTTTTGCTGTCAACCAGGCTGGCAGCAGCTCTCCAGAATTTCAAACTTGGGGGTACCTGGGGGTTAAACCTGGGATCCTTCTGCTCCCCGGGCTCTCTCACGCCGGCCGAGGAATGAGGAGGGAGGCCGTGACCCGTCCCGCTCTGAGATGCTTGTGAGGGAAGCGCGAGGGGGACGAGGCTTGGGCCCATGCCCCTGGCGCGCGCGCGCGGCTGAATGACGAGCCGAAGCGGAACCTTTTCTCTGTGGGGGGGGGGGGGAGACGCGCGCGCGCGCAAACACACACACACACACACACACACACACACACTGAGAGAGAGACACGCACAGGGAGAGAAAGAAAGAGACGCGCGCGCGCACACACACACACACACACAGACGCACGGGGGAGAGAGAGAAAGAGACGCGCGCACACACACACAGAGAGAGACGGACGCACGGGGGAGAGAAAGAAAGAGACGCGCACAAACACACACACAGAGAGAGACGGATGCACGGGGAGAGAAAGAAAGAGACGCGCACAAACACACACACAGAGAGAGACGGATGCACGGGGAGAGAAAGAAAGAGACGCGCACAAACACACACACAGAGAGAGACGGACGCACGGGGGAGAGAAAGAAAGAGACGCGCACAAACACACACACAGAGAGAGACGGATGCACGGGGAGAGAAAGAAAGAGACGCGCACAAACACACACACAGAGAGAGACGGATGCACGGGGAGAGAAAGAAAGAGACGCGCACAAACACACACACAGAGAGAGACGGATGCACGGGGAGAGAAAGAAAGAGACGCGCACAAACACACACACAGAGAGACGCACGGGGGGGGAGAGAGAGAGACGCGCGCACACACACACACACACACAGAGACGGACGCACAGGGAGAGAAAGAAAGAGACACGCGCACACACAGAGAGCGTGCGGCTGCAGCACACACAGAGAGCGTGCGGCTGCAGCGCTCACAAAGCAGCGCTGCACTTAGGGGAAGATGGCCAGGGAGGGGGGCTGCGGGGTCAAGGCAATGCGTGAAAGGGAGGGATGGCGAGGAAGAAGTGGGGAGTGAAGTGATCGGGGCTTTAACATGCCCGCACGCGCAAAAGGGAGGCTCGGAATATGGAGATCGGTTCTGGCTGCTTCTCTTAAAGTGCCGCAAGTAACGAGCCTCTCTCTCTTTCCTCCTGCCGCTCGTGCCCTTGGTGCTTCGTGCGGCGCTGCTTCACGCTTTGTCAGCGCTGCAGCCGCCACCGCTTCTGGGCACCCACCCGACCCCGCAGGCTTCCTCCTCCTGCCGCGGCCGGCATTGCAGGAGCTGGGTCCTGCTGGCTGGTGCTCCGTGCGGCACTGCTGCACGCTTTATTGGCACTAAAGCAGCCACCGCCGCTTCCGGGCACTGACCCGACCCGGCAGGCTTCCTCCTCCTGTCGCGGCCGGCATGCTGGGTCCTGCTAGCTGGTGCGGAAGTATGGCTTATTTTCGGGGTATGTCTTATAGCTCTCAAATGGTTAAAAACCCTGCCATGGCTTACTTTCTGACTACGTATTAAAAAAGGGGAAACACGGTAGTTACATTGCATGGTGGGGTATTTCCCCCTGTATCCTGTATCTGTTCTCATTCAATTCCATTGAGCAAATGTAATTAGTTCCAGTATTAAGTGAGTTTGAATGGACTTTCTTCAAAATGTGTGTCATCTTAAAAACCTCCATGAGGAGTAGCACATAGAGGCCATATTATTACAAGAATTGCTCCTTCCTGTGATCCATTAGCTAAGGTGACCTACATACATAATAGCACAGCTTGCCAAAAAATCAGAGGCTGAAGAAGATAGATGGTAGAAAATACATTTTCTTGGTAGTATATACCAGGCTAGAAATAAAGTGAGTCACAGCCCCCAGATTGCAGACAAATTAACTGTCATTAGCCATGAGTGCTAAATGAAACTTTCATATTCAGAAACCATAGCACTTCTGAGTACCAGATATTGTTGACAATAACTATGGCTAACCATAGTTTTCTGTCCTTTCTGTTCATGAACTGCCAGATGCAGTGCAACAAGGTTTTTCATATGGCTGGTATTTTTACAAATTAACAGTGTAGTCCTATAAACGTCTACTGCTAGGTGAGTATGTATACACACAGGAAGTATACCTCGCTGCACATAATGGACACCTTCTTTTATTCACAGAGTCCCCCCCCCCATCCACATGAATTAAGGGAGCCATACTAGAGATAGGTGGACTTTATCCCAGGTAATCTTATCCCCTTCTAGCTCCAGCGTATAGATACAGCTTCACTATTTGAACCTAAATTCTGGCTAATACATTGTTTCAACAGTGCACAAGGCTAATAATACATTGTTCCAACAGTGCACTAGGAGAAGTAGGCTCCTAGGCATGTACAGTGGAACCTCGGTTTACGAACACGATCCGTTCCACGGAGGCGTTCGCTCCCCGAAGGCATGCTTCCGTGCATGCACGAAGCGCTGATAGAGCGCTTCTGCGCACACACACACACGCTGCACAGATCGCTTCTGTGCATCCGACGCCGCGGAACCCGGATGTAAACTACCACTGTATGTACCTCTTTCCTTTCCTACTGAGATGCGGAGAACAATTCAGACCCCTGGTCTGCAGCAACATGGCTTAATAGAGCAGAGTAGCAACTTTCACACATCCACACCTCTTGTACCAGCCTGGTTCATTTTGTTAGCCAGCACCTAAGCTGGTGCACCAAAGAGGCCCAGATCGTGTCCATTGCTGTCATGTGACAGAAGCAGGGCCTACTGAAGAGCCAGTGATTCATTTTCTTGTTCCCTCTCCACCCTCCAGAATGTCCCATTTTGTAGGTTTATGCTTACCACCGGTGAGTGGGGTAACTGCTGGTGATGGCTCAAAGTGTTCTGTGGCTTAAAGTGTTCTGTGCCAGTGGAGCCTGACAAATCTCGGCAGATGTACACCTCCGCTGCAAACACACACACACACACACACACACACACATCCTGGCAGTTCAGACAGTTGGATCACAGTGATATTTCACTTGTGTCACATTGCAGACCTGTTAAGATGGCCTCAGAGGCTGATGGATTCTGAATAACTCCTGAGAGTCTTTGAGATTTTGTTGTTGTAGCTGTTGGTCCTGTTGAAGCCCTGATCACATTATGGAGTTCTGAAATGATGTGGACTGTAAATTCACTTCTCTTATTATTGAGCTGAGGCTGTGCAGTAACTTAGCTTATCCACTAGCTGATGAAGAAGGTGGGGGCAATGTCTAGAATACAAGTGGAGGAAGACTTAAACCAAATATGACTGGACAAAAGTGAGAGTTCATATTTGAGACCACTCTCTGGCAGCAATACAGCCCAACGAGTATACTGTTCTACCACTACTGTATTGTATCATCTCAGTGCCATTTACTGATGTGTCTTTGAATGATGAGATGTTCCCAAATGAGTCCACAGAAAGATCTTATTGCTCACATTCATCACAGCCTGAACAGCACAATTATAACAAGTCAGTCACAGATTTAGGATGTTGCCTAATTATTTTCATAGTACATGTTCAGGAAGTGGTTATTAGTGTCAACTACTGGCTGGTCACTAATATTACTTCCAGTACCAAATATCAGTCAGGTGGTAGCTGGACAATTACACACATTCCTAAATAATGTTGATTATTTAGATCAGGGTTTATGCTTAGGTATGTCACAGAAACTGATTTGTTGGTTCTGAAGACCTGCTGTGGAATTGGAATGTAAGCACTTGGTGGATTCCAAAAGATTGTCCTGGGGTCATTTAGCTGTGGTTAAGGACAAAGGTCCAGCTGTAAAATGGAGCTCAGTCCAAACAAGATGGGATTTTTACTTATTTAAATATTTTTAAGTTACACTTCAAGGTGGGATGCAACCTAAAGCAGGTTCTGTTGGTAAATAGTCTGCCTGACCGAGGATCTGTTCTGCATAGGGTTGCATGCCCTCTTTAGTCTGCAGTACTGTTAGACCCATCCTTTGCTATGAACACCCAAGTCGTGTTGGTGGCATGCAGCACTTTTCACAAAGTGCTTCAGACTAGAGTGCCAATTGCTACTCCTTCTGAGCAGACGTAGCCTGGCCATGTTTATCCTTGTACCATTCAGGCTTGACAACTACAATACATTAAGTGGAGCTGCACTAGGAACATAGGAAACTGCCTTATACCAAGTCATGTTATTGGTCCATCTTGCTTAGTACTGTCTGTATTGACTGGCAGATGCTCACCACCATTTCAGGTAGGGAACCTTGCATCCCCATCTGAAGATTCTAGGGATTGAACCTGCATTCAAGGCAGGTGCTCAACTACTGAGCTACAGTTCTTTTTCAGAAGTGTCTCACATTGAGAACATATCTACCATGCTGATGATGGGCATGCGTTACCTTGCCATCTTAATGGCTTCCTGTGTTTCCAAGTGCTGGTGTTGCCTTGATCCCAGGATTTAGGGGTTATGCCAAAGACCACCGGTTCTGATTATCTGTTAAGAGATTTTTTTCAGTCTTTTGCTTGTTGAGGTTAGGTGATGTGCCTTCTCTGTAGTAGTTTCCGGTCTGTGGAATGATTCCACTAAGCACATGCTGGATGATTTATTTATTTTTTACTAATTTCTTCTATGCCATCCAAAAATGGCTTTAGTTTATTTTTGCTTTTTCAGTTCTACTGCTTTTATATCTGAAATTTCAACTTGATTGCTTCCTGTGCTGCCACATGTTATTTTGAACGTGCTTATTCAAATTAGTTTGTTTTGTTTTTATTGCTAAGCTACATTTTAGGGCATACAAATATGGCTAACCTGACCCAAAACACCCACCCACCCCACTCACACACGAAACAAAGACCACCACAGCCAACCACAAATGAAAAACCATATCCTAGGCCAACCCCAACATCTCTCACCACTAAAGGAACACAAGCACAGCAGAGAACCTACACAAGTGTCGCTGACAATAAGCCCCACATATATTAAGCAAAATAGAAACATCGTCACCCGACCCCACCCATCCTCCCCCATCTACCTCTTTTTCCCTTTTCTTTCCAATGTCTCAACAAATGAAACTGACTTGTAAAAATGTTATGAGAGACATTGCACATATCTTTGTAAACCAAGAAAACCAATAATAATAATAATAATAATAATAATAATAATAATAATAATAATAATAATAGCAGCTACATGTTGCTAGAAAATACCTTTCTGAAGTGGGATAATACAAGTCTATCAGATAAATAAACAAATCCTTTCTATACGTGCTGTGTAAAATCACAATATTCTATCTGCGAAGCAGCAAACCCCCCCCCCCCCCAAACTGCCATACAGGTCTTGCAGAATTATAGAAAAGTGCTTACATCAGGGATAAGAAGGAAGGCAAAAGAGGGAGAGAAAAAAAGCTAACCTTTAAAAGGCCTGAGCCACTGAACTATGATTCAAAGACTGGAAAGAGTAAATTAATATCATCACTGCTCCTTAGTTAGTTGTTTGCCCCCCCCCCCCCACGGCGAATACAAGTAAGTTTGTAGCTTTAAGATACTATTTTTTTAGTACTATATCTGCAGAGTGAGAAAACTACTTGCACTACACAAGAATCCCAAGGGCGTTGTTATCTGAGAAAGGTACACACTGAGCAGAACATTCTGGGGGCATGCATAGAGAAGAGTCTCTTCTTTCTAAGTATCCATTCTCAAGTTTGGGCATCATGAGCTGGCAGTTGAGGTACAATTTTTTTTTATTAAAACAACAATAACAACCCCACCTTCTGTGTTGCAGAGTTCAAAACCAAAATGTCCTTTACTCTTTTAGGATTGTTTGATCCCAAAGACACGCTGAAAAGTTGGGGGTGTGGTTACCCTGTTGGCAGGACTGAGAATTAACAATCCTCTGTGCCGCAAGAGCAAAACCTTATATAATCTAGAATAACGCTCTGTATTCAAAATGCCAAACAGCAGGATTTGTGCTAAACACACTTAGGGGGCAAGAAGCATTTCAGGTCACAGGATTATTTATGCAATCAGTAACATTAAAAATCCCCATATCTGGGTTAAAATATGAGGTGAATATCATATCTGTTGCAAGACAGGAAGTGAAGCTCCAGCTTGTAAAAGGTACCTGTTCTTCTATATATCATTATATATGCTGAGTACAACATACCTTGTATTCAATCAGTGCAGAACAAATGGTAGTTAACAACAGTGACAATTCCCGATTAGTATCAATTATCTAATCAGGGTGGCCCACTGCAAAGTTTTCACTGCTAGACTGTAGTTCAAACATTTGCTGTAATTTCCCCCAGGGTTGTGACTTTGATTTCATCATGTATATTTTACCAAAAGAACAACACCCTTCTATGACTACAGCATAACAATTAATTAGCCGTATCCAAAATATAGATAATTCAGTGGTGATTTTGATGCAAAAATTAGTTTTTTTTATTGTCTCCAGAGTGAGAAAACTACCGTACTTGCAGCAAGTGCTTCATACAATCTTTTTAAAACTCTTCCCTTTCTGGTTGGCTGGAAGTGATTCTTACCTGCTGCATGTCTGGTTACAAAAGTAATGTAGGAAAATAAGAATTCTCAGTATGGGGAATGATGACTCTCTATTGAGAATGCCTGATTTGGGGAAGACCCTACTCTTCTGAGGGGTTCCCCACTTCAAAAGCAGTAATACAGAATTTCCAACATTCATAGACTCATAAAATTGTAGAGTTGGAAGGGACCCTGAGGGTTCATCTTGTCCAATTCCCTTCAATACAGGAACGACATGGATGACAGCAGTTTGGACTAGTGAAGTGAAGGTTCTTGGAGTAGGCTGAGTTAGCTGTCTACCACTTGCTCATAATCTTGCTCTTCATTCCTTTATTTCATGATTGTAAATACAGTGGAACCTCGGTTTACGCCTACCTCCGTTTATGAACGCCTCCGTTTACGAATGCCGCGGACCCGGAAGTGTTTACATCGGGTTCCGCAGCATCAGATGCGCATAAGCGATCTGCGCAGCTCGCACATGTGCAGAAGCGATATGTGCAGTGCGTGCGCATAAGCGCTCTATCGGTGCTTCGTGCACACGCAGAAGCATGCCTTCGGCAAGCGAACGCCTTCGCGGAACGGATTGCGTTCGCAAACTGAGGTACCACTGTATTGAATCTGTACAAGGTGTGGTCCATTCTGGCTGAGTTTTGTGAGCTAGGAAATTACATATTGCAGTGTGTGTTTCAATTATTTGATAGGTATTCTGCCTGTGACTGATGTGGGTAACCTGTGGCTCTTAGATGCTGTTGGACTCCCAACCTCAGTCAGATTGGTCAGTGATCAGAAATGATACACTGATGGGTTTTGAACTTAGAATGGCTGGCAAAGAAAGAGAGGTGCTTGAAATACTTTGTCTAGTTCTGGTTGTCACATTCAAAAAGGGGTTTGTAGAGCCAGAAAACTACAGCTAAAATTATCGAGGGACATTGCTGTGTTTTGATGAATAAAGGGGGACATGATAGTCAATAAAACCATGCATGGCATGAAGAAAGTGAATATGGAGCTCCAGTGAGAGAGAATTGTTGTCATTCAATGAAGCTGAATGGTGTGAGATTCAGGAGAGACAAGAGGAAGTATAGCACACAGGTAAACTATGGAAGTTGCTATTGCAAGATGTAGTGATGACCAACTTGGATGGATTTAAAATGTATTATTATTATTATTATTATTATTATTATTATTATTATTATTATTTAGACAAATTCATGCAGGATAAGACTATCGTTGGCTGCTAGACACCACAGCTGTTATTATTCTTTCAAATCAGAAGCAGGATGCCTCTGATTACAATTTGCTGGGTAACATGAGTGGGAGAGTATTTTTGTGCTAACGTCCTGCTCGTGGGCTTTCATAGGCACCTGGGAACAAAATGCTGATTTAATGGGTCTTTGGAATGATCTAGCAGACCTGGTCTTGTGTTATTATAATTGGAGTTGTAGTCCAACAACATTTGGAGGACTACAGCTTCGCAACCCTAGTTCCTGGCCTACAAGGTTTGGATTCGCTGATGTGATCCAGCTGATACGTTGAAGCTGTCCTGTGTAAAAATTGGCATACAGTAAAGCACACTTCCCCAAACTTCAGCCCTCCAGATGTTTTGGACTACAATTCCCATCTTCCCCAACCACTAGTCCTGTTAGCTAGGGATCATGGGAGTTGTAGGCCAAAACATCTGGAGGGCCGCAGTTTGGGGATGGCTGATCTATCTGTTACGATGTGCTTCATGCTTGTTATTCTATTGCCTTATCTGCTTTTGACAGCTTTGTAATAATATGGTAGCTTGATTATCAGCTGTCTATTTTGCTTTGCCATGTATTGGGCTGTGCATGAATCCACACATATCTAATTTAATATGAACATGCTTCCTTCTGTTTTCTTCTTTTAGTAGGTAGTAATACTTTCTTTGGGTTTCAGAAGGATTTCGGGAGCTATCAGATACCAAAGAAGGCTACAAGCACTAACAGCTTCTTGAAACATCCCTGTGTGGAGTGTTCATGGGAAGCTGACAAAGAAAAATAGGGCGTTGTTGAGCAGTTATAGTAACAGCCAGCTAAAAATTCTCTAAAGTTCAGTAGACCATGATGTTCTGCAGCTTCATTTTCTCTAATATCAGGTTCTCATAATTAGTTTGTTTGTAAGGCTTAGTAGGTGTTGACCGGAATGGCTTGGTTAACCATAATATAGATTGAGTCATTGCTTTCTTCTGGTGTTACTTCACAACATTTTGCTTTCAGCATTATGCAAAGCAAGAAAAATAAATAAAACAAATCAGTTTTAACACTGGCAGGATCTTTATTTGGTCCCAGAATACTTGTACTTCCATAGTATTTACATTGTTCATTTTTATATTTCCTTCTTTCAAGTCAAGTCTTTCATCATTGACTCTATTTTTTCTTTTTCTTATTATTTTAGAAAAATGCTTTTGTGTTTTAGTTCCCCAAAACTAAGGTTTTGTGTAGTCCATGGAGGAAAATTTTATAGTAATGCAAACCTTCTACATTTCAACTCTTTAGGATAAGCGTGGAGCTTCTAGTTCTGTCTGTTAAAAGAGTCTTCAAGCTATGTGATGCTTACATGAAGACTCTTGTGTGATTGTGTTCTTTCTTATGGTAAAGTCGCTTTTGAACATTGTATTTTTCATGTAGTGTTCCTGTCATGTAGATCTCTAGCGATAGACTAGAGCTGCTGAAGGAAAATTTCAGGGTGTTCCTACTCCATGGAATTAAAGCATACTTAACTGGAATCCCTTCATATGGACCATACACAGCATGAGGTTAACTTGGTTTGTGCTCCATGTTGCAAAAACCTCCTAATAGTTGCTTGCCTGTCAGAACTGCTTCCAGGTGACCAGACAAAGAAATCTGAGGGATTTCTTTACAGTACCTTCCTTTCTGGCTGCTGAAAACATGACTGACACTTTTACATATAGATAGACAGGTTCGTGAAAATTTTGTGAGCCAGTAACTCTTTTACACCAATCCAAGGCGTAAAAAAGCTGACTTGCACTTCTGCTTCATCACTATTTGCTTTCAGGATCAATAGAAAATCAATGAGAATTATGTTATTAATATTTATTTAAAGTCTTTTTTTATAAATCTATTTTGATTTACCCTTTTTTTCTTACATCCTTAAGCCAGGGCTGGACATGTCAACAGGGATTATCTCGATCTCCCCACTGTTAAACCACAGATACTCCTCTTCCCTCATTACAAACTGCTCTTGATTTTTTTCTTTTCTTTTAAAGGCAGTTTTCTTAGCAAAACCCAGGGTCATCTGGTGTTTGAGAAACACATCCAAGGCTCATGTGGGTTTGCAGAAGTAGTCACACACTTATTTCAGACCTAACCTACTTTGTGTCATAGAATGCAGATATGCTGTGTTGCAAGAATGTATTTGTTGATACAACAAAGAATGGAGTTTGGGCATTGGCTTCCAACACTCTCTTTAAAATTAAGAAGCTGAAAGGTTTCCATTTTTTTTGCTAGTTAAGCAATATTTTTCCAAGACATGTCATGCCTAATATAGTCTAATTGCAGCCTTCCCCCAACCTGGTGCCCTCCAGATGTTTTGGTTTACAACCCCCCCTCTCAGCTGCAACTAATCAGGTGTGATGGGAGTTGTAGTTCAAAACATCTGGAGGACACCAGTTGGGGAAGACTGGTTTAATGGACATAAAATTTCAAAGCATAAAAGATGCTATTTTACTGATAAAGTGAGGTTAGAATGTTTGTGCTGTAAGAGATGCTGGTTTTTCCACAACATATTGTAAACACATGATTTAATATATCTTTAGGAGTTGCTGATTAGTAAAAGAACATGCATCTTGTTCCATGGACACACTGTGTTCTAAGAAAAAATTCCATGAAGCTCTCTGAAACTCTTCCATGTGGATGCTGCTAGTACCGTATGTTCATTTTCCTGAAGCAGCAGCTTTCAGTAGGCTCACAAATGGTTAGTGTTGACAGTGCAGAAAAGGGAAACAAAGGTAAATCAGGGTTTAATGAGGAGCACAGCATTCATTAGGGATGAGTTACACAGATGAATGCAATTCCTTTTTGTCAAAGACAGAAATGGATCTCTCAACTAGTGAAATTGTATCCTGAGGCAGAGTAAAGAAAATACATGCAAAAGATGCAAAAAAGGGAACCAAGACAAGCTAAAATGAACTGCAGATAGTCATAAGAAATACCAAGCCAGATGCAAGAAGTAGTGATGAAATAAAATTCTAAACAGCAATCCTTAGAGTCCTCAGTGCATTTTATAAGTCTGCCATTTTTAACAACACAGTCTGACTGCTAGGTCTGGATAATCACATTTTCATTTCCACAGAGAAAAAATGTAAAGGAGTCATCAGATTGATGTTGTCATATATAAGTAAGGAGCAGGAGATTAAAAATGAGAGAGTGGGGGTGGGGAAGTTAGGTTTACATAGAAGAAAGGAAATTACAGATAAATATTGATCAGAATTTTAAGTTTGTCTTGCTCATATATAGCTAAATAATCAGAGGTAAATATATTAAAAATTGCAGGCGTACACCAAAGCAAACTTCCTTTCTTTACAAGATTTATTAGACACCTTTCAAAAGATCAAAGATGCATACAATAAAAACATTGACAAGTAAAGTCATCCCATTAAAATAATAATAATTAGAATTGATCCAAAAATCGAGAGCAGCAGAGCAATAGATAATATAATCTCTTGATAAAAGCTGAAAGAGCACGAGAACAAAAAAGCATTAACAAATGAAAATATATTAACCATATTGCGGAATGCAAACCCTGTTTGATTTCTCGGATGTCTTGACAATATCTGCCTTGGTCCCAAATTATGTGTTGCTTGCCAGGAGCTGAGTGACAAATGAAAAGTATAGGAAGGAAACTTCATCGGGTGATATGGGTTCTGAACAGTCTGCCTGGAAATTGCACTTGAAGGCTCCTGAGTTCTGCAAATAAACATGCACACTACTGTTGATTCTCAAGCCACTGGACTCCAGTAGTGGCCTCTGCTTCCAAAAAGCAGTAAACATAGTTAGGATTGGAAGGTCCCACTCAGGCCTCTGCCTGTCCCTGTGATCCAGAAAGGACAGTGCTGCTTGTTGTTGCCACTTAATCTTTTCCTTACCAGAGCAAAGGAAATTGCATATTTATATATAATGAAAATATTGACAGTTTTATTTTGAATTGGGCTCAGTAAGACAAGGTCTAACTCCTTTCCGCAGCAAGCCCACTTGCCTGGATATTTACCAGTGGTGACATTGGCTCAGTTTGTACGTCACATTAAACCATACACACTGCACATACATTCTCACAGCACCTCTCCCTTGCACCTTCTGCTGCCACATGGCAGATGAAACAACCCAGAGTCTGTGTTGTCATGTCATCTGAACCTAGGCTCATGGTTTTTCCTCCAAACAAACCATGAGCTGTAAGCCAATAACAAACCTTGGTTACTGTTCATGGTTTGTTTGAAGGAAACACATCACAATCCAAGGCTTGCCTTGTCCACAGTGCAGCCGGGGGAGAGGAAGAGTGCTGTGGGAGCTTTTGAGCACTATGCACTAGTACATTAATGTAGAGAGCAAAGCGGGCAATTGGCAGTGGCAGTGACAGCTTTTTTAAGGGGTCTCTCTCTTTTTTTCCACCTGGTTCTTGTAAGTTGAGCTGCTACCTGCTGCAGGTGTCAAGAGTGCTGAAAGAACTTCATTTCTCAGTATGCCAGCTGCTTGGGAATTTGCCAAAACTGTTCTGAGAGATGGGGGAGAGGTATTCTTAATGCATATACACTGGAGGAACATCAGCATATCTTCTTTAAACATTGCCTCTTCCTTTTTTTGTTTTGGTAAAGGACTTGCCCTTTTGTAATAGGAAGTTTAAAATTTTCATCCATTTAAATGAAATACAGTAACACAAATACAAATGTGGTGATTGTATTTTTCTGTCTTGGAAAATACAGAATTAAAAATTTTTCATTTTGGTGTAAATGTTTAGAGTCTGTGGAGCAATTGAATTCCACTGCACACTGAAGACAGTTGAGCATGGGAAACTTTAAGTGGTCTGGCCTCAGTGATACAGCATTTGAATGATACGTTTGATGAAAAGTTTGATGAATTTGACCATTTTTATTTTTATGTAAATTTTACAGAAGATAAAACTGATCTTGAAAACAGTGTGATGCAGAAGAAAATTAAAATCCCCAAGCTTTCTCTCAATCACCTAGAAGAAATAGGAGAAATTACAGATTATGGGGATGAAGATATGGAACTTAGACACTGTAAGGTATTGGAAGTTTTTTTGTTGCTCTTTTAAAAAAAACTTTGTGGCTTCAGGCCTTTAAGGAAAGCATACAAAGCATTGTATTACTGGCTATGACTGATGGGAGTGTGAATGTGATCAAGACCCCTGAATTGCTTTAAATGTCTCTTTTGTAAATGCATGGGGCTTTTTCATTCAATTTGCTCAAGTTCATTACTTCAGTCATTGTTGGACACTGTTTCACTTTGGCCCAAAGAGTTGTTTTGCTAGTTTTTTAATTGAAGGTCAGCTACAGGGTTTTGTGAATATGAGTATTCAGTGCTGTTACTCAATTTGCGTTGTAAATTTAATAGAAAGTTTTACGACACTTCATGAAAGAAACTTCTCTTTCACATTCATGTATGTTGCAGAACTCCTTCATTTGTTGCCTTTTCTACCCTTCAGTTGTGGGTGCAGGTGGTGCTGTGGGTTAAACCACAGAGCCTAGGGCTTGCCAATCAGAAGGTCAGCGGTTCGAATCCCTGCAACGGGGTGATCTCCCGCTGCTTGGTCCCAGCTCCTGCCAACCTAGCAGTTCGAAAGCACGACAAAGTGCAAGTAGATAAATAGGTACCACTCCAAGCGGGAAGGTAAACGGCGTTTCTGTATGCTGCTCTGGTTCACCAGAAGCGGCTTTGTCATGCTGGCCACATGACCTGGAAGCTGTATGCCGGCTCCCTCGGCCAATAACGCGAGATGAGCGCCGCAACCCCAGAGTCAGTCACGACTGGACCTAATGGTCAGGGGTCCCTTCAGAAACCTTACCCTTCCGTTACTGGTATTAACTGGTTAACACCAGTAAACAGCTTCATAGTGGACTGGCATTCTCTAAAGTGTGGCATGTGGATGAAGTATCATACATGTATAATCCATGTGTTTATGGGCTTGAGAGTACCAGCACCTGCCTTTTCTAGAAGTTGTTTAAAAGGTCTAATTTTAACAAAACAACAACAACAACCCACAATGAAATATATACAACATAATTCATTCTGCTTTTGAAGGGGAACATCCAACTCCCTCATCCTATCAGAAAAGGATTTCCGCTCATGCAAGGGGCCTCTCCCCTCTCTCTTCCCTCAATATGCACCCAGTGCTGTTTCCAGATCAGCTCTAGAGAGTTGGGGGAATCCCCCAGAACAGATTTAGAGTGTGGCTGAGGGTGGGAAATATTAAACCACTCAGGGTTGTTAAAGGAGCATTGAAGAGCTAGAAAAGGACCTCTCCAAACTGGGTATTCACCCAGTGTGGCAAAATGGCAAATGTATTTAAGTGCATACTAGCGTAAGGTGATGCATGTAGGACAAAAAAAAATAATTCTGCATATATACTCTTAACTGGAGGTGAATGACCAGGAGCGAGAAACCTTGGAGTTGTAGTAGATAGCTACCGTAAGTGAAGATGCTGACCCAGTGTGCAACAGCTGTGAGAAAGGCAAATTCCATGCCGGGGATACATTAGGGATGGAATTGAGAATAAAAGTGCTGATACCCAAATTCTGTGATCAGTGAGGTTACTGTGACAGCTTTGGGGCTTCATCCTCTGTTTTCCATTACTAGATGGAAATTATAGTAGCCGACTTCTCAAGAAGCACATGGTAAACTGAAAGTGTCACATAAAAATATCACTATGAAACATAAAACAATACACAGTGTGCTTGTCTTTTTAAGTGACTGGCTGAGCAGGATAATGTGCTCAGTGATTTTAGTCTCACCATCTGGAAACTATTTTTTCCTCAGTGGATTTAGGTAACGAAATACACTGACCTTGAGCTAAAAGTTCTCAGGAAAATTCCTTCCTGATTTTTTGACAGGATGCATCTAAAGGCACATACCCTACAAATAGTTCTTGAACTCATCTGGTTTAAAAGTAAATGGAGTGAATAAATGCTCAAAATGAAGAGATCTGTGATGCAGTGAAGAAGCATCATACAAAAAGTGCACAACAGACATGCAAAAATGTTTTAATGTATGTTTGTATTCCAGGTTTTGCTTATGTGATAAAATGGTTTGTGGGACACATAGTTCTGGGTCATATTATTTGCCAAAGCTTTCTCTCTTTAGCCTGCTACCAGGTACTGTGTAGTAATAAGCCTTTTATGTACTGAAGAAAACATTACCTCACCCACCTTTGCCAATCCATACCAGTACTCAAGGTTGCTTGTGGAGGTGTACTTTATTTTAATTCTAGGAAAATCAGATAGGGAGCATTTGCATGCACATTTTGACTATATTAGAATCATGATGACTGCCAATGTTTTCATTAAAGTCAGAGAATAGGTGTTTGGCTTAGTGACAACGTTATAGAGAAACAGCATATACAAACGCTATTATGTACGTATGCCACATACTGTTTGTGTTTTAATGTTTCAGTGTAAGTTTATTTTATTTTTTTAACAAGAAAAAATGGTAGAAACATGATAACCACACCATATGATCAATGTATAAGAATTGTAGATCAGTATGATGTGATGCACACATGCAGGCAACTATTAATTTACTCCTGGGTTACGTTCTGGGAATAGCTCATAAAGGCAAAATCATGTGAGATTGCCAGTGTATTTTTTCCTCAATGCCTGTCCCCTTCCCTCACCCTTTTTATTTTTTAAATTTGCCAATCATGTAAAGCTGAATGTGCACAAGTTAAATGTGCCCAAGTTGCAAGTTCCCTGTATTTACATTCTGCTTTTACATTGGACTTCATGGAGTAACCAGATCTCCAATCTTATTGCCACCAATACTGCCACATGCTGGGCCCAGGAAAGCACATTTTGATTCCCTTCAACCAAACTCAAAAGGCAATCTCACCAGATATGCCTTTTTCTGAATTATGGGAACAGTTGTTCCTCATTCATTCTCTCACACACATTTCTTAAATCTATATGTAGGATAATCCAATAGCAATACATTGAAAGTTCCATGCTCGTTAGTTCATTTGCTTCTTGCTGTAGTACACAGTATTCAGTGTGCTATGAAATGCACATGAATGGTACACTTTGACCTTGAAACTATGAAACTAGAGCTGATGAAGAATAAACCGAAACAGGGCCTTGTCCTGGATTTCTAAAACCTGGATTGCTACTGGAATTTGTCTTATCATTCTCAACTTAAAACCTTCTAAAAATTAATCTACTACCTAGCCAGAGCTCTTGGAATATTTTCATTTGGTACCTCCAGGTATGGCAAGTACCGTATTGGCCTGAATATAAGCCACAGCTTTAAAATTGGAGGGGGGGGGAGGAAAAAAAAGAACAAAATACCTGAATATAAGCCACTCCATTCCTTGCTGCTCCTGGCTGCATACGGGGGGCGGGGGGGAGCCACGCTGCATTGCCAGCGGCCTTTCCCCTTCCTCACTCTCTCCCTTCCCAGCCTTGGGGAAGACGACAGGGGATTACACATGGGGCGGCCGCCACCGCTTTGTGGCACTCCTGGCACTGTTTGCCCCGTGCTCCTGACTGCATACTATAAGGTCGCAAATATAAGCTGCAGTCTAACTTTTCATGGTTGGAATTTGGGGGAAAAGTGAGGCTTATATTCAGGCCAATGCGGTATGTTTTCTCATAAATACTACAGGTATCTATAGTCAACATGGGAAGGAACACACCCAGTTACCCAGACTGTCAAGCTGTTTTGAAAATAGCTTAGTGGCTCGGTTTTGTCAAGATCTTGCTGCGA
Source organism: Zootoca vivipara (assembly GCF_965207765.1). Lineage (NCBI taxonomy): Eukaryota > Metazoa > Chordata > Lepidosauria > Squamata > Lacertidae > Zootoca > Zootoca vivipara. The sequence goes on from NC_142590.1 coordinate 41,475,636, forward strand.
TCTCCTGTCTCAGAGTCCAAATGCCTGCAAGTTCACAGTAATATGTTGCTTGATTTAGCGTGACTTTTGAACCCGGCCAATATCTGCCTGTCTTTTAAGACAAAAGGTTATTTTCAATCTGTATTATGCATTCTGCTGAACCTTTATTACTGCTCCATAATGTGTTTCATGTACAGTTATGGTAGTGACTTTTTCACCTTTGTTGTAGTGCTTGTTTTTGTTGCTTGTTTTATGATTAAGTTGTAAATTAGATTTGTCAGCAGCTTAGGTATGTAGCATATGTTGTATTTCTTATTTTGGACATCTTGATGTGAAAAAAATAAGGTCTTGTACATAAAAAAATTAAGAAAAGCAGCTTGCATTGGGTGTGACAGGTATAATGATGACCTTTTCTGCATAAATGGTATTCTTACCGGTAAAAGTTTGAGTTGCTTGATGCCCATGAAGCACTTTCCTTATACAGTATCACATTTGTCATGGTTGCATCTTAGTTCTCATTGTCAAACTGGTGCAGCAATATGGTAGACTACAGCCTGCAAACTTTCGTCCTTCCACGCAGTAAGGTTTGCTAAAGTGGTTCTTTATTTTTGCCATAAAAGAGAAACATTTTCCTCTGAATTGTAGTTTTGTGCTCCATTCCAAATATTTTAATAAGATGAGAATGACCAGGTGCTCAGTGGCACTATTTCACATACTGTACTGTGCCCACAATCCATAAAGGTATAGTAATATTTTGCTGAAAGTTGAGACCTCGTCACTAAAATTGTGCCAACGAGCTCAACAGTCGTTAAAGGAACATCCTATAGTTCTTAGATATAAACCGTGCCATCAAATATTATTGCACCATTTCCTATAAAATTATCAACCGGGCAACATTTTGGTCGACACAAAAAAGTCAAGAGATGTTGTGATCCACCAGAGAACTTTAGAGCACTATCAAGAGGATTCAAAACTACCCCCAAATAACAGGATAAGATTGCCTTCAAATAATTCTCCCCCTGTGGCCTATTAAAAGTATTGGCAGAGGATTTCTGGATGCAGTGCAGAACAGTATATTATCAGAAAATACTGTTTTTCTTTTGATTAGATCAGTGGATGTTTTGGCATTTGGGCTTTTTGATTAGAGGGACTGACTCCTTTAACCATTCAGCACACTTATTATTCAGCAGATAGTTAATAATTTTTGGAAATGCACTTGAGCAAATACCTGGGCTTAAATACACTGGACCATCTGAAAGAACTGATAATGTTTTCAGTAGCGGACAAAAATGTTAATTATGGTTCTTCATCTTTCAGAATTAATATGCTATCAATATCTTTCTATTTGCATGCATTTGGAGTCACACCTGCTATTTTCTTAGACTCATCATTATGGTTTCCTCTTGTTGTGACAGACAAGATCAACTGTGGAACAGTAGAAGAATCATTCCAGTTGATACATGTTTCAGTTTTGAATTTTGCATGATTCTTCAGTTGTTTGATTACATGAAGAAATTCTATATCTAATTGGAATTCAGACCTGGAATTTCTACCCTTTTCAGAAACTGAGCTTCACAATTACAGTCTTATTTTTATTTTACAAAAATAGTTACCCATTCTTCATTACTGCAGGCACTGCCAGAGTGGACTACAAAACTTGAAATAAGACAAGTCTCTCTCTCTCTCCTCCCTCCCCACCCCCCCTCTCTCTCACATCATTTTAAACTTGCAAGAGAAGATACAAAATTCTGAAACAATAGGTAAAACACTATTGTTTGGTATACACTTGTGTAAAAAGATATGTCTTCAGAAAACATTTGACGTTCAGAGCTGTATGTTCTTTAAAAATAAGTGGCATTCAGAAAAAAAATGCACTAATGGCTTTTGAACGGGTTTGCTGTTTTTATGTTGCAAGTATACTCAGGGTTCCCATATTTCATACAGTGAAAAACTGAACAGAAAAGTTGTTGAGCTTCCCCACAAAAAATTCACAAAAATGACTTTTTGAGCTTTTTTAAAAGGAAAATTGTATGGGTTGCCCTATGTCCGGATTCTGACTGAGTGTTCTAGATATGTCCAGGAAATTCCAGACGTAGGGCAATGCTAAGTATGAGTATACTTTGTCATACTTCAGTATTTCTCATTTAAGTTCAGGCTGGTCTTCTGTATGTTTTCTTTCAGAATTTTAGATCTCTCTGTTGGTGATGACTAGAAAATAAGGAAAAGTAAATTTTGCAGCTCTGACATTCTTCTCACCCAAGAATGGTGCACTGACCATTACTGTTAACATGTATAAAAACGTGCAGTTTATTGTTCATGCAAATACTATCTCCAAATATAAATTTAGCATTTGATACATCCATGATTTATGATACTGATAAACTCTTTAGTGCTATTGTGACAGTATATTGACATTCTTTTTATTCTGCATTTATTGCCACATTCTTATTTTGTTATGAATTTAAAATAAACTTCTAATTCAACATGAAGACATGGGCTATTTGATATTTTTGCATTTACTAGCTACATACATGTGTTTCTCTATAATGTTGCCCTAAGCCAAAATAATGCAGTTTTATCATGAAAACCTAGCAGTTCGAAAGCACATCAAAGTGCATGTAGATAAATACCTACAGCAGGAAGGTAAACGGCGTTTCCGTGCGCTGCTCTGGTTCGCCAGAAGCGGCTTAGTCATGCTGGCCACATGACCTGGAAGCTGTATGCCGGCAAGATGAGTGCCGCAACCCCAGAGTCGTCCGTGACTGGACCTAATGGACCCTTTACCTTTACCTTATTTTAATTACACATCTGCTTTGCTTGATGCTAAAATGGGGCACAAAGTAGCTGTAAGAAAGCTTAAGTACTAATACTGAGAAGCAAAGGAAGGGCAGATAAATTTGCCTTGGAGACTTTAATGTGGTTATTGCACATTACTGGATAGCCTGATGCCAAATGAAATTATTTCATTAATAATTTTGTTACATTGTGGAATTATTCCACTCAGTCACTTGGTTTGACTTTGATGCCCTCCATTTAGGTTAATGGTGTGAAAGTTGTCACACCAGTAGCGTACAAAAAATTCGTTTAAGTATTTATTTATTTATTTTCCACCTTTTACTCCAAGGAACTCAAGCTGGTGTACATGCTTCTTTCTCCCAACCCTGTGAGGTAGGTTAGGCTGAGAAACAGTGACTGGACAAAGGTCACCCAGTGAACTTCATGGCTGAGTGGGGATTTGAACTGTACTCTCCCAAGTCCTAGTCTGACACTAACTGTTACATAAATGTATACAGTAGTACCTTGTTTTGAGTCTGGGATTCGTTCCGGAGCCCTGGACACTCGATGAAAGGGATACTCAACAAAGTGCTGCTCTCTGCACGTGTGCAGAGCAGTTTGCGCTTCTGCGCATGCGCAAAGTGCGGTTTAGCGCTTATGCGCATGCATGAGCGACAAACCCGGAAGTAACCCATTCCGGTACTTCTGGGTTTGCCGCGGACATTTGCCGAAATGGACGATCGACGGGGCGGATGTTCATGGAGGCATTACTGTACTGCCAGGAAATTTTGCAGAGAACTATTAGCTAGCCTTCAGCAAATCTATTTTGTCACCTCAATGCACTGAGAAAAATATAGTTATCAGCTGATGGAATGAAAGAACACAATATCAATGCCTATTTTCCCCCCTGGGAACATTCAACACTTAATAGTGTTGTTGAAAAATATCTAGGTGCTAACAACTTTCTTAGTTTGTGTATTGAAAAGATAAACTTCATACAAAAGGCACAATTGCAAACCTCCAAAGGAGTTCATGTAAACAAGTGTGCTCCCATTCTCCTCAGCATACTAAGGACTCTCTGTGCATTGTGGAGAATTCCCACTGCCAATTGTCCTCAACTTTTGACTAGCTTTGGTAGGCAGCCCAAATTGGGGTTACCATCAGCCCTGCCTTCTCCAAATGTTAACTTGAAAAGATTGTGATTATTTATTACCCTATTATTGTTGTTTAATAAAAAAGAATGACTTCATATTTGGTATAGTTCATTATAAGCACATTGTTTACTTGAGCATGCTACGTATTATATGGTAACACAATGTTTGTTGTAACACACAGAGACAAGATGGAAGGAAACAAAATGAAGGTACGCACAAAAGCATTGAAGCAGTTGTTGCGCGCCTTGAAAAACAAAATGGAATGAGTCTCAGTAGCAATTCCAGTCCTGAAGCAACATTTATGGAAGCTTCAGAAAGGATGAACAATATGGACGATGCTGTAGTTCCTCGAGTTCTTTATGAAGAATTGCTGCGAAGCTATCAGCAGCAGCAGGAAGAAATGAGACACATTCAACAAGAACTTGAGCGAACAAGAAGGCAGCTTGTTCAGCAAGCAAAAAAGCTAAAGGAGTATGGGACATTAGTGTCAGAAATGAAGGAGCTCAGAGACTTGAACAGACGGCTACAGGATGTACTGCTTCTCAGACTAGGCAGTGGTAAGTACTTGGATATATGTGGGACAAGTTCTTAAATAATTTAATTTTAAATTAGAATGGCTGAAATAATCACAATATAATCTGCTTCATTCCATATGCCAGTCTTCCATTTCATACATTGAAAATTCTGTATTCATGTTCCTTTTTTCATTCTTTTTAGTAATAGAAATTTTCATCCTGGTAATATTGGCATGCTTTTCCAGGGCTACACACAGCCATGTTGTGCTGCAGCTGTGGAAACATATTCTTTTTGAAAACCACTTTGAGGTTTTATTATAATCAGGCAGTATATAAATGTTTTGAAATAAATAAATAAATAAATACATCTAGATATCTCTTCCCACCTAAACCAGAAAAAAGTATGCAGAAATATAAGAATCTTTCATAACACACTGGTCCTTGTAACATATCTGCGACATCATTTATTGCAGCTTAAGTATTGTGGCCAAAGCTCTTGGTAGAATGACAAAGGGAATCCAATAAATATCTTAAATATACGAGTTCCATCTTACAGCATGATCCTTTACACGTGTACTTAGAATCTCACTGTTTAGCAGGACTTGCTTTCATATAAGTGTTCATAGGATCGGAGAACCATAAGCCAAACTTTCAAAGTGATCTCCTTGAGCAAACAACAGTTGCTCCATTTGCTCCGATTTATTTTTCAGTTCCATATCTGTAAATTCCATTGATTTTTAAAATTCAATTTAGATTTTCTCAAAATGTATACCATCTAAACCTTTTTTTGGTTTACACAAAACCAAAGAATGTTTGCCACATTTGGATAATCAGGTACTGGCTTGACAAACAAGGCTTGCGGCACTATTATGAGTGTGTTTCCAGTGTTTCAAAGTCTCCAGATACAGGTACAGTCATACCTTTGTTCTCGAATGTAATCCGTTCCCGAAGTCCGTTCGACTTCCAAAAACCTTTGAAAACCAAGGCGCTGCTTCTGATTGGCTGCAGGAGCTTCCCGCACTCAATCGGAAGCTGCGTTGGATGTTTGGCTACCAAAAAACGTTCGCAAACTGGAACACTCACTCCCGGGTTTTCAGTGCTTGGCAGCCAAAACGTGTGAGTACCAAGGCGTTTGAGAACCAAGGTGTGACTGTATGAGGAAAGGTGCTCCTTTAGGTAACCTCATCTCAAGATGTCCAGGGCTTTATATGCCAATAGCAAGACCTGAAACCTGGCTCAATAGCAAAATGGCAGCCAGTGAAACTCTTTCAGCCCAGGTGCTATGCACAGTTGATAGACGCCCTCTTCCACAGCTTTGCTGTGGCATTATGCACTAGCAACAGCTTCCAGATCAGCCTTAAGGGAAGCTCCACAAAGAGTTCATTGCTGTAAACTAATCTGGAGACTTTCCGGGCTTCGACCACTTTACCTAGGCGATTCCAATAAAGGGATGGCCATATCTGTTGCACCAGCCAAACTAGCAGAAGGTGCTCCTTATCCATTGGTTCTCCAGTGACAAAGATGGATCCAGGAGCACCGCCAAACTACTTACTTGCTCCTTCAGAGAGTGAAACCCCATTTAGAACAGTCAGTTGATCTGTTCCTGGGCCTGGGAAGTGCTCCTAAACAGAACCTTAATCCTAATCAGAATTCAAGCTCAGTTTGTTGACCCTTATCCAGCCCATCATGGTACCTAAGCACTTACCCAATTCCTGCATGGTCACTTGATTCAGAAAAAGAGTTATGTTTTGTCACTCACGTGATGTGACAGAAAATACATAATAAAAGCAAAAACAACCTGATAATACCCCCTCCACATCATATTTTAAAAGGGCATCAGATGTCCTGGTTAAAGGGGAATGTTTTCATCTGTTGCCTTAAAGGGGTATAATGAAAGCGCCAGCTGAACCTCCCTGGGGAGAGCATTCCGCAAATGGGGAGCCACTGCAGAAAAGGCCCATTCTCATGTTGCCACCCTCCGGACCTGCCATGGAGGTGACGCAAAGAAGAGCATCAAAGGATGATCTCAGGGTCTGGGTTCATATGGAGAGAAGCAGTCTAATAAACTGTTTGATCTACTGTATAGCCTTTCTGCTAGATCACTGCTAACCTACTGCCACAACAGATTGGATCTGTGCATACATATGCCATGCTCATCTTTCAGTCATGTTACTGTACAAATACCTCTTTTTCTCAGTGTTCAGTCCTTATCTGTGGAACTTTTTTGGTTACTTTTCTGTTTTGGAAGTTGTGACAAATCTCTTTCTTAGCATCTGACGTCTTTTCCACTGGGAAGTATTATGAAAAGGTTCTGTTCAGTTCCCTCTTCTAAGCATGATGTCGTAATTTTCTACTTGATATTCCCCTGCTTATTCTTCTTTGAAGTTTCATTTAGCTCCTTGAAATATAGGGATGGCTGGGTGGCTTCTCTTACATACTCCAGTACTGTGTGAATGGGTATTTGAAGAAAATATGAAAGTGTTAGATTATTATTTTTTCCTCCAGTGTCTTGGAATGTGCTGTCACTGAAGATGTGATAGCCCTATATTTTGACAAATCGGATTTCTTAATTATAGTAGCCAGTTTCATTTAAAACAAGGAAGATAAATGTTTTGTTTCTTGGTAAGAGATAAGATGCAGTAATAAACAATATTTAGACTTGAAGTTTAATTCTTAAAGAAAACTTACAGTTTTACCACATATTTAATTAGCTAAAAATCTTCTTTTATTAATCTGGTTTTCATGCAGTCAAAGTAAGCTGAACTCTCAAAATGTTTGCACTTCCCTTTCGATTACCCTTCTAAATACTACCATGCATTTTATTTTATTTTTACTAGCCCACTAAGAGGCTAGTGGCCATGGAAATGCAGTTTGTTAGCAGGCTGGTAAAAAACTGCCCTACCAAATAGGCTGGCACATGAGGGGCAGAGCTGAGGGATAAGTTTCCCTTCCTCCACAGCTAGCCTGCAAACTGAATGGGCAGGCGGAAGAGTGACGGAGTTACCTGTCCATTCTTTGCCAATTCACTGACCTTCATGGTCACCTATGGCTATTTGGCTAAATACAGGTCTGATTTAGGAAAAGGACTGGTGAGAAGGTACTTTTCTATTTTTACCACAAATACCTTTCAGAATCAAAGCGTTGAGAATCTTTCTTATGTGAGTGTATAGGTAGTACTCTTTCCCCAAGTGATCTAATGTCAGGTGTGTCAGGAGATAAAAACTAGTTTCCATAAATTTTTAGAAGGCCTAAGCAGGCACAGGTGAAGGGAAGCAGAAAGGATTAATTTCTGCATATTTCATTTTGTTTCCTTTTGATAGAGAAACATTCGAAGAGCTGAGAAGCCCAGTTCATATTTTTTGCACACACTAAAATCCCAAGCCTGTGCTCTTTTGATCTCTTAAATATTGTATGTTGGACTCTTACCACTTCAAATACATCTCAGAAAGTGTGGCTTTCAAGGCTTTCCCTGATATCTTTTTGAAAGAAAACTTGGCCTGTGCTCTTACGTTGTAGTGTGTACTGGAATTAAAGCAGCAAATCAGTGGGTCCCAGTCCACGCAGAAGTCCCAGTTGTGCCTGCTGCCTTGGGAAGGCAGCAGGAGAGCAAAGCATTGGGAGCAGCTGATTGTAGTCTGGCTCACCCACCATCTGGCTGTGCTGCAGCCCAGGGCCTACCATGGGAGCTGTAAGTCTAATTAAAGGCTTGGCCCAGCTTCGATGTTGCTGTTTTCAACAGCTGGTGAAACTGCCATCACACTCTGCCCCGCCAGAGGGAGAATCGAGCTGAATTGGCAAGGGGCTGATACCACTCGTTCCTTCCTCTGCTTCTTTAAACTGCTAGGCTGAGGAGTGAGCTGCTGCCGTCGCCTCAAGGAACCCCTGACCCGCCACCGGCTCACAAGAGCCAACAGCAGGAGGGAGCTCTGTTAAAGTGCTCCCCCTCCCCAGCTGAGAGAGGCCCGACCCTGCTCCTGTTTGTACCCAAGTAGGAGTGGGATTGGGGCTGCTCAGCTGAGAAGCCTTCCCAGCTGAGAGAGCCCCAACCCTGCCTGGTTGCCTTCTCCAGGAGGGTGTGCTACACCTTTCCTCCCAGAAAGATGGAGCCCACCATGGAAGGCAGGCCAGGCTCTTTGATGCTGCTAGCGGGCCCAGTGCTCACCAGCAGCCTCCAGCAGCCCTTGTCCACAAGGCACGGATAGGGTAACTTTGCACCCCGTGCCTTGCAGACTTCACCCAGGAGTGTGGGCTGCGTCATTCCTCCTGGGGTGAAGGCCCCCCCCCCGAAGAGAGAGAGAGCACACTCACACAGGTAAAGGCAGTTAAAAACATGGGGAGCCTGACAGATTCTGTGCGGTTGGCTACTCTGCTGCTTGGTCTGACTTCGGGGAGTGGGGGGCAAGCTGGCAAGGTAGCTCCCCCCCCCATGCCAGCGAAGGCAGAGGGAGTTTGGCCAAGGAGCCCCAAGGTCCTTGCTGCTCCAGCGTGAGTGGCAGGGGACTTGGGGCTGGCTCTGCTGGGAGCAGGAACTCTCCCACTGCCAATGGAGCCTGGCCAAGGGATCTTGAGGCTTGCTTAGCTGGGCGCAGGAGCATTTCCGCCCCCCCAGCTGAGCAGCAGGCTTGGGCCAGCTGTATTGGCCACAGCCCATGAGGCGCTGGGGTGAAAACACCTGAGCTCCCATGATGAGAGCTGCAGGAGTTTCACCCAGTATCTTGCCAGCTGGGGCTAATGCAGCTTTTTTCAACATTGCTGTATATTGTCAAACTGCGATGTTTGGCTGGCAATACACCATGTTGTTGAAAACCCAACATTGTCCAGCCCTTGTGTGAGGTACAGCCACAAGCTTTTAGTGGCCTTATATGCAGGCACCAGCTTTTAGGTGCCTCTGGGCAGAAATGTGGCTGCATTGTGAAAAACAGTCAGCTACTAGTCCCCTCCCTTTAGCCAATAGATTCATATATCCACCTTGGCTGTCTGTTGGTGATAGTAGCCAAGAATATCTGTTTGCTGTGTCCCACAGGGCCAATGCTAGACACGGTCTTTGCCATGAGTTAAATGTATCATCTGAAAGTTATCTTACTGTATAACCTGGTAATATTTTATCCCAGAATGCTACCCTTGGGGACTTTGAAATAACAAAAATGATGCACAAGAAACTTAGGAATTAAAACTATGGAAAAAATATCTAACACTGTTGTATTTATTTTCTAATTCTAGTTCTGGATGTTCTACACCTCACAAATGAAAAGATTTTTTCACTGATACAGGGATTTTCCTTACTCCACACTTGTGTTTGCTAGGTTAAGATAATTTTGTTGACTTTCAGAAACCTCCCATTACTGCACAATTTCTTTCTTGCTTACCGAAGCACAAAAGCCACAAAGAGAGAGAAACTTTAAAAGTAGGCATGGTGCATGGCAAATTAGGCACGCAACACCAATTAGCAAAAACACAGTAAAAGGAATTGCATGTCTAATTCACAACACGCTGTGCTGTAAATGCAACTCTTAGTAGTTTGTGAAATCACTGTGAAGTTTATCTAGTTAGAAGAGGCTTTGATTTTGGAAATAAAACTATCCAGAGATATAGACTCTTAATTTTACTGCTTTCTGTCAGTGGCTCCTAAGTAATAGAACCTCATTTATATATTTAGTTTCTGGGGGTACTGTGGATTGCTGTTTTGGTAGAGGTTACTAGTCGTGCTATGTTAGGAAGAGTTTAATTTCACACGTACAAATATATAGATTATCAGCAAACAGCAGAATGCCACCAAATAGAAATAGCATAATGGTTTCTGGTGAGATAACCTTTTCTTTTTACAAATAAATATTTAATGTCCACAGTTTTGGTTGTTGTCTGTATTATTTCTCCATGCTGCAAGAATTGTATGTAGCTAAGGGGAATGCTGTTCACACTCCCGTTATGAGATAGAAATAAGTCTTGCCCGTCCCTTGAATTGTTGATACAGGAATGAGCTATTCTCTTCTCAGGTTCTCCAGTTACCGAATTTCTACATTCAGCCAGGGAAGGATTGAAGAGAAAGCCCTGGCTTAGCATCATTACGGTAGCTGAGTTGGAAGCAAACACTTCCTGCTCAGCTTACACAAAGGGATAGGCAGGACAACTCTGCAGAAGCTGCTGCTGTGTCCAAGAGCTCTTGGCTGCAGTGCAAACTTCCTCGAGGTTCTCCTGTGCACCCAGTCTCCTGCCCTAACACCACTTGCTCTTTTGGGGGGGGGGGGTTAAAGGGAGACTCAGTCTTGCCCTCTGGTTTTGAAGCAACCAGGATGAGTGAAGGGGAATTGGGCTTGGAGATAACACATACCTTTTGACATGTTGCCTCTGGGCCCAGTTTCTACCCTCCCCACCATACATGGCTTTGGAGATACATTGTGTCTCCTTCCCTTCCTCTGTCTACACTGCAGAGAGCAGGAAGGTTCAATCCTGCTGTGTGCTGCTTCACCAGCACATTCCATGTAGGGAACACACTAGTAAGACGGACCCCTTGCAGTCCCCTCCACTTGCTACCACCCCTTTGGGGAATATGCTTATGAAGCAGCACCCAGCAGGATTGCAAGCTAGGTTCTATCCTGCTAGCTGCAAGGTACTGCTTTGCAAGCATGTTCCCCGCAGGGAAGGCACTTGCAAAGCAGCACCCAGCAGGATTGCGTACTCTGCTTGTTTAAGCCTGCTGGCTACAAGGCAAATCACTCAGCTGGATCAAACCTTCCTGTTCTCCACAGTGTGATCAGGGGCAGTGGAAGGATGCACAGTGTTTCCTCCTTTCCTCACCCTCACTCCTGACCATATGTTGACTTTACCCCTTAATGTGCACTCCTCCATTGTCTCCCAAGACAGACTGGTGCCAACAACAATTGGATGTTGCCCATATCTGGATCAATCTGGGATAGAGTTGTGCTTTCCTTGTACTGAATGTGGATTACATGTTTTGAGCTCTGGGATTTTGAGTTAGATCCAGTTTTTTATAGAATCAGTGTAATCTGTTTAAATTAATGCTGTTTGATATACTCAAATGCTGTTTTCTGGACTGTGTAGGTCCTGCGCTAGACCTTGAAAAAGTTCAGCCAGAATCCATTGAGCCTGAGCCTGAAGTACAGAATGCTTTCAGTGAGGAAGCAAATACATCAACATACTATCCTGCTGCTGTTCCAGTAATGGACAAATATATTCTCGAGAATGGAAAGGTAATTTAGGAGGCTACCTCATAAATATTTGTCATGTGGAATTTTAGGTGGATTTCATGCCACTCATATCAGGCAAAGAGAATTCTAGAAGATCTTTACAGACATTTCTTGAGTTAGTGGTTTTGTTTCATTTGTTCAGCAAATTGTACTCACAGACCACACACCTGATGAAAATTATAGCTTTAGAAGAGCTGGAATGTCTTCCCATGTGTTAGACACAGTTATGTGAGAGATTTTGAAAGTAACTCGGAACTCCTAGATCTGATTCATAGATATCTATGTGTGTATATGTCTTTTGGAGACCAGTATTTCAATCATAGTTGAGCCTATATGGTTGTATGAATTCACTTTCTGATAAAATTCTTTGTAGAACAACTTGGTTTCAGTTTACATGAATGTACGCAGAACTCTGTTTCAAGTTAATTCTAACATTTCATACCTTGAGATATTACAGGAGTATTATTTTTTTTAAGATTAGTGGCTGGTTCTTATGAAATATTAAACAAATCACTACTAATCTGGATGCTCTCTGCTTTTTGAAAACTGACTGCATTTTCCTCCCTTTACACTTCAGGTCCATCTTGGCAGCGGCATCTGGGTAGATGAGGAGAAATGGCACCAACTGCAAGTAACGCAAGGGGATTCAAAGTATACAAAAAACTTAGCGGTTATGATCTGGGGAACAGATGTTCTTAAGAACAGAAGCGTCACAGGAGTCGCCACCAAAAAAAAGAAAGACGCCGTTCCCAAGCCACCTCTGTCCCCTCACAAATTAAGCATTGTCAGAGGTACGTGACTCGGAACATGTAATACTGCTGTGATGAAATGGGAGAATCTTCCTCTTAATTTTTTTTAAAAAATTACTCAAATATGCAGGACAATTCCACATTCCAATTACACTGTTGTGGGGAGGAGAGATATGCTGTTGCTACACCAACAGAAAAGCCCATATATCCTATGCATACTCAACCGAGGAGAGGAGGGGGAAAACACATTATCAGTTTTTTCTTCAATGGTGGGAAAGCAACCGACGTGCCCCTAGCATACATTGAAAACTGATCATTGCTATCCCTACTCACACATGGAGTGAGTCAGTGGACGCACAATGCCAGGGTCGTACCCCAACACACAACGCTAGAGCACCTCACTTCACCAATCCCATTGGCATAGCCATCAATGACCACAATACTGCAAGTCCCCAGGTATCTCTCCTGGCAGGAGTTTGACGAGTTACTCTCTTCACAACCACAATTTTTGAGCACTACACACAGAAGAAAAGGAGAGTCTAGATAAGGCTGCCCCCGTCCACCATATGCAGCCATAGATACCAGGAGAATAAGGAATGGAGGAGGAGCCATAGCTGAGTGGAACAGCTCACATTTTACATGGCAGAAGTGCCAGTTTGAAATCCAGGGTACAACCTCACATTAGGAAAGATGGGAAGCCCCCCTCTTCCCACTTGACATACCTTAGCAAATCAGGAGGAGCACTGCATGAAGCAATAGCCTGGCTGCTGCGTGGGTCAACCAGACCATTTGGCCCACCCTTTCCCCTAGCACCTGATGTGACCAGTCACCTTCCTTGCTATCTTGCCTGATAGGCCAGCGCTGCTGAGTAGAATCCCAGTAGGCCTCTGCCTCTCTCTTTTCCTTCTTCCTTGCCAAATGACTGTCTACTACACCGTGTCACCATCAAACTTGTGCAATCTGATAAGCCTGCCCATTCATGAGTGAACAACCATTGAAAGCACCACTTCAAGCATCCTTCCTTCCCCTCTCAGAGTCCCATCCTGAGGCCAGATCCTACTTGAATACAACCCTACCACCACCACCACCAACAACAACAACAAAGTACATGTTGCAGAATCAACATCTGGGATAGAGTGGACCCTGAAAGAGAAAAATACTTTTCTGGGATGGCCAATCATTCACCCTAGCAGGTTCTTTATGACAGTTGCTCAATAGACAGAAGAGCAGGTTATCCTTGTGGCACTAGCTGCATCCTAGGGACACCTTCATCTGTTTTGTGTCTGTGCAGAATGAGGTTTCAAGTGGATCCTGTCTCTGTTAAGAGAAGGGAGTCACTGACAGGGAACAATGAGCAATAGTCAGCAGCTCATAGCCACTGAAGCTGGAGCAGGTCTTTTGGGGTTAGTGAGAAGACAGGGTCTGATGACGTCCGTATGACGTCCTACATGCCCAGTCATAGAATACTTGAATTGTAAAGTTGGAAGGGACCCTGTGGGTTATCTAGTCAAACCCCCTGTGATGCAGGAATTTCATCTAAATAATGCATGACAGATGGCTATTCAACTTCTGCTTAAAAACCTTCAAGGACGGAAAGTCCATCACCTTTCATTGGAGTCTGTTCCACTGTGGGACAGCTCTTACTGTCAGAAAGTTCTTCTTGATGTTTAGTCGGAATCTCCTTTCTTGTAACTTGAAGTCATTGGTATGAGTCCTCTGGAGCAGGAGAAAAGAAGCTTGCTCCATCTTCCATGTGACATCTGTTAAGATATTTGAAGGTGGCTATCATGCCCAATTCCCTCAACCATTCCTCCTAAGGCTTGGTTTCCAGACCAAGTTGTGCTCCCCCTGTGTTGGGTTTATATGCTAGTGGTAGTGTGCTGTGTTTGGGTGCTGAGTTACACTGTGACTGTGTCATATGGCCTGTCATGGAGATGTGACTGGGACAGTTGTCTTCATGGACTATTTTTTTGTTTCCCATCCCCTGCCATCTAAGTCATTGGGAAGAAAATTGCATCATGGCTGGGCATGATGAAAATGTTCAGCTGTTGATGGGGCCATGTCTGTAGTCTGGAGAATTGTAGGTTATAGTGTTTCCTGCCCTGTTCCGTCCATAGCTCTTCCCTGTTTTAGCCATTCTGTTGATTTATTTGATGTGTTCACTAGGGTGTCTGTCTTGGCAGTGATGTGTTCTACTAGCACTTGTGCCATATTCTCTGGCCCTCGACCAGTGGATCTTGAGTGTTTAAGGACACCTTTAATCATTGCATTGAGACTTGGTTGAGATATTCTCTCTCACAGAAAAAGAGTATAGCTACATACATCCAAAAATATATGTAGATATAAAGCCTTCCACTTCTCTAATCTACAAATTTTCATTCAAAATGCAGTCAGAGGATCTACAATCCATTTTAAAGAGGAAAATAGACACCTTAAGGCAGTTTGATACTTAGAAAGGCATTGCCATACTTAATCTGGCATTTGAACGAAAATCCCTGCTTCTGAAAATAAAACTAATATGAATTTTTGTTTGACAGCACCTTTAGAAATGGTATCAGAGTATGCATGCCTGACTATCTTTTTCAATCAAGAAACTATGTTTCAAAGCTTTTTCAAATTTGGTTGCAATCCAGAAAAAATAAACCCAGTTAAAATGCATTGAAATAGATGCAATTTAAGTACTTAATTAATGTTCTTAATTGTACAATTAATGTGCTTAATTGTACAATCCTATGTATGCTTACTTGGGAGCAAATCCTATTGTATTCAGTGAGGTTTACTCCTTAAAATGTATGCCTAGGATTGAATATGTAGGCTCTAATTTCAATGGGATTTAGGTGCACCTTATATATCCTGACCTGCATACTTTATATTAGGGATAGGAAACCTGTGACCCACCAGATGTTGCTGGACTACAGCTCCCATCATCTCTGACCATTGATTGCGCTGCCTGGGCCTATCATGGAAATTGTAGTCTGGCAACATTTGGAGGGCATCTCTACTAAATGTATTCTCCTTGGCCGTGCCGAATTGACTTTTTATGTTAGCCTTGTTCCCACATCCCATGTCTTGATGTGTATCTGTATAGCATGATCATTTCTTTATATCACTGAAAGAGAATACATAATCACAAGGAAACCTCAAACATTCTTTGCACATCACCTAAGTCTGGTACTATCTAAATGATGCATAAGGATATAAATATCAGTTCTCTGTAGCTTAAGAAAACAAGTGGATTCACTAAGTATTATGCACATCCAATTCAATGCATAGTACAAGAGAGGGTAAGCCCCACTTCATCTGTTAACCAGGGACACAGATATATGTGCATGGCAACTCCTCGTAGCACTTGAAGCAACCACGTGGACAAGGCTGGTCCTCACACCAGCACGGCAAGACTGTAAGCCAGGTTATCATTGGCATGGAAACCAATGATGCTACTGGAGCAGCTCTTATGAATAGAAAGTTAACTTGGAGTGGTGCAGAAACTGCTTTCAATCAAGGGAAGAAAAAAATTGAGATGCTCCAAGTGCTACTGAGAAGGAGCAGAAATGAGCATAGAGAAGGGCTGTAGCTCAGTGGCATAGCAAATGCTTTGAATGCAGGTTGAAGAGCCCAGGTTGACTCTCTGCTATCTCAGGGTAGGGCTGGAAAAGACACCCGTCTGACTGGCAACAGCTCAGCAGTGTTCACTGTGAAGAGTACTCTCACTTAGTATACTGTAAGACATCTTCCTGTGCTGCTAGAGATAATCCTGTGGAGCCCAATAGCTAGGAGCTCTTTCCTTTCTCCCAAAATATTTTTAGTTATGGGGTGGCACCAGCTGTCTTGTGTTTCTGGGCTCTTGAGCCAATGTTCTGGGAATGATTACAATTAGTAGTGTTCAGGGAAGCTGACTTTGTGGCTCCTTAAACCCTAGTAACAGCTGAAGTCTGCAGAGTAAGCTGAGTTGTCGCTCAACATTCTGCAACAGCTTAACAACTCCATTCTAAACTTATGATCCTGCACAGGATATTTTGTGCCTATGAAATTTTAGTGAAATCAGTGGAACTTTAACACTCATTGCTGATCATCAGGGTTATGTCTGTAGGCAGTGATGCAACAATGCACTTGGACCAGATCTATGTGCACATCAAGGTTTATTGTACTGTCCCCCCCCCCCCTCATTGGCAAGACTGTGAGATGGTTTTTAACTTTGGGGTGATGGTTCATCTGGGAATCATGTTGGAAATAAAACAGCAACAGCCAACATGGGTAGATTCCAATAATGCACAATAATAACTTGAATTTCCCTCTCTGAGGGTTTGTGCATTGTTTTTCAGTTCAAATATTCAGTGTTCTAGTACTGAAGAAGGGGTGGGGGGTACTTTTCCTTGATCACAGTTCATCTGTCAGTGTTTAAATTAGAACACCATTTTTAGCCACGGTTCTTCCCCCAGCTCTTTCAGACCTCATTTTAATGCATACTGGCACCTACCCTTTTCAGCTTAGATTACAACTAGGATTTTAAATAAATTTTTCATTGTCCAATAATTTTTTTGCATTTCAAGATGAGAGCTCGTAAAATCCATGTTTGATGTGGTTTTTACTTTTATTCTCTGGTCCTAGAATAGCTTCCTTAAAATACATCTTTTTAAAAAATGGAGCAAAGCCTTAATGGGGCTAATATGTCTTGCTGTTTAGTAGTCCCTGTTGTGTAGTTTATTTTAAGGAAGTTATTAAAAAGTACAGTATGCAAACATTGTAAACCCTGTCACTGAAAAATAACCTTTCCTAAAACTTCTGAAAGGTGTCAGAGGAAACTGAAAAGGGTATAGAATATTTAATTGTCATAACTTTAATATGGTACATTAACAATGCTATAAAACTTGTTAATTAAGTGAATCTCTGTGGTTTTCTACCATATGAAGCAATAATTTGTTGGTGGGGAAAATGCTAGGCAAAGCAGAAGGAAAATACTAGGCAAAGCAGAAGTTGTTTAATCAGTTTGGAAGCCATTAAAGCAATAGTAAGGACCAGCAGGCACAATGGCTATATTTTTGCCACTTTGCCACTGTGTGTGTGTGTGTGTGTGTAGAGTGCATATGGAGTGCTAAGAGTAGCAGGGCTCACCCTTTTAAAGTTGGGCCTTTGTAACCAGGCTATTCGCAGCCCATTTATTCCTTCCAAAGTCTGAAACAAAGTTTGTTGTTTAGTCGTGTCCGACTCTTCGTGACCCTATGGACCAGAGCATGCCAGGCACTCCTGGCTTTATAGTTTCTGGAATATATCCTCATCTCTTTATATCCTCATCTCTTTCAGGCCTGCTGCCTTCAACTATTCTTGGGCATTAAAGATGCAGCTACATTGCTTGGAAGTATCTCTTGACTACACCTTTCTTGTGTGCTCTTTTTCCAATAGAATATGTTGGCCAATATGACCCTACTTCAATTAATGCTTTTAGAGCACCTTGAAGGTCCACCAGAGGAGGCTTCATAGTTCTTTGTCACAGAAGTGTGCTGCTGCTGGAATAATGCATCACTTATATGTTCAGCATAGGTCAGCTTCCACTTCTTCAGGCTACCAATGCTAGTGTGATTCAGGAAAACAAAATGTGAAAAAGTGGGAACGTTTGTTGGAAATTACTAGGGAACCTGCTATCTGCAGCAGCAAAGGGAACATTGAGAAACAGATTTTTCTCTGGAGTTTGCTCATGTAACCATGGTTGTGTGATATAGTGGAAATGTTTAGCCTGGAAAACAAGACTTCAGAGCTAGAAAGTGTAATTATGTGCTAGATAATGGTCAGATAATGCTATATGCATTCCTTTTTGGTGTAATCCTAAACCTGTTTACTCAAAAGTGTTCTATGGAGAAGTGTGCATATGATTATAGCCTTTAATTTTAATGGAGTTAAGTGTTGGGTTGTGATTAGTAGCCTATGATTCAAACTACAAATCAACCAGAAACATTTCACACTGCAGTATTAAATTGTAGCTGAAAGTATTATTGTACATTATTTTGTTCATGATCCAGAGAACTGCATGCACAAAACCATGTGCATAAACCAAATGTTTTGAAGTCTGTCAACAAACTGCTGCCCTCTTGCTATCTCTTGCATGTGCCTCTTACCTTGCTCAATCACATCTGCTGTGTTTTACATTTGTTGAGGTGTCATTCTTAATGCCATTTTTCTTCATTTCAGAATGTTTGTATGACAGGATAGCACAAGAAACTGTGGACGAAACTGAAATTGCACAGAGACTCTCCAAAGTCAACAAGTACATTTGTGAAAAAATCATGGATATCAATAAATCATGTAAAAATGAAGAAAGGAGAGAAGCAAAATATAATTTGCAATAAATTTTGAATTTTTAATAAAGTATTAGTGTTTTACTCTGGTGGTGGTCTTGATTTCATGGTGTTGGGCTGATGGGCTAAAGTGACCTTTTGGTGTGGATTGTATTATGAAATACTGTCTTATTTTTAAACAGTTTTGAGAAACTACTCATCTAAGTACTACAGCAAAATAGAATCAAATTCCCTAGTTTTTCAAGGAAAGTGACATGCTGACTGTGGTTCAGCCTGTGGCAAATCATTTTGCAATACCCAGACCTATATACTACATTGTCATCTGCACTTGCCGGACATCAATACTTCAGCATGGCAGCACATGTTCTCTGGAAAACTCTGCCCATGGGTATCAATCAAGCAACTCCACGATACTCTCTTGGGCACCTGCTAAAGATTCATGTGAGCCAACCCAAGCAAGTAATGTTTACATATAATTTCTAACAACTGCCAGTTTTATATTTTGATAGATTTTTCAGTTAACTTGATTTTGATGTTCAGTTCATCAATATTTTTGATACAATGAATGAATCTTTTTATATTCTATGTAAGCAGCTTAGAGTTTATGAATGATTAAGCAGTATATAAATCCTATTAAATAAGTAAAACAAGCCATTTTTGTGAAAGATGTTTAAAAATGTATTTTAGATTAATGTGTAAAGTTTAAGGCATGTTGAGATACACATTCCTGCTCTTCCTGTCCACACCCCTCACCCGTACATCCTTATTTCTAGATGATCGGAGCATGTGAAAAAATAGAAAGTGTGCAATGAAAGAGGATTTCTGATATGTCTTTGTTCACAGTTGCTGCGATTCCCATACCATCAGGCAGCGTAACCACTGGAGAATGCTTTCTGTCAACTAGATGGCGCAATCAGGTTCTTTTTTTTAAAAAAAAAATGCATATTTGGGCAAGTGATAGCTGACAATCTGGGTGCTTGACTTTGCAGCTGGCATTTACTATTAAATAAAAACTCAGTGAAGTTTTGTCCAGATTGAAGTTGGGCCATCTTCAAGGTTGGCCACCTTCTATTACGATAAATTTTCCATATTGTATTTACTTTCTGGACTTAGTTGTCCCTACTACAGTGGTACCTCTGGTTAAGAACTTAATTCGTTCCAGAGGTCCGTTCTTAACCTGAAACTGTTCTTAACCTGAGGCACCACTTTAGCTAATGGGGCCTCCTGCTGCTGCTGTGCCACCAGAGCACGATTTCTGTTCTCATCCTGAAGCAAAGTTCTTAACCCGAGGTACTATTTCTGGGTTAGCGGAGTCTGTAACCTGAAGCGTTTGTAACCTGAAGCGTTTGTAACCCGAGGTACCACAGTATATGCCTCATGTGCATTAAAACTGTCGCATATAGCATCTGTGCATGGATTGTGAAATATACAAAGAAGCTTTTCTTAATAAGTTTGTTCAGGATTCATGGGTATCTTTCTCAGTTATTACAGGCAAATGTTTTAGTTGAATGTAGGAAAGTTAGGATGGTGTTAATGTATTTTGATACTGATTTTCTAAAAGTTGCTATATGTTGGAAGTTCCTTGCTGGAAGGCTGGTCTGGGTTGACTGGATTTCTGCAAAAGGTTCAAGCTTTTCTGAAATTTATATAAGCTTATTAAAATAGCTGTGCTGCATTGCCAGTGGCAAATAACCTGTTCTGTTTGGGCTGGGAATCATGGGCTTAGGCAAGTGCGGAGTTGATTTTTCAAAATGTGAGTCCGGATCTGTTAATATGTAAGGAAAGATATATTGCTGGATATCAGTGGGGTACTAGATGTCAGATATACTGGATATCAAAGGGGTCTCTTTATTTCCCCTGGATGTGGGGAGCATTATGGTTGCAGAAGAGTTGTTGATCCTGATATTTTAAACATGGTTGCTATAATTCGTAATATCCATGGCCTGATTCAAAATAAAGGACTTCTGGCACACATGGTTTTTTTCCTGGTGGTGGGTGGTGATATAATAAATAGCAAAAAGGGCTTCTTCAGACTATGATGTTGCTGGTATATTTGGTGGATTTCTGGCTTGGGGTTTGACATCTTCACTTTCACACCATGGACATTAATCATTATAACATTGAATTTCCATTTGGTGTCTTCGTTTTTCTCCAATTCGGGTGTCCGTTTATAAGAAAGAAGAATTGTGAAAGAACTAGAGAGAAATACAGCCTAACAATGAGTTTTTCCGTAAACAATGATGCTAATATATATTTTGCCATTGGAGCTGTTCAGGGTGGTATCTTGGTTCATATTTGTTAGTGGTAGTATGTTATTCCTCATGCCAGGGGTAAGCCACTTATGACCCCTGGACCACATTGGATTCCTTGTACGCCTTTCAGTACAGCTTGCAGTTGCTCCTTAGAGTGTCAGCTTGCATATTTTTTAATACTCTAGTCCACGAGAAGTCCATAATCAAAGCACTCCTGGAAGTAATGTGTGTAGGCAGGCATTAGGATCCCGTCTCTCTCTCTCTCTCTCTCTCTCTCTCTCTCTCTCTCTCTCTCTCTCTCTCTCTCTCTCTCTCTCTCTTTGTGTGTGTGTGTACACACTCTCTAGCAAAGTGGGAGCCACTTCCCAGTCATTACTTTATTCTCATGCCACTGAATTGACCTCATGTTGAGAGCTGTGTGAATTTCTTACCCATAACTAATATATAAGTTAAATAAGTACTTCTGTTTTTTTCCAGCAAAGATTCAGTGTTTACTTTCAGTAAGAATGTAAGACATGGTGCACAACATCTTAGAAGCAAAATAATTCTTAAAACTCAAACGGCATATATAATGGCATGCAAAATCATAGGATGTCTGGATTTTGATGTGGGCATAACCACTTGCCCAAAACACCCTGGTAAATGAAATGAAATGCATGGGTATTGCTATGAATTAAGAAGAAATGTCATGAAAAATGGTTTCACTTTGGTATGCCTCTGATTTTCATAGTCTTAAAGTGATAAAATCTTAGCATCAATCACACATACTTTATTGATACCATTTTTTTCATCGTAATGGCACAGTGCAGTTTAAAGCAATAATTCAAAGAATGTAGAGGCAATAAAAATGTTATGAAGAGCAATTATTGCATACTTCATGCTCAGTAGCTAATTTTTAAATTTTACCATCTCAGATATTTCAAAAGACTCTTCTCCCCAGGCTTTCTAATAGGAAGAAAAATGACTTAGATTTTAAAATTGGAACAATTATTCAACAAGAAATTTTACATGGCTGGTCATTGACTTCTTTCCTTTGAGAAATAGATGTGCCGCTTGCTTTGAATGAGAGTTTTCCTTCTACTTGATCAAATTCTACTTCCGCTTAACTCTGCAGAGGACACATTCCACAGAGAGGCTGCTGTTATGGCAGCCTTTCGGTTATTATGTCACAGCAAAATTGTGGCAGTTCTTTCCACTCTTCAGTGAACTTCCACATAGACACTGCTACACATACCCAGATTTCCAGGAGCTGGAATTTGCTGTGTGATGATACTTAAAGTGAGCAGGATGTACTCTTAGGCTACTTACATCTGTCGCATCTTTGCATAGAATAGTTTGTTTTATTTATTGTATTTTCATCTGGCCCTTCAATTATCTTCCTGTCACAGTTTAGAAAAAAAATGTAAAAACAAAACTATAAAAACCTAAAAGCCACAGAAGTATAAAAAGGATAAAACAATAGGATTAATGTAAATGTAAAGTTATTTGTAAGCTGTGGAAACGCATTGGCGCCACCACCTCTTTCTAGTAACCACTTCCTTCACATCAGAAGGTGGGGATAGCCAAGGAAGCCCTCCATGGAAGATCATCTCTAGTAGCTACCCAAGGAGGCAGATGTTTAATCAATTACCTTAGTCCTAAGCTATAGAGGGCTTTAAAAATCAAAATGAGCATTTTTTAATTAGATGTGGAAACAGACTGGAAGCCAGTGCAGTTGAAATAGCACCTTCCAGCAGTACCTTTGTCTTGTCTAGATTTGAGTTTTCAGTTTATTCGTCTCCATGCAATTGGTAACCATGATGAAGCAGTAATTATAGCACTGCCACTGACACAGAGTTGTGTTTGATCTACGTATCAATAGCACTTCTCCCTAAAGTTGCATGATCTCAAACAGCGGTTTCATATAGATGTTAAATAGCATGGGGGATAAAATTGAGCCCTGTAAGCAAAAATTCTATAGCAAAATTGCTAAGGATTCTAGCAGGTAAAAATGGAATTGCTGTTTCAATGCCAAAACATGTTCTGAACTCAGTCTTAACTATATACAGTAAGAGTGTGTGAAGTTGTATGCCTCCATGCAGTTGTGTCCTTTGTCTTTGTAATTTTAAACTGTCATTCTCACAGGCTGGCTACGACTTAAATCTTTAGTTAGTTAAATTTCTATCAGAACTGTGTATTATTTATTGATTAATTCATTTTTATATCAGAGCTTTTACCCTGCTTTCTATTGTGTATGCCTTCTCAAGGTAGCCTAATATCAGCTCTCTGGTTTAATCCAATCTAGACTTAACTGCAGAGGTGTGCTACTTTGCTCAAAGCTGAAACAAACTTTTGGGGCGTGGTCTATATGCCCACCCTCTCCTTTCAAGCCAAGTGACTTGTAAGTTACAAAACAATAGCAACAAAATGGTCTATGACTGCTAAAGCTGTTCTTTGGCCTCAATGAAATGTTTTGCATGTTTGAACTGATTATGACTTGAGAATCTTGGTTGATTTCCTATCTCTGAAGAATTATGCTAATTGAGAAGGAGAATTCCTTTTGGAATAAAATAAAATTCCTTCCAGTAACACCTTAGAGACCAACTATGTTTGTTATTGGTATGAGCTTTTGTGTGCATGCACACTTCTTCAGATCATGGAATGATTTGCTAAAATTCCAAAGGAGAAAGTTGATCTAAATATGTAGATGGGGGAAAACCTAAACGTAATCCTTTTTCATTAAAAAAAAAGGAAGTATTTCCTTAGAGATTACGAAATGATGTCAAAGAAAGATGCCTTCATCTTCTCTGTGATGATTGACTGTTAATTAATTTAGCAATTTAGAAACATGGTGAAACCACTGTCTCAGCTTGTTCCTATTTGTAAGGGCATCAGAAAATTAATTATGAATGTTGCTTTTTGAAATGTAATTAATGTCCCTTTGCTGGATGCCTGATTATTATTTTCCCTTTAATTTGTAATTTGTTGCCATCATCCATCTTCCCAAGTTGATTTTCCTCCTTCTTGCATTGCGTCACACAGCTGCTGTTGTAGAAAGCAGTTCTGGGTGATTCATCCCAAAACAGGGGATGCAGTAAGCCCTATTCATCCTTTCCAGTCCCACCACACTTCCCTTACAGCTCCATCCATCTCTTCTCTGCTCCATCCCAGACTTGTCACTGGAAGCCTCTCCTGTTAGTCATGCTATCTCTGAACTTCCATGTTCAGAGACATTGTCTCAGAATTCTCGATGCTCAGGACTGCATCAGTGGTGTGTTGGTGACCTCATGCCTACCTCATAAGCTTGCCAGGTAAATTTGGCTGGTCTCTTTTGTACTGGAAACAAAATGTTGGCCTAGATGAAGACATGCTGCTTGAACAAGGCAACAAACTTGGAAGGTAAAAAAAAAAAGGATCTAAGCACCAAACACAATTGCCCAAAGCAACAAAATGAATACAGAGCAAAAGTGGGATCTGAACCCCCAAATCTATTAGTTCAAAGCTGACATGAGGAACCTGTGGTCCTCAAGATGTGGTTAGACTCCAATGTCCATCAATCCCAGCCAACACCTGCAGGACCACATATTCCCCCTCCGGACTTTAAGCCAACATTAAGCAATGCCCTACTCTGCATTGCTCCCTTCCCTGAGTCTCATTTGCAGAGATAAAAATAAATCCCAAGGAGCCTCACAAAGCAAAGCTACACATAACCTAATTATGAGTTGGGTGAAAGTAGTAATCTAATTCATTTGTTGTGATGACATTTTGTTAAAGGATTAGAGAAATTTAGGGAACCTAGATCTGCCAACAGCTATTAGCTATGAGAGCTAATAATTACCCCCCTCCCAAATGTTCTGGCGCACTTTACCTCTGAGCGGCAGTTGCCGAGGGGTGGTGGGAAACAATGGGAAATGCTATCATGCTCATACCCTGCTTGTGAGCTGACAGAGGCACTTGGAGATGGAATGCTAGAACAGATGGAAGTTTGGACTGACTCAGCTGGGATCATATCAAATTCTTACACAATGGCACCCAGTCTATCCTCTGCCCCACATGCACTGAAATAAAAACACTTTCTACATTTCCCCCAATCACTCATTGGTGCAAATGCAAATAGCAACTTCACAGGAGTGATTATTGTCACGGCCACCATAGGGAAGGAAATGGAAATGGTAACCTCCCTTTCTCCTACTACTACTGTGGTCCTGAAAATTGCTAGCTTTCTCCCAGTGTGTTAAGTGCAAAGGCACACTTGAAGTTATGTTCAGTTAGAGGAAGCTGCCTTAGAAGAGCATGAGGCCATCGATGTGCCTCTTCACCATGCTGCAATACTGTGGTTATAGGATTACATCCCTCAGCAGGGGATTTGAGGACACCATATTCTCCCTCCATGTATCCTATGAGTGGATGTATGGCAGGTGCCAAAAAACAAAAACAAAACTAAGGCAGTAATCTTTATAAGCTGCTTAATGGACTTCCACAGCTTTTATCCAACTTGGCGCTTGGATGCTGTCCCTCTTGCAGTGTACTGAACCACACACAAGAAACGATGAATTTTGACTTTAATAATCAAAACAAACTTAAATTGCATTAGGCCATTCCTATTTGCCTGGATTTGTTGTTCAAGTACCCACTTACCTTGACTATACTCTTGGCATGTTTTCTGCAGGAACTCTACACACCTCAGACTGCATACCTAACACCTACAAAACAAACATCCACACAAAAGCTTTTAAAAAAAATGCTATAATGATGCCTTATGTGCTCTTTCACCCTCCCCCTCTTTTCCTTCTGCTATGGTGCTAATTTTATGTGCAGATTAAATTTCAATCTTGCTATAATGGTTGTTAAGTTTAAGTAATAACTCAGGGAGAAATCTCCTAAGCAACATAGGAATAGAAGGGGCAGCCAAGCAGAAATCACCACTGCTCTTCGCTTCCTGGCTATTTTAACCTGGCATCTCTGTGGCAGATGGGATTAGCAAAGCTGGGACTCTCTGGCCTTGCCAATGCCTTTGGTTCATAACTTTTTCTCTGTTTACAGAATCCAGAGCCGCCACCCCCCCCCCCTTTCAGCAGCTGCTTCAGGGACCATCTCACCTAGGAAAGAAGGTTCACTAAGCAAGTGAAGTAGAATGATTCCTTATGAGACAGGCTGGGGAAAGTTTCCTCTCTTCTTTATTTCTTACAGATATTTGTTAAACAAACTGCATACAGTCAACTCACAACTTGCACACGTTTAGCTTGTGTGCGATCGCAGCCTTATGTGCTTGGCAGTTGGCTGGCACGCAATCACGAAAAGGAAGCGCACATAAGGTGGAGAGCTCAAAAGGTTTTCATGCAGTGGGGAGACGTAGCATGGAAAGAGCTTCTCAGCTCTCTTTTTGCTTACCAGGCTTTTGGACGGTCTTTCGACCTAATAGGCAGCATCATGCCTTGGAGTATGTCCCAATATCTGGTGAGAACAATGACTTTGTGGCACTTCACAGTCGGGGCTGGCCTTAGCGGTGGGTGAGCCTGGCCGTTGGATCAGAGCCTTGAGCTGAGGGAGGCACCAAGCTGAACTCAGTGGCTGCGTCTTTGGAATGTACTGGTAGTAGGGAACTGGGGTGGCAAAAAAATATGTGCTGTAACCCTTTATTCCACAGAATGTTCAGGGGCTAACTACAAATATCTTGAATTAGAGTCAAAAGTATGTGCCTTTTTCAGTTTGTCCACTCTGATGTCCTATGCACTTTACTATGAGACAATGTTACTGAATGCTTAGCACTTCAAATCCTATAAACACTGCAAGCACTATAAAAAAATAAAATAAAGTCATAAGCTGTAAGAGGTCAGCTGGATACCTTTTTTATTCATAACTTTTATTTTTAAAGAAAATAATAATTGTTGCTCTAAAATAAAGAATGCTTGCTGGAAGACAGGAACTGTTGCGAAACAAAACAAACATATTAAAAGTAAAAGCTGTGATAGTGGAGGTGTGTGTGTGTGTGTGTGTGTGTGTGTTTTGAAGGCATGTCTCGCCTAGGGCACTAGTTATCCTAGGGGAGGCCCTGTTCACAGTGCATGTCATAGAAGCCTTAAAGGACATACTATAGCAGAACTTTATTTTTCTCTCTTAAGCAAGAACAAAACAGTAACAATAACTCACATTCTCTCTGGATACAACTTAATTCTTTGCTAGCTGATGGCTAAACTAGCCATATAGTGCACATGGTGTATATAAAAATGAATTATGATGGCATTCAGATACATGGTCTTGCTTAAAGAGTACAGAACAATTATTTTGGCATAAAGAACAGTGTTCGGATGGAGTCGGGTTTGCTCAGAGTCTTCCCTCATATGCACATGCACAATGTGCTATATATCATGTCAGCCTTGAGAAAGTTATTTGAAATATGTGAATGTGAAGTTTTAGGATGGTGACTGTTGAAATGATTACATACAGGAGTAACAAATAAGTTTGGTCTATTATTATCGCTTTTGTTCACTGGAATGATTTTGTTAGAAGTTTTGTGAGATATATTCTTAAACTGCAAAGAAAAGTATAAGAAAGCCTAGCTGCTGAAAATAAGAGGCACTATGAATTTGCAAATATTCAAGAGGTCAAATAATTAGCCAGTAAAATAATTTACCAAGGGCTATTGGATTTTCCAACCACTGAGAGTTCTTAAATCAAGTCTGGATGGTCTTTCCAATAGACAAGCTCAAGCTCAGACAAAAGTTTATGGCCTTCATGTATAGTAATTATTCAGGCTATCTCCGTGGGATCTTTTATGCTGGAAGCCAAAGTGGGATTATAATGACCCCTTTTGGCATTGGAAATCTATCTGTCTGTAAATCACGATGGAAGTTAATTTGTCTTCTATCTGAAATTAATATTCCCGAGTAGGGGAGATCATTGGGTTTAGATCCTGATAATAAACTTTCCTGCAAATATGCTAGAAGCTCTGGACAGTTTATTAACAAAACAAGAATTATGCTGTTGTTGGTTTGGGGCTAGATGCTTTTGCTCAGTTTATGGCAATTCCATCCAGAACACAATTCTCCTGGATGACCCAGAAAGCAAAATGTTGCTGTTCAGACAAGTGGAAACGAGAACACAAAGGCTGAGAGATTACAGGATATGGAAGGACCTCCAATAAGGTATCTTTTGCTGGATGTTGCTCCCATCTCTTCCTGAAAACAATATATGAAAAGTGTCAATTACTTCCTTGAACAATTTCTCTTGCTCAAGCAATGTTAGATTTTCTTAATATTGAAAATATCTCTACATTGTGGCGCTTTAAGTTGCCTTGGTACAGATTTGGAAGCACAGTATGCACTCGGTCCAGGAATGGGGGCTGGAGTCTTCAGAGGGCGGCTGTAGACATGAACCCTGCATTATGCGTGACATCTAACCGATCTGCAGTGGCTTCTTGTGCTTGTGATAGTAGCAAGCTCCACGCAGATCTCTTTGGCACTTGCTCAGGGTAACTGCCTCCTGTTCTGTTAAGGTGGAGACTGGCTAGGGCAGAGAGCTTGGCTCGAAGATAAAACTTCATATACTCAATAGGTTGATCTTCCTCATGGCAGTATTTAAACATCGTGCTTATCCGTGTTTTTCCTTCCTCATTTTCTGTAAATATATCTATCTAGTTGCTCCTCCCTTTCTTCATGACGTCATGTTAACACTTGGACTGTGTACACATCAGACATTTAATTCAAACGAATTATGGGAACTGTAGCTTCTCTCAGAGCTGCAATTTCCAGCCTGCTTAACAACTATAATTTATATTTTAGTCATGGTTTGTTTGAATTTTTTTTAAGTGAGCAGCTTATAAATTTCCTAAATAAATAATAAAATAAATACTGTGTAGGTACGGTATGCCCTAACACGACTGATTGTAATTCAATAGAAGGTCCAGCAGCAGTCTTTAGTGGATTGCTCCCTCTCATCTATTTTTGCTACAGACCAGAAAATAGTGCCTGCTCATCACATTACCATGGTGAACACACACATTCCTGGAGTGACACCCTGACCTTGCTGAATGGGTGGCTCTGGAAGGACACGGTGGCAGCAATGGATTAATATTCATCCACCTGTCTAAAGTTCTACACCATCCCTATGTGACTGGGGAGTGTTACTTTAATATCCTTCTCTTTTAATAAACTCTGATGTTATTGAAAACACAACTGAGGAAATTTGTTGGCTTTTATATGATTTTAATCTCAGTTGTCGCCCCTTTGAAACAAGTCTTCTTTAGTTGTGAAGATAGGAATTCATCTGCTGATCAGATCATGGAAGGACAATGCTGTTATGTTTGCCATTTTAAACAAGTCTAAACAAAGATACAGGGTGGGGGGAGCTCTTACCTTTTGATCTCTGTGTATCCTCTTTGATATTAGCTGCTGACGTATTCTGCTGCCATTTCTTTGGGTGTTATCTGCTTTGTATGTGCCATTTTAATCTCTTTTGTATATGACAACAGAGAAAGGCTTTTGTTGTATATCTTTCTTTTTCTTTTTAATGAAAAATGAAAGGTTCCTCCTGTTTTTTGTGTGTGTGTGTTTTTTAAATTAGAAACTAAAGCGGATATTACTTTTCTCCTGGAACCTGCATTTCTTTTTAAGGGCCTGGTTACCAGATTCTAAACACGTTTGTTTGGAAGTAGTCCTTTGCAGGTGATTGGTGCTCTGAATCCCCAACACCAATCTCTTGGAATGATCTGTACATGCTAATTCCAATCTTGGCTGCATAGGAACTCATCCACATATTCCATACTGGAAGTGAGGTGTGGAATTGTCCTTCGTTTAAGATAGGTAGCTCTCAATAGGCGCTTCACCCAGTGACATGAATCATAACCCAACAACTTTTCATAAAGGCCTTGCTGAAGATAAGTCAGTCTGGGTCTGGTCAATGACTTGATGGGAATCACAAGTATGCCACTTTGGATTTAATTTTGAAGAAAGACAGACGGTAAATTTGAGAAAAATAAATAAAGGCAATCATACCCTTTCAACTAGACAGAGATGCTGAAAGCATTGTCCATAAAAATGTTTTCTTTACTTCAGCATAGGAGCTTAAATATTGAGGTGGTAATGGAGTTGATTGGCATATATCCATAGAGAGCTTTGGAATTTTATTTATGTATTCAGTGCTTTTTTCTAGAAAAAAGGTCTCGGGACTCACCATGAAATTGTTGCAATAAGTGCCGCAATTTTAACCAGTGCTTTACTTCTAAGGGGGGGGGAATCTGCCAGTGCTCCACCCCCTTGAGTACCCCCAGAAAAAAGCACTTTGTACTGAACTGCAAAAGAGCAACCACAAAATACCACATTAGGGAGCAGCCTGGAAACATAGGTAGGTCCTGCCGTAAAATAGTTTTATACTAGTTACCTGCAAAATTACTGCAGAGAAATGCTGTGCACATTCACTTATTAAGAACCTTTGAAGGTGTGATGTGCTGAATATTGTTACATTTTTTAACTAAAAATGCTTTATGCCATAAACTTTAGAGAAGGATCTGCATAAATTAGCTCTTCTGTAGATTGTGTTCTATCTTCCCTTTTAATCTGGCTGTATTAAAAGGGGCCGTATGAATTTGTAATCTAATTTGAACATCAAAAACAAAGGCAAATTTTCTTTCTACTCCACCCTGCAGATCATTCCACATCAGAGAGAGATTTCTTGCATATCTCTAGTTCAAGTAATGAAGTTGCATATGTAGATTTGAAGGAAACTTTGATATATATTTTTAAATGCACATTTCGCTAAAGCAGAAAATGAAATGCAAAAACTCAATTAAACACTAGGACACAAATATAAAAGTTTAGAAGACAGATGTATGAAATAAGAGTCAGTGAGTGTGTACGGTGTTTTATTTTCTGCAAGGAGCCAATACTTGATTCATCTAGAATATACACATACACATCTATCTGTTAAACTCCTAGTAAACCAGAAGAGGAAAATAAGAAATGTGATAGTGGTTAGGCAAAGATGACTATCTTTATTATCCTGTTTTGCCTCTTTATTATCCTGTTCATCCCCAACTCACCAAACCAACAAATGCCAGCTCTAAAATGGTGTTAGTGCCAATGACCTTTGCTTAACTTGATTGGTTATTTTTTTTAAAAAAAGAAAACTTGCCAAGAGAACAGTAAACATCAAGAACATTCTATCTGCTCTGCTAAGTGGAAGGTCACACCAAGAGCATGCGCTCAAATGGAGCATCTTCTGTGAATAAAACAACACATCCGTTTGGCTGAGGGACAATCTCACCCTGATCTGTGTTTCAGGAAGCCTACTGTACTGTTGGCAGGAAGTGGGGAGCGAGGTGAGTAAGCTGAGCTAAAAAAGCCTGTAACTGTGAAGTGATCCCTAGAAACGGAGGGCTGAAGGAAAGGGGAGAGAATAGAAGAAGAGAGAGAAAGATTGTGGAGAGGGACTAAGGCAAGAATATAGGAGGGGTCAAGGGGAAATTGGCAGAGGGATGGGAAAGAAGTGGGAAAGTGAATGTAGGAGACTGGGCGCAAGTGTTTGTGCTCTCTGCCTTTCTGAGGGAGACATAGAGATGAAGGGGAGCAATTCAATTCAGTTTAAAGACAAACCGGCTTAGTTCAGATTTTCTGAAACATAACTATCCCAGTGGCTTGTGAAGGTGGTTTTCTTGGTGGGTTTCTTGGTGGATATCTGGATTTCCTTTCCCTCCCTTTCACTGTCCTTTATATTTGCTGGTCATCATTGAAGGTAAAGAAGTTGAATATACTGGCAGTGTGAATACTGTTGCAGGGCGATTCATTTCACAGGAAACTGGTACTGTATGCCTATGCCAGCTCCTGCCAAGGCCTTCCCTTTGGCCATAAATGGAGTCAGTATTCCACCATGGAGTCTGGGGTTTGCAATGCCTGTTCTTGGCAGCAATAATTGATCCACTGGGTTCTAGAGTGCCCCCCCCTGCCACAACCCTGAGGTCAGAGCCCCCTTCTTCAGGGCATGAACTTGAGGGCTTGGGATCAGAAGGGGGATGACACCCAGGGTCAGCCCCAGAAGCACTTCCACCAGGCAAGTCTGTGATGCTAGTGCCCCTCCCACCCAAATATGTCACATTTCCACCCTCTAACTAAGAGGACTCCCTGGGTAACCAGAATCTCTTCCACTCTTTCAGAACAGAAGGCTTATGAAGAGGGCTTGGCCCTTGTAACTGGAGAGGCACATATTAGTGAAGGCAGAGCTTGCAGCCAGTTCAGAACTGCTGCTCAGTCTAATGTTGCTACAGCATCATCCAAGCGCTGTTCTCCTTTAGCAATCAACCATAGCCCCCTGCACAAGGCAATTTAGTCTTGGCTTCAAGGTCCCCCCACCCCACCCATGAGGCCGGAGGCAGATTTAGGGCAGTGTGACCGCTTCTCCCACACAGGGCACAGGGGCCAAGGCGGTGTCTTCCTGCCTCATCTCCAAAGCCTGGGCCTTGGGAAGGAGGGGTGAGGACTCTAGCAGGGTCCTGGAGCACTGGCGGAGGAAGAGTGTGTGGGGAGCACACCACCCCGGCAGCGTGATCCTGGTGGGGTGCCATCGCAGCTGCTCCCCTGCCTGTGCTGGGTGCCACACCCCTGCAGGAAGTGTGCCCTGCCCCCGGGACTCACGACAGCCCCACCCCCACCCCTACTGTCCTGGAGTCATCCCATTGCCTTTCCAAAGCCTAGTTAGTGTCTGCCCAGCTTTGGGAAGGAAATGAGAAGGCTCTAGGTCCCTGCCAGAGCCTTGCACCTCCTCCCTAACTAAGCCCAGTGTCTTCTTTTCCTGGCTTTGGGGAGGTGGCTTTGGGCTAGGGGAGGGTGTATAATTTTGGCCTTGCACAGGGTGCCATATTACCAAGGTCCACCCCTGTTTGAGGCCCTTGCTTTGCTGGAGATTAGCACCTGCAGTAGCCCCCCCTGCCTCTGCCTTCCCTTGCCCCATGGTAAGCTGCTTGTTCTTGGAGAAGGCAGCACAAACTTTTATAATGCACCCGAGCCCTTTCAATTGTCCACTTGGAACACAGGCAAAGCCTTGACCCATTGTGAGTAGTGGGGCACAATATTGCCGCCCACCAAAAATAAACTGTGCTTCGGTGGACTGAAATGGAATGCTTGCACTCATATGAAGAGGAATATTTGGTGCCATATCCCCATTTGTCAGGAAGCGGAGGAATCCCCAGTAGCCACCAGAGGAGTCTGATACTTTTAAGCCCTTCTATTAGTCACATTTCTGTCTGCAAGTAATTAAAGAGGCTGGATACCAAATATCCTGTATACCTGGAGCCTTGCCAAGTGCTTTGTCCCATCTCTTATCATGCTTGTCCATTTGGGATTCTTCCGTAAGCTTTGTTATATTCATCATGTAGATTAACAGCGCTTAACTGCGAACACCAAACTTTGATGCTACAAAGTGGGAATTGCTTGAGTAAACAAAATCAAAAGTAAATGGAGCCACGGCACTGAATCAAAGTGCACTCCAAACTTGTTTTAATTTACAAAGGTTAAAAGCAAATGCGGCTGTTGCCTGGGGACAGAACTTCGGGAAGGCATAGTACACTGATTTATAACAAAGGCAAGAAGGATAACTGGGGAGAGGGAAATTTGATTTCCTACTGCTGCATTCAGCTTTTTTAATTGACTTCAATTTCACCATCCCTAACAAGATGGCTGTGCCACAAAGGTGGTAAGTTATTAGAGGAAGGGTCTTTCCAGGTGATAACGCGGTTCTGGTTTCTATGTGAATGTGTGTGCTCATGTCCATATTCTTCCATGCTACCCTGTCACAACTAGAGTGAAATGGGGGCAGCTTTGCCCCAGGAGCTAGCCTTGTTGCTTTGGGGAAATTGCATTATCCTTTTTTGCTTCTTAAAAAAAAAAAATCGAGAGGGGGACTTCATGGTTAAAATTACATAGGAAACATAGTGGTGAAATATGCAAAAACAGGCACTACTGTAGAAGCAGGAGGGTAAAGGATATTAATCTCACTTGTGTTTACCCCACTTTGTATGTTTAAGTATGCATGTTTGAGAGCTCTCAGAATGGCTTACAAATAAAAAGTGCCCTGTAACAAGAAAAAGTCAATTAGAATAATAAATATGGAATCAGTTACCAGCTGAAATTAGAGAAGCACCTAATGCTTTGATATTTAGGAAGCTATTGATGGTATTTCTTGGTTAAAGAGGCCTTTCCCTGGTGTTTGATCCAGTCATTACATGGAATAATAATTGTAGAAATGCACCAATATAAACTAAACACAACAAAGGATTGTTTTATTCAGATTGATAAAAGCCAGCAGAGCCCTGTAATAGGGTGACAGCAGCTACCCAGGCCCAGGCTGTGTCTGTTGTACTGGGAAAACATCAAGTTTGGTACCAGAGAGCTTTTCAGAGAAGGGCACTGACCATATGGAGAGACACAACTAGAAAGGCCCATCTGATTATCGCTTGCCCAACTTCAGAAGGTGCAGGGCAGAGAAGCACCCCCAATTATAAATGTAACATCAGTGCAGGCTTGCATTAGAGAGGGTCAAGGGCGTACCCACCATTCGGCAAGTTAGGGCAGCTGCCCTACTCTAGAAGCAGGGCTGGTGGGCAGAGGCGGAGCACAGCCCGGCGGAGCGCGAGTTCGCCATTCCCGCCGCACCGCACCGCACCCTCCCTCCAGCTCCCCGGCGCGCCCTCAGGCAAGGCCAAGCGCGGCGGGGAACCAGGGAGCGCGGCGCGGCGGGCGGGAACGCTGAACTCCGCCTCCGCCCACCAGCCCTGCTTCTAGGGGCAAGGGGGGGCAAGGGGAGGGGCACAGCCCGGCGGAGCGCGAGTTCGCTGTTCCCGCCCACTTTGTGGCCCCTCCCCTTCCGTGCCTTGGCCCCTCCCCTTGCCCCCCCCCTAGTTTTGATCCTGGGTACGCCCATGGAGAGGGTATCCCTGATACCCAGGCCCCAAGCTATTGAGGGCTTTAAAAATAAGCATGTGCTCTTTGGATTGTGGCCAGAAATGGACTGTCAATCAATGAAATTGTCTAAGAACTAGCAGTGTATAGCAGGCCCCTGAGAGTAGCCTAGAAGTTGCATTCTGCACAAACAGAAAATTCTGAGAAGTCTTTGAAACATGCAACATATGTTTTGTTTTAAGGGCTGCAACTGAGCATTCCCATATTTGATTGTTTTAGCAGAGGAGAATTCATCATCTAAGGGATTTTAAAACATTCAGTTTTTAAAAATGGCATACGTGTGTAGTGTGTGCATGTTGCAGGAAAGGAAGCCTTGTAGCTCATCCATAGGGATGTCATAGGCACTGAACAATAGGTGCCTGTGATTCCTGGATAATTCCACAGAACACTTACTAACACAATGAAAGTTTTCCAGAGGGAGGGAAATGATCAGCTCATCCTAGTGATAGATTATTTCATTTTGAGCAATGTAATAGAGCATCAGTAGAATTGCCTTCTTTGGAGCAACTTTAACAACTAACAGCTGTGCATTTGCTGGTGTGGGGAAGCCATACAGAAGTATTTTATGTCTTAGCAAAGGTCTGCATGGGATATCAACAAAAGAACATTCCTGTAGCTAGCATGGGTACTTTTTTACTAATTCAAATCCTCCCAGTATGGATTCATTGGCTGCCCGTTCTCATCCTCAATAGAATAAGCAGGTTCAGATCACTTTAAAAAAAAAACTTGTTCTGGTGTTTCAAAGCTGATACTTAGTTTGGGATTTTACTAATCCCTGGGTTGTTTCATGTTCAACAAAAATCCAGTCCTCCATAGCTCAGTCAGTAGAGCATCTCAGGGCCATGGATTCAAGCCTGTTATGAGCTGGCAGGACTATGAAGAGGAGGGATTGGATCCTGGCGAGGGGTGTAGCAAGGACTGGGACACACCAGGGCAAGCTGGGAATGGGGAAAGAGACATGGGTGTAAGAAATACTCATGGAGTGACGGAGGATGGTGATGGGACAGGGGTCAGTGCACAGGAACCAGAGCAGCAGAACCCATCACCAGAGCCAGAAGGACCCTTGTCCCCATGAACACAGCAGGCTCTGAGGCATAGGGAGCAGTGGGTGGGGCACTCTAGGAGGCTGAGGCAGGCAAGGGCTCCCTAGCTGGCCAGGTGGGGCTCGCTAGCTCTGGGAGGAAGCATTGATTCCCCAGCTAGAGTAGGCTTGGAACAGGTGAGGGTCACCTGCCTCATCAAGCCCAGGTGCTGCAATCAACATGCAAAGTACAAAAGGGAAGCAGAGCAGAGGCGCTGTGTCTGCTCAACTGCCTATGTTGATGGGCCTCAGCTTGGATGTTCCAGGATCTCTACGGGACACTGCTTTGGCTTGGATTTTGGACACATGGATTGATCCTGGATGGGGGAAATTGGCACCCTCAATTGATGCCAGGTAGGCCAGGTGTTCAGGACACCATTTAATAAATCCAATTATCCATGTTACAGAAGTATTAGAGAGTTACACGGAAGTTGCAGGTTTCATGTTGCTGTACTCCACTGCTTTTGGTAGGAAATCAAAGCTACAGTTTGTACAAGCTGTTTATTTTTTGCAGATAGGGATCCTCTGTGTGTTTATCTTTTGCAGATAGGGACTCTTCTAAGAAATCCTCAATGTCACTTATTCTGAGATCACTTAAGTGTCCTGAGAAAGGGGTGTGGTGCTGTGTAGTGGTTGCAGGCTGATTTCTGAATGATGGGTGAAGTGTAGTATATGCTTTTTGTCTGAGTAATTAAGGGAAACAGAGGCAGGGGGCCACCCAGTTTCCTTTAAGTCTGTGCACATAATCAAAACATGGAGGGCTTGTTCTATGCTACAACACTCACAGCTTCAGGTGTTTGCTTAATATTCAGCCTTTGTAGGCTGCAGAAGCCAGTACATGCGTTAAAATGTCACTCTATGGCTGTGTATCATTGCACATTTTTTCAAGGCCCTGACAGATGGCAATGCTTGTTTAAAACTAATTTCTCTATTAAACCAAGCCCCATGTTGTCAATAATTTTTAATATGAGTATAGTTTATTGTAATAGGACATTTGCATCATTGGAATGCATGGGGAAGAAGATGAGGAGCTCAGCAGGCATACAGATTTGCCTAGTCCCACTCTTCCTCACTACGGTGAGGTGCACTGCAGCTCTATTTAAATTGAAGCTATTTAAACAGTTGCAGCTCTATGTATAAATTAGTCTGGTGAGGGGAGACATTTTGTATGGGTGATCAATAAGGATTGCCATGGAACAGCCCAATTGGTGTTACTAAGGCAACGGAGCCATAATGGAGCCTTCCGTCTTTGCATCCTCCTTGTGGAATACTTGGCAAACATGTCAGGGTGGGGCCAAGTTTTAGGAGAAGTTCCTTGACACGCAGGACTTGCATAAAGAGTGGGTATTGGCAGGTGGGGTTAAAACTGGCTCAGAGTGGTACAGTATGGGGTTGGAAACAAAGAGGTTACATTAGGAAGGATGCTGTGAGATTGAGTAGGAAAAGGGAAGTTACAGGATGGTGGAAGGAGAGAGATGTAAGACGAGAGAGAAACAAAAGGACTGGAGATGGATATAGAAGATAGTGGAGACAAACCTTTACAGAAAACTGGGCAAGAAGCTTAGTGGTGAGCCAGAACCTACACAAATTGAAAGAGGTGTGCAAGGACTCCTATGATGAGACAGACCTCGGGGCTACTGAGCATGGGCGTACCCAGGAACAAATCTAGGGGGGGGGGCAAGCCATGGT
This sequence comes from Zootoca vivipara, assembly GCF_965207765.1. Lineage (NCBI taxonomy): Eukaryota > Metazoa > Chordata > Lepidosauria > Squamata > Lacertidae > Zootoca > Zootoca vivipara. The sequence goes on from NC_142590.1 coordinate 41,513,250, forward strand.
CGTCCAGGTTGTGACATTTCAGCACGGAAAAGGCGAATGAAACCAAAATTTTATTATATATAATTATAGCAGTGTTTTATTACGGTAGTTATTACAATTATTTGCTTGAATTTTTAAAATTTCTATTCTAATTACATGTCTTATACTAATATCATTTTTCTTGGGTTTGAAGAAAATGTTGAGGTTTGTTTGGTGTGGCCTTTTTACGTACCTGGACTAAACAAACCAGCAGTTGTGTGGTATAGTAATGCATATACAGTCCTGCCACCATGTGCACTGGTTAAAGCAGACTACTGTGCTACACAAACTCTTCACCGGGAACAAAACTGAATTCAATAACCACATCTTTTAAAGATGTAGGAAAATTAAGGAGTACTCTCACCGGAGGAGAGTATGGTAGGGTGCCCCTCTTTCCCTCAGAAAATGTTGAAGATTATGGTGTTAAGCGACCCCCAAGCTACATCTCCTCCTGGTGGTCATCTAGTCCCACCCCCTGTAATGCAAGAACATGCACCTATCCCATATGGGGATTGGGCCTGCAAAAATTTGGCTTTATCAGCACTACTATCCTGCTAACCAATAATATGCAGCTTGCCCAAACGGGGATCGAACCTGCATCATAGGGGTTATCAGCACTATTATCCTGTCAACCCAGGAATAGTACCTCAAAGTTTTGATGGGACCCTGGGGGTCATCTAGTCCAACCCCCTGTACCGCAATAATATGCAGCTTTCTCATATGGTGAAAGAGCAATTGCCAAAACAAATCTGATAAAAGGGGCCCGAGGCTATGCACAAAGAGGGGGTAGGGTAGGGTAGGATTGGGGTAATTTAGCTGCTGGCTACAAACTGCCAAGCCCTTAAGCAGCAGTTCAGCCCAACACAGGACTGCACGGCGATCAGGGAAACAAAGAAACTAGGATTAGAGTGATTTAGCTGCTGGCTAGAAAGGAACTTAGAGGGAACCTTTACGATGCAAAAACCAACAGAGGTGACACGGCAATCCTTCCCTGTCCCAGGGAATGGTCCACACTGAGGATGAACACTGCAACTCCGCTCTCCGCTGCCGGGTGGTTTTTTTGCTGCGTGGGAGCTTCCCCCCCCTTTTTTTTGCTTCTCTAGGGAGGGGCAGCTGCACCCCCCTGCCCCATGCTGGGTACACCCATGCTACTGAGGGCAAGGAGACCTAGAGAAGGCTTCTGGGTATTGGAATAAAGCAACTGATTTGTATGGGAGAAGACAGACCTTCAAATCTCCTTATGAATTCATAGATTAAAACTAGCACTTTGACTTGAACTTAGAAACAGTCCAAAAGCCGCTGTAAATCTTGTGAAAACCACATTATCACGGTGTGACTGAGACTAAGTGGTGAAAAGAAAATCAAATACATTATTTAGTTGCTGAAAAAGCTGTCTTTCTGGTTCTCTGTATTTTTAAGAGCTCTCACAGGAACTTCAAAAACTGAATATATGCTTTCTCTAAAATTATTTGGCTCTTGGGATCACACTTTAATCAAAACTGTAGCTGCCTTTGGGAGGAAAAATAAAACTTCTTTAATGGCTAAACAAACCTAAATGGTCTGTTTTGAACTGTGTGGTCTCACCTGTCATTTGTTTCATAATGTGTCCAAATCAAATTTTGTGATAGGGGCATTCACCATTAAAATGTCATTTATCGTAACAAGAATAAAGACACATTTTTTCTCTCCACTCCCACCCCAAAATTGTGACAGAGGAAATAGAATCATTAACAGCTTTCAACTAAATGGAAGGCTCTCTTTTCAAACGAAGTCTAAAATATTTAAATAAATTTATTTTGGATTTATTATGCTGCCAACCAGCACGAATAAAAGCCCATTAAATTATCCTAAATGCACATGATAGAGAGGAATTTGTTTTGGTTTTTAATATCTTTTGCAGATGAAGAACGAGGTCATTTAAATGTAACATTTTAATGCAGGCCTGAAATTATGTCACAAAAAAATAATCCTAGTTTAATTTCGGATACAAATGGAGGGCATGATCCAACCAAAGTCAAGCACTTTCCTCTGAATAATTTCAATGACAAAGTTAAGCATGTGCTTAACTCTCTTCCACTGGATTTACTAGGACATAACAGTGCTTAATTTTGGTCTAGTTTGTTAACGTCTTAGCCTAGGTGCATAAGCAAGGTTTAATTTAAAGAACTTGGAGCTTAACCAGTGTTGGGTTCTTGGATCACATTTGTAATAATGGATATCTGAAAACTATGTGTGAAATACAGGATGTGTATTCATAATGTTATATAACACAGTTACTGTATATATATATATTCTAGGGCATAATTTTAAATTGACAGCATTAGATTGTCCTACTTTCTCCTCCTCTATTGTTTTTCTGGCACAGTTGGGAGAGGTGCCAACTGAAAGCTGGAAAAGTTGTGAGATTGCCACTACCTCCCTTGAAGAGAGTCCCAAATAACATTTCTCACTCGAAACTATAGATGCCCACTCTGTTTGTTTAAGGTTCCTTTGTGACCTCAGAAACCATTGGACCAACCTCTGCTCTTATGGCAGTCTTGGAATGAGTTCTTGAATTCTGATAATGCCTCATGCTTGTCTGCTTGGAGGGAAGATAGAGAGACTATGTAGAAATCATCCTCCGGTATAAAGCCAATGTTTTAATTTGGTGCTCCTCCCACTTTTGCCTCTGAACCCGCTCACAACTAACATTTGTCCCTCAGAAGGTTGGCGTTGGTGGGAAATGGTTCCCTACTCCAGCATAGGGCTGACTAGGCAGGTGCCTTAAGCCAAGATAAGATTATTACACCCAGAGGCTGTCTGGTTCATAGCTCAGTCTCTTAACCACTGTGCTGCACTAGCTCTGCGCTACGCTGTTTCAGCACTTTAATTCCTTCAGCATGCATTTCCAGCACGAAGAGTTCCTGTACAGCGACATGCTGATAAGAATGGTGCAAGTACCACTACTGTCTGCCCCACCCCCCGCTTCTGCGTTTTGAGGGCCTCCACCTTTCAATAACAATTGGTACTTTCCCTTGCATGCCACGTTATCTCAGCCATGAGCACAAGGAGTTGCCATGCCTACATCTCTGAGGCTGGTATTGTTTTATGGCTGGCTGTAGCTCTGGTCTAGAAAAAAACTCATTGTTTCCCCCCCTTTATAAAAATCCTTATTTAGAAAATCTCCCTCCTGCATGTGAAAATGACCTTTAGATCAGCCCATCTTTTTCACAGCTACCACAAGAGTCAGACCAGTGAACTCTCTAGCCCGACATAGACTTAAACTGTCAATGGGCAATACTGGAACATTCATTCAATACCAGAACAGAATCATTTGGAGATGATGCACTGAGTAGTTGTAAATAGTATTCATTTTCAGCTTTGGGGTAAGTGTTGAGTGGAGACAGCAGGATGAAAATTAGATTGGAGATACCTTTCGTGGTAGTAGATTTCTACAGACATCTTAAAATGTGGATGTTCATTCTCTGGTTACATCTGCACTGTACATTAAAAACACTCTTATGTCACTTTAACAGTCATTGCTACTGCCCCCCCCCCTAAAAATAAATCCTGAGAGCTGTAGTTTGTCAAGGGTGTTGGGAACTGTAGCTCTGTGAAGGGTATACTAACAGCTCTTGGCACCCCTAATAACTCTTAGCATAGAATAATAGACTTGTAGAGTTGGAAGGGACTACAAGGGTCATCTAGTCCCAAGGTACAATGAATGGGAATAATGTGGTTTTTACAGTTCTGCTGACTTATTCTGGTTTGGTCTGGGAGGAAGAAAGACTCATGAACAGGGCCGTCTCAAGCAGGTTGGGAGCCCTGGTGCTGAGGCGCAAAGATCGCTCCGGCACCCCTGCCCTCGCAGCACAGCTTCCGTGCGGCTTCGCCATGCAGCGCCCCCCCTGGCGCCCCGCGCCACTGGGACTATATCTAGAGCCGGGCCTGCTCATGAAGCTGTAACTCAGGCTTCCTCAACCTCGGCCCTCCAGATGTTTTGAAACCAGAATTCCCATCATCCCTGATCACTGGTCCTGCTAGCTAGGGATCATGGGAGTTGTAGGCCAAAAACATCTGGAGGGCCAAAGTTGAGGAAGCCTGTTGTAACTGAAAGCATGTGCCCTAAGGCTACAACCTTACATTGCTAGTTAATTTTTTCCCATAAGCACATTGAACTTCATGGGACTCATGTCTGAGTAGATATGTTCAGGAATATGCTGTAAATGGAATATTTTGCATGCATGCAGAATTTGCCGTGTGTACTGCTAGATCTCCATTAGTTGTGATTTTCTTCTTTATTTCTCTTGTTTTCCATGTATACAAAGCATATCAATACAGACACAGTATATAAACTTAGAAGGGAGGGTCTGAGGAAGAGAGGCCGAGTGAGAGAACACCCTGGAGGCTACACTCATTTACAAGGATGTGCTTCAGTCAGACAGAAAGAACACACCACTTTTGCAGCAATAGTGCTGAGCTGATGGATTCTGAATGGTTGTTGCTTCTGAACTCAGAAAATGAGTCTTGTAAATAAGAAAGGCTGGTAAAAATGACAACACAGAGAAATGATCAAGTGGACAGCATGTCCCGGACTCAGATGTCTTGAATGCTATCACCTACACTTGCAAACACAAAGGCAGAGTCATTACAAAGATGAAACAATAATTTGATTAGTGTTTTAACATACACCTTGTTCTCCAGTGCCACTGGCACTCCAAGAGCAATTGGCACCCACACAAAAAGGGGTGGGTGGGTCTCTAAGTTTTGTGCAGGTATAATCAGAAGTGCAGATGGAGCACTGGGTTGTTTGTTGTTTTTGTTTATATCTATTCTAGAATGACACAACAACAACAATTCAACTTGGGTAGGGTTGTGCAAATGAAAGGGTGGAATTACACAAACAGGGCATGTATGGGAAAACACGGACTCTCCAAATGTTGCTGGACTCCAGTTTCCATCATCTTGGACCCCTGGCCATGCTTGCTGGGGATTATGGGAGCTGGAGTCCAGGACTATCTGGACATAGGTTCCTGATCTCTGAAACTGGGTTAGTTCCATTCTCAAGGTTATGAGACAAAGTAAATAGCTTGCAATATAGGACACAGCTGAATTCCAGCCTGTCCCAGACATGGAGTGGCATGGCTTTCATTGCCAGAGGTCCCATGAGGGAAGCAAAGTGTCTGCCGGCACAGAGCAATCAAAGACAAATTGCACCCCATATGCAGGCTCCTGTTATAATGCCAGCCATTTCTTGCATATTTAATTCCCTGTGACTATTCTTTTCAGATGTAGGATTCCTGTAATGACAGGTGCCTTACAGAGTGATTTGTAGTAGATCTATGAAGGGTTTTTTTCCCCCTGTCAAGGTTTTTGAGAACTAGGGCTCTTTCTCTCTTAATGTGAGGAACTGCTGCTAGCATTTGTGTGTTTTATACATTGGTTTGGAAACTCTTGCTTCTGTCATTTTGAGGTGTTTTGTTAGGATTTGATTGGAAGCTGATTTTGAGAGCAACTTGAGGCCAAAAGGTGGCCCCTAAATTTAAATAAAATAAAGACCATGGCTAAAGAGATAAACAGGTCATTGATGCAATCTATCAAACATTCTTCCCTCCTTCAATGTGTGCAACCAGCTAAATGTATTTTCTGAAAAGCAAAGAACCCTTTACAGCTGAATGCCTGTCTTGCCGCAAGTTGTATGTTTAGAAACTTAAAAGGGAAATATTTTTCTTGATCGATTTTTTTTTTTGCTATAATAGATAGAATAACAAAAATAAAATAAAAACCACCCCATATTCCCCTGATGAAATCATTCTGGACTGAATCAAGGTGGTGTTGATATTTTATCCGAAATCACTTTAATTTGGGTGACTGACAGATACGGAACACTAAGTGACAGTGGATTGCTTTGTGATGTAGTTTAAGAGGCATCAGGTTGGATTGTACACAATCATTTCCTTCTAAATTGGAAGTAGTTCCCTTTCAAATTGTCAGAAAAGCTTTCTTCTGCCTGGTTGCTCTTGAGAAACAGGTGGATGGCAAACTGCTCAACCTTGCTTGATCCGCATGCTTCTGTTCAATGGCTATGGCAAATCAAACTTGAAAACCACTCTGATACAGTTGTAATGTTGGCCATCTCAGTAGCCAAATTAACAAGAAAAGTTGCTTGGAATTTGAACAGAAGGAATATATTCACCAGTGCCATCTTACGTTGCCTCGGACAAGTGAATTGTAAAGGTAATTTTGAGAGGCACAAAAGCCTTGGATATTTACCATGGCACTGGTTGAAAAAAACACACTGCAGCTGAGTCTTAAACACCTTGCTTTGAAGAAATCCTAGTTGATTTCAGAAGCCGTTTCCTAGTAAGTGTTCATAAGTTCACAACATGAAAGCCAAAGCTAGAGACACATAGGTGCTGCTACTCCATGGCCCTCATTCTGCTCTTCCTTGTAATACCTAGCAGTGGCTCCTCATTTGTGGAATGCTCTTCCCAGGGAGGTTTGTCTGGCACCTTCATTATATTGTCTGGCACCTTCTTTAGATGCTAGGCAAAGATATTCCTCTTCAACCAGGCCTCTGGCTGTTTAATATTCTACCGCCTTTTAAATGTGTTTGTGGGAGGGGGGTGTTGTTGTTTTAGTTCTGTTTTAACTACTTATTTGTGAACTGCCCTGAGATCTTTTGATGAAGGGCAGTATATAAATATAAAGGTAAAGGGACCCCTGACCATTAGGTCCAGTCGTGACCGACTCTGGGGTTGCACGCTCATCTCTCATTATTGGCCGAGGGAGCCAGCGTACAGCTTCCAGGTCATGTGGCCAGCATGACAAAGCCGCTTCTGGCAAACCAGAGCAGCACAAGGAAACGCCGTTTACCTTCCCGCTGTAGCAGTTCCTATTTATCTACTTGCATTTTGACGTGCTTTCAAACTGCTAGGTTGGCAGGAGCTGGGACCAAGCAACGGGAGCTCACCCCGTCACAGGGATTCGAACCGCCAACCTTCTGATCAGCAAGCCCTAGGCTCAGTAGTTTAACCCACAGCACCACCTGGGTCCCTAATAATAATAATAATAATAATAATAATAATAATAATAATAATAATAAACAATAAAGGCATGGGCTGCCAGCAACTTCCCGATGGTGCCAACCCGCTGACACCAGTTTATACCCATAGATATACCCATAGAACTTAACTCTGAACAGGATCAATCATTTAGTCTGCTGTTAAACATTGTTGCGGGCTTGGGAGTAGTCTTCTAATTTTTCATAAAGTTCTCATATATCTCTCCCCCCCCCATGCTATCTAATAATACACAGTGTTTAATTCCAATAGTTAGAAAGAAGCTATTCTTAGAGGTAATGTTTGGACTGAAGGAAAGAAGGTAGTTGAGAATGAAGTCAGATGTATGAGCTTGATTGACAACATCATTGAGGATAATCAGCATAAATTGGAGCACTTGCTTGGTTTTTTAATTGACAACTCCTGTTTCTGAGATCAGTGTATAGAGACTTGTATGTGAAGCAGGCATAGCTTTAAATCAGCCAATGGAAAACTGTCCATTAGGGAAACCATCACTCAGTTTTCCCTGTGGCAACAGCGCTGAACGTCAGAGGAATGAATCGTTGATAGGAAGGGCCCTGGAGCTCAGAGACTAAAGAGAGAAGTAGACATGGAAGAGATTGGAGAAAGGACAGGAAGTGATAGAGAAAGTATGAACCAAAAAAACAAGCAAACTGAAATTTCATAAGAAACCCTGAAGACTAGTGCATGAAAGGCAGGCTTAATATGCAATAATTTCCTGGCTGATTTGTTTTATGGCTTTTTGTTTGAGCCAAGTGTAAGTAGGTTTAAGGAATAAGATTCAGTGTAATGTTGAAGTTAGTCTTTTCCTGGTATCTTTACTTGAAGTTGATGTTTTTCTAGGCTAAATAGAAATGTACAATAGGAAAACCCAAAAAGTGACACACAGGTATCGACACCAAATAGAATGTGGCTTAATTTTGTTTTAAAACCCTCTTACCCACAGATACTGTGACTTGGGATGGCGTAAAATTGCTGTACATTTGGGAGGCCTCAGTTCACAGAAAAATATTGGCTAGCCAGTTATTTATGTACTGTATAGCATGCTTGATACCAGTGCCTCTCTTTGGAACTCACCCCACCTGCAATCACATGAGCTGAAAGAAGAAGGAGAAGGAGAAGAAGCAGCTGCTTTTCTGCCTTTACTATTAGGGGGTTATATACAGTATTGCATATTGGCAACCATTTCCCTTCTTATCTGTCCTTTCTCGTTACTTCAAATATATTGTCTCTCACGAAAAAGAACAAGAAAGGAGAGAAAGAAGCTTGAGAAATGGGGGGGGGGGGCATCTTGTGATTTTAGTCCCATCTAGATATCTACTGCCATGTTGGGATGAATACTTTTAAAAAGCCACATTCACAGACATGAATAGTATAGGATGGCAACAAAGTTGGCTTGCGAAGACAGAGGGTGGGATTCAGATTGATTTAGTCCTTCCAAAACTTGAGAAACATCACCTGCTATCTGCTGAGAAAGATTAGTATTCAAACCCTGCTGTTTTTTAATTAAAAAAGCCATTTAAATACAAGAGTTAGGGAATCTGCCAGCAACCATTAAAAATACCTGTCTTGTAATTATCCCCCAAACTCTCTTTCCATTAAATTCTTTCCTTCTGTGTTTTCTGCCTATGCAGTCTCTTGACAGATTCTTCCCCCCGTCCCCCGGTTTCATCTACCTGCAGTGGGTACATTGTACCTCCTCTTAGGGTTAGCAGCTGGCTGTTTATCTCCTGCCAGCACTGCTGGATGCAGCTGTCGGGGAAGTGCTGGGAAAGAATGTGCTTGGCATTGGATTACGGAGGACACCCCCAGGTGGTTTTGTACAAGTTCACTTCCAGGTTTTGGAGACGAGGGATTCTGGGGTGGATGCCTCTACAGGGCTATTGGTATACTTTGTCAGGCTGTAACGAGAGATTTGAACAATTTGGAGCAGAATCATATTTTATAAAAGAGTCCATAGGAATAGAAAAGTCTCATTGCCTTCAATTGAGCTTTTTTTGGGGGGGGGGGGGAGAACATAGAATAGTAGAATCACGGAATTGTAGAGATAGAAGGGACCATACTTTAAATATCGAGGTAATTTTGTCAATGCTTAAAAAAACCCCATGTTTCCATCATGCTTCAGGATTCCCACAGATCTGGACATTTTGCTGGTCTATTTTTGTGTTGGTAGTGATTTTATATATGAATGTTCTGGGAGAAACTGGGATTGTTCTGCTCAAGGCTATATAAGCCTTCTTTGTTGTTGCTCTTGTTGGCTTCATAAATTGCCTCAAGACTATTCTTAGTAGTAGGTCTAACACAGGCTTCCTCAACCTCAGCCCTCCAGATGTTTTTGGCCTACAACTCCCATGATCCCTAGGTAGCAGGACAGGGATGATGGGAATTGTAGTCTCAAAACATCTGGAGGGCCGAAGTTGAGGAAGCCTGGTCTAACAAATGTAATTCATTAATTTAATAAACCACATACCCTTTTGCTAAAAAGAGGGGAAAGAGAACCCACGAGAGGAGTATGAAATTGGGCTTATGTAGGAAACTTTGGCTGTCCAGATGTTGCTGAACTACCCCTCCTTTCAGTCCCAGCAAGCATGATCAATGGGCAGTGATAATAGCAGTTGTAGTTCAGCAACATGTGGAGGGTCAAAGATTGCCCACACCTGGGATTGGATACTTTCTAGGTGAGATAGTGCCAAAACCAGAGGTTCAGTGTACAGATTCAGTGGTAAGATTGTTGGGCTAAGGCAGGCATCCCCAAACTACGGCCCTCCAGATGTTCTGGCCTACAACTCCCATGAACCCTAGCTAATAGGACCAGTGGTCGGGGAAGATGGGAATTGTAGTCCAAAACATCTGGAGGGCCGAAGTTTGGGGATGCCTGGGCGACCTAGGTTCAAAACCTCACTCAGTCACAAAGTTCACTACCTGTCACCGGGGTAATTGCTATAATTTTATTTTGGTAAATGGAATATACTGCCTGCAGTCATCTGTCCATTTGCATGTTGTTTAGTTGTTTAGTCGTGTCGGACTCTTCGTGACTCCATGGACCAGAGCACGCCAGGCACTCCTGTCTCCCACTGCCTCCCACAGTTTGGTCACTCATGTTGGTGGCTTCGAGAACATGATAGTATATTGCATTGAGCTCCTCCCTTAAAAGAACAAGGAAGCAGACTGCCAAGTGGTTGACTTTGTATTACAACATCCTCCTCACAAGGGAGGAGATTGGGGACCTACGCACCACCCACGCAACCTCCTACGCACCCACCGCTTCCAGGTTCCACCAGCCTCCACTGTTCTCACCATCCCCCTCTAAGCTGGAGGGATAACTTCTTAAGTGGAGAGTCTTTTTTTATTTACTGGTACTTAACTTCCTGTGGGATTAAGAAGTATCACCTTCCAGGGTTCTATACCAGGCTTCCTCAACCTCGGCCCTCCAAATGTTTTGAGACTACAATTCCCATCATCCCTGACCACTGGTCCTGCTAGCTAGGGATCACGGGAATTGTAGGCCAATAACACCTGGAGGGCCATAGTTCTGGTTACAGGTAGGTAGCCGTGTTGGTCTGGATCGAAGTAAAATAAAAAAATTCCTTCAGTAGCACCTTAAAGACCAACTAAGTTTTTATTTTGGTATGAGCTTTCGTGTGCATGCACACGAAATCTGAAGAAGTGTGCATGCACACGAAAGCTCATACCAAAATAAAAACTTAGTTGGTCTTTAAGGTGCTACTGAAGGAATTTTTTTATTTTACCTGGAGGGCCGAGGTTGAGGAAGTCTGTTCTATACCATTCATGTAGCCTACACCAGGCATCCCCAAACTTCGGCCCTCCAGATGTTTTGGACTACAATTCCCATCTTCCCTGACCACTGGTCCTATTAGCTAGGGATCATGGGAGTTGTAGGCCAAAACATCTGGAGGGCCGCAGTTTGGGGATGCCTGGCCTACACAATTAGAGCAGGCTCTCCATTGCAGACATTTGCCTCCAACTCGTGAAAGGTGCTAAGGACACTCAAACAGGGCTCTTGTGTATTCTAGTACACCTGCCTGAGACACACTTAAGGACACTTTAATACAGAAGAAACGGGGGTTTACTTTGAAAGCCTTTCAAGTGGTCTCCTCTGGTGCACGTAATGTAAGTGTGTGGGTCTGCAATGAACAAGTAAACCAGAATTGTGCTTTCAAGCACCATAAAGTTTAAAAATATGTCCTATATCTCATAGGTCAGGATAGTTACTGTGGTGCCCTCCTGATGTTGGTGGACTACAACTCCCATCATCCCTGACTGTTAGCCATGCTGGCTGGGGCTGATGGGGAGGCCAACAACATCTGGCATTGATTAGAATTGTTTTGTTGGCCGTGTGCAACAGATAGCTCTGGAAGATTGCCAGTGTTTTTAATATGTGCATTTTCACGGAAGGTTTATATTTAATTCTATGTGCAGACTGATTTGAAACCTTATGTTCTTTTGAGCTGAGACAGAAAAGGGAAAGAGGGAAAATGGAATTCTTCAGAAAAGCTTTATTGAATAATATTTTTCAAAGAATGAAAACATAACTGGCATAATATTTTCAGCAGTAGAATTCCAAAGGAAGCTAGGAACAGTGGTGCAGTCTGCTAAGGATTCCCTTGTCACTGTCAAAATAGTTTCAGAAGGCAAAATTAATGCACAACGCTGCATTTATTAAAATGTGAAATAATCATAAATTTTTCATTCTTTGTACACTTAAGCTAATTTTCACATAAATGAAGCACTGTCAGTTGAAATTCACATATAGTTGACACTGATGTTTGATGTCAGAACAATGCCCTGAGCTCCATGCAAATTAAACATATTTTAATTATTCCGATGATCCATTCTTCTTTCGCTGTGTATCGTGGTGGAATATTAATAGGAATTCTAAGTGCAACATAGCGACGCTAAGTTCCTCAGCTTGAATGACTGGTCTTGTAGTGTGGCACTGACTTTTAAAATAGTTCGTTATTATCCAAACAACTGCAAACTTTTCTCAGTTTTCAGATGAAGCTAGAGCGCAAACTAACAACAGCTCCAAATCCTGCAATGGAATACCTTTCCCATACTGGTGAATTAAACTCTCAAGAAAGATATCAAAATAAATGTTGTCACTCTTATTACAGTTAGTTCATGAGGAATGTAAATGAAAGCACTTGCAATTCCTCCCCACATATTCATCCATTTTATCGTTTCAGTTTGAAAATGATACAGATATCATTTATGAAGCAGTCACTATCTCTAATCTTGCTATCAGCACTACTTATTGCGTATGCTGTTTTAGGGTTGACCCTGTTAACTGGCTTGGCTGCTGGAAGCTGCACCCTCCTTTTCACTCTTTCTCATGTGACACCGCTGATTTTATACCATTTAGTGCACTGCTTCTATGTCAAATAAATTATTTTCAGTTTTATTGTTTTCAGTGTGTATTCCATATATTTGTTTTATTCATTTACAGAGGTATTTATATACTACCCACTTACATAAAATATCAAAGTGATGCACAATATAAAATATTGTTACGCAATACAATATAACAAAAGAATGACTGGCTCATCTAAAAAAAGAAAAGTAAGCAACCAAATAGGCCTGTCGCCATAAAATAATAATAATAATAATAGTTTATTATTTATACCCCGCCCATTTGGGCGGCTTCCAACAGAAGAATAAAATAATCGATTAAAGATTAAAAGCCTCTCCAAACAGGGCTGCATTTAGATGTCTTCTAAAAATCTGGTAGCTGTTTTTCTCTTTGACATCTGATGGGAGGGCGTTCCACAGGGCGGGCGCCACTACCGAGAAGGCCCTCTGCCTGGTTCCCTGCAATTTGGCTTCTCACAGTGAGGGAACCGCCAGAAGGCCCTCGACACTGGACCTCAGTGTCCGGGCAGAATGATGGAGGTGGAGACGCTCCTTCAGGTATACTGGACCGAGGCCATTTAGGGCTTTAAAGGTCAGCACCAACACTTTGAATTGTGCTCGGAAACATACTGGGAGCCAATGTAGATCTTTCAAGACCGGTGTTATGTGGTCTTGATATTCATGAGGTGTCTGAAGGTTGACACTGAAGATGTCTACTGAATTTCCACTGGGAGGGTGTTCCACAGCATGGGACCAGCTACACCGAATGCCCAATTCTAGGTGAGCCAGAAAGACTTCTGAGACACAGGGGGACAACTAACAGCATTTCTCCTGATGATCTCAGTGATGGGGCTTAAGCGGGCCCTTAAGGTATTCTGGGCCCAAGTTGTTCAAGACATTGTATATTAGATTTTCAGGTTGTATATAAACCTTCCTCCTTCAACTCTGCACATAGCTGTAGCAGGATTTGCAAGAGACAGAGTTTGGAAAGGTATTTATTTCTTGCAGCAAAATTCACTCCCACAGTGTTATCAATGAAATCCAGAGTAGACGCTTAAGCAAATAAAATGTCCCTCCGCTGTGCATAGAGGTTAATAAGGTTAATGCAGAAAAACAATAGAATCCAAGAAAAATAGGTTTGCATCGATTGGCTACTGTGTAGGTTTGTGACAAGTAGCTTTCTACAATGAGTTGGGAGGGCAGAGTACTCCTGGCTGTTACTTGGTAGATTACATCAGTGTAATGAATCAGTAGCAGCAGCAGATGTTGAGGTGGTGGAATGTTTAAGATGGATGGTGCTGAATCAGCAGATGTCCATGGCTCCAATTATTTTCTCTCTCTCCTCTCCACCTTGTTTCCTTGCCATGCTATCATTTGTTTCGTTAACATGCAAGAGTACACCCTTGAAATAAAAAGGTGCGTAATTTTTGGCAAAATGAAACATTCTGTGCCATAGGTAATCATTTTATGATGAAAACTGGTATAAGAGGTGTTGAGAAAGTATCTTCCCCCAAATGGATTTAATAATAATAATAATAATAATAATAATAATAATAATAATAATAATTTATTATTTCTACCCCACCCATCTGGCTGGGTTTCCCCAGCCACTCTGGGTGGCTCCCAACAGAATATTAAAAACACAATAAAACATCAAATATTAAAAAACTTCCCTAAACAGGGCTGCCTTCAGATGTCTTCTAAAAGTCAGAGAGTTGTTTATTTCTTTGACTTCTGGTGGGATGGCATTCCACAGGGCAGGTGCCACTACCGAGAAGGCCCTCTGCCTAGTCATGTCAGACTTCAACCTGACACTCCTGAATGGAGCCTGAAATAAAATTATTACATATACACTGAAGGCTGTAATCTGTTGTCCATCTGTGTCATCTGGGGGGGGGATGTGGTTGCTTGCTTGGAAACTACAATAAAGCTTATGATTCAGCAAATACGTTATTTTGTGCACTCTGTTATCCAAACTTCATTTCTATGTTAGGGTTGCCAGATTTTTTTCAATGAATCCGGGGACACTTTAAATCAAATAAACACTAGACGTTCGGGATGCTGATGCTGCAGCGGTGGCAGAGGGGTGGCCGCTGCTGCCTTGACCTCAACCACCACATTTCCCCTTCCTACGCAAGTAGGAGTTGGGAGGCTGCTCTGATAGGCAGCATGAAGTCTCCCTTCACAGCTTGATTGCTGGGGTCAGGGAAGGTGTAGGCAGCCCGGAAGCTGCATCACCGTCATATGGGGACTTCCGAGCAGCTCCTGAAGCCAGCCAGAGCCAACTGCTCTGGGCTGCTGAGACTGCTGCTGCTGCATTTCCCAGGGACATTAGATGAAATCCAGGGACAGTCCCAAGATGGAATTTGTCTGGGGACTTATTCGCAAATAGGGGGACTGTCCCCGGGAAACTAGGACATCTGCTAACCCTATTCTCTGTGCCCTAAGTAATTGTTAAACTTCGCCTTTCATTTTCTTATTGCTATTATTTCTAATCGCAAGATGTCATGTTTATATGAAACCAATCTTAGTATTTTTTTTTAAAAAAATATTGTTCTGTCCCCGTTAGTCGAATACTGCCTACTTCCCTTTTCTCCAGTTGCTGTCTGAAAAGCTAACTGGTGAGCTTACATTTATTTATTTATGTATTTATTTATTATTTACTGGTGAGCTTACATGTATTTATTTATTTATTTATTTTTATTTTGAAGATTTCTATGCCAGCTTTCAGTAAAAAAAACCCTCCAGGGTAAAGAGGATCAATAATAAGCTTATGATAAGCCTAGTTTTACATGTGAATGTTAAAGTAACAGCGAAGCAATTTTTAATGACATATGCACCAGAGGATCAGGATAGCTTAATGGGATTTTGCAAATTTATTATCCTAATGAATGCATTCCTCTTCACATTATTCCAGTCACACCAATGGGGAGAACGGACTCCACTTGCTGGTATTGGCTCATGGTCAGGTTGTAAGCTGCCTTGAGCATGGATTTAACTGGGGGAAGGCGACATACAAATAAAAGTGTCTCCCCCACCACAACGCCCATTGTCCTCTTAACGTTGAAGGGCTAACCATCTGCAGCAGCGGTAGTGGTTTTACTTGTGGAGTCTTCCTTGGTTGTGTCATTTTCTAAATCTCATGGGGAACCTCTATGGGCAAAGATGCAGATTTTCAGCCTCTTATATAGAGTCTGGCTGTGCCAGAAACTCACCATGGGGAACTTCTATCTCTGTTCACTTGCATTAAACACTGCATTATAACTAACAATTGGTTGTTTTTTTAACAAAGCAAAGCAAAACAAAACATTATTTTAGCTGCTAAAATAATGTAAAGAAAAATCTATAGCTGTTTATTAATTTAGTCCGATGTCTTGAGAGTAAATAGAAAGTCCTAAATAAAATTGCTTTTGAAAGCCCGATGATGTTTATAGTGCACTTGGGATTTTTCCAGTCCTGACTTTATAACTGTTTCAACATTTGAGACTGGCAAACTTGAATATAGGTAAATTCAAACTGACGGCCTCCTGAAAGCTTTAAGAATGGGCTTACATTACATGAGACAAATGCCTTTTGATTATTCCCATTTTAAGAACCCTTTAGAGATCAGTAGAGGGATTATTAACATACAGGAGAGCAGAGCCTACAGCTTCAACTCCAAAGTGCCTGAAAGGTCATTGGAGGATTTCATCTGGCTCCAGTGTGTTTGGATTAGACCAAATTTGAAACTGACTATTGAATAGGAAAGGAGGATGAACCAACAATATTGGATATGTTGGGTTAGCAATGAAATAATAAAGAAAGCTTATTTTTTGAACTTCCACATTTCAAAATGTGCTTGCCGATTTTAATATATTTGTACAGTTAAAGAGCTTTGGAGGCAAACATTTCTTCCTATCCTCTTCACACAATATGTATGTTACAAAATCAAACTCATTGTCATTGGTATTTGGTCAAACCAGTGCTGAAAGCAAGCACAGAATCATTTCTTCCTATTTTAGGAAGCCATAGCAGATTGTGACTATTCTAGTCCTATAATTAACAGGAAAGTATAATGGGAAACTGTTTTCTTCCCATTTTGAGATCTTCAGTTTTGTCTTTGTGCAGAGAATTTAAGTCAGCCTTTCTGCTAGCTTTTAATGTTCCACCTAGGAAATGTAAGGCATGTACAAAACATTAATATGTTATTAGAATGCCAAAGAACCAATCACCATTAATTATAGCATGATGCACAAAATATCCATGGCTGTGGTATTCAGAGTTCCATGTGTGCTTTTTAAAAAAAATTAATATTTCAGAGTTGACTTTGATATAATGTACAATTTGCAAAGGCCTCTGTAATTAAATAAGTCTGCATTCAATTAGTAAAAAATACAATCAATGAGCATACAATGAAACCTAACCAGTAAGAAAACAATTAAGACAGTGTACTTAAAGCAATGACCAGTGCTAAATCTATTTTCTTAGATAGTATTGCATGTTAATCGCAAGAGGGATTTTGGATATAGGATGTAGGTTGTCTTTTCCTATGGCCCACCCCTTTGCCATCCATAAAGGTTGTTGGTTCTGAACTGCTATCAAAGGGAACTCCCTCTCCAGTGAAACCAGGTTGTTGTCATTGTCCTCCCAGCTATATTCAATTGCAAGCCAGAATCTC
The DNA here is from genome assembly GCF_965207765.1 of Zootoca vivipara. Taxonomy (NCBI): domain Eukaryota; kingdom Metazoa; phylum Chordata; class Lepidosauria; order Squamata; family Lacertidae; genus Zootoca; species Zootoca vivipara. The sequence goes on from NC_142590.1 coordinate 41,530,356, forward strand.
ACCTGTTTATCCTTTGGGGTATGATTGGTGTTAGGCAAGTACATCCTCATTTAGTGATGAGGATCTGTTTGATGTTTTAAATGTTGCTATACTTAATGTATTGTCTACTTTTATTCACTGCCTGTGCTCCCTTTTTAGAAGAAGGGCACAATATAAAAATGACAAATAACTAAACATGAGTTTCACCTCCTTGGGTTGCTCAACAGCCCTGCACAACTACACTAATTTGGAGTAGAATGCTATGTTATTTGCAGATGACACCAGTTTTAGTGAACAATGCTTTACTGGGGACTGTTGTGGAAAATACCTGCTGGCCTGCTCCATTTTCCTCCATTAAGCAGTGCCTACCGTACATAGCATGCATATACAATCCCTCTTCAAGCATTATTAAATTGTAAGTGTGTAGGAGGGGAAAGACTGCATGCCTGGCCAACCCCTTCCACCCCTCATCTTGCCGCATTGAACAAGGTCTGAAAGGGATTTGTCAATATGCCCACAGGGAGGCTTGTAAGTACGTTTGCATACTTGTCAACCTTGAAGGGGGCTACAGCTTTTTGTCATTCCATTCTGAGTCATACATCTGATCATTAAAAGTGATTGACCCTGCAAAAATGTGGAGCTATTCCCGTGGCTTGTTCTCTGTGGTTAGTAGGCACCTGCAAAGTACATTCTGGGATACTGTCCAAGTATTTGTGTTTGGAGATAAATGTGCTTTCCAGTAAATGACTGCCAGATTATCATTGGATTAAAACAAAAAAACCTGAGATTAATTTAACATCATAACCCTACCAAATCAGCCCCTCCCCATGGTTGCATTTAGGAGAATAAAATTATGCAAGGAAATCCAACCATAGTTTGCCTGTGCAATGGCTGGGTTGTCCAGGTGGGGATGAATCTTATCATATGTTCAGGGATGCTAGCAAATTTTAGAGAAGGGAAGTCAGTGGTTCACAGCCCATATATAGTTTCACTATGCGGAAGGTGATTTTCTTAGAATTAACTTGACTGCCTAGCAGCAGAAGATTGAACTGATGCAAATACATGAGCAGGAAGCAGTGTGTAGGGATGTTGGAAATTTTGTTCAGTCCATATTAAGCAGGTTGACTTAATTTGCAGTTCCCAGAGTAATGTTGGGGTTGTTATCCTTGGGATTGCACATGTCTCTGAATTTTGCTGTGTCATTCTAAGCTCATCAAAAGGATACAAAATGCATATTTTAGGGGGAACTGTACAAAGATGCATATTTTGTGGGGAAACGAGTACAAATTGGATTTTTTTAATCATAGAAAATGAGAAAGAACAGACTTATGCTTTATCCATCCCTATGTAGGAAGGTATCAGTAAATGGAGTGTTGTGTGTATGTGTGTGTGTGTGTGTGTCCAGTTAATAGTAGTGCGTGAGTTTGAAATGCTGCTTTTTCCTACACGGGAATTAATGAGTATCGGAGGTGGGGGTGGGGAGCAATGTATTTTGTAATGTTTGCATGGTATCACAAGCAGCTTTTGGTTGTGTGAACATAGATTAGAAAAGCAGTCTACACAGCAGCTGCCTTGATGGAAAAAGTAATATGTAAAGCATGATACTCACATGAGGTTTTCCAGTCTCAGAAACAAGCACCTTCACATATGTGTACAAGTCGTGGTGTGGTTGGACATTATTTGAATGTGTGGCATGTAAAAATTTAGTCCAATGCTTTTGTTGCATTATAGAGACCCAGCATTATGCCCATTTCATGTGATGGGCAGAGGCTTATCACTGAATTTTGCGCAACAATTGGTTAAAACGGGAAAAGTGAGTAGGGAACAAGAGCTGAAGACCCCTTGCATTTGAGGAAAATCGGCATTGAAGTCCTGGGAACATTATGTTAATGGCATTGCTCAATTTCTGGAAGCAATGCTGATTAAATATTCATTGACTTTGATTATACTGAAATTAGGATGAAAGCGTGAACTCAAATTGAGTGGAATAATGGCAGTGTAAATAATGCATAGTTTCTAAATTGAAAACACCAGCTTGCAGAGATCTCTCCCACCTCCCTCACCGGTTTGTCATTGTGCCATTTGTTTAGGAGAAGACTACACTTGTGCACACATCTAGCTTTTAGTTTTACCAGCTGGGGGGAGAAAATGTGAAATTAAAGGCTTTCTGCATTGTTTGCTTTTCCTTTAGTATTGGGAAAAGCAGGCGTGGCATACTACAGCATACAGTAGTTGTTTTAGGTTTGCTTCACAAATGAGGGCTAAAAGTGATTAAAGCTTCTTAATTATATTGCTTTTTACTGGACAGTTGAGTAAAATAAATCATACCATATTTCGCTATCAAATGTTATTTTTATGGATGTTCTGATCAGGATCATATTCAAGAGAGTAAACCTCCCCCCCCAAAAAAAATACACAAATAGAGAGATGCAAATAGATGGGTTAAAATAATACTGTTCCCAGGATAGCTCAGATTTTGAATCCATTTTTAAATGTCTGATTGTTTAATCGATCCATCACATTGATTACATTAATGCTTTCAGTCCTAATTAGAAACTTTAAAAGGCATTAAAGAGCTGTCTGTAACATTTAGAGGCTGAGGTTATACCTCACCGACAGCTCCCATGATACAAATATAGTACCATGTCTTGGGTCTTACATAGCCTTTGTATTTTAAAAGATTTTAAATATAATTTTAAAAAATCTTATCTATTATGTTTTATAAACTGCCCTGAGTTTTTAACTTTAAAGGTAATTTTTAAAAGAAAATATTAATAATAAAGTCCTTCAAAGGTAGCAGACTTTACATGGTTTAATTCCATTGTATGGTGAAGGGTGGCTATAATTGTAAATAATACATTTTTAAAAATGTAGCTAGACCTTTCAGGGGGCTTTCTCGAGCAGAATTTTACTTATATGCTCTCTGGTGTTCATTTTAATAGGGTTCTGTGGAACAATATGTTGAATAACAAGAACATTTGCAGTGAGGGATGCCGCTTAAAATCGGGGGCATTAGCCAGATCTACTGCTCAGTAACCTTATTGTGTGGCTATAGGATAATAGGCTATATGCTGTAGGAAAATACTTCTTTGAGGTCATACAACATGTGCTTCCTCCTGTCTCTAAACCAAACCAAAGCTCACCTGCTGATTCACAGATGAAAAGCTTATTAAAGAGCAAATTGTTTAAGGCTCAAGATTCTTTTCAAACCCCAGGAAGCTTGTTCCTTTGACAGGGTGATGAAAGGGTTTCTTATTCGTACTCCTCTGTTGCTTTATACACACCAGGGCTTTCTTGCTGTTTCTAGTTTACTCTACCATGAATCTCATGCTGGAAGATGGAAAAGAATACCCTCCAATCCTGACCTTTTTAATGCTATTTTTCCAGCCCCACAGAGCAGTGCCTCAGAAAAACTGTGGTATGTACACAATGGCCTATGTCAGTGGCATTTCTACAAGCCAATCCTCCTTAGGGCATATATTTACCCACAAGACTTAAAACATCTCAAGTGTCATCCAAGCCTTCCTCACACTGTCAATGAGAAAGACATTTCTCTGAGTGATAGGCAAAGGTTGCTTTGTGGACAATACAAGTAAGTCACATAATGGTATATTATGTCGTTCACATACCCATCAACAGTCCTGATTTGACTGGGATGTCGCAGAATTACAGCAGCCATCTTGGCTTCTTGTTGGATGTACCATTTTTGGTGCCAAGCTCTCGCGTGAGTCAGCTGGCTCCATTGAGAGCTCGCCTCCAAAAGACGTGTGTCTTTCATGTGAAAGAAGGCACCTGAGCTGGAGCCCATGGAAGAGAAGGAGGGGGTTGGGAGAAGCCAACGAGGATGAGAACAATGGGGATGAAATATACTCGGAGTTGAGAGTGAATTTCATGCTCTTTATTCGGCTTGTAGTAGCAACAGAAGAAGAAGAAGAGAAGATATACAAAAACAATCAAAACAAATGCTGGAAATGTAAGGAGAAATTGGGGGATTACTTCCATTGCTGGTGGGGCTGCACTGAGATCAGTAAATACTGGTCAGAAGTATATGAAGAATTGAAAAAAATGTTAAGATTTACCTTTGAGAAAAAACCGGAAATTCTATTGCTAAGCATGATTCCTGAAAGCATACCGGCCAATAGGAAGAACATACTCCTCTGCGCATGCGCGGTGGCAAGAACACTAATCGCGCAAAATTGGAAGGGAAATAAGATCCCATCAATACAAGATTGGTATGTAAAATTGGCCGAATATATGACATTAGCAAAGTTAACCGCAATGATTAGGAGAACACCCAAACAAAAAATTAAGGAGGAGTGGAAATATGTGGATGACTATTTCTACAAAAAAGGTATAAGCTCGAAGTTGGTGATATGTTTAGACTGAAATACTCAAGATGGAAGGATATATAGAAATTGTATAGGATAGAGATATGGTTTAAATAGTGATGAAAAGGATAAGCCTGGTAAAGACAACTTATGAGATGGAACCGATTATAAATGTTTGGAAGTCGAAATACTACTTTTATCTTTTTTAACCTCAGGGTATTAGTTATCATCTTCACTTTATGTTCATCTTTCCTTCCCCCCTTTTTCTCTCCCCCCCTTCTTTCCCCCCCACTGAATACTTACCTTAGAAGTTATTTTCTTATTTTCTTCTGTTCTGGCTTCTTTCTTACTTTCATCCTCTTCCTTTCGGTTTTTCATAAATAGTTTGGAGATTGTTTTGACAAGTTTAATTGTGTTATGTTATGTAATGTTTGTGTTACACTATTTTGGTTTGTCTTCTTCCTTTTTGTAATTTTAATATGAAATAAAGTGTTTTTTAAAAATTAAAAAGAAGAAGAAGAGAAGAATGGCTCTTTCCTCAAAATGTCTGCTTATATACATTATTTACACAATGGGCCTTGCATGATTGGCTACTTCAAATAATAATAATAATAATAAATAATTTATTATTTATACCCCGTCCATCTGGCCAGGTTCCCCCAGCCACTCTGGGCGGCTTCCAACAAAACATTAAAATACAGAAATCCATCAAACATTAAAAGCTTCCCTAAACAGGGCTGCCTTGAGATGCCTTCTAAAGGTCTGGTAATTGTTGTTCCCTTTGACCTCTGGTGGGAGGGCATTCCACAGGGTGGGTGCCACTACCGAGAAGGCCCTCTGCCTGGTTCACTGTAACTTGGCTTCTCGTAGCGAGGGAACCACCAGAAGACCCTTGGCGCTGGACCTCAGTGTCCGGGCAGAACGATGGGGTGGAGACGCTCCTTCAGGTAGGCCAATCACGTTGCCGATTCACTTCTGCCAGCAGCCTGATTGGATGCTCCTGCAGGCCAATCAGGTTGCTGACTCACTTCATCCAGAAGCCTGATTGGCTGCTCCTGTAGGCCAATCAGATTGTTGATTCACTTCCACCTGGAGCTGGATTGGGTGGCTCCTGTGGACCAATCAGACTGCTGCATTCTGGATCCTATTGTTCTAGGATTCAGCTCAGTACATAACAGGGGAAGAGGAGGACGAGGAGCTGGAGGTGCCAGTGTGGCACTTGCTGAGGGAGCTTCTTCCAGTAATCGAGACACGGGAGTGGGGTGGGGAAGCCCCAGCTGGCTCATTTGGGACCGCAGCCCTGAAAGTTGTGTGGCCCAATTTTAGTTGGCAGGATGTTGGAGGGCTTGCATTCACAATGTTTAATAGAACTGCAAGGAATTTCTAAGTCTGCTGTAGGAAAATATGACCAAGTCTTTCAAATTGAACACCGCCGCCCACTCAAACACTGAGAAAATGTCTTTGTGGCTCACAGGAGTTGCATTACAATTTAAATCTTTGAATGCACATTGACACATTTCCACATGAACTGTGGTCATTCTAAAGTCTAATGTGAACGTATCTGGCGAAGCAAGTAAATTGTAGTATATCCTTTTGTGCATATTACTTGTCTGTAGGCTAGGGGCAGGTTGAATGGTTAGCGGGGCACCTCTGCCATAGTTCCTGTTTCCTGTAAAACCATGCAATATGCTCATGTTGGGGCAATTGTGAGATCAGGGCAGCTCACAACCAGGTGGAGCCCCTACACATGAGCAGGGACTCACCTGTTGGCAATTGGCTGACGTGTGTGGTTGCTGCAAGAAGCAGACATGACACCGGGGGCAGGGCTTAAAAACATGATCTCACTTCTGACTCAGCATGTTGCTTCATTACATGTGACTGATGCATGCATAGGTCTAAGAAGTAGATCTAGGTCCAATTAATGTCACCATTAATTAATTAATGCCGCCATTGTTTGCCTTGCCAAAGAACCAACATATCCACAAGTATATGTGGGGACCATGAAAATTTATGGGCAAGTAATTCTTGGGGAAGACTCCCTGGAAAAGACCCTGATGCTGGGAAAGATGGTGGGCACAAGGAGAAGAGGACGACAGAGGACGAGATGGTTGGACAGTGTTCTCGAAGCCACCAACATGAGTTTGACCAAACTGCGGGAGGCAGTGGAAGACAGGAGTGCTCTCGTCCATGGGGTCACGAAGAGTCGGACACGACTAAATGACTAAACAACAACAAACAATGATTATTGGGAAAAGGGGGACTCAGAGGAAGCAAGTTCTCTGGGACCCATGACCTTTGGTGAATCATGTCTGTGCCACCAAAAGAATCCTTGGCAATGGGCAGCCCTGTTTAGGGAAGCTTTTAATCTTTAAGAAATTAGTGTATTCTAATATTTCTGTTGGAAGTTGCCCAGAGTAGCTGGTGAAACCCAGCCAGATGGGCGGGGTATAAATAATAAATTATTATTATTATTTATAGTGTGAGGAAGTGACCTTGAAAGATCAACACTACACAAGAAACAAAAGGTGCACTCACACCACCCAGGATGTGTGATGGGAGCATGCTTTGCTTTGTGCGGGGCAGGGGGAGGTTTCCATTGAAACTACCATTCAGACGGAGGGGGGAATATCCATTTTATTTACTGTTTCAATTCCCAGCACAACTCTTGTGAGCTTCTGAAAAGCAGGGGTTCAAAGAGTAACATGAGGCTGTTTACAAAAGGGCTTTCGCATGGCCCTCCACTGCTCTTTGAAACCCTGGTTTTCATTCTAGTGACTTGGATGAAATGCCTAGAGAAGTAATGAAATCGCTGTTAAATTTGGTTTTCAATGAATGAGCTGAAGCATCTGTCAGAAATGCTTTAGACATACATTATTATTGTTATTGTTATTTATTTAAACCCTTTTTATGTGACAGGGGCTCATGATCTTACCCTATATCTGGAAGTTGGAATAAGTGTGATCTATTCTCCTTTGTTCCTGGGCAGTATTTCCATATTGATATTTCTTTCCGGAGCTTTATGTTCTGTGTTTTCCACACACTTTTCTCCCATCTTTGCTCTCTGCAGTACAGCGGGGCTCACAGATACTTAATAACCCAGGCTTGTCTCTGTGTAAATAATTAATCAGAAAGAGAAAATAATATAAATCCCAGCTTTCATACTGCTATTAAAATTGCAGAAGCATTAATGCAGCCAATAAGTATTTTTTTTTAGTAATTAGATAACTTTTATGGTGTTGTGGAAGCACACCGGAAGAAGAAATCACAGGATAGGCAGCTGGCAGAAACTAATGTGACTTCCGTTGTGAAAGAGAAGCATCTGTTAACTTATTTTCAACCCTGTAATCATAATATATAGCATTCTTGTACAGTTAATAGGATCCAGAGAGAACTGCCTATATTGACATTAACCTGTGAACATACTACCGATTCTGCAAGAGGCTGCAACATTAGGTGACTAACAAATTTTAGTTGTACCAACAGTAATCCATGCATTATGTTTATTTATTTTATTATTTTATCAATATAAAAGACTTGCCTGCCACCCTTCAGCAGAGCTTCCAGGGTACTTTATTCAAAAAAACTGACAAGATAAAATACAAATAAAACAACATTTTTAAAATGTTAATATATTAAAATACATTAAAATTCCTGGGAGGAAATAATGCCTTCACCTAGCACCAAAAAGATAAAAATGCTGGTGCCTTTCTGGGGAGAAAATACAACAAATGGGGTCCCATTGCTGAGAAGGCTCTCTGTGTGGTCAAAAGAGAGAGCTTCAAATGGCATTCCTCTCAGATACCTGGACTCTCAGCTGTGCTGGGCTTTGAAGGTAAGCAATCACAGTTTGAACTGTGCTCAGAAATAAACCAGAACCTGCTAGTAACATAGAATAGAATCATAGAATCATAGAGTTGGAAGAGACCACAAGGGCCATCCAGTCCAACCCCCTGCCAAGCAGGAAACACCATCAAAGCATTCTTGACATATGCCTGTCAAGCCTCTGCTTAAAGACCTCCAAAGAAGGAGACTCCACCACACTCCTTGGTAGCAAATTCCACTGCCGAACAGCTCTTACTGTCAGGAAGTTCTTCCTAATGTTCAGGTGGAATCTTCTTGTAGTTTGAATCCATTGCTCCATGTCCGCTTCTCTGGAGCAGCAGAAAACAACCTTTCTCCCCCCTCTATATGACATCCTTTTATATATTTGAACTATCATATCACCCCTTAACCTTCTCTTCTCCAGGCTAAACATACCCAGCTCCCTAAGCCATTCCTCATAAGGCATCGCTTCCAGGCCTTTGACCATTTTGGTTGCCCTCCTCTGGACACGTTCCAGCTTGTCAGTATCCTTCTTGAACTGTGGTGCCCAGAACTGGACACAGTACTCCAGGTGAGGTCTGACCAGAGCAGAATACAGTGGACTATTACTTCCCTTGATCTAGATGCTATACTCCTATTGATGCAGCCCAGAATTGCATTGGCTTTTTGAGCTGCTGCATCACACTGTTGACTTATGTCAAGTTTGTGGTCTACCAAGACTTCTAGATCCTTTTCACATGTACTGCTCTCAAGCCAGGTGTCACCCATCCTGTATTTGTGCCTTTCATTTTTTTTTGCCCAAGTGTAGTACCTCACATTTCACCTTGTTAAAATTCATCTTGTTTGCTTTGGCCCAGTTGTCTAATCTGCTAAGGTCATTTTGAAGTGTGATCCCGTCCTCTGTGGTATTAGCCACCCCCCCCCCCAAATTTGGTGTCATCTGCAAACTTGCTCAGGATGCCCTCAAGCCCATTCCTCAAGGAACATTCTTTCCTTCTGCCATAGGCTCCTCTGAGAGGAGGGATGGGATACAAATTGAGATAATAATATGAATAGACCCCCCCTCATTTCCTCTGCCCTGCGTCCAGTCTTCCTCAAGCCCAGTTTAACCAGGTGGGTGTCTAAAAATAAATTATGGAATTGTCTCATACTCAGTTTGCAGTAGTTTTCAATTCTTTCAGTTCATTTGCATCTCTTCTCTTTGGCCCACCCCAAACTTACCAATGAGTGCACTGGGTTTTTCCTGGGTTTTATCACAGCGGTCTAGGGGTGATTGCATCTAGATTCTTTTTTGTTCAGTGTAAAACGGTGCAGTCCTGCACAATATATAAACATCACATGAAATTACTGTATGTTTAATGACATAACTGCATGTGATGTGAAATGTGACATTTGCGTTAAGACCCATCATTATTTATTTATTTATTTATTTATTTATTTAATGGCACAGGCAGGACCATCTCTCCAGGGGCATAGTGTGGGCAGGGCTGGGGGGCCATTGCAGTTTTTTTTGTGGGGGGCACATTCCTCATGAGGGACGTGGGTGGTGCTGTGGTCTAAACCACAGAGCCTAGAGCTTGCTGATCAGAAGGTCAGTGGTCCCAGCTCCTGCCAACCTAGCAGTTTGAAAGCACACCAAAGTGCAAGTAGATAAATAGGTACCACTCCGGTGGGAAGGTAAACGGCATTTCCGTGCGCTGCGCTGGTTTGCCAGAAGCGGCTTAGTCATGCTGGCCACATGACTAGGAAGCTGTACGCCAGCTCCCTTGGCCAATAAAGCGAGATGAGCGCTGCAACCCCAGAGTCATCCATGACTGGACCTAATGGTCAGGGGTCCCTTTACTTTTACATTCCTCATGATGCCCTGCCAGCCCACTGGAGGGCAGCTTGACAAGGACACAAGAGCATGCACCCAGCCAGCCCCGCACTCCTTTTGCCCCTCCAGCTTGCAAAACTGACTCCCCCCTCCCAGTTCGCTTACCTCATCACCCACTGCAATTCTGCCTCTTCCCTCCTGAAACTCTGACCTTTTGTTTCTGCAAACTATCTCTCACCTCAGGGAGGAGCTTCCCTCATTTTCTGTCCAGCCCAGAGAGTCTCTGTTAATGGCCTTCTTAATGGGTTAATGACACAGCCATTCCAGTGGACATGGAAAAACTGGTTTAAATTCCAGCCCCACTAGGTTCCCTAGGAATTTAGGGGTTTGCTCAAATTCAAACCCTTTACTGAATCCAAATATTTTAGAGGAGTCTTGCACCCAAAAAACCGTATAACAATATAATTATTTTGTTATTTTAAATCTTGGTTTCAAAATGTAACAATTCACTTGTAGAAATAGTAGCCTAGTTATTAAAAGCAAAACACTTTCTTTTAAAAATTAGAGTTATGCCCTCTCGTAGAGAGAAGGAAGCTACTTTGTTTTTATTTCTTCCTTGTACTTCTTCCAAAGCCTTTTACATGATCAGACAAAAGAGTACAAATGAGAAAGCAGCTAAGAATGAAAGTAAATTCACAGGAAAAAGGAGAAAAATGACAATTTTGAATAATTTATGTTTATGAAATAAGTGCCTGGCATCTGGAATTACACTTTTAGAGATAAAATGTCTGAAAAATGATTTCTCCACTCAGAGTTAATGTGCAAATTTGTGGTCTTAAATGTAAGGACAATCCATGCAATATTTTAAGACTCCTCAGTGCAGTAGCATCTTGGACATTTTAACTTGCCCATCTTTTGCCTGAGAAAACCTCTCTTTATCTTCTATTTTTCTAATTGTTCTGAATATTACTTAAAGGTAAAGGACCCCTGACAGTTAAGTCCAGTCACGAACGACTCTGGGGTTGCGGCACTCATCTTGCTTTACTGGCCGAGGGAGCCGTCATTTGTCCGCAGACAGTTTTTCCGGGTCATGTGGCCAGCATGACTAATCCGCTTCTGGTGAAACCAGAGCAGTGCATGGCAACGCCATTTACCTTCCCACCAGAGCGGTACCTATTTATCTACTTGCACTTTGATGTGCTTTCAAACTGCTAGGTTGTGGCAGGAGCTGGGGCCGAGCAACAGGAGCTCACCCTGTCGCGGGGATTCGAACCACCGACCTTCCGATCGGCAACCCCTAGGCTCTGGTTTAGACCACAGTGCCACCCATGTCCCAAAATATTACTTACTGTGGTATAAACCATGAAGCCTCTTGGGCTTGCTGATTGCAAGGTCGGAGGTTTGAATCCGTGTGATGGGGTTAGCTCCTGTTCCTTTGTCTCAGCTTCTGTCAACCTAGCAGTTTGAAAGCATACCAGCACAAGTAGATAAATAGGCACCACTGCGATGGGAAGGTAAACAGCATTTCCGTGCGCTCTGACTTCCATCATGGTATTCTGTTGCGGTTTAGTCATGCTGGCCACATGACCTGGAAAGTTGTCAAACGTTGACTCCTTCAGCCTGAAAATAAGATGAGTGCCGCACCCCATAGTTGCCTTTGACTGGTCTTAACCACCCAGGGGTCCTTTACCTTTTACCGTGCCTTAACATATTTTACTAATGCTGTATTTTTAATAGTAAAGTGGTGAGCCTTCACATTCAAATAATTTCTCTTCTATTCAGGAACGTGAATTAGGGGTGTGTTTCCATTGGGAATCCAGCTAGAATGGTCTCACCCAGGATATTGTACGAGCTGCTGATTTCTCTTGATATCTGGCTGATTTGCCCCTGGGTGACCTCCACTGTTACCTGTTTTTACCACACTGCACAGTCCCCCTTTGAGAGTATATGGAGAGAGAGAGAGAAAAGGCTAGTAGGTTTCAGTTCTCAGAACACTAAAGCTGACGGAATACTAAAGTGATGCCATGGCAGTGGCAGCAAAGAACCTGTCATTTTTCTCAGCGGTAATAGCACCTGCAAAGTACCATCTAGTGTCTGTTGCTCGTTGCAGTTTATTTGACATCTACTTTTCAGATAAAATCATTCATCAGCATGGAAACCTTAGCCATCACAGAATCTGAGATATCAAAAGCTCAATTCGTTCTACCTATGTTTGGTTGTGGCCATACATAGTAGAACACAGCAAGGCATGAGATGGTTTCTCTTTATGGTAAAAATGGGAAAAGGGAGTCCTATCCAAAGTTAGTCATCCTCGGAGCAGACCCATTGATTTTAATGGAAGTTACTAACTTAAATCTATTGGTTTCAATGGGCCTACTCTGCATGTCTTAGTGGTGTTAAATTGACACCCCCATCTTGAAAGTGCATCCCAAATTGGTGGTGTTGTTGTTTAGTCATTTAGTTGTGTCCCACTCTTCGTGACCCCCATGGACCAGAGCACGCCATGCACTCCTGTCTTCCACTGCCTCCCGCAGTTTGGTCAAACTCAAGTTGGTAGCTTCGAGAACACTGTCCAACCATCTCGTCCTCTGTCGTCCCCTTCTCCTTGTGCCCTCAATTTTCCCCAACATCAGGGTCTTTTCCAGGGAGTCTTCTCTTCTCATGAGGTGGCCAAAGTATTGGAGCCTCAGCTTCACGATCTGTCCTTCCAGTGAGCACTCAGGGCTGATTTCCTTCAGAATGGATAGGTTTGATCTTCTTGCAGTCCATGGGACTCTCAAGAGTCTCCTCCAGCACCATAATTCAAAAGCATCAATTCTTCGGCGATCAGCCTTCTTTATGGTCCAGCTCTCACTTCCATACATCACTACTGGGAAAACCATAGCTTTAACTATACGGACCTTTGTAGGCAAGGTGATGTCTCTGCTTTTTAAGATGCTGTCTAGGTTTGTCATTGCTTTTCTCCCAAGAAGCAGGCGTCTTTTAATTTCGGGCCTGCTGTTACTATCTGCAGTGATCATGGAACCCAAGAATGTAAATTCTCTCACTGCCTCCATTAATTTGCACATATGTTATATCCTTATGCTGCTAGAGAGCAGTGTGCAAGAGCTGTGTCTGGGACTGGGAGTTTGTGTGAAATAGCTCCTAATTATACACATTTTTTTCATATGCAGTTTTGCATGATATACACATGTTTGCAACACAATTTCCCCCTCGTATATCCATTTCTGTACATGTTGCTGGAATGGATTGCAAAATTTTGAGAAATGTGGATTTCAAAGAATAGCTATGTTTCAGTTCACATTATTCTGAAGGTGTAAATTAGGTATGTGAACCAACTTGAATTTCTTCCCCATCTCAAGCAACTATGTGAGAAAGGGCTGAGAAAAACACATGTCTTTTATGGGTCAGAGGAAGGAGAGATTACTGGATATGGTTGAGCAAAAGGCTGTTTTGAATCACACTGCACACTTAGACTAAAATTATATTTCTGTATAACATCATTAAATGTATATCAGTAAACATATTTTTTAAAGTTAGATACAGAAGCTGGGAGTACCTTTCTACCTTATGTTTTTCCTGATAAATATTCTTGCTGCAAATATATAAAGATATTTTTTTTGATGGAAGATACAATAATAGGAAGTGTTATCAACAAGAGAAATGTGCTACTTTGCTCCGCACCTTCTTTGCTACAAATTCACTATCTGTGGGAAGGAAAAGAAAGGAAAGGCTGTACATTTTCAAATATGGCTTTAAAGAAAAGGTTTCTGTTTTAATGTGGACCAGTGCATATCTCTCTGTAAAGCAGCCAAACTGTTGACAAACACACTGTGATGTTCAGCTTCTTTGTGAAATTTATTTCTGAAAATCCTGTTGCTCTCAGATAAATGTGTTGTTGTGTTTCTTGTGCTTTATCTTTTAATGCACTGGATGGTGCACAGTTTAAATTCTTGGGGGGATTGTGAATAGTCTTTTAACTATTTGAAGTGTGTAGAAGAATGGCAGGTTTGTACCAGGGACAGGGCAGAGCTGTTCCATGGCTAAAGTCACCGAAACTATTTAGATACTTGTGTGTGAAGAATTAAGGCAGGTGCTTCCTCCGATAACTTAGAAAACCATTGCCAAAGGTTTCTTCCCCACAAAGATAATTAGCAATCAATTCTACTTTATTGAGCTAGCTCTAAATTACCCTTGTGGGCTAGATCTTGAGGTTTTCAATGATACCCTAACACTGAAATAACTGAAAATCACTTCTGTATTGGGGCCTATCTAATTATTTAAGTTCATGAGAGTACATGATGTTTTATAGAGGAACTTACAATTTTATAGAGGAACTTGCCATTTGAATTTCAACAACAGGCAAAACAATAAAAGGCTGAGATGGAGGCTAAAGCAAGGCTAACAGAAAGAAAAAAGGTGGATTAAGAGAGACAAGGGTAACAATGTAAGGGTAAAGGGAAAGGATCCCTGGACCCAGGGCCGTGTTAAGCACATCCAGTGCCGTGGCGCAAAGATCCCTCCGGCGCCCCTCCCTTTCCCAGAATTTAGAACTTGGGGCTCAACTTGCAGACCACCTCGTAGCCCCAGGAGCCGCTGCCCACAGAAGACGCTGCCAATGTGGCTGCGGCGCAGCTGACCAGACAGCTGGAACCCCACGCTCACTTGCAAGGCTCCAGGGCGCCTCCTCCTCCTCTGCTGCCTGACAATGACAGCCTGCTGCCAGCACTCTTGCTGCTGCCCACCGGCCCCGTGGAGTGGTGGTGGGGTGGTGGGCACCAGTGACGCAGAGGAGGCCCGTCAGGAGCTTCTCCCGCCACCGCTTCTCCCGCCGCTCCCTCAGACGACAGTGGCTTGGCGGGCGGCGGCTGAGGGAATTCCCGCAGCTGAGGGAGAGGAGGCAGCAGAGGAGGAGGAGCCATAGGGCTTAGTGGCTCATTGTGCCCCACTAACCATCTGGTGGTGTGCAGGGAAAGGGGAGGCTGCCGGCAAAGCCGCGTAGCTCCCCCACTCACTGGGGCGTCCCTGAGAGGCCGGCGCCCTGGTGCAATGAGCCACTAAGTCCTATGGGAAAGACACCTCTGCCTGGATGGTTAAGTCCAGTTGAAATTGACTATGGAGTGCAGCACTCATCCCCACTTTACTGGCCGAGGGAGCTGGCATTTGTCCGCAGACAGCTTTCCAGGTCATGTGACCAGCATGACTGTATTGCTTCTGGTGCATGGAACACCATGATGAGTGCCAGAGCGCACGGAAATGCTGTTTACCTTCCTGCCATTGAACTGCTAGGTTGGCAGGAGCTGGGAAAGAGCAACAGGAGTTCACCTCACCACACAGATTTGAACTGCTGACCTTACAATTGGCAAGCCCAAGGGACTCAGTGGTTTAGGCCACAGAGCCACCTGCGTCCCTCTGGTAACAAGATAACAATGTAGTTTACACCTACACAGGTGTAGTTTTTCAGATAGGGATAGGATGAAGGGGTTAATCCACCCAAAGGGTGGATTTTGAAAAGGAATTTTGGAGAGAACTTCCATGCACAACAGTCAGCAAAAAGAGAATGTAGTCAGAGCCTTTTAGCAGATCAAGAGATTTTGGGGACACAAATTGTAGCCTTTGAAGTGTGATGTACCATAGGTAGAAATATACTGAGATATAATGACAGAAATATAAGGTTGGCAAGGTTGTATAAGACTTCCCATACAAGGGCATGACATTGACACTGGATGTGGAAGGGTATGGAAAGATGGTTTGAGAATATTTAGGAAGCAGAGGTGACCGGTTTTGGTAGGAAAGTAATTATTTCAATGGTGGTGGTGTTAGTCACTTTTCTTACAAAGTGTCCCAAAGTGACTTACATTTTTATTTATTTATTTATTTATTTATTAAAAGAACAGGACCTAAAAATACAGCTATACAATTAGAAGGTGGGACCTACAAATCCTGCCCCATTAAAAGAGGCCACAATGCCACCCTTCAGATTGAGGGCCAAAAGCCTGCATGAAGAGAAGTCTTTGCCTGGCACTTAAAGATAGATAAATGGCACCTAAATATAGATGGAGAGAGCATTTCACAAGCCGGGGGGGGACCATTCTCTTGCTGCCATCCTTCAAACCTCTCATGGAGGAGGACACACAAAGACCTCAAGGATTTTCAGATATAGTTTTAATTTGTGTTCTTTCATTGGATTGCACCCTGAGGTGTTGTGCAGAACTGTTGTTTCAGGACATCGTGAAAACATGTATGTCAAAGTCACATCACTTGTGATTACTCTTGGTTTTATTCCATCTCTTGACAATCCAACCACATGAGCCTTGCAGGCAGCTTTAGATTTCCAGTGAACAGCCTGCCACCCACTCCTAGTCTTGTGTCTGCAAACTGGCCAAGGGAATCCTTGGACAATATACCGGACAATACACCCCTGCAGCTGCCTTAGTCAAGGCATGTTGTGATCCCTTTGTTTCACATGATGTGGACAGGACCTATTGCGAAAGAGTGAAAGCATCAAAAGCTATTATTTTGCTAAAGCTCAAAGCTGCACACCATATGATGCAGGAGGGGGCGGGCCAGTAGGCAGGCAAGTGTGGCACAACCTGAATCCCTGGTTCAGAATTCAGTTTATCAGTATCCATATTATATTGTACTCACAATGTACTGGATCATATTGCAGATGTAGATTTAATCTTTTGTTGTACTTTTGAGATCAGTTGTCAGCAGAGTCCATTTTGAAGCAATACAGTGGTACCTCAGGTTAAGTACTTAATTGGTTCTGGAAGTCCGTACTGTACTTAACCTGAAGTGAACTTTCCCATTGAAAGTAATGGAAAGTGGATCAATCCATTCCCAGGGCCGGCCCAACGTGCAGGCTGGGTGGCGCAGGGCACCATGGCGCCGGCCTGCCAGGAGGGCGCCGCGAGCTGCGGCCACCCGCTGGCCGACCGGTCTGCCGCGCAGCAGCGCCTGTTGCACCCACGCTGCGCACGGCGCCCACCCGCCCACCGCGCTGGGAAACGGGGTGGGAGGGCGCCGGAATGGGGCGGGAGGGCGCCGGAGGGATCCGGCGGGCGCCGGAGGGATCCGGCACACCACGGCGCCGGGAGCGCTTAAGACGGCGCTGTCCGTTCCAGACGGTTCCGCAGAGTACTTAACTTGAAAGTACTCAACCTAAAGCATATTTAACCTGAGGTATGATTAGTAGGATGGAAGCATAAAACCAGCACAAAACATTCTCAGTAGATCCCCCCCCCCCCCGAAATTGTTCCCATCTCTTTTTGAGAAGAGAGGCAAAGAGTAAAATTTGGTGTGAAGTTATAGCCTCTCTTTTTAAAGTCATGACCAGGCTAGTACTTCCCAAAGCTGCTCTCTGATTTACCGGTACTCCTTTGAGTGTGAAATACACACTTGTAATACTGGAAACATTAACCAAACTTATTTTGGATTTCATTTTTGGGCACTGCACAGTGCATAGTTATCCAAGTTGGTCCCAATATCCCTGTAACGTTCAGCTATATTTACCCCACCCCACCCCACCCACCCCACCCCACCCAGGTTTATCAGATCACAGGCATACTAGGCTCTTTGGGTGGTTTTTTAATTTTTATTTTTTTGGCTAAATGTTGTGATTTGTGCAAGTGGCATTAAAGCACTTTTGATCTTTCAATTAAAAAAAGGGAGCTATTTGAAGGGATAGGCCCGGCTGCTATTTCTTGATAAGGAATGAAAAGATTTGCAATTCAACATCAAGCTCTCTTTTTCCTTCTCCCACACATTACACTGCTGCCAAAAGTAAAGAGAAATGCAGAAAGAAAAAGAAAAAGAAAAACCCCAGCAGTTTTTGCCTTTTTAAAGTTATCTTGTCTGGCAGTGTGTATTTTGAAGATAGACGTTCCCAACCTGCAAAGCTCACCTCAGATGGCTAATGTGACTTTGCTGCTGTTCTGGGCCTTTACCGTGACCCCTAGCGTGGTCTTATGGCCTAAAATCCCCTCTGTGGTGGTTTACTAAAACCTGCAGGCTGAATAGGAAATAAAGTCCCTAAGCCTACAACTTCCCCTGTTAATCCCAAACATTTCTGTGTTTGGGCATCAAAAAGCTTAATCATCTATCATGTATGCGACTGCTGGGAGAACACAGTGCGTAAATTGGCAGTGGCAGACTAATTCCTACAGATGTTCTAGCGTTTGTTTCCTTAATGTAAGCATTTGGCTTGAGAGAAAATAACTGCCTAAAGGTTAGGGGGAAGGTGGTGCTGGTGGTGGAGAACCAAACTTCTTCAAAGCCCCCTTCTTTCCGGGAAGGGATTGGTATGTGAACAGCAAAGTGTCTAATCAGCTGAAATAGAAAGAAGAACATTGTAGGATTATTTTAGGTAATGAACATTATGCTTGGCGATAACACTGATTTCTCACTTATTAAATCGTTGCTGGAAAATGTGTCTGAGGAAATTATTTCTCTCCTTGAGTGTTTTGTTCAGAACAGAATTTGTGCTAAGCCTTCTTTTAAGCTGTTGGTTATCCTATAAGAATGGTGTTCATTGACAGAAAGGGAGCGTATTGATGTGCTTTTCACCGAAAGCAAAGGAAGGAAGTGCTGGTGTTAAAACAGCTTTCCTTGCTTCCCCAAGGGGGTATTTGTGTGTGTGCTTTATAGGCAAAGCAACAGTAAGGTTGCCAAACACCTTTCAATATGAGATATACAAAGAAATGGCCATTCCTTCTCCCGTATTGTCCTTTTCACAGAACATTAACTCTCAGCTACACTTGTGCATTTGCGCCCTTCAGGTCAGAACCATAATAGCCACTTATTTCTTTAATTCTTTATTGATGTTTACTCCACCAAGGAATCCACAACAGACACATGAAAATATTGTTTCTATATCCCAGCCTTCTCCAACAGATTCGAAAATGCAGTCAAATCCTTTTAATCAGAAAAACCTTGGAGGATACATTTTTGCCATGCTACATTTTTACCTTTGGGTACCTGTAACTAAGTTCAAAACTTGTATACTGTATCTGTTTGGAAGTGTGGGCATATGCATGGATTGTTGCTTTGCTCTTTAAAATACCATATTTTTCCATGTACAGTGGTACCTCGGTTTAAGTACACAATTGGTTCCGGAGGTCTGTACGTAACCTGAAGTGTACTTAACCTGAAGCGAACTTTCCCATTGAAAGTAATGGAAAGTGGATTAATCTGTTCCAGGTGGGTCTGCAGAGTACTCATTCTGAAGCATACTTAACCTGAAGTATGAGTGTAATTGGTTCTGGAAGTCCGTACTTAACCTGAAGCGTACTTAACCTGAAGCGAACTTTCCCATTGAAAGTAATGGAAAGTGGATTAATCCATTCCAGATGGGTCCGCGGAGTACTTAAACTGAAAGTACTCAAACCGAAGCATACTTAAACTGAGGTATGACTGTATAAGACTAGGTCCCTCCCACTGAAAATAATGTCCAAAATTAGGGGGCGCTCTTATACACGGATAGTGCCGAGGGTGGATTAAATCTGAGTCCCCCAAAATAGGGGGCGTCTTATACATGGGGGCATCTTATAGATGGAAAAATACGGTACATAGAATGGAAGATAGCAGCAACAATGCATGTTTTAAAATGGTTGTTACCTTTCAGAGTATAAAAATATGGAACTATTTTGTTGCTGTTGTTCTAACTCTATTCTCTCATGTTGTATTTTCATTATCCTTGCTTTTCATTATCCTTGCTTTTATACCGGTAACTACCGTATCTTTGTGATATATTTTAGTTTGCTGTTTTATGGTATTTGTATTTTTTCAAGTAAGATAAAATATTTGAAAATATTTAAAGTTATATACTTTGTCTTGTTTCCTATAAGTACTGTAATCTCTCATAGTAGCATTATGGTACCATAGTACCATAGTACTGTTGCTTTGGTATGGTACTGTTGCATAGTACCAAAGTACCGTTAGGTGTTTTTTTTCTCAATAATAAAACAAGTGTTGTTGTTTTTTTAAAAAAAATCAATGGAGCTGTTATGAGCTATGGAACAAGATTCTAAAGAAACAGGAACAATTTTTTAATCTTCAGAAGGCTTTCGGTCAAGGGCTATCCAGTGGGCTGCAAAGAGAGGGTATCATGGCTGATTCATATGTTTAAAGGGACATTGTAGAGAATTTATTCTCATTTTCTTTTCCTATTTGTTAGAAATACATACAAGAAGAGTTAACTTGGCCAAAGTCAAAGACAACATCTGAGGACAGAAATGGAACATTTGTCCCTTACATTTCAGCCTCTTCCTGTGTTTAGAGCAGCCAGATCCCTTTCTCTGAGCAGTATGAATGGGACTAATTTTATTAATGCCTGCAAGGGAATCAGTTATTACACTGTGGAATGCCTGTAAATAAGCCAGCTCTCCCTCCCTTTTCTTCTCTGTGTAGCTGGTTTTTAATAATCTCAGCTACCAATTCACAATGCCTGACCCACTGCACAGATGTTGATTTCTTTGAGCAGCTGGGAAGTACAGGGTTGTTGCTGCCAAGTAAATATCTCCTGCTTTTACATCCTCAAAGATGAGAAGAGGAGACTCATTTTCTTGAAGTCATTAGACATTTATCTCCCCCTGCCTTTCTTCAGCTATTGTCATTTCTGGTGTTTGTTTGGAGGAGCAGCCAGGACTGCCTGTCATTGTGTGTGTGTGTTGAATGCCTTGTATTTTTGTGCCAGCTTACATTTTGAAGAACGGCAAAGTGGCACTGGCTCTACCTGTCTCACAGCAGGCATATATCATATTTATTGACACATGGAGAGTGACTGACTTATACTAACGTAAAAACAATTCTGACAGAACCAAGGGCTTGATGTAAGGAGATGGGAGAAATCTATCTATCCTATATCTATCTCTCTATCTATCATCTATGTATCTATCTGAAAACAGAATGTATTCTACAGATGTGAAAGCTTTTGAGTGAAAGGTTTTCATGTGTGATAAATATTCATTTTAAAATGTTATTTTTAACCAAAGTATAAAAATGAACAGAGCAGAATTTAAAAAGCAGCATGGACAAATGGTATCTACTAGAACCCCCAGCTTTCCATTAACAAAGAACTCAAAGAGTGACTCACTCATTAGTGGGACAGTAGACCTAGAGCAAACTGATGAAAGATAACAATAGTATTCCTCAAAGATATAAAATTTGGTGATGAAATATGGGAGACCAACATCTCACACCTAGGGATGCTACCAAGCATGTACTTCTGGGTTTGGAAGCATGAGTTTTAGGCAGCTTGTAATGCTTGACTCAAAGAAGAGCCAAGCATTTGTACACCCACATTCTTCCCCAGCTCAGATTTTAATATGCACTAAAGAAGAATTTACCTCCCTTTCACAACCAGCAGTACTCCAAACCCCATCTTTTTCTCTCTCCTGTTTCATGTGGGCAAGACACTTTAAGGAAGTGAGGAAATGTCTAATTCTTCAACAGCTGGCACTTTGCAATGGAGTGCAATAGGTAATGACTAAGTAGCCCCTGGAAATACAGTTTGCTCTTGGAGAAAGTACATTTATTGGGTCTACTTGGGGTTGAAGGGATTTGCTTTTCATTTTGTGAGTTTCAATAGAATTGTGATGCTCTAAAATTAAAAGTGGAGATGCGGGTGGCGCTGTGGTCTAAACCACTGAGCCTCTTGGGCTTGCCGATCAGAAGGTCAACGGTTCGAATCCCTGCGACAGGGTGAGGTCCTGTTGCTCAATCCCAGCTCCTGCCAACCTAGCAGTTTGAAAGCACGCCAAAAAGTGCTAGCAGATGAATAGGTACAGCTCTGGCGGGAAGGTAAACACCGTTTCCGTGTGCTGCTCTGGTTTTGGTGTTCTGTTGTGCCAGAAGCGGCTTAGTCATGCTGGCCACATGACCCGGAAAAACTGTCTGTGGACAAACGCCGGCTCCCTCGGCCTGTAAAGCGAGATGAGTGCCACAACCCCAGAGTTGTCTGCAACTTGACTTAACTGTCAGGGGTCCTTTACCTTTAAAATTAAAAGCACTACATACTACATTTCTGTAAATAGTTTGCATCAATTTCATCTCTCTTATAGCTCTCTGGTGAAGTATTTTAGTTATATGTTTTGGTTATAAACACTGTATATCAGTGACCAGGCTTGAATCATGAGCAAACTTGAGTCATATCAGCTTTGATCTTCAGGACTGCTGAATTCTGTAAGTGCATGAGAAGGGGAAACCAGAATAAGAATACTGGGCTGAATCCATAGTTTCTTTCTGCCAGTGGTACTATCCCGAGTTTTGCTTAGGACAATCCTGCTGGTGGAAGAGCAGGATGCATTTTTGCCAATTTCATCTTTTCCCTGCAGCCCCCAGCACCACCCCAGTGCTGTTTTGGAAGGGTTTCCAACCCTGAAGAGCAGAATTTGAAGGGTTTAGGGGCTGCAGGAGAATGTGGCAATTAGTGACTACCACCTTCCCCTTCCAGGGAGCACTCAGGGCTGATTCTTAAGGAAATCAGCCCTGAGTGCTCCCTGGAAGGACAGATCGTGAAGCTGAGGCTCCAATACTTTGGCCACCTCATGAGAAGAGAAGAATCCTTGGAAAAGACTCTGATGTTGGGAAAGATTGAGGGCACTAGGAGAAGGGGACGACAGAGGACGAGATGGTTGGACAGTGTTCTCGAAGCTACGAACATGAGTTTGACCAAACTACGGGAGGCAGTGCAAGACAGGAGTGCCTGGCGTGCTATGGTCCATGGGGTCACGAAGAGTCGGACACGACTAAACGACTAAACAACAACAACACCTTCCCCTTTTCCTTCCACAAACAGAAGGGCTCCTTCCATTCCAACAGAGGAAAAGTCAAAATCCAACCCAAAATGTTTACTTTTAAATCTTAAGGGGTTTGAGTACTAAAGTGGGAGTGAAGCATCTGTCCATTCTAAATCTTGCTCTTAGTTAAGTTAATAACTTTTTTTCTTGAAGTTTGCATCTTTTTAAGTGTCGATAGTTGCTCTGTTCTTCTGAAAGGGATCAGTAGTCTGTTTATAAGCAGATTTTATTCATTCAACGAGCAGAATCAGAGACAAATGCAGAGAAGAGAATTATTATCTGGGTATCTCAGCTATTCATTCTTCCAGCTGCCTTTATCTCCCAGAATGTTCTCTTTCCTTAAAGCAATATTTAATGTACAAAAATAAAACCTTCCTGGCAGGTGCCCACTTTGTCAGTGTATCAGGCTGCTGGCTTTCCCTATGACAGATGGAGTTGTCTTCCTTGTTAAAATCTGGGGCTTTAATACAACAGGTCCCCCTCCCCCCACTTATTGTTTATGTCCTGGCAGAAAGACACCACACAAAGAAATGCAAG
The DNA here is from genome assembly GCF_965207765.1 of Zootoca vivipara. Classification (NCBI taxonomy): domain Eukaryota; kingdom Metazoa; phylum Chordata; class Lepidosauria; order Squamata; family Lacertidae; genus Zootoca; species Zootoca vivipara. The sequence continues at coordinate 41,553,638 of NC_142590.1, forward strand.
TAGAGAAAACTGCTGGGTCAAAATACCAGCTCTGGGAAATGCCAGCTCCGGGTCCTCTAATCCTTACATAATTTCCTACATCTGTATGTCCAAGGAAGTTAGCATGCCATTTTTGCACTGTATCATTCCTGTGAGGTAAGTTCTGCAAAGTGAAACTAATTTGTCCAAGGCTATCCACTGAGCACTAAGGCAGAGAACAAGTTTGCACTTGCATTGTCTACATTCTGAATACTTGCCACATCACTTTCTTTTTTTGGTTTTTCCCTGTGTTTATTGTATTTCCAGTTTCAAAATAAAGAAACTCTAGGAAGGCAGCTTTCTCTAACATAGCAGTCTTCTCAAGTCATCATGCATGCAAGGGAGCAGGATGTTGACAGCAGTCTCCTCCCGTACTAACTGACTTGTTGCATGGTCCCAGCACATGTACAAACTGCACACATGTAGACTCCGTGTGCCCACAAGCTCGTTGCAAGTATATTTCCAAAGTGGCTAATCTGCAGAAAATGCAAAAATGTACCAAGCCTAGATCCATAAAATATAAAGTTCAGGTAAATGATTCTTCTTCCCTGGATAAGTTAAATTCTTAACTTTTAGTTGATAATGGACATTTCAAGTGATTTATTTGGAGAACAGTGAACTTTAAGACAGAACTATAATGACCTATAGAATTGATAGCAGCTGGTTCAGTTTAAAGGTAAAGGGACCCCTGACCATTAGGTCCAGTCGCGGACAACTCTAGGCTTGTGGCGCTCATCTTGCTTTACTGGCCAAGGGAGCCGGCGTACAGTTTTCGGGTCATGTGGCCAGCATGACTAAGCTGCTCCTGGCAAACCGGAGCAGCACATGGAAACGCCATTTACCTTCCTGCTGTAGCGGTACCTATTTATCTACTTGCACTTTGACGTGCTTTCAAACTGCTAGGTTGGCAGGAGCAGGGACCGAACAATGGGAGCTCACCCCGTCGCGGGGATTTGAACCGCCGACCTTCTGATCGGCAAGCCCTAGGCTCTGTGGTTTAGACAGGGGCTTCTTACCTTCTTTGACCTTAAAAGAAACCAAGTTTTTAATAGCATCTGGGTTCTAGCAGCATAGCTGCCAACATTCTTCTATTCCAGTTACTGTGGTCTTAGCCAGAGCACTGCTGCCACACTACTGAAGCCACTGGCAGTGCTAGCATCTTCAAAAAGGGCTTGGTTTTGTTTTTAGAGAAAAAAAAAAGAAGCCTTTGCTATTGTTGCAGTGGAATAAATCAAGGATCGCCAACTTCTTCCCTGTATTGCCCTGTTTTGGGGTTTGCACAGATACTTTCCCCCGAAAATCAGCCAAATCCAAAAACAGGGAGAAAGGAAGCAATCTTATAATGAACATAATACAGCTGAAAGCATGGCATATTCCCAAGATAGAGAGAAATACAGTGGTACCTCTCGTTAAGAACTTAATTCTTTCTGGAGGTTCCGTTCTTAACCTGAAGCACCACTTTAGTTAATGGGGCCTCCTGCTGCTGCTGCCGCCGGAGCACAATTTCTGTTCTCATCCTGAAGCAAAGTTCTTTACCCAAGGTACTATTTCTGGGCGAGCAGAGTCTGTAACCTGAAGCGTTTGTAACCCGAGCTACCACTGTAGTTATTTTTTCATTATCAAAAGGTAAAAAGGCTATTTTTTTCAAGTGGAGAGAAAGATGAAATACTTGCCAATTGTATTTGTTCTTGTTAAGATTGTTCTTGTTAAACACACACACTCCTTCTGCAGTTTTATTACCACCCACAAGTGGTTCACCAGAATCTTAGTTTTTGGACTGTTACATTCTTCTTATTAGCTATAGCTGGTTGATGCACCAGGCCATTAGCACAATCAGAGGTAATTACGCCATTCATAGAACTGTTCTTACTGCATCTAGTTTTTCCTTCAAGTCCTGTACTTTGTTCAGGTAGCCCTCAAGTGTTTTGCCTCTGAGGTCTAACAAGCTATCAGGCTGGAATACTTTTGATGGTAATGGAGAACAAGCACATTGAATGTTACAGTTTTTCACAAAGCAGATCTTGCCATTGTAGATAATTGAACAGGACTTGTCTGTGCTTATTGGTGCAATGGTGAGTTGCAGAGAAGCACTTTACTATGCTTCATATTGCCCCTAATTAATTTTGTATTGGACTGATGAGAATGGAAACCCTGGCAGATTGGTTGCTCAGAGGCCATCTTGAAAATAACAAAAAAAAAAAAAATTATATAAAAAAGCGTGATTCACACTGATTGCACCAAATTCTTAAAAGTAAGAACACTGGAGTGGACTATTAAACTTTCACCTCTATGGAAATGAAGCTATCTGTGTAAAGTCGAGGGTCTGACAAATGATTATTACTTTCTATGCCTATGTAATGGCACTGAAGTACAAATGGGAAAAAGCTAATGCTCCGTTAGATCTAATGGGACATGTTAAGTGCTTCTATAAGAATATCTACATGTTGGTGGCTAGCTCATAATCATTCTATTTTGCATTAGCAAGAGTTTATGCAAAAGATAGGAACACATTGCAGTAACCATTGTAAATGGTATTTTGTGAAATGGAAGTAAACACTCGGCAGCAAATTAGACATGACATGCTATTGTGTATCTTTCCCTCCACTTTAAAAAATAAATGAATAAAAAGTAGCCTCAGAAGGTTGTAAGTGGATTGGGGGAGGGGCTTGGCCCTTTAATCTCTGGGTGTTTTCACACTCAAAATTGCACACACACCCATGTTTTTCTCTCCATAGCAGAATGGAGCACACCTTGCTAAAAAGCACTGTAACCTCAAACACACACCTTATCACCTTGGCAACTTCTGTCTGCGAAAGCCCAGGATTCTTCTTTGATGGGCCAACAACACCTTTTGTCATGTTAATGCCTGTATCCCAGGTGAGACCCTGGCTTGGAAAAAATTCCCCCCCCCAACCAACTTCCAAGCTTCCCTTTAATACCCCAAATAATCAAAATCCTACCATTTATTAATTTCTAGGGTTTAGGAGGGGACCCCAACAAAATCTGTTAACATTATAAAAAAATTCCTTCAGTAGCACCTTAAAGACCAACTAAGTTTTTATTTTGGTATGAGCTTTCGTGTGCATGCACACTTCTTCAGATACCTGAAGATACTTCAGATACTTCAGATACGGTACTGCTTCAGGTATCTGAAGAAGTGTGCATGCACACGAAAGCTCATACCAAAATAAAAACTTAGTTGGTCTTTAAGGTGCTACTGAAGGAATTTTTTTATTTTACTTCGACCCAGACCAACACGGCTACCTACCTGTAACCTGTGTTAACATTATGTAATGTCTAGTTGGAATTTATAGACAGAGGGTGGTATCCAACTACAGTGGTACCTCTACTTACAAATAACTCTACTTACGAATTTTTCTACTTACAAATAGAGCTCCGTCCGCCATCTTGGATGCGGTTTAGATAGGATTTTTTCGACTTATGAATATTTAGATAGGGTTGCTTCGACTTACGAATTTTTTCTCCCAATGCATTTCTATGGGATTTGACGTACAATTTTTTTCAACTTACAAATGTGTGTTCGGAACGCATTAAATTCGTAAGTAGAGGTACCACTGTAACTAGGTCCTCCATGGGCATAGCCGGGGGGGCAGGAGGGGGCAGCTGCCCACCCTTAGAAGCCAAAAAAGGGCAAAATAAAGGTGTAAAACAGCTTGGCGCAAAAAAGCCGCTATTTTTTTTACACAGCAGCAGCAGTCCCGCCGCTCCTCTGGCACTGCGGCGGAACAAGCGCCGCCATCCGCCTTCCCTCCCATCTCGGAGGGGCAGGACGCGGGGGGGGCCCTCTCTTGTGATGTCACCCTTCCGGCGCCCCTCCCCCCCCACGGACGGTCACGCGAGAGGCTGCAGGAGCTGAAGGGCCATCACGGCCGGAGAAGGCGAGCAGCTCACCCTGTCCCCTCCACCAGGACCCAGCGATGGCGGCCGAAGTGTGCGGGCATCCGGGCAGCCCCCCGGGCAGTGTGGCGGCGCCGGGCGGCCCCCTGCCCATGAATCTGTTTGCGGCCTGGGAGGTGGATGGCTCCGGCCCCAGCTGCGTCCCGCGGTTATTCCTACCTTCCTTGTGCTTGCTCTGGCGGGCCCTGCCGCCCCGTCGAGGCTCTGCCTTCCGCCGCCCCAGCCGGGATGCTCACCCTCTGGTGCAGTGTTTCTCAACCAGTGTGCCTCCAGATGTTTGGGGACTACAACTCCCATCATCCCTAGCTAGCAAGACCAGTGGTCAGGAATGATGGGAGTTGTAGTCCCAAAACATCTGGAGGCACACTGGTTGAGAAACACTGCTCTGGTGGGCATGGACGTAGACCACGCCTCCTGGGGGGATCCTGGCTACGTCATCGCCAGCCAGTCAATCGGGTGGCTGGGGGGCGTGGCCGGGCCCCGTGGCTTGCCTGCCCCCCCAGTTTTGATCCTGGGTATGCCCATGAGGTCCTCTAGTACAAGGATTTCAATTTGCACAATGGCACTTCTCTCCTCCCCCCTTTCCCTGCCTGTGTGCCCCCTGTGACCCCACCAAACCTGCTCTGGAAGGTTGGTGATTCCGGAGGCCACGGGGCATGGGCAGGGAGAGGAAAGGGAGGGGAAGTTCCTTTGTGCAACCAAAAGTCCTTGCACCAGCATACCTATTTAGCTGGATAGTGACCAGTGTTCAAGTCTTTAGTCTGGCATCTTAACTGGTAGACAAGAATAACAATTCTGAGCTTTAGCCAGCCTGACTTTCCCCCTGCAACTGTTGGCTACTCATGTATACTCCTCCTTTGTGACTTCCCTTTTCTTCCATTTCTTATTATATGCCCTTCTTAACTTTCAGCCACACTGGTTTCCTTAGATGCCTCCCACTTTTCTTTGTTGTTGGTATTGTCTGCATTTGGGCCTTCAATATTTCTCCCTTTAGAAACTCTCATCCTTCTTGGGCTCCCTTCTCATTGAGTAATTCTGACCACGGGATCACACCCAGTAGCTTTTCGAAATTGGCCTTCTTAAAGTCCAAAATGTGTGTCTGACTACACTCTTTCCCTTCCCTGGGTATCCTGAAACCCAGGAGAACACAATCACTTCCTCCCAAGTCTCCAAGCACTTCCACTTCATCAAACAGTTCCTCCCTATTGGTGAGGACCAGGTCCAAGACAGATGACCCCCTAGTTGGTTCTTCTACCTTCTGGGAAATGAAATTGTCAGCGAGGCAATGGAGGAATTTTTCAGACCTGACACTCTTAGCAGAGTTTGATGTTGGGATATTCCATTCCACTTTAAGGAGAAGACGTGTGAGATTGTTACATGTCACATGTCTGTCTACATTCCAGCACAGCCTGCTTGCAACTTCCGTTGTGTACAGCTTTTGCTTTTGAGACTCTGAGGAGACGAAGGAGAGACGACATGTTTTCTTTGTCCTGATTTATGCTTAATAAATCTGCTTGTAATGATGCTTTCACAAGCCTCTCCACGCTCTTTGTGCAGCATGCTGCTAATTTAGTATGCCCAGACTTCTGAAGTCTGAGTCGCTGGCTACATTGCACCAGAGATCGGGGGATTGTCCAGCAAGTCGGCTGAAAGGGCATGATCCAGCTGGGGGCTAGCCAGCTGGCCTCTCGATCCCCTCTGGATGGTGACATTTGAGTCCCAACCTGGGAGAATGTGACTGCTGTTCATTATGGCAAAGTGCAGAACTTCTTCCTTGCTGCCATATCATAAGGTGATACTATAATAAGGTTCCAGACCAACAAAGCAAGGAGTTCATAAGACCAGATGTGAGGGCTTTTTGTTTTTGTTTTGCTTTTTAACATTTCTGACACTAAGCCTAGGGTCATTGGCAGTGGCTTGAAGTAACGAGCTCTGCTGTAAATACATGGTCCCCAGCTGTCTGCTTCTGGTCCTGGGTATTTTATAGCAAATTAATCATGCATTCTGACAGTTGCTAGAGTGGCATTTTCTGCTAAACTTATCCCTTTAATTAAACGTGGATGCTCCATCTTTAGGCTGACAATCTCTGGACACCTGTTTAATTTTTTAATTGAGGCCGTGGGTTTGCTTGCTCACTGTGCCTTTACTTTTTTACATCTTCCCCTCCCTGCACATGTTCACATAATGTTCCAAGCTGAGCTGCGGATATTGAAGAGGACAGCCTATGCTGACAGCTAAGGTCAATTCAATGCAAGACTTGAGCACTCATGGGCTTGAACTGAGTAGGTTGCTGTGTTTGCTAAATGCAGATTGACAGAAGTGTCCAAGGGACAACCTTTCCCCTCTATACAAAAAGCATCTAATTACTGCTGTGCTTAGCAACTTCTCTCCATTTATTCCCCATCCACACACACACACACAGGGTTTGGAACATTAAAAAATAAACCAAAAATAAAACGTTTACAAACTACATTCTAATATATTTGCAATTCGTATTTCATCACAAAGGGCAGCAGCTTTTCTCACAATGAAAATGGATACTTTCATGTTTTGATATTAGGTTTTACCTTTTTCCTAATACGCTTGCCAGCCCCACAAGATACGAAGCTTCTATGCATACATAATTCTGGGCTGCTTCATACCATGTCCAAGTCTGTGGCTCTTTTTTCTGCCGTTTCTGACATTTTTTCCTGTTACTGGATGCAAATTAAAGGATGCAGATGTAGCATAGTGAGCATCACACATATAGCTATGGTATGGCACAGTGATGGTTGAAGAAGCCCCCATGTACCTGATTTTCTCTGCTTTCTTGTTCGTTTTGGAGAGAAATGGAATTGCAAGGGGGGGGGGGCAGGAAGGTAAAAGTGATACCTATACACCAGTAAAGACAGGATAGTGGACTGACTAGACCTTTTGGACTTCTGCTGTTGGTTTACACGTATCTGAAATGTAAAATGGGTATTTGTCTGATTTTGTTGACTACATCTGACTTCAGTTTGAGAAAGATGCTGCAATTGAATGTAGCATGTCTGACAGACAGACTAGTAAGTTTCTTGATCCTAATTATTATTGTTGTCTCCCCTTTACTGATCTTCACCCTTTTTGTGAGTGGTGCCCTACAGAGCTATATACCACTGTGCCGTACAGTTCACACTAAGAGAGAGGCTTTCGAACACTATTTTCTATGTTAGTGTGTGCCCCCTAGGTAGAAAATGTGCTACTAACCTCCTGGGGTATGTGATACCCTTTTTACACTGTGCAGTGCCAGGCCTAATTTATTTATAGTTGGCATATATGGGAAGATGGAAAGGGTTGCCCTGTAAGTTTGCTTCGTTAAAACTGTCAACTACTCTGAAATTTGGGCTGGGTGTTATGCCTTCCAGAAAGATGCTTGACAAGGAAACTGAGTTTATTTTACCAACATTTAACTTACCACATACATGGATTCCTCTGTTTCTCCTTTTAGAATATGGCGTGAGATGGCTTTTAGGAGAGGTGGTTGTAGGTAACAGCCCTGGAAATAGCATCTTTTGTGTTCTCTTAATGCTTTAATAGGGACGCGGGTGGTGCTGTGGGTTAAACCACAGAGCCTAGGGCTTGCCGATGAGAAGGTCAGTGGTTCGAATCCCCGTGATGGGGTGAGCTCCTGTTGCTCAGTCCCTGCTCCTGCCCACCTAGCAGTTTGAAAGCACGTCAAAGTGCAAGTAGATAAATAGGTACTGCTACAGCGGGAAGGTAAACGGCGTTTCCGTGTGCTGCTCTGGTTTCGCCAGGAGCAGCTTTGTCATGCTGGCCACATGACCTGGAAGCTGTACGCCGGCTCCCTCGGCCAATAACACGAGATGAGCACCGCAACCCCAGAGTCGGTCACGACTGGACCTAATGGTCAGGGGTCCTTTACATTTTTAATGCTTTAATCTGATTTATCAACACCGTTATGAGCATTGAAACTTGAGCAGCAGAGAGTGATAGCAAAATGAAGTGTTTCAATCTGTAGGTTACTAGGTTAATTCTAGAAGTAACAGAGTGAGATTGGGTTGCATTTAGGCAATTTCTGCTGCATGGAGGAAAGACAGTTGATATTAGGAGTGTGCACCAGTCACAATATTCAACTTCTTTTTGTATCTTTGGTTTTGGAAAGCAGCCCAGACTATTTTGGAGCTGCTCTGTGTCTTTCTAATTCAGGTCAGTATAAATTGGGACCAAATTAAATTTGTGAAGCCCTCCCCTTCCCTATTCACTATAGTGCAAAACCTAAAAAACAGCTGTACCTCCTCCGCCTGACAGAAATGGGTGAAATTTGCAGGCATAGCAGCCCCTTCAGAGAGAATTAAACCTGCAACATTGTGGGAAGATACATCTAGGGGATTTCATGTGGGATTTCTTGAAACAAACAAATGAATATTACTTTTCATTTTCTGCAACTTGGATGCAATTTTCAAGCATGATCTGAGGGTATGAGGCAGGGCAAATTGCAGAATACTACCTACAGTGGTTCTCCCTCAAGGGCAGACTATAACAATTTGGGGAGGATGCTATAGGAAACTTAGAGGGATTAGAGGTGGTGGAGGAAAAAAATACGATAGATACCCAGGAAAGACTGGGGTGGGGAAAATGCCACCCCTCCAGCAAAGAACCCTGTTACCACAAGCATTGTTGGTAGTGGTGGACATTGCCTTGCCTCCCCATTAAATTATAGGGATACAATGTCTCCCTGGGAAAGAGTTCTCCATTCACTTGTATCAGGGAAGCGGGTAGTGAAGAAAATAATATAAAACCCTAGGAAAGACAGGGTGGGGAAACTGTCCCTCACATGCCCAGCAAGAATCCTGTTACCTCAAGGGTCATTGGTGGAGTGGAGCTTATCCCCCACCAATTTATTTTTGTGGGTGCAACGGAGATATCTTCATTGACTTACCTGGAGAAGGCAAAAATCCATGTGTAAAAAAATATCTCTCCCCCAGCTCCAAATCACTGTGATTTGGAATGTAATTCATTGTGATTAAAAGCTAGAGCTGTCTGTCAAAATGAGAGATCATCCCACCTATCCATCCATACCGCTCTTGAACTCTGTCAAAACTCCAGTGACAGTTTTGTTTCTTAGGGGCAGAGGTATTTCTTTTAAAAACCACACACACACGGCTGAGAGGCCATGGAGCCAACAAGAAGCTTATCTGACTTGAGCTTCCTTTTGTTAACTGCTTGATATGAGTCAGAAATGCGAGGACCTTCCATTAGATCAGTGTGGTTTTCCTCATAAATTGGGGCACAAATGGAGTAAATGCACACCTCTAGTTAATACTGTTGAGAGATTTTATATGACTCTAAATAACCATACATTTAATACAAGTGAGTTTAAATTTAAAAGCCCCAAGATGTGTTCCCTTTACCTTTGCTTATGTTTTGATTCATTTATATTGGCCGAGTTTCCTTTGCGCATTTCCAAATTTGTATTTCTATTGCATACCACATCTTTAACACAGCTATAAGCAGTGGCTGTTAACAGCAATCTCTTCTTATATAAATCTAACAATGGCCTTTTGCATTTCCCCCTTCTGCCTTGCGTCAACTCATGCTTTCCAAAGATGCAATTTGAAATCCGTTTCTTCCCTATTTATTCTCCATCAGTGCTTTCCATATCAGATTTGTTCAGTTTTAAAGTCAAAACAAGGTTTTTGTACCTGCCAGCCCGTCCTGCAAGCTCATTGTGGCATCTAAAATTCAAGCTGTGTACTTTCTGCTTCATGCACCAGCATCATCATCAACAGTTAAGATTCTGGGACTGGAATTTAGCAGGCAGGTTTGTTGGGGAAGCATGAGATGGAACATAATTTTGATGCTTTATGTATAATTTTATTGCTGACAGTAAACTCAGCACACATGAAGCTCCACTTGGTAAACCCTATTTAGAATAACAGATTTTTTTTTTTTAATGACAGTCCAGAATGTGGTACAAAATGTCATCTGTGGCTGACAGAGTGACAACTTCCTATGTGTGCAAACTTATTTTTAAAGTCCAGTGTTCTTGCGGCTTCCATATGACTGCACAAGTGTAAACACTGGCTTCCTTTTCTCAATTTCTCGACATTTAGATTCAACGCTTTTCAGAAGATCAGGGTTTGTTATCCCAAAAAGATTGCTAGTGCGAACTGATTAGTATTAATGCAAGTGACACTCTGAAAACTTAATCAGAGTGGGATGCAAGCAAGGCAGTTCCTAGAGGCTATTTTATTCAGCAAAGTGCATATCAGAGGAAAGAAAGGGGAGGTAAGAAACTGGAAATATCTAACAAATTAATAAAGAAAAAGAAAGAATTGGTTTTAAAAGGAAAATCAAGAGATACTACAAGAGATAAAGTCATTACGTACAATACTCAGTGCTTGTAAACCAAGAAATAGAGAGGAAATTAATGTTATATAACAAATAAACTTTGAATTTGCAAATAAACCAGGGAAGCTGCTGGGTTGGCAACTTAAAAAAGAGAGTAGACAAAGAGTACAGTGGTACCTCTGGTTACGAATGGGATCTGTTCCGGAGGCCTGTCCGTATCCCGAAAAAATGCAACTAGAGCGCTGCTTCTGCGCAGGCGCATGGCATGATTTGGCGCTTCTGCGCAGGCATGAGCGATGAAACCTGGAAGTAACCCGGGTTGCCGTGGGACGCAACCTGAAAAGACAAAACATGAAGCGGACGCAACATGAGGTATGGCTGTAACAAACTGATCAAGGATGGATTACATATCAATAACCCAAGGAAAAGAAGACAAGAATTTGTGAAGTTCTATACAGATTTGTATAGTAAAGAGAGAGAAACTAATAGAGAATTACATAGAGGAAAGTAAAATAGGTAAAAATTTGAGAGAAAGTGTAGAGCTACTAAATATGCCAATTTCGATGATGGAAATCCAACAGGTGATAAATGTGGGAAAATCTGGGAAAGCCCCAGGACCAAATGGCCTCTAGGTGGGCTACTATTTAAAAAATCCAGGATGAACTAGCCTCCCCCTAAAAGATATTATGAACAAAGTGTAGTAGTAGTGCTGATTTTTTCTTATCCAAGCCTAAACTTTACTGTGGCAATAATAGGGTCTTGAGGATGTTGCTCCAAACCTCTTTCAAATATCATGATATATGATATGATACACAGGTATGTTAGCCCAAGACTGTTTCTTTCTCATGCTAGAAATAGGCTACTCACGTGCCCAAGAGATAATAAATAAAAGGATAACAGCTCTAAATTTGCATACTTCCTCCCAAGGTGATATTTTATAATTCCAGCCAAAGGAAAACATGAAAATAATCATATTAAACCAGAGTCACATTTAGACCAATAGCTGACTTAAGTTCTGTTTATCTGTAAAAATGTATAACTAACTTGTCTTCTGCTAGCCACACAATTTTGTTTTAAAGTAAGATTTTCCATCCAATTACACTCAACCCAAAGTTGTTTAAAACTGGCAGCCCAGCACATACAGTACTTAAAAAAAAATCCTTTTGTTTTATTGTCAGACAGTACAAAGTGTGAATATATATTCTTTAATTTGGAGAATGTATCAATCACTAGCGTTACTAGTGTTTGGGATTCATGGCAAAGCCAAGAGGGAGACTGTCCCCTTTCTATGAGCTGCCTGTCAACGGTGACATTACATGCTCTTAGTCTGTACATTTTCAAAAGTGTTGTGAAATTTCTCAAAGTGAATGGCAACAGGTGATTCCTTTGTTTCCTGAACTGTGTGCATGCCAAAATCTTGACAAGGTGAAGCCCTTTATAGCAGGGTTGATGACATATTTTCCTGCCTTTCAAAAGTCTGCTTTGATTTTGTTGGTTCTCTGTTTAAGTTCTGTTAGCTACACTTCAGCTTTAAAAATATATAAAAATCTTCAGCAAAACTACCTTCACCACAGGGAGCTATTTACACATGTCCTGGTTTTCTTAGAAGAATAGCTTTGAAAGAATCATATACTTTCCTCCTCATCTATTAGACTTGCGCTTTATTCCACAGGCATTTTTGTTCACAGTAGTTTAATGTCAGATATACAGGAGATTGCACCAGAGACATGCTCTCTGTTCCCATCCCTATCCCAGATCAGGCTATTATGCCAAGGCCCAAACAGACAGTTTCTAGAGAGATATGGTGTGAATCTTCCAAGTGCAAGTCATAAAATTGTAGTCTGCTAGCTGAGCACAGGCTCTGCATATTAGGAGGCAAGCAGGATGGGTTTAACTCCTCCACATGAGCTCATTGAAAATAAACAGAAAATGAGCAATTTGGGATGCAAGCATATATCTGCATTGCAGACCTATGGTTCTGTTTTATGGTTTTATTTGGCTGTTCAGTTGGGGTTCCTTGGCAAGTTGCAAAACCCAGGCAGCAAGCCAGTGAAGTGAGCATGAGCAAAGTGAGCATGCTGACTTTGCTACACTTACGTAGGAAAGGAAACAAGTTATTATTGCTGAGTGTTCTGTTCTCGAATGGAAAGGGAGCCAATTGCTGTTGGCCCACCCATATGAGTGTTCTCCTAGGAACACTCAGAAGAGCTGAAAGTAGACTGCATTTAGGGAATGGATCTAATTCCTCGTGAGAGATGCCTGGTTTTACACAGGAGAGCCATACTTTTAGGCACAAGTCCTGAAAGCTTATTGCAGGCACAGCAAGTGGATATCTTGGGAATTCTCTTCAAGGTTCACTGAGGGAGAACAGGAAAGAAGCTGGATGTCTTACTGGTTGTGACTGGAACCCAGAGGAACAAAGGGAAAGTAGGACTTAGCTAGTGAAAAAAAACTAGTATTCTGTCTGAGGTACAGAAAATGGTAACTGTACAGTACCTCAATAACAGCTATGGTAGGACCCCGTTATGTGAGCCGTAATATTTAAAACATTAGAATTAGTCTATATATGACTAGCGCACTCCTTCTTTGTGTTGATGCTTATGTAGCACAAACTGCACCACTCATGCACAAAAGAGATACATTAGCAGGATGAGGGGAACCCATGAGGTGCAGAATGACACAAAAAAGAGACAACAAATCCTTAGTGAGGGAACCACGTCCTAAAGCAGCCCAGTGAGGACTCAGCATGAATAGTTGCCATGGGGTGCTGAGGGACTATTGGGGGTGGGAAGGGGCAAGAAATGAATGGAACAGAATCCTGGAAGTGGGATCACATAGTTGGCTTGAACCCTGAGCAATAGCACCTCACACTGCAACACTTAGTTGTAGGTCCCATTTACCTCCAAGTTACTCAGTGATCCTTGTTTCCTTACATACCCCATTGTTCATTCACTATGAACTATTTGTCTTGTTAGACGCAGAGTGGTATTTAACTATATTTTTTGTGGTAGCGCAAGGGGGGGAGGTAGCCTCTCTCCTCCCCCTGCCTGCACCCACGCCATCCCCAAATCTGCTCTGGAGGATTGGGGGAAACCCCAAACAGATTTAGAGGGTGTGCAGGGGGAGGAGAGGAGGAGATCATTCAGTTGTGTGAGGAAAAATCTGATACACTTTGTTATGTCGAATGCATTCTATAGTTTCATTACTGGCTGTGTAACTGACATGCTGAAGATGGAGTTGGACTCCGACTCCTATCATCCTCAGCCAATGTGGTCAATGGTCAGGGATTATGGGAGCTGTAATCCTACAACTAGGGCCCATTGCTTGCCATCCTTGCTGTATATGGTTCACGGAAGTGGCAGATAGCCCTGCTTCTCAAGGTCCTGGTATGAGACCCATAACACATGCCAACTATCTTGACACAGTGGCTTTACAAAGCTCTCCCCCCCCGAACTTCAAATGTTCCTCCTCCTCATGTTTTTTGGGTGGTGGTGGTGGTATGTTGTCTGTATTTAAAACATTTAAATGCAAAGGTTGGATCCAGACTGAGTCAAGCTTAGATCAGGTCCACTGAAATCAATGGGACTTAAGTTTTCAGGGACTGAGTCTGGAATAGTGTTTTCTCCTTCCCAACCCAACCTGAGTTCCAAACCACAGTGCTAATGAAGAACATTTTTTTCCAAATAATGAAGGCCAAAAATATCCTTGGTATGACAACTGAACTTCTAATTTTTAGTCAGTGTCATGTTTTAGAAGTAATTTAGTGTGAAGATGATTACTGCCATATCTTCTTGGAAATACTTCAAAGACCTTTACATGTATAATCCACCCCGTTCATTTAGGTAACTTGTTTGTTTTTCACTTGGACATTACAGAAACAGTCACTAGAAATTAACCGTAATATAATGTTGGCATGTTTGCCCATCACACAAAAATGATAATAGTTGGAGTTCATATTTTTTCTTGATTTGTCTAGGCTATTTGTAATGAGAGTCTGGATTGCATAGGACAAAATGATATCACATGCAATGAAGCTTTTCAGATTATCTCACGTTGCAACTTCCCCATGAGTCACAAAGCACTTTAAAGGCAGGTGCACCAGAGGATTTCTGTTTCAGGCAGATTGTGGGATTATAAGGAGAATGACGTTCCTGTTAAGCAACACTTGTTGTCTCTGATCTTCAGCTCTTGCCATTTGGCATAACCGTTTGGATCTAGGAGACACCGAGTCATAGAAGATGCAATAAAGTTTTCACTTTTTACTATGTGACGAGCACCTCTGTCCCCAAACTCCAGAGATGAAAAGCCCCTGAGTGAAAAATGTTGACAAAAGTGATATGAGCAGGCACTTGGGGCCAAATGACATGTTACATTAATTGCATTATAGCATTTAATATAAATGTAGTTAAAAATAATAATTGCTGCTGCAGGGTGGTGGTGATGGCTGATGTGTGGTTCAGCTGGTAACTTTTCCCTCCCCTGTTGAGATCATAACAAAATCAATTTGATTTTTTTTTTTTTGTTCTCAGCATCTGACATGGCAGAGAGCTGCTTTTAAATTCAACTGCCCCAACTTCCAGAGCAAAGGCACCTCAGGATAAAGAGGATTTTGAGACTTGGATGAAGGACAGAAGCCACATAAGCATTTACAGGAGAGAATTACGGGAACTGACTTAATTGGCCTCCTTTGGTATAAAATTGGAGAAGTTGCCCACAATTAAAAAGCTGTTGGGTCAGATCACATGGTGCACAGCAACCAGTGAGTTTTGAGAGTAAGGGGTTAATGTTAAGGTCTGCATAGGAAAGGTAAAGGACCCCTGACAGTTAAGTCCAGTCGCGAACGACTCTGGGGTTGCGGCACTCATCACGCTTTACTGGCCGAGGGAGCCGGCGTTTGTCTGCAGACAGTTTTTCCCTGGTCATGTTGCCAGCATGACTAAGCCGCTTCTGGCGAAACCAGACCAGCGCACAGAAACGCTGTTTACCTTCCTGCCGGAGCGGTACCTATTTGTCTACTTGCACTTTTGGGTGTGCTTTCGAATTGCTAGGTTGGCAGGAGCTGGGACTGAGCAATGGGAGCTCACCCCGTCATGGGGATTCGAACCGCCGACCTTCCGATTGGCAAGCCCAAGAGGCTCAGTGGTTTAGACCACATCGCCACCTGCGTCCGCGTATCCGCCTACAAATCACTTATGTCATGCCTTTCCAAAAAGTTCCAGATGGCTCCCAAGAAAGGTAAATTGAGAGAGAATTAAAAATACAGTAAGAACATATAAAACACTGAAACCTACTTATTTACAAA
This sequence comes from Zootoca vivipara, assembly GCF_965207765.1. Taxonomy (NCBI): domain Eukaryota; kingdom Metazoa; phylum Chordata; class Lepidosauria; order Squamata; family Lacertidae; genus Zootoca; species Zootoca vivipara. The sequence continues at coordinate 41,569,206 of NC_142590.1, forward strand.
AGAAACATAAAACCAGAAAGATAAAATCGCATGAAAAACATCACTACAAACACATTAGCCAAAGTTCACTAAAATTGCTTTTGGTTGGCATCCGTCTGTCTCAGGAGACAATGGAAGAGTGCATCTTCAGAGTTGAAGGCAAACTGTGGGAGAGTTACAGCGCCTGCTGTGGCCGTAGAGACTGATACAGGAGAGACACTTTTTGATCGGACCCATATGGTTGCATAAAGTTTTGATCGGACCCATATGGTTGCATAAAGTCAATACCAAACCTGTTTGTTGCCATGACACACGCATGGTCACACCACAACGTGGGGACCTTGGAAGTTGCTTTATTGTTATTCTGATCAATGATCCCTCTAGCTCAAGGATTGCTGATGAAGCATCTCTCCCAGCCCTACTCGGAGATGCTGGTGAATGAACCTGGGACCTTGTGTGTGCAAAATGCTGGCTGTTTGGAAGTCAGTTTATGAAGGATTTTCCTGTGGCTGTCACATTCACACACAGTGATGTGGCTTTGAAGAAGAGGCCCTGAATCTTTGAACAAATGCCTAACGCATCTGTCATTCTTGAGGGAGACTAAAAAAATCTATTCATCTCCAGAGATCAAGGGCACTTGTTGAATTGCTAGCTATTGTTATAGCCCAGATAGTTGGAGTAAATCTTTAGTTTATTACTAAACAGTAAATGCAGTATAGCCATAAATCAGCACTACGAACACTGGCACAGTGCATGCTGGAATATGCTTCCAACTCCCCTCAGAACACATCTTTTTCTTTTGTTAACACCAGAGGTGCCTTTTCTTCACACAACTCTGTCTTTTAGGAGTTGCTAACACTTCCTGCACTTAGTGTAACTGAGAGGTATCCACAGGGAAGAGATGTTGCGATTATTGCAGAAACATGTACAGTCCGTCACACGGCAAATCTCTCTCTGTGTCTGCAAGTCTCTCCCTGTGTGTTTCTAACACATTTTTTATTCAGTAAACAAGAAGTCTGGAGTAGAAGTTTTAATTTTTCTTCATGTTTTGTTGGAAAATAAAGCCCATAAACTACCAAATAAAATAAAAGTGTACTTAACCAAATATTCAGGCAATCCAAACACTAACAAATAATATTAATAGTAATAATAAATATAGTAATTTATTATTATACCCCGCCCATCCTGCTGGGTTTCCCCAGCCACTCTGGGCAGCTCCCAACAGATTAAAAACAGAATAAAACATCAAACATTAAAAACTTCCCTAAATAGGACTGCCTTCAGATGTCTTCTAAAAATCAAATAGTTTTTTATTTCCTTGACATCTGATGGGAGGGCATTCCACAGGGCAGGCGCCACCACCAAGAAGGCCCTCTGCCTGGTTCCCTGCAACCTCGCTTCTCGCAGTGAGGGAACCGCCAGAAGGCCCTCAGCGCTGGCCCTCCGTGTCTAGGCAGAACGGTGGAGGTGGAGACACTCCTTCAGGTATACTGGGCCGAGGCTATTTAGGGCTTTAAATGTCAGCACCAACACTTTGAATTGTTCTCGGAAACATACTGGGAGCCAACGTAGATCTTTCAGGACCAGTGTTATATGGTCTCGGCGGCCATTCCCAGTCACCAGTCTTCTGGATTAGTTGTAGTTTCTGGGTCACCTTCAAAGGCAGCCCCACGTAGAGTGCATTGCAGTAGTCCAAGAGGGAGATAACTTGAGCATGCACCATGTGCAGCATGGGATTTTGTAAGTTTCATTTAAATCCAGTGCTGCTGCTTATGAAAACTGATATATTAACTAGTAAATAAATTAATTTTTAATATGCCTCAGAATCCTACTGTCACCCATTCTACTCTTCTAGAAAAAAACAACTTGAAAGTGTCTTCTATATGTACAGATTAGAAATTAACTCCTTTCTCATAATAGATTTCCACAAGGTATTTTGTAGTAAAAGAACTATCCACCTATTGACTAAAGTACTGATGAATTCCTGTGTGACTTCCATGGTTTACGTTCATTGCTGCCATATATTGTTTGCCATCAGCACCACAGGTTTAATGCTTGCTATTTGCAAAACACTGATTTCATAAAGGATTCCTCTTGATCATTGTGCTTTTTAGAGCCCATTTTTCACATATTAGCCCTGAAGGCCTCTGACAATAACTTTGAATGCAAACCCCTAGATATATGAATTCAAAGCAAAAACTGAAATGCTCTTTTGTTCTTCTTTAGCATCAAATTGCAGCATCAAGTGCTTTGTCTCACATTAATAGAAGACCCGCAGTGGTAATTTAAAATTTGGGTTCTAATAAAAATGGCAACCTTGCTACAGTCTTGCTTACCAATTCGGATAGCAAGTGTCATCATTCTGCTGCAGCCAATTTTGGCCGCAGTTTATGACTTGGATAAATAGCTTTCTACACATTACAGCCAGGAGTGCTGGCTCTTAAAATTAATCACATGGAAATTGGAGGTGGAATCTTAGCTGATATCACACTTGTTGGAGTTCATTTATTTCGTTGGATAAGCTACTTTGATTGTCATTTATGTAGAGCTCCCAAAGAGCTGGACTGTGCTTGCAAATAGCCAATAGCGGTCAGGGGGGAATTTAACTTATGATCTCATTAATCTTCTGCCAGGCAGCATACAATCCAGTTGAGCTAAAGTACCTGGAATTAAGCTGATTTAATCATGCTTAAATCTCTCTTAATTCCATTTTAAGTTAATGGAACTAATGTCCCAATGCTGTAAAGCATGTTGCAAAAGGCAAAAAATGGATAAGGTTGAATGCAAGAGTCACTGCACGAACACAGCACTGTGAGTTATGAGTTCACTAGTTGGGGAAATTGCCCAGGAATTTCCATGCAGTGAAGCCACACTGTGCATGGACGGTCTGGTTGAGCCAGATGTGGGTAGAGAGGGGCAATGACAGGCCCAGGCAAGGGTATGGTGACCCTAAGCACAAGGCTGTTTACATGCAGATTGAAAGTGGGTGTCAGATTGTTGGCGTGCCCCCTCCTGCATGTGAGCATAGCCTTTTCGGCAACACTCCATGTGTTTAGGCTCCGAATTTCTTCTGAGTACAGAAAGTAGTGACCTCATTCAATTTAGGACCCTGGAAAATTGTGTGGGAATCATACTCAAATATGGGAGGGGTGTTTCTAGGGCTAAAGTGAAACTATGAACTCCCTTTTTATTTTTGCTATTGGATGTTGCATGTTTAATCTTGTTATATTTATAGTATTGAAATGTAGTTTTTTGCATGCCCTTCAACATTTCTCTGATGAAAATGGGGACATCCCATGATGACGATGACGATATTTATACCTCACCCATCTGAATGGGTTGCCCCAGCCACTATGGGTGACTTCCAACATATACAAAAGCATACTAAAGCTTTAGACATTAAAAAGCTTCCCTATACAGGGCTGCCTTCTAAAGGTTATATAATTACTTATCTCCTTGGCTCAGTGGTCACATAACTTATCACATAACCTTCCAACATTTCTCCAATGAAAATAGGGTCGTCTTAAGGAAAAGTAGGACATTCTGGGCTCAGATCAGAAACGGATGGCTTCTGTAAATCTGGGACTATCCCTGGGAAATAGGGACACTTGGAGGGTCTGTTTCTGTATGTTATTATATTTTTGTTTCACTATGTATGAAATTGTTTTTGTAATGTTTGCTTGCAATGCATCCCTGTTTCTTGGTTGCAATTTTTTTCGTGTGGAAAAGTGGCATACAAAGAGAATGAATGAATGAACAAAATGAAAATAACGCAGGCTCTCCGGTGCAGATGTTCAGCCCCCAAGACATGGGAGGCTGCAGGAACAGCAACAGGGGTGTGGCCAGTGGGTTCCTTCCCATTCCCCTGTTAGAGATTCATTCCCCGTGCTGCAGTCATGGGATTGTTGTCTATCACATGACGGTATATGTTTTCATTCCCTGGTGGGAAGTGACGAAGACAGGATGTTTGTGTTGCTGTGTTTCCTGAAGTGGGGCTATTGTCCTTTGTTTTCTCTCTTTGCTGTCTGATGCTAGAGAGAGAGGGAGCCATGTTGCAGTGCTCCAAGTGTATTTCATGTAAATAAATGTAGATTAGCCAAATGCTGAGCTACTGAGTTCTGTTACGCAGTTCCGCAAACTCTGCGGACCCATAAGTGTGTTGATGTCAGTTGGCATCAGTCGCTGAGATGTTTGGGCTGGAGAAAGCTTTTGAAGCTCCCGAACGATCGACCAGGAGGGAGAGAACATGCCAGTCAGGCATGTGTTTCTGCCAGGGTCCTACTTGTGAGTAAGAGATCCTAACATTCCCATCTTGTCCACATGATGGTAAGCATGTCAGGAGGCAGAATGGCTGAGCAGAGCTCATAAAAAGAAGTGTAAGGAGACACAGGGAACAGAAATAATTTTTAACAAAGGACCAACCATAGGATTGAGTTGCAAATCATTTGAGCAGCCCATCATATTGATGCTTCTGGTTTCCACATTCAAAATATTTGCCTACGCTGCTCTCGTTTAGATTTCTTCTTTCATGGAGAACAGTTATGGAACTGGTTGTTGTATTCCAATTTGAGGGTAATGGAGTGAGAACATGTTCTTCCAAACATTTTGTTTTCGCTAAAATAATTTTATTAGTTTAAGGTTTCCCACTTTTAAAACAAAAACATAAATGGCTCATACAGTGGAACCTCGATTTTTGAGTGTCTTGGAAGCTGAACATTTTGGTTTTCGAATGCGCCTCAGAAGTTGAATGCCTTCTGAGGCATGTTTCTCCATTTCCCCAAATGATTTTGCTGACAGCCCATTGCACCTTGGTTGTCAAACGTTTCAGAAGTTGAACGGTCTTCTGGAATGGATTACATTCGCCAACCGAGGTTCCACTGTACTTACCAAAAATACAATACCTCAAAGGGGGTTTTCCATTTCACATTTGTGATCTCACAATAGAGGCTGCAATCCTGTAGCCGCTTACCTGATAGTAATGCCTACTAAGCTTCCTTCTGCACATAAAAATATATAGGATTCTGCTGCAGAATTTTTTTAAAAAAAATAGTTTCTGACTCTTAGAATCTGTTTCCATTTTTTCTAGAAAAAAACAAAATCACCTGAAAACAAATTGAAAGCAGCAGTTATATACCATGCCTCCCTTGAAGACAACACTAAAACTAATAGACACATCACAGACAGGGCGGGGAAAGAGAGAGAGGCAATGTAGTCATGTACTTGCATCAGTACCCTAAAAACTATACTAGAGAAGTCAAGCATGGAGAATGGTGTTTTATTTGCAATGGTCACAGTAAATGATTGATAAATAAAATATAGGGAGTGAGAGAAAGAGAAGAACATATCTGTCAACTACTGGAGAAAAACCTACTTGAATTTAAACCCTTGGAGAATGTGTTCAGGAACACTGTAGTTCAGCTGTGTGAAAATACTGGTATGCCCCTCAGATGTTGCCAAGGTCAGTGCAACCTGTGGAGGGTTGGGAGAGATGTGCTGGTCACACAACATAAACCCGGCAAGGAATTGCTGTCTGCTGATTTCATGCCATTCACCGCTCTGGCTTTTGCAGTCATTGAGTGATCCAAGCCAATAAAGGAGCATGTGATTCGAGGTACTGAGGTTTCCTTGTTTTACCTTTTTGTAAACCACTTTGAGGTTTGTTTGTTTTTTATTTTTTATTTTTAAAAGAACAACAATCAAGCCGAGTGTAAGTTTCTTACATGATGAGCCTTTGTGCAAGAACTTTCTTTTGTCTGAATGGAAGTCACTGATCCATGCAAAGAGTAGACCCATTGCAATAAACAGACTTGTTAGTCCATTTATTTCAATGGGTCTTCTCTTAGTATGACTTACAGTGGTACCTTGGTTTGCGACCACAATCGGTACCACGGAGCCAGTCGCTCCCCGAATCGGCCGCTCCCCGAAGGCACACTTCTGTGCGTGTGCAAAGCACCGATAGAGCGCTTCTGCGCACACGCGCAGATCGCTTCTGCGCATCTGAGCGCCGCAGAACCCGGACGTAAAGACTTCCGGGTCTGCAGTGGTCGGAAACCGAAGCGGTCGCAAACGGAGGCGGGCGGAAACCGATGTTTGACTGTAGTTGGATGCCACCATATGAAGGAATGTGCCCATGAGTTGACTCATTGCATTTAAATTAGGAGGGAAGCCACTGTGGTTGAAGGAGGTCTTGTTCATATTAATTTTCCTATGTCTGGAATAGATAATTGAATTATGGTGCACCATGCATTTTGAAAAGAGCTAACTGACATGATCTCAATTTCTTGCTAAGTAGCTTTAGCACATGTAATTGGATACAGCCTGATATTTGCACACAAACCACCTAGGGCTCTCAGTAGATGTTATACATGGCACACTTCTAGAATCAAGGCAGCACTTGCATCCACATTTGCCTTCTGTGCACAATTCCTATTACAGTACTTTGACTCTGTGCAAAACTACAGTCATGTGATTCCCCCACCCCACCCCGGAAATTCAAAGGGCTTCCTTTCTTTGTGTGTTGAGATCACATTTATTTAGCATGGTTTTTCTTTTTTTTAAAGTGTGATCATTTAAAGAACATCAAAATTATATTTTCATTGATTTTCAAAGCATTTCTGTTTTGTTTTCCATTAGCCTAGATCAATGGTAAAAAAAGTTTTAAAGCAATTTTATGAAATAGTGGAATATATCTACCAAAAACAGGAAAGGACAACCAGACATTATAACCCTCATTTGTCCTTCAAAAGGCTGCTTGACATCACTAATAACAGCCCCCTTCACCTATAAGGAGAAATATAGTATGGTCTTGAAAGTTTCTCTCCCTCTCTCTCTCTCTCTCTCTAACAAAAAACAAAAATAAAACCCTTGATTGAACTGGCAGAATATGTGCTTATAGCTTTTCTATCACTGTTGCAATCTACATTCATTTCTCCCTAGCTGCAAAGCATTCTACACCCTTCTCTTAAAAGCATTTGAATGATTACTTGCCCATGTCAGAGTGTGCACTGGAGCAAAAGAAAACTTTCCTTTACTAAATAATATCCCTTGAGAGTAAATATTGCTTAAAATATCTGCTGCTTTCCATGATCTACTTCATGCATGTATAATAATTTCATCAGATCGATGGATGGGTGATCTCCTTTTAAATCTCCTTAGCAACCCCACAGTGAATTTATGAGTTGGGTATAGTTCACAAAGGTGCAAAAGAACTTTACATTTGGTTATTTCCTATTAGATTATTTTTGAAGTGTGTAAGAGCATGCCTTGTTACAGGAAAATGCTTATTTGGAGAAGTTGCTCAAAGACTTTATTCTTAAAAGATGTTAGCTTTCATTTGGAAGTAAAAAAAAGATATCATAGTAATACTTGATCTGCAGCTTTGTAGCTCTCATCTGGCATGCAATAGAGTCTTTCCATGTTTAAGAAGCATGTTGACAAATTCAAGAACAGTAATTTTTTATCAAAACATTAAGAATACTGGAATCATAGAAAAGAAGCTTCAGAAGTTTGGATGATGGCAGGTCCAGTTCAGGCTAACAAACAGAATTGTAGGAATGAGGCATACAAGCAGTCTTCAGATTTTGTGTTTAAAATTAGAGGTCACATATTGCATTAAAGACTACAGTGGGTTTGTTGTTTGAAGATTGTTTAACATACTATATACAGCTTTGAGTGGCTCGTCATAAATACAGATATATATTTATTTAAATAAAATAAACACACAGTAGCAGTTTAGTCAGGTCAGAAGTTCCCTAGCTTCGATGTTCAACGCTGGTAGTTTTGTCTAAATTCTTAAGAAATGCAAAAGTAAACAAAAACATTTAAAAACCCGCCATTATCATCCAGATAATTCCTTAGAAGCAAACATCTTATTTAATCAGGGAGACATGAACTATGTATCTGTCAAGAAGTGGGAAATCCAAGTATTCAAAAGCAGGCCAACCCATTTGAAAGCCATAACCTTCTTTTAAAAACTTTGATCCAGAGGGACATCATAACGTCTGTTTAGGAGAGTGCTGCTTTATTTAAAATTATCTTACTTGGTCGACATGGAATTCTCCTTCCATTGCAAATAGCAGATGATGGGGGTGGCAGCTTCTGATTGAGACTGCAGTGAGTGCAAAGGGTTAAAGCTCCCATCCATCACTTCAGGGTCCTAATTCAACTCCTGTTCTCTGCACCAGCAATTTCTTTTAAAGAAGTCAGCCATGAATGGGCCCTAGTTTGACCCTTGGAGTGACTTGTGTTAGGCAAGCATTCCATCTAACAATTACATTCTCAGTCCTTGTAAGAGATATCAAACTCTTGCCTCTTGCTTTTCTTTGTATGAGATGTTTAGGATTAATCTCTTAATAGATACTCCATTGGCTGGTTGTTAAAGAGGCATTGAATTATGCTGAAAGAGCTGAGCTATCTTCCCATTAAATAAGCAATGCCAAATATGTATTAAGCAGAGGAGGAATATAAAGTAAACAATGAATAACAAATTGAATTATTGTACTTTTATTCTTCTTGGGCTTATTTTTTTAGACATCTACTAAAATGCTTCAGATGTTACAAAAGAAATTGCTTTTTTTTTTTTGCTGAATTGGGATGACAAGGGGAGTCCATGGGGTGTTCCAATTAAGAAACCACCACAGCATCTGTTTAAACAAACTCTGTTTTGAGTTACCACAAGGAATAATTATGTCCCCACTAATTTCCCCCCTGAAGATTTCTTTTTATTACTTGCTATAACTAAATCATGCAGCAACCTAGCTAGGCACTTTAAAATTAATCTAAATCTGATCAACTGTCAAAATACAAGATAATGAAAACAGAAAAATGGGTTGGAGAAACCTAACACAAAAAGAAAGCAACAGAAGGAAATATTTTTGGCAAACACTTTAAATTTCCCTAAGACTTTGTCATTACTGACAAAGCACCTCTCTTCAATGTTCTAGGTCTGTCCTTCAATATTTTCTTATATAATCATGAAACTCTTGAGGTTCCATGATTATATGAGTTTGTAATGTTTCATCCCTTTCCTCCTCCCATTTGCTTGCATCTGTGTAAGTTGACATAGCTCAGTGGGTTAGAGTGTGGTGCTGATAATGCCAAGTTTGCAGGTTTGATCCCTGTGTGGGACAGCTCCTCAGGGTCCCTTCCAACTCTACAATTCTATTATTCTTCTTTGGCACAACATTTATGCATGTGGCAAAGGCATAATAACTTAATGTTTCATTAGGTAATGGCTCTTTTTGCATTCTAAATAATGCTATTATAAGTTGGCCCTTACAAGTAAAGGAGAGTGTGGCTGCTCCTTTGTACACAACACACCCTATTTATCTTTTACAGCTCCTTCTGTCTCTGGAACTTGGGTTTCTCTTATTACAGTCGTACCTCGGGTTACGAACTCCGCAAACCCGGAAGTATTTTCGCCGCGTGTGTGTTCTGCGCATGTGCAGAAGCGGCGTGCATGGTTTGTGCATGCGCAAAGCGTGGAAATTGCTGCGCAAAATGACGCTTCGGGTTACGACCATTTCGGGTTATGAACTGCGTCCTGGAACGGATCATGTTCGTAACCCGAGGTGCCACTGTAGTTTCTACAGTCATACCTTGGAAGTCAAACGGAATCCTTCCCAGAAGTCCATTTGACTTCCAAAGCATTTGACTTCCAAAGTGTGGCTTCTGATTGGCTGCAGGAACGTTTGGCTTACCAAAGAACGTTTGAAAACTTGAACAGTCACTTCTGGATTTCAATCATTCGGGAGCCAAAACAGTCGAGAACTAGGCTGTTCGAAAAACCAAGATATGACTGTATAATGAAAGAGCACGATCTATATCCTTGACCCTTATGTTGGGGTGAAAATGCTCACCTTTTATGGAACTATTTGTCTCCAGAAAAAGTGTGTGTGTGTGTGAATGCAAACAGATTGGTAGGGTGTGAATTATGCTGTGTTCATTAGCATCATTAGCTTTGGACCATTCTGTTTGCAATGAGGAATGCCATCATGTTGCTGCTTTTTACGACTCAACTGCTGTTGGAAGTAGCATAAAGCTTCTTTCCAAAAAGAAAGGATGCAATACCAAAAAGAAAGGATGCAAAGCCTTGGCTCTCTTTAGTAAGCAACCAGCTGCTTAAAAACATTACAGTGGTACCTCGGGTTACAGACACTTCAGGTTACAAATGCTTCAGGTTACAGACCCCTAACCCAAAAATAGTACCTTGGGTTAAGAACTTTGCTTCAGGATGAGAACAGAAATCATGCTCCGGTGGCAGGGCGGAGGCAGGAGGCCCCATTAGCTAAAGTGGTGCTTCAGGTTAAGAACAGTTTCAGGTTAAGAATGGACCTCCGGAACGAATTAAGTTCTTAACCAGAGGTACCACTGTAGTTTTGTCCAAACCTCCAAAATTGCTAAACTAATCTTGTCTGTCTTTGTATAGAAAAGACAGCTATTTGGGATTTCTGAATATGGCAATTTTAACTTGAAATAGCAATAGGAGAAAGCCTGCCCACATGGATTTCCAGCTATATTAGTCTGTGGCAGGAGACTGTGTCCACCCTACTGGTATGTACATGCTTCCCTTGAGTTGTCTTTTGGTTCACTCCCATACAGCAATCAGAAAGTTGCATTTGTGGTAGGTTGTCACAAACTGATCTGGGCTGTGTATTGTGTCAGGTTGGAAACAAAAGACTTGAATAGGTGATAATATCAACAAGTGATTAAATGTGTTCACCAGAATTACAGAATCACTAGCTTCTGGCAGAGTATCCATAATAAACAACAACGACAACAACAACGACAACAACAACAACAACAACACCAACACCCTGTTGCACAGGCAATGAAATGAATCAATGGCTACCTCCATTATGGTGTAAAAACGGTGATACAGTTATCATTGATTTGAATGCCTAGCTTTAGAACAGGAGCAAAGTGATTGCAGTTACCGTAGTGATGCTGTAGCTTATTTCTACATTAGATGGATCTGTGAACTAGATTCCTGTTTGTTTCTGCAAGAAAAAACAAGTTCTTAAGCAAGCAATACACTTTGTGTTAAATAAGAAAAAACAAAGTATTTTCAGAAATGGTGCTTGCCATCTGCAGTTTTTTTTACAAGCGCTTGTACTTTTTTTTAAAAAAAATCTGCTACTCAGTTTATTAGGGTCATGGTGAGCAAATATTTGACAATTCTGAATTTAAATCATCATTCTTTTGATTGCTGTTAATTAGTTGTTTCGATACATGAAGAGCAGATAAATCTAACTTTATCTTTTGGAAGTCAAAATTAGTAGGAGTTTGGAAAGAACACTAGGAGGGTTTTCATTAGTACTTTTGAATGCTTCTCTGTTCTTGATTTTCTTTTCTTTTCTATGCACTGCTGTGATTGCTGATGACAACATTCTTCTTGAAGCCTCCTGTGTGAGTAATCAGCACAGGAGTCAATGGTACACAGTTGACAGTGCTATCCAGCAGAGATCTGTGAAACATTGTTGTCTACAAATTATTGAATTGCTGTAGACAAAATGCAGCCAGGCCAACATCATTTGTGATCATTTGTAGGAGGGGGGGGGGACTGTCCTAGGAGATGAAAGGAAACTTGCTTGAAACCATCTAACTGCCAAAGTTCTTGCTATCACTGCAGACAATTCAGGGTGATAGCATATGGAAATTTAGTCTGGATTCATTACTATTCATGCAAGTTTTTTTTGCTGTGTCCACATGTTGCCGTCGTATTAATTTACAAATTCTGGAACAACCTAGGTGCGAGGTCCCTTAGGGACTGCCTGAACTCCTATATCCTAGCTAAATCTCTGAGATCATCTGCAAGAGCACCATTGGCCATTCACCTTATTAGTGAGGCTCATCTGATTGGAACGAGAAAGCGAGCCTTCAGGGTCATCAGCCCAGTCCTGTGGATACTCTGGCAACAGAGATTCAGCAGGTGCCTTTTGATTCAACTTTTAAACACCTGCTCAAACTTCTCTATTCTGCCAGGCCTATGCAGGCAAGGAATACATCTTTCCACAATGGTTAATTGATGTCTGTTTTTAAAGTTTTAATATGTTTTTTATTGTATGATTTTATGTATTTTTGTTGTAAACCACTGTGATACTGTTATGAAATGTTGTTGTTGTTGTTGTTTAGTCGTTTAGTCATGTCCGACTCTTTGTTTTTTAAAAAATAATTTTTATTAATTTTACAAAATTTTACAAAATAAAACATGAAAAAACACAAATTCAAATTCATTCCACCCTCTTCCACCCCCCCCCCACGAGCCCCCTCCTGCCACGAGATGGTCCCGCACCGGGCGAATAGTTGAAGGTGGTCCATTTTATAGTTTGGTTTATCCCCCCTCCCTCCCCCAGAGTCCACTTCTGCCACCAGTGGGCCCCGGGCTACGAGGCAAGACAGAGAAGAGTGTCCACCCAACTATCTATCCATACATGTCTACTAAAGAAAAAAAGAAAAAGACAAAAGCCCCCATCCCTCCCTCCCACACACCAAAAAAGAAAAATAATCCCCTCCCCCCAAAAAGAAAAAACTAAAGAAAAGAAAAAAGAAAAAAGGAATAATAAATTATATATATATATATATATATATATATATATATATATATATATATATATATATAATCTGTTCATTCTTCATAAACATTTTTGTATAGGCTCCCCCTACCTCCCCCCTTCCAGATTTACATTTTAGAATCTCAATTAAACAGTTTTCTATTCATATTCCCCATTCTATTTCCAAACTTCCCAATCTTGTTTTTAGCATACTGTCCATTTTCCCCCTACTAAATTCTCTTTTAATGTTATTTCATCCCCCCACCCCACCCCCGGGACCCATCCTGCCACCATGAGTCCGCAGAGGCAAGGGAGGGTCTGAAATAACTCTTTTTCGAATTGAGCTCCCTCCCCCCTCCCCCCTCCCCAGGAACCCCCCCTGCCACCAGGAGTCCCCAGAAAGCAAGGGAGAGCAGGAGGGGTAAAGAGCCCAATCGTCCCTTCTATTATTCATCCCTCAAAAAATTAATTTCCTAATATTCTTAATTAACTATTACACCTTACTTCCCACAAAATTAACATTCCTTTCCTCCGTTGCCACAATTTCTTTCCAAGTACCTCCGTACATTTAAATCCTTTTTGCCTTCCCAATTTTTAATTTTTCCATTTATTCTCTGTTTTTCCTCCCCCTCCCCCGGTCCCAGCCAGTCCCTTCCATCCCAGCAAGATCCAAAGTCCGCAATCCAGTTTTTCCATTCTTTTTATCCATCCTGATAACAAAAAGATATTTCCTACTTCATCCCACCCCCCTTCCTAACATGTTTTACCACCCAAACAGCTCTATTCCCCTGGACTTCTCCCTTTCTTTGAACACTTGTTGCTATGTGAATGTTCTGGGATCCAAAAAGTTTCTGTTTTTTCCTCGATGTTAGAACCCTAGTTTCAAGCCATTCTTGTTGGACATCTTCCTGCTTTCCATCCTGGTAACTTTTCTCTTGTTTTGAATTCTCAGCAACCATCAGTTCATCTTCCTTAATATCTTCCTCTGGCGTTTCCTTCTTAACTCTACTGTCCTCAGTCTGTAAAATGTCACTGTCCTTCAATTCATTGTCTTTAATATCTTCTTCTAATATCGAATTCTTAATACTATTGTCCTCCGCTTGTGGATGTTGTTCCCCTTCTCGCTGTTGTAGTACGTCATAACACACTCTCAATTCCCAGAGCAATCTCAAAACTTTCTGCTGGAATCCAGGTGCATAAACTTTTGTTGACATTTCTAGAGCGTTTCAAGGTCAGCACTTTCTTGAGAAGACGGAAATGGTTGCTACTTATTCCTCCATCGACATTTAGCACAAACTGGCTGTATTGTTTCTTCTTAAATGCTGTTACAATCACGTCTGAAATTTTTTTAACAAAATAACTTCACAAAGTCAGTTCAGTCTTTTCCTTTTCATTTCCCAACCCCTTTAACTCGCTGGTCTGTCAGGTAGTCATGTCCGACTCTTTGTGACCCCATGGACCATAGCACGCCAGGCACTCCTGTCTTCCACTGCCTCCCGCAGTTTGGTCAAACTCATGTTCGTAGCTTCGAGAACACTGTCCAACCATCTCGTCCTCTGTCGTCCCCTTCTCCTAGTGCCCTCCATCTTTCCCAACATCAGGGTCTTTTCCAGGGAGTCTTCTCTTCTCATGAGGTGGCCAAAGTATTGGAGCCTCAGCTTCATGATCTGTCCTTCCAGTGAGCACTCAGGGCTGATTTCCTTCAGAATGGATAGGTTTGATCTTCTTGCAGTCCATGGGACTATCAAGAGTCTCCTCCAACACCATAATTCAAAAGCATCAATTCTTCGACGATCAGCCTTCTTGATGGTCCAGCTCTCACTTCCATACATCACTACTGGGAAAACCATAGCTTTAACTATACGGACCTTTGTAGGCAAGGTAATGTCTCTGCTTTTTAAGATGCTGTCTAGGTTTGTCATTGCTTTTCTCCCAAGAAGCAGGCATCTTTTAATTTCGTGACTGCTGTCACCATCTGCAGTGATCAAGGAGCCCAAGAAAGTAAAATCTCTCACTGCCTCCATTTCTTCCCCTTCTATTTGCCAGGAGGTGATGGGACCAGTGGCCATGATCTTGGTTTTTTTGATGTTGAGCTCCAGACCATATTTTGCGCTCCCCTCTTTCACCCTCGTTAAAAGGTTCTGTAATTCCTCCTCACTTTCTGCCATCAAGGTTGTGTCATCTGCATATCTGAGGTTGTTGTATTTTACAAATAAATAAATTTTCATTGAAATGCAGTTTAATAATAATAATAATAATAATAATAATAATAATAATTTATACCCCACCCAGCCACTCTTTGCAGCTCCCAAGAGAAATAATAATAATAATAATAATTAATAATAAAGCAATATAGCATCAAACATTAAAACTTCCCTAAACAGAGCTGCCTTCAGATGTCTTCCAAAAACCATATAGTTGTTTATTTTCTTGACATCTGATGGGGGGGGCATTCCACAGGGTGGGTGCCACTACCGAGAAGGCCTCCCCTCCCATAATTTAATCAGGATTTACAATTTGTGTAGAAATACTCCCACCCCACTTATATCAAACCACATGCAGCTCAAGTTTGGACACATTGTAGTGCCACGTAATATCATGTTTTTGTGGTGGTTCTTCACATTTTCAGCAGGTGTTTTCTTCTACCACACCCCCCACTTCCCTTTCATCATCACTCAAGGAGACCTAAGCCATGGATCTCAGGTGTCACGTGTGTGTTTGGCTTTGCTTCTTGGAGCAATTGGTGGGAAATGATCCTGCAGGCAATGGTTTCAATGTCTGCTGTATTTCATGACAGACCAAATAAACCTTGGATCTTCTGGATGTTTGGGAGAAACAAAGCATTCAAAAGCAGCTTACACAGCTGTGACTAGAACATGTTTTGATAGAACATGACTGTTCTTGAACTTCATCTACAAAGTTGCAGATCAAGTATCTCTCTTTCTCATCAGATGCCCATCTGTGGACATGACTGTCCTGTGGCAGAATGCTTTTCTAAAACCAAGGTATTGAAATTAGAGTATGTTGCAGGGCACAGTTCCAGGTCTGGGAACAATGGGAAAGCTTGTCCTGTCTGGATTGCTTGATGATCATATCAAGTACCTCTAAAAGACCTCTAGGTAAAATTTGACCAGGAGGAAAAGTGAACCATGTGTCACCAAAAGTCAGACTCTAGCCCAGCACCTTCTGCATCACTGGGGCTTAATAGCAAACCTATCCTGTCCAAACAAAATAAAAAAATTCCTGTAACTATCCTGTCCAGTTGGAATTACTGGAGGATGAATTCATGCTGTGAGTATTGTTTGCCTCCCAAAATGTGATCAACATCCAACTTCACTAGACATGAAACATGTTGGATAATTTTTCAATAGTCATCTTTTATAACGTATTTATTCTTGAATGGATAAATAGCAAATATACTTCACCTGAACATATTTAAGGAACACATATCTAGAGATATTTGGGATGTGTCCTTAATTCTTTGCTAAATTGCAAGTCTCTCTGCTGATGTGTGGCATAGGTGACACATCAAACAAGACTCCCATCTGACAGGTAACATAATGCAGTGTGACAAATTTAGCCAGCTCTGGTGCACTGAGGTGAGAAGTTAAATCTTCAAACTTCAGATGCAAGAACTTCCCACTGAATAGTCACAAAACCAAGTTCTAAACAGTTCAGAGCTTAAAATCTTGTCTTTAATGCAGAGTTTGACATTTGTGTTTTTGTAAGAAAGAGGCCTGTGTTCAATAATTATGGCTAAGGGTTGACATTTTTAACTTAACCTATCTTTCAGAAAACATTGCCACGTGGGATCCATTTATGGCATCACAAATTTTAGGAAATAACAACAAATATTTGTATGCCCTTAGTATCCTGTAGACAGCAGCCCACTGAAAATGGGCAAAGACCTCTGTCACTTAAAGGGCAGACATAACATTGTGCTCTCAAAAAGCAATTTTTGATAAATGAGTTTCTCTTTATGTGGATTATTCTGCCATCTTTATTGGCAAAGGGCCAGGTATTTTTGTATTCTGGGTGAAAATGTGTCAGTGCAAAAATGTATTCACTTAACAAGTTCTTCCACATTATTTCAGAAAATACTAAGGATTTATATTATTATATTCATGTGGTGAATATTTCTTAAGCTGGTGATGGCTGGAAGTTACCACATCAGGGACAAATTTTGTAAGTTAAGAAGCTCTCTAATGTGGTTCACATTTGCTGTTTGGAGGTATAGTCATGGAATACATTTGCTATATCAACAAAAGGAGGCAAAGTTGACTTTCTGTATCTTGTTACACTCAGGTAGGCAGTCGTGTTGGTCTGCCGTAGTTGAAACAAAATAATAAAATAAAATAATAAAATTAAATTTCCCTTCCAGTAGCACCTTAGAGACCAACTAAGTTTGTCATTGGTATGAGTTTTTGTGTGCATGCACACTTCTTAAGATTCTTCTTCTGGGTATCTGAAGAAGTGTGCATGCACATGAAAGCTCATACCAATGACAAACTTGGTTGGTCTCTAAGATGCTACTGGAAGGAATTCCTCCCCCCCCCCCCCGGTACCTTCATCATGTTAATAAGTACTGTGTGTATTGATCCTTAGTTAGCTAATATAGGTACAATGCACAAAGTAAGCACAATTTGCATTGGGAAATTTAGTAAGATTGGAATTACAGTGAATACTCTTGAATCTCCCAAACAATGTCATACTTCTTGGTAGACCAGGCAAGGTCACATGACTGCTGCACTGTTCTATTGTCATGTACACAATCTTCTTTTCTAGAGCAAGCAATATTTCTATCATGGTATCTGGATATTGAAGTTGGACGTGTCACCATTGTTCAAAGACAAATCTTACATATATTTATTCCCCATCTACTAACACTTTTCATTTGCTAATGTACATAAATATTCTGTTGATGAAAGAAGATTATATTACTCATGTTGGGACTTCAATTTAATATGCATATAGCACCCAACAAACCTGTACAGAAATACCACTGTTCTACAAGAAGTTGGTGGATATCAGATATGTGCATACACTCAGGAATGGGGTAAAATCATGTGAATTATGGATATTCAGGAAAGGCATTGCCTAAACATCAGGCTTTGAGAAGGAATTTGTGGGAAGAAATTTAGAAACTGTACGAGGGAAAGCTATTCTGGACAAAGGGGTGAGCATGGCTGAAGAGAACCAGAATTACCTTGCAGCTCTCATGTTAAGCCAAAGGGACCCATTCCAGTATTCTTACAGTTTTGAGACCTAAGAGAGACTCTGAGGGTGAGTTTGAGAAGTATGACACCTTTTGCAGTATACATGGATATGAATTGGTTGATTTGTGGGAGGATAGTGGATGGACAGATGAACCTCCTATCTAAATGACTGGACTTTGGTCCTTTCAACTATTTTATTCCATTTATTTTAGCCTCACAGATGAACCAGAAACCAGAGAGTCTTTTCCCCAATCAGTAAAATATATCTAGTCCCTCTTTTTTTTTTACCATTAAGAAAGCTCAGTAGCATCACCCTTCGTTCTCCTGGTAGTTTAACTCTCATTCATTTTGACACTTCTCTATAAATAAGTTTTCCCTCTAGCTTATCTGTGATTAGAGCGAATGGCTGATTTAGGAGCTTCTTACTATGGATTGTATTTTTTCTGTCATTCTTTTGATCGCATTGCAAGGGTAGTCCCTGTATATATTTTTTCTGCTCTTAAGGAAAGAGACACAATGAAGGAAATAGCTTGGCTTGGCTATTGCTTTCAATATATTCTGACTGTGATCTGTTTCGGAAGCTAAAAAATCAATCCCCATCCCCAGGCCCAACAGAGAACATCCTAAGAGACTGTAGCTGATTTTCAGTTTTCTAATATTGCCAGGAGTTTTGATTTGAAGCAGGATATTTCATCCTCAAAGACTTAGGTAAGAATTGTATTTCACCGAGAAAATCATTGCTTTTCATACACAGGAAAGAGGAAAACTGCATTAAACCCATGTAGAACTTTTTAATATTTTCTGTTTGAATGATACATCTGTTTACTTTCACTTCTCCCTCGCACACATCATTTTAAAAAAAGAAGTCGTCTCTTTCCTTATGCTGCAGTGAAAGAACTAAGTGCACAGTTTCTGATGTTTTCAAGTAGGTTGTAAACCGCTTTGAAATTTCCCCCTTAAAAAATATAAAGTGGCATAGCATTGAAATGAATAGTAATAATATTAATAGTAACACTGCTCTGTGGTTTCAAAGGGTGTGCCATAAAGTAGCTAGAAAGAGCTACTGGTTTTACTTAGTTAAGCAGGATGAGACTATAAAGGCTGATAGTATGACTGTTATGTTCTTCTGGTCTTAAAAGCAACAGCTCCTTATCATAAAAACAGAATGAATCATGGGTAACCATCTCCAGTCAGTCCAAGATATTCTGCTACCCTAAGTGGTTTCAGCACATGATTCTAGAGTTGCATTCCAACATCCTCTACAATGTTGCAGGAGACCATGGAGGCACACCTCACATGCTCTATGTTATCGTCACCTCAATTCATCCCTTGAGTGCTCAAGCAGTCAGGGCACCTAATAATTATTGCAATGTCAGTTTTGCTGAAAATTCAAATGTGATGTGGAAAGCTTTCCTGTTTCCTAGCAAGTGTTTCTTTCACCATTAACTTTCATCAGCCCTGGGGTGGAATTATAAACATGAATGTATGTAGCAAAATCCTGACAGCTTCCTCTTCAGTAGTTTTGGGAAGAGGTAATTTGAGCAGAGAAGAGGAGGGAGAGAGAAATATTTTCTGTCCTTCCTCCCCCCGCCTTCAATTACCCCACATGGTATTAGATGTGTGATTAAGCGTATCTGGAACCCTTAAGGAGAACAGCAATTTGGGGAAACCTACAGCACAAAATGGTCAGTAGGTAAGCACCCCTTCCCTCCTCAGTGGTGAATCCTGGGGTCTCAAATTTCAGTCGCAACCTGGTGCTACACCAAAATTCGGCACCCCCACTTCTCACCTTTCATCCTACACCATAGCTGTGGTGCCCCCGAGAGTGCTCCGCTAAATCCACCTCTGTTCCCCACCCCCTTACATTGTCTTCTCCTGGAGCTGCTTTTCCTTTGAGAAAAGTAGCTCCTGCCATTTGATTACATGTGTAGTCTAGTAGAATACATTTTTTCTGTGAAACATTATGTTTGCTAAATAAATAAATGGCACATTCCATTTTGATGCCAATACAAAGCAATGTGTCTTGTGAAGGAGGTGGAGATCACATTTATTGTCAAAATATATTGCAAACAGTCCACAGTGGGCTGCCATAGGGCCCACCATCTCCTTTGGGCTAAAGTGTAAAAGATCCCTTTTAGAAAAGCTCCACTAAATGGAACAATGAGGATGATGGAGCTGCAAAGAAGGTAGGAACACTGTAGGGAGAGCTGTATTACTATGTAGCTTTTATCTGTGCAATGTGTATGCACACACGCACGCACACGTACACTTTTTATAGAACCTTCCTTGAAGGAAGTCTGTAGTGCTTGCAGATTGACCCCACTCGGCAAACCTAAAATGTTTGCTACAAGAGACTTTGCATGCAGTATTCATTTAAAGGGAGTGCAAGGTCCTCTTGACTGTAATGCTATACTAGGCTCTTCTAGCAGTATTGCTAGTCATAAAGTATGTAACATAATTTCCAAGATGCTTTACAGTCTTTATTGTGCTCACCCTCATTGGTGATTCATTTAAATACATTTTGCCTTCCTTTTGCCATTCATTGCCATTTACTCTCATTTTCTATGCACACTGTATGCCTGCTGCCTGCTAACTGCTCTTCAATGTCTCTGCCGCATAGCAGTGCTGGAAAAGGACGTCTTTTTAATTTGGTTATGCCAGTATGATTGAGGAGTCCTTTGAGTATTATGCAGTTTGAACTTGGGTTGCTCCAAGCATCTGGATAATAGATGGTGAAAGATTTCAGGTACAATAGGGTAAATGGCCCGGAGGTGCATCATATTGAAATGAAAGACTACAACAGACATCAAATATTCAGCAGCAAGTATTTTCACAGCATAATGGCTTCCTCAAGCCTTGTTAACACTTTCTTTTTTTACTCATTCCACTTCTCATTAAGGCCTGCACCCACTGCCTATTCAGAATGAGGATGATGATCAGACTAGACAAGACCCATTGCTCTGAATATAGAAAGGCTTGCAGGAGCCAAGTGTGAATGGTCCTGTCAGTGAATAAAAGTTGCTATGGTGGACTTTGGCGTAGTGTTGCAATGGCCGACTGTAAAAGCACATATAGGGTGCTTTGACAACATGCTAAAATAGCTTTCCTCCCATTGCAAATAGCAGGCTCAGAAGGAGAGTGGTTTCAGTTGGGGGAATCTGGCTAGTTGTTCAAAATAAATCAGCCAAGCAAGGCCAAATCATCATCATCATCATTTATTGGCCAAGTACATTTTCCAACATACTTGGAATTTGTTTCGGCTACATTGCAATGTAAACATACACACACTGTTCCACTCACAATACAAATAAGCAAAGACACCCACCCATAATTGACCTCCCCTTCAGCTACCCATCTACAAATTTAACAATTTAATGGCACATGGGGAAAAACTGTTCCTGTGCCTGGCCGATTTTGTATATGAAGACCTGTAGCGACGTCCAGATGGGAGTAAATCTAGCAGATGATGACAGGGATGTAAAAGATCTGCTGCAATTCTCTCTGCTCTCTTCTTAACTCTGGTAGCATAGATTGACTCTGTTGTAGGCAAGCTAGCACCAATTACCCTTTCTGCAATTCTTACAGCTCGTTGGAACCTTTTCTTGTCTGTCTTGGAGGCTGTACCATACCAAGCAGTAATCATGTGATTAAGATTGCATCTAGTTAGTAGTGTGGCCCTTCCATTGCTTTAAAAGGGGAGCTAGAGGAATTAATGGAGGACAGGGTCCATCAGTTATTCTTGCAGCACACAAATCCATGTCTGCCAAGAACTAAGCCCAATGGGACTTAGGGCAAGTGTGTATAGGATTTCAGCCTTAGTTGTGATGGCTTTGTGAGTGGAGGCAGTATGATTTGAAGGATAACTTGTTTCAGGTATGCCTTGTGTGCTTCCTGGGTGCGTCTGGCTGGTTATTGTGGGAAGCGGGGGTTTCAAATCAAGCAGAATTAGTCCCCTGCAGCTGTATGTGGATGTCTCTAAGTGTAATCGCCAAACACATATTGACCTCTTTACACATTTATTATCTCTTAAGAGGGCTTTGGTGGCAATACTGTGGGCTCCTCTGTGAAATGTAAGGAATACCCCATTTGGAGAAAAGTGAATTGATATCCTTAAAAAAAACCATACAAGCCGTGGGGGGGGGATAAGATTGGTTGTGCCTATTTATCTGTATTAATCAATACATTTTTCTCTGATGCTTTGATATGCAAGAGAGAAACTTCAGCCTTATGGATTTTGAAAGCTTTTTTACATTCATAGGGAATCTAAAAGCTCTTTTCCACTCTGATTTGAACTCTGTGACCAGCATGCAAGGCTTCCTGTAAGGGAAAGAAAGCCATCCCATACAGAGAATTCAGGGGTTGTGAGCAAAGATCCTGATATTGCTTTCCTTTTCTTTGAGCCTTTTCACAGCTTGACAGTTTTCTGACTAGAGATTATTCCCTTTATAGCTAGCATGACTCATAAAATTAAGACCCAACTTCCAGCTACCACACTGTTTTAGAGAAGAATCTAGGACTGTGAAAATGCCCCCCACACCATCCCAGATATTCACCTCATTCACAGGGAGTGAATTTTAGGGTTTATTTTAGTTGGATGAAATACCACTCTCTCTCACACACACACATTCATGGGACCATTTGTGCCTTGTGAGTTAGTATTTTATTTTATTTTTAAAAATGAAACTAAAGCTTTGGTCTGCCTTGAGCAACCTAGTGTTACTTTTTCTAAATGGAAACAGAATGGCCCAATGGAAACAACATTACTGATTGGCTGGCACTGCCTAGAGATACAGACAAACTGGATTCGACCCACCCTGAGGGTGTGTTTCAGGATGGAGAGAGAAAAGCCACGTATGCTTCTCAACAGCCAGCATATGCACAATTTGAGCATGCCCTGTCATAATGAAAATGAAGGCAGTCTGTGGTTACATTTCCCTTTTCTTTGAATGGGAAATCAATAAGGAGAAGGAAAGGCAGATCAGAAGTTATGTCCCAGACCATTGGGAAGGAACAGTGGCTACAGAAAGCAATCATTATGAATTGGGGCTGGTTTTTGTCCACCTTTGGTTAGAAAATCTTGGCAGTTATAATAATTGCACCAATGAAGCCTTTATTAATATTTTTTAAAAAACTTTTGACTATTGTATACGCAGACCTAAAGGCATGGAGGGAGGACCAAATCTATTTTTAGATACCAATTAAGTAGTGTTTGCACACAGCTTTGAAAAACAGGAGCACTTTCCAGTCCATGCATTCTAGGGTCTTAATAAGAAGTGATTCACACACACACACACACACACACACACACACACACACACACCAGGCTTGCTTTTCTCTTTGAGTTTTGCTGCTTACCACGGTGTCAGCTGCTTCAATTATTTCTATTTAATTACATCCTAGCATTTGAACTATCCTCATTAACCTTCATCAGAGAGTCATCCAGGATAACACAGTTCATGGAGCCAACATCTTGTGTGGATCTCCCCCCCCCTTCCTCCCTTTCCCTGTATCCTTCAGATTCATTAGCTGAATGTTAGAGCACTGGGCCACTTAGGTATTCAAATCATGAAGCAATGTGAGTAGTGGGAGGCTGCAATGGCTCAGCAGCCCTCACATGCTCTTCTTCATGGTTCATTTGCATTTTGCAGAAGAGGCGACAAAAAAGGAGGCACTGAGAAAAACGCTTCAGCTAACATCAGCAGGACGTGAAGGACAAATGTTTACTCTGAGCAAGTTGTTAATATGTCACTGTTATTCTGCCAGTTGAAGTGGTAGCATTTGGAACAGATGAGTAGCAGAGAGACAGACACTAGCCTTCCTGGTATCACAGTCAACCGCTGTGATATCTGTTTATGCAATGATATGCAGCAATCGTGCATTTTCAGGGCAAATATAGATTTGACTAAGGTTTAGAGTAGTAGAGAGTTGTGAACTTGTGACCCTACAACTGCAGCTTCCAGTATCCTTGACCATTAGCCATTCTAGCCGGGGTTGATGGCGGTTCTGGTTCCCCATTGCTAGATGAGAGTCTCAAATGAGTGCTATTTTTCTAGAAAAAGAGGTGCCAGAACTCACCATGAATGCCTCCCTCTTTCTCTTAGAATGGCAATGGTACTCTCCTCAGAGGTGCCAGAACTTACCTGAGAGGTTCTGGAACCTACCTGAGGGGTGGTGGTACTGAGTTCCAGAGAGTTCCCCCTGAAGAAAAGCCCTGGACCTAACCAACCACACAGTGTATTAAAATTGGGGGGGGGGGGTGGAACAACAATGTACCTTGGCATGTACCTTGAAGGACAGGAGGGATATAAATGCAGTACTGTAGTAGTAATGCCCATTCAGAAATATACCCAGGGGTGTACTGATCACCCCAGAATGGACTCAATCACCCCAGAAAGGACTCAAACTCTAGGTTGGACTTAGCAGACACACCTCTTTGTGCATGCCCTCCTCCTCCCCACTGGTCTCAGCCACTCAGCATCACCCTGGTGCCAGGGGAGGAAGCACTTGCCACCTAAGGGAGCCCAACCAGGGAAGGGATTCAGCTGTGCAGGCTTTTGCTGGGGTTCCCCCTGCAAGCTGCCTGATTCCAAGGAAAAGGGCAGCAGTGAGCGTCGAGGAGAGAAGGGCATCCCTGGGGCCTCTGGGGTTGCTGAGGAGAGGAGGCAGCTGCAGGGTCTGGGCAGGGCAGTGCCACTGCAGGTGGCAGCACTGCTGTGGCCATCCATGGTGGCATGTGCGAGAGAGTGGGGATAAGAAAATGGGAACAAAGAAAGTTGATTGAAATAGCGGGGGAAGAGCAGGAAAAGGAAGTGGGGACAGAGAAGAGGAGAGAGGGGAGAACCAGCCACAAAAAAGAGGTATGCAAAAAAAAAAAGGCAGTGAAACAGAAAAATGGGCCTCTGGGAAAGTGGGCGGGGCAGAAGCTTTCTAGGACTGGAGGAACCACGTGATGCTCCTTTATTTAAGTTTTTAGGATATGAATCTGTTAAATTTGCCAGTGGTTCATCTAGGTGATTTTAGAACCTGGACTTAATATTCTTAATACTCCGCCAATGGCTGCATGTATTGTTTCAGTTGTGCATTGAAGTGCAGAACTAACACTTCTCGTCTTCTCCCCCCCCCCCCGCCTTGTGATTCCATGCTTTGACATTCCTGATATGTCACAACAAACATAGGTTTGCCAAACCAGAATAAAGGGTGAAAGAAATACTCTGCGGCTCCTTTGCAAGGGAGTAAGAGATGGGAAGGGCACTGATGCAGTTCCTCACCAAGAGTGCAAGAGACCCTCTGAATATATCACATATTGTGAAAAGATTTTTCAGGGACCCTGGAAAAGCCTAATGAAGTGTTCGTGGTCACACCATGGTTTTGGGTAGAAGCAAATATATGGTAGAAGCAGTCTGGCTAGAATCTTACATGGCTTAAGCAGCTGTAGCATGGCGAAAGAGAATGTGAGTCTTGAATTATAACTGGTCCAGATTCTGTTGTTGAAAATCATGGAGTGGACACCTGATGGAACAATCCCATCTCTTCTCCTGTGCTCTGTTCTGGGGCTTCTCCTGACTCTCCAGAGAAGATTGGGGGGAAGAATGGAATGTGCCTGGTGGCTGGGAGCTCCACTGCACAGGTGGAGTCTTTGCCCTGGTTTCCACAAGTGGAACAGGTTAGTTGAATCTGACCCTCGATATGACTGAACTTAGGTGTAAAAGCAGCCCAAAGCCATAGGTGTTCTAATGCAAACATTATTGCCTACTGCTTGTGCACATGAACAGGCTTTACACAGTGTTTTTGAACTCCAGTTTTAATTTGCCTGCCACTGTTATCTGTACAAGGTTTGCTGTATGGTACAATATGCCTCATGCAGTCGCTCTCCTATCTCCTCTTATTATAGGGTGCTATTTTTCTCTTGTCACTTTTTGATGGCAAAGTCTTTTATAACCCGATCATCAGAGAAAAATGGTTTTGTCATTCTCCTCAACGTTTGGGAAAGTGAAGTAGATAATATCTGCAATTCTCAAGCTATGTGCTCTGGTGTAAAGCCATTGAACCCAATGTAACTACTCTGGGTAAATGGGTAAACAACGGCAGACCGTCACCTGAGATGGGGGAGTCATTCCTTCTGTAGATTACATTACACTCTCTGCTGCACACTTCTGTATGTTTCATTTTGGCTTCTGCACAAGTGAAGTGTAACCTGTGACCCTTCTTCTATGCAAAGCCTTTGGACAATTTCAAGTGGCTCAATCAAAGCTGTCTTCACCACCTTTCTCCCCTTCTTCCCTTTCTGGTGCTGAGAACTGGTGTCATTTCTCTCTCTCTCTCTCTCTCTCTCTCTCTCTCTCTCTCTCTCTCACACACACACACACACACACACACACACACACACACACACCAACCCCCGCATCAGAAAATAGTTATTCTTGCAGTTGGAAGCAAAAGTGGCAAGGAGAAATGAAGGAGCCGTAAATAGTGTAAAGAAAATGACAGCCTGCTTTGTGTCACTAACGCTGGAAAACAGGTCACCAATCTGAGACGCTTCTTGCGTCTTTATTGCTGCTGCTCAGTATTTCATACTTTTGATTTGTGTTTACCTTGATTTAGCTGATGTAGCAACACCCCCCCCCCCCACCCCGGCAATCACCGTCCAATAATGCGACATTTATCTGAGAGAAAATGAGATAATCATCATATGGCTCAGTATTATGGGAAGGGTAAATTACATTTGCTCTTACCCAATGGCATTTTATTGCTACTTTTTATGCTCTGTAAATAGAAAAGGGGCAGATTGGAGCGATTACTTTACAAAAATAAAACCTTCTACCACCAAATGCAATTTTAAGTCACTGGGGAAGTAGGTAACCTTGAAAACTGAACTTTGCATAAGAATGCAGTGGAAAAACAGGGGAAGCATCAAGATTTCTTACTGAAAAATGTAATTACCCATGCCTTTTCCTCTGTCACATTCATTCTCCACCTTAGTCACATGGCTCCTCTCTTAAACTATGATTCTGTGCACATCTACTTAGACTCACATTTCATTTGAATGTGTTGTTTTATTTACTCATGTATTCAGATTAGTTGTCCTGCCTGCCCTGTGCCAAAGGCTCAGGGTGGGTTTACAGCACTTTTCAATCAAACCACATAAAATCCCTCTAAAAACAAGATTGATAAAATGCTGTGATACAAATGTGCTCAGACTTTGCCTTAAACAAGCACACATGGTAACAACTCAAGGCCAGCTTATCCGCCACAAAGACAGATTGCCTGACAGATTCGGGGCACTTAGTTCATGAGGGTACCAAATAGCCTTTTGCTGGTAGGATGGGAAAGGAAGCTGGCATATTTTCAGAGAGGAAAAAGGAGGATGGAAACAAGGGGAAAGGATAAGGGAAAGAATCAGAGCTCAAGGTTGTAAGGATTGTGATATAAGAGAGCATGAAGATTTACACCAAGGGAAAAGGTTCACGTACAAGTTATTTCTAACCACTGCACCTACTTGAGATGCTAAGGAGAAGCAGCTGGATCTCTTCAGTATATTGATAATGCACTCAAAAGCACCAGCTGACACCACTCAGCAGTTTTGTGTCAACGTTAAACACAACCAGGGACAAAATCAACCTCTGCAGAACCCCACATTGGAAGCTCCACAAGACTCTTCAAGCACCACCTTCTGGGGGCAGCTATCCAAGTAGAATGGAAGCTATTCACAAAGTGGTGCCACCTTCCCCCAAGAAAACTTCCTCAATACCATGGTTGATGGTGTCAAAAACTGCTGTTTCTGGGTCTTAATCCCAATTGAAATGGACACAGAAAATTAATCTCATTCGGAAGAGTTCAGTGTCGCTATTCAGTGAACACCAGCCCAGGAAGGGAACACTAGTGACTAGACAATATATTTTCAAGTTTCTGGTCCAGGGAGGATTTCTTAATGAGTTGCTTTACCACCATCTCCTTCAGGAAGAGCTGGAAGCAGCAAGAGTTGTTCCTGTAGACATTGCAACTTACCCTGATCTACCCCAAATCAGGCTAGTAAAAGAAAAGATTATTTTTTTAAAAAAAAAAGCAGACTCTAAATCAGACTGTGAAATATTCGGAAGATGAAATCTATATTGGTGGTCAACTACCAATAAGAAGCCCTCTCCTCACTATCCTCCATTCTCAGTTAAAAGTCAGGCATGTACGAAACTTGCAGGAAAAACTGTTACTGGTGATTCTGTTCTCAAGTAATTTGCAGATTTTTTGCAGAAAAATTCACTGCCTCTCTGAATTTCGAGTGATTCCATAGTTGTAGCCGTTTCTTCAGGGCAATGTAGCTTCTCAATGTGGTGTCCCACATGCTGTCGCAAATGTTTCACTCATCCATGATTGAACTGCATCATGGGCTTTGTACTCCTAAGGGTACGTAGTTATGTGTGCATGTTTTGCATGTGGATGGACTCCAAGTGAATGATATTGTGAGCTTAGAGATTGTTTAGCATGGTTGTCCACACTCTTGGTACGTGCTTCTGGAGTAGTGGGGGCACAACTAGTCCAAATCTTATGCTGCCAGCCATATAATTGCTATAAGGAAAGAACACTTTCCTTTGACCTGCTCCCAAACTTCCTCACCTTCTTTGTGTGGGTACATGCAGCCCAACACCAGGATGTGAGCCACTAGAAAGTTTCTAGTGTAGTGAGGCTCTTAAAAATGAGGCAGGGCTTCTTCAGAAGCAAAAGCTTGGCATTTTTAGCAATTCATCTGGATTTGAGGGTCCCTTATCCTGCACCTTGCAGACTCAGCCCCTGTTAAGCTTTCTTTGTGAAGAATCGGCTCTGAAAGGGCACAGGGTAGCCAGTTTTTGAAAACTTGAAATAATCTCAGTTTCTCTGGCTCCTCTAAAGATGTTGTGTTGTTGAAAAAAATATATACACTTTAATAGAAATACTTTTCCTTCATTAAATTAAATCTCTAAAGCCCAATAGCATTTCTAGTGCTTATATGAAAATGCCAGTGGGGATTGGAGATTAAAAGCGGTGTTTTATACAAGCCAGTGAAGATCTCAATAGGAAAGAACACTCTTCAAATATAAATTGCTCCAGTGTTGGAAAAGACAGCTTTTTATATACTTAGCTCCTTGATAATGCAGTTTCCAGCTTTGTTATGATAATGTCTGTTTACATGTATCTGATAGGAGAGTGCTACACATTAGCTCTCCATTTAATGATATCTTATTAATTGTGCCAGTTTTATTACACAGATATGCCAATATACTCAGATTTCACAGTAATCATGAGCTGTTGACCTATTTGCATGCAGTTCAAGAGCTTTATTCTAAACTGAAGGATAGGAAAGTGGAATGTTTTTCACGCACTGTTTTATGTGGACTTCATTCTATGACATACAGGTGAAACTCGGAAAATTAGAATATCGTTGAAAAGTGCATTCATTTCAGTAATGCAACTTAAAAGGTGAAACCAATATATGAGATAGATGCATGACATGCAAAGCAAGATATGTCAAGCCTTTATTTGTTGTAATTGTAATTATTTGTCGTCAATTATAAATGGAATGTAATTAATGAAATGTAATAGCGATATTTATTTTTTATTATTTTTGTATTATTGTTACTATTTGTTTTATTACTGTGGAATTTCCAAAAGAAAGCATTTGTAAAAATTAAAAGAAAAATTAAAAATAATAAGTTGCATTACTGAAATAAATGCACTTTTCGGCAATATTCTAATTTTTTGAGTTTCACCTGTACTGGCACCAAACCATCAAATGCATTTTTTTTCCTTTTTGCATGACCTTCAGGGGGTGACCCAGCACCATTTATGTGGAAAACAATGGGACTCATCTCCTCAGCAAACTTATGTTCTTTTCTCTAATTCCTCCTGTCTACTCAGGGAACAAATCTTGATGTCTTATTTTTAAATCTAACTCTATAACAGTAGGTTTGTCATATGAATGAGTATGAATAGATACTTAGTGTTCATACCTTCTTCTTAATAGGATTAAGAAAAGTTTCATATATATAAAAATCAAGTTATACACCATACATTTATGTCCCCTTGATTATGATTGTTGCATTTGCAATATTCAGCTCTCTATAGCTGAATTTAATTGCATTCTGTGTATCCCAAGGTTTCATTAGCTTTCCTGTTTATCTTCTGTGTTGTACAGTACTTATTCCCTCCTTTCTTTTCCCGACTACACATGCACTACTCTCCTCAGATCTGTACATGGTCAGATGGCAAAGAGCTTTACGGTGATCTACTAATGTAATGTGTTCTTTATAGAAAGAATTAAACTGGTTGATTGCTAAAGCTGCAGTGGACCTGAGGTTGGCTGTTATGTCTGACTGTGAAAAGGGAAGCTTTTCATGGATTTAAGCTGTGCTGAGAAACCATTAACATTCTTCTGCTGTATTGTATTGCATGCAGATCTCCTTAGCTCACAAGAACGGCTTTACAAAGTGAGAACAAAATTAACAAGATGAGAAACACTTATGTCCACACAGCTGAAGTGTAATAGATTTATTAGAAGGTCTATATATGTAGGCACAATAGGACAATGGATTCCGCAAGCCGAAGACGATGCTAAACTAAATCAGTACAGTGGTACCTCGGGTTACAGACGCTTCGGGTTACAGACACTTCAGGTTACAGAGTCCGCTAACCCAGAAATAGTACTTCGGGTTAAGAATTTTGCTTCAGGATGAGAACAGAAATTGCGCAGCGGTGGCACAGTGGCAGCGGGGGGCCTCATTAGTTAAAGTGGTATCCCAGGTTAAGAACAGTTTCAGGTTAAGAACAGACCTCCAGAACGAATTAAGTTCTTAACCCAAGGTACCACTGTATTCCTTTGACTATTATTTTAAACTCAGGTGTTTGGGTTGAGATTATATGCCCTCCCCCCAGTGAAATCCTTACTTTGGCACAAAACCTGCTATCTGTGGAATTGGGGTGTTTGTGAACCTTCCTTTATTGGGGTTTTGACCTGTAGATTTCAGATTTGTAGTCTTAATTCATTAAAGTCAATGGGTATCAGAAAAGAAAATTGGTATACAGATGTATGAAGACCATTATTTATTTTTAAATAACTTTTTTTTATTTCACACTTTCTCCAAGGAGCCCAGGACAGCATACATGGCTCTTCCCCTCCCCATGCATTTTATCCTTACAACAGCCCTGTGAGGTAGTTTAGTCCAAGAGTGAGACTGGCTCACAATCACCCATTGAGCTTCTTGGATAATTGGTGAGCTGAACCCTGGTCCCCCAGGTCCTACTCCAACATTTTAACCCCTACATCGTGGCTCTTGGGATCTCCTGAAAATGCTTCCACATCATCACAACATAAACCAAGACAGTTTAATGCTGGCCCTGGTGTTTTAAAAGGAACTCTGCCAAGAATTCCAACTAAGAATCTGCCCTAGGATAACACATCATGGGCAATGTCTTCTGCTGTCTGCTGGTCAACATACAACAGGTGCCCCAACACACACACACACACACACTGAATGAGACACAAGTAGCAGAAACATAGATTGAAATAAAAGCCCACAGCTTTAGCTAGGGTGGCCATATGCCCAGCTTCTGAAGGGCTGTCAGAGAACAGTCCTTTATTTAGAGATATAGTTTGGTTTAAAGATAACCATAAGAAGGGAGAGCAGGAGGAGGGGCTCTTGAAATTGCCCATCAATATTTAGCACTGGGACAGCAGACTGAGCAGGTGCACAGCTCACTTTGTCAGTCTTCCACACCATGGTGAGATGTATTGCATTTCTATTTAAACTATAGCAATTAGTTTTATGCTTGAATCAATGTATGGAAGGTGCAAATGTAATGTCTTTCTCCTCTTTTCTGGTGATGCATTTCCTTTGTGTGTGTGATACTTAAATGGCCACTCTACCCTTAGACACAGTGGCGCTGTGGGTTAAACCACAGAGCCTAGGGCTTGCTGATCAGAAGGTCGGC
Organism: Zootoca vivipara; assembly: GCF_965207765.1. Taxonomy (NCBI): domain Eukaryota; kingdom Metazoa; phylum Chordata; class Lepidosauria; order Squamata; family Lacertidae; genus Zootoca; species Zootoca vivipara. Next base: position 41,600,908 of record NC_142590.1, read on the forward strand.
AGTTCAAATCCCATGACGGGGTGAGCTCCCTTTGCTCGGTCCCAACTCCTGCCAACCTAGCAGTTCGAAAGTGCATCAAAGTGCAAATATATAAATAGGTTCCGCTATAGCGTGAAGGTAAACAGCGTTTCCATGTGCTGCTGTGGTTCTCCAGAAGCGGCTTAGTCATGCTGGCCACATGACCTGGAAGCTATGCGCCGGCTCCCTCAACCAATAACGCTAGATGAGCACCGCAACCCCAGAGTCAGTCACAACTGGACCTAATGGTCAGGGGTCCCTTTACCTTTTTACCCTTAGCTAGACAGATAGGTTTATTATACGTTCCTGGTCCTTAACTTGCACCAGGATAAAAGTTCCTCTTGTGGTCAAGAGCAGTAGTAGTGGCAGGGGAGGAACATGAAGTGGCCTTGTATGCTAATGGCATATGTCACAAACCCAGAGAAATCCATCCCTGGTTTGACATTAGAACATACGATCTGGTCTTGTCCTGTGGTGACTTTGTATTAACTTGGTTCTCTGAAATTTTTGGATGTTCACATCACACTCCATTATATCCTAATATCCTGGAATTTGAAGTAGGGGCACCACAGTGGGACCCTGCATGCTTTATCTGTGACCAAATGACTGTGGGTTGTCCCCCCCCCCAACAAAAAAAACTGGAAAGACTGGACAGCTCCCCTGATACCTCCTTGGTTGGAGGGCCTTTCCTCTATTGCATATGAAAAAGCTACTTTGTCCCAGAGGTGCAAAGAGCATAACTATTCTGAGATATAGGATCCCTGTTTAGAGCTATTTGCATGATATGTCATATGAGCTCTGCCAGAGGCTCCCCCCATTCCTCTTCTGTATCTGACCCTCCTCTGTCATTTTCTCTTTTTCTTTCTCTTGGCTTTGACCACATATGCCTGATTTTGTAAAATGATAATATGAATGGTCGTGTTCTGCTGATGTGTTTTCTTTTTTACTTTGTTGTTGTTGTTTAGTCGTTTAGTCGTGTCCGACTATTCATGACCCCACGGACCATAGCACGCCAGGCACTCCTGTCTTGCACTGCCTCCCGCAGTTTGGTCAAACTCATGTTCGTAGCTTCGAGAACACTGTCCAACCATCTCATCCTCTGTCGTCCCCTTCTCCTAGTGCCCTCAATCTTTCCCAACATCAGGGTCTTTTCCAAGGATTCTTCTCTTCTCATGAGGTGGCCAAAGTATTGGAGTCTCAGCTTCACGATCTGTCCTTCCAGGGAGCACTCAGGGCTGATTTCCTTAAGAATGGATAGGTTTGATCTTCTAGCAGTCCATGGGACTCTCAAGAGTCTCCTCCAGCACCATAATTCAAAAGCATCAATTCTTCGGCGATCAGCCTTCTTTATGGTCCAGCTCTCACTTCCATACATCACTACTGGGAAAACCATAGCTTTAACTATACGGACCTTTGTCGGCAAGGTGATGTCTCTGCTTTTTTTTTTACTTTATTTATTGCTTATTATAGGTTTTTATAAAACAAACAAACAAACACCCAACAAACTATGCATTAAAAAAGAGAATACTAGTGCTAGTGCTAGTAAATATCCCTGGCTAGATTCTGCCTTGACAAAATCAGGCATCCAGTTTCCCAGCGCTTTCTCTCTCCTCCTTTCTTTCACAGCATCTCTCCACTGACATATCCCATCCTTTAAATAAATGATGGCTGTGAACAAGGCCCTTGGGCTTCAGCATGCTGCATTTATTTTATTAATTTAGTTCTTGCTGTGCTAGATTATTTCCCCCCCAGACTATTAAAGCTGCCTTTGACGTTAATTAAAAGCTCTCCCTAGGCTGGTAGGCTTGGGTTTTTCCTTTCCCTTTTTTAAACACATTTTGCTGGGTCGGCTTTTTAAAATATTTTTAGACACATAATTTAATATTCTGCATAGCCTGTTTGTGTGTGTTGTGTGTTTGTGAGTGATAGGGTGTGCACAATAATCTGCATTTTTATAGCCTCATTTATCTGGACATTCGTCCTGTAATTATAACCCCTTGACAGTTTGTATTGGATTTTACTATATGACCAAACTCTAAGGCTCAAATGAATTTAAAATAAAAAGAGCTCCCGAATAATCAAAATCTCCTTGCTTGTTCATGTTGTCATCACATAGTAATAGTTATTTAGGTAGGTCACTAAACAGGCAGTGACAGCATTAGGCATGCTATAAAGGCAAAAGAGATGCTCCTAGTGGATTGATGCCCTTTATTATCTTTCTTGATGACCACTCAGAAGACTACAGGACACCAATAAGAAGATCCATGAAGTCCAGGAGCCTGTGACCCACAGTGGCTCATCCATATGCCTGCCTACAGGCTTGACCTGAAGGCAATTGTCATCTTCTGTGTTTGCTTTCCATCATCTGGGATTCAGTAGCAAATTGCCTCTGGATGTGGAGGTTCCATCTAGCTATCCTGTGTGCTAATAGTGAACTCATTCTCTCAGTTTCAATCTCTGTGGAGCAGAATTGTCATCGTCCATGCACAAGAGGGAGGTATTGGCAGGCTCCAGGAAGCCATAAGGTTTGCATCAGTACAAAATAAACACCTTTTTTGGGCAAGGGAATGAAAAATCTGAGGGTCAGTGCAAAAAAGAGTCACCATAGCTAATGGAAGTGGGGACAGGACAGAAAGGGGAATTGGAAATGGAGTCTCCCTGAAAAGAGCCTGGTTGACTGAAACCTGAAACAGAAGCACTCCCCACTGCAACTTTTTCTGACAGATTTCTTGGTATGAATTTGTCTAAACCCAGTTTTTCTGGCGCAACTCATACCTGGCAACGTATTTCTTCTGCCTGCATTTCCCCCCATGTACAGTTACTGGCAAAACTGTTGTTTTTGCCCCAGACTGCACTGAAAACTCCCCCAGGGCTGATCTTCGCTCCTAGCATCTTGCACTCCCTATTGGTATGATACACTATCAGGGAAAACCTATTATAATAACACAACGTATGCAGTGCATTAGCAAGCACTGCATACTTGGCTAGAATATAAATTCTTTGCCCCTTTGCAGGACCATGTTTCATCTTCAATATTTCATTAAGTGTGTGCCCTGCAAAAGTTCAAGCCATTCAACATGATCAGATTGATCTCTGAAACACAACTGATAGTGGCAGGGAGAGGAAAATCTAGTTACGTTAGTGTAATTGCAGCATAATGAAAATATGCTGCTCTGCCATAGCTTCTGTATTTTTTGGGTTTTTCCAGGACACATCCTCTTTTTCCAGGACACATCCTCTTTTTCATGGGTCTGTAAAATGAGAGTCATCATAGCGATTCATAGTTAAAAGTAGAAGTCGGAAAATGTGCCCTCTTTTTTGCTCTTCGAAATATGGCAACCCAAATTTATCTAGACAAAACCAGTACAGATTATGACCTTCTAAGCTGAAGGAAGCCCTGTAGCTATGCAATGTGTTTTGTTAGTGGCTGGACAACTGCCCTATAACTGCAGTTCCAGGCGACCGGGCACACTGGGAGGAAGGAGAAGAGCTTGATCAAATCTTTGATTCATGCAATCCAACTGGATGGGTTTTCATATAGGACTGGTCTAGACCAGGCATCCAATTTTTTCTTAGTGTCAGACTATTAACATTATAAAAATCTGATTAAATTGAGCATCTGTCCTGGAAATGAAAGTCTTTTGTACTGCATGACAAGCCTTAGTACGAGCTGGTGAACCCATGGTGACCCACCCATCAATATAATAAAACCTACTAACTGGGGGATCATAATGCAAATGGAACAATACTGTACATGGGACACATATTGATTATTTATGTATTGTAACTGGTGCCTATGGTACTTTCTCGAAATTCCAGTTGTGCCCACTGCTCCAAAAAGGTTGACGACCCTTGCAAGTTAGGAACCCCTTATTATGTATTGGTTGGGAAAGCTCACAGGGCTTCATCAAGCTGCTCTGCATTAGGCAAAGCATGGCTGACAATAAAGCCCAATGTTGCTCAGTGCTGGGGAGAAACTCTGGGATCAAGCTCCTTGTCTTGGAGCTGCAGTCTATTTTCTCCCGTTTCCAATAGTACCAAACTACAACGATCGAGGCTGGAGAAGAAAGGGGAGAAGAAAGCACAAGACAGATCAGTCACCCTTCAGACCTGTTGGGGATATCTGGTTCCAGAGTTCATCCTTATTATGTGGTGTTAAGTGTACCAATACTGTGTGACATGATGTGGCAGCCAACTAGACTCAACAGTTTTCTTGGGGTGGTGGTAAAGTTAAGTTAATCTGAAGTCAAATCAGCCTAGTAGTAGATATTGCTGACCTATCTATGCTTACCAACCCCTATTTTAATCACATATAACAAATAGTTGCCCAAGATGGTGATGCACATCTGCAGCCAAAAATGAGCACAGATACTTTCATGGATCTTGAGCAAGCATTATGATGCAGATCTGCACCCATATGCACACCATATGTGGACTTGGCATCCACGTTGATGGCATGTGCAAAAGCCTGATTCCACAACGTAATCCCTTTGCTGGAATAGACCATGGTATTTAGTATTCAAGGGAACAGAAGACACATACCCAAAACACCTTTCTTTGGAAAATATCACCTAAATAATTATGCTGTGGAAAAGAAATGGCTTGAATTGTATGTCCTGAATATTATTCCCCCTCCCACTCTTGCTCTAGTACTACATCAGATGACATTTTGGGGATATTGGGATTGGGTTTTTGGAATTTTGGGATTATACATCAAATGCAAGCAGATGATCTATGCCTTTGAGGAGGCATGTTTTTAATGCACCACTTATCTTTAGCATCAGAAGCTGCCTTTCTTTCATCTCTGAGGGGCATGGGGGTTTATCTGTTCTATGGTCTTATAAATATCAAAGCTGGAAAGGGGGAAAGAGAGCAAGCAAAGGACTTGTCTGCTGAACTATTATGCTTACAGTGAGGATGCAGGCAGGTGACAATAAATGCTATGTGCTGCACCCTTAATTGCACATTACTATAATCTTGGCTGTTGGAATAAAATAACATGCCACTCATACTCCCTTTTTTTATATTATTCCATGGGAAACTACATTCGAAAAATGCAGATGCTTGTGAATAATCTAAATGCAAAATCCTGTCCAGAGGAAGAGGGGTGGGGGTGGGGTGGGAGGAAAAGCATAAACCTAGCAGCTTTTGTGTGCTAGTTAATTTCCTTTCCTTGCAGGGGCATTGAGCATGACAGTGTCAGAAAGCACAGGTGCAGAAATGTTTGCTTCCAAGACTTCATGCAGATTAAAAACAAACAAATAAGAAGTGGGGAGGGCAAAAATCCCCTCTCTCAAAATTGCTTTGCCATTTCTGACTTTCTGTATTTGAAAATAATTTTACCAGAAGATATTGCTGGCCTTTTGCTTGACAAGAACATTCCCTTGCTGGGCTATTAAGTTGAAAACGCAGTCAAGTATTAACACTGAAACAGTTTGCATAATTTCGCCCTCTGCATAGAACAGCTTCAGTGGGGAAAGTGTGAGGGAGAAGTACACTATTTCCATTAAAGGGGGGGGGATGGGAAAAAATGGTATCGAGTAGTTCAAGGGCTGGCTTGTTCCTCTTGGATCTAAGCAGATCAGCTGATTTTGGTCTAGAGATCTCAGGCTGCTGATCGGCTGCCTGCCAAAACTGCCATCGCAGTTCACTTTCTCGCAGTCCATTGGAAACTCTTATCTTTCAGATGGTGCAAAAAGAAAGAAAGAAAGAAAAAGAACAGCTAAGTAAAGAGATCACACATAATATATTTACACTTCCAAAATCCCAGTGTCATAAAGATTAGTGGCAAGTGGCTTCAGCCTTTGACTTCCAAATGTCTTTATAAGATTTATTTGCGCGCACACACACACACACACACAGAGAGAGAGAGAGAGAGAGAGAGAGAGAGAGAGAGAGAGAGAGAGAGAGAATGCATGAGATGGTTTATGTGGGATTCAGCCCCACTAAATTTAGTGGGACTTACTTCTGAGTAAGCAAGTATAGGATAAGGACAGCACTGTAAATGCTCCATTTCTCTTGTTTGATCATGTTTGCCTCTATGCTTTTCTTCTGACCGCTCACCAGGGCTTTAATAAACTGCATATGTGGATGGGAATGAGGCAACAGATGTGCTAATTTTCTGTCACTCTGTCTTGGAAATGCTGCACTACATTAAAGTGATTTTGCAAATGAAAGCTAAAAGCTAAGCAAAAGCCCCTATCTATTTTCCCTAAAGATGATTATAGCGTTCTTTATGTTCCCCTAAATGACAAACCAATTTGTCACCTGCCTGCATAAACATTTCCTTGCATTAGAACCAGAAATGTTTTATTTTTATTAGCCCAAACTTTACCTTTTTATGAAGACACAAGGGCGCAATAAAATTAGCGTGCAAATATAATGCCCAATTTGCATTTCCTCCTTATGGTCAGCAGAAAAATGCTGAAGAAAATCAATTGTCTATAGGTCAACAGCATATGCATCAAGAGCTCAAATTAGATCATTGTAATGGCTCCTCTAATTTTCAGACTGCCAGATTAATATGAAATGGTTGGAATCCACCTCACTTTCACAGGAACACAAACCACCATGGGTTTTCCTTTTTGAATGCCTATCCTCAAATATCTGGGATGGCAGATTCAATGACATGTTCTGAATGCATAATGAGTATTAGCATTGTTAGCACAACCAGACAATATTATTTTTCTGATTGGATTGAAAGCCCGTCAGCTCTATCTTTTGGCTAGCTCTCAGGGTGATAACAACACAGCAGAGAAATGAAACTAAATGAAAACAAACGCTCGGTAATTCTACATATTTCTATCTGTAATGAAAGGTCATTTCTGCAACTGTGTCACCATTTCACTTTGGCAGATGGACAACCTGAGCTTCTCCGTACATCTGCATAGTGTGGGTTGTCAGTGCCCAGGGCTGTGCAGCGGGTGGGGAGGGAAGTGGTGTGTGCACATTCAACCGCCTAACGGCGTCTGTGTCACTCAGGAAATCACAACCACAGAGAAAAGAAAAGAAGAGCTGTTACGATGTCTGGAGAGGTCACTTCCTGGTTTGCATGGAGAAGCTGTTTTCAACAGAGACCAGCAACAGAAGCACACAGCTGTATTGAGGCAGCACCGGGTGTTGCACCCCTAACAATTTTGGGGCCCCTAAATTTTTTGCACCCAGGGCAGGCACCCCAGTGCCCCTCCCTCATGCTATTGCATATGAAGGCCCCGTGGCATAAAGGAGGCCGATTCAGGCAGTCAGGCAGAGCAGTCTGAGGGTCAACCTGTTATTGATGTGTCACTTTTCTTGAATAGCGGAGCTGAATGGTGTGTGTGTGTGTGTGTGTGTGTGTGTGTGTGTGTGTGTGTGTGGTGGTGGTGTTCTGTGCTGACAAGTGGCACAAAACAAAAACTTTTCCCTTCTGTCCTTTTCATTCATTTGTTTATTACGGTTATAGACCTTCTGTCTTTTCTCTCTCGTTCACATCTCCTTCCACGTTTTATACATTGCAGCATCTACCTATCACATTTCTTATCTTCCTTCATTTTCTCACAGCCTGGCTACTGTCCCAGAATAGAAAGGATGTGTTATCTTACACTGAAGCCAATAAAGGAGATGATTCCCCCACCTGCCCCAACAGATACACCACTAACAGTAAAGACAAGACTATATACAGTATCGTTTATTTTATCCTGAGTTCTGTTTCTTGGAAGCAACATTGTCGCTTCCTCATTTTTTTCATTTAAAGGTGTTATAGCCAGTGAGAAATGTTATTGCTTCATATATAAGAATTGAGAATACACACACACACACACACACACACACACACACACACACACTGTTTTGACATTTAAGATAAGATAAGGTTATTACCAGATAAAGCATTCCACATAATCCAAAATTACTACAAACCCTAATTAAAACAGTGCAATACGATACAATATAACAAGTAAAATAAGATGACTTCAGACTTTCCATTTAAGGCCAAAATCGCTCTAGAGAAGAAACAGAAATTTTAGACACATAGCAGAAGAAAAGGTTAGAGAAGATACATAACATGCTAAAACACTTCAATACTTGGAAATGTGTATAACTGGGCGTGAAGTTGTAAAATATGTTTTATTAACTGAGTGACTGATTTCCAAAAAAAAAATCTGGTAGTGTGTATTTGCTAATGCTACTTGAACTGCCCCACCATGTTAATGAGGGAAAAGATGCATAAACTTCATACCTGATATTTTCTAGTTTCAAACTTTCTGTTCATTTGTTTTTACATGGTTTTTTTGTTGTTGGTTTTTTTGGCTTTGAATCTTCCTGCCACACTTGCCATCCTCTCCTGCCACACCGGTGTGGGGTGCCACACCCTTTGAGAACCACTGCTATGGGCAATAGCAACACCCCCTCCTCAACCCCCTAGTCTACCCTGGTGTAGCACTGAAAGCCAGGTGGGCACAGTTGGGTAAGGTCAGGTCCACCCAGTTCGCCCACCCAGTTCACCCACCCAAGTCTCAGTAATGCAAGCCAGATCCCATATCTATCCAAGTGTGGTAATATTTGACTTCCCTGGTTGCTATTTTCTTCCATCTTATATTGTGTAAGAAGAGAGAATATTTCCCCTTTTAAAGTTACTGTTAAAGGGGATGTGTTAAAGGAAATGTGTTTTGAGAAATCCATTATTAGATTGCCCCCGTTCTTTCCTCCTTCCCATCCCTGCAAACATCAAAGCTGCGAATTAGAGATCCGATCTGATCACTAGAGCAGTGCCTATGACAGGGGTGTTCGATCCGTGCCCCTACACCATTTTCCTGATCACATAAGTCTCCTCTATTAGCCCTGTATTACAGTTTGGCAACTATAGAATGCACACCTATATCATGGTTTCCTTACTGACTGAAAATTAATAGATTGATATACATTATTTCATGGAGCACAGCAGAAAACATAATAAAAAGAGAAACAAAAACTGTGGCACATGTTACCTAACATAATTCTCTCTCTCTCTCTCTCCCCCCCCACACACACAATTTGTAGCTTCAGAAACTACAGTTTCTACCTCTCACCTTGTATAGTTCATGGCTAATTTATCTCCACCCTTCTTCATCACTCTGTGCTAATCTTGATGACACTGGTTGATCATCAGGTTTTTTTGCTGATAATATTATGTTCCTTTCTGCTGCTTCTCATTTTTCTTCTAGAGACAGGGTTGACCCCACCAGCTGCTGCTTTTGTCAGAAACATTCTCTTGAAAGATTTCTCTGCCTCTAGGGCTCAAATTTGCACCAGAGATGTGTGATGTTAGCACATCAAAGACCAAATAAATGGTTGGACTACAGGCTAAGCAGTTGTAGGACTTCCTAAGAGACTAAAAGAATACAAGAGAAGAGAATATTTCCAGGGCTGTTTGGCTAATTGCTTCTGGAGAGGAACTGAAAATGTATTGATTAGTGTTGTTGTTTTCTTTCAGATTTTCGGGTTTCTGATTGACACAGGCTGGAACAACCATTTCTATTAAAAATAAAAAGAATTAAATATAACTTTCTTTTCATAGTTCTGTGAATACGACTATCCAGTAGGTTGCCTTGCGGCAATACCTGGCCAGAGCCTGGGACTTAACAGAAGAGTGTTAATAGCCCACAATATGTTTCTATATGAGAACTAATTGTTAGCCAGGGCTTGCCTTCTTTTTTCCATCTGGAACTCAGTTCTGCCACCTCTCAGGTGGGCGCCATTGCTATTATAAGGGAACATGGGAGGTGAGTCCCGGCTCCTCTTTTCCTAGAAAAATAGTGCTGTTGTTAGCCATTCCCTTTTTAATGGCTTAGAAATATCTGGATTTTTTTCTACTCACATTTATTGTCCAGCCGCTAAAATCATGTTTGAATTGGTAAATACAGAATATAAGGCCGGTGCAATTATTTGATGTACGCTATGTGCTGTAACTCTCCAATGGTTTAACTTTACCCCCCCCCCCCCCATGGCACACTCTTCTATTGTCTCTTGAGACAGAAGGATGCCAACTCAGTATGCATGGAGGAAAGGGGGATAATTGGCGTGTCTGTCTGTGTCTCCCCCCCCCCCCCCGGCACACTTCATCTCCATCAATTAGTGACCTATGTGTGTAGACTCCAACTGTGCAAGAAAAAATAGGGACAGTCAAGATTTTTCTTTACAAATTTGAATCTCTTACATATCTGATGGTTCTGAAACTCCAATTTATTAAGATAAAATAAATAATGGGGGGGGGAACTATGTCCTGCATACAAGTACAAAATTTCAGAGCTGTTACTATCAATTTTTTTGTCTCTTTGTTTTCCTCAACAGTAAACCTTCGTCCTGGAACAGAGCAGAAAGTTGTGTTTATTACAGCCCGTGTGCACCCTGGCGAAACGCCATCATCTTTTGTGTGCCAAGGTAAGTGGCTTCATATGATGGTGTTTGAAATGAAAACTAGGAATGGGAACTTCTCATCTCTGCATTTGATACGTCCATGGCCTTTAAGGTCCTTAGAGCATCTCCAACCCCTAATGCAGGTATTCCTTGATTTTAAATTTTAGACAATGTCTTAATAAGCACATTAATTAGCCGGAGGAATGATAGAACTCACATTTGTTCATACTTGAGAGCCTCCAGAAGCATCTGGCTGGCTGGATCTTCATGTAAACCAGCAAGGCTGTTATAATCTAGCACTGGATGATAACTGGAATAAAATAATTAAACACGTAGAAGGGTGACCTGACCAAAAGGCCCTGAAGGAAGCTATGGTCTGTTTTTCAAATTTTGACTCCGAAAGCATCAAAGCTCTTTGTAAGACAATAAAAGAATGAGTGTTGGAAATGTATATTGGAAATTTTCCTGTCTGCAGTTATGGTACATGCTTGACTTGTTTGGGAATTCATGGATTGGAACTTGGTGAATTTCTATGTCCACTGAGCCATTCTGCTTAATGCCCCTTGCGAAACTGCCTCTTGTGTACCATTAGTATTGTAAGGGCTGATAAGGAATCAGAGTACCCCGAACCCCCCCCCCCCCGGAAAAGTAGACTTAGATGCTGCTGTACCATTGATCACACAAAATGAAGGGCACAACTGTATATTCAGGGGACTCAGTGACATACTTCTGAGAGCCTATGACTGAAATGACATTGAATTGAATAAGAATTTCTACTGATTGCATTTTCAACTTTGCTTTGGGTTTAACTGATATCATGACAAATGTTTTGCTATATCCATTCTATGTCTTGTAGTTGATTAGCAATGCACACAAAATTACTTGAGAACTGTAATAGATCTGATCAATAGATCATCTCTTCTCTGAGCAAATCTGGCTGAACAGCTGCCCAGTTATTATTGGTTACATACACCTAACAAATTAGACTCCCTCACACGCAGCCTCAGCATAATTAGGAGAGAGCTTTAGTCGGCACATATTCCTGTGAGCAAACCCTGTTGAGGGGTGTATGGGGTGTTAGGGGAAGGGTAGTATCTCTGGTGGGGGACTCGTCATGGTCCCTCTGGGGTGGTTGGTCTCCACCTTTGCTCCCCACCCAGCACTCAAGCTCTCACCTGTGGCTCCTAGAAGCTGTCAAAATGTGACAGCAGTCACACCCTGAGAATGGCTTCAACTGGCTTGCTAAACCAGGTGAGGCTTGCAGATGGATCTCAAACCCTCAAACTCCAGCATGCGAAGACAGGCTCTGGCAGACAAGACCAGTAGTGGGTCCAGTGGTCAAGAAGGTGATTACTGCATGTACTATAGAAGTAAATGAGGGGCAGATGGGGCTCATCAACCTGGGAAGGTAGCATATCTGGGAGAAGGAAAACTCTTACGCTAAACCTCCACTGTCATTCATGAGAAAGGCTTTGGGAGTAAATACCAAGGAAAAATTCATACCTGTTGCTTTGCAGGACATCTTGAGAAGAACAAAAGGCTAAGGAGTAAACCCTACACAAATCCAGAAAGGAGTCAGTTGGATGGTATCTTGTACTCCTCCTTCTGAGAACCAAGCTGGTGCCAAATGTATTGCTCTGCTTTCCTTTGGACCACATCAGACAGGCTGGTGGTGGGGGGTGGTTGGATCTTGTTATCTGGGCAGCCCAGGACTTCCATACACACTTCCCAGGCTTGCACTCTAGAGAGATCTCTTTGCTAATGCTGTAGGGAGCAATAGATTACCCAGTATCAGACGAAGTGAGCCTCTGAATGCCTGTTACTGTGAAGCACAACCAGGAGAGGGCTATTGTACTCCTGTACTGCTGGTGGGGATGGGAACCTGGGAGCTGAGTGCTGGATTAGATGGGTTTTTTCTCTGATCCAGCAGCTCTCTTCTTACATTCTCTGTATTTTTATTCCGGTTTTTAACACCCAATTTTAAATACTAACCAAGGTTACACCAAGGTATGTAATCTGTGATGTTAGTTGCTCCATTGCCTGACCTTAAGTGAAGTAGTCACATAGGAAATGTCCTCAGTTATTTTGATATTTGACCCGTGGATCATCTCCTTGCTTTTAGATCACTGCAATCTTTTATTTACTTCTTTCTTGTGTAAACAAAGCTCAGACAGGAGTTAAAGATCTGATTGTATAATAAGTCCAGTCTTTGGCTGTGTTCTTAAAGGCTTCTGTTTCTTCACATTTTCATAGCATGTAAATGAGGTCTCAACCCTTGTAAATCACAGCCTGCAGAAGAGCTTCACAAAATTACTAAATCTGCTTAAGCAATTTCCCATTTCTAGTTTCATTGTTTCAGGCATTTTGTGTGAGAGATAATACCATCTTTGCACCCTGGTCTTTTTACTGTAATATATTCTGCAAGGTTGTAATGCCCTCCCTACAACCTTGGAACATTTCTTTATCGGGGAGGGGGGGGAGAAACAGAATATCTAAAGGCTGGACACATATAGTTCATCTTCAGCTAAGCATAGTTTGACCTCCAAGAGACCTTGACGTTTTGTAAACTGCAAAATGAGCATGTATTCCGATGAGCAAGAGGGCAACAGCAAAACTGACATCTGGGATTGTAATATCTTAAAAGAGTGGAGCCAAAATGTGGCTTTTAGATCTCTTCTCATTACACAATTTAAGTGAATGTTCTCTCCCGCCAAACCAAGTTAAATCAAGTGGCGTGAAATGAAAATCTATTCAGTGCCAAACAGCAGGTTGAGCCTAATGTCTTTACTTTTAGTACATATCCTCTTTCCATTATGGTGGAGAAAGAACCTGAAACTTTCTAAGTAAGTTTGGATCCACTGGGGCTATGGATTTGGGAGTTGGGCACAGCATCTATTTAATGCATCTCATGCTAGGTGACCTGGATGTTCCATCATATATAGAAGCTCACTCTTCCAACATGTAATGGAACGTCTAGTGATTACAATGTTTCTTTGTGTTCTGATGGTCTTGGGAATTTATCCCCTGGAAGAGTCCCATGTAGCCCCTCCAAATGGGTGATGGCTTTCCAGCTCACTTCTCAGGGACAGCATCCAAGGGACTTAACCAATAAAAAGATATTCCCATGAGCATAAATATAAGAGACCATTACTTTTCTCTACTATAGTCACAAGAGATCTTTCTCTCTCTCAGCCCCCAATAATGTGACCTTAGGGAAATTGTAATACAGTACATGCAACTATGAACCATAGTTGCATGTGCCTGAGTTTGGGAACTTAGGAAACTTGTTCTGCCCTACAGTAGTGAAAATATCAAATTTCTTTAAAAAGTCATTTTGCATTTTTCCAAATAATTTTAATGGTCTTCTTAATTACCCATTTATTCTCCAATAAATTTTCAGGCAATATATATATATATGTGGATATTTAAAAAAACATAAAGGTATATTTAAAAGTGTGGGTGGAGGGACACTAGCTTTTGAAAATATTTATTTACAGTTGAATTTAATTTTAGGGAGTAATTAAGGAGCAGAGATGCCCAGAGGTTTTTTCATTGTGTGTGTGTGTGTGTGTGTGTGTGTGTGTGTACATACATACACATCTATATGATCAATCCAATCATATTCTGTCGTTCTATTTCCTCCACCTTTAGCTACTTTAAAAAAAGTCTTTTATCTGTGTTCAGCAGCAGGAATAGTACTAGGATTTAATAGTAAGTTCTATAACAGACCAATAGCTTCCTATCTATGAGTAAACCCAGCAAATAGCCCAGACAAAAGATGGCAATAGGTGATGGGGCCTTGACTGAAGAGATAGGATCATTGCAGATTTAGATTTCATTTTTGTGAAACATTTCCATTTCTCTAGCGGATTAGACAGTCCCCTATGGGGAAAAAGAACTGAATTAACTATTTTTCTACCTGTGGGCCTGCTGTAATCTCAAAATGATGGTATCTGCGGATTGAGATATGAAAGTAAATTTGGCTCAATACCCTCTGTGCAGCTCTCTGACCTGAAACACCCACAAAGATGCAGACACTATGCTTCTTGCTATAATCCAGTGATACCACCACCGGGAGATGTTGCTTAAACAGCATTTCAAATATTCTGTAGCAGATAAGTTTACGTACTGTTCACCCATATGAACTCCTGCTATGAAAGTTTGTTAGAACTGTTCCATGATCCTTCATTTCCAACTATAAGAGACCCAACTGAAGTAACCTCTACTGTTGCATGGCAATGTGTTTCAGCATGCGTACTCTATAGCAGTGTTTCTCAACCAGTGTGCCTCCAGATGTTTTGGGACTACAACTCCCATCATCCCTAGCTAGCAAGACCAGTGGTCAGGAATGATGGGAGTTGTAGTCCCAAAACATCTGGAGGCACACTGGTTGAGAAACACTGCTCTATAGCAAGCCATTGCAAAGCTATTTTCAACAATATTAGATTCACACAATATTAGAATTAAAAACCAGTATAGCAACGTCCTTAATTGTGCTCAACGGCCTGATAGTCCAGGTAAATTTGTTGGGAATAGATAGCAGAGCTACTTGGGAAAGGCACTTTATATTCATGGCACCACCACTTAAAAGGCTGTCTCTGAGACCTCATGATATATACCACCCTATATAGGATGGGGCCTGGGGCAAGTCTTCCCCAGGTGAATTCAACTGCTAGGAGGGATGTTTGGGACAAGGTGTTTTCTAAGGTATGTTCCAGTATCACCATGTATGAGGGTAATCATTGAGGGCTCATATTCTCAATACAGTACTGTATTCTCATGCCCTTTAGACACCATAGCAGGGGTGCCCAAACTTTTTTCGAAGAGGGCCAGATTTAATGAAGTCAACGTGTGTGAGGGCTGATCAAGTTGTTGAGCTTTTTATTAGGATTGAGTTTGTTGAGGTTTTTTTTAGGATTTGACCCCAATAAATAAACTGCCACAGGGGCGAGATAAAACCGGCCGAGGGGCTGGATTAGGCCAAAACAGACTTTGGACATGCCTGCTGCTACCATAGACCTGGGAGCAAAAGACTTGAAATTCATTTCACATGCTCCTTTGACCTAGTAAAAGTCTCGTGCCTCCATGATAGCATACCAAATTTGCATGGTGAATGTGTTCGAATGCAGCCTCGCTGGTGAGAGCAGATATTAACCACATCACTTCAGATGTTCCAAATTTTCACCATGGAGTATGCCCCCAATTCTGGTGCAAGATATTTTGCCGCTGGAAATAACAACCAAAATGGCGCGCGCGCACACACACACACACACACACACCTGCCTCCAGGCTGCTGGGGCAAATATTAAATATAAACCTTGCTACCCGATTCTTGCATTAGTTTGTTCCCAGGGAGTTACTTAAAGCAATTTGCTTCACTCTACTACATGGCAGGGCTGCCCCCATTTTTTTTAGGGGGTGGGGAGCATTTGCTCGGATACTGTAGCATGCAACCTTTTTACCTAGAGGGGAAAAAACAGCTTCCTGGTTGATATTTCAAGCTCATGGCACCCTACCTCTCAGCTGCCATGATTATGAGACTTGCTTCTGGGAAGCTGTAGCTATCTCCATGGAAACCACACTTTACACTTTCCATGGGAATGCCACCTGATGACATTCACAGAAGACCTTGAATGTCTGAACCAACAAGATATGTCAGTACTGTGGCTTACTAAGATTTTTTGATTTTTTTTTTTTTTGCTAAAGATTAGGAACTTTCCCTTTCTTTGGATTAGTCCAAGCTATCTATTTGGCCTTACAAAGAAAAATAAATCTCTTTTAGCCTTGAACAAGAAGGCTTAAATGGCCCCCCCCCTTTGTGAGGTCAAAGTTTGCACCATTCAGCATGCCCACCTGGTGTCTGTCCACTGTGGTACCCCTTAAATTGGTATATATTCTTGATTTTCTTTTACCACAACAGCTGATGCACAACTTTAAAAGCTTCTTTCCTTCCTTCTTTATTTATTTATTTTTTGAAGCAACTAATATAAATAATTTTGACCAAACTGCGGGAGGCAGTGCAAGACAGGAGTGCCTGGCGTGCTATGGTCCATGGGGTCACGAAGAGTCGGACACGACTAAACGACTAAACAACAACAAACAATATAAATAATACTAATTTCCACAGTAGCTACGTATAATTATTATGAGCTCAGTTTTATAATGAGAAAATAGTTTCAGGGTAGAGTTGTTCCAGATTTGACATGCACATAGCCCCATATGGTGGGGTAGAGCTGGGTTAATGATTTTGGTGTCTGGCCATGGTTGCCTTCTGAAAAAGCCTTTTTCCATTTACCTTCAATAGTTTTCGAGATTTCTCCTGCAACTGATATTAATCTTGCTAGTCTATAGTTTCCTGCTTTGTCTGTTGACCCTTTGTTCTTTGCCTGCCCTGGTGCAGTTCAGCTGAATTGATTTTTATTTTTATTTGGTTTCAGTTCTTTTCTTTCTAAATTGCCCTCCACTTGCTTCCTGCTCTCCCTGGATATCTCCACACAGTGCTGTGAGAAGTGGCATTCATGTGTGACTGTGACCCAGCCACTGGAAACGGTTCCTTGTTGGGAGGCCATAGCTGTGTAATGTCTCCATTTATAAACTGGTAAAGAACTCTTGTAGCAGCAGTGATGAAAACAGCCTTACAGACAGGCAGCCTTGAGTTGCTGTCTGGCGCAAATGTTGTATATATCAGGCATGTAGTTACGCTTCGCTTGAGTGTTCCTAGTCTTTTATATATTTTATATTTCCTTACATCATCATCATTATCATCATCATCATTTTATTATTTATATGCCACCTATCTCACCGGGTTGCCCCAGCCACTCCGGGCAGCTTCTAACAAAATACTAAAAGCACAAAAAACCTCGAACATTAAAAAAAAGTCCCCAGCCTTCAGATGTCTTCTAAAAGTCAGATACAGTAGTTGTTTATTTCCTTGACATCTGATGGGAGGGGATTACACAGGGCAGGCGTGAATACTAAGAAGGCTAGATCTGATTCCTCATTCGTCATTGTGTTCCTACTTTCCTTCTCTGCTTCGCCCTCTCTCATCGGTTTTTAGCCTTCTTTGCACCTTTCTAAGACCAAACCAGATAAAGGTAAGGGTACCCCTGACCATTAGGTCCAGTCATGGATGACTCTGGGGTGGCGTGCTCATCTCGCTCTATAGGCTGAGGGAGCCGGCGTTTGTCCGCAGATAGCCTCCGGGTCATGTGGCCAGCATGACTAAGCCGCTTCTGGCAAACCAGAGCAGCGCACAGAAACGCCGTTTACCTTCCCACTTGAGCGGTACCTATTTATCTAACTTGCACTTGACGTGCTTTCGAACTGCCTGGTGGGCAGGAGCTGAGACTGAACAACAGGAGCTCACCCTGGTGGGGATTCGAACCGCCGACCTTCTGATCAGCAAGCCCAAAGCTCAGCGGTTTAGACCACAGCTCCACCTGCATCCCAAACAAAATCTAATAGTAAATGCATAACTTGCTGGAGCATAATAAAAAAATTCCTTCAGTAGCACCTTAAAGACCAACTAAGTTTATATTTTGGTATGAGCTTTCGTGTGCATGCACACTTCTTCAGATACACTAGAAACAGAAGTGTCAGACCCTATATATATATATACAGAGGGTGGTGGGGGTGGGTGGGTGGGAATGGGTGATGGGCTGATGGGAGTGGTAAACCTGTAGATGGCTGTTAATGGCTGCTGATGGCTGCAATTAGTCCTGGGCTGAGGTGCTAAAGAAAGCTAGATCATGCATAATGAGATAAGAATCCGATGTCTCTATTCATCCCAGGTGCTTCCATGGTTTTAAGCTTGGTAATGATTTCCAATTCAGCAACTTCTCTTTCCAGTCTGTTCCTGAAATTTCTCTGTAATAAAACAGCTGCTTTGAGATCTTGTATAGAATGTCCTGGGAGAGTGAAGTGTTCTCCTACTGGTTTTTCAGTCTTATGGTTCCTGATGTCAGATTTATGTCCATTTATCCTTTGGCGTAGGGTTTGGCCTGTTTGTCCAATATAGAGAGCTGAAGGGCACCGTTGGCATTTGATGGCATACACAATGTTAGAAGATGAGCAATTAAATAGTCCTGAGATGGTATGTTGGATGTTGTTGGGGCCAGTAATGATGTTGTCCGGGTGTATGTGGCAGCAAAGTTGGCATCTGGGTTTATTGCAGGCTCTGGTACCAGTGTCCATGTTAAGTCTGGTGGTTGTATTATTGTGGGTGAGGAGTTGTTTAAGATTGGGTGGCTGTCTGTAGACAATGAAAGGTCTTCCTCCCAGAGCTTGAGAAAGGGAGCTGTCATTGTCCAGGAGAGGCTGTAGATCTCTGATGATGCGTTGTACTGTTTTAACTTGGGAGCTGTATGTGATGACTAGTGGTGTTCTGTTATTTTCTTTTTTGGGTCTGTCTTGCAGCAGGTTCTCCCTAGGTATCAGTCTGGCTCTGTTGATCTGTTGTTTAACTTCATCAGGTGGATATTTTAGTTCTAAAAAGGTTTGCTGTAGATCTCTTAGGTGAGATTCTCTGTCTGTAGAGTTGGAACAGATACGGTTGTAACATTGCTGGTGCATGTTTTGTTTTTCACTTGTCAGTAGCAGCCATGGGGTTTTTATCAAAGTTGCAGCATTTGATTTTTCTCGTTTTACTGCTGTATTAACTGTTTTGATTAACTGTATGGATTATACACCACTTTGTGATGTGATTGACCCCTAAATGATACAGACGTCTTTTGAATAAAGAAAAAGAGGTGAGAGTCAGGTGTACCCTGAGGTTCAGTTAAAATTATCTTTAATACTACTTTAATAACACATGTTTGTGCAATAGCACTGAAATGAAAGCACTTTAATGCAAATTTTAAAATTTGATTTAAGATAGGCATTCTACTAAATCTATTTACTTTATTTTTTTTATCTATTAGATATATATAACCACCCTTCCTCAAAAGATCTCAGGGCGGTTCACAAGATAAAAATACAATAGAAAACCACAAATAAATAATCAAACCAAAAACACTAAAATAATACCCCCCCAACACATTTAAAAGGCTGTCAAATATTAATCACCCAAAGGCCTGGTTGAAGAGGAACATTTTTGCCTGGTCCCTAAAGAAGGTGCCAGACAAACCTCCCTGGGGAAAGCATTCCACAAAAACACTAAATGGTGTGATATAATGCATCACAACTCACACACCACGACTCACTATGTGAGCGGAACACAGCAGGCTGCATCCACACAAAAAGAGCTGCACCCAAAAATGTGGGAATCCTGGTACAATTCTGCATGTTGCTTTCAGTGGAAGACAAATGGCTGGATAGTGCTAAACCGATCTGGACCCACCTCTGGCCTACTGAACTGAGAAAACAGCAGCTGCACAACATGCAAGATGGGACAGAATTGTAAGCTTGATTATTTTTTTTACTTAAAAGGTTTTTAGATCACCTTTCAGGTGACACTTCCAAGGTAGCTAATGATCACTGCAACAGTTAAAAAAATAGATATTAAAATTCACACTCACAATTAAACCATAGCTAACAAACACGCATAAAAACATTAATAAAGCAAGATAGATAGAATGTATTAATTAAAACCCCATGAGAATAAAATCACCTTGAGCAGGTGCTGAAAAGTTAATAAAGCCAGCACCAGCTAAGTCTCACTGGAGCTATTCTGTTACAGCCAGGCCTGGGGGTCAATTCAAATCAAATCAAATCCCTTTATTGGCATCACAGTACAGTATAAAACATTTCAAGTCACTGGGATAATTAAAACGACAAGGGTGAAGCTGTCGAGTGTCATAAGGTCACACTGGGGGGTCTTTCTTGCCCCTATCAACTTTTAGCATCCATGTACTAGATTGACGTCTCAAGACATAAGCAGGAGGAGACATCTGTTGCTATATATTGTGTGAGACAAGCCCATTTTGTAAAGCAAACAAAACAAAACCTCTATTTGCTCCATCAGTTATTATCATGGGTTTTACAGTCCCTGACATAACATTGCTTCTATATATATATGCTATATATAGCTTGTAGCATAATATTTGTGCTCCGTTGCAGCCATCAGAAATGGGCAACCAAGTCTTCATTTCTATGAAACTCAGTAGGGCCGTGTGAATAAAAGAACAAACTCAACCTTGCTGATAAGGGGCATAGCTGATCGGCAGCAGTACTTTATTCTAATACACATCTTAGACTGGGGCGGAGGGTGGCTGGAAACCTTTCCTATGTAGGAGTCCAGTTGATATGGCAACCAGCAAACTCTCTCAGCAGCAGAGTAACCTCCATGTGTGACTTTCATCTCAAATTCAGAGATTTCTGAATTTGAAGAGATTTCTGATGCATGCAGGATTCTGTGGACATAGGATTCCCCGGGAGGTTTAGACTTTCATCATATAAATCACTTCTTTTCTTCTTCTCTTGTCTGAAATACTCATGATCCATCCTGAAGAAATGTGGGTTCTTCCACTCTCATTGATTGCCAGATATTCATTATCAGACTTTGTCAGGCAATTTCAGCATTTTCTGCTCACTGTGCTCTGGAGCTGTTTTTCAGGAGCCAGAGTAGCTCACCCCCAGGATGAAAACGTTCAGAGTTATATAATTCTCCAAGAATCAGCAAGATTTGTGGAAGCAGCATTTTGCAAGGCACAAACCTAGGTATTTAATTAATGTACTTGCCATTCTGTAATTTTCAGCTTACCAAACATGTGCTCTCTTTTTCTATGTTGGAGGAAGAGGGAAGATTCGTAACTCACTTTAAAGGGCACATTTTAAGGCTTTACAGCCTATATTTCTTTGCTTTATTTCATAGCAAAAGTTGTGATTTTAAATCTCCGCTGGGGTTCTCTCACCAAAGAGTACTTGCCCCAAACTTGGATCTTGGCATCCAGGAATTCTCCTTTTATACATATCTGTTCCTTAAACCAACATTATCTTCAAAATATATAAACTGAAAATGAAATTATATTTAGTGAACTTTCCATATAAAGTCATCCACAGGTCATATCCCCACCTACAGTGACTCAGTATGGCACATTACTTTGCAAAAAAAGAGGGCCTAGCAGTATTTTGGCAGAGATGGATGAGAAGCATTCAGAACACACTTAAAAGCTATAGGTTGTTGACATTGTTCTTTGCACAATATTTGATGTTTTCGATTCTTTTACTTCTAAGGTCATTGTTGGGGAGGAAAAGGTCTCACATTGTGGGATCAGCTATAGTGCTTACATTAATTCTGCCCATAATTGTGTCAATTTAACTATTGTCCTTTCACTCAGAACTTATGTCTCACCCCTGAAATGCAGTAATCGATTTTCTCAAGGTTGTGACCCTTTCATATTAGACATCACAAAAAGCAGAACCTATTCCATATTCTTATTCATTTCTATGGCGTTAACATTTCGGCTGCATTTAACACTAGCTAATTCTCTTAAAATGAGCACCATAATCCGGCAAAAATTTACTGCTGTCTGAAGCACACCAAGTCACAAGAGGGACTAACTTTGAATAATAATGAACAAGCTTGCCATTCTTTTGCAGAATGTCTTCAAAATGATTCAGATAAATCCAGCATCGTTCATTAAGAAAACCTATATCATATGGTCCCGGCATGGCCCTCCTGGGATCCCTCTTTTGTTTGCTCCACAGTGAGAAAAGACAAGCTACCTCACGGAAAGGGCAGCAACAGATTTCATTTGGGGGGCAAGAAATTCTCTAAGTGCCTTACTGTGTGCATTAGGAAAATTAAAGAAAACAAAAGCCAAGCAACAAAACCACCCACTCAGCTCAGGATACGCAAGTGAATTTATGAATCCCTGAGGCAATGAGAGAGCAGCTGCACTATCCCTCAGATATGTCCTCTTACTGATGGGTCTGACACGTTATTCCAAACTATAATTTTACAGGCTGTTCCTGTAGCATAAATTAAACTCCTGTAGATAATTTTTATAGCTCCTAAAACATTGGGTTGCTAAGCAAGTTAAATTAGCTGCAAGGGTGATCCGTTATCAAGTGCTGGAGTATTTGCTTCTCACTATGTATAAAGTATTTAACTCTATTGTCTGTCCCATCCTGAGGATTTTTACTAAGAGAATATAAAAACTCAATAAAAAATACATATTAATTTGTTTAAAATCCAGGACACCCCCCACCCATCCCTGATTGATTTAGACCTAGCTCCGAAAAGGCATTTTTTTTTCAACAGGATCTTTCAAAAGAAACCAGGGACTCAGCTATACAGCTGCAAATAAAATGTTTTAAGTGTGTTTTAAGTGCAATACACAATGTGATGCTAGATGGCGATGGTGAGCCTTATGGAAAATTCTGTGTACAGTGGTACCTCGGTTTGAGTACACAATTGGTTCCAGGGAGCTGTTCGCTCCCCAAAAAGTACTTAAACGGAGCGGCAATAGCGCGCGTGCGCGAAGCGCCAATAGAGCACTTCTGCACATGCACGCGCCACGCAGATTGCTTATGTGCATGCGTGCGCCGTGGAACCTGGAAGTAAACACTTCTGGGTCCGCAGAGTACTCAAACCAAAAGTACTCAAACCGTAGCGGACTTAAACTAAGGTATGACTGTATTTTTTAAAATGCTTTTTTAAAAAAAGCATTTTCAGAATGTTTTTAATATGTGTGTAGATTCCACCCAGGTGTCTTGGGAGCAGGGTGATCTAACTACAAATACCTTATGCAGATTTTGTGTGTGTGTGTAGACCCTTCTATTTTGAACCTGGTACATGGATAAAGGATGTTTATCCTTTAAAACATGTTAAAAGGATGATCTTGGAGTTCATCTTTGAGTTTAGGATCTCACTGGAACTTAGGACAACAATATATTGGGTTCAAATCATTTACAGGTCACAAACTAGATCCTTAAATTGTAATTTGAAGACAAATTGGTATTGTATGAAATGCTAGAACATAAGAAAAACTAGTATTAATAAGATACAGCAAAGAATGACTTTGTCTATGGTGAATATGCTTGTGTATGCCTTAACTCTAGTTCCAGAGAGCCCAGCAAATCCAATAAAATATATTTAAATATGAAATTCTAAAAAAGATATTGGCAAGTGATAAATGCCCTTAAAAAAAGAAAAGAAGCCCAACATGAAATTTGTTTTGGCTTACTCCATCTAGATACTACCAGCAGCTTCATATCATATAATATATCCTATCATCATATCATATCATTTCATCATATCGTATCTCTAATATAATATTCCTGACTATCAGATGATACATATGAGGAATCTTCTGTCACTGCATCTCATCCACAGTTTTTGCGGACGCTGTACTGTTGCTGTATTTTGTTACTGGGATTGCTGCTCATAATCTTATTTCCCAAACCAGGAGCTTTCTTTACAGCTTGAGTTTTTTTCCTACTACAAGTCTACACACATCGCATCAAAATGGGGCCTGGGGCTATGATTTGATGGTTTGCAACAAAATGAGTGATAGAAGTTCAAACCACCATGTTTCTAGGAATCTTGGAAGATAACTGGTCACCCAGACAACGGAGTGAGCTGGAAGAAATGCCAGGAGACTATTTTATTTTTACCACATTACATAAAATCACACGCACAGAGTCAAGATCTGGTGTGATTCTGCAGCAGCTCTTTTATTCTTGAGTCCCTGCTTCTTGTGCTCTGTTTGCCAATCTCATTTTCAAGGTAATCCCAGTAAAATAAAAAAGAAGGCTTCCAATCAGCCAGCAGAAGTATCTTCTATTGCTTAGGACTACTCTGCATTTCAAAACCTCAAGATATAGTTGCCTAGTAGGTATTCCGGTTGTGTTTTCACATCTCCAGACATGTATCTGCGCTCTATGTGGGGCTGCCCTGAGGTTGGCCAGGAAGTTGTGCAAAATGCAGCAGCTCTACTACTCACCAGGGGCAGACGATTGCCATATGTTATCACATTGCTGGAGGAACTGCACTGGTTGCCAATTAGCTACCGAGCTAAGATTGTGTTGGTAAGAGTGTACAAAACCCTACACACAGTTTGGCATTAGGCTATCTAAACTTTAATCTCACCATTTAAATGCCCAGCTGATCACTGGGCGCTTCAGGGGGGGGGGGCCTCTTGCAGATGTCAACTCATCAGCATGTCAGGATCCCTGTCATGAGGTTTCATTCTGACTCAACTCGGATGGGGTGGTCAAATCATTCATTCATTCTCATTTTCATCATTTTTCATCGGAAGTTCACAAGGCAGTTTGCAATACAAACACAGAAAAATACATGCCGTAATAGCAAACAAAAACAACACTGCCCCCCAACACACACAGATTAAAAGGCCATAGATGGAGCAGCAAGAATTGGCTTGGAACCATTGGGCCAGGGTAGTGAACTTGGTGCCATTCAGATGTCGTTGGGGCTCCAGTTCCCATTGATCCAAGCCAACGTGGCTTATGGCTGGGAATGATGGTGAGTCACAGTTCAACAATATCTGGAGGGCATCATGGTAGCTCCTCCTGTGTTAGGCAAAGTGAGGGAACTGATTCTGGGTGTCATGAAAAGGCAGTAAACTGTGAGTTACTTGAGTTGCTGCTGTTGCATTGTTACTGCTTGGAAGAGGGAGAGGCAGGTGCAGAATTTTCTGATTCAGGTGCCTTGGGTACTATATACCATGATTGAATTCCTGCCTTCAGGCAGCAAAAAGTGTTAGGCTGGCATTGGGACCAAACCTTTAATCCTGCGTGCTTTTAGGCATCTGTGTGGCTTACTCTCATGTTGTTCTATTAGACAACAGGGCTGAATTGAATGGTGTGGCATACTGCAGAATATGCAAACTGCTGATTTGAGAGCGGGGGCATTTTCTCATTTAGTGGAGCACCAAATTACCCAGACGCCTTGCATTTTGTAGTGGAACCCACTCTGTTCCATCCACTGTAATCTAATTCAATCACTTATTTTCTGCACACTCGTTTTATCCCATTATTTGAGATTTCCTTTGCTTTTAATCCTGTACTTCAGGGAGCCCCTTAGTTCCACTGGAAATGCATAGAACTCTGATATGGTAAATAAAAGAACAAATCTGCTGTAATAAAGCTCAGCATTCCTCTAAATCAATCAGCTTTCTTTCCCCCAGTGGACAGCATAAAGCCAGGCAAGTGACTCTTCTTTCATCTGTTGATTAAAAATGGTTCCTTCAGCTTAGCTAAAATACAAGCCCACGCAGGTAACTCTTTCCATAGGGCTGCCATTCTAGAAACACATTAAGCAAAAGAAGTGCATCAAAAGACACATTAGATATCTGTGAACTGAAGAAGAGGTTAATGTCATTCTATCTCTCTAACTGCCCCACCCCACCCCCACCCCCACCATAAGAAATGAAAGAAGAAATCGCACATTATGCATTGTCCATGGGAATTAACGTGTGTGTGGGGGGTACTTTTTCCGAACACATAATGTAATTGGAGTATATAGCTGGATTTTTATGTATTCAAAATATTTATGATGTTTAATTGACCAGGTTTTTAAAGCTGAAGAAGCAATGAGGAACCAGTCCCAACCAGCATGGCCAATGATCAGGGTCAACAGGAGTTTAGAATGCAACGATTTATGGAGGGCACCATGTTAGCTACTCCTGCCTTAGCTTCTGCCCAGATTTAGCATGTCTGAGTCATATGGGATTCAGTAGAAGAATTTTGAAATATGTTTGACTCTTCTATTTAGGTTAGTGAGTCAGTTTTGACTGGGTCATGTTTATGATAATCATGTCGTATTTCATAATGGTACTGTATAGGATTTCCTGCTAGTTAGTCATTGTTTTTTTATTGTTTTATTTTTATTTTTGAAATGTGTACCTTTTATAGAGTTATGCTTCAAAAGGCAGGTTTTCTATCATCATGCCAATCACTAAGATAGTGGCACAGTGTATCTTGATTTCAGTAAGGCTTTTGACAAAGTCCCCCATGATATTCTTGTGAGGAAGCTGGTAAAATGTGGGTTGAACAAGGTAACTGTTAGGTGGATTTGTAGCTGGCTGGCTGACCAAACCCAAAGTGTACTCATTAATGGTTCCTCGTCATCCTGGAAAAAAGTGACAAGTGGGGTGCCGCAGGGTTCTGACCTGAGCCCATTGTTGTTCAGTGCCTGCCAAGTTGTGTGTCCAAACGTATTATAAGAAAACAGCATCAGCATGTAGCTGAACAAAATTTTGGGAAAGCATTTTACTAATATTTATATTAAAAATGGGACGCGGGTGGCGCTGTGGGTTAAACCACTGAGCCTAGGGCTTGCCGATCAGAAGGTCAGCGGTTCGAATCCCCATGACGGGGTGAGCTCCCATTGCTTAGTCCCAGCTCCTGCCAACCTAGCAGCTTGAAAGCACATCAAAGTGCAAGTAGATAAATTGGTATCGCTACAACGGGAAGGTAAATGGCATTTCTGTGTGCTGCTCTGCTTTTGCCAGAAGCAGATTAGTCATGCTGGCCACATGACCTGGAAGCTGTACCCCAGCTCCCTCGGCCAGTAATGCGAGATGAGCCCCGCAACCCCAGAGTCGGACACGACTGGACCTGATGGTCAGGGGCCTTTACCTTTACCTTTATATTAAAATACAAGCATTTGGATTTTTATTAACCTGCCTTTTAGTTAAGAGATAAGTAGTACACCATGTGTAGCAGTAAGTCTTCTAACAGTTTCAGTTGGTTCGTGGTTGTGTTTTTTTTTAAAAAAAAAATCATTAAGTTGAAATTAAGTCATGAGTGGCTATATATCATGAAGCATATGTACCTGTCTTTGCTGCTCGATATGCCCTTGATTGACTGCCATCCATTCTGTCACATGTAATTATCTTACCCAGCTGGTTTTCTCTTGCCATGAGATTAAAACTCTTTAAGATACTTATTTGCTGTGGGCTTAAAAGAGTTCTCTCTCCAGTACTGAAAGTTTGTCTACCACCTGTCACTACTGTAGTAGTGCGAGTGTTGAATGTGATTCCTGCTTCTGAGAATTGTGCATTTAAATGCAATATGCAGTCAAGGCAGATACATGTCATTAGCTTCAGGGAACTCAAGTTCAGTATCCAGTGTGGTGGCTTAAGGCTCAGGATGTGTTTATTTATTATTTATATTTTAGGTTAGTTTTCTGCCAAAAGCCTTCATCGAAATAATCTGCTAAGGACAGGAGAGCCTGTTAGATCAGGCCAATGGCCCTTCTGATGCAGCATACTGTTTTTCACAATGGCTAACCAGATTCCTGTATCCAGAAGAACATGTGTGCACTCCACCAGAATACCCCCAAATACCGGTAATGCCAGTCAATAAGCTCAAAACTGCAGCTGCAGAATTTTGAAACAGCTAAACCACGTGAAAGAAATACTGCATTAAAATACAAGATCATCTGCAGTATGGAATGAATGGTCCTCCAAGGAAACAGATATACAGCTTACCCTATACTTATCTCCCATGAATTGATATGATGAAATACAGATACTGCCCCTGAAAGTAATGTACAGGCACCCACCCACCCACCCACACACAGGGGTTATGTTCCGGGTCCCCGTGTGCATAACTGAAATCATGTAAAGTCGGGGAGCACCCGGCTTTAATGGGGAGGGTGCGCAGGAAGGAGAGAGGGAGAAAGAGAGAGACTCACCCTGGAAATCTCTTGGGGTCATTGCTCAGCCTGTCACTGCCTGCCTGAGGGGAGACAGTGCACACAGCTGGCCACAGAGGGTGAGAAGGTGCCCAGCGGAAATGGTTCCAGGATGGGAGTGCGGATATCACAGTGGAGCTGTGGAGGTGGGAAGAAGGTGCTTCCCCCCCACACACATAGCTGGTCGATCGAAGGCTACCTTCCCTCACTTGGGCAGCAGCTCAGAGTGAGTGAAGGTCTGTCTGTCTATCATCTATCTCTATCTCTATCATCTCTATCATCTCTCTCTCTCTCTCTCTCTGACCTACGTAAATGCAGTCACACATGACACATGGGCCATACTTTCTTTGCCTGAGAGCACACTAGACACTTACAGTGATTTTGTGATAATTGCTCCCCCCCCCCGTACAAATATAGAAGTAGAGTATAAGTGGAAGCAAATACCAGGTACTCCTATAAAGTAACAGACAAGTTACCCAACATCGGATCCCGAGATATGCACTGAACACATGCCCAAAATATATTTAAGCTTCAAACAAATATGCACTATGGTCTCCTCTAAATTATCCCCCAATTATCTATTCAGCTGTAGGAGTTTCATCTTCTTAAGCTCTGGTGGCTAACTCCTTAAAAACACTGAGAGAGAGAGAGAGAGAGAGAGAGAGAGAGAGAGAGAGAGAGAGAGAGAGAGAGAGAGAAAGAGAAAGAGAAAGAGAAAGAGAAAGAATACCAGTTGTGAAAAGACCCATTTCCTTTTATTACCTTCCATTGAGAAATCATCAACCAGCCATCATGGGCTATTAGCCTAAAACCAGATCTGTCATCCATGTAACAGCCCCGCTGTAGACTAAGTAGCTTCGTAGAAAATTAGTGTGGTGTGGGGATCAGAATGTTGGACTAGGATTGGGAAAACTCAGCTTCAAATATCACATTAAACTATGAAGATGACTGGGTGCAGTGGCGAAGCGTCATGCTCTGGCACCAGGGGGTGGAGAGCAGGCAAGGTCTGGCGTGTGTCCCGGGCAGGGGGGCAGCTGCAATGGAACACCACCGGGATTGCGCTGCCGGGACGGGGCGCTCCCCCCGCACTCCTCTTCCTCCACCAGTGACTGGGTGACCTTTGTCCAGTCACCACCTTTCAGCCAAATCTACCTCAATGCATGAACTGGGGGGAATAGAAGTAGGCATACAACTCTGCACTCCTTGGATATAACAACCGGGCAGCCCCTTGATCATTGGTGGAATAATGTTTTATCTGTAATTAAGCTAATCTTTCAAACTTTAATAATGATTGAAGTTGGAGCTTTTCAATTAATAGGGTCCTCTCACTCTGCTTTTCTGCTCTTTTCTTCTTCTAGGTTCTCTAGTTTATTGATGCCTTTGATCTAGCACTGGCAACTTACATTAGTTTAACCCAAAGGATGTATCACAATATGAAACATTGTGTGGTTTATGTAATGGATTTATGGCTATCACCTGAATAAAGAAATCTATAGCCAATTAATCATATGGGGTTTAATCGATTAGTCAGTGCATTTGAGTAAAAATATTAGTTCTAAAGGGACTGCTTTATCCTACCTTGTTCAGATGATGTGCACATGGGCTACTGCAATCCCCACCTTAGAAAATAGATTTCCTTCTGTGTGGCAAATAAGAGGGGGGATACCTCTTCTAAGATGGCACCTGACATCTACTGGCATTGTAAATGCTGTTGTTAAAAAGTAATTAACTTTTTTAAAAAATAAAAGCCTTCTCCTTGATTAATTTTAACTGTTCAAAAGTTTTTAATTAAATCTATCTGATTAATTGATTAAATGTTACAGCCTTAAATGAACTTGTTGACCTTAGAGGCCACATTCCTGTGATTCCACAATGTTGGCTTGGTAATTATTGAATTTGTCTAATGATATCGTTCATTGCATGCCTGCTTCGGCAGAGGAACTACAAAACCAGAACACATCTGCTAGCTTGACTGGCATCCAGATTCTATTTTTGTGAGAGTTTATTAAATGTAGAATACATGATGATGACATAAATCAAGACTCTGCTTTCCTCATGGGGTGGACTGAATTTACTATCTTCTTCCTTTTTTCCAGTGCATAGTCAGTTCTGTCAGTGACTTATCTGAAAAGGTATTAAAGATTTCTTCCTTAACAGTGCATACTGTATACTGATGATAATATTGCTCAGAGAATGGGAGGCCTTGAACCAAGGAGCTTACAATTTGAAAACAGATGCATGTTTATATTAATTTTGCATGTCAGCAAAAACCTACTAATAGAAAGCCAGGCTAGACAACACATGTCCTCTGAAATATTAAAGAGTAGTGTTGTATGTGCTAAATAAAACAACCCTTGGTAAAATATTTAAAAATAAACATTGAACTTCACTTACCTCACAATTTTTCTACAACTTGTCTCTGACACAACTTAACTATTTTTTTTTAAAAAAAATAAAAACTCGGTAGCAGACACACACACACACACACACACACACACACACACACACACACACACATAAGTAGTGTTAGCATTCACATTGGCCTTCCATTATGGATTCTTTAGGGCAATCATCCTTTCTAGAGAAAATTCCCATGACAGCACAATGCTTTATCTTGTCAATATCTATTATACTAGCCAACATGGGTCATTTATCAACATTCATTTTGAATGTATATCAGAAAAACTTCAGGACAGGGGCTTCAATGAGTAATTTCAGTGAACAGTGCTGTGGTGAATATGCATTGTGCACAGAAATGTGTTTAATACTGGCATTACCCATATATTTGGTTTTGATTTTCCAAATAATTAAGGTGAAAGTAGAGGATGTTGTTATTGTAGTGGTTCACACATGGAATATTTATTTATATTTATTTATTTATTTATATTTATTAAATTTGTATGCCACAGTACAGTTCACAACATAAAAGTACAAAATGAGAACACAAAATGCATAATGAAACAAAAACAAACCAATAAACTCCTCTCCTACAAACACATTTTAAAAAACATAGAATGTTAATCAGCCAAAGGTTCTATGTGAACTCTATCCTGAGAAATGTACTGTGTACAGTTGAGCACAGGTAAAGTACCTCAGTAGGACCAAAGGGGAAAGAAGATATAATAGCTGAAGCATACCCTGTTTCTCATATTTTAAGACATACCCATAAAATAAGCCATATCAGGATTTTTAAGCATTCAAGGAATATAAGCCATACCCCGAAAATAAGACATAGTGATAGGCGCAGCAGCAATGCCGGCCGCGGCAGGAGGAGGAGGAAAAAAATAAGACATCCCTTGAAAATAAGCCATAGTGTGTTTTTTTGAGGAAAAAATAAATATAAGATGTGTCTTATAATTTGAGAAACACGGTATATATGTGAAGAAATGCTTAAGTGCAGTGTATGAAAAGTTTTCTGGAATATTGTAAGAGGCACTTAAAGAGAGGGCATGCCAGCATTATATGAAGGAATTCAATGTGTTAGGAGCATACAGAAGGAATGGTGAAACCATGGGATATGTTTAGTGTGAGCAATCTGAATAGGTAAGTTGTATAATTTTTAGAATAAAGTTTTGATCATAGATCAAGGAAGCTTAAAGGAACACTACAAAGGGAAATACAAGAGATCAACAGGTGATATCACATGTTTGACACTAAAGCTGTAGAGAAGCCTGAATCTGTTTGAAGCATTAGGAGAGTAAAACTATGTCTCTCCCCCCCCCCCCGCGCATTCTCTCTCTCACACTTTTTTGTGTACAGTTAGTAGACTGTGTTTGAAGAAGGAGGGCCCATTGGTACTGCCCACTGCCTCTGTAATAAAATAAAACTATTGGCTTACAAAATTTGCAAAGCTTGCTATAAATTTGACTGAAATACCACTTCTGTGTTAGCTCTAATAAATTATTCTACGTATATTTATTACAGTAACAATGGAGTCTAAAGCTGCATTTGAATCAGTGCCTATATTATTACTGTTGTATATGGTTTTGAGTAGTTGTGGCTCAAGCATATCTAACATGCTCACTTTCTGCTTCCAAATATTTTTCAGAGTCCATGGATTTGGGATAGGCATGAGTGTGATGTGGAGTTGCCATAAAAAAGACTGTATTGAGCATTGGTTTGAAAATCCTCACTATTTAATTCTAGTCTTAGGTGAAAGGTTAATCTCCTAGAAGACTAGCTGGCTATCCACAACATTTTTCAGTATCTTACCATTTCTTATAGTTCTTGTGCAATAAGAAGAGGGCAATATTGAATTTAGTACCAGCAGTATCTTTTGGTCCTCATGCATTTTTTTTGCCTGTGCAACCAGACAGTAATATAATTGAGATTATCCTAATTGATCCTGTCTGCGCTGAAAGAATAATGGTTATTTATGCTTGAATTTAGCAATGCAATAGAGAGCTGTTTTCTTTTTGAATTTCCATTGGTTTTTTCCAAGTTTTATTTGGATACTACCAAAAGAGCAGCTGTGGTGTTATTTTATTTTTGCATGTGATCTTCCATTCAGTCCAATGGAGGAAGCAAAAATATGTTCACAAAAATATGTGAGTTATAGCCAGTTATGTCTCCCTGCAAGTGGAATAGACATCCATGAGTGGAATGACCACCTTCTCATTTCCTTTCGTTTCCCTTCCAGCTGCCCTCCAAATCTTCTTGGGGGGGATTGGGAAATGCTCCTGAGCAGATGTGCAGGGGGGAGGTTCAAAAGGTATCCACATTGTGCTCAGAGAACAATCTGCACCTAAACATTGGCAAGACAAAGGAGATGGTGTTGGACTTTCGAAGGAAGAGAGGGGAGCTAGCCCCGTTGTATATCGGGGGGGGGGACTGTGTGGAGAGAGTCTCTTCCTTTAAATACCTGCGAGTCCATCTTAGTGAAGACCTAACCTGGAAGGTCAATACAGCCCAGATGGTTAGGAAGGCCCAGCGGAGACTTCATTTCCTTAGGGTCTTGCGAAAGAACAAGGTTGGACAGCAACCAATGATTTCCTTCTATCGATCCATGATAGAAAGTGTTCTCTCATACTGTATTACGGTGTGGTACGCTGGTTTGACAGCCATGGACAAAGAGTTCCTACGGAGGATGGTGAAAACAGCACACGATATCGTGGGCTGTCCCCTGAGTCCGCTAGATGTCATCGCGGGAGACCATTGCCTCAGAAGAGCGAGGAACATTCTCAGGGATGACTCACACCCTGGCCAGCACCTTTTAAATCTCCTGCCGGGCAGGAGATATAGAAGCATTATAAGCCACACCAACAGGTTAAAGGACAGTTTTTACCCATGGGCCGTGAGGCTGCTGAATGGAAGACAGCAACATTGCAGCTGACATTCGGGGTTGGTGGTCGTACGACAGCACACAGAGTGTAACAAGGACTGAGAGATTGTGGGGGGGAGGGGGGCTCATTTAATCTCACTGTAAATAATTGGTACAGTGACAATAAAGTATTTCTATTATATTTCTATTCCCTCCAGCTGCTCAGGTGCCCTCCAAATCTTCTTTGGGGGGTTGGTAAATGCTCCTGAGCAGATGTGGGGCACATGGAGGAGAGGAAAGGGGTCCAGTCACCTAAGTGGAAGTCCATTCGAGTGATGTTGGATATCACATTCTGCATATAGATACAGTTCTTTTTCTGACATAAATAGAGAAGTATGCAGCAGAGCTATGCATATGTATCAGAGCAGTACAAGCCCAATACATTTTGTTCCCGTAAGCAGAGCCCAAATAGTGCTCTCAATCCATATTGGGGCCACCATTTTGTTCTACCCAACCAACAGTCCCTACCCCCATGGCACCACCTAGAGCAGGGCGCTCAACCCTGCTGCCTGGGAGGGCTGGACCTGTATAAGTTCATCCAGAATTGAATGCTAGTTTGAGGAGTTGATCTTTTAGCCATCAATACATATTTCCCCCCTCCTTCTTTCAAAACTAACTTACTTATATTTCATGTTTGGTTTGCTGATTCAAACTGGATCACACCATTTGACCAGGAGCAGTGTAATAATTCCAAAATCCAAACAAATATATGGGGATACAGTTCTTCTTCTTTTTTTTTTTAAATAGGGCACTAATTGGCAGCCCAATTAATCTGCTCATCTGTGAAGAGAAAATATATTGCAACAAGTAGTTCCATTTCCAGAAGTCATTCTCAGAGGTAACATTATAGTGGTCTTGTTTTCTTCTAGCACTGCAACATGGTCCAATGCCTCAACAGTACCATAGGTCAATTAGTGGACAAATTAAGCAATTATTAGCCACTAACAAGGGTGACTGGCATCATTAGTCTTTCTGTTTACCAGCAAACTGTTATTCTAATAGAAGGACCAACAAATAAATTAGGGCATCTGTTCTATCACAGTGTCTGTCTTCAAGTAAATTATATTAAATGGACTGGTTTCTGCCAGATTCTTCACCTTGGTTTAACAAAAGACAAGATATGTCTCTTGCTGATTATAGAAGATGTAAGTTTTAGTTTGCATTGATTAATTAATACAACAAGCATATTATTTTAATTTTAAACCTTCTTGATCTGAAGGCTATCATCTTCATCTGAAAGAAAAGCTTTGAGATAATAATACTGACTGAGTCCTCACTATAATTTGTTTGTGGGGTATTAACATACATATAAGGAAGGTTTCATTTGCATCTTTGTCATGATCAATAGACCATTTCTTTCTTGTCTTTAGAACTGAGATTTGCCTTTGACTTTTGCTATAAAGGTTTTAAGATACAATCTTCATTGAAGGCTGTCATAATATTTGTTTTTGTTTTTCTTAAAGTTGGTGTGTGTGTGTGTGTGTGTGTGTGTGTGTGTGTGTATGCCTATTTTCCCATCCTCTCAACAATTTCTTTTGTCTCAAAACTTCTCAGTAAAATAGGAAAACATAATAGGAAAAACATTTGCGAAATGTAGTTCAAATAAGGCAGATGTATATGGTCCCAGTTTTAATGCAGAATAATTGGAAACCCAGAAACAGCATGTTTTATGGCTACTTGTATTGTTGAGGAAAGTGAGGCATCTGTAACATCATGTTTACTCCACAATACTTGCACTGAAATGGTTTTCTCCATTTCTGCCACTGTAACCACTCAGATCTGTTGTGTATAAAACAAACACTCATTATGCCAAAATTGGTCAGTTTTGAGAGAGCAGTGCTTTGAATCCTTCCCATCGCCATGTGCCTCAGTTCTGCCAAATGGATTTTTAATGTCCTTTCATGCAGTGCATATTAGTTTAACACCAAATGTTGACTGTATTATAAAAGAGAGAGAGAGAGAGAGAGAAGGCTTACCAAGGCATCCAATTAGTCTATGCCAACCCATTTTGGAGGTACAGTGAGAAGTTATATTTCTTTTGTATTCCAGATATCTTTATCCTCTCCTATTTTAAACTATTCACATGCCTTTCTTTACTTCCCAGGAGAGATTATTCCAAAGTGTAACATCACATTAGAGAAGTTATGCTGATCAGGTTTGATTCTCATTTCCAATTTGCTTTAATCCAACCTGTTACAGAAATTAAATGACAGATATATTGGGTAGGTGACAATTGAGTACAGTACAAGCGTTCAGCTTCACAGAGTAGCCCTTGCAATATATAGAGTAATTTGCCACATTTTCACCCCACTTTCCCTCTAAATAGCCCAGGGCAGCTTACATGGGGTTATCTGATTTTATCATTGCATAAAACCTCTGTGGTAAGTTAGGATGAGAGATTGTGATAGACACAAATCTACTCACTTTGTGAGATACATGGCAGAAAGAACATTTAGTTTCCCTGGTTCAAGTTCAGTATTAGAGACACGAGACTGCATTTGCTCTTGATTAGAAAACTTCTGTGCCTTTAATGAGTTATGTTGAAATTCCACATTCTCATTTAGGACCAAACTAGATATGATACTAATTGCGTGGATGTAATTCATAGGTATTCTAGTGTAACTATATTCAGGGCCCCATACAAAGTGGCCAGAGCCTTGCAGTATAAAATTGGAATATAGAATACCTGTTGAAGAATTTACTATAGTGAAACACAACTTGCTGCCTTGCAGATGCCCTAGACTGGGGCTTTCACAGGAGGTCCTGTGTAGGCAGCCATCCCACCGCACCACCCTGAGCTCATGAGTTATCTTACCAACTATAGCTATATGCCCAATGGATCAATAGCTCCTCCCAGCACTGAATCTCAAGGCATGATAACCTAGAGTCCCCTAGCAAACACAAAGGAACTCAAATTATCTCAGATCCTATTTGTAAAGAAGTTCCCTTCTGTTTAGTTGGTAGGAAAGCAAGAAAACCTTCTTGAGAGCTGAAGAATTCAGCAGTGGGAGGTATGGCTTGTGTTTGCACAGCTCTCCTACCTTCTTGGAGACTGTGGAGGAATAGTGCCTGATGATGATTCCGGTTCATCATGGGTTAACCTATCACTCCCATGATAGGCAGGTGTTCCCTGGGAGGCGGAGCTAGATGGCGTTCTAAATGGAGGGGGAACAACCCTTGAAAGGCAGTTGGGGAGTGGAGGGTTAGAGAGGGAGCAGGAGGTTAGGTTTGGGTGGATGGGAAGAAAGGTTATAACCGTTATTATCAAGATGCAGGAGATGTATTAACAAGTCTGTATTATATGAAAAGAAGATATGCACTTTTAAGAACCAGAAAAATCCATGTTTTCAAGTTAAATAATAAAGTTAAATGTGCCTAAACATTCGTGGACTCGGGCAGTGTCTCAGTAACTTCAGAGGTGTGACTAAGAGGCGAGAACAAAGCTTTCCTGTGGAAGAGGAAACTGTTTGCTTTTTCTCCTGTCATACAAAGGGCTGGTTAGTGAAACCAAGGGAGCCACATTGTTGCCTAAGGGAGAGGCAAATTGTAGCAGTAGGGATCCATGGGAGGGAGACCCCACTGGTGGCAATAGGTTTCGAACGCAGAGCCCTGAGGTACCCTGGAGACAAGTCCAATTTGGACGCTGGAGGTTTACTTCCGTTTGTATAGAAGCACCGGGAGAGCCTCTGTTGTTAAAGCAATGAGGGTTGGGAAACGGGGAATCCCTCACATTTATCTCCTCTGATTGTCAGCTTTCTGCTTTTCTTATTCATTTCTTTCTTTCCTTATTTCTTTCCTTATTTCTTTCTTTCCTTATAAAAGCATAATAAAACATCAAAACATCAAAAAAGCATAATATACATGCTAGATAACAGACTGTAATATCAAGTTAGCCATGTCAAACGACATTAAGATGAATATTTTGAGTATCGACAGTATCTAGACTTTGACAAGACTTCAATTGCCTTCATTATTGGGCAGGATTGTATAGGCTGCAAAAGAGTATTTTGAGCTAAGTAATGCCTAAGTAACTCCCAAGTAACTTAAATTTATTCGATTCAAGAAACATATCTCTTCTGTACCAACTTCAGTACAAAGTTTTAAGAGAGGCAGTGACCCAAAAGCACCCTTGTTGACTCATGCATACAGCATGTGGAAGAGACCTGGATTGTTGTCAGATATGTGCATACTGAATGTGTACTGCTGAAATGTTTAATTGCATTTTATTTTTAATGTATTTTGATATCTTTTCATTGGATTCATTTTGATGTCTTATAAGCTGTGGTGTGACCATATGATGGATGGGATATACATTCATACATGAACAGATAAATTATCTGTTGTCCATTCAGAGCAGCATCCTGGGTATTCTGTTTTAATTTTAGAATTTTAGTTTTATTATGATGCAACAATTTCCATGTAAATATGTCATTATTTGGAATTATGACAAATTATGTCACTTGGAATGTGTTTTTTATTTTTCTAGTCTAGATAGGAAAACTTGTCTTGAGACATTTAACTTTGGGTTGAATGAGAAGGATGGTGTGTAAACTGTACATAGGAAGGGGATAGGAACTGAAGCAGTGCTAATCACCATTTCTACAAATGTACAATCAAACCAAAGTCTACTCATTTCTTTCATTACTTCATATTAACATTGTGATATGCGGAATCTATGTTCTTATTAAATTAGTGTGTGGGTAATGGAAAGCTTTTGTGAAATCTAGTCAGCCACATGCCAGAATTAAATATATTTTGTATAACATATTTTGAATTTCTGATTTATAATAATGGGGAATTAATATTCTTTTCCCTGTTTCTCCCAGGTATCATTGATTTTCTTGTGAGTCCACATCCAATTGCCAAAGTGTTGCGTGATCATTTGGTCTTCAAGATTGCGCCGATGCTTAATCCAGATGGAGTTTATCTTGGCAATTACAGGTATGAGTTTTCATTCCAAAACTGTGAAAGTTTGCCTATAATGTGCATTGTAATTAAAGCAAATATTGTATGTTGCCTGAAAATAGGGGTGAGAGGTTAAAATGGCGGCACGAGGTACCATCAGTTCAACTTTATTCAGAATAATAGATTGATGATGAAAAGGTTGTTTATAATACTGCATACTTTCTTGAGTGCAGGAGTCAAATTTCACTATACTTTGTTCAGCCGTGTTTCATTTTGCCAAAAACTAAATAAAAATATATCCCCACCAACCAACCTTTACACAATTTAACTGTAGTTTTCCTTCCTCTTTTGGAGTTACTAAACAATAACTGAGTGCGTTCCTCCCAATTAATACTTTACTTTTACAGCTCTGGATGCTCTGAGGAAAGTAGTAATATTATCATGTGTTACTTTTGCTCCATTTGTCATACCTGAAATTG
This sequence comes from Zootoca vivipara, assembly GCF_965207765.1. Taxonomy (NCBI): domain Eukaryota; kingdom Metazoa; phylum Chordata; class Lepidosauria; order Squamata; family Lacertidae; genus Zootoca; species Zootoca vivipara. The sequence continues at coordinate 41,639,603 of NC_142590.1, forward strand.
CTCTTACCCTTCTCAGTAACTCTCAGGCCAAATCAGGTGTTTAACAAAAGCACACGGTATGTCCTGGGACCACACCACTTAAGAATCCAGGGTGGAAGAATAATTTTGTAAGCCTCCCTGCATTTTGAAATCAAACAATTCAGGGAGAAGCTTTCAGTATGGAAGCATTCATGTGAAGCATCATCCAGGCTTCCATTTTGAAGTATCATGAGGCCTTCTGTGGGGAAGGAGAGATTAATGCTCAGAAATTGGTGCTATAGGTCAGATTTTCTATCTGTGAAGCACACAAGTTCTGTTGTAAATGCTTGGATGCTGCTGAGAAGGCCCCATGATTCAAGAATTGTTTTGCCTCTGTAGTAGAAATTTGAGGTAGGTGTCAGGGGGACTCCCTACAGGTAGCCTCCCCCCCATCATCCTGACCAGCATTTCGCCCAGTGACAGCACTAGCACCGGGTCAGGAGAAAGGGTCAGCGGGAAGCCCTGGCAATGCTCTGGGGAACAGACAGTGGAGGAAGGGCTCAGTGAGGCATCAGAGCCCCTGCACCACTCTGACCAACAAGTGGAGGAGGGATGGCTCAGGCAGGGCCGGCTCTACATAGCCCCCCGGTGGCGCAGTGCACCGGGGGGGGGCTGGTAAGCTGGGTGCTGGCCTGGCAAGGAGGGCGCCGCGCGGCGAAGCCGTGCGAAAACCAATTGCGCCCTGCGAGGGCGGGGCAGACGGCGGAGCGATCTCCGCCCCTCAGCACCAGGGCGCGTGATCTGCTCAAGACGGCCCTGGGCTCAGGGAGGCGTCAAAGCCCAGGCACTGCCCCAGCCAGCAAGGGGAAGAAGGGGCACCACTCCTTCCCGCACCAGAATTGAGGCGCGCACCCAAACACAGGGCTAGGGGGCGGCGTTTCGGAGTGCCCGGGTTATTATGCTGGGCCCAAAGCAGACAGGCACCATTGCCAGATTCTGAGAGTCAATAGGAGGTCATGTTTTCCGCTATCTCTGCACTGTAAATAGTATGCACAATAAAACCTTTAAAGACACCATGGACTGGAGCGTCTTTACTAGGGAGTAGCCACAACAACTCCCTGACAGTAGGGGTAAGGTTATGTTGTAGCAATAACTGTAATAATTACAGAGAAGCAACTTTTGTAACCTGCATGCATTCCTCCACCCTTCATTGATTTTCTTTTTTTGTGTGAGCAGGGTTATGATAATTTATGGTGACTACAACTGAGGTGCCCAATATTTCTTAGACACATCTGGCCCATCATTTTCAGTGTCCCTTGAGAAGCTAGGTATTATTACAAAAAGAAAATTATATTTCATTCCTTAATTGCTGGACTGATAGCACATTATAATTTTAGCCTTTTCATCAGATGCAGGAAATTTAGCTATTCTGAAGTAAAAGGACTGCTAATGAGGTGGATGGGAAAGCATTAGATTTGCTTGCATTTCACCACACCATTTACAAAAATGCCTAATGTAACTAATAACTTAAAAATGAATATAGTAAGCAGAATGCTGCCTATTATTGGAAGGAGGATATTAAAATCTTGATAATGTGAATACTTGATGGCTATTGAATAATTCACAGCAAAGGTTTCATTTGCTGAAGTTTACTGAATGACCTTTTATCAGTCCCATTTGAAATCTGAGTTCTGGTACTCCAGTAAAATGTAGTTTCAGTGTGATCCACCAATTAATTAAGTCAGTGTTTCTGGATTTAAGTTAATTTTGCTGAGAGAAGTACCCTGCCTAAACTGAATTACATACCACACCACTAGCTGCCTGTGACAAGGTACTTAGTACCTTCTTTCTAGCACTTATGGGATGTATAACATATCCTTTAAATGTTAGTCTGGCGTGGTCAGCATTAATCAATGTCATTTATTGTTGGCCAGAATAATTTCCCTATGTTGCCACTATGCAGTGGCATAAAGGTAAAGGTAAAGGGGCCCCTGACCATCAGGTCCAGTCGTGTCCGACACTGGGTTGCGGCGCTCATCTCGCTCTATAGGCCGAGGGAGCCAGCGTTTGTCCGCAGTCAGCTTCCAGGTCATGTGGCCAGCATGACAAAGCTGCTTCTGGCGAACCAGAGCAGCGCACGGAAACGGCGTTTACCTTCCCGCCAGAGCGGTCCCTATTTATCTACTTGCACTTTGATGTGCTTTTGAACTGCTAGGTGGGTAGGAGCTGGGACCGAGCAACGGGAGCTCACCCCGTTGCAGGGATTCGAACCGCCAACCTTCTGATCAGCAAGCCCTAGACTCTGTGGTTTAACCCACAGTGCCACCACTATGCAGTGGCACAGTGCCACTATATACTACATATAGTTTGCCAGGTCTTAGATAGAAGCAGTATGCTGGCTCTATGCATCCTGTGCTCTTGACCCTGAATATATTTGTTTGAGCACTTCATATCATGCTAAGGAGTTGTTGTTGTTGTTGTTGCTGCTGCTGCTGCTGCTGCTGCTGCTGCTGCTTTATTTATAACCCTCCCCTTACTAGGAGGTCCCAGATATATTTCCCAATGCAAACTAATTATCCCACTTCCTAAACACCTATTACTTGTCTGTATCTTTTGATCAAATGGCACAAAGTGAAATCCACAGGAGCTTAGACAATACTAGTAGTATCTAGAACTGGTTGATGCCCAGACACTTTGTTGTTCAAGAGGATGCAGCAGAAAGCTTGTGATTTTGTTACCCAGTCAACATAGTTCCGTCTTGTTCTTGCATCCATGTTCAACTTTTCTGAAAAGCACAAAAATCTTTTAAACATTTATTTCCCCTCACAAAATACACTGTTTCCTACAAACTTTCCTAAAGCATACATTTTTATACTCATTTTATCTTCTCTATACGTTTTAACCTAAAATATGCTTCAGATGAGCGCGCAACCCCAGAGTCGGTCACGACTGGACCTAATGGTCAGGGGTCCCTTTACCTTTATGCTTCAGGGGGTGATTTTTTGAGCCAATAAATATTTCACAAGATTCTGCAGAGTGTGAAACCAAAGGATAAATGCATTTTGGTATACATACTGTACTCTTCCTGAAAGTGAGAATCAGGTTCATTTGCGTAACAATGTGGACCAAATGAAATCTTTGGACATTCTCCCAGCGAAACATTCAGATAAATACGATTCCATAATCATTAATGCCTGGCAACTTCTGAGCAAGATCCTTTTTTTGGATTTCGGAGATTTCTTTCTGTCTTTCCCAGCAGTTTACCATTAACACCTTCTGGATATATTCCAATACCTACGGCAACAATAGACAGGCCAAGGAAAGGCAACACAGTACTCTTGATTTAAAAGCTGCACATCCTGAGGCCTGTGCTGAACTTTCCTTTATCCCAAGCTTGCTCTAAACTTGTCACTGTGTAGCTGAACGAGTGAAATCTGTTCCTGCAGGCGAGACGGCTGTAATTGTGCCATCTTCAGCTTAGATTAGTTCCAATTTGTCATTCTCACCTTGCCGAGATGAGAGACCCCAAGATGGCATGGAAGGGAATATGTTTTTTAATAGTGGCAGATCTCTGCTGAAGCACCCTTGAAATGCAGTGACAAGGCGGCAGCGAAAGATGCCTACACTCCCTCTGAAAGCTTTGTAGTCTATGAATCGGGAGCTAGCAGGTAGCAGCTGCTGTTCTCTATCCCACACCCTTTCATTATTGCTTTCACTTATTTGCTGTGACAGTGACAAACGTTGGGCAAGTAAAGTATACATGCTAATTATAACATGCAGACCTGTCACATCTCAAACCTGAAATCTTTGCAGCGACTGTGCTGGTAGGGAAAGGTCTTTCTGCTGTGCTCTCTCTATACTAGCACAGTGTTAAGGGTCAGTGGTGATAGAGAGCTGTCTGACTTTTATAAGCACCTTCCTATTTCACTTCAGCGCTTCCCATAGGAAGCCCAAACAGAACATTGCATACAAATGTCTGTAACAATAACCCGATAAGCATTTTAGAATTGGGAATGCTACTTCCCAGCTCTTATCCAGCAGTGAAGAAAAAGCCTCGGAGTCGGGAAGTCAATTTGAAGCAGGGAAGTGGTGGTGAGTTCCCCAAATAAAATATTTGAGCTCCCCCCCCCCACCCACAAAGTTGATGGGCATTGCTATTCAAATGGTGTGCATGTGCCACATCATGTGATTGATTTTGCGGGGCAACTCTTACCTGCTCCCCCCCCAATATTTTATTTAAGTTGGCACCCCTGGTGATGAGCAACATGGTTAGGTGACCCCTCCCCCACTGCTTTTCCATTCCTGATCACCTTCATCTCATTGGAAGATGTGAGATGGATGGGATCTTCATAGTGATCTAGTCATTCACAAATGTGTAGGTATGCATTATGAGGATGTGGAAACAAGTACATATTATCATTATCTCAGCACATCAGTTCAGTCCCTCTAGAATCCAAAATGTTTTGCTTTTCAGCTCTGCTTGATGTTCAACACTTTTGGATTGACTCCAACAGATAGGAAGGTATCGTGGAGGGGTATCATTTTCCCCTATTCATATCCCTTAGCTTTCAGTTATTATATATTCATATTTAATGGATATATATATATATCCCCCCCCCCCCCGAAGAATTGGCGTTACACCCCCAAACTGCCTTTTTCCTCTGGAGTCACTCTTGTTTTTCACCCCAACTCATTTCATCCCCCTCACACCCAATGTATATTGAGGAACACCCATCAACAGATCAATGTTCCTCAAAATGCATTCTGAACTGGCTTTAGAAAAAGAGCAATATAATTGCCCATTAGTATTCCTAGTATCCTACTAATAATGAGGCCATGCAAAGCCCAAAGAGAGGCTTTTAATAATAGGACAGGATGACTTACACCAATAGCATTTGGGCATGGTGATTCCTTCCCCTGCATTTATTGAATTTTGTGTTGCATAACCCTAAAATGTTCTGAATTTAATGCAATTACCGTTTAAAACTGTATATAAAGCTGCACCTGCCACCATTTTAAAACAAAGTAAGTCTGGTGGCAACTTAAAGCCTTACAAATTTGTTATGCAGTTTGCAAACTTCATAAAATGGAAGTTTCTGAAAGTATATGCCTTCCTAAATTTGTTAATTTTGTTACTAAGCTGCTAAGATTCTAAGCTGCAAGAGGCTAACATGGCTGCTACTCCTCTCTAAATTTTGAAACAGAACAAATTGGGTTGGATCCAAAGTTGTGCAAGCAGGAAGTGCTTTTTTTGTAGAACTGTCTCCCACAATGACACCACACACCAAGTAGGCTTTTCTGAGAGTGCAAGGGACTTTAGTGAAGTAAAAGCAACAGAAAATATTCATTACATGAGTGGCCTTCTACTTGTGCAATTTCGGATCCTACCAATTAATGTTATTAACCTCAGAATAGTACATTTTTGTCAGGTAGAAAAAAACTAGCTTTTCCCAAGGTAACAAAAGAAAACAAAAACCATTGCAGCCATGCATGGGAGATAAGCTGGTAAATAAATCTTTCAACCCCAAGAGCATACACTAGCATGCAATGGTTACTTAGAGATTTGTTCCTCTGAAGGCCATCTCACAAAGGGAGAATAATAGTGTCCCCAGTGGATGCTGTCCAACCTGAAATCATCACTCAGTGCAAAAAAACAAAAAGCCCCAACTTTCTCCTTCCCAGCTGGCATCGAAATGAAATTATACTAAGACCTGCTAGGGAGAGATAACAAGGAATCACAACCTTGTTGTTTATATGTGGAAGTAGCACACTCCTTAGGTGAGGAATCTGCAAGAAAGATGGCAAAAAGAAAACCTTCTGTGGAGTTGAGAGCCTTTCCTTTCTTTCTGAGTCACTATTCCCCCTTTTATCTCCTCTTCACATGCTCCTGGGAGAATGTGCTTTTCCCCTCCTTTGCACTCTGGTGAAGATAGTGAATGCTGATGAGAGAATGCCCTGCTAGGGGGATGCTCCAGGCAGTCATTTGCTAGACTTATTCTTAGGAAGTTCGCAATGTGCCCAATTAGTTGGGGGAAGCGATGGGGAGCCAGCGTTAACAAATTCAGTTACACCCACCTACTTTAGGAGAGGAATGCCGTGAAGTGCCACTCTTTCTCTGTTTCCACCTCCGTTGAATGGAGCTGGGTGCATTTTTATTTTTTTTATTTGCAAAATATAGTGCCTGTGATACCTGAAAGAGGATTCAGTATTATTTCTACTTTCAAATGGAATAACATGGGGAAATGTGAGGACCCGCCTACTCTATTGTCCTATTTCCCCTAACTTTCATGTGACGCAGTCTTCTGAAACCATCCACAGCATTTGGTTTTTTAATCTGGTCTGATTGTTGGTTGATTTATCAGACCCTCTAGGATATTATTGTAAAATTTATGGCATTCATATCTGTATAACCTGCCTTGGAATTTAGGATGAGATAGGTTTTTTAACAAAAATGAATAAAGATCATGATTAGGTGAATGAAACATGATAATTATTATTATGGTATTTATTTATTTATTTATTTATACCCCACCCATATGGCTGCGTTTCCCCAACCACTCTAGGCGGCTTCCAACAAAATATTAAAACACATTGGTTTATATATTTCATTATTCCCCTCCAACTCCCCTCTACCTTTCCTTTAAAGCTAGCATTGTATCTACATGCGCCTTGCCACAAACCATTGCTAGCTCCAAACCAAGCTCCCTGTTCTTTATTGTTTCACCTACTAATTGACTGGCCCTGATGCTGAAAACAGATTTCAGTATTGAGACGAAACATTTGAGGGCTGAACGCTGCCTCAAGGCAAGAGCCCCTGTCCTGGCTGGTCCATACCCAGTGTTACACCTACTATTACCAAAGCATTCAGGAGTGTTGTTTCAATGCACCACCAGATGAACATAACATGTTAGCATTGCAACAGTGGTTTCCCACCGCCATCTTCCTTTGGCTTGAAGAAGAATTCACTCTCACATGGAAACTTTTTTCCACATTTACAGTATAATCCTACACATTTCTACTCAAAGGTAAGCTCCCTTGAATTCAATGTGGCTTGCTTCCAGGTACATGGGTGCAGCCTAAGTAGCACATTAAAGGTTCTGTATGACACCCCAGTCCTCTTCAGGGATTCAGACTGAAAACATGAAGGCAAATGTGTATAGGGGGCAAGGGGGCAGGCATTTTGCCACACACACCCTGGGCAGTGCTTTTTTCAGGGGGTCCTCAAGGGTACACAGTTCCAGCACCTTTCCCCCCTAGAATAAAAGCACTGGTATGCCATTTTCCCATACTTGCTGGGCTCCTCCCTAGGGCTGCCATATGTCCAGATTTTCCTGGACATTACCAGAATTCCAAAGCCAGAGTTGATGTCCAGGGGGTTTCCTTAAAAAAGCTCAACAACAACTTTTGGGGTGTCCTGGTTTTTTACTTTTGGAAATATGGTGACCCTACTCACCCCTGACCTCGTGACTTTTCCATGTTTAGTGTGGCAATCTGGAGGGGACTTGTGAGCATATCTGGCAGAACATTCTTAGGATCTTCCCAAAACTGAGAACTCTGTCTTAATGTGAGCTCCCAGTCAGGGCCGGCCCAGCCATGAAGCAGGCTGAAGCAGTCAGTTCAGATAGCAGAATCCCATGAGGCGGCATTCCACCTTCGCAACTCATTAATCCAAATGTATTAAGAAACCCCTTCAGACTTTCCTGCTGAATGTGGGAATTTGGGAGCCCCACAACACTGAGGGTGGGTGGGGTGGTGGAGGAGGTGCTGTTTTGTGTTTCTAATTCAATCCCAGACACATTCATTCTCATGTGATCAACACTCACTATCATGTGGTAAGGGCAGATTTGATAGTTTTGCTATAAAAGCACTGCCTCTTTCTCTGTTAGACCCAATTCTTAGTTTTAGTTTCATTTCATGCATGTGCAATTTATAAGTTTCTTCAAGTTGTAACGGGGAATATCTATCTCAGGTTGACAAAACAAAGCTCTTCATGGGGCTTATTTTTCCTAATTAGGCATTTGTCATTGCAAGTGCTATATAGTATCATTATTATTTATATAGCACCTAAAAGTGTATATAAGTAAACAATCATAAACCTACGAATAAATGTATTGGTTTATTTATGTTTCTAGGTGTTTTTTAAAAACCCTATAATTACCAGGTACAGCCACAGCATAACTGCTATTTAATGACAATTCCTTTTTGTTACCATAGAAATGGGTCTGGAATAGTTACCTATAATTTCTCATTCCGATACCTCACACATGTTGTATTGCAGAATTACCATAGTAATTGCCTATTAGTCATCATAAAATAAGCAGTTATCCTAAAGATATCTGGATACTGTGAAATTTCTCTTCAGTTTCTTCAAAACTTACCTCTGCATGCATTCATTTTCCTCTTGCAGAGTCTGAATGGCAAAATCAACAGTACAATTATCTCAGGGAAAGGCAAAACTGTGGGGGCACCTCTATGGGCAGAGCATTGTGTTCTAATGTGGGAAGCGCAATAACGGAATTCCACTCACTCATGAAATTTGGATTGCTCCCTGTTTCTCATCCTAATCTCTCTACATCATACCCTTGTGGTTATGTCTATAAACTAATAATTGCACAGTATTCTGTCTATTAAAATGTATTTACTTTGTTGTTGTTGTTGTTTAGTCGTTTAGTCGTGTCCGACTCTTCGTGACCCCATGGACCATAGCACGCCAGGCATTCCTGTCTTCCACTGCCTTCCGCAGTTTGGTCAGACTCATGTTGGTAGCTTCGAGAACATTGTCCAACCATCTCGTCCTCTGTCGTCCCCTTCTCCTTGTGCCCTCCATCTTTCCCAACATCAGGGTCTTTTCCAGGGAGTCTTCTTTTCTCATGAGGTCGCCAAAGTATTGGAGCCTCAGCTTCAGGATCTGTCCTTCCAGTAAGCACTCAGGGCTGATTTCCTTCAGAATGTATTTACTTACATATTTTAAATATTTCTTAACTGCCCTTCGGAAGAAGATTCTAGGGCAGTGAACAAAAGTGCAGAAGCAAGTGCATGAAAACTGTGGTTCAAATGTGTGTGTATCATACACATGTTTATGCATATATATGCATGTATATACTGTATTTCCATTCTGGTTTCACTGTTAATTTTGCTGTCAGTTTTAAGACAGTTTTTCAGTCATTTTGAGATTTTTCTTGCCGTTGCTTTTAAAAAACTCCCTTGTAAAATGGTTGTCATCTCTTATCTTAAAACAAATACCAGCTTGCAAAAGGGTTTCTACTGCCTGATGCTGAAAATGCTCTTTATATTGATGTGGTAACTGCTCATTTAAACCATATTACAGCTCCTGAGTATTTTTCAGTTGCTATTGATGTGACAAATTCTCTTGCACAGAGGATTGCACCAATCAATAGCGTGTGCGTAAGCGCTTTTGCAACAAAACCTCACACTTTGGGATGTCAATTGAATCTGAACCTTTTTAGCAACATTAAATAAAGCATCCTTTACTTTACTTTACTTTACTTTTGGAGCAGAAATATCTAATTTAATCCAGCATGTATAAAAGGCTGGGCAATTTTGTGGTGGCAGTCTTAATAATGTGTCATATTGTAGCTAGTTTGAGTGTGACTGCTCTGTCCTTCACCTTCTAGTAACATTGATCTGAAAATACAAAGTAACCCATTTCCTCTCTTGAGAAGATGGCACAAGGAGACCTAATGTGAGAGAACTGAAACCATAGTTCTTTTTATAACTGCCATTATTCCTCCAGGAATGAGCCATGCCCCCTTAAAGCAACAAATCCATTTATTTTCCATTTAAACAGCCTTGATCCTGATTGCTGCTTTAGTCATAGCCAAATTCTAAACAACTGAAGCTGGAGATTTATTTTCCTTAAGCTCCATTTATTCTTTTAGATTTCCTTCTTGGTCTTTCCTTGACCTTTTTCTGGGCTTGTTTCCACTTTCTGAATGGCTTCCAGCTCCTCTTTGTATTAATTAAGGCATTAATGGACCTTTGTTGGGTTTTCTTTTGTTCTGATACTTGCACGTTCGTCTTAGATATGGAGCTCAGCTGTCTCTGGGCTCCATAGTGGCAAACCCTAGTCCAGAGCCAAGCCATTTTATAGGCCCTTTCTCCATCAAGCAAAGGTTGCAGCTATTTATGTACCTATCATGCCCAGTCACTGGTCCCTATCCCATCATTGCCTGTCTACCAAATATAACTCTCTAGATCACTTGCTATACAGTAAATTCATTTCTGCCATGATAGATAGCCTCACCTCTGTTATCCATGCTCTGGTGGTTAATTCCCAGGCTGGCATTTGTGGGGCTACCTTTGAAGACAGACTTGAAGCTCCAAATAGTTCAAAATGTAACTTTCAGACTGCTAACAGGAACCAAGAGTTGGAATTTTATTAACCTACCCCAGTTTCGAAACAACTTTATTGTCTTCCCTGTTCTCTTCTGAGTTCAGTTCAGCGTGCTGATACTTGACTTTAAGCTTCCATATGGCACTTTGTTTGTAAGGTAAACTATACCCTCCTGCCCACAAAACCATTCATTGAAGTTTTCCCACTTTCTCCCACCTTAAGAAATGGTCTAACCAGAGAGGAAAAATCTGGATCCTTGCCTATGAAATGCCCACCCCAGAGATGCTCACCTGGTGCCTTCTTTGCTTTCATTCCAGTGCCAGAGTTTTTCTGTTTTTCCATGTTTTTAAAAAATGGGTTTTCCTGTTTTTCCAGGCTTTTAAAAAATGGTTAATTTTCAAAATATTACCTCTTGTGAGTCTTTATGAATTGGAGTTTTGCTCTGCTGTTGTATTATTATTGCTTATTGTTGTTGTTGTCAATACTTGCGTTTATCACTCTTGAAAGATGTCCACTGACCACTGGAGGGCAGGGGGAAAAGTTTTGCTAATTCAATCACCATCTTCTAAATTCCATAATTACAAACTTGTTTTGTATTGAATGCTCCTTGGACAAGGGAATTTGCCCTTTTCACTTCACTCTGTTGTTACATACAAATAGAAATCATGTCCATCAAATTCGCATGATCAGAAATTGCAGACAAATTTGCCCAAATTCAAAATGCTCTTGGATTCATCTAGGATATGTCTTAGGGTCCCCCCCCAGTGCCATGGTAACAAGCATTCTTTTTTCTCTCAGTATCTGTAGTCTTGCTCCAACTGAGGTGAGATTAGATACTGCATCAATATGATATCAATGTGACTGGAGGAACTTCCTATTAAGGGGTTCCTGATAGTATGAGCATGCATAGACTATTTCAGACATTCCTCTGAATGCTTGTAGGGCTTGAACTAGTGTATGTGAACTGACATGCTCCTCCTCTGTCTTTTAAGCATGTTTAGGGTAATATTACTCACAATCTCCTTTGGTTGGTTTGTTGTTAATTTATTATTATTTCTCACATTTCCTCCAAAAGGAACCCAGGGTTGCTAAAAATGATCTGGAATTTGATAGCTAGGATTTTTACTTATTTCTTGAATGACATTAGGCAAAATACATGCATGCATACGGTACATAATTTTATTTGTATGCTGCCTTTAAACAGTTCAAACCACGCTCAGGGCAGCTTACAACCTGAGAAAATTACATAACTACAGCATAACAAAAGTGGTCATAAACAATAAATAAAACATGGGAAAAGACAGAAGCAAACTGAACAAATTCCACATAAATCACAAGATCATCTGAAATAGTTGCAACTGAACAACACCCCCCCCCCAAAAAAAACACCCAACCCAAGAGTCTGTTCAGCAGCCTCAACTTTTGTAACTGGAGTCAGTCAGGGCCTCAGCTTCATAGGCCAGGTGGGAAAAAAGCCTGAAATGCAGGGAGTAGGTCCTTCCTGACAGCGGCATAGGAAGCCGCTCAGGCACCCGGAGCGGCAAACATGACGTGCACCCGGGGGCGGGGCATACGCCCCTGCTCCCTGACCAAACATCACAGCAGCAGCTTTTTGTTATTTAATTTGTATTTTTAGGTGTTAGGGCAGTGTCAATAGCACAACATGAAAGCAGCCTCATTATAGTCCCCGCACAGCTCCGTCTGCAGCACCACTGTACAATCAAATCAAAGGAAAGTGAATAGTAAAAGTTGATCACTTTTAAGAGACAGCAGAAAAGTGACTAGACCATACTTCCTTTTCTTGTCATTTATTATAGGCTGTGGTGCTTAGGGCTAGCAGGGCAGGCCCACCCCATCAAAATGTGGCACTGGAGCAAAAGTTGGAACTCGCAGAAGAGATGTGGGATTCTGATCGGGGCAAAGGTCCTGTCTGGTGTCCATTTTTGCACAAATTTAGATTTGGGCAACGTTTCTAATTGTGTCTTGCAAAAGAGCTGAGATGATTTGTGATGGATTGTAGGATTGCATGGAACGGATGGATTGCAAATATTGGATGGATTGTAGGATTGCATGGATTGTAGGATTGCATAGGATTGCATTGGAAGCTGTCTTCTGCTGACCATTGGTCTATTCAACTAAGTATTGTGTATACAGTGACTGGCAGTGGTTCTCCAGGATTTCAGAAAGGGGTGTGTCCCATTCCTACCTGGAGGTGCTGGGGATTGAACCTGGGACCTTCTGCAGGGAAAGCAGATGCTCTGCCATGGGGATACAGCTTCCCCAATGGAAAGTGATGCAACCATATTAGTGAAAGGTCAGTAAAGAGAAAATAAGCAAATAATAGATAAACAAATAATAAAATTGCAGCTGGGTCTGCTAAGAGATCAATGGACAATAAATCAGTTTATTTAATCTTGCAGGTGAGCTCTTGCAAGAGCAGATCACTTTGATTTCTGCTCATTTGTTTGATCTTGCAACCGAACTCTTCTTTCATCATCAGCCACTTAGCTTTCGCTGCTATGCTTAAAGTTGTTCCCGATCTGCTTTTGCAACATAGGCAGTTCAGATTGCTTTTCCAGATGTGATGTACTGAGATTCTGACCGTGTTTATAAAACAGGCGAGAACTTATCTTTTGATTCAATGCAATTTAACTTAAGCCTAGCTATAAGCTGTGTGTAAAGAGACAACTTGACCTAGGACAAAGACACACTCTTGAAAGTGGTCCCCAAATCACTGAGAGGAATAGCACATTAGAAACTGTTGGTATGCAGAAGATGTGGGATAACTATGGATCTAGGAGAGGGAAGTATTTTATTTTATGTCTCCCTCATCCTCCTGACAAGCCGGAAGGGATGTGTATTAATAAAACCGTAAGCGAATTAACTTAAGCTACTCAGTGTTAACCTAGGTCCCCAGGGAAAAAGAAGAAGCATTTATTTCAGGTTGTGCAGATCATAAACCTTCTGCCTTGTATAACATCCGTGCTCTGGTTACTAATGGACTCTTCCCCCTTTCATTCCTGATGTGGCCATTGAGCTGATGAATTGCACAGATTATACAGTGATAATGGACGGGGAAGGGGGATTTCAGCAGTCACTTTAAGCAAAACATGAACAGTAAATTTTGCTGATTCCCTCAAGCATACCTGGAGGAGTAATGCTGTGTTGATGCAGAGGTGAGAGGAATTCAGGCATTTTAGGGGAAACGTGTTTTATGTGTGGGTCTTGCTTGAACCTGTTGAAGAAGCATTTAGTTCTGGCCTCATCAGCTGAGCTGCAGTGGTTCCTGTTTCTACAAACCGTTCCCATAAATGTGTGTGTGCAAAATAAATGGGAAGTTACTTACTAATTGATTGCATGATGTGGAGAAGGTGCTTGTCAACATTTCTGCGCACCGTAGTGGGGAGAAGGTGGCTTTCAATGATGTATGTCTTTCTAGTGAGTGGAAGGTGTTTTTTCTTAAAGGTTTCTACAGGGCTGTCTTAAACATATCGGGCGCCCGGGCGCCGTGGTGCGATGATCGCTCCGGACCCCCGCCTCGTTTCTCACCGTGGTGGGCATGCGGGCGCAGCGCGTAGCCCCGCTGCAGCAGGCGCAGCCGTGCGGCGCCCCCCTGGCGCCCCTGCATCACCTGGGCTTGGCTTAGAGCCGGCCCTGGGTTTCTACATGTTGTTTGCTCCAGTATATCTGGTGAAGAAGATTTCAAAGTGCAATCAAAGCCTGTAACACTTGCTTACCAAAGACAGATAGGGGGATGAGTATTCATACCACAGGAACTGCTGTCTCAGACATCTACTTCTGACACCCTTCTTGCACCATTGCTTTTATGATTGGAGTGTTTTTGAGTGAGCATCACAATAATGTATTGAATTTTTATAGAGGCACATGTTAGAAATCCAGAGGGAGAGCTTCAGTGGAGGGGTCTGACCAGGAACTTGACCAGGAGGGCTCTGATCCCCCTCATCATTCTTTTCAAGGTCCTCAGTGTTGGGGGACCTATGATAGATAAGAGAGAAGACCTGAAAAATATTGAAGTTATCTGGACCAGCAGCCAGTCACCTCAGAAGAACAGCCGTGCCATTTAGAGCCGTGCCATTTGGATACAGTGTTTTCTGAAGTTATGAATTCCACGTCATGACAAATATCTGGCTCATCTTTCAACAAAAGCTTAAATGGAGAACAATGCAAATGGATGCTGAGAATCGAATATCTGTTGGGAATATACAAGTTTGTGTATTTATTAGCTAAGCTCTTGCATAACAGGGGAATGAATAACAAGGCAAATATTGATATTCATGTCTACTTGATGCAACAAAATAAAAGCAGGATTAATAAATTATGTTAAAATAAATTCACGTACATGTTGCACAGTGGCACCTTACAGTGATGTACTCAGTCTGGGAGAACAACAACCCCCAAATGCACATAACCATTATTGGTTCAGATATAATATCAAGCGTGCTGCTGGGCATCTGTATTGTAGCTTTTTGGATTAGAGATTTTATTAAACTCTTTTGTCGGAAGTCTTTTCATGCAAAGTCCCACCCCACCCCTTTTCTCCTGTAACTTTCATTCCATCCAATTAATTTCCCCACATCTTTGAAGCTCAGCCAGGACCACTGAGACTTTGCCTGGACTCTCTGAGAAGCCACTGATAGTGGTACAGACATCACACTGGGCAACAGGGCTCCTTTAACTGCAGCAGGAAAAGGCAGGAAGGATTTGAGAGCCCTTAAGCTCTAGGAGTTCATTATTAGAACTGAAGAACTGGGAGAGACGATTGATGCAGGCCTTTCATTTTCATTCCATCCCCACACACCCTGGGAACACCCCATAAGTACATACATTTATTCAGCAGCTCTGCACATATTAATATCTGTTTGCTGTGTAGCTGATGCCTAAATAAAATGAAGGAAAATATTGCAGAAGAACAACCATTCTCCCCTGCTGTTTGGTGACTATTGTACAAAAGACCAGGAGAAATTACGGCAGCAAAACTTTTACCCAGCAGCATGAAAATAATATTCCAAAGGATGGGCAAAGCGGCAATATCATACAGCTAATATCTGTTTTGCAGGCTACAACAAATGCCCTGGAAGCTGAAATTAGAGTTTGTTTTAGGTTTCTTCTTCTTGGGTGTGATGACACAAAATTGACGCATCTGACACTTGGAGCTGGTTTGCCTGCAATGTTAAACTAAATGTGCTATGGTTTAGTGAGCATGAGCTGCTGCTCCCCCAGTCCTGACTGTTCCTTGTGGGGGGGGGACATGTCAGAGTCTGGCGTGTGCTTAACATGTGGATCCAGGATCGTGGTTTGCTGCACTCAAAGCATGAGTGGTAATCATCGCTTGGCTTCTGCCCATGATTTGTTTCAAGAGAAACAAACCATAAGCCCAGGTTTTCACATCACAGCATGCCCACTGGCAGATTTAGGAGAACGTGGCCAGTTTTGGTTGCGCTGGGTGCAGAGCCTTTGGGGTACTGCAGGGGGCACCACAACTGTGACGTAGAAAGGATGGCAAGAGCAGGGGGGTGCCAAACTTTGGCATTGCACAAGGCACCGCTGAAATTTGAGACCCCAGGGTCTACCACTGGCATGCCAGGTGCTGGCTTGTTTGGGCTCCTTTAAGCTGGCTAGAGGACCCCTCCAGGAACCGGCTGCCTTTTTTCTTTGAGTTTATAGCAATGAGATGCTGAGAGAAACCAAAATCATCAGATCTGCCCATCCCTAGTTACTAGTTGATTAAGCCATGGCATTTTGGCTTCAGCCAGCACCATATGGGTCATCTATTTTTTGAAGCAAGCAAAATCCATTTTAATTTCAGCACCCCTGTTTCATCTGTTAGTTCCAAAAGTGAAACATTAAACTCTGTTCCTGCAGCAGCACTTTTGAAAGATTCCTGCTGGGAGAGTCCCGACAGCCTAATCAGAGACACTGTTAATGAGGTTCACCCTTAAGCAAACTGTGATTACACATGGAGCTTTTCCGGAGACTGTCTTGATAGCTGCTCTTCACTATTATTATTTTTTGCATCACCTTGCATGGTGTTAGACCATTCAATGACTTTGAATATTTCTGCTTATCTGCAGTTTGTAAGCCACCTCTCCAAA
This sequence comes from Zootoca vivipara, assembly GCF_965207765.1. NCBI lineage: Eukaryota > Metazoa > Chordata > Lepidosauria > Squamata > Lacertidae > Zootoca > Zootoca vivipara. The sequence continues at coordinate 41,656,028 of NC_142590.1, forward strand.
TTATTTTATGGTGTAGATTTGCTGACTGGTGAAAGCAAGGTACCTTTTCTAATTAAGATTTCATTCTTCCGCCACCTAATCTGAGGACTAAATCTCTCCTCTACCCGCAATATGCCAACCCGAAGCATCCTTAAAGATGCCCCCCACTTTCTTTAAATACTATTTTTTCCTGGTTTTATCCCCACACCCCACCCCTGATAGCCTAATATATCTTTAATGTTGCTTTCTGTCACTTAATATTGAATATTAAAGATGACTTTAACGAAAACCTTTGGGGCATCTGTTTGCAAAATGCACATGCATCTGCCTCTTAATTAAGGTTTGGATAGCCAATCTGGGAGGACAGACTGCATCACCCCTGTGATTGTCCACATATGCAGAAATGGATAGGCAGAACTGTCCTGCTGATCTTCATCAGATTCCCCTGATATCTTTATGCACTTATGGAAGACGTGTTATATTGTTTCTTTTATGGAACTGTGGCAACGTTTTATGGAACTGCAGCAATGTCTAACATTTTTTCCTAATTTGCATCATCATTATTGTACACTGATTAAGACTGCTGGATTGGGTCAATTTCCTTTTCCCTTGGTAGAAAGGAGAAAAAGTTGTTCTTCATGTTCTGATAGATTTTTCAAGCATTTAAGAATACTTTTCATGCTAGCTCAGTATTCTTTTGCTTAAGACATACAGCTTTTTTTCCTTAAAGAAAAATAAATCATATATGCCTATCTGTCTCCTGTGCTGTTCCATTCCATGCTTGACTGGAAATAGGAAAATCAGTAGTAGCATTGTTTTTCAGCAACTCCTCCAACAAAGACAATTGCAACAAAAGCAAGAAAAATAAATTTTATTGAATTATTTTGAAACCATGCTGCTTGGTATTGAAAATGCCAGCATTTCCCCTTCTCCTAAATAGTTCGAGCATGTCTGTTTTCTATCCATTGCAAATACTATGTTTGGTGTCACAAAGTCAGCTCTAGCACATGCTTATCTGAATGAGCAATTTGTGTGAAATGAATAAGATCTTTTTCTCCAGCTATATAAATGATTCAGTCTTCCTGCTGTTCCTTCTTTCTTTTGTTTTTAAAGGACTCTATCAATGTTCTCTTCCTATGCCCTGTATTTCTATATTTTTTAAAAAATGCTTTTTTATGTTAAGCCCTTGGAAGCTTGAAATTGAAATCTGTTCCTTACTTACCCAGAAATATATTTTGACTTTTCCGTCAGCAGACAGTGATAGTGGTTTGCTCTAATTCAGTAACTCATGAGAGCCCAGTTGTGGAGAGAATGTGCAAATTATTATGACAATAGCAAGTAGAAGTTGGGTGTTGTGCTGGCTATTTCTGCAATGAGATACAAAATAGGCGATACCTTTTATTGATCAGACATCAGCTGGCAATAGGGTAGGCATTTTCAGAATCACAAATCCACACTGAGCAGAACTGAACGATATCGAAAGGATGCCCCAAAATTATGCAGGGCATTCTTGACATTCACAATAGCTCTTGGGGTATCTGTACTCACAGAAATATTGGTGTGTGTGTGTGTGTGTGTGTGTGTGTGTGTGTGATGCATCTCTGCTATCACCACCAGTTTCAGTGTTCTGAATATATGTGTAAAATGGGATAGGAGAAATTGCTGCTGCTGAGATCTGGGGTTTTTTGGTTGACATCAGGGCCATCTTAAGTATATCTGGCGCCGTGGTGCGACGGATCCCTCCGGCGCGCCCCCCCTGCCCCGTTTCCCAGTGTGGCGGGCTGGCGGGCGCAGTGTGCAGCGCGGCTGCTGCAGGTGCAGCTGTGTGGCGCCCCCCTGGCGGCCCGGTGCCCTGGCGCCCTGCGCCACCCAGCCTGGCCATAGGGCCAGCCCTGGTTGACATATATGCACTGCTCATGCGTATGCAGATATCAGACTGACTACTGTGAGTGCAAAAAACACCCCAATGTGATCAGAATCAACTAGGTAGAAAAAAAGGTTTTTATCTTGCTATGTAATATAGATACTGGCCTCATATTCAAATATATTTATATGTATGTAAAAAGAAAATAAAGTGCAGTAGTGTCCTCCAAATGTTATGTTTGTACTGTGCAACGCTGTGATATGCAGCCCTGATCCTATGTATGTATGTTGGGATGTAAGTCATAATGATTTCAGTGGTAGGGTTGATGGTGGGACTAGGACACTAGTGGTGCCTAGTTTGTTAATAGCATTCCAGCTATTTTTGGGATTGAGTATGCAAGTAATTGCCTGATTTTTTAAAATCCCGGTATTTATTTTTGTGTATATTACGTGATTAATTAATGGATTTGAAACCCACCCCCCTTTTCAGGACATAGCTCTCCAGAGGTAGCTTATTGACACCAGGATAAAACAATTAAGTACAGTTCAAAATAAACAACCCCGCCTCACACTAAAACAGCAGCAGCTAAAACGTCCAGCATGTAGCATTTAGGCAAAAAAAACCCCAGTTTGAAACAGAAATATATTCATGTTTAAAGGCTAATGCAGGTGTCATGTGTGTTTCGAAAGAGATGGTTTGGAACATATAGAGCCATAAGTGAAAAGTTCTTGTCTCTGGTGACTAACTACCAGTTTGGTGGATCTTACTGCCAGACCAGAGAGCAGGACTGAAGACTCTGGCAGGCTCATATGGGTGCTGGTAATCCTCCAAAAATCTGGCAAACAATTTAGGGACTTCTCTCAATCAACTGTGCAAGGTTCCCAATTGCATGGAGTTCCAACACACATACAGCTATATGTATGTGAATGCCCCTTTGCAGACATCCAGCTGCATATGCAGGCGTGGTTCTCTTCCCACCTCCAGAATGAGGAATGCGGGTCTATATTAGAAAATAAGACTAGTGTCTCTAGAATAATAGAATCATAGAGTTGGAAGAGACCACAAGGGCCACCCAGTCCAACCCCCTGCCAAGCAGGAAACACCGTCAAAGCATTCCTGACAGATGGCCGTCAAGCCTTTGCTTAAAGACCTCCAAAGAAGGAGATTCCACCACACTCCTTGGCAGCAAATTCCACTGTCAAACAGCTCTTACTGTCAGGAAGTTCTTCCTAATGTTTAGGTGGAATCTTCTTTCTTGTAGTTTGAATCCATTGCTCTATGTCCACTTCTCTGGAGCAGCAAAAAACAACCTTTCTCCCTCCTCTATATGACATCCTTTTATATATTTGAACATGGCTATCATATCACCCCTTAAGCTTCTCTTCTCCATGCTAAACATACCCAGCTTCCTAAGCCGTTCCTCATAAGGCATCGTTTCCAGGCCTTTGACCATTTTGGTTGCCCTCCTCTGGACACGTTCCAGCTTGTCAGTATCCTTCTTGAACTGTGGTGCCCAGAACTGGACACAGTACTCCAGGTGAGGTCTGACCAGAGCAGAATACAGTGGTACTATTACTTCCCTTGATCTAGATGCTATACTCCTATTGATGCAGCCCAGAACTAGTGATTTACATAGCCAGTGGAGGAATGTTTGATAACGTTTAAAACTACTTAAAAGGCTACTTTTTAAGGCTACTTTTTAAAATAGCTTCATGTGTGATGAAGACTCCCCAATCTCAGCCATTTCTTTTTCATTTAATTTCTTGCCCATTCAGCTATTTATAGTGAAGACTTCTGTTAGGCAAAGCACCATTTATACAGTGTGTATATTAAAATGAATCCATACATGCAACTATGCACAGACTGGTGCTTTCTCCCTCTGGCCTTACTGAGATTTGTGTAAAAGAGAAGAAAACAAACATAGAATCAAGGTATTTCTTGCTGATCTTAGAGGAATGCAGTGCATGCTGTGGAATGCCCCAGTTCTTCCTTGATGTTCGTGCCAGGAAGTAGCACTCCCACAAGTTAGGAGGGGGGAATGGGTGGGTGCATGGGAAGAAGACATGTATCACTGCACATTTATTTTTATTTAACAAGAGAAAATGGAGGAGTGCTTTGTTAACTATCACTCGCTGTTCAAAATTGTGTCACTCATTCTACAAACGTCGACTCCACCATGTGGCCTTCAGGAGCTAATGCTGATCAGCCCACTCTGTCTGTGCTAAGAAACTCATTATTAAATATTCTTTAGTGAGTTCTCTTAGAGTTGTAAGTCCACATAAGCAAAACGGTGCAGAAAGCTGGCTGGCTGGAAATGCAGCCAAATGCCATGCCTCATTACCAAATTGCCCTATGGGTTTGGAATGAATAAAAGCAAAATGAGAAATCTAATCAGGATGCCCTGCTCCTACAAAGCCACTAACTGCTGTGGTGCAAACTGCTGTTTGTGCCATATCTGCTAACCCAGAATCCTGCATTGGCATGTGGAGCCGAGCTAACGAACTTGCATCACTTGCCATTTAAAAAGCCCTTAGCAATGCACTAGGTTTTGCTAATGATGTTGGCTCCTTTGGGCCTTTAGATGGCCTTGAGGATGCCACATAATGTTTGCACCATCTGGCCCACTTCTGCAAGTGGAACTCAAGCACTTTTGCACCAAATGCATAAGACGCAAGCATTGGCATAGCAACAGAAGTGGCTGTCACTGGAGTCAGGTCCCAATAGTGTCAGGCCACCAGAAAAGTCCTTCCTCAAGCACAGTGATCGAGTCCTATATATAACTTGCATTGACACAAATGCTACAATTCCATGGCTAAAGAATTAAATAAAAAGATACTGCATGGAGAGGGAAATGGCATTTGAACTTAACCTAAGGAAAAAATAGCATGTCACGCCCTGGTCTGAAGTGCCATTGGGGTGGTTCCATTCACAACTTTCCTAATTTATGCTTCCAAAACCAATATGCAAACCAAAACACAGCTCTCCTTCAGAATTTGCACTTTTCCAAGTGCACTGATTAGAGAAAACAATATGCAGAAATGCATTGCATTAGGGGAAATGGCTTGGAAAATTTGTATATATGCAGCCAAAGCTGCATACAATATGGAGAAATGCACACTAAAGTGTTTGTGAATTTTCATGAGAACTTTTTAAATTATTCTTAATGCAAACCAATATGAAAAAGTAGCAAACTGAATTTAAGATTGGGGAAATTGGGAATTAAACTGGACATATTTTTCCCATCCCTAAATGCAGATGATTTTGAAATTTGACAACCTCGGATAAGTTAAGTAGTGCTTAAATAATGCTTTTAATATAGGAAGCAAAGTGTTGGTGTACAGTTTTAAGACTTTGGTTTTGTGGTTGCTGCATGCATGAGACTTTTCCTGCTACATGCTACAGACTCAGAAGAGTTCCAGCCAGCATTCATGCCTTCAAGTCAAGTGACAACACAGTCCAATTATGCCCAGTCTCAACTCTAATGGGGAGGGGCAGAGAGAGAGAGATGGTACTTTTATGCTCCTTTTCCCTTTTTCAAATCCTGACCCTTCCCACTAGTGCCATTTGTGGATTTGCACTGGCAGGCTTTGTGTGGGGTATTATCTGTACATTCACCCAGTACTGATTCAGTGAACCAGCATTTCCTCACAAAGCGGACGGGAAGTGTGTGCAGTTCTTTTTGTAATAAATCATGGGCATGAAAAAGGATTTCTTTAACTCCTTTAGTCCATTCTTCTCCATTTCTCTCACCTTCTGGGAATAGGCCTGTAAGAGACTCTGCAGCCATATAGTGGGTGCAGGGAATAAAAGAGAGGGGAAATCAAAGGAAGAAAAGTCAGAGGTCCCAGCGATTTTCTATAGATTGAACACTCTTGAAAGCAAGGAAGGACTGTAAGAAAAATAAGCAAAGCAAAAATAACACACATCTTCAGGCATGTTATTAAATCTTCCTTGACAATAGCAGGCAGCCAAGAGCTCTTTCAAGGGATAAATTATATGCTGAGGGTGAATCAGAGCTGCTTCTCGCAAGGTTTTCCCCCCTAAGTACAAATCATACATGCATCACATCAGGGTGCATGCTTGTTTCAAACACAAGCTCCAAAATACTTGAAAGTGAGGGTCTAGTCTTTTCTTGGCCACTTGCAAGTATTTGAAGGGAATCCCCCCTCCCATCTGAAGCAACTGTATATCTGAGTGAGGAAGGGAGGTTAGATTTTCAATTGAAAAAGGACAGCCTTTCAGCTTGCTCAGGCCAAGATACCTGGGGAGAAGGGTTCCCTATAGTGTGTTGTGCCGTGGGCTGATTCTCTCTCATCTTCATGCTGTCCTATTAGTACATTTCCCTTCCAAAAGACCAAGAAATGGTCTGATTTAAAGGCAAGGTTTTTGGCACATGGGCCACCATTAAAATCTAGAATATGGACAGAGCCATTCTGGTGGCATTCCAGTGCAGAATGCATCCCCCACTTCCAGTGCTTTGCCGTGGCATCTTACATCTCCTTTACTGAGGAGCTAGTAACCATGCAGTGCTTGAGAGCCATGCTGGAGTGTTGCCCTGACTGTATACCACATGCCACAGCTGGGTTTCATGGCCTCCCAGCTCCTTTCAGGGTTACCAGATGGATACCTGTACTGCTTATGACATTTATACCACAGATTTGCCCCCCATGTTTTAAAATGCTAACATGCAATCTTACATATGCCTCCCCAAAAGTAAGCCCCATTCAGTTCAATGGGACTCCCTCCCTTATAACACTGCAGCCCTAAGACAACTGAATAGGAAATAAGCTATTGTGCAAAAGACATTCAGTTCAGGATCTACAGCTTAATTAGTTTGTGGATTACAAACTGTTTAATTTTCTATTTCAACTCTCCCCTCCTTTACTTTCCTCCCATTTTTAGCTGGAGAATGTGTGGCTTAGTATTTATGAATGTTCTTTCTCTCTCCTTATTCCTTCTCAGACATTTGGGATTTTCATCAGACAGCTTTACAAGAACAAATCTCAGCTGTTTCCATAGATATGTTTAAATAATAGATTGTAATAGCCATTCACCTAGTATCAAGTGAAAGCTCTTTGCTTCTCTAGAAGCTCTAGAGTATAGTAGCAAAATGGCTTTTTTATTGTTTCGTTTTACATATAGCAAAAGTTGTGGCTTTGTGCGGTTCCTCCTTATTTTCAGGAATTTCTATATAGTACCCTTTTATATAAAACCCTAATCCATAACTAGGGCAATACTTTTATTATAGGATACAAAAAAGTGGGCAAGCTTTTGTGTCCCCAGATCTCTGCATTGGGATGTTAAAAACACAAGGTGGGGGAGAGAGAAAGGCTGCTGGTGTTAACCAAACTGTCTTGGTTTTCCTTTGCTGAAAGTCTTGATGCAGTGTCTGGGAGGAGGTAGAAGACAATCAGATGAGACCCTTTTGGGTATATTAGCTTTCAAGTTGCGCACCAGCCTTATGGGACGGAGAAGCACAAAATGTGCACCTATTACAACCAAAGTTGATAATTATCTTTGTTAGAAGCCTTTAGTGTGACTTTCCCCTATCCATCCCAGGAACACAGAGATACATGGAGCGAGATGAGTGACAGACTTTCAATATGCAACTGGTGACAGTTTGGCAAGGCAGGAGTTCACCTAGAGTGGTGGGCGGCTGAAAGAAAAGTAGGTAGTGTGAGAAACCAAACTTCTATCACCACACACTCCATCTGTCCTCTTGAGTGCTGACGACTTGTCCTGTCTTTGTTTTTGCAGGTGCTCCCTAATGGGCTTTGATTTAAACAGGCATTGGGCAGATCCCTCTCCTTGGGCTCATCCCACTCTCCACGGTGTCAAGCAGCTCATTGTTCAGATGTACAACAATCCGGTGAGTGAGCAACCTCACACTGAAATAGTAGCTAAGCATCTATCTAAAACTGTTCTTTTATCCTCCGCATGCGCCATCACACACTGTTTGAAAAGTGTCTTGATGATTCAAGAGCACATTGAGACATTGTGGCAATAATTCAGCACGGTAGGGTTGGGTTTTTTTACTCAAACATCCTACTACAGAACCCTGTTCTACTTCTTGGTTCTTCTGCATATAACCTTTAGCTGCATGACCAGTTCCACATTGCACAGGTCTGATAAAGTCTCTGTTGCAATACATCTGCTGTCTGGGAAACTATCTATTGCAGCCTTTCCCAACTTGGTGTCCTCCAGATGTTTGGGGCTGCACACAGGGTGAGGGTTTTAGTCCAAATAACTGTAGGGTACCAGGTTTGTGAAGGCTGATCTGTTGGAAAACATCTCCTGTGGTTAGCATTGTAAAAGTTCTGAAATGTCTCTTTCTATGGGACTACCAATGGTAATAAAGCCAAAGAACCGACCTATTTCATCAAGAGTTTGAAGCAACCGTTGTGATCACTCTATGCTGAATACATGGTCTGAATTGAACATGCTTGCTTTTCTAGCTGCAAAAAGAGAGAGTGTTGCTCTAATAGACATAGCCCCGAATGCAAATTTTGAAATGGTGTTGCCGTGTAATGCAGTGCTGAGGGCAGGTGTTGCTATGTGAAACTCAGAGCAGAAAGGAAATAACATTTGCAAATGTTACATCAACAGAAAATCAGTCAGATGCTTGGCCGGAGAAGCAGGGGTGTTTTGAAGGTGAAATTGCTGCTAATCAGGGGAGATGGATTAAGGAGCAAAGAAGAGTGGAAGACAGACAATTATTGAATATGTGACATCAAAGTGTGGAAGGATTATTGAGTATGTGACCTAAGAAAAACCTCTCAGCACAGATGGAGGTGGATTTGAAAATATAAAATAAATAACAGGCATTTTCTGAGAAGTGTAATGGGATTTTATAGATGGCTCTTGTTGAGTAAAATTCCTGATGCTCCATCTCACACTGACAGCTTCCCTTTCAGGGAATAGTAGTGTATTAAAGCAAATATTGCTACCATTCTTTTTTGTGGGGTGGGGGTGGGGGGTAGGTTGTAACAGATCACACATATATCCCTTCCTTCAAGGACTGAAAGCAGCTAGTGGATCACTATTACAATTCATTGACTAATTCCTCATTCTGTTCCAACATGGGAAGGATTAACATGACAACATATTTGGGACTGAAATGGCCACAACTTGAAACTATGAAAAATAGTGAAGAAATGTGGTCACATGATTCCACTGTTGGCTCCAAATCCCCACCTTGGTATACAAAAATAGTCTTAGCTGGAAGGTAGCTTTACATATTTATTCTAAGAAACATTGCAAGGTGGCTCTGCCATTTGCAGTAGGATGCTCTATCTGATTAAAAAGAGAGAGGGGAAAGGTCTTATTTTCAGGAGACACATTACATTCTATTGGGAAAAAACTAATCCACTAACTTGCATTCAAGTGGCCTGCAGTTTGCAGCCAATCCATATCTCACAACCTGAGCCCATTTCAAATGATAGCATTGCTTAAATTACCTCCCACTTTTGCACCACTTCTGTGATTCCTGTTCATCACCAAATAACTCATATGCAAGAATAACACTCTGGTCTCATGAATGCACAGACCCTGCTGGTGCCTGACATAAATTTCCCTTTTGTCAGGGCAGCAAATTGTGTCCATTTTCAGGCTCTGCTTCCACTCTTGAAATGATGCTATTAGCATAGTCATCAATGTGAAACTGTGCAGTGGACGAATAAAATATAATAATAGACTTGGCAGGGGTTTTGTGTCTAAATTGCGCACTTGAGCTCTCTATACTATGAGTCTACAAGTGGTATCATCTCATCTAACATTTGGATGGTTGGAAGCAATTGTTTTCTGCTCGGTATACCTCCTTCCCCTCCCCCATTTCCACTCCAAATAATTCCATATCTCTCAATAGTAAAGATCTTGTGCCCATTTTGAGTATGAATAAATGAAGCAGACAAGGTTTTGCATTTTGCCCTAGATAACCATTAAATAGATGGCGTCTCCTTTTTTTCTGAGGGCCTTAACCACACATGACACTGAGGATGTGATTGGCGATCACGTTTTAAAATTAAATGCCAGATGTGGGAGAGAGCCATTGTTAGCAAGTCTGCAGTGTGTGTAGTTGTGTATCTGCAAGGCAATCAAACATTTGGATGGTAATGGAGGGAGAGGCTGCAGGTGCCTTCCCCTGCCCATGACTGGCAACCACTTACATTTCTCCACATGTTCTTGGCAGCCATGATGCCAGATTCCCTGCAAAGCAAGTAGTACTGAAGCTAGTGTTGGCATTTCCCCACCCTCCAGAGGGACCAGTGCTCCTGGGTGCTGCAGGGCAGCTTGGAGTGCTCTGCCAGCCTCTGTTAGTTGTGTTTGTGGATGCTGCTGGTCTTCCGCATATGAGATGGGAGGATTATTGGGGCTTCTACCCCTCCCAGACTGACTCTGTGGCTGCTTCTCCCTGTAGGTCAATGCTGCTCCTGCTCCTTATTTTCCAGAGTGCAGCTTCTACTGTGTTCACATTGGTTTTGACATTGGTTTTGTACTAGGTTTGAGGCCACAGTGTGGCCCAGAACCAGCTGGCTGAGCCAGAGATCTGCTTATGATTGTGCCCTAAGTTAGTTGTGTTGAATTTCCACTGAAATCAGTGGGCCAAGTTGTGTCTTGAGTAGTTTGCCCCATTGCTTTTAATGGCATCTAAGTCTGGATCCAACCCGTAGTGCACCTCCTTTCCTTTCCTTTCCTTTCCTTTCCTTTCCTTTCCTTTCCTTTCCTTTCCTTTTCTTTCCTTTCCTTTCCTTTCCCTTCCTCTCCTCTCCTCTCCTCTCCTCACCCTACCTTAACAGATAAACAAATATGACAACAATAAGCAAGGGTTCAACAATTGTTCATGCAAATCATGTTTCTCACTTGACTGTCTGCTAATCACACCATGTATGTATACAAAATAGGTTCATGAAAAAGTAACTATCAAAGCACATATAAATTTATACTTAAAAAGGTAAAGGACCCCAGTTAAAGGCAACTATAGGGTGTGGCGTTCATCTCACTTTTCAGGGTGAGGGAGCTGGTATTTGTCCACAGACAGCTTTCCAGGTAATGTGGCCAGCATGACTAAACCGCTTCTGGCGCAACGGGACACCGTGATGAGTTCCAGAGCACATAGAAACACCATTTACCTTCCCTCCGCAGTGGTACTTATTTATCTACTTGCACTGGTATGCTTTCGAACTGCTAGGTTGACAGAAGCTGGGACAGAGCAACAGGAGCTCACCCTGTTGTGCAGATTCAAACCGCTGACATTCTAATCGGCAAGCCCAAGAGGCTCAGTGGTTTAGACCACAGTGCCACCCATGTGTCTTACCTTTTACCTATACTTAAATAACCCCCACCCCCCAGGTAGAAGTCTTCCAGATTCCTCTGGGTTGGAATTAAACAATGAAAGAAAAGGCACCCAGATTTCTTGAAATGTGTCATGCTTAATGTCTTCCCCAGCTAGACTGCATTGGTACATAAGCTTGTCAGCCAGCCAGACCCTTTAGGAGAAATCTTCATCACCTTTCCAATATCATGCTATTTTCACGCGGGCAGCTATGACAAAGTAAGCAGTTAATTCCTTGTGGGGTAAGGATTTATTTTGACCACAGAGCAAATAAACCAGAGCAAAATCTGAATCCATATTCTTGGTGCACTGCATTCCGTACAACCATGAAAATAGTTTGCCAAAATTCTCTCGCGCTAGATATATAATAACAACCTAGATGTACCCTGTCTCACAGATGTACCCTGTTCTCACAGTATGTTCCCCTACATGCAAACATACCTTATGATCCATCCTTTGAACACATTCATAGGGAGAAATGTAACTTTGAAGTTTACTGTGCACCTACCTACACAGCTATGTTATATATTGTTATGAGGCTGTTATTGTGTTCTTTGAGGGGGGGGGTCACATTGTTCTAGAAATGTCAGATAACTTTCTTTTTAGACTAATGGTTCAATAGTATAACAGGAATTCAACATCTTGGAACTGCCAATGAAAGACTTATATTTCATTTACATATATGATTGATATATCATTCTGCTAAAAAGTATAGAGGTAGAATTATGGAATATGATTCTGTATTGTTTTTATTGACAGCTAAATCTGGACATATGGCAACCCTACTTAAACCAAGTCAGCGGCAGTCTCAGACAGGGATGGTCTTATCCAATTCTGCTGAGTTCCTTTCTAGCTACCACAAAACTAAACACAAACAAGCCAACCTACCACAGAGTAACAGAGTGGCACCAATCTGTTGTATACCATTTCATTTCTGGCATATACAGGAGCCCCACTGCAAATTTTTAGTATCACTATAGCTTGGTAGGAGTACGGTGTCCTTTCCTGATCCTGATCTTGAGCAGAAGCCCACAGGGCATCGGGGAACAAGACAGGCTGAAATTGCAGTAACACAGAGAGCTCTGTTAGAGCAAGTGAGTGTGACCGAACTGATGCCTTTTATCCCTACGGGGTCAAATCTTAACCTGCTTTGGACAAATTAATTTCTGATACACTGTCTCCAGTGTATCCAAAAAACACACCTTTGTGGCAAAAGGCAATCTAACAGATGCTTAGTGTAACAATTAGAAATTGTTTTCAGTCCACGCCCCCCCCCCCCATTCTTGTACTGTACTTCCCTTGCTGAGAGAAAAAATACTTGGAATTAATATATTTCCGGGGCAAGGTCTGGATGCAAAGAATCATAAAGTGTATTATTATATCAGCCACAGTGTATCAGGAATTGTATTACAGCATAAGAAGTATAGTGAGTAAGGAAACAGAGACCATAACATAAAAACACTGGTAGGGTATAAACTGGAGCTGCGCATCAGATTCATCCAAGCTCCAAGTCCTATTGGGAATATTCAGAGGGGCTCAGGAGTTGGACAAGTCAGGTACAGACATCCATGGTTTGTTACAGGTCGGGTTGGATGGCCCAGAGCTATCTATGGCTGTCAACAGATGAGGCATCAGGCAGGAAGGAGAGGCAGGCATTGGGCAGGAAGCTGCAGCACCAGGGGTTAAAGCTACCCTGACTACCAGTCTTCCTTGGAGAAGGTAGGAACTGCCTGACTCTAACTCTCCTTCCTGCTCTAAAACAGCACCATGCAGAATGGATTCCATATTCGTCACTAGTGAAATATACTCAGAGTTGAGAGTGAATTCCATGCTCTTTATTCAGCTTGTAGTAGCAATAGAGGAAGAAGAGAAGAATGGCTCTTTCCCCCAAAACGTCTGCTTATATACATTATTTACACAATGGGCCTTGCGTGATTGGCTACTTCAGGGCTGCACCTGTGGGCCAATCAGGTTGCGGATTGACTTCTGCCAGCACCTGATTGGCTGCTCCTGCAGGCAAATCAGGTTGCGGATTGACTTCTGCCAGCAGCATGATTGGCTGTTCCTGTAGGCCAATCAGGTTGCGGATTGACTTCTGCCAGCAGCCTGATTGGCTGCTCCTGCAGGCCAATCAGGTTGCTGATTCACTTCCACCTGGAGCTGGATTGGGTGGCTCCTGCAGACCAATCAGACTGCTGCATTCTGGATCCTATTTGTCAGAGGGCCTGGTATGGCTACTCTAGAGTAACGACTCCAGCATGGTCTTTTAAGGTTTTTATTTAGTGCTGATTATTTACAGTGTTCAGAGCAGTAAAAATGCATCCTTAAGGTGAGGTGTCTGAACTCCCGAATGGCGATTGGCGCGTTTTCTTCCAGCACCACAGCTTTGGCAGACCCAACCTCTTCCCCCTACGTTTGCGTCGCAATTCGGGAGTTGGGGGAATTGGCCTCCCCCCTGTGCGTCCTACTTCCTGTCCCACCTGCGGCCTGGGCTCCACAACCTTGCCTGAGCCTCGGACACCACTTCCTGACTCTCCGCTGGAGGCAGAGCTCTCCTTACTCTCTCCCGCGCTTGGGGATGGGCTGGAACTTAAGATGGGAGGGACTTCCCTGTATCCCTCGTCCCTCACATCCATCCCCCTCCCAGGCTCCTCTCCCCCCCTTCCTAGTGGCTCTCCGCTTGCTGGGGACGAGTGAAACCCCAAGAAGTCTGTGGCATCCGAGCCTGTGGGTGTAAAAATTTCCCCCCAATCCTGCGATCTTTCTCCTTCCCCCTGAGAAGACGGGAATCCCAAGAAGTCAGTGGCGTCAGAGCTGGTGGGAGTAAAAATGTTCTGCCAGTCCTCTCCTGCCTCTGACGTCGTTGACCTCGGTGAAACCCACACCTCTTCTTCCGTGTCCTCAAATTCCGCTTCCCATCTCCATGGAGAGCTGCTGCCTGCTATCCCTTCCTCCTGCCCCTCCCCCTCTCCCTCCCTTTCCATGTGCCAGGGCTTGGGCCTGTGGGGGAACAGGGCGTGGAACTCTTCCACTAAAAATTCCTCAGGTACTTCTGTGGCCGGTATCCACTCATTGTGGGACGGCGGAGTGTCCTCCCATGCTATCAGGTACTCCAGTCCTCTCACCCCTCTCCTTGAGTCTAAAATCTCAGTTGCCTCATTGAGCTGTCGGGCGTCTCCCGTCTCCCCCCCTCCCTCTGGAGGCTGATCGCTGTCCCTGAACCTGGTACTTTCCCTGTACGGCGACAGCAGCGATCTATGAAACACTGGGTGCACTCTCATGTCCTCCGGCAGTGCTAGCCTGAAGGCTACCGGGTTGACCTGTTGCGTGACCGTGAAGGGGCCCAGCCTCCTGGGTGCTAACTTCTTGCATCGCCCCCTGGTGGGAAGACCTTCCGAGGATAACCAAACCTTGTCCCCCACCCTGATGACCTCTCCCGGTCGCCTGTGGCGATCTGCCCCCTTCTTGTACGCTTCCTTGGCCCTCTCCAAGTGTTCTCTGAGCTGCTGGTGCACCGTCTCCAGGTCCTCTGCCCAATCCTCTGCCTGTGGGCCCTCTTCCTCCTCCTCCCCCTCCCTCTCCGGGAAAGATCTGAGGTCGCGCCCGTAGTTGGCCTTAAAGGGCGACACCCCTGTGGAGACGTGCACCGCATTGTTGTAGGCAAATTCTGCCAGTGGCAGGCGATCCACCCAGTCCGTTTGCCTCTGGCTGACGTAACATCTCAGGTACTGCTGCAGAATGGCGTTGACCCGCTCCGCCTGTCCATTGGTTTGCGGGTGCCTAGCCGTCGACAAGCTGACCTCCACCTGCAGGAGGTTCATGAGCCGCCGCCAGAACCTGGAAACAAATTGGCGGCCACGATCCGAAATAACCCTTAAAGGCAATCCATGCAGTCTGAATACGTGGTCAACAAACAGTTTGGCCGTCTCTTCTGCCGAGACCGCCCTGGCACACGGTATAAAATGGCACATTTTGGACATGAGGTCCACCACCACCAACACTGCGGTCTTGCCCCTGGACGACGGCAGGTCTGTGATGAAGTCCATGGACACTACTTCCCACGGCCTGTGCGGTGTGGCTAAGGGCTCCAGCAAACCAGCTGGTGGTGCTCTGACCACCTTTGCTCGCTGGCAGGTGTCACATCCCCTTACATAATCCCTAACATCCTCCCGCACCCCTGGCCACCAGAAGTGTCTCATGACTAGGTGAGTGGTTTTGTCCCTTCCAAAATGACCCGCCGTTGGGTTGTCGTGCATCTGCTTGAGGGCCTTACCTCTCAGCTGTTTGGTTGGCAGGTACAGGGCTCCCTTGTAAAAAAGCAAACCCCTCCTTTCCTCAAAGTCTTTGGCCTGCTCCCCCCCCCCTCTCAGTTCTCTGAAGATGCGGGTGGCAAATTCATCAGCTGCTGTCAGTGCTGTGAGTTCTGCCTCGCTCACCACTGTTGCTCCGCAGGACCATGCTGATGGGGGAAAAATATGCCTGGGTGCCGGTGGCAACTCCTCCTCCATGTACTCTGGCTTGCGGGAGAGGGCATCCGCCCTGACATTCTGCTCTCCCGGGATGTAGTGGATGGAGAAGTTGAAGTTCGAGAAGAACTCTGCCCACCGTATCTGCCGCTGGTTGAGCACCCTGGCAGTTCTCCAGAACTCCAGGTTCTTGTGGTCTGTGCACACCTGGATGGGGTGCTTGGCGCCCACCAGGAAGTGTCGCCAGTGCTGGAACGCAGCGTGGATCGCGAGAAGTTCCCTGTCAAACACTGTGTAGTTGCGTTCCGGCTGGGTCAGCTTCCTGGAGAAGAAGGCACAGGGTCTCCACTCTCTGTTGGCGTCCAGTTGCAACAGAATCGCTCCCAGAGCCTTGTCCGAAGCATCTGTCTCCAGGCGTAGGGGCGCATCCTGCACCACGTGGAACAGGTGCTGGTCTGAAGCGAATACCCTCTTGAGGCTTTCGAACGCTGCTTGCGCCTCTGGTGTCCACCGGAACTTCTGCTTGCCTCTCAGGCAGTCGGTGATAGGAGCCGTGACGCGAGAGAAGTTCTTGATGAACTTCCTGTAGAAGTTCGCGAAGCCTAGTAGGCGTTGGGCATCTTTGCGCGTCCTGGGGCTGTGCCAGTCCAGGATGGCCTGCACCTTGTCCTTGTCCATCGCCAGCCCCTTGTCTGACAGCTTGTAGCCTAGGAAGTCCACTTCTTTGGTGTGAAACTTGCACTTCTCCAGCTTCACATACAGGTGGTTGTCCTTCAGGCGCTGCAACACCTCCCTGACATCCTTCACATGCTGCACTGGGTCATTGGAGTAGATAAGGATGTCATCCAGAAAGACCAAGCAGTTCTTGAAGAGGAGGGACCCCAGGACGTGGTGCATGAAGGCCTGGAAGCATGCTGAGCCCCCTTGCAACCCGAAGGGCATCACCAGATATTCAAAAGAGCCCAGAGGCGTGAACATCGTGGTTTTCCATTCATCACCCTCCCGGATCCTAATCAAGTTGTACGCCCCTCTTAGGTCGAGCTTGGTGAAGATCTTGCCCCTGCGTGCCGCTGTCAGGAGATCATCCACTCTGGGCATGGGGAAAGCCATTGGCTCTGTCACCGAATTCAGCCGTCTAAAATCCACCACCAGACGGCGCTGTTGCGTGTCTTTCTTGTCCACCCAGAAGACCGGGCTGCCCCCTGCTGCCTTGCTTTCCCTGATGAACCCCCGCTTGAGGTTCTTGTCGATGAAAGCGCGCAGATCCTCCAGTTCCTGGTCTGACATGGCGTACAGCTTGGCTGGGGGTATAGTTGCCCCTGGCACCAGGTTGATCTGGCAGTCAAAAGGCCTGTGTGGGGGTAGGTGGTCGGACTCCGCTTCGCTGAAGACCTCCTGCAGGTCCCAGTACGGCTTGGGTATTGCCTCACCCCCCTTGACGTGCATGGTGGCCACCGTGGCTATCGGAGGCCCCTCCCCTGGTTGGTGCTGCATGCAATGTTCCAGACAAAAGTCCGATCCAAAAGTGATGCATCTCTGGTGCCAACTTATGGAGGGGTCGTGGCGCGTCAGCCAGCTCATGCCCAAGACGATGGGGGGGTCTGAGATGGTTGTGACGTTGAAAGCCAGTGTCTCTGAGTGCCTTCCCACCGTCATTCTCATGGGGGGGGTTTGATGCGTGATGGCCCCTCCCAGCAGCTCTCTGCCGTCAATGGTGGCCACGTGCAGGGGAAAATCCAGCTGCAGAAGTTGGATCTGGTGCTCTTCCGCAAAGTTTCTCGAGAAGAAGTTGGCTGAGGCCCCACTGTCAATTAAGGCGAGGACTGTCAGGGGATAGCCATTTGGGAGCGTGAGCGTGACTTCTAGAACCACTCCTGCTCTGGGAGGGGTGGGCTGGCTGTGCTCCTCTCTGTGCGGGTGGGCGGGCGGGGGCTGTTGTCTGCTGACTGTGCCTGGCCGCTCCCCCTTGTCTCCTGCAGCCAGGCTGTCTCGTTTCCCTGCTGTGGTGCTGCGTCAGCTGGGGAAGGTACAACCGTTCCCGCCTTTCCTTGCCACTCTCTGCGATGAGGGCAGTCTCTGACGCGATGCCTGGGGGAGTTGCAGAGAAAGCAATTCCCGCCTCTTCCCTCCTTGCGTCTTGGCGCCGCCGGGGTTTGAAAAGCCCGCGCGCGCGCTCCTCCGATCTCCATCGGTTCCGGCTCTGGGCTTGGCCTGGGCGGGTGTGGGGGCGGGCCCTGGGGTGGGGTTTGGTGATGTGGTCTGTCCTGGGAGCGTGGGAACCAAGGTTTTGCTGCGCGCGTCGCTTGTTTGTCATTCCATCTGGATTCCTGTCTCACCCCCACCGCTAGCGCCGCTTTGCTTAACTCATCCATAGTTCGCGGTTTGGGACCTCTTGCCAGCTCATCCTTAACGTCTGCGTGCAAACCCATGTAGAAGGCTGATTTCACTGGCTCACTTTGCAGATCCCACCCCAGTTTGTGCACCAGCATGGTGAATCTCGCCCAGTAGTCCCTAACTGTCGATTTTCCTTGTGTTAAGTTATGAAGCTCCTCTTTGGTGGCCTCCATTTCACTGTCACTAGCGTACATTATTTTTAAAGCTTCTAGAAATAATTTTGCGTTCTTCATGCAAGGATTTTTTTGCGCGATGAGCGGTCTTACCCATTCTCGGGCGGCCCCCGTCAAATGCTCTATGATAAAGGAGACTCTGTGCGCGTCATCTGGGAATTCTGCTGCATGCAATTCCAGCGCATAATTTATTTCTGTCTCGAATCCTAGGTACTCCCTAGGGTCGCCGCTAAACTTGGTGACTAGGCTCTGTCCCCTTCTCACTTGGACTAGCTGCGGCTGGGGCACCCCCCCACCTCTAGCGGCTTTCTCCTCTTCCAACTTCTTCTGTAGGTCCAAAACCATCACCCTTAGCTGTTTCTCAGTCTCCTCTTTTGTCCTCACCTGGTCCACCAGCTTGTTCAGCTCCTCCTGCGCCCCTCGCGCTTCCTCCTGAGCGGCATGCAATTGCTGCTGTGCGTGCGCTGTGAGGTTCTGCAGCTCCTGCTTCGCTGCTTCGGCCTCCAGCCTCCAATGCTCAGCCTCTTGAGCGCTCATCGCTGCACTCCAAAGTAGCCAAAAAAAAGATTCGGGAGTTGCTGTCAGAGGGCCTGGTATGGCTACTCTAGAGTAACGACTCCAGCATGGTCTTTTAAGGTTTTTATTTAGTGCTGATTATTTACAGTGTTCAGAGCAGTAAAAATGCATCCTTAAGGTGAGGTGTCTGAACTCCCGAATGGCGATTGGCGCGTTTTCTTCCAGCACCACAGCTTTGGCAGACCCAACCTCTTCCCCCTACGTTTGCGTCGCAATTCGGGAGTTGGGGGAATTGGCCTCCCCCCTGTGCGTCCTACTTCCTGTCCCACCTGCGGCCTGGGCTCCACAACCTTGCCTGAGCCTCGGACACCACTTCCTGACTCTCCGCTGGAGGCAGAGCTCTCCTTACTCTCTCCCGCGCTTGGGGATGGGCTGGAACTTAAGATGGGAGGGACTTCCCTGTATCCCTCGTCCCTCACACTATTGTTCTAGGATTCAGCTCAGTACATAACAATCCCTCTGTCAACAGAGGCATCAGTCCTGTCAGGTGCAGGGTGCTCCTTTGCAAGTGGCTTCCCACTCAGCAAAATTGACCCTCCTCTCTACTCTTGGTTGGGAGCTGGGGGAAAGGAGATGCAACATCTATTCCCCCCTTCCCTTCCCAGGCTATATGTTTAATTAGGAGTTTTTAAATTTAAACAATCTTATTAAACATTAGCCATACCTTCAGACTAATTCTGGACAGGATCCATGATGGGGCAGGTTGTCCACAGGTTGCGTCAACCTGTTAGGGGCCGCTGGATCAGGGCCACAAGGCAGATAACAGCTTGCACAATTCAAAAAGTTCATCTGGATCTCTGGCCACTTTCTCATATAGTAGGGGTGCCGAATTTCAAACAGTGAAAGGTTGTTGAGCTTATTTGGCAAAATCATCAAAAAAGTAGTTCCCAGGGCATTTCTGCCCATACACTGCTTCTGACTGCAGTGTTCTGGATGTGTCCAAGCAGTGTTTCCCCCCCCCCCAAAAAAAAACATGTTTAGGGATACTCTCATTTTGACTCAAGAAAACCAACATTTTATAGTTCAAATCGGGAAAAATAAATACAGTAAATGGACAAAAGTACAAAGATTCACAAATGTTTAGGGATATGCGTACCCCTGTGTACCCCCAGAAAAAAGCACTGTGTCTGGGAAATTCTGGGCATATGGCTCTTCCACTAGATCAGAAACAACCCTTCCATAAGTGGAAAACATATTCTGCTAGTGGAGCCAAGCTACATTACTCACATAGCTGGAGTGTATAGGTGGCAAAGGGTTCTTTACTCCCCTCTCCCCCCCCCCAATTGATTCTTTCCTACAAATCTCAAATTCTGCAAATTTAAGATTTTCCTGCTATCTGGATTCTGAACCAAAAGGTAGCCCAACTGGGGAGAAATACATCACCCTTTCCACCTGCCAGCCTCCCTTTAGAAATGTCACTTCACCTCCGTGTTCCCTATTGCCTCAGCAAATGTGGGGCTGGGACCATATTACCAAGATAATGCCTGGCTTGGCTTTTAGATAGTGAAGAATTTAATCTTCTACGTCTTGAAATTGCTTCTATACACCAATCCCAGATGGTCACCATGCTTTCTAACAAATGGGTTCTCTGCTATTGCAGTGGTTTTAAATCATAAAGCAGAAATGGTCTTTTTATGTTGTTTACATCCCTTTGATAAGAACTCTATTGATCTGGCTGCAGTTGAGCTGGAGTTCAGCATTTACCAAATATTGTTAAGGGCACCAAGCTTTCATTGCAAGGGATAGGCATATTCTATCAAGAGTTGGCAGGAAAATTAAAGTCAAAAACCAAGCTAGATCTCCTCCTCTTGGAAGCCCCCCCCCCCATTCTAATTATCTAATTCAGGAAGCACAGGTAACAACTGATATAACAACAGGGTTACCGCTTGACAACAGTTGTTTGTTTTTTAAAGTCAAATATCATGATACCTTTTAAAGAATAGTTTTAATTTTTAGGCTGTAATTGAGTGTGGCTATCCTTAGATCCTGGACAGTGAGAAGCCCCTCTTAATATTGGTGCTTTGTGTGTTCATTTTACCCTGGTACTTTGAACAGATTAAGTAGAATGTGGTATTGTATTGTGTGCAACTGCTGGATATCCCTTCCATCACTCCTCTCCCGTGGCGGCCCCCAAATGTTTCCAAGAGATCAATCCACCTCATGTTGTTTGTGGAGAATTATAAGCAGAGAATATGTACATAATTTACCAGTTAGAATGAATACATTTACAGTACAATCCCATGCAGGTTTGCTCATAAGAAAGTCAGATCATGGTCAAGGGGGCTTACTCCCTACTAGTAAGTGTGTTTAGCTTTGCAGTATTAGACTGCACACTGGGACTGACCTTTTAGTAAGCACACACGGGGTTGTATGGTTGGGCTGCAGCAGAGGGTCTTGCTTCTAAATAAACTTGCATAGAACTGCACTGCATGTTAATCAAAAAGGTGCCCACAGGATGGGCAGTCAGAAGCTGTAGCAAGTCAGATTCATCTGTATTTGGCCCTATATTTCCAAAGGTCCAGTCCCAAAAACCTCCTAACAAGGTGCCCAGATGCTACTAGCAACTGAAGGAAGAAAAGATGAGGCCTAACCTTAGCCCTTACTTCCCCGTAGCAATCCCAAAACTCTTTCTGCCAGAATTTAAAAAGTATCTTGCTGGGGCACAACGACATACGTATCTTTATTCTCCATGTTATCTCATTACACTTCCATAGACAGCATGGTACAAAAGCATGCCCATGTCCTGAATGGAAATGTTTGTTTTTCTAACAGTAGCTGAACAGACCAATATGAGAATGTTGATCACCCCCCCAGATATTCTGTTGGAGAAAAGGAGCCATCTGCATATTTTAGCTCCAGGGACCATGGTGTTGCCAAGTAGTCTTTTGGGTATCCAGACCAATTGCCAACTTCCTCATCTCTCTGCTCTTGAAGGAAAGTTAGGATTATGTGCAAAAGATAGATAAGAGTGCTGAGAAAGAAATGGCATTTATTCTATACAAAGCTGGATCTACAGCTTCCCTAGTGAGATATAATCCTCTCAATGCTGGGGTAATTTTAATCAACCTTAAAAGGCCCCCTATAAATCTGGCTACCATTCAAATTGATTCACCAACAGAAGCAGCAAAAGTTGAGAAAATTAAATCCAGGAGATTCTTGATACCCTGCCGGGAAAGGATGTGATTCACCATTTGCTGTTGAATAATCAGCTAAGACTCAACATGGGGTGTACATGGGGTGGAATGCTGCTGCTCTTATTCCATGGGCAGCGGGCGGTCAAGACAAGCAAGACTGGGTGGAGAGGCACCAATGCATCTGTCCCCTTCCAGTGCAAAGGAGAGGGATTGAATTGTAGCCATAGCCGCCAACCATTTTCTTATATTTGACTTTAAGGATGTGGGCGTGCAACTATTTTTTGATGATGTCATCAGTGTAGTGTTTTCACATACCAAATCATCACAGTGCACAAACAAAATGCCCATATGCTGTCTTGGAGTGCTTGAAGAATGGAATCTTTGTGAAACTGCACACAAAATGGGTTACTCCACACCTTTTAGTGCAGATCGGAATTTAGCAGTCCGTCAGATTTCACACTTCTCTGCATGTTGCAAAACAGTTTTTGATAGTTTAAACATATAAAATAATGCATTTGCATATGTATTTTGAGAGGATTTTTTTAAAAAGAAAAATCTCAGATTAATGCAGGAAAGGAACTGCTATGGGTAAAAACAGGGGCAGGGATGCCATAGACTAGAAATAGATTTGTCCATCCCCTGCTCAACTATGGAGCAAACAGGGATAATCTGCAGTCTGTTTGGCTAACTTCCCACTTCTGACCCAATAAGGATAACTGGCAGGGTAAAAGTACCTGCTTTTTCCCAAAGTCTTGGCTATGCTCTGCAGTAAATAACTAGGAGTGAAGGAAGCCACTAGATAAACATGTCATAAGAGTCATGGCTTAAGACAGGCATCCCCAAACTGCGGCCCTCCAGATGTTTTGGCCTACAACTCCCATGATCCCTAGCTAACAGGACCAGTGGTCAGGGATGATGGGAACTGTAGTCCAAAACATCTGGAGGGCCAAAGTTTGGGGATGCCTGGCTTAAGAGAATTGCAAAATTCAGTGGATATATTCCCCTAAGGAATATTCTGGGGCCATAAATGACTTCAACTCTTACAACATAGCTGTGTGCCAGACCCTGACTTCACCCATAGAATCTGAATGAACAGATGTCTAATTACTGTAATATTTACCACAGTTGACTTTATTGAATACATTATGATTCTGTGATTATTAGGCTGACTTTTAATAATTGATTCTTGACATGAAGTACTAAGCTGCTTAACTTTTGGTAAATAAAATCCTCCCTGTATTCTCAGTTGTAAATGTTGACAATTGTCCTCTTTCTGATCAGTCAGTGAAGCGCTCTCTTTTGAACTGAATCTTGGAGCCCAGAGTTGTTGTTTTTCCCTTAGTCCTGAAAGCATGCTTAATATTACATGGCTGGAGTTAGGAGTGTATATATTCTTACATACCCCCCAGTGCATTTTAGTAATTTGTAGACCAGGCTAGATGGACACAGCAGTAGATGTTACTCTTAAGATTTGGAGGGCCATTTTGGCTTTTGCCTTTGGCGTTTTGAATCCGAGTAACTAAGCTGGAAACCTCATAAGAACAGGCTTACAAGATTTCCTCTGCTTCCTGTCTGCAGCTGAGCCTGGATTATTGCTAAACCTAGCTACTCGTGCTGCGAACCTACTTCTTCTGGAAAGATTTTTTTTTAACTCTTCCATTTCTGTTCTTTCACTCTTCTGAACACCTTATTCCTGAAATGTTCTGCAATATAGCAGCCAGCAGAGTCCATAATGTTACTTGCACCAGGGATAGTCTGGGCTTGTGGGGACTGAGCAAACTACTCTTGGGTGGCTTCCTCCTTCAGCAATGGGCTCTGGTGGTTTACCTCATGGTATGGCTAGGTTGCAGCAGTGCTTTGAACCACTGGGTAACAAGAGCTAGTTTTCATTTCTATTTCTTACAGTGTCCAGAAAAATACCATGCCAGGTGCATTTGTGGAAAATTAAAATGCTGGCTAGACTCAGGCCACTAGGGCTGATTAGAGATGCCTGCCTCTTGCAATAACTTAAGCATCTTGGGTTAGATTTTTTTTTTTTTTTGCAAATTTGAGCCCCAGGGCAGGTGTCAGTCATGGTCCTGCTATAATACTGCAGCTCCAGCAGCTGCCCAAATAGAACAAATGCTGAGGTTAGCCCTTCTTGCACTGGATATCCTTCCAAGCAGGGGCATACCCAGGATCAAAACTAGGGGGGGGGGTTAAGCCATGGTCGTTCAGGTTGTGACATTTCACACGGAAAAGGCGAATGAAACCAAAAATTTAAGAAAATTATATATAATGTTTCTTCGTATATAAGACACTGCCTAAAATAAGCAGAGCAAAAAATGCCTGACCACGCACTATGATGTACTCTTAAAGCAAACAATTTAGGCTACCACAAACAATAATACAAACGCCTCCCTCTAGAACAGAGAAATAGCCACAGATTGCAGTGAATGGCTCCAACTGCTGCCCCGGGAACAGAACACAATTATTAGATGTAGCAACGGCTCCCGCCAGGGAGCTAAGGATCTTCAGGCGCTCGCCCCCCCCAACCAAACACCCCTTTTCCTTACACCAAGCCCCAAAACCAGCAAATCAAAACAATGGCAATGAACAAACGTTGTACAGCAAGGAGAAACTCGAGCTATGATTTAGAGCAGGGATGGCCAACTTCCAGGAGACACCGATCTACTCGCAGAGTTATAAAGTGGAGGTGAGCTACCCCGTTTTAGTGGGGTTCAGTGGGCTTTTTTTAGAGAGGGGAAATGACCTGTTTCATCACCCATTTTATTGGGGTGCAGGGTAAAAACTTTAATTTGGGGGGGCACCTAACTTTCAGGGGCAAGGGGATTACTTGCTCACCAAAATATTACTGCAAAAACTCCGTTCTTCATTCCACAGAACAGGATAAAATGCAGGGAAGGGAGAGGGGGTGGGGCCTGGTGCTCTTAGACAAAAGCAAAGGAAAAGGAGCCTGCAATCTAGCCAAGAGCAATGGGAGAAAGATAAGGGTCGGGGAAGAGATGGAGGTGAGGGTCAAAAGGGAAGGAATGGGAAAGGCAATGGGTGGGGGAAAATTGGATTGGAAGGCAAAAAAAGGACAATAGAGCAAAAGAGGGAATAGCTAAGAAAGGCTAGAAATCAAGGCAGGGGGGGTGGGACTTCGACTGCTCAGGACAGGCTAGCAGTTAAAGCCTGAAAGGATTAAGATCATATTTAAAGATAAGGAGTGAATGAGAGGGTGGGGGGAAGAAGCGAGGAGGAGTGTGTGCCTTGTTGCAGGGGAAAAAATATTAGCCTCCTCGTTTCATTACTTTATAACCATTTAAAAAATTTTTTGCTTCGGGGGGGGCAGCTGCCCCCTGCCCCTCGCTGGGTACGCCCATGCTTCCAAATCACATACCGGTATCACTTAAAAGTCTATGTGGCACTCAGTGAAGGCAAAAACTGTTCACAATAGAACAGTTGGAAGAGGCAGCAACCTCTCCTGAGGACAGAGGACAATTGTACCATGAGTGAGATCTTAAGGATTTGGCCCCTATTTCATTGCTGTTTGATTTGTTCATAATGTTATGGGCCAGCCACCCCAATCTCTGCTGAGTGAAGCATGAGATTCCAAGGGCACTCAACCAGGGTTTGTGGTCCTTTGGGAGAAATGAGGCACGGCAGAGTCTGCAGTGTCTTTGAAATATGAAACAAAATTTAAAAATTCCTTCCAGCAGCACCTTAAAGACCAAATAAGTTTTTTATTTTGGTGTGAGCTTTCGTGTGCATGCATACTTCTTCAGATACACTGAAATAGAAGTCCCCAGACGCTTATATGTAGAGAAAGCGTATCACTCAGAAGGGTGGTGGAAATAGGTGATTGACTGGCTGGTAGCTGTTGACGACTGTAAACAACTGCAAATGGTCTTGCGTGAAAAAGCAAGGGGTGAGATGGCTGAAGATCACTTTATCACCCCTCCCCACCCTTTCTCTACAAGTTCTTCAGATTCTGCAGCTACAAATGAACTGGGATTTGGGGCAGCTAGATGGACTGGAGTTTGGGAAAGGAATATTATTGTGTTCCTGTCTACTACCATGTGGATCTGAGGACTTTTATCTGTGGTTTAGCTCTCAAAGAAACTGACCTTGCAGGAAGCGCAAAACACCATTAAGAAGCTACTTAGGTTTGTTATTTTAATTGTTAAGAGATCTGTCTGGTTGTTTGAGAAAACCACTTCCGCATTTCACGGAGGTGGTGTTGTGGGCGTGGCCCGGCCCGACCCTCGCGAGAGGGCTGTAGCTCAGGCCTCTCGCGAGATTAAAGTTCCCGCCTCCGTCATACCCCAGCCGCCCAATAGGGCCGGCCGGGAGGCGGGCCCTCATCGGTGTTTAAATCTAGACGGAGGCGGGAATTCTGCCTCTCTTCGCCCCAGCACCGCAAGCGTGCGGATCGTCTTACCTCTTCGCAGGAATTCTCCGTGCCACTTCAGCCTTGGTTTTTTTTTGCAGGTTTTTCCCTTTGCAGGTTCCCCTACGGATCTTCTGCCGTGCTCCAAGGGATCGCCGGCGCCGCCGCTTTCTCCTCCAGCAGGCGGCAGCGCCCGCTGAACAGCTGTTAGGCGTGCGGGCGTGGGCAGCATTCAGGAGGCGGCTCGGGGGGCTCGGCGCTTCCCTTTCTCCCCGTTCGGGCGCGCTTCCGTTGGATCGCCCCCCAATTTTCCATCGTCCAGGAGGAGCATTTTTCAGGAGGAGCATTTTCAGCCCGTTTCAGCGGGCTCGGCGCTTGCCTTTCGGCTCTGTTTGGCGCGGCTCTGCCCCCCTGGGGGAAGCGTGATCGCCCTCGCTCTCCAGCGGCCACGAGGGGCATTTTCGCAGCCGCTTCCAGCCCCGCGGAGCTTGCTCTTGCTGGGCACCATCGTGATTTGCTTACAACGCGCGCGCCTGCCCAGCTAGCCGTTTAAGACCTTGCGGAGAGCGCCGGCGGGAGCCATCCACGTTAGCCGGATAGAGGCGGCTGCCTCCCCGCATCCAGCGCCAGACCCCCCGTCCTGCCCAGCCAGCAGCGCAGATTTCAGAGGAGCTTTGCTGACGCGGTGGTGAGCTAGCTGCACGCGCAGCTGTGATATTGTGGGGTTTGTTTTCCTTCCCAGTATTGTTGTGTACCCTGCTTTTTGTTCCGGCCGAATTCTGTCCCCAGCCTTTAGTTCCCGGTAACTTTAGTTCCTCCCATCTTGTGGGTACACGTGGGCCGGCTGCGGCGGCCATCTTGAGTGTGGACCGGCAGCGGCAGCCATTTTGAGTGAGGGAACACCCTACATGTGTGTCGGCCTTGGCGGCCATTTTGGGAAGGTCCACGTGTGCCGGCTGAGGCAGCCATTTTGAGTGTTCCCCAACTCAAAATAAATAAATAAATGAATAAATAGATTAAAAATATTTAAATAAAATAATAATTATAATAATAGTCGTAATAGAATTCTGCTTCATTTGCCCCTATTGTCTTTTCGCTGCCTTTATACTGCTGCATTAGCAGAGGCCTAAGTCCCATAATACCTTACTCAGCGGTAGAGTCATATCATTGGCTTACCCCTTGCCTTCAGGGGTATAGGTTGCTGGGGGGGAATAGTTAGCATCGAATTGCCCCGCGTGTGACATTATTACCATTTTGGGTTCATTTGCATAGAACGTTGTTCCAGTCATTGATTGCCATTATTTGCTACAATTTTGTCTCAATTTAAGTATTGATGAGACCTGCGAAAAATTACCTGTATTGGCTTTATTTGGTTGATTAAAGTTGTGCTTTGGGAATATAATTCTTAAGGATCCATTCATCGGGGGGGCCGTGTTTAGTTAGTAGATTCTATTATTAATAGTGGTTTTACTATATTACTATATATTCCTTCAATGGTGGAGTTAGTTAACAGGCTGGGGTCTTTCCGTTGATTATTCTGTTTATAGCTTAGCTTTATTTGCGTTTTCAGCCTCATTTTAAGTACTGGTGACTATCTGGTTTTAAAAGTCACTATTTTTGTTATGGTAATTTGGTTGGTTTCCTAGGCAGCAGCTTCTAGTATCGTTTAGCATTGTGGTGTTCTAATAGTCGCTAATTCGTCTTGCTGGCAATTTGTTTGGCTCATTTGGCATATATCTCTAGTATTGCTTAGCATCTGGCTGTTAAGGGCCACTGGTCATCCCGCAGATTCGGATCAGATCGCGGGGTAATTTGGCGCAAATCGTTTCAGTGGGCCAGGATTTATTTTGGTTTTATTGAGTGGTCAATTAGCCTCAGTACATTCAGGTATCAGGTAAAGTCACTGGGGGTTAATTATTCAAAGCGCACTGATATCTAGGCAAGACCATGTCTTCAGGACGCAGTATGCGCAGCAAATCCTCTAAGGCCGCTGCCCCAGCAGCGGATGCTGGCACCGCCTCACCGGGCCCGGCTCCTGCCTTTAACCCGGAGGCTTTGGCCCAAGTGGCTTCCAATTTACAGAACATTTGCAATCAGTTAGGACCACTGTGTTCCACGCTCGCCCCTCTTTGTGTTTCGCTTGCCTCCGCGAACAGGGGGGTACAAAATGGACTTGGCAATGCACAAACCTGTGTTCCTGAGTCCCCCCCCGGTAACAGTCAGTTATCCAGTTCTTCCTTCTCTTTTTTCAGCTCCCAGTCTAGTGGGGGGGGAGTCTCAAGTGCAGGGGCCCCTCAGCCACATGGCGCACAGCGGGACATGAGTGCTCAGCCGGGCACATCAGCCGCTTCACTCCAGATCCTTCAACAGAGTCAGGCCATGGCGCAAGCTTCCCAACCAGCGTCCCATAACCTTCTTCAGGCCGCCCCGTTTCAACAGAGTCAGGCCATTGCCCAAGCTTCCCAGTCAGCTTCCCATAGCCTTATTCAGGCCACTCAGCTCCCCAGTAACCCCCCTCAGGGACCGGTTTCGCCCCTCATGTCTGCTCAGTCTGTTTCAGAAATGTTTAGGTCTCAACCCTCACAGGCCCAGGCAGGGCCTCCGCAGTTGCCTGCAGGTTCGATGTCGTCACGGGTGGATGACAGCATGCGAGCGGTGGTCGAACCCCATAGCGAGTCGGCGGGCGCTGAGACAGGTCAGACCGGAGGTAAAGCAAGGAAGAAGACGGAAAAGAGGAAACGCAGCAAGAAGGACGACTCAGACGAGGACTCAGGTACATCGTCCGATTCGGATGCAGACATTCCCATGGAGGATTACTGGGGGGTGGCAGAAGACCAGATGGGCCTTCCTCTGTGGGTACACAGGAGGCGCTCTAGTTCCCATCGCAAGGGTTTTAACGGCACCCTTGAGTGCAGGGCTGGTGCGTTGGTGCCTGAGGCTAAATCCTCCACCAATTCCGACATCGATATAATTTTGGGGTCCCATCTGTCCAATCGTAAGCGCGAGAAAATCTTGAACGGTGATTACATCGACATTTTCACGCTGCTGCCCCTGTCTCAAATGCTAGGGAAGGGGGAAAAAAGGAAACAATTTGGAAAGCGCAGGTATAGAGCCCTGCGTGCAGACCGCACGTTTGAGAACTGGCAGACCGGTATCCACATTTGGCTGGCGGTAATTGCGGCAGCATACCCTAAGAGGGCGATGCATTTGTTGGCCTACATAGCGGACGTTAGGCTGGCCTACTCGATGGCGGGGGAGGCGGCGGCTCTTAACTACGATGAGGATTTCCGTAGAAACGCCTCGCAGAACTCAAGGACGCGCTGGGACCAGAGAAACCAGCACTACTGGAGTAACCACGTGGTGCCCTTCGTCGAAAAGAAACAGGCGGAGCCGCAAAAGTCAGCCAGGTTTGAGCCCAGGAAGGACCCACGTCGCAGGGTCTGCTGGGAGTACAACAAGGGCCTCTGTCAGAGGCCCAATTGTAAGTACGCACACGAGTGCGACAAATGTCTCGGCCAGCACCCTGGAGCCTCCTGCTACAAAGGGAGGCAGCCCTTTCGTGGAGGAAGAGGGGGGGGTGCAGGCCAGGGCCCCAGGAACTCTCAAGGTGCCACCCAGGGACCAGCCCCTGGCCAGAGTAGGTACTAATGAGTCCCTATCTCTGGCATTCACCCCCATAAAACTTCACCCCCTACGCATCCTGTTAAACAGCTATCCTAATTCCACTGCCTCCTCTTTCATTTGGGACGGCTTCTCGCAGGGTTTCAGAATCCCAGTACTTACTCCACCGTTAACCGGCGACCCGCCGAACCAAAAGTCCGTCCGCGATAGACCGGATATAGCAATTAGAAAAATTAATAAGGAGATTGACGCGGGTCGGGTGGCGGGCCCATTTAAGACACCTCCCATACCCGACCTCCACATCTCCCCCCTAGGCATGGTACCAAAAAAGACCCCAGGCGAATTCAGGCTTATACACAACCTATCTTTCCCAGTTGGTAAATCTGTCAATGATGGCATCCCACAGGACCTTTGCACGGTGAAATACGCATCCTTTGACCAGGCTGTTAAGCTGGTTAGGCAATTCGGTAAAGGGGCACTGCTAGCCAAATGCGATATTGAATCGGCATTTCGGCTTCTGCCGGTTCACCCTCACGACTACAAATGGTTAGGTTTCAAGTTTGAGGGTGCGTTTTTCATTGACAAAGCCATGCCGATGGGTTGCTCTGTTGCATGTTCAGCCTTCGAGGCCTTCAGCACATTCTTGGACTGGGCCCTTCGCTTTAAAACAGGCTTAGCAGGTGTCACGCATTACCTCGATGATTTCCTTTTCGTGGGAGGGGCCAATAATGGGGAGTGTGCGAGGCTTATGAAAGCCTTTGCTTCCCTTACGCGAGAGCTTGGGGTGCCACTCGCAGCTGAGAAAACTGAAGGACCAGTAGTTCGCTTAACGTACCTAGGCATAGAATTGGACACCGTGGCCCAAGCATCACGCTTACCATTGGATAAACTGACCGCTCTTAAGGAATTAATCTTACAACTGATTCCTCTTAGAAAAGTAACGCTTAAACAGATTCAATCTTTGCTCGGGCATCTCAATTTCGCGTGCAGGGTAGTATCGCCAGGTCGCCCCTTCTGCCGCCGCTTGGCTAGACTTACCGTAAGTTTGAAGCGCCCATACCATAGGGTCCGATTACCCAAGGGAGTTAAGGGCGACCTCGAGAATTGGCTGACCTTTTTGGATCACTTCAACGGAGTGTCACTTTGGCAGGACAACCTGACCTTACGTTCAGACTTCCAGGTACAATCTGACGCAGCCGGGTCCCTGGGTTTCGGAGTTTACTTTAAGGGCAGGTGGTGCGCTCAGCCTTGGCCCGCCAGCTGGCATGCCTCGGGGGTCACACGGGATTTAACTTTCTTGGAGTTTTTCCCAATTGTCGTAGCGGTGCACTTGTGGGCCAGGGAATTCAGAAATCGCAGGGTCTGCTTCCGGACTGATAATCAAGCGGTGGTCAGCGTGATGTCCAGACAATCATCCCGCTCCACGAGAGTCTCGGCCCTTCTGCGGGCCTTCGTGCTGCGCAGTCTTGAACTGAACTTGCAATTCACCGCCAAATTCGTCCCGGGGGTTAATAATGATATCGCCGACGCGTTGTCTCGTTTCCAGATGGACCGCTTCCGCTTGCTGGCACCGGAGGCGCAGCAGTGTCCAGAGCCGTTCCCGGAATCCCTATGGAACCTTGGGAGCGAGAAATCTTGAAGGGAGTATTCGCATCGGTTGCCCCCTCCACTATGAGCTCGTACAAACGCGTTTGGGCAGAATTTTCTAAATTCAGAAATAAGGGTCCCTCCACATCACCTTTGGGCCCCCCCACCGAGAAGGAGGTTATGCGATATGTGGTTCACCTGAGGGAATTGGGCCGTGCGCCCAAGACTCTTAACATACATACGGCAGCGATCTCCTTTTTCTGTAAATCCCTGTACTCCATCGACCCTTGCGATAACTTCCACTTGCGAAGGGCCATGGAAGGTTGGCGTAGGCTACAGCCACCAGCCGGCGACCCCAGGAGGCCCATTACATTTGACCTTCTGTGCAAGATCCACACCCAATTGACGTCCCTTTGCTGGTCTCCTTACGAGGCGAGCTTGTTCTCCGCGGCCTTCTCCCTAGCGTACTTCGGGGCCCTTAGAGTCGGAGAGGTAGTATGTGAGGACCATCCAGATGGGTCCTCCCGTGGTATCAGAATGCAGGATGTAACGTTATCTAGCTCGGTGGCAGTAGTGCACATCCGCCGCTCTAAAACGGATCAGCGGGGATTGGGGGCCACCATTCGCCTCCCAGCAGCAGGTGGCCAAGGCCCTTGTCCAGTAAGGGACCTCAGGCACTTCCTATATCAGAGGCCGGCTGGCACAGATCCTCTCTTGGTCCACCAGGACAGCTCTAAGCTCACGCGCTCCCAGTTCACACGGGTGTTACGCAAGGCCCTCGCGCTGTGCGGCGTTGACCCGAGCCAGTTCTCCGCCCACTCCTTTCGTATTGGTGCAGCAACCTCCGCAATGCACTTGGGCCTTTCAGCGGAAAGGATTCAAGAAATAGGAAGGTGGAAGTCGAATGCTTATAGAAGTTACCTGCGCCCTACCTTGTAGCCGCAAACCATTACCGTTCCTCAGTCGGCCATCAACTGATCCCCTGTTTGTCACTGTTTCCTTACAGGTGGGCGCCGCATCAATGTGTGGATTGCGGGTCACAGCATTGTGCATTGGGCCAAACAAAGGGCTATGGAAACCGGTCTTGGGAGTGATCTCGGCCTCCCAAGAAACGTTAAAATATCGTGGATTGCCAGGCGCGGTATGCGCTGGGAAGAACTCCTGCCTGCGGTCTTGGAAAGGGCTGCTTCAGTCGGGCCCCCTCATGCGCTGGTCATACAGCTGGGGGAGAATGATTTGGCGTATCGAAACGCAGTGGAACTGAAATGGAATATCTTTGAGGACTTTGATAAACTACTTGCTTCTTTTCCGGGGATGACGCTGATGTGGTCCGCCTTGTTGCAGAGGCGCGTTTGGCGTGAGGGACTCTGCCCGAAGGCATTGAACAGAACCAGAAGGCTATTGAATTCATTTGTATTGCGCAGGGTTCTGGGTTTGAAGGGGCAGATAATTTCCCACCCTGAGATAGTACGCACTGAAGCAGCCCTTTATCGTAACGACGGAATACACCTTTCACCCTGGGGGAATGACATTTGGTTGGCCGACATAATTAGGGGGTTAGAGCATTGGTTGCGGGTGTGAGGGTATTGGCGGCGAGCCTTTGGGGCTCGATTGGCGGTTAGGCATTGGAAAGCTGCATAGATAAAGAATGGGGGGGCAGATTGCGTCATCCTCTGCCCAAATTTGGAGATTTAATCCCGTTAAAGGGGTTCCGGGGGCGGTAGCTTTGTCCTGGGCCTGCGGAGGTCAGGGCCTTAGAGCACCCCCCAACGGTGGCCACAGGAGGTGTCTCAGTAGATACATATCACTGGGCTCCTTTCTGGTGGTTAATTTCTCCCAGACTGTAACACACGGGTTGCAGTCAGATATAGTCGGTTAGGGTCCAATGCCTAAGCCAATACCGCTCAACATCCTTAACCAATAAAGTTGTGGCCTTTTCACCCACTTAAACTTAATTCACTGTGTCCTGTGCTTTATTTCCGGGGAGGGAGGGACATCGCCACACAAAACCACTTCCGCATTTCACGGAGGTGGTGTTGTGGGCGTGGCCCGGCCCGACCCTCGCGAGAGGGCTGTAGCTCAGGCCTCTCGCGAGATTAAAGTTCCCGCCTCCGTCATACCCCAGCCGCCCAATAGGGCCGGCCGGGAGGCGGGCCCTCATCGGTGTTTAAATCTAGACGGAGGCGGGAATTCTGCCTCTCTTCGCCCCAGCACCGCAAGCGTGCGGATCACCCACCCACCCGCCCTCTAGGCTAGGCAGTTAGGTAGGCAGGCCGGCGCTGCTATGGAATTAGTCGGTCGCCTCGGTTGGCCGTGGGGCCGGGTAGGATTTTTTCCACTTGGATTAGCCAATCTGGTTTTTTCGCCTACCTCATAGCATGTCGTCACAACTTGGTTTTGGCGGTTAGGCATTGGAAAGCTGCATAGATAAAGAATGGGGGGGCAGATTGCGTCATCCTCTGCCCAAATTTGGAGATTTAATCCCGTTAAAGGGGTTCCGGGGGCGGTAGCTTTGTCCTGGGCCTGCGGAGGTCAGGGCCTTAGAGCACCCCCCAACGGTGGCCACAGGAGGTGTCTCAGTAGATACATATCACTGGGCTCCTTTCTGGTGGTTAATTTCTCCCAGACTGTAACACACGGGTTGCAGTCAGATATAGTCGGTTAGGGTCCAATGCCTAAGCCAATACCGCTCAACATCCTTAACCAATAAAGTTGTGGCCTTTTCACCCACTTAAACTTAATTCACTGTGTCCTGTGCTTTATTTCCGGGGAGGGAGGGACATCGCCACACAATAGGGTTGCCAGACTCAATAATAGAGGACAGGACTTCTGTGCCTTTAATTGCCCTGCTCTCTTTTGAGTCTGGAAACCTTAAAGAGAAACCAGCAGACCCTTTGTTTAATTTCCAATCAAAGGGTTTGCTTTAAGGTTTCCAGACTCAAAAGAGAGCAGGGCAATTAAAGGCACAGAAGTTCTGTCCTCTATTGAGTCTGGCAACCCTATTTGAGAAAACAGAGAGAGTAAGAAGCAGCGGAGGTTGGTCTCTTAGGGTAAGTGGGGCACTGACCCACCAAGCTCAGCCTGCCTTGGCCAGTCCCCACTTTCCTGCCTCCCCCCCTTCAATCTAGCCCAGGGGTGGCACTGCTTATCACCTTCCTCCTCCTTCAGTGTTGCCCTTACAGAACTTGGCAGAGAAGAGGATAGGGAGAAAACCAGAGTTAGTTGGCTCTGACTTTCCTTGTTTCTTGCTCCACCAGCCATTTGCTCTGCTCTATCTACTCTTGGCCTTCTGCCCCACCTGTTCCAATGGGCTTCAGCTTCCATTAGTGACAATATGGGGTGGCCGGCGTGGGGGGGGTGGGGGAGACCAGAAATAGCTGCAGACACATTTCTTTTCACCACAAGAAAACGGCAGCCATTTTGGTTGACATGATCTCTAATGATTTTGTGGCATGATTCCCCATCCCCACCCCCCACCCCAGAAAAAGCACTTTTAAGGCGAGAAACCATGATGTGAAATCACGACAAGCATGATTTTTTTTTTAAAAAAAGGAAGATGGCCCAATTTCGGCTTCAAAGTGTAGAGGGTATGCAGGCCTCACCCAGTTGATCTTTGTTGGTTAGATGTTCTTAGATGTCCATTTTGTTTGCAGCAAGGAAAAAAACCCTGCAGGTGTTATTTTATCTACAGACACAAAATCCTTGTAGATGTATTTCACGTCATGTATTTCATGCTGTTTCCTGTCATAATCATGTCTACACCTATGTAATCCACCACACTTCATTGCCTGCCTCTTGGAGTAACCATCTGTGCCTATAGCATATAATAACATCATAAACCAGTGAAGTGATCAACTAGAAGCAGTCAGTGGCAAATTAGCAACTGAGTAACCTGAGAACACCTGAGTAGTACCCAAAAGCAGAATAACTCTTGAAGTTTTGTGCTTTTCAGGGCTATGGGAGGATGTTGTGGTTTGCTCTTTGTTCTGTATGATAAATGGCATATTCTGTGTAATGCCGATGATGGATGTTGCATTGAAAGGTCAGGAGGAATTCCCAGCACAGAGCCTGACCTTTGTGTAACTCACTTCTGCACTATGGATTTGGAATAATTTCACCAAGTTGTGAGAACCTCTCTTTTCCTTGTATTCCTAAATTATTTCTTTCACTTTAAACTTTTTTTTAAACATAGGAAAGAAAAAAAGAAGGCTGGAAATTTACCCTGGGCCATTTTCTTGGTTGAACAAAGAAGAGATTATTTTTTATTGGTGATTACAAACTGATCACATTCTTATGGACAGGCTGATTTCTTTGTCCTTTTAGGCTCTTTTTGAGTTGATTTAGTATTTCTACCCCCATTTTCTCAATGGGATTTCTGGGCCATGAAAATTATAGGAGCCGGGTTGGGCATTTTGAGATGCAGAGGGGAGAGGAAGAAGAAGAGCTTCATTCTTCTCTTTCAGACCCCTCTTAGCAGCACCCAAAAGAGAACATACACATCTTATTCTCATGTGCGAAGCGTTCACCACATTGGAAATTCACACTTTTATTGCGAGGGGAAAATGTGAAAGTTAAGCATGGACAACATACAATCTAAAACATGTGCTTTCCTCTCCCCAACTCTGAACATCAAAAACCATGGTAGGCTATGGCTTCCACCACTGCTAATATTGTGTACTTTATTGTGCTGCATGGGTTCACGATGGGAACTATTACTGAAACATAAAGCCTATAATTGAGAGAGCCTGGGATCCAGTAGTTAGAATGCTAAACTTGGACAAGGAAGCTTTGGGTTTAGCTTCATGTTCAGCCAGAATCAAACTATGACCTTTGGCAAAGCATTGTCTCTCAGTCCCAGTTTGCCATCCACACAACTGCAGAATATAGAAAAATAAATGTTGCCCAAAACAGAAATGGAATGCATCTTGTTTTATTTTCATTTTTAAAAATTTGAAAAGAGACATGGTCTCATCTCATTAACTGACAATTGTTTCGTCCCCACCCTCAGTCTCTTTCCTAGAACGTGTCTGTCAAAATAGATTTCTATCCGCAGACCGTTTAAGCCACATTACTGATATGAGACGTTTGGTCTCATTCCATCTAATTGATGTCAGCCTCCCAAAACACAACCCTGTAAATCTGGTTGCAAAAAGGCCAAACTGCAAATAAGTGAGGGGGGGGGATTAAATCAATGGATCCATGCCTTCCAGATATATCCACTTCCTGGAAAGAATTAACTTTGACCAGCTAGTAAGTATGAACATTTATTACTCAAAATGTTATCCCTTCTGATCTGACAGAGCTGTTTTGGATAATTTGTTAAAGATGACAAAAATGCTCATATTGCTCTAGTTCATTTTTGACCTTTCTTACTATTAGAAAATTAATTTAAGGAGTGAAACAAATGTATTAGTGTTGTCATAAAAAGAAGATGAATACCTTACCTTCAAGCTGTTTCTTCATATTTATCCATCACACCTTGTAACATGATTGCTTTTTGAAACATAACATCTTGCAAAGATATTTTCTACCATCACACCAACTTTATTAAATATTGCTCATGCATTTCTGTTTTTTAAAAAGTTATGGATAGAATGAATTACTAAAGCCATAGAAACTGCAAATATATTTCTCTTGTCTACCCATGTGGCAAAGTTCTATCAGCTGTGGACATAGTTAGGAGATTATCTAGTAAAAAACAAAACAAAAACTAAGCAAATTCTCTGGTTTTTTTTTAAAATCCTTCTATTATGTAGCTAAAAACTCCCACCTCTCATAAGTATATGTAGTCTGCTGGCAATTTCTTTGCCTGGTTTTGTACTGTGTTCCTTCAGGTTTTCTTAAGTGGGATATGTCAAAAGATAGAACACAGCTACTATGGCAGATGTGTCTGTTTTAAAAATAATACTTGAAAGATTCACTGAAAAATGCCCTGCCCTGATATTGTCAAATGCCTTCAACTCCTATACCAGGGGTAGCCAACATGGTGTGCTTCAGATGTTGCTAGCTTTGTCCCATGCTATTTATTTCCCCTGTCTCAAATGCATGTTGTCTGCCCCGGTGAAACCTTTCAAACAGAGCTGCCACCAAATGTATCCTTAGGTGAAAAATTGGTGCTTCCTGCTTGGGAAAACACAAATGAGGAAGGGAAGTTAAGAGAAATTAAGGTTATGATGAAATCAGCAAAATATCTTGAACTCACTACTGCCAAATTTCACTTAGAATATAAAAAGAATTTCAAGACAGATAAATGCTGACACTTGCAATCCTAAAGACACTTATTACCAAATAAGTCCCTTCATAAGCAAAGGGTGATACTAGGCACAGAAGGAAGCCATTGAAATCAGTGGACCTAAGTTAGGTTACCGATTTCAGTGAGTCTGCTCTGAGTATGACTGAGTTGGCTACCATCCAATGGAACTTGCTTCCAAGTAGGCATAGGCTTGCATGCTTAGGTGGGAGAGGGGTTTGCACCCTGCCACTCTAAAGGCCTGTCACCCACTTTGATGGCCCCCTACTCCAATCCCAGCATATATTTAGAAGAATTCTTTTTTAAAAAACAACCTGAAAACTCCGAGACTGTAGAATCCTCTCTAACAGACCAAAAAAAGGGGGCAGGGGGTTGAAGGCAGACAAATTGCCTTGCCCTGTGCCTTACCAGGCATGCACCAGCAGAACACAAGGCATTTCTCTGTTGTTCTTCTCTGTGTCTTTAAAAAAACAGCATACAGTTTCACTACCATTGGAGTCAATGGGATGCAAATGAACTGTATTTGTCCCATTCCAGGGGTATGTTAAGGCGCTGGGAGGACTCTCAAATGTAGACATCCCATACACACACAACTCAGGATGCCTCCTTTAGAGGAACACCCGCTGAGGACCTTTTTGCAGCTTCAAGTAGGGAGCAGAGGAGGTCAGATCTCTCTGGGTGTGGGGCTGTCACTCCACCAGTGGCAGAGAGATCCAGGGACTCCAGGGGCACTCTCAGTCCTACAACCCAAAATGTCTTTGGTCTATAGCAGGCATGTCAAACCTGCGGCCCTCCAGATG
This sequence comes from Zootoca vivipara, assembly GCF_965207765.1. Classification (NCBI taxonomy): domain Eukaryota; kingdom Metazoa; phylum Chordata; class Lepidosauria; order Squamata; family Lacertidae; genus Zootoca; species Zootoca vivipara. The sequence continues at coordinate 41,694,578 of NC_142590.1, forward strand.
TTTTGGCCTACAACTCCCATGATCCCTAGCTAGCAGGACCAGTGGTTGGGGAAGATGGGAATTGTAGTCCAAAACATCTGGAGGGCCGCAGGTTTGACATGCCTGGTCTATAGCATCTTCCATAGTGAAATTTGTGTTTGGGGGACTGGAAAGAAATATGAGTGTTGTCTCCTGGCTTCCTGCTCCCAACCTACTGCCTGCTGTGCACTCAGGCAGAGAAAATGGGAAGCTGCAAATATTTCTTGAATTGCATTTGAGCTGCAAGGCAGCATTTGAGAAACGCATTAGAAAATCACATTAAATCATGAAGACACACAATAGGAAGTGTATCCAAATAGGTGTCTACAAATAATATTGGCTGTGCACACAGCTTGCATTGTGAGGGCATAAATTAAATCACGAAAGACAGTGATAGTTACAAAGTTAAAGCTGGGGAGAGATTTTTACCGTTTCGGGTTGCAGGGCGAGAAATTGATCAGTGCATTCAGAGACAATGGAAGGCAAGGCAGGCATCTGAACTCTCCCACTCCGGCCTAGAATCTCCTTGAAAACAAATAATATGCAGGTTTTGTCACCAGCTCCAGATCATCCAGCTCCAACAGCTTGGCTTTGCATTTAGGCTTTAAACAGGATGCTCTGCTCCTGTTTTTCAGCAGATTCAATGGTGCCTAGTGCTGATTAGAACATTAGTTTTTAGGGTGATAGAATATGAATGTCTTGATTTCCATCTGCATTTTCGCATAGAGAGACAAGATATGGTTAGAGGAAACCCAGATAGGAAGTACTGGATTGGAGCAGCATCTGAATGGAGACAGCATGTTGGGGCTGCCTGCCTTTAACTATCAGTGCAGCAGAAAAAAAAGAAGATTGGCAGGTGGATCTGAAGGTTAAAGCTCTGAGCAGATAACCCAGTGTGGGTATTCGTCCTAGGGCATGGTTTCAACATGACGAGGCAACCTTGTGAGATGCAACATTGTACCAGGAGAATCCTGCTGGGGTAGCTCAGCCGGATGAGCAATAGACTCTAAATCTTAGGGTCGTGGGTTGGAGTTCCATGTTGAGCAAAACGATTCCTGCATTGCAGGGGCTGGGCTAGATGAACCTCGTGGTCCCTCCCAACTCTATGATTCTATCAAATGTAACCAACTGTAATAATAAAGGGGATTGCTCTAGCTGTTCCTAATCCCACCTCACCCTCCAGCCCTAGTTCAACACCTCTGCACAGAGCCATTGGTCATGCCTGGTGCCAGCACACAGCTCTGGTTAAGCATGGTGCGTCTTAAACTTATTTATTACACTGCTATGATTATGGACATCTGGGCAGGGGTGGGGGCTGATGTACTTAAACTGGCAATGCCAGCAAGATCAGTTGTGGGAGCCCTGAGCACTGTTCAGCAGCATTTCCAGGCCAAAACCACTGTGTAGCTAAGGGCAGCCCAGTGGTTACACTGAGAAGGGGCATAGCAAGGGGGAGCGGAGGGTGTGGCCTGTTCCTAGCTCCATCTTTTGGGGGACAGTGCGAGCAGCGGCACCGGCACCCCGCTATGTAGTGCACATGCGTCGTACGTAGCGACGCCCCACCCCCGGGTGTGCGTCATGTTTGCCGCTCCGGGTGCCCAAGTGGCTTCCTACACCACTGACACTGAGGAGGATTCCAGGGCTGCATGCCTGTTCTCCCCCCACCCCATGGTGCCTGTTCTCCCCCCAACCCTTGATGTATGTTGCATCATGCAAGCCTGGAGGTCTGCTCAGTGCTGCCACCATTGGTGGGCAGGAAGGCAGGTGAGGGATCTGGGCCTGGCAGAGAGTCCACTGTGCTAGCAGGGGTGGTCCATTGAGGGCAACGTATCTGGGAGGCCCAGAACTTGGAACTGGGAATGCCCACAACCTCTTTGTTTAATAGCCACCAGCATGTGAATGTTGTGGCGGGACCAGTGCTCCTTCTTCAGACCTTGATGACTCCATACTAGCGGTTTGCAAAGGGCTATTAAGATGGACTGTCAGAGCCCCTGTCCTAGATCCTTCTCGGCTGAAGGCAAAGAGTCATAACTATTAGAGACAGCTGCAAAAACAAACAAGCCCCATAGAAAAGTTGTGTTTTCCCATAAAAAAAAAATCTGCTCAGGGAACCTTTCTTTTGTGGCGAGCAAATAAAGCCCCTGGATGCTGTTATTTTCTTAACAAGGGAGTAGTTACCAAATGAATTGTTATCATTCTTTCTGGCAGTGACTCAGCTGACAGCTCTGTCTGTATGTAAATTAACTTTTTTTTCTCTCCAGGAGCCTTTCATTTTGGCAGCCTCATCAAAAAATCATATTCTACTTTAAATTATTCCCGCTTCTCCAAAATATCTCCCCTGCCACCCTTAAAAATCATTCTTTCTATCTCTGATTGGGAATTTCCGCTGCACTGAAGTCTTAAAATAAATGGGTTGTTTGTAGCTGGATTCTGTCCCATGTGAATGTGTTAGCAATGCTTATTTATTTGCTTATTTATTTATTTGATTTCACATAGGGGAAAAATGTACAGTATCTACAGTGCGAAACACAAAAGCTTTGTCAAAACATGATGTGGAAAGTCTTTTTAATACACTTTGCATTCATTTGGCAGTGATCCAGGGTCATTTATTTATCATAAATTGTCATCCTCATCAGATTTTTATAGTAGCTGATTAATCAACAGGAATGGAGAGGGGTGTATTTTGGGCTTTTGAAAGGAAGGCAGAAATCTAAGAAGCCATCTATGCTCCCCACATATAGATGTTCTGCCCAGTGCTTAGATTCATGCTTTGTTATCTGTTCTTTAAAAAAACAAACAAACATGTCCATGGAGCAAATTTAGTGGGTATAAGGCTTGGTACTTATTATAATGTTGGTAGCAGCACAGTAAAGGTAAAGGGGCCCCTGACCATCAGGTCCAGTCGTGTCCGACTCTGGGGTTGCGGAGCTCATTTCGCTCTATTGGCCGAGGGAGCCAGTGTTTGTCCGCAGACAGCTTCTGGGTCATGTGGCCAGCATGACAAAGCTGCTTCTGGCAAACCAGAGCAGCACACGGAAACGCCGTTTACCTTCCCGCCAGAGCGGTCCCTAATTATCTACTTGCACTTTGATGTGCTTTCGAACTGCTAGGTGGGCAGGAGCTGGGACCGAGCAACAGGAGCTCACCCCGTTGCAGGGATTCGAACCGCTGACCTTCTGATCAGCAGGCCCTAGACCCTGTGGTTTAACCCACGGCGCCACTTGGGTCCCAGAGAGCAGCACAGTATCAGGATGTAAAACCCAGAGGACCCTTACAGTCTCATCCTACTGATCAGCAATCTGACTCCGGACAACAAAGGATCAAGGTTGAGGGACTTCTTTCATGCATAGCATCCTACAGACCTGTACAGCCCACAACAGAAAGAGAAGCAAACTGGCTGCAGTTGTGATTAATCACTACTTGTACTGGACTGGTGGCCAGTATCTCCAGTATGAAGAACTGGATCTTCCCTTTTTAATGAAATTAGGGACCACATCCCACTGCATTCTTAGCCCTTCCCCTAAGGAGATTTTTAGGATGATTAAAGCCCTTTCAGACTGAAGGATCCACAAAGGATCCCTGCTTTCTGCTCTTAAGTGTACTTTTTGTTTTGCAATTTGTATTTGTAGAAGAGTTTTGATGTCTCTTTTGCTGTCTGAACTCTGCATTGAGGGAGAAGGGCTTTTCAGTGGTGGCACCCGCACTATGGTTTGCTTCTTCTCTCAGGTCAGGCTTTTTCATTACAATAAATCTGGTGCTTCCGTTTCCCCATGTTGGCTTATTCTGACTTTAACTGGTTTTGACTACTGTGTATTATTCTGGTTTTAGTTTTTGCTGTGTCTCTCCCCCCCCCCCCAAGTTGTGGTCTCTTTTGTTCTGGTTTTAGTGTTTCATTATGAATTTTTATCTTATACGTTAGGGTTTTTTGGACACCACCCAGAGAACTTATTACAAATGTAATAAATAAAAAATTAAATTTGGGGAGACAAAAAATTTCAAATCAGTCATGTCAGTTTAAATCCATTGTTCCTTGGTAGTGGCAGGGCCTGTTGCATGAAGGGAAATGAAATGCAAGGCCCTTGGCCTCAAGCTGACAAACTGGAAGATAAGACAAGCAAAGAAACTGCAGTTGAGGATAAAGGTACAGGAGAGAGTTCAGTTTGACAAGAGCTAGACTAAAACAAAGTGGTGAGTTTTTAACAGGGATTTATATCCAGTTGGAGCCAGGTTGTTCTCTCCTGGCTGGTGCTCATGCCCTTAGTCTTCTGGTTGGTGACAGAGTGACTACTGAAGTAGCAGGACAAGTGATGACTGGAGTAGAGTTCCTTCTCATAAGAAAGAGAAAAGCAATGGAGCCAGTTCCCAGGCTGTGAACCAGAATGGCCTTCTGCTCGCTACAACAGTCTTCCTGGAGAAAACTGGTGCAGGCAAATGCATTGAGATGACATAAGGCAGAATGTCCTCCCCCTCATTGCTACAGTATGGTGGTGGGGGTGGGAGACCTAACCCTGCCCTATAGGGTTTATGCAAGGAATTGCACCCAATTGAAGTGCAGTATGTTTGAGGACCGGGACATTCACAGGGAAACCAAAATGCTTATTTACAAAGCTATTTTACTACCAACCTTACTATATGCTTGTGAAACATGGGTCACTTATAAACACCATCTCCAACTCCTTGAAAGATTCCATCAACGGTGTCTCCGAAAATTTTCACACATCGCTTGGGAAGACAGGCAAACTAATATCAGTGTACTGGAAGAAGCAAAGATCACCAGTGTTGAAGCAATGATTCTTCAACATCAACTTCGTTGGACTGGTCATGTTGTGCAGATGCCTGATGATCGTCTTCCAAGGCAACTACTCTATTCTGAACTTTAAAATGGAAAGCGTAATGCTGGTGGTCAACAAAAGAGGTTTAAAAACTCTTTCAAGGCAAATCTTTAAAAATGTAGAATAAACACCGACAACTGGGAAACACTGGCTTGCGAGCGCTCCAGTTGGAGAACAGCCTTTACCAAGAAGACACTTGAACTCAGGACGCAAGGGAGAAACGTGCTAAGAGGAAGGCACGCTTGTCAAATCCACACTGTGATCAACTTCCGCCTAGGGGGGAATGTCCCCACTGTGGAAAGAGGTATGGATCCAGGATTGCCCTCCACAGTCACGGAGTCATTCTTAAAACCGTGTTTGCATGTGTAGACCTTTATTGTTGTTTAGTTGTTTAGTTGTGACCCCATGGACCAGAGCACGCTAGGCACTCCTGTCTTCCACTGCCTCCCACAGTTTGGTCAGACTCATGTTGGTAGCTTTGAGAATACTGTCCAACCATCTCGTCCTCTGTCATCCCTTTCTCCTTGTACCCTCAATCTTTTCCAACATCAGAGTCTTTTCCAGGGAGGCTTCTATTCTCATGAGGTGGCCAAAGTATTGGAGCCTCAGCTTCAGGATCTGTCCTTCCAGTGAGCACTCTGGGCTGATTTCCTTCAGAATGGATAGGTTTGATCTTCTTGCAGTCCATGGGACTCTCAAGAGTCTCCTCCAGCATCATAATTCAAAAGCACCAATTTTTCAGTGATCAGCCTTCTTTATGGTCCAGCTCTCACTTCCATACATCACTACTGGGAAAACCATAGCTTTAACTATACGGACCTTTGTAGGCAAGGTGATGTCTCTGCTTTTTAAGATGCTGTCTAGGTTTGTCATTGCTTTTCTCCCAAGAAGCAGGCATCTTTTAATTTCATGACACACCGTAGGTCAGCCTTGGGTAAACATAGTGGAAGGCAGTGTGCAATCAGTCCACCAGCCGGATCCCCTCCCCTGGACTCTGGCTCCGGGCACAACCCCTCTCAGGGAAAACCAACCAAGAGTCCTAGGATTCCTTTAACGGAATACCCATCGCATAGGGATGGCCAGACTGCCCTGCCACCCCTATCACCTGAACCAGAGCCTATCCGCAATCTTACAAGTTGTGATGATTTGCTACGCGGAAGGCGAAACCCAAATGGCACCAGGCAATCAGCCAAGTGGGGAAAATTCCTGCCGTGCCCCTGTCCCAACGACAGACGACACATGACGGCTTAGCAAGGTCATGCGTGCAAGCCCTAAATATAGGGAGTGGTGGGCAGGTGTTCCGATGAACTGGCCCCAAAGAGGAGGCTCAGGGACACGTGCATGGGCTTAAATAGAGGTCCCTCGATACAAATTTGCTGGCATCCCATTGGTCTGATTGCACCCAGCATTGAGGGACCTCCAATAGGGTGTTGTGGCCATCCAAATGTTCCCACCCACAACACTGGGTATGGTTGCTAGGTCACACCGCAACACGTGCCCTCTTGTTAGGGAGGACCCGATTTATGGAAGACAATCTTACTCGGCTATGAGTGATTGCCAAAGAGAAGAGATGCAAGGAATAAATAGATAATGTACATGAATGTTTATGTTTAGCCCATCTGAAGGAAGAAAAATGGGGTGGGGTTGTTGTCATGTCATAAGAATTCAAGTGCAGAAACATACCATATACATATATGTCCATAGAACAAGGAAAGAGCATAAGATATGGAGAGAGAGAGAGAGAGAGAGAGAGAGAGAGAGAGAGAGAGAGAGAGAGAGAGAGAGAGATTGGCTTTTCCCCTCCTTGCATTGTGTTCCTAGCTCAGGTCTTTCATCCCCATCCCTTTTATTTCCTTGGCGATCGCAGCTGGAAATTTTGTCCGATTAGTAGAGAGTTTTCCCTCTATTAAGCCCCTGAATCTCCTTCAAGAGGCTGATAGACTGGGCCCTAACGGCAGCCGCTTTACTTCTTTTCAGGCACCATCCATCAGGCTGACAGTGGCTGCCGATGGGCCAGTCATATTGTCTATATTTCATACACAAACATCAGGCCTGCTGACAGCACTTTGCACACTCGGAAATTGCTTTTGCTGTGAGTTGAATTTCAACGAGCACATTTCCTCCAGCCCCCCCTCTTCTCTCCCTGGCTCCGTCTCTCTGTGTTTATGACCCTCAGGAGGAGGAGAGCTGTTGTGAATAGATAATGCTGAAAGCGCTCTTGTATCGTGCAGAAGGTTTTGTGTCTGAAGTATTTAATGTTTACAGCAAATTTGGTGTTTGTTAATTTGCACTTTGATTCATTCTTTAAAAGAACTGTCATTCCACTCTTCCACTTGTCCTTTGTACAGATGTGCAATGACTCCTGCTGTGGTGTGTGTGTGCACGCACGCTGAATGAGCAGGATGGTAGGGGGCTGGGGCAGAAAGAAGACTGCACAGAATTCCACTGTGCCCCGTGGCCTAAACAGCAACTGTGAGCCTGAAATTACTCTGCTAGGAAGGATGTAAAATACAGGCTTGCAATTGAAGAAAAGCTGCCCCTTTGGCTTGGAGGCTGAGCAGATATGTAAGACTGTATGTGAGGCATCTTGGGCATCTTGGGCATGACTAGGTACAAGGCAAGGGAAAGAGGACTGCCGAAGACCAGACGAATCGCTTTTGGCCCAGTCTATTGCACTGCTGTAATGGCAGGGTCACTGCTTGAAAAGAGAATCATGAAAAAGAGATTTTGCCAGCAGGAAATCAGCCAAATCACATAGGAAGTTATCTCACATTAATAGCTCCCTGTGTGGCATGGTGTTCATCTGGCACAAATTACAATTGGATGCATTGCTGCTAGGATTATATACAGATCAAGCCTAGTCCTCAAGGACAGGAAAACATTGCATAATAACCAATCATTCCCATTCTTAATGGTTGCACTGGGGCAGTGAGTAAGCAAAGAGAAAGAGGGATGCTGCCCTTCTGCCTTTCCCAATGATTCTCTGAGATACCACTTAAGTTGTTTTCCTGCAGGCCCTGGAGATAATTGATGTAGGAAAACAAAGGTAAGCACAAAAGGTTTTGTTTCTGGATAGATTTTTGGGTGCCAGAACACTCCAGGTTCATGCATAGATACAGTACCAATCTGGAGAACTTCTCTGAAACCCCTAATTTAGGCACATGGTACAATCTTTCTTTGTCATGAGTAAACACCAGTCCAGGCAGGTATACACTCTGTCAAGCATCATATAGGTGCTTCTCAATGCCTGGAACAGAAGTGGGACCACCCATGCTGGCCTGCCACCAATCCTATGTGCCCTATATGACCAGCCACTTACTGTTCCCTCAGTGGGGCATCTGCAAAGGGGAAGCTGTGTGCGCGCAGCTGTCCTGTAGGTACAGCAACCTTGCATGACTGAAGCTCCCACTTGCAAGCAACACCTACCTGCCTTTGCCTGCATGTCCTTTGCAGGTGTCCTGCTGAACACATGGATCTCTGTAACAGGGTTGGGGGAATGGTCCCCCTCCCCCTGCATATATTCACCCCCACATGTGGGGGTAACGTCTAAATATGTCTCCTGGGACAATATGAAGTAGCGCTCGGCCAACGTTCAGAAAACAATGGAAGGTTTTCAGCCGTATTGGACCATTTTTCTGATGTATTTAAAATGTTAAATGGCTGGTGATTAATTATGCCACTTGATATCTGAAGTGATTAGCACTCTGGTCCTATAGATCCACGCAACTGTGACTGGCCCTTAAGTGCTATCTGCCTGTGATGCATCTTCAGAGGCATCCTAGTTGAAGCAAGTACGGTAGCACAGTTCCTTCTTGCTAGGCTGAAATCCCAGCCCAGCCAGTCACTAATTGTGAGGTATAGAATCTGATATTCAAGCAGTGTTTCAAAGAAATAATGCAATATATACAGAAAGACAGATTCGTTTCCTCTGCTCTCAGTGCCAACATTTTATAGATGAGTGAAACGGAAAAAAACGTTTAAGCTCAAACATTAAGCTTCTTAATGCTTTTTATATTGTTTTTGTTTTACAGTTTTGCCAGCTGAGTAAGTGAATATATTTGCATAAAGTTGTTCAGCTGTTTGTAATCTTGAATTTTTCAAAACCTTATCATGAGCTTCATGCTTCTTTCGTCAAGTGTCAGCTGCACAGCTAGAACCTTCTTATTTTATGAGAAACTCTGCATGATTTTTCTCCCCAGTGAAGTTGCCTATTTTTGTGTGTTTTGTGGTGAAGCAGAATGTCAGTTAAGCAGTACATTTTGTGCGACAACAATTATTGCAAATAATCTGACAGAAATAAAGGTCTGCTGAAATATATGTAACCTTGTCCCCAATCAGTCTGATATCCTGTTGTATATGTACTTTCTAAGGAGTATCTCTTTTAACTGGGTAGTAAAAAGCTCAGATTGAGTTGAATGAGTTTGCCCGACAGTGCATAATAGGATTTTGTATTAACATCAATTTCTCCACAATTTTACCTTTAGAAATCTTCTCTTTAAATGCCAGCATTTCAAAAGGTAAATGGGAAATACTGATAACATAAGCAGCTTGTTTTGAGTAAACTGTTTGGTTATTTGATTTGAGAACAAAAAATAAACAAACAAGACAGTGGATAAGACGACCCTGTTTTAATCCTAAAACTTTTTCATTGTTTCCAAATTTGTGCTAGGTTATGTCTTCTGTTGAGATTGACATTATTGACTCCCCTCATTTAGAGATCTCCTAACTTCATGAATTTGCAGGTCTTTCTTGCTTTCTAAATTCCTAATCTGTTTCTAAATTCCTAAACTGTAACTGTGAAATGGTTTGTTTGATGATCATTTGCTGCACACTGGATAGTGGTCTATGGTTTTTAATCTAACAGGCTGTGAGAAGACGACTTTTGAAAAACTCACACACCTAAGGCATGATGCATGAATATATCCAAGAGGATTTCTTTAAAAATGTAAATATCTAATTATCTGCTCCTGGTGCCACTGGTATAGATTTAGAAACCAACTGAGATCTTGGAAGAAAAGGCTGGACATCAACCATTTACAATTAGGCTGGTAGCCATTCAAAGCAATTGGATTAGGCTTCTGGCTTTCTCGTTTCAAATGGTTGTCTTAATTAAATGTTTGAGATAATGCTTGAATAATGAGAGACTCAAGTCAAACAGCCTCACACTATTTCACTGCAATTTTTTGTGTGATTAGATACTTACACTCTAAACTATACAACTTTAGCAATATATGTTTTGCACTAATTATTCTGTTTATAAGGAAATATATATATTTTAAATAATTTGGATATCAAACACTAAGAAGAGTCCATTAACTTATGCAGCAATGAAACAGGATGCCTGGGGTGGTTGGAGAACTTCCATCTTTGGAGATTGTAGGGGAGGAAGGTTGGCCAGGCATGTGTCAAGATGCTTAGTCTACAGAATGTTTGGCTTCAGGGTAGACTTGAACTGAGATAGGTCACCTATTGGTTCCCTTCCAAATATTGGATTCTATAGCAATTGGTAATCCTTTTTTCTTTCTTTTTTTGCATTGGCTGTCATTCCCAGACTGATTAATCCAAAGCAGCAGGCCTGGTAGTTAAGAGAGGAACCAATAGCCAAACTGTATAGGCCAGATGGGTCATGGATGATCTGATTTTACATTCCCTCTGCTCATCACCATGTTTTTCTCCTGCCAGACTCCCTGTAACATACCTGTTGATATGGAAATATAGTTTAAGGAATGTAATTCATAGGAGAAGCCTAATTATATGTGACATTTCATACATCATGGACAAAGCTTCTCCCGAGGAAAGTAGCAATGTTCTGTCTCCTTGAGAGCAAAGAAACATGACACCCTGATGAACCAGAGGTAGCAAACATATATATTCTGCTATACTTCAAACAACAGCATTGTAGAGTAAAAGAGCAAATACAAAAGAGCAAGATCTGACATGAGTAGGAATTGAAGCTTGGAGAGCTTCCTAAAAGCTCTTTTCAGTTAAAAAACAAATTGTCCTTCAGGAAAAAAAAGATTTTAAAAATAGCAGTACTCTGCCAAGCAATTCATTACATAGATGTTGTAGCAACAATGCTTAACCCCAGTGGCTCCTTCTCTACTTTACTTTTTCCACAAGTAAAAATGTTAGAGAATTTCCAGGTGGAGGCCTTCTGATGCATTCCAACAGGGAATAAGAGAGGCTGGTTTTGTTTCATCCGTTTCTTCCCTCTCTTTTGTTCTCTCTTTTGCTCTCTTTTGGATTCTCCTCAAATTTTCATTTGGAAACTTATGACTTCTGCTTGTGCATAGCAAGTTGGTTTCAGGACGACTCATTCTGTTTTTGGAAGGACTTGAAATACAGGGAAGGCTGGAAGATACAGAGTAGTATTTTGTGCTAGTCCTTCTCAGAGTAGACTCACTGAAGTTAATAAACATGACTAAGGTTTGTTCATTGCATTGCATCTATACCGAGTAAAAGCTTATTTGAATACAACCCTGGAGCCTATTCTGAAGGGTCCCAAATCTGTTGTGAGCTGGTAGCGTATAATGTTTAAAATGTATGAGCTGTGATGTCCTTGATTCAAAACATACATCAAATGTGAATCTAACAGTTCTCCAGCTTCAACCTTCCAGCTGCAATGTTGAGATAACAATATTGACTTATTTTGCAGGGCTGTTGTAAGAATTGTTCAGATAATGTCTGTAGAGCACTTTGAATACTCTAAATGAATGCTAAAGCATTTTGTTGTAACTGAATAAATTCCCACTCATTAGTGGAAATGTGCATGGAAATGCTGCCATAAAGATGGATTATTAATTTAGTGGATTGGCAAGTCTCCATTGCTGCTCAACACTCTATTGCCACACTCAGTGCTTTTTTTCCTGGGGGTACGCATACCCCTAAACATTCTGTGAATCTTTGTACTTTTGTCCATTTACTGTATTTATTTTTCTCGATTTGAACTATAAAATGGTGATTTTCTTGAGTCAAAAGGAGACTACCCCTAAACATTTGGGGGGGGGTGTAAAGTACTGCCCACACTCATTCCCGACTCTTCATTTTCAAGCCTTTTCAGCATGGCAAAATATCTTTTGTGTGAATTGTGATAAAAGGTTACATTAAGAACTTTAATAGCTAAAAGGACATGGTGAACATTACCGTGCTAGGTGGGAGGCACACTGGCCATGCATAGAAACATTTCTGATTTATCACCCTGGTTTGCCTTCTTCTTCTTCTTCTTCTTCTTCTTCTTCTTCTTCTTCTTCTTCTTCTTCTTCTTCTTCTTCTTCTTCTCTTTTGCAGCAAGACGGAAAGTGATCTGAAATCATCTGGAATTTGTCACCCTGGGCTCCTTTGGGAGGAAGGTCTGGGATATAAATTTAATGAATAAATGTGAAGATTCAGGCTGTTTTCACAAGCAATGCTTAACATTTTTGTGTGTGTGTCCGCTATGTCTGATTTGAATGTGACTCCTACATTTGCTAGAATGTGTTGCATGTGATTTAAAAATGGCTCCCATTTTATTCTGCGCTACTAGAACTGATGCTAGGCATTCTTACACCCCAACCCAATAGGGGGAAACCGATGCACAATTGGAGATTGTGTGCATATTTCCCGGGCTGAATAGCCAGAACATGAGTTTCACGCCTGCAGCCCGCAATAAAATAGTGTCAATCATTTGAAAGGAAAGGCAAAGACTAAATCCAAACCTCTGCACCCAAACATGTAATCTTCTCTACCAAGGGCTTGGCTTGGCTTCTGGAAACATTCTCACAGTTTTTACTTGAGGATGTGAGCTTTCTTTTGTTGAATCAGAGCATTAGCATCACTTGCAAAATCTGACATTTAAGCAAAGAATATGCCATGCATTTGAACAGTTTAGGCTTCTGCCATTGTGTGTCAGATACCAAGCCATCATTACCTCCCACTCCAGAAGCTCATCAAGGGTGTGTGCTGCCTCTGCTGAAAGCTTGTGACACTTTAAATAGCTGTTTGGTCCAATAAAAGATATTGTTTGATAAATTCTGTGGTCCTCTGAGATAACGTATCACATGATCACCTTGTGCTGGGTGTCAGTCAGACTTCCAGCTTCAATCATTTAATCAAACAGGCTTAAGTTAAAAATGCACACACTAAAATATCCAAATGGCAGATCAATTGATCTTTCTTATTTCCCCACCCTTGAATACCTTATCCAGAATGCCAATGAAAGAAGAAATGTTGGCACTTTCTAACTGCTTTCCCTCCTTTTGACCTTTTAGTTAGGAAGCGGCTGGAGTGGAATGAAATGCTGCAGCACATTTTCTCCAATTGTTTTTTATTTTGTAAACAAACAAACAAACACAAACTGCCATTATCTGAGAACACTTCCTGGTCGCAGTGGTGTGCAAAACTGCATGTTTGGTTCGGCAGTTCCTTATCACATGTAGCTCTGCCCCCTCTTTTTTGCTAATCACACACATAATCCCAGAAACATATATCATAAGCAACGTGGTATCTTGCATTTCTTTTCTATCAGGTTACCAATAGTAATGGTGTGAGAAGAAGTGAATCGTTATGTAAAATCCTGCATTGCAGATCTTGGGGCTGATGCAAAGAACTCAATAAAGTCTTCTACTTTAATCATGGAGATAAAAATCACAAAAGTGGTTTCCAAGATGCAGAGCCTTAAAAGACAAAATAGAAGGGGAAGAGATAAGATGATGGAGGAGGGGCAGGAGAGAAGCACTTTGTTCCACAAAGTTAGCAAAGAAAACAGAGCCGGGGCTGGGATGGGATCTTTCTTTTCCACTGGAGCTTCCTTTTAGACTTTGTATTCATGGAAGGAAGGCTCAAACTTGGTTGCACATGAATCTTTTTCTACACTTTAAAAGACCAAAATGCCATAGCTTTATGAATGAATCAATGACATTTACAAGGACTTGGGTAGCTACTAATAAAATCAGCAGGGCTGCTTCTAAAGTGTGCACAGGAGCACAACATTTATCACACTGTGCTTACCCTGACAACTGATCCCATATGACTGTCAGCATTGGTGTCTAGTGTGGGCTGATCAGGGCAGAGTGTGATCAGAGCTAGTCTACATCAGAGGCGGAGCTGAGGGATCATTAAGTGGGGGGTGGGATGGGGTGGCGATCTAAGCAATGGGACTTGGTGAAAAAGCATTAAGATTAGGGATAAGAGTTGAGAAGGTGATTCTGAGCACAGAACAGAAAGCATGAAACTCGTACAGGGCAATTTGTCCACTGTCTTATGCTGCACTACATCAGAGTGCTCGTGCTACAAGCACTGACGTGTAGGTTTTCTGGGAAGGATTACACTGCATTGTGGAGGGCCTTTGCACAGCATAGGAGATGCAGACAGACCACCAGTGTGGAATTGCAAATGGTTCACAACTGGGTTACAATCTTAACATGAACCATTATGTATGGTGGATCATGTGATTGCAGGGGGTGAGGAGGTCATGGAGGGGAGATGGGAACAAAGAAACAGCCATAGGCGACAAAACAAGAGGCTGGTTAGCTCTAGGACATGGCTCAACCCAAACTTAAGCTCTAGAGTCTCAAGGCCGCTGAGGCAAGATGTAGATGTAGAACTAAACTAGATGCAATGTCTCCTCTAGCAGTGGATAAGCTCCCTCAAACTTGATTTGACAAAGAAAAATGGAGAATGCTCAGAAAAATGCCCCCCTCCCCAAGTTCTAAGTGTGCCCATAATTGTTCTCCCTTCTCATGAGTCTCAATGCCTCTTGTCTCGGGTTGCTGGAGTTCTGGAGTTTATTATTCAGCGGAAAGGAGCAACCAAGCATACTAAGACTCAAATCCTAGACTTTAAGAAAGCCGACCAGAAAACTTAGGGAAATGCTGGGTGAGATCCCATGGACAGAAATACTAAAAGGGATGGGAGTTCATGATGGTTGGGAGTTTGTTAAAAGGGAGATATTATCTAATATTATCTAAATAACTTTTAACTGAGTTAAGATTTAAAAGGGATATGTACAAAAAATGGAAAAAGGGAAATCACCAGAGAGGAATTCAAACATATAGCCAGCATGTGTAGAGACAAAGTCAGAAAAGCTAAAGCACAGAATGAACTCAGACTTGCTAGAGAGGTTAAAAGCAACAAAAAGGGCTTTTATGGGTATGTCCGTAGCAAAAGGAAGAACAAGGAAACAGTGGGGTCACTTAGAGGAGAAGATGGTGAAATGTGAACAGGGGACAGAGAAAGGGCAGAACTCCTCAATGCCTTCTTTGCCTCAGTCTTCCCCAAAAAAGAAAACAATGCCCGACCTGAAGAATAAGGAGCAGATGATTCAGCAGGGGAAACACAGCCCAGAATAAGTAAGGAGGTAGTACAAGAATACTTGGCTAGTTTAGATGTATTCAAGTCTCCAGGGCCAGATGAACTACATCCAAGAGTATTAAAAGAACTGGCAGAGGTTTGAAAATTCCTGGAGAACAGGCGAAGTTCCAGCAGACTGGAGGAGGGCAAATGTTGTCCCTATTTTCAAAAAGGGGAAAAGAGAGGACCCAAAGAATTACCGCCCAGTCAGCCTGACATCAATACCAGGAAAGATTCTAGAGCAGATCATTAAGCAAACAGTCTGTGAGCACCTAGAAAGAAACTCTGTGATCACTAAAAGTCAGCATGGGTTCCTGAAAAATAAGTCATGTCAGACTAATCTGATCTCATTTTTTGACAGAATTACAAGCCTGGTAGATGAAGGGAACGCTGTGGATGTAGCCTATCTTGATTTCAGCAAGGCCTTTGACAAGGTGCCCCATGATATTCTTGTAAAGAAGCTGGTAAAATGTGGGCTAAACAATGCTACTATTTATTGAATTTGCTGACTGACCGAACCCAAAGGGTGCTCATCAATGGCTCCTCCTCATCCTGGAGAGTAGTGACTAGTGGGGTGCCACAGGCTTCTGTCTTGGGCCCAGTCTTATTCAACATCTTTATCAATGACTTGGATGATGGGCTTGAGGGCATCCTGAGCAAGTTTGCAGATGACACCAAATTGGGAGGGGTGGCTAATACCCCAGAGGAGAGGATCACATTTCAAAATGACTTTAACAGATTAGACAACTGGGCCCAAGCAAAAAGATGAATTTTAACAAGGAGAAATGTAAAGTACTACACTTGGGCAAAAAAAATGAAAGGCACAAATACAGGATGGGTGACACCTGGCTTGAGAGCAGTACGTACATGTGAAAAGGATCTACCGTAGGAGTCTTGGTAGACCACAAACTTGACATGAGTCAACAGTGTGATGCAGCAGCTAAAAAAGCCAATGCCATTCTGGGCTGCATCAATAGGAGTATAGCATCTAGATCAAGGGAAGTAATAGTACCACTGTATTCTGCTCTGGTCAGACCTCACCTGGAGTACTGTGTCCAGTTCTGGGCACCACAGTTCAAGAAGGATACTGACAAGCTAGAACGTGTCCAGAGGAGGGCAACCAAAATGGTCAAAGGCCTGGAAACATTGCCTTATGAGGAACGGCTTAGGGAGCTGGGTATGTTTAGCCTGGAGAAGAGAAGCTTAAGGGGTGATATGATAGCCATGTTCAAATATATAAAAGGAGGGGGAAAGGTTGTTTTCTGCTGCTCCAGAGAAGTGGACATGGAGCAATGGATTCACACTACAAGAAAGAAGATTCCACCTAAACATTAGGAAGAACTTCCTGACAGTAAGAGCTGTTCGGCAGTGGAATTTGCTACCAAGGAGTGTGGTGGAGTCTCCTTCTTTGGAGGTCTTTAAGCAGAGGCTTGACAGGCATATGTCAAGAATGCTTTGATTGTGTTTCCTGCTTGGCAGGGGGTTGGACTGGATGGCCCTTATGGTCTCTTCCAACTCTATGATTCTATGATTCTATGCTCCAACTCCCTCTCCAGCTGCCCATCTCTCTCTTTCAAATATTGTGAGAAGTGGAATCTGAAGTAGAACAGAGGGGTGGGAATAGGCTCAGGGTGCATGAGACACACAAATGGACAAATGTTCAGAGATCCCCACCATAATCTGTTGATTGGTGATGATGGTGAGGTGTATGAACCTAAAGGTATTTGATTTAGTGATTTGATTTGTACCCTGCATCTTCCTCCAAAATAGCCTAAGACAGCAAACATACACAATTAAAAGTTTCTTTAAAAACAAAAACAAATTGAAGCAGTTTAAAACAGCCTTCTCAAAAACATTTTAGAACTCCTAAAAGCAATCACCTGCTCTCAAACTAATAATTTCAGGATTGGTAGGGGCAGAACTTTCAGCCATCAAATGCCTGGGTAAACAGGAATGTTTTTAAATTTCACCTAAAAGTTAATAGTGAGGGAGACAGATGCACTTCACTGGTTGCAGGCCTCTGGTGAAAATAAATATAAAAATAAATGTTGGTTGGTTTATTTATTTGCTTATTTTTAAATGTGTATTTATTTATTTTTAAAAGAAGTCCACATCATTTTTTGACCAGAATCAATCTCTTCCAAACCTTGTTCCCATAAATTTGTAAGCTTTGCTTTCAATGGAGCTTGTTCTATGAATATTGTGTAATACCTTGTTTCAGCTTAATTTTAAGGACAAGCATTCTCCAATTTAAGTATATGTTAGATTGGAGTGAGACTTGGCAGGCTTTATGTTATAAGGCAGCAATTTCTGTTTCTTGCATTAACTTCTTGGGTCTGCACATACAGCTTGTTTTCTTCTTTTTTAAAAAAATCTGAACCAACTTCAGAATTGGATGAATTGCAATTGCAGAATTGGATAAATTGCAAAGTAAAAAAATTAGGTTGGTTGAAAGCATTTATTGAAGCATATTTAAATCTGATGAGGAAAGTACGGTACCTTCATTCCTTCCATGCTGTTAAGTATCTACTGTGTATTTGTATGTTTCAAACTGAGAGCTTTTAAAAATAATATGTAGTATTACTGGCTGGTGATTTAAATTAATATTCTCATGCTCCACACTGCAGTGCGCTCTCTCGCTCTCTCTCTCTCTCACACACACACACACCTTCTGTAGATATCTTTGGAGAGGATAGCAAACACAATAGCACAATGGAATGCTCAAAAGATTTCTTGTTGACTATGTGGACACAGTCCTAGCTGCAGATAAGCATACCATTGTTCCATTTATTGTTGACTGATTAAAGAGACTGTAAACAATGAAAAGGTGGAACTTCCAAAAAATTGCAGGGAAAAATTATATATATATATATATATATATATATATATATATATATATATATACATGTTCTTTAAAAAACAACAACAACCAGAGCTTCTAGACAACTGGAAGGGTCTGGAGAGGCATGCAGGAACTATTGTGTTCTCCAGCTTGGAGCACCAACTACCACACTGTATACATACATCAACCCATCTGACCAACAATTATCAGCTTTCTAGATTTTTTTTAAAAAAAGTAGCTGTGCCTCTGCTTAATCTGAAAAAACTACTCTCCTGTAATACACAAAAGTGGCTGCCTTCTGAGAAAACACAGAACGGCAGTTTTCCAAAAGCTAGTTGCTATGGTTGCCAGATTAGAATGAATCTATGTGTGTGGGAGGGTTGCACGAGTTCCCCATATCTTGCCCCAATGGAAGATTCACAAAGCACCCTCCCCTACTGTCACCCTTTCTCTGTCCCAAGGTCAAAAACCTACCTGGAGGCAAGTGGCCCCCAGATCCCAGTTGAGCATATTTTACCACCAGGAACTGGAACTTTTTGGAAGCACTGTTGTTTGCGCATGACACCTTTAGAGTGTAGTGGGGATTAATTCTGCTCATCTTCAGTGTGGAATGAACTGGAATATTCTGGAAGAGGGCATGGCTGGCTTGTTCCCTAAACAAGGGCACTCCACACTACAGCATTTTGTTGCAGGCGCTGTTGCAATATATTGATATGAGCTTGTGGGTGCCAGGCTCCCCTAAATTCCTGGACCCAGTAAGTGTTCGAATTTAATCAAACCTCTTGAACCCCTGGATTCAGCAAGGGTTAAAAAATAAGACAGGCTAGTTTCCTCATGAGGTAATCGCCTGGGAGATGAGCCATTAAGAGAGAACAAAGGGAAAGGTGATGGGCCATTAACAACACTAAAGAGAGGAGGCTCTGGGACAGATGGCAAATGGATGGTGCCTTCCTACAGCTCTCAGATAGTTAGAAGACGCAGCCAGAGTCTGAGCCTTTAGAGTTGGATGTGAAGTTACCTAGAGGAAGAAAAGTTTGCAGACTGGTAAAGACAGCAAGCTTGAGAAAGGGTCAGAGCATGATGGTTGCCTTTGAATCCAAGGCTGCAGCTATGAGAAAAAGAAAATCCTTTTGGGGTGTTGATGCAGTGAACCCCTTCATCATAGGCTCAGGTTGTACATATATGTGAATAAACCATATATCTTAAAGACACTACAGTCTCCACTGTGCCTCATCTCCAAAAGGAAAAACAAACCTGGGTAGGTGCTTGGAACCCCTGGAATCTCACACTGCTTGGAGATAGGGGTGGTATGCAACAATATTATTCCTCATATCCTTTACTTATCAAGTAGAAAGTTCATGCAAGCCAACATAAGAGTTGTTTGTTTGTTTGTTTGTTTTTACTGCTGATTCTTACCACAATTTTTGTTGCAGTGAACATGACATTTATCATGGTTGTATTGGGGTCCATTCAGGAGAAATGATCACATGAAAACAACAGAGCAAGCCAACTCATTGAGAAGGTCATTGTATCCTAGGGGCCCCCTCCAAATAATGAACACCATAGTATCTTCATAAACTTTATTCTACTCCTGTTTTAAGGGTGATTTTGTTTCATTTCCGTTCAAGCACCAGCTCTTACATAAAGTAATACTAAACACTGGACAACTGGCAAAGCACAAAGTCATTCTGCAAGGAGATCAGCAGCACTGCCAGGCTTGAAGGGCTTCTGAGGTGTGTATGCGTTCCTATACCCCATCACCTGGTCCAGAAGGAGCTGCATAGATGGGGCTAAGGGAGAAGGTTCATTGGTAGCTTAAATTCTGGCAG
This sequence comes from Zootoca vivipara, assembly GCF_965207765.1. Lineage (NCBI taxonomy): Eukaryota > Metazoa > Chordata > Lepidosauria > Squamata > Lacertidae > Zootoca > Zootoca vivipara. The sequence continues at coordinate 41,714,425 of NC_142590.1, forward strand.
GGTTTGGCTTGCCTGCCAAACTGCACTGCTTTGTTTTATTAAACACTTTCCTTTTGCAGTGGACACTTTTTCCATGGGTGTGATGCTCTCTCTTGCTTTCTGCACATGGCACACATGTTTGTTGGCCAGGGACACTTTTTTGATCATCAGGATTGTACCTCATTATTGTAGGTTTAGATTGGTGATCTTTATATTCCCCCAGCTCTTCATCTCTAAGGTTCAGAGAGGCATTCAGAAACAGTGCTGCTGGGTTTACAGATCACAAAATTATGGGGAGAAGATATGAGGGATGAGGGAGTACTATTTAAACCCTCCATAACATTCTAAAATCAAAGTGAAGTCTTTCCAGCTGTTGTTGTCATGATCTGCTTGTTTGTTTCCTCCTCCCAAATGGAAGCCATCTCATAGTACTAGCAAGGGTTGACTTTAGGCTGTGTTGGCCCCTAGGCACTGACTGGGGAAGTAACATACTTGTGGGGAAAATGTTCACGGCAGTTGCTAGACCAGAAACTGTCACATTCAATCAAACACCACCGCAAGTTAGCATTTCACAATGCAGAACACTCTTCTGAATAATATGGACATTTTTCTGAAAGTACCAATAGCAGAGTCTGTTATCAGTTAGCTAAATCACTGGAAACATCAGTCTCACTTGACAATGTAACCACCAATTTATATTGGTGTGCTTTTCATTTCAGTCTTGGCTGATCCCAAATTAGTAAACTAATAATGCAACCATATGCATGCAAGAAGTGGGTGGTGCTGTGGTGTAAACCACTGAGCCTTGGGCTTGCTCATTGAAAGGTTGGCGGTTCGAATCCCTGCAATGGGGTGAGCTCCCATTGCTTGGTCCCAGCTCCTGCCAACCTAGCAGTTCAAAAGCACGTCAAAGTGCAAGTAGATAAATAGGTACCACTCCGGCAGGAAGGTAAACAACATTTTTGTGCGCTGCTCTGTTCAACCAGAAGTGGCTTAGTCATGCTGGCCACATGACCCGGAAAAACTGTCTGCGGACAAACGTCGGCACCCTCAGCCAGTAAAGTGAGATGAGCGCCGCAACCCCAGAGTTGTTCGCAACTGGACTTAACTGTCAGGGGTCCTTTACCTTTACTTTTATGCATGTCTACCTAGAAATAAAAGCTCTCTCTCCCCCCTGTGCAATTCCCCTTGGGAGTGACAGAATATCACCATCCCATCACTCTCAGAGGGACCAGTTCTATGTGCATTGAAAGTGTGTGGCAGCAAGAAAGCTGTAACATGCTCCTTTTCCTCTATGGCCATCTGCGGCATCAGCCATTTTGCTGCCTTACTTTTAGAAAAAAAAATACACACATATACTTGGAGAAAGACATGAGGAGGCACTTCAATTAGCTGCATCTTTTAAAAGTCAAAGCATGTGGTAACATTGTTCTTGTTTTCCAGCTAAAGGCGCAGTTCTGGGAAGCGTGCCACTGTCTGTCTATAGGCCTTGTTTGTTTTATGAAGGTTACAGGCACCTGGAAGGGTTGGTAGAACTGTCTCCTTAATAACATACACAAATAAAAACAAGGTTCAGATGGTGTAATAAACCCAGCAGCCGACTGACAGCAGAGCTTTCTTGGCAGCTTGGGATAGGAAGCAGTTTCAGAAAGGATATAAGAAAGGATGCCAGGAAGGTGTGGAGTTGTCAGGGCGATAATTGGACTGGCATGGTTATTTCCATCCCGGGTTAAAAGGTTGGAAAACCCACAATTTTACTCAGCAGCTGCAAACTTGCCTCAGAATTGTTATTCAGTGGTCAATACACAGGCTGGTTTAAGACCTGGGTTAAAGCTATCTCACGTTGACTCGAGATCCAAACAGCCTGGAAATTAGAAGCCGAGTCTCATGCCTTTACAGACACACACTCTGATCAGTAATGATATTGTGCAAGGTCACAAATTGTGCTTGCTTACAATTTACCCTCCATGCATCTACAATTTCCCTTGGTCTTTCAGATCCAAATCCAGGTCAGGAGGAAGTGCCTGGGACCAGCAGAGATGCCTCATGTTGTTCTGGACCTGTAATGTCTTACGATGTCTCTGAGCCTTATTGTGTTGCTAGAGAAATCTTCTTGTTGTGGATGGGCACAGTGGCAGTCTGTGCAGAATTAGAGCCCCCCCTGTGGTTGAGGGACCTTAAGTTATTCCTTTACATTGTTAACTGAGACGATACATTGGAAACAGGACTGCAAACAATGGCCATTGTTGCCATCCTAGTGTTTCAGTTTCAGCTTTTTCAAGTTGCTGTACTTGTGGCAGTTTTCATCCTATTTTTGCCTGCCAGCCCAACCTCTGAGTGCTACAATGTTCCAGGGGTTCAAGACACTTACCCCAGGGTTCATGATTCCGTTGGAATGAGGCACATTGGAGACTGTGATGTCTTTAGGATATATGGTTTATTTGCTCATATATACATCCTGAGTCTACTTTTTCCACTTGAGGAAGATATTTTGTACCATGAGGCCCCAACTATCAGGCCTCATCTGATAGGTTCACAGCATTAACACCACAAGAGATGTTAATTCCAGCAGAAATTAGGCATGGTTCTGTCTCTTAGCTGCCCAGCCTGTAGCTTTTCTTCCCCTGAAGATATGCCGCAAGGCAGCAGAGGTTTAGGACCAGAGTTTTCCTTCTCCTAGATGGGCTACCTTCCCAGGTGGATAAGCCCCACTTGCCCCTCACTCCCCTCTACAGTAAAGCTTTCAGAACTTCATGTTGGTGACACATTTTTAGACACATTTTCACGACACACTAATTCAGTGTTACTAGCAAACTGGAGGTTAAACGTACCCCTTATAAGAGATACAACATACCTACACACTGCAGCTGACACATTTCCATGTCGCAACCCACAGTTTGGAAAGCTCTACTCCACAGCATGTGCAGAAACCGCCTTCTTGACCATTTGACCCACTATTGGTCTTGTCTGCTCAATCCACTGGAGCTTGTCTTCACATGCAGGGTAAGGCCCTAACTCACTGGATACCTTCACCTGGTTTAGCCAGCCAATCAAAGCCATCTCCCAAGGTGTAGCCACTGTCACATGCAAACAGCTTCTAGGAGCCACAGGTGAGAGCTGAGTGCAGGGGCACACCCAGGATCAAAACTGGGGGGGGGCAAGAGAGGGGAAGAGAGAGGGAAGGAAGGAGGGAGGGAGGGAGGGAAGAGAAGGAAGGAAGGAAGGGGTGGGGGAGAGGGAGAGAGAGAGAGGAGAGAGGAGAGAGAAGGGAGGGAGGGAGGGAGGGAGTGAGGGAGGGAGGGAGGGAGAAAAAGGAAGAAAGAAAGAGGGAGAAAGGAAGGATGGAGCTCCCGTCTGCCCGTCTGCCCCCAGCTCAGGCTGCTCCTCCCCCCTCCCACGTTCCTGTCGCTGGCTGCTGCCGCGGAGGGGGTGAAAACAGCCCAATTTCCATAACCCGCAGCGACTTTCCCCTTCAGTTTTTGGAGGGGAAAAGTGCGGGTTATGGTCCATAAAATATGGTTTTTTAAAAATGCTTCTGGGGGGCAGCTGCCCCCCCTGCCCCTCGCTGGGTACGCCCATGGCTGAGTGCAAGGTGGGGACCCAAGGTGGACAGCATGAAGTGTCCCCCACTAGAGGTACTACCCCTCCCCTAACACCCCTGGTGGAAGGTTATGCAACTGATTTCTAGCTAGGAAGAGGCTTAGACTGGTCAATGTTGGAGTTCAACAACATCTGAAGGGCCACAGTTTCCCCATCCCTGCTCCTGAGCCTGGTATGATAGGTACAGATCAGGTCATTTGATACAGGAAATCCACACAAACTGGATTCTGCAGATCATCGTAAGGATGCCTGCAGAATCCAGTCTGTGTGCGTCCCTGTATTATATGACCTGATCTGCATCTCTCAGACTCGTGTGGATTGGAACTTAGCTATAAAATACCAGATTCTGCACTTTCCTGCCATGCGGTTCTTGGTAGTTTAAATGTATAAAAACATTCATTGAAATAATATTTTGAGGGAAAATATGCATTTAAGTACTTGCTTTGAGAGGAAATGAAAAATTACATATTTAAATGTGTATTTAAATGCATTGTTGTTGTTGTTGTTGTTAAAAAAATGCAGATTAATGCAGATATGGAACAGAACTATGAGTGAAAACCACACAGAAGTGACATGGATAGAAATAGAAAGATTTCCCATCCCTATCTGATAGTTTTCAGCATCATGAAATGTCTGTTGAAGCAGGTTAGCAACTGTTAAGTAGCCTGTGAATCATCTGGGCACCTCTTATGCTTGCCAGTTTGAACCCTATGTGTAGTTAGTGAAAGGCTTTGGCATGCGAACCTCTTTGCTGTACTTCCATTTGGGAGAATTGAGAGATCTAGTAGTTTGTGTTCCGCACTTGAGAGAGAAGTGAAGGGGTGGGTAGGTAGCCCAAATTACCTCAATTTAAATGCAAATTTTGACTTTTCACGTCTGACTAGAATGTCTATTTGTTTTTGTTTTTTAAAGACTCAAACCTGAAGCAATGAAAAAATCAAATCTCTTTCTTGCTGATATTGATATATTTTCCACACAGTAATCTTTGCTTTCCTTGTGTTTTCCCCTCTCCACTTAAAAATTAATTTTCTTGAGAGAAAAAGGTCATTAGGAGAAGGTACGCCATTCTAAGCCAAACAGAGAAAAGATGCTGTCTGCTTAATATGTTTCATCATTTCTTAGTTGAAGATTTCCTATTTGGGGATTTTAAACCCCAGTCACTAACTTACAAAGGGACACTTGAGGGATGGCATAATAGTAAGTTAAAGGATTCAAATTATTCTTAGAATTTTAGATCAGTCACCTATAACTGAAGGGAATAATATATACATCAGAGCCCCTGATATTTTTTATTGACATTTCTTCCCCTCCTAAACACCCCTGTTAAACACATCCTCCCAAACTCAAAATGAATCAAAATAGGAACAGCTCCATTGTGGAACCAGTTGTTACAAGAACCATGAAGCTATCCTTCTATCACATTTCTGCCTCATAATATACTGTAGTATAACAAGCCATGTGATGTCACCCTTCTCTGTGTCCCTTTCACGCATTGAGCCGTTATTTATATGAAATGCGAGCACAAAACCCACAGATCATAATGTCACATATGAATTATGTTACAGGGGTCACAAGAAGAGAGTAGAATATAGAGCAATGGGAAAGTGCTGTTTTCCTTTATAGTTACACCATGGTATACCAAAGCTGTGATCCAGCAAGCCCCTTTGTGTGTGTACACACACACTTACAATAGCCCTTGTCAGTCATTCTTCCTCCTGCCCCTACAATAACCAACATGTGAGGGGGCAAGCCGGGACAGTCCTGTTCATCTTGTTGCCTCTCTGTCACCAGCTTCAGCACATTCTGTAATGATTTCGCCATGACTTCCATTTTGTATATTTCTTGTGGCGCATCCTGATTTCCCCCCCCCCAGCTTATCTGAGTTTTACAGCTTTGACCACAGCTTTTTCAAATGATATATATACAATATGTGCTTGTGCAGGGTAAACTAGCCATAATTTGTCATACGATCTGCAATAAAAACTTTTACTTATTTTTTTTATTGACACAGAAAATACTTACTGTTGCCTCATGAGATTCATCTAAGGACACCCCCACCACTGAAAAACAAATACTCAACCTGAATTTTGTAGATAACTCATTTTCATTCAGAGAGAGTGTGTGTGTCTCAAAAGTTTTTTTTTAAGGTTGATAATAAAAATAACGAATGCTGGGCTTTTGAAACTGGCATCTGGAGACATAGACAGTTGTGGGATTTGAAGGGCTGAAGAGCTGAAACTCTCTCGGCAGGCAGTTTCTGTGAAATGACTAGCCATGCTGCCTTCTGCCATACAACAGCGTCGGCACAGGCAAAGTATCTCTTTGGAAGTAATGATGACAGAATCAGACTCAAAATATCAGTAAAACCTCTTGCCTCGCTTCTGATAAGTGCAAAGGTAAAGGAAAGCAATTTGAGGGATGGGTTTTTATATATCATCTTGAAGCTCTTAGCATTTTCAAAACTTGGAAATTTAAGTTGCAGGGGATGCTGCCTGCAAGTGTACACATGCTCCAGGGATCATTGGGTATTAAAGGACAGGGCGGATGAAAATCACAATTAAAAAACACACACCCAAAAACTTGGTGTTTTTTAATAAAAAAACTGAAATAAAATGAATCCATATCTTCGGCTGACATTAGGGTTCCAGGGTTGGTAGGGCCAGGGCTGCAGAGGCTTTTGTGGTGATGAGGCAGGGGGCAGGGTACAACAACAGATCTCCTCTCGAAGACTGGGGCTCTTGTCTGAGAGGGTGATCCAATGGGATGCCTCCAGATGCCTTAAAGTTGAATGGTAAGTATCAATTAGATTATGTTCAAAGTAGTGCTGCGTTCAGCAATCTTCTCCCACATTGTGGACCCCCATGCCATGGCAGATGCTCTTTGGGTTAGGTTGGCCCACTCCAAATGGCAACCTTCCTAGGCTGCATTTCATTTTAGAAACAAACGAACAATGCTCCTAGCTCTGGCATTGCTGCTGCTTACTGAGAGGCTATGGGGAGAGACTTTAGTGAGGATGGGGCTGCATGAGTGAGTGCATTGGCATTGCTGACTGCTCTTGAGAAGAAGCATGGGAAGGTATAATTCTAAAAGAAAGAAAGAAATACACAACCATTTTTAGCTCTGAGCTTCTGTTCTGCAGCAAAGTCCTTGGGAGAGAAAGAAGAAATACTTTCAAATGAGCACTGGTGTTAACTCCATGAATTAAATCCTCCATAAAGTAAAGTGGGAGTGATGATTCTATTCTTTTTCTTGTACAATATCTGAGTAAAGGAAGCCCTTCAATTCCTTCTTATTTCAGGGTTATAGCAGAAAATTAATAAAATCTATATTGAAGTGACAGCTGGTTTACAGCACTACCTTTTCCCTACATTGCTTTCCTCTCCAGTGACTTGTGTTTGGGGCTAAATACACATTTATCCCTTTTTGTTTTATAGCTTTTATTGATTTTTTTTAAAAAAAAAGAAATCTCTGTGCTTAAGAATCATAATTGCATTGGGATATCAACTGTGGTCCTAGCAGCCCAGGCTGTTCATATCATTTTTCCTTGGGCTGTTTAATTAATGGTCTTCCAAAGTCATCAAGATTATGAAATGAAAATGCAGGAAAATGGAGGAACATACTTTCCTCCAATACTACATGGAATGCACAAGGAAAGGTTGGGAAAGTATGAAGGATGATTATTGGGTTTTGTAACATCTCAAAATTCAACATTTTTGTTGTTGTTTCTAGATTGCTGCCTTCGATATTTAATTCTTGATCCCCATCCTCCTTTGGTTGAGAATAGTTATTAGAACAGACATGCTCAAAGAGACTTTGGCTTGGGGAAAAACTGACTTATAATAATGAAATGAAATATACCTTTAATTATCTAGGAAATATGGAACATCTATGCAACCAATGTTTACTTTATCTTGATAATACCTGTAAGGTATTGTTATTATCGTTAAATATTGCATAGTGTTTTCTATCATCATTTGTTGGTTGATTTTAAATTCAAAGCTTCACACTTTGATTTGCTTCCACATATTTTTGGCTTTTAGTTACAGAAAGCTCCAGGCAGTATGATTTTGGCAAGTAATGTTTCTTCAAGTGCTGGAGAACTCTAAAACTTTTTTTAAAAATAGCATAATTATCAGCAAAATTGTGTCTGTCCATGAAATGTGGTCTAGCAATCTTTAAGCTGTGAGAGTACACACCTGCCACTCAGTGCAAGAGGCAGGAAGGGGCGGGGTGCAGGACATACCATGGTGGTTTCATTTCCTGTTGCTTAGATTGGGTTAAAGCAGGCATCCCCAAACTGCGGCCCTCCAGATGTTTTGGCCTACAACTCCCATGATCCCTAGCTAGCAGGACCAATGGTCAGGGAAGATGGGAATTGTAGTCCAAAACATCTGGAGGGCCGAAGTTTGGGGATGCCTGGGTTAAAGGGACAATTTGCAACTTGGCAATTGAGGTTACATTTCATGAGCCAATTAAGACATGGTATTTTGATTTAGGGTGCTTTGAGGAGGGGTTTTTATTATAGGATCGCTGCTGCTTATGCATGCAAATCCTTCACAGCATCCACGCAATGCCATCAGCACCAAAATGCTAGCCACATTCCCCTCTGCATTTAATCCAGATCTATCGTTTCTGAGCTAAATCTAAAGAGTAAAAACATTTAAGAATCCTTTGCTGATAACCTGTTTAGAGTATCTGAATCAGCCTTTGGGGATATTAAGCTCTGCCTGGAAGCCCCTTTGAGCCAACATACCCTTGACTTTGGGCCATGTTACTCAGTTTCATTTGTTTGGAGATTATCATTAATATTCCATATATATCAACAGCCCAATGTCAAGGCACATTCACAAAGATATTGTGTCGTATCCAGAGGTGTCCTTCATTTCTGAAAGGCTGTCGGAACCAATGGAGGGATCAGTGAATGAAAGGTGAAAGGAGGGGATACTAACGAATTTCCCTTTCCCATGCAACTTCCTCTGTCACCCCCACACATATCCTTTTCAATTCTGCAGAGTCCTCCAAACAACTGGAGCAAATTGGGATACACAGAGTACTGTAGAAGGAAAGGCACCTTTCATTCATGTCACCTGATCAGTGACATTTCCATGAACAGAAGGGCATTCGTGGACCTTGGAACAGGGTTACCAATCCTTTGTGATCATTAGGCCTGGCAAATCACCATGCTTTGTATAAACCACTGCCATATTTTCTTCTCTGCTATCTTCATCCTTCGCCATAAAGACTTAATTCTTCATTACTGTGGCATGATTGAATATGGCATTTAACAGGTTTTGAGCTTGTTGGGTCCTTCCCCACCCATGAAAGTCTATAAACCAGAGAGTAATCCCTGTGATTAACTTTGGCAGCAGACAAATGTAGCTGAAATGCCATTGGATCTTGTGCCCTCCATTTTGAGTAACATTGCTGTAGCCTTTATTTCCTTTTGTATCATGGATGCCTTCTATTCCAGATGAATTTATACAAGAAACAATTGCTTTATGAAGTGAGATTGTTGTTTTCTTTGAAAAAAATAGAGTAAGTACCTTAATTCAACTTAATCCAAAACAGCCCTCCATAGTCATATTCCGTGACACAATGAATACCAGCAAAATGAAGTGGAAAGCTGAAGTGTAGCAGTAGAATAACTCTGCAAGTGCTGGCCATTATAAGGCCAGGAAGACTTCTTTGTAGTTCCAAACAAAGAGAATCTTTCTGCTACGAATATTTGTGTTACATTAACAATGACTCCATTGCGGGGCAAATGAATGGGAAGGATGTTTCATTTTTTTATCATCATCAAATGTGACTCATAAAAAAAGAACACGTGTGAAACTAAAATGCCATTCTCCTAACAGGCAGAGCTGCCTGGCAACTGAACCTCTAAGAGGTAATTACTAGTGCAAAGTTGGCCATGTTACTGAGAGGGGTTGGGCTACTGTGTAATGAGAAGAATAGTGAAAGGTTATTTGATTGTTGGTCGATTTTCACTCTTCTAATGGAGTTCTAGCTACAGCTTACAAAGCATTGAAAATATACTCTAAGACAGCCTTCCCCAACCTGGTACCATACAGACCAGCTCCCATTGGTCAACATGGCCAATTGTCAAGGATGATGGGAATTGTAATTCAAAACACCTAGAGGTGTATATTTTGGAAAGTTTTTGTTCAGTATGCATTTGGACACCTCTTGATATACTGTGAGCAAATTTTGCACAATGGTTCCCGAGATTCATCTAATGTTGGAAACAACAACACCATTTGGATTCAAGGTAGTGGACTGAAGCTTTCAAAACGGCATTTGATGATGGTTCCAGGGATCAAGGTGCAGGTTTTCACCTGTGGTTGGATACAATTGGATGCCATTTTGAATCAAGATGGCAGGCTTACCCTTTTAATACTGCATTGATTTTAACCATCAATTTTAATCTTCTTTCCCATGTTTTTGATTTATACTCTTAATGTGTTTTATTCATTATTTATATGGTACATATCCTGCTTCTTAATGACAAGGATTTCCAAGGCCTTCAGAATCTTCACTGTAGCTTATAAAATTGACAGTGCGATCCTATAACATGTCTACTCAGAAATAAGTCCCATTGAGTTTAATGAGGCTTACTCCCAGGTGAGCACTGCGGGTATAGGATTACAGCCTAAAATATTTTTCTCACTCTCTCTACATGCCCGTCTACCAGATTTCACCTTTTCAAGTGCTCAGAATGTCTTTTGTATAAGGAAATGTCACCATGAGGTGACAAATTCCTACAAGCATTCACTACACAAGGAAACACTTATAGGTACAAATGTACAGAAGCTTTATAATGATGTATCACCCGTAGTGACTTTTTCCTGAAAAAATGATTGTATGAAATAACCTGTAGACTGTTTGTAATTGTTTTTAGCATGGATAATCAATGAACTCCACCATTCTCATTTCTTACATAGATGTAAACTGAATACTTCTTTTTCTCTTCAGTTCAGATCTTTAGGTCTAGGTAAAACCAGCAATTTCCATATGGATGAGTGGAAAATTTCCATTCAAGAGTGGGCCGAGATGTGCGAGCATCTCAAAGAGAAACATCTGCACAGGAATGTCAGCTTTAGGGATGTGTGTGCCACTTTGGGAAAGACCTGAAGCAGCCCTAATTGGTACACTGTCTTCATTCTGGCACAACACTTCCTACTGCTATATGTTTTGATTTTCGGGGATGACATTGTTGCTTTTATAGCTGAGTTCCCTTTTGAAATATGTTTTCAATTTATCTTTTGTGTGCATGTATATATTTTCAATACAGAAAGTTACCCTGGAATTCTATATCGACATCCATGCTCACTCCACGATGATGAATGGCTTTATGTATGGGAACATTTTTGAAGACGAGGAAAGATTTCAGAGACAGGCTATTTTCCCCAAGCTACTCTGCCAGAATGCTGAAGACTTCTCCTTTGTAAGCAACTCTCTCTCTCTTTTACTGTATTTCCTCCCCCTTCCCTTCATTTTTTTTGTATTATTAAATAGGTGTCTATTCATACAACTCATTCTGCCTTTGGCAGTGCCAGAGTCTTCAGGCAGCCCGTGCTCCATACAAGCCATGATGGCTGAGATATGTGTGTGTTGCTGCTACTTGCTAGATTCACTTTTGTTGTGGCAGCATTCTCACAACCACTAGAGCTTGGTCACATTTGCAACTGACTGCATACTGGGTTTATGAGACGGGTGAGGAACATGTGACTTCAGACAGGGCCGGATTTAGGTTTGATGAGGTCCTAAGCTATTGAAAGTAATGGGGCCCTTTATATGTCCAGCTGTCCTTTGCCAACAACAAATTGCCACTGGTTTTTCTATATGGTAATTTATGGACCTAATAGGTATCTAAAGCTATTTGCATATAAGAAACTATGTATTCTATCAAAGTAATTTGTTTTTTATCTTATATTTTGGAAATGTACATCCAGCTTTTTTCCCCTTTAATTTTTTTTGGCGGGCCCCCAAGAGAGTGGGGCCCTAAGCTATAGCTTGTTTAGCTTATACGTAAATTCGGCACTGCCTTCAGATGTTGCTAGACCAGAACTCTCATTGCTGACCCTTGGGTCATGCTGGCTGGGACTGATGGCAGAGGACAGAGTTAGAATAGATTTTTGCCCTCAATGGAACTGCCATGTTCAGAGGCAATATAGCTTATCATTGACTACCAGGAGTCAGACTTCAGGGGTAGGCTGTGAGCTGCCAGAGACATGGCAAGTGACTTTTGGAAATATTGTGCTGAACTAGATAGAATGGGACGCGGGTGGCGCTGTGGGTTAAACTACAGAGCCTAGGGCTTGCCGATCAGAAGGTCAGCTGTTCGAATCCCCACGATGGGGTGAGCTCCCATTGCTCAGTCCCAGCTCCTGCCAACCTAGCAGTTCGGAAGCACGTCAAAATGCAAGTAGATAAATAGGTACCGCTCTGGCGGGAAGGTAAATGGCGTTTCCGTGTGCTGCTCTGGTTCACCAGAAGCGGCTTTGTCATGCTGGCCACATGACCTGGAAGCTGTATGCCGGCTCCCTCAGCCAATAACGCGAGATGAGTGCCGCAACCCCAGAGTCGGTCATGACTGGACCTAATGGTCAGGGGTCCCTTTACCTTTACCTAGATGGAACAGTGGTCTGATCCAGCAAGGTGGTTAATTGAAAAATGTACTTGATACAAGAACTTTTGTTTGTTTGTCAAAATGGGATGTTATGTTGTATCCCTTAAATGCTATATTGGACAGATATTTCTCTCCCCACACGTCTACCCACTCCACGCCCCACAACCTGACCTGGCCTTTATTTTTTCCCCTTTTCCTTTCTCCTCAATGCTTAATTTTTTTCTGAGGCCAGCCAGCCAGAATATGCTATCAATGGATGTTTCAGCTGCTGAGTTGTATTTAATCTTGCATTATTCCAGTCACAGCCAATATCATCTTAATAACCCATATTGTGAAGGTGCAAGAAGAGGGAGTATGCGATAAAGGGCCTCCCTGGCTTTTCCAGCACAGAAACAACTTAAAGCAGCTGAGTCTGCATATTGGAAACAAAGCAATCAACAGCGAGTCCCATTTGTCTACTAGCAATAATGCTAGCCTGAAGGGTTTTCCCCACCTCACAGTATAGAAATTGTTTGCATCTCATGGTTTCACTTAATAAAAATTGGCCAAAAAGAAAGAAAAAGAAAACATTGCAATGCAGAACTGATAAGCAAGCTAAGGTAAGACATGCACTTGGATTTGGTGACAGTGCTTGAGTATATATCTGCAGAAAGTGTCCAGGGGTCAAAAGTGTCAAACCCACTTTTGAGGTCAAGATCTTCAGTATGTTACTAATAGCTTAAGGTCTTGCTGCTGGGAAATGCTTTCACTACAGTGCTAAGGTTGCCATAGGGCCCACTGGGATGGATTTCCCATGAATCCTGGATCATTACCTGGCCCAAATTCCAATTCCATTTTTCTAAGTCTCTAGGAAATATAACAACAACAACAACAACAACAACAACAACAACAACAACAACAACAACAACAACAACAACTTATTATTCATACCCCGCCCATCTGGGCAGCTTCCAACATAATATTAAAATATAATAGTCTATTAAACATTAAAAGCTTCCCTAAACAGGGCTGCCTTCAGATGTCTTCTAAAAGTCTGATAGTTGTTTTCCTCTTTGACATCTGGTGGGAGGATGTTCCACAGGGCGGGCGCCACTACCAAGAAGGCCCTCTGCCTGGTTCCCTGTAAATTGGCTTCTTGCAGCAAGGGAACTGCCAGAAGGCTCTCGGCTCGGGACCTCAGTGTCTGGGCAGAACGATGGGGGTGGAAACGCTCCTTCAGGTATACTGGATCAAGGCCGTTTAGGGCTTTAAAGGTCAGCACCAACACTTTGAATTGTGCTCAAAAACGTACTGGGAGCCAATATAGGTCTTTCAAGACCGGTGTTATGTGGTCTCGGCAGCTGCTCCCAGTCACCAGTCTAGCTGCTGCATTCCAGATTAGTTGTAGTTTCCAGGTCACCTTCAAAGGTAGCCCCACATAGAGTGTATTGCAGTAGTCCAAGCGAGAGATAACTAGAGCATGCACCACTCTGGCGAGACAGTCTCAGCCTGCATACCAGAAGGAGTTGATAAACAGCTGCCCTGGACACAGAATTGACCTGCGCCTCCATGGACAGCTGTGAGTCCAAAATGACCCCCAGGCTGCACACTTGGTCCTTCAGGGGCACAGTTACCCCATTCAGGACCAGGGAGTCCTCTACACCTGCCCTCCTCCTGTCCCCCCAAAACAGTACTTCTGTCTTGTCTTGTCCCTAGCCCGCCAGAGATCATCAACCAGTGCGACCAAGGCAGTTTCAGTCCCATGATGAAGCCTGAATCCCAACTGGAAGGGATCCAAACGGTCCGCTTCTTCCAGGCGTGCCTGGAGTTGTTCAGCAACCACTCACTCAATCACCTTGCCCAAGAATGGAAGATTTGAGACTGGGTGATAGTTGGCCATATTGGCTGCATCTAAAGATGTTTTTTAAAGAAGCGGTTTAATAACAGCCTCTTTCAGTGGGTCTGGGAAGGCTCCCTCACAGAGAGAAGCATTTACCACCCCGCAAAGCCCTTCACCCAGCCCTTCACGGCTAGCTTTTATAAGCCAGGATGAGCAAGGATCAAGGAGACAGGTGGTTGGTTTCACTCATCCAAGCAGCCTGTCCACATCCTCGGAGGTAACAGATTAGAATTGATCCCCTGCAACTTGACTAGACAGGACTCTAGCACTCTCCCGCCCCAGCCCTGCTCCCACAGTAGAGTCTACCTCTTCCCGAATCTGAGTGACTTTATCTGCAAAAATCATTGCAGGAGATCATGTGGCCCGTATTGGGCCCCGATGGAGCAGGTAGTTCCGCTAAATTGCGAACCACCTGTAAGAGTCTCCTGCTGCTGTATTCTGCAGATGCAATAGAGGCGGTGAAGAAAGTCTTCTTCGCTGTCGCTACTACCACTTGGTAGGCTCGACATTGAGCTCTATCCAGGGAACCAGCTGAAAGGCCATCAACATGGGATAAAGCATCCCCTGGAAACCATTTGGATCCATTAAGTGGTGGGGGTGGACCATCCGAAACGGTCCCACCTCCCTGCAGAGGGAAAGGGTTGTGGAGAAGTCCAGTTGCACCAGGTAGTGATCTGACCATGGCACTTCTTTAGTTTCGCTTTTACTTAGTTTCAGATCACCAACATCCATAGAGGTGAACACCAGATCCAAGGCATGTCTGCGGCTATGAGTTGAACCAGACAGCCCCATGGTGGCCATGCTTTCCACGAAGTCCTGAGTGGCCCCTTGTAAGGTTGTGTCGGCATGGATGTTAAAATCCCCTAGGACAACCAAACTAGGTGTCTCTAGGAGAACATCTGCCATGACCTGAACCTTCTCGGGCAGGGAATCCTTGGTGCAGCGGGGAGGTCAGTACACCAAAAGGAATCCTGTACTGCCCCTACTGCCCAACTTCCAGAACATGCACTCAAAGAACTGGGTCTTCCCAATAGGATGCCTGGTGCAAACTAATGACTTCCTAAAAATCACTGCAACCCCCCCTCCCCGCCCACAAGGCCTGGGCTGCTGTGCGTAAGAGAAACCTGGTGGACAAGCAGCAGCAAGGACAGGGCCATCTGCTTCATCCAACCAAGTCTCTGTTACACATGCCAGGTCAAGTCCTCCATCCACGATCAAGTCATGGATGGCAGTGGTCTTATGAATCATTGACCTGGCATTGCACAGCAACACCTTCAGGTCGTGTGGGTATCCCTTGCTGATTCCAGTATCCGTCCAGTCAAGACCAGACCTGGAGGCAGGGATATTCCTCAAACAATGACTAAAGCTGCCTCCTCGGTAATGACATGGTCTGGTCTTAGTGTAACTCCTCCTACCCGTGATCACCAAGATCAGTTGTCCCAGTGAATCCCCCCCCCGGTGGAACCTGCCCCAGCCATTTTGTTGGCTGGGACCCACTCCCAGGCAGCCCTGACCCCTCCCCTTAAGAACAAAGTAGAACCTATTTAAAAACAAAAAACAAAACACAATAAAACAATACAAACCAAAAACAGTAAAACTTACAAACATACCAAAATTAAAGAAATTCCCAAACCCGACTAAACATCCATCCCACCCCCCACACCAAAAAGAATTTTAAAAGGTAAAAAAGAAATTTAAAAAACATTTTTAAAAGAACTCTGCGCTGTTCTGAGTTCTCTTGGGCAGCAACAGTAGCAGCGACAACTGTCCTTATGAGGCCTGCCAGGCCCTGCCCTGGGCCAGGTGGTGAGTGGCAGGAATGGGCTCTCAGGCACCCAAGCAGGGGAGTATAAGGCAAAAGATGCAGCCAACATTATGCCCTGTCCTGTAGTGCTCCCACCTTTTATTCAATGCAGGAAGTTGTGTCTGTGATTGACATCACTGGCTTAAAATGCAGCTAGGTCATTTTTCTTCTCAGTATCAAAATGGGGGGTATTTTTGGGTGGGGGGATGTATGCACATTAAAGCCGCAATTTAATTGTCCAGAGATCAAACCTCTTTGATTCTTTTGATGGCATGGCCTACCCTGAGTCAGGATCTTAGAAAATGATGGAGGAATCCAGAATTCTAGTGTAGTTATGATTGGGAAGCGGGATCCCCAGTCCCAATCAGAAACAGAAAAATAAAGCATCTTGGTCTTTTAAAGGGTCCAAATAGACGTGAAGTCAGTAGTGTGATTAGTGTGTCTGGTTTTAAACTTTTAAATAGCAGCTATGGTGCCTTTGGGGGGGTAGAAGGAAGGTGGTGCCATTGAGGGTGGGAGTTTGAACAAGGGACACTTAAATAATGATGCAACATGGGGCAAATAGCAGCTCTAGAGAGGGAGGTTTTCATCATGAACTTAGCCCAAGGGAGATGGTGGGTTTTACAAAAAGGCTACCCATGTTCTGCAGTTCTAATCCTGTGCTTTCATATTTACTTGTAAAGCTGCCAGTCTGTGTGGCCAATATTGCATTAACAATATTGCTGTATTTTAGTCTTGTGCAAATTTACCAAATTATGTGCATATGACTGATTGTGATCAAATCAGTGCAGGCAAACACATTGCCTTATATGACAAAGATAAAACAGGCTTGCAGATTGTGCATTGAAATAATGAACTAGGCTACAAATGTAAAAAATAAAATGCAAGTTTTTAAAAACTTGAACAAATGGAGTGGGAGCCAAAAATTCTCCTTTGCCTAGGTCACCATTTGGTTCAGGACTATCTGGGACAACTTACTCAACCCTTTAAGACTGTTATTATATGCCAAGCTTGAATTGTTAAACTGCTGCTACTATGTATCTTTTCATATTGTATAAAATATAAACTAAATTAATTCTATTTTGGAAGGGAGGGTGCATATGCTTGTTATTTGGTGGTGATGGTTGTTGTTGTTGTTTTGAGAGGAGAGAAGCCTTTTAGGAAGAGAGAAAGTAGCTGCCAACAATCAAATAAACATTGTTTGCCTCCTGCTCCAGGTCACTTCCAGAGGCAACTGGCAGGCTTCAGCACATGCTGGCAGCCAGCATATTTGAGATTATTCTGGGAGCTGCTGGCTCACAGCTTCTCACACTGACTCAGCAGTTTTGGTGTGTGACCTTGTACAGGGAGGAATTCACTTGGAACAAGACTCAAATGCCAGTTATCGCTGGATAAAATAGCAGGCCCCAAACTGTCTTGTTGATCCACATTTTTAAACTGGCAGCTCACATTTCTTCTGTTGTACTCGGAGGTGTGTCTTTTAAAAAAGAACTCTTAGTGCCTTAGTGTCAGAAACCATCGTCACGTTGAGGTCCGTTCAATCTTGTGACTTTCTCGACTCTTTCTAAATAAACAAGCTCTAGTGTCTTGAGCTATAGTGGTAGGAACAGCAGGGAATACAGTTGGCCAGGCTACCAGGATTTCTTTGTTAAGAGATATGTGCAGATATGACACACTCGGTATAAGCCTTTGTGGGTGTGAGGAACAAAGCGGTGACAATTAGAAAGCTGTGTATATAAATACACAGCAGGCACTGAGCACTCCAGAAGGACTGGAAACTGCACAGTAAACGTTATCATGCCCATGTTTGAGAAGTGTGGGAATGGGCCACTGTTGTAGCTAATTATTTTTCTGAAGCTTCAGGAGGTCTCATTTACATTGTATGCTACAGCAGACATTTGTAAGGATTAGAATACTTCTCTAGAATTGCTTCAAGTGAAAGCTGGCGGCTGCATGAAGTGTTGTCTGTAATTGACTAGCTTCATGTCTTCACACAGCATCAAGACAATGTTCCATTATGTTAGCCATTGACAGTATCATTGAAAAGATTACTCTCCTTAAAGTATCTGTCAAGCTTGATTGATTTACAAGGGACAAAAGCACCGAGAGGACTTGAAATGCAGGTCCTTCTTTTCTCCCACACCACCGTTTAGCATACATAATGGATCCCCTTTGATGTCAAAAGCTCATATTCCATTAATAATGAACAGGCTTTTTGAATGCAGGCTCCTTGTGCAGAGTCCCACACTAATAACCTGTTTGCTGCAAAATGGGAATCACTGGCAAAGCAATCATTTGTCTGGATTTTACATGCTATCTGTGAGTCTACACTCAAAGGGATTTCTTTCAGCACTCTGCATGACTGAAGCTCAGGCAAATCCTGGTCTTCCGCTTCAAAAACAACATCCTGAAGATGGTCACTTGAATGGTTTACTTTAATTAGGCTGGGAAAAAATAGCATTAATATATTGTGGAATGTATTTCATGCATAAGGAGCTTATTCCCATTGGTGATACTCTAAATATCTGGTTGTGAAAATGCTCCATCTATATGTTTGATATGGTGAGTCCCAGATACAGCTATTGCTGCCTTGGGTGATTCTTATAAATAAAATGGGGCATTCTTCTATCAGTGGGAAAATGGCTGTTCTGTCTAGGGATGTGCTTCGTCAGAAGCTACTCCCTCCAAAATTAACCAATAAGCTGAAACTGACACAGGGACAAATAGAAGAAGACGGCTTCACCCAAGTATGGCTCCCCTTTATCACATACACAGCCCAACAAGAAAATGACAAAATCCACCAACGACATACAAATCAATATGGCTAACCCACCCACCCCCACTCACACACGAAACAAAGACCACCACAGCCAATCACAAATGAACAATCATACCCTAGGCCACCTCCTTCATTTCTCACCACCAAAGGAACACAAGCACAGCAGAGAACCTGCACAAGCGACGATGACAAAAAAAACCACATACAGTAAATAAAATAGAAACACCATCACATGACCCCACCCCCACCATCTTTTCCCCATCTACCTCTTTTCCCCTTTTCTTCCCAATGTCTCAACAAATGAAACTGATCTGTAAAAATGTTACGAGAGACATTGCACATACTTTTGTAAATCAAGAAAATCTTTAATTAAAAAATAAGAAGAAGAAGAAGAAGAAGCTACTCCCTCCAAACAGTTGGGTCTCTGGGGAAGTTTTAGAACAACTTTGTAAATCCCTGAACTGCTCTTTTGCTAATTTCATCTGCTATTTTTTTTCTACCACAAACTAAGTCTGATGAATTCAGGATCCATCCTACAAAGAACACACAACCCCCTTTTCAAAGCCATCCAGGTTAGTGGTCATCATTACATCCTTTAGATTCTCTATCTCAAGATCACCCCGGGCATTTTTGTGAGGGGGGCAATAGTATATCCGTAGTAGCAGACAATTAAATGAAGGACAAAACAAATGACATATGGCGTGTTTGCTAATTTGGACACAGCCTTACTTTCTTTATAACCAGAATGGTTCTCATCCATTCTATCTGAGGTAGGAATTTGAAATCTTTACCTGCAAACATTTTTTTAGTAAATGATCATACCTTACTTATTTATATTTCCAAGGACAAAAGTTAGAAGTCACTAGTGCAAAGGCTGAGTCACCAGATTTTATTAGTATCTGCTGATTTAATTACCAATGCATCTGATGTCATTCATATTATAAAGCTAAAGCTGGATTTGGAGTGTGCTGCTTTGCTAGGCATCACTTATTTTACTTAGCAGATTAGTCATCAAAAGCAGCTGAGCATTTCAAGAAGCCATTAGAGCTTGGGGATGACTAATTGTGCTCTTTGCAATGGGATCAGAGAAGCCTATTTACTCTTCTTTTTCCAGGAAAAGGAAATGGGACAAAGTCAGTCAGAGAGGGCTTCATTCCCGATCCATCCACCCACCTCAGGTGGATGCTAGGTCTAGCTGAAATCATTGAGATGTCTTGATTAGGCTCCATATTGGTGACCCTTTCCTTTTCACCCAAAGTGGGCCAAGTGTTGACTCCTGCAGTTTTTCAACCAAGTTCAGATGAACAACCAGCAAGTCAGTCAACAACCAGCTTAAGGGTAGCAATCTTAAAGGGACAGGTTGGGCAAAGTAGAACTGTGCCACAGGCATTTTCTCACCTTCCTTTTGTCCAGGATAGCTGACTGGTACTTTCTCAGAATCGTGCTGCCTAGAGCTGCTACTGCCCAGTCATGGATCTTGGATAGTCATCCTCCCAAACATCTTCTCTTTGCCTATTGTGCTGCATTCCTTGCAATTCTGCATGGAAACCATGCAGAATAAAACTTTGCAAAGGCTTGAAAGACTTTGACATAGCTGATCTATTTCTGGCTACTTACCGGTACATTAATCCTCTGAATCCCTAACAATTATGGGCATTTATTATTTCTGAGAAAATGTCACTCGTTTTGAAATACCACCACTTTCTAATCCAGGTATTTACATAATTCCTTATCAGAAATCCCTAGCATATGTAAGCAGGGCTGGGGAAGGTCCACATCTGAAATTCGAGAGAGCCACTGCTCACCAGTACTGTATAATAAACAGTGCTGAGTTAGATGGATCAACAGTCTGCCTCAGTATATGACAACTTCCCATGCTCCTACCTAAATTTCAGAGAAGAATTGCCATGGCTTCAAATTAGCCATGGAATTAGCCAAAAGCAATATCTGTAATTGATTTCAATGGGAGAGAAAGTTAAGTACATAATTAAATATCCCTCTTTTGAAATAATGGGACTTAAGCTCTTGGAATCCATTCATCCTTATTCACAGATACAAATTCTCAAGCTGACCACTGGGTCTTCATGTGGAGGAAGGAGTATAAAATTCTTTATGTTTCAGTAAAGCCTTGCTTGAGCAGCAAGGTCTTCCCAAGCACCGTATTCCTGTATCCTGACTTGCTCTTTGGCCCCAAATAATCATTTAATCTTGAATACTGGTTTTCCTGGCTGCTCTCAATGTACTGGCTCTGACACTGCCATAGCAGATTTGATAGCGACACTTAAAATTGAGATAGCTGGGATTAAAACCAGCTCTGTTTTCCTCATTATCACAAAACTGGATTTTGCTTGCATGTAAAATAACAGATAAATTTATTGCAGTAGCTCTGCAATAGAAGCTCTCCTATTCCCCTTTTTTCTAAGAAGACAAATGGAACTATTTTTTTGTTCCTTTGGAATGCATTTCTATACATTGGACATGCCATAGGAATTTTGGTGTTCGTTTTGGAGGCAAACAAAAAAATAGGATGGGAACTGTATGTGTTTTAAGACTGCAAATGCTGGTTGCTCAGGAATGAGGACCCTCTGGATATTCCTGGCTAAATGAAACCAATCTGTCACATGATGTTAAACCAATCTGCTCATGTTAGCCACAGGGCCATCTTCAAATTAATTTGTAGCCCCAAAAAATAGCAGAAAGGAAGGAATATCCACACAACTGTTTCTTGTTTGCTTCTTGCCACTTCTTGTCCACATACATTGTTTTAAAGGCCCAAGGGGAAGAAATCCCATGTGCTTAGGGAAGAAACCAATTTTCTAAGCAAACATACCAGTAAAAGTTACACTCATAAAAACCACCAGCAGGGACCTAGTGTTTGTTATATTTATACAGGAGGAGGTTTCTGGAGAACTTGGCAGTTCTACTGATATGAGAGGAATGATGAAAGTACTTTTGCCCCCAGAACTTGCAAGGGTTGATTGTACAAAAGAGTTTGGGCTTGTTATAGTAGTATTTTAGTTCTTCTCTAGCTCAGTAAACAAAAACAAAGCACCTCTTGAAAGGCACCTAACATGGAAAGTGTTCTCTCAGTGCAATTATATGCATCCTATTGATCCTGATATCCAATATCTTGCTTCTCACCCCCAAGGTAACAGGGACCTATAGAAAACTATGGTAAAATAATACTGGAAATGACTACCAAGATTATCACCTTCCAACCTGGAAACCAGTTCCATTTCCTGATGAATGACTGCTGCAGAATATCTTGCTTCACTCACTGCAAACACAGCAGGGCATTAATTGTGTGGTGATGTAGCATCCACCTATACAGTCATACCTCGGTTTAAGTACGCTTCGGTTTGAGTACTTTCAGTTTATGTACTCCACGGACCCATCTGGAACGGATTAATCCACTTTCCATTACTTTCAATGGGAAAGTTCGCTTCAGGTTAAGTATGCTTCAGGTTAAGTACAGACTTCCGGAACCAATTGTGTACTTAAACCGAGATACCACTGTAATCTCTTTTTGTGTATGTCTGGGTAGGAGGCATTGGAAGAGATGAAAAGGGTATTGCAATGGGGTCTGAGGCCTTCCTGACCCATCTCTACTTCCATGCCCCAAAGTCCAAGGTCTTTGTATGATGTAGGTCTGGTTGTTAGATTTTACTCTTAATCAAATCTGATGCAGGAAACTAGATATTCCTATGGTGTGCCCATTTCAGAGTGTTCTGATTTTTACTGTGCCTCCTTTAAAAGGCTTCTGCTGCTTATTACAGCTGTTGGAAATGTGGCAAAACAGTAGCTTGACCTACCTGAGTCTTTCATCTCATATGGGTCTCCATTCGCCAGTTATACTGTATGGAATGTGAATAAGATTCCTCCTTTCATCAGAAGATGATGTGAGACTGCATGTAGTGAGTTTTGCCTATGATCCAATGGGCAATTAGATCTGTGTGCCCGCAGCGTTTATTGGTGTTTGTTTGCACCTTGAGCCTGAAATGAAAATCCTCTCTTAAAATTAGCTCTCCTACATGTTCCTGCACATATGATTCAGAGCCATCTACTTAAAAGACCCAGTACAAAAGAAAGAAGTAATGGGAATTCTTACTTTTTAACTGTTGCTTGCCTGCATTGGTAAGGAGCTGATAGGATGTATAAAATGTTTAATTTTTTCTAATCCTTTGTTTTCTGTTCTGCTTAGGGAACATATAAAAGTAGTGAACTATAGATGGAAATGGTGTATATTGGCTTCTACCCTTAGGTTTTCTTGCTATATCTTTGAGATGTTTCTGTTTGTGCACAATCCTTCATAGCACAAGAATAGTTTGGCCCATGTCTGATACATACAACTGGCAAAATCCCTCAAAGCAGGAGTCAAACCCCTTTTCAACTTTCCATCATGGGCAACCTTCCCAGCTGGGTAACAGTACTTGACAGAGCAATATATGCCGCTCTTTTAAGAGGAGGCTACACTCCAGCCATACAGCAGCTTCCACATGCACCCCTCCATCCAGGAAAGCACTTCAGTGATACATTCCAGCACAGCAAAGACACTTAAGGAGGGCACAGAATAGATCCAGTAGGGTGTGTGGCCTGGTGAGAGTCCTGAAGGCTGAGGGTTGCATGCAGCCTGAAGTCTTGGTCACTTGCAAGATTAAAGGGCATTCAAAATTCTTACACTCCTCCCACAGTTATCAGACAGACACTTAAGGCTTTGAGAAGATTGTTTCATGACCATACCCTGAGCTTTTGCCCTGGGCTCAGGCTCTCACCTACATGGGGAGGAGCCAGCCAATTTAGAGGGGAGGGCAGAGGACTACTGGCTAGGGTTGCAGAGGGTTTAGATTGAGATGCAAGCCCTAACACTGAGATTGAGCCCAAGCCTCTCGGCCATGAACAGGGATCCCAGAGACTGCAACCTGTGAGCCTGAAGTTCCTAAGGGAACATCTACCCACCTGGGGCCCCAAGTTCTCCATTGCTAGTTCACAAGGGCAGGCTAGGAACCAGGAAAAACTAATGGAGAAGAGATAGAATGCTGTGTTCTGGGTCAGGAGACAAGCTCTTTCAGCTCATCCATTTCCAAGACAGAGCCTGAGCCTGAGAGGAGTATGAAAGGTCTCATTTGGACTTTTAGGTCTTGTTGAGAAAAAGTGTGCAATTTTCTTGCTTGGAGCTTTCCAAGGTCCTGCAACTCAGGTTTTAAACTAAGCTGTGCTCTGTCAAGCAATCTGACAACAGCTTGAACTATTTTTTATTTCCAACATGTAGAACTTTGTTTCCTGTACCCATGTCTGATTGTCTGTAGTGTAGCAGTTCCCTTTACCTGCCTTTGCTATTCTGCAATTTTCACTTACTTGTTCCGTACCGGAGTTACTCCCCACCCCCGACTTAATTTCCCTCCTTTCTCACTCTAACTGCAGCCACTTCAATTTATTTCTTGGTCTTGCCCTTTTCCCTCTTCCAGTGTCTGTTCTCCACCATTAATAAATTTCCTGGGACCTCTATCCAAACACTCCCACACCTTGCCTTTTATGCAGCCACCCTGGGTATCTGATTAATGTTCGGCAGCTGCTGACCTCCAGCTGTCCCTCCCCTGGCTCACCTATGTTTTCATTTGAGTGAGCCAGGATAGGAATGCTGTGGGAGGCAGCTGAAGCTCCTGTGTCCTCCTGACACCAGGAGGTTTTTGTGTGTGGCTGCTGCTGGTAGTCGTATCAAACTAGGATGATAGGAGAGAGTTTTCTGTTGAAGATAAAATGTGGAGCTTCTCATATGGCACTGCAGCCATTTCATTACAGAAGTATTACTTAGGGCAGTGGTGAGGAACATCCAGAATACAATGGAACTACAACATGCATCACCCCTGACAACTGACAATCCTGGCTAAAACTAATGGGAGTTGGAATCCAACATCATCTTGGAAGACCAGAGTTTTTCCTATCCCTGACTTAGGGCGAAAGCATTTGGCACATTATTTTTGAAACTTCATCTGCAATCTTAAGGACTAAGAACTTGCCTTTTATAGTTAAGTATTCTCAGGAGACTATGGATTTGCATCTCTACTTTAAGGAAGCATTACTCCATGCCAAATTTGTGATAATTTCACAGTTACATCTTCTATCTGCATTCCTTCCTTATGGACATTTTAAGAGCATGAATGCATATGATGCATAGTCTCTGGACTTGGACATCTCTAAGGCTTGGATTTCCAAATGGTGAGTTTCACCATTAGCAGCCACAAAAGGTAGAGAAATATGTGGTGACTCTACTGATTCCAGCCATACATGGCCAGCAGAGCAAACCTGCAGTTGCCATTGCTGCAGTGAATGTGATATGCATCCCATTGCCAGTTCTAACCAGTGGACGACACAGCAGGACCTCCAATGCTGAACTTCAGGTTCATATGGGTGCAGCTAGTTGCTCTGAGAGTCTGATCCAAAACCATTTTCTGCTTTAAAGGTTCAGTCCATCAAACTAGGCCTGGAAACAGATTGTCACCAGATAAGTATAATGTGATCTGAATGCCTAGCTGCTACACTTACTTGTTCCGCTACAGTTAAGGCATTGAAGGACTGCCATGTGCACCTCAAAAATTGCTAGTGAAAGCCTTTCTAAAATGAAGCCTTCTTCTCCAATAGTTCTTATTTCTGCTCCTTCACCATTTCTACAGCCCTGCCCTACTTTTCTCTTCTTTAAGGTTCCACTTGTCGACCCTTCTTCCATACTAAGATGGTCCACTCTGCTGCTACAGAGACTGAAAATCAGTACTTTGGATCTCATTAGAGAGGATGCATTAGAGTACTGCTTGGCACAAAACAGTGGGAATGTTACTATCATAAAAGATTAGTGAACAGCTAAAGCTTCCTACATTTAATGCTAATAGGAAACTGGGTTCCATCTACTTCTAATTAGCCACAAGACTTGCCTTTTTATAACATGAGAAGCTTTAAAACATATCAAATGCTGATAGAGCAGCAGGTATTTTTGAACTGCAGTCTCCCTGTATACCTCATTTATCAAGAGTTGCCATGAATTCCTACATATCTGTTAGCACTCAAGTCCTAGTTACAAGGAGAAGGATCTAAGGAAATCAAGCAGTGGGGTGTGTGTGTGTGTGTGTGTGTGTGTGTGTGTGTGTGTGTGTTTTAAAAATCATTTTTATACTCTCATTTTCTCAGGTACTGGTTCCTGGCAGTCATGGTATTGCATGGAGTGAATGAGCATATGTTCTAGGCTGAAAAGACAGCTGGCTTCAGGGGATTGTGGTGGGCATGGGAAGTCTTTTATTGCTTTGTCAGTAGCTCACCTGCAGTCTAGGCAAAGAGTTCGCTCCACCCAGTGGCTGTTACACTTTGACGGCAGGATACAAATTCATTCTGGATTTTGTGACGGAACACTGCATTGCCCAAGGTTGAGTGCAGAAAAGAAGGGTTAGATGTTGCACACATTTGTTGACCAACAAATAGACTTCGCTGCTGCAGTAAATTAAAATGGCTACTCTGTGGAAATAGTTCACCCACAGTTCTAGCTGTAAAATAAGATGTTGTCCCACCCTGCAGAACACAGAGCACTGCATAAGAGATTCTGGCAGCCCTGGGACAGGGATAAAAAAAATTATCTTTGCAATCTCTCAGAGTAGTGAAGCCCGTCCAGAGAGCCAGATGTGTATGAACATCTGCAGAAACAGCCCCTCCAGAGTTCCTTATCTGCATAGAGAAAATAAAATTTATTTAAAGTTTATATGGTGATGCCGAGTGTTAAAACAGAAGTGAGATTTGAACTTGCAGTATCCCGGGATACAGTGCTTGCTCCTCCTGTCTACATATACGTACATTGGGGTGAGGGGATCTGAACATTCCAAGAACAATGGGATATGTGAATGTGTGAATAAAATTGTGTTTTGAATAGACTGGACTGTGTTTTAGTGAATTTTCCCTTTAGAACCAGACCTAACTAGATAAGATGACAGAGATCTCTGATTACATCTCCTGTTTCTTTAAAATTTAGGGAAGAGTAGATGTTTGGGGCAGGGGAGAGATTTGGATGTAAGTAGAGCCCTCCTGGATCAAACCCAAGGCCCATTGAGACCTGCATCCTGTTTTCACAGTAGCCAACCAAGCAAGGCAGGAGCCCACAATCATTTTCTCCCCAGCAACTGGTATCCAGAGGCAGATTGCATCATTCGGTTTGGATTGAGACTGAAGTGCTGGGGCAAAGGAACTGAACCCTTTCCTCAAATGCTGAATTCTCAAGGCAAAGCTTCCTTCCTCTACTTCAGGGGTCTCCAAACTTACCCCGGTTCGGGCCAGTGCCTGCAGCGCCGATCACGTGGCAGGCTGGAGGGCGGGGGAGCGCTTGGGAGCGTGCGCCCATACACGTATGCACACACTATTTCTGGGTCGCAGGAGCACCAGAAATAGCTTGTGCACATGTGCACGGGCCTCCTCCGACCCGGAAGTGCACCAGAAATGACGCTTGTGCATGCGCGCAAGCTATTTTCGGTGCTCCTGCGACCCGGAGGTGGGCAGCCGCACCACACTAGTAAGAGTGGGCAGCGGGAGGCGCCGCAGGCCGGATAACTGCTTCCTTCAGGCCGTATCCAGCCTGTGGACTGTAGTCTGGGGATGCCTGCTCTACTTGATATCCGCCATATTATGGGAAACTTACAAACAGCAGCTTCTTCATTCTACTGAGGTAACGTGCATATACACGAGAACAACTTGGACACTGGTGTTGTCTTTAGATGGACTCAAATATGTGGTTTGCATGTGCGTGGACTTTTTCTGGTAAATACTTTTCCAGTTGTGTTTCAGTAGTATGGCCTCAGCCCTGCTCCAGCTGATTTCTCGCCTTCTCTTTCTTACAGTCCAGCACCTCCTTCAACCGAGATGCTGTTAAGGCAGGGACAGGCCGCCGGTTCCTTGGCGGGCTACTTGATGACACCTCTTACTGCTACACCCTGGAAGTCTCCTTCTACAGTTACATAGTTGGAGGGACTACTTCTACAGTCCCGTACACAGAAGAAACGTGTATCCTTTGTGATGCTTTCGTTTTTGTTTTCGCTCTACCACGACATGGGAATATAAGGTAAGCAAAGACTTTGAATAACAACAGCTCAAAAAAATACCTTCTTTGCTCAACCACACTGTTATATAATCTTTTCAAGGTTCCTGTTAGGATAATTTAGTATCAGAAAAGTCATGGGAGGAACGTTTCCCATCTCCTCGTTCTCCCTGCAGCATTTGTGTCACATTTGCCAGAGTATCTGGGAATAATGTGGGATGGGACAAGAGGGAGCTGTTGAGTGAGAAGAGAACCAGGCCAAATTGAGTAGCTTTCTGAATGATCTGAGCTTTCTGAATGATATGATAGATCATAGAAAGAGAGGGGGGCCGGATTGCCAGATATAGAATTATATCACGATGCAGCAGCATTGACATGGCTTAAAGATTGGATGGACTTGGAAAATAATGATTTGTTGGACTTGGAAGGGGAGGGAATAGGGGCCGGATGGCATTGGTACCTTTTGAGAGATAAAATAAGTAAAAAAAACGTTTTTATGTATAATATTATAAGAAAATCTATATATAAAGTGTGGCAGAAATATAGAAGATATTTCGAACCCAAAACCCCCTGGTGGGTATCCCCATTAGAAATTGTGGCTGTTAAAAGACGCAATATGGAAGGCAGGTGGCCAACTTATAGAACCCTTTTAGAAGAAAAAGAAGGAACATTAAGATTAAAAGATTATGCAGAAGTTAAAAATCATTTCAGCAGTTGGTTGCAGTATTTCCAGGTAAACCAAAGGTTTCAACAAGATAAAAAGATCGGATTCGAGAAAGAAAAATCAAAATTAGAGGAAATATTATTGGGATCTACGGAAAATCATATAAAAAATCTATACCAAACCTTACTGACATGGGAGACAGAAGAAGAACTAACAAAAAATTCAATGATTAGATGGGGTCAAGATTTGGGAAAGACAATTACAATGGATAAATGGGAAAGCTTATGGGATAGGGATTCAAAATTTACACCCAACTATGATATAAAAGAAAATTTGCTAAAAATGCAGAATAGGTGGCATTTAACACCGGAGAAATTGGCAAAGATGTACCCGGGTGCCAGTAATCAATGCTGGAGATGCCTAAATGAGATAGGCTCCTATATCCATATGTGGTGGGGATGCAAACACATCAGGGTGTTTTGGGACGAAATCTATAGGGAATTAAAAAAAATAGTGAAATATTCATTTAAGAAAAAACCGGAAATTTTTTTACTAGGCATGCTAGGGGAAGATATCAAACCACAGGATAGATGCTTGATAAGTTACGCCACAGCGGCAGCAAGATTACTAATAGCAAAGGAATGGAAATCTCAAAAGGTTCCAACTAAGGAAGATTGGCAAATCAAAGTAATGAATTATTGTAATTTGGCCAAAAGATATGAGGAAGTAAAGGGAATAAAGGAAGAAGATAGTGCGAAAAATTGGAAATTATTTATAGACTATATTGGGTGCCAGGCGGAAAAACCAAACCTAGTACAGAATTGTTAAACGCTCAAGTGAAATTATGGCAGGGAGAGAAGAACAAGAAAAGAGAAAGAAATAAGATATAAAAGGTAGAAATAAAGAAATAACGTTGAAAGAAGGTAAAAAAATGGTAGAGGAGTAGTGAAATAAAGAATATGTTGTAAGAATAGGAAACAAAAGGTGCAGATATAAACAAGAAGGAGAACTGATAAGACAGTTTAGTGAAGGTTGAGAAGAAGGGAAAGGGGTGGGGGAGGGGGGGCAACTAGCTGTTGTATTTTAGATGCTGATTAATTGAAGGGACACACATATACATTTCGTAGCTTTCATGTTTTTATTTGTTGCTGATTTTCTTTGATGGTTTTTCTTGTCTTCATTTTTTCTTTTGTAGGTTTTGTGTAATGATTTGTAATAATCAATAAAGCTTTTTTCAAAAAAAAAAATGAATGATCTGGGGTGAACCCTCCATTTCCCCATCAGTCTTTTGTTCCCCATCACATGTTGTCCTGGGGGCCCTTCTATACTTTTGAGGTTTTATGAGGGGTGCAGGTAGCTGCAGGATGGAAGAGGCGACAGAAAGCTTTCCTTCCAAGAACTTCTTCAAGTAAAATAACCGTAGAATCAAAGACTATGTCTATATACCTGTGTCTCCCCTGCCCTTTTAGGGCTGTATATTGTATAACCTCATTAATGTGCAACTTTTCTGCTTATTCATACTATTCTATAATATTCTAAAGGTTTGCCAGAAGTTTCTATTATGTTTTATATCTAATGGCAAGTGTTAAATTTGTTCTGTCGTCAACCTCTTCTGAATCCTGCTCTAAGCTGTCAAAAGCAATTTTAGCCCCTGTGAGAAAATGCCAGTCACTATTCAAAAAAGACTGTGCTGTCCTTGATTATGTATTCCCTCCGTGATTTACATCTCCCACATCCTCAGCTCCCTGTTAAAAGTCATCCTTCCTTTTTATTTCCCTTTTGGGGGAATTGGGGGGGGGGGTTTGGGGCTCTTTATATCTCTGCAGGATCAACTTGTCTTATGCAGATGGAGCTATATCACTCTTGCTTCATACATCATTGCCATCAGCCAGCCAGAGCAGAAAATAAGTTGTAGATAGCAGTGATTATCTTTGGTGATGAGGTACAGAAAAGCTGAGACTGCAGTTTGATTTCCATAAGCATGGCTGACCCTGCTGTGCTAAAAGTAGCACAAGCTGGTTTGAACAGGCAAACATGGAAAATGTTAGCATAACCTGTGTATTAATGTGTAAAATCTTACCCTGCTCGGATGTAACTTCCTCTCCTTCCTCTTTTGCTGATGTTAGATCTCTCAAAGAAGAGAAGCCCTACCTTTACCTGAATTACATTACACTCATTCCCTGCCACCTTCTGATGTTACATTTCACTTTCTGTGATCCTGGCCAAGAATCAGGGACGTTGGAAGCAGGGCTAGCAAGCTTCTTGAAAATCATCACTACAGAAGCTAAATTAATTGGCACAAGAATGATTAATTGAATACTATTTCATTATAATTGAATACTGTTTCATTATAAATTCCACAATCCTTCAGAGTGCCCAAGCTTGGATATAAAGAAATTTGTTGGAGATTATGTTGTGCAGCTATTGAGCCATGCTAGGAGAGCATAAAAAGACAGCCTTATCATGGGAATGGGGATAAGAATTCCTGTCTCAGTCAGGGATTGTACTCAAAACACCAGCTTTTTATATCTAAGAAATCACTCTTGTCAAATCATCCTAATTTACCAGAGAGACTCTGTGATTGTGATTTCTAGTTAGCTGCATTTCTTAAGTAGAAGACAAAGCAGAGTTCTTTAATGTATTGTGTGGAGCACTGTTTTTCTAATTTATAAATGATCAAGCTTAAGAAGACAACACGTCAGCGCTGAAAATCACCCTCTTTAATGTCAAGATGTGTCCTGGTAACTGACGTATTTGCAGCTAAAATGAAACCATGCTAGTTAGGTTGCAGCAGCTCTTTATGGGCATGTTTGCAAATTGGTAATTAAAAAACATGGTTGAGGGTTTTTTTTAATGACCTTGGGGTTCATTAATGACTGCAGGGAAAACATTTTTTTCTACTGAACTGTGTTGAGATGAAACCTTCTGTAGCTAATTGTACTTTTTAAGAGGAGAATTTAAAAGTGTAATTTGATTATGTTAATTCAAACAATATGTTAATTTTATTTATATGGCCCACAGTGAAAACTGTGGATTGGATCCAAAACAAGTTGGTAGCACTTAGGTTCGATTGAAAGTAATATGAAATATTAGTTACAACTAATGGATGTCCAATTAATTTCAATAGGACCTAAGCTGGTCAAACTTGGGCTGGATACAAACCAATAGCATGTTTTCTACTGAAGATGTTTGAAAAGGAAGCAGTAACAATTTCTGGTAGCAATGATTAGGGATAGCCAATGTGATACCTCCCATGTGTTGTTGGAGTATAATTCCCATCAGCCCCAGCATCTCCAATTATTAGGAATGATGGGAGTTGTAGTCCAGCAACATCTGGAAAGTACCACAGTGACTACACATGTACTGAACTATGGGCTACTAATACGGTAGGACCACAATATTTATTAAGGCTGTGGTGTATATTTCTGCATTTCTGCATTGGGGCTGAGAACAGCTTTCCTCTGTCTGATACTATTTCAGTGTAGTTTTTCCTATTTAGGGTTTTCCTTGCTTTCTTAAGAGAGATCCATCACTCAAAAGTCATATAGTAAGTGTGCTGACATCCAGGTGCAGTGTAGCCAATCAGATTTGACTGTGTGATGACATCACTTAAAGGAAACAAAGCCAACTGATAGGGCTTGCTGCATTAGTCATGTGAATAAGTCCAATCAGTTGTATCATTCATTGCCCTCGCTCTGTATAAGCATTTTTTGTTGTTGTTTAGTTATATCCGACTCTTCATGACCCCGTGGACCAGAGCACGCCAGGCACTCCTGTCTTCCACTGCCTCCCGCAGTTTGGTCAGACTCATGTTGGTAGTTTTGAGAACACTGTCCAACCATCTCGTCCTCTGTTGTCCCCTTCTCCTTGTGCCCTCCATCTTTCCCAACATCAGGGTCTTTTCCAGGGAGTCTTCTCTTCTTCTTAGAAGATGGCCAAAGTATTGGAGCCTCAGCTTCAGGATCTGTCCTTCCAGTGAGCACTCTGGGCTGATTTCCTTCAGAATGGATAGGTTTGATCTTCTTGCAGTCCATGGGACTCTCAAGAGTCTCCTCCAGCACCATAATTCAAAAGCATCAATTCTTTGGCGATCAGCCTTCTTTATGGTCCAGCTCTCACTTCCATACATCACTACTGGTGCATTTATGTTGTCCTCTCAAAGTGCTAAAAGGGTAGCTTTTGATGCTGCTGGAAATGTTGCAAAAATGCCTCATCTCTGATGCATGTGTAACCCTTGTGCCACCCAAGTGATGTGCTCATAAATTTCAATGGGGTTTCACTAGTGTCAGGGTGGAAATTCAGCCCAGGTTGATTTTTTTTGGGGGGGGGAGGAATCTGCAAAACAGGAGCTGAAAATTGGTTATTTAAACAGAAATGGACAGTGGTCATGGTTTATGGTGTTTTTACAAGGAGAAAAAGTGTTTAAATGGGAAACATGTTTAAATGGAAGCACCACAATTTCTTTTCCTTCTTTAAGCTTGTCCTTATTCCTTTCTCTTACATATAAGCAAATTGGAAGGAAGCGAAGCAGATGGAACTGATAGCTATACTCTTGGCTGTTCAGAGAACCATAAAATGCTATTAAACCTATAGTTAAAATAATTCTTTGGTAAATGTTAAATTCCTATTAGTTATACTTGCAAAAATTAGGTGCAACAGAAAGGGCAATACTAAGCTGAAAGGCAGTGGAGACAATGAAGGGCTTAAAAACTATGAACAGTCTACAAAAATTATCTGAAGAGATTGAAGCTGATAGCAACCATGTCAGATTGGAGATTTAGCTTGGCAAGTGACTTGGTACCTGTATGTTTGTATCTGTCTGAAATATAAATGAACACTTTGAATGACCCCTGGGTCATAGATTAATTACAAAAATCTGTGTATCACTGGATTTTTTTTGAGATCTTCTGCCATGTTTCATCTTTGTGAGTGTGGCTTCTAAACAGAAAGTATTAATACACTATATGTGTGTGTGTGTGTGTGTGTGTGTGTGTGTGTGTGTGTGTGTGTGTGTGTGGACTGCTCAGATTAAAGGATAATATAGATGCAAACAGATGCATGTATGGTGCATATTGCTAAATTTTAAATAAGATTTCTTTTTATTACCTGAACAGAAATCCTGAGAATGTCTTCTCTAGAGCTGCCATGTTGCTAGTCTTCAAACTGAATGCATTTTTAACTTCACACATCCCACCTTGATGTCGAATCTTATGTGAGCATATGGCACAATGAACGTGCTAAACATGTTGGATCTCATCCATTTTCTTCCACTTTGGTTGGCCTTGCCTCCACAAAAATTCACCTAACATCCACACACCCCTCATCTTTCCCAACCAATTGTGTGGGAT
This sequence comes from Zootoca vivipara, assembly GCF_965207765.1. NCBI lineage: Eukaryota > Metazoa > Chordata > Lepidosauria > Squamata > Lacertidae > Zootoca > Zootoca vivipara. The sequence continues at coordinate 41,748,171 of NC_142590.1, forward strand.
AACCATTGCATTGGGCTGGACTTTATTGGTTGAATCCAACTAAGTCATGCTCAGAACAAACCCACTGAAATAAATGAAAGCAACTTGTTTAAGTTCATTTCAGTGATTTTAGTGGACCTATTCTAACACTGCTGGGTACAGCCCTGTATACACACATGCACCACCTACAGATTATGCAGAGCAAGGCAGAAGCTGACCATGTTCCCGATTTTGCATTCTTCTGTTTGAAAGGCTATCAGAAGACAGCCCTCTGTTTGAAGATGTGTCCAGTCTAAGAGTAGCATTCAACTTAGACCACTCAGAGATGACTCACTGAAATTAATGAGCCTAAGTTAGCCATGCCTGTTTCCTTCAGTGAGTCTACTCTGAATTGGACTAGCATTGGATCCTCCTTTTCAGCAAGATTTAAGTGGCCCCCCTAGCAGGATGTGAAGGCAGGTTTCTGCTGTTCCACCATGCATTGACATACCCCTTTTCCTTGCCTTCTCCATTAGCAACATTTGTTTTAACTCAGAACTCATCTCCCTGCCCCCTGCCTCCTCCTAAGTTGTTTTTCTTCACATTCAAATGTGCTTGGTTTCAAGAGGTAGATTTTTTATATATATATTAAAAAGTGTGCTCCTTTATAATGAGAAAATGAAATGCTAGTTGCATATCTTCTGCCAGTTCTCTTCTGGAAAAAAGTAAGTGTCAGCAGGAATCTAGTTATCAATTAATTGCAGCCAAAGCAAATGCTACAGTACACTACTAGCTTCCACATGCTCCATTTGCCAAGTTTATAATAGTATCAGCCTAGCAAGCTATTAGTAAGATCCTGGTCCTCGGTACCGTCTGAGAAATACTGCTTTATCACCACACTAAAACAAAAGCTATTTTCAATTATTGCACACATACTTCCTCACTCCATATAAGTTCCTGTTTGCCTGCAATAAGTTTACAAGTTCACTGTGCTGTATTGTGGTTCTAGACTTCTTGCAGGAATGGCTCTGGGAATTTCCTTTTCTAGCCAGAGATTCAATGGGGCTCTTTACAATAGCCATGGAGCTTCTATGTTTCATAGATTCATAGAATTGTAGAGTTGGAAGGGACCTTGAGGATCAGCTAGTCAAACCCCTGGCAAGACAGGAATTGCAACTAAATCATACATGATGGATGACCATCCAACCTCTACTTAAAAACTTCCAAGGAAGGAGAGTCCACACAGTACTCCTGGTGTGGTCTGACCAAGGCACAATAGATATATAGTTATTAATACTGTAATCAGACCCTATCTGATCTATCCCAATGCCACAAATGGTATACAGGGAAGCCAGAGAGGTTGTTTTGATGGGCAATGCAAGGAGGCAAAGAAAGACCTTTTAAGAGTTATTAGGATTTTTTTTTTGGAGCGGGGACCCTCTGTAATTAATAAGGGGGGTATGATTAGGATTTAAAAAGGTAAAGGGACCCCTGACCATTAGGTCCAGTCGTGACCGACTCTGGGGTTGCGCACTCATCTCGTATGATTGGCCGAGGGAGCCAGTGTACAGCTTCCAGGTCATGTGGCCAGCATGACAAAGCCACTTCTGGCAAACCAGAGCAGCACATGGAAACGCTGTTTACCTTCCCACTGTAGCAGTTCCTATTTATCTACTTGCATTTTGACATGCTTTTGAACTGCTAGGTTGGCAGGAGCTGTGACCAAGCAACGGGAGCTCACCCCGCCACAGGGATTTGAACCGCTGACCTTCTGATCAGCAAGCCCTAGGCTCAGTGGTTTAACCCACAGCGCCACCTGGGTCCCCATGATTAGGATTAGAGTAACATATAAGAAAATCCTTAAGAATAAAATAGCGAATTTTGTAAAATAGCAAATGTTTGAGACGACAATGGCAAGAACTAGGACTGGCGGTGTCTGAGCAAAGGGAAGATAAATTCTGGGACCTGGCAGCTTGGAGCATGAACAAAACAAGATCAACATTAGATGCCATTCTTAATTATAAGAATTTGTACCCTGCCCATCTGACTGGGTTGCCCCAGCTTCCAGCATATACCGGTAAAAAACACAATAAATCCTTAAACCTTAAACACTTCCCCATACAGCACTGCCTTCAGATGCTTCCTAAATGTTACATAATTACTTGTCTCCTTAATATCTGATAAGAGGGCATTCCGCAGGGTGGGTGTCACTACCAAGAAGGCCCTCTGCCTGATTCCCTGTAGTAGTAGTAGTAGTAGTAGTAGTAGTAGTAGTAATGGCAACCAGCAGCTGCCAAAGTGACCACTGATTGGTCAAAACAACTGGAATGGTAGTATCTCCTATGGTATCCCCTACAGAAATAAAATCTCTCATAGACTACTACATTTCATCTTTTTGAATGCTTGGTAATCTGCTCTAGGAAGGCATCATATTATTTATGCCAGGCATCCCCAAACTGCGACCCTCCAGATATTTTGGCCTACAGCTCCCATGATCCCTAGATAACAGGACCAGTGGTCGGGGAAGATGGGAATTGTAGTCCAAAACATCTGGAGGGCCGGAGTTTGGGGGTGCCTGATTTATGCCATTCAAATTTCAGAGACTATGGGAAGCCTGCACGCCTATTTTGTATTTATGTCACAAGAGAATGCAGCCAATATTGATTTAATTTAGCAATAATACTCTCATTTTTTCCTTTTGCCTTTGTACTCTCTAGAGACTTTAATTAATGACAATGCACAGCATCCTGCTAGGTTCGGATTTTTTCTCCCTGCCCTACATTTTTAAAAAGTGACTGGAGAAGCTAAGAAACAAATTGAATCCACCTTTAGTATAGCAAACAAAGCTCCAGTGAATTCAGCAAATCTGGCACACTTTCCTATTGCTGAACAGCCCTAAGAGCAGGATGTTTTTTACAGGCATCTCTGCTTCTGTGTTAAATGTAGTTTGTTTTTTACTTTGGCTGCCATGTACAAAATGACATGGTTTAGCCTAAGGAGTAAAATCTAGCCCTCCTCATAAACAATGAACACTCCCTCTTCAAATCTTATTTAAGCAGTTTCTAAGATAGCACTGGCCACCACCACTACTACTCAACAGGAATGAGACTGTGCTTCTAAGACAACACACACACAGCCTCTTTCCTGTTCCCGGAACATATTTGGTGGCGGCAGCAGCACTACCACCACATGGGGGACTCTTGAGAAGGGCTGGTACTGTTCTCCTAATTTTGCCTGACAATGTTGCCACAACAATGTCCCAGGTACCAGGACCCAGGGAATTCTAAACAATGGGCATTCATTTCCACACACACACCCAAATCCAAGATCTGTCACCGCCAGAGCTTTTTTTTTCTAGCAGTATGCAGCAACTGGAGAGGAATGAATGAATGAATCTTTATTTGCATCAGCCACTGGCCATAGCAATAAAACAACAATACGATATACAAAGAATAAAGATAAAAAGTCAATGATATAAAATACATTTTTGTGTTTTGAATCAATAGTCAAATAGTGGATCTTATTCTAATTGCCCCAGCTAAAAACCTTGCAATCTTTGCTGTCACCTGCTCATCTTGATCTGCCAAAAGAAAGGACACTGTGACAGTGGCTGGGTGACCCGGAATGGACAATAAAAGAGGGGTGATAACCTCATTCCTCAAGACTTTATAAAGAGTGCAAGCCAGAAGGGCATGTGCCACCGAGTCGAAATGGGTAGGTGGAAAATAGTTGTACTATGGGCAACTTTTCCTTATTATGGCCAAGTTGTGCTTTCACTTGATATCATTTAGGTGCTGACTAATTAGACTGTTTGCTTTACTAAAACACAGTGTGAGTAGCTGTTGTGGAGATAAACCACAAGAGTGAAGATTTTGATAGACAATTTTGGTCTATCAAATTTTATGAAAATCTTGTGACACTAGGGATATTAGACTGGGGGGATTTCAGTTGAGGCGAAGCCAATAGTTAAGTGTCCTCTGCCATATCCGTAATTCTACCGAGGGAAGATTAGCCTCTAGGCGCAATGAGGTGTTTGGAACACAGGGTGGGACATAGAAAATTTGCCTTAAGAACTTTGATTGGACAGCTTCCGTAGATCCAAGGTGAGTGCCTGTCCAAATCTGAGCCCCATATAATGCTATATACCAGGCATGTCCAACAGGTAGATCGTGATCTACCGCAGTGTTTCTCAACCTTTTTTGGGCCACGGCACACTTGTTCCGTGAAAAAAATCACGAGGCACACCACCATTAAAAAAGTTAAAAAATTTAACTCTGTGCCGCCCTATATTATAATTATGACTGTAAGAAACACTTGCCAAATATTGCTTTCCGGTGGGTCAGCGTTGAGTATTGGCGGCCGCCAGGCTCGTTTGCACTGAGCTTTGGGAAAGAGGGGGAGAAATATTGCTTTCCGGCGGGTCAGCGCTGAGTATTGGCAGCCGCCAGGCACGTGACAATGCAAATCGCCCTTCTCGTCGCCGCACGTCGCCGCACACCAGCCAGCGTCTCGCGGCACATTAGTGTGCCGCGGAACAGTGGTTGAGAAACGCTGATCTACCGGTAGATCACTGGACGTCTGTGGTAGATCACTAGTGGATCAGTGGCTCCCCCCAAAGAAGCTAAAAAACTTTGGCTCCCCTAAAAAAGCTCAACACCTTTGTCCTGCACCCCTAAAATGACCTGAACCACCAAAAACAGGGCTTTCCTTCCTAAAAAAAAAAGCTCAGTCGCTTTCCTCCTTCCTAAAGAAGCTCAAGAACTTTTACATGAACCCCAAAAATCAGGGCTTTCCTACCTTAAAAAACCCTCAACAACTTTGACCTGAACCCCCCAAAAGGGGGTAGATCACTGCCAGTTTTTAACTCTGTGAGTAGATCGCAGTCTCTTGGGAGTTGGCCACCCCTGCTATATACTGTGCTAGAGTGCTCACTGGAAGGACAGATCCTGAAGCTGAGGCTCCAATACTTTGGCCACCTCATGAGAAGAGAAGACTCCCTGGAAAAGACTCTGATGTTGGGAAAGATTGAGGACACAAGGAGAAGGGGACGACAGAGGACGAGATGGTTGGACAGTGTTCTTGAAGCTACGAACATGTTTGCCCAAACTGTGGGAGGCAGTGGAAGACAGGAGTGCCTGGCGTGCTCTAGTCCATGGGGTCACAAAGAGTTGGACACGACTAAATGACTAAACAACAAAGGGGTTTAGCTTGGAACACTTCCAGGGCTGGTGGTATATGTTTACCGCTTTTTGTGTAGAAAAAGCGTGTCAGAATTTTGGCGCTTTGGGACGCTTTATCTTTTGCACATTTCTGGTGTGCTCCCCATGACCCTGTAGACCGGAAAATAAGGCCAAGATATTTGAAAACTTTGACCTGTTCAATTAGCTGGTTGTCCATGCGCCATCTATGGGCTCTATAGTTTCTTGGGAAAACCATGACTTTGGTTTTCTTGTAATTCATGGCCAGCTGTTCTCTCTGGCAATATCCTGAAAATGCCCTCATCAGTCTTTTTAGGCCTACTTTTGTTGGGATAGAAGAATGGAATCTACTAGAGATGTATTCCCAGTGGCTGGCACCAGTGTTACCCTTTTGTTGCCAGCTTTCACACGAGGAGTCTTCCTGCTTTCCTCTGCTTGCTTAATGCAATGCCCTCCCTTTCTTTTTGAGGCACAGTTCCTTGATTTGGTTCCATTTTCAAAGCCTTCTTGGAAGACAGCATTTCTTCAGCCGAGGGCCAGGGCAAGTGTGAATCTTGTGAACCGTCAATATTTTTCTTGAGATGATAAATGGCCTGCCGATAAACGAAGGCAGCTGCCAGCTCTGTCTGAGAAACACACCTTCATCCCCAGTTTGTCCGTGCCTGGCTTATTTATGTGCCTGCTAACTTTAAACACTTACACCAGACAAACTTAAACAGCCTTCTGAGTTACTCCAAAACCATAACCGTCGTCGTGTGTGTGGTAGATATACCAGTCACAAGATTTCAGCAGCTCCAGTGCACAGAGAAAGACTCGTGCTCACATGGAGCTCTGTGAAATCAGGTAGCTGTGCAGGTAAGGGGGCTGCAAATGGGGAGTTTATTTGGGAGGGACTGGCTTTCAAGCCTCAAATGGGCATGATTTCACCATATAAAAATGTGTTCTGTTAGTAAAGTTTGTGGATATATCTGCAAAGGTGCCCTAAAGATTTCCCTCTCCGTGCAGAGTGCAAGTAAAGAGAAAGATGCCTAGAAATGGCATCAGAAATAGTATGGGGAGTTAAAGAGCACCTAGAATGACAGGCCAGCCCAACGTGTGACCACCAAGCCAGATTTAGCTTCCCATCCCTGTATTGTGGCCTCCCATATGCATGGCAATCTCTGCATTCTGTTTGGCAGCTCCAGGCAAAGTGCAAAATAAAGGATCCCAATAGGTTTCTCAAGCCCCGATGAACAGTCCTGTCCTGCATGGCTGGCGATCTGCATTTGGGTTGGTGGGTCATGCATGTCCGATCTAGGAGACTGATTTGGACCCATGGGCTTTGGCGTTCCTGTGACTTTTCATTTGAAAAGCAATGCCATGTGTCCTGCATCTTGTCAATACGATCTTCATTTTCCCTTACAGTTTGCCCCTTTTGCAATATATATGGATTAGCCCATATGACTTTTTTTAAAAAAGAAAACAACAACAACAACAATAGCAGGCAAATAGGGAATTCTGTTGCAAACTGCTGGCTTGGTGCCTCTTTCTGTATCTCTGCAGTCAAATGCCATCATCACACAACCCAGGAGATAACTAAGCAGTTTTCCTCTTCCTCCATCATCTTCTTTCCTGGGCCATTCCTAAACAGCATAGATTGCGTTTGTCTGTAGTTAAAGTGCCCTCTTGTGGCACAAGTGAGATTTTCCTCCTTCCTCCAAATGTCCTTACAGGAGAAATATTTGGATGTTTTCTTTGTTGCTGTGAAATAAAGTCAAGCCACTGCCCCTGCTTTTAAAATCTTTATAGCTTCAGTTTCACTTGGCAGGCAGCGATGGTGGCCAGTAGTTATCATCACGGTGATTCAGGCATTTCTGTAATAGCTGGGGGAAAAGAAATTATCCATATTGTAGCTTTAATAGGCTGAGATTCATCCTTTTCTTACATACAGAAGACAGCAAATAATCATATTTAGGGTTACAGATGCTGCTGCAAATAGATGAAAGACATTTGTCTCTGCTCCATTCTTCTCTTTGGGTTATTTCCTAATCAGGCATAAACTGGAGCACTAGCCTGTCAGACCATGCCAGGATCAGCCCAGTATATGCATCAGCCTCAATTCATCCCCTTACTGCAGTGTGCTATGCCAAACCATCCCCCGTTAACATCAAGAGTAATTTTGCCAATGATTTCAGTAGCTTCACGGCTTATTGGTTAGGAAAGAGGTGACTGAAGAACAGGCAGACATTTGTCTTAAACGTTCTCAAAAGTGATCCACATAGAAAGCCAACTGTGGACACACTTGCCAATGTGAATTCAAGGTTAGCAGTCACTGTATAAGTATGTAGTTGGATTTAAACGAGCCTTTAATAAAAGGAAGGAGTTAATTGCTTGCTGTTGCAGGTGTTTTTGCATTCTCACAATATTTAGGGAGCATTTCACACTGCCATTGATTGTAGCTGAGGTTTGTGAGTCAAGTTAGGGATCAATTGATCTGGACATTTACTTTGTTGTTGTTGTTGTTGTTATAGGAGGCAAAGCTTGGTTTATATTTGGGTTTTTGTTGTATTGAAGAAGGGCATTCTTAAAAGATAACTTCATACTACAATGTTGTTCTACAAATCTGATGCAATATTTCTTTCACCATCTCATTATAGTGGGAAGTTCAGGAACAATCTTTACAGGGTGTGTTTCCTCCATAGGAGGTACTGTACTAGGGCTATAGGGTATTTTTTAAAAAACAAACAAACAACCCATTTGTTTATAAATGTGCATCTTGAACCACCAACTGTACATATGAGGGTGCAGGAACAAGTGCATAAGCAGCAATAGATGATGTTAACCAACTCCAAAGCCAGCCTAGCTCTTGTCACATCAAAACCAAAAATCATAAAACTGCTGTTGCTTCCCAATCAGCATGCTGAGGAAAAATTGGATGGTGACTCAACTCAGGCAGGTGTTTTTGTCCTCAGCTTTTGCATTGCAGCCTGGTTCCTATTAGAGTCTGTTTTAAGGAAACAGGGTATACCATACCAAATGTCTCTCCACCTTGTAGAGTTGGGCAGCGTGATTCCTAACAATATTGTTGTATATTGCATTAGTTCACATTCCATGAACATTCTTTAGATTGGTATAATAGGATCATGTTTACAGATGACCTGATTGCCATTGAGACTTGTTTACATTTGAACAAGTCCACGATGAGATCAGGGAGTCTTAACTTCCCTTTTATCCGCCTGTGGCTTGTGAGCAGGTGTAGCATATGGAAACAAGCCACCAGCACTAAGTCACAACCTTGGAGGAGTGGGGAGCAAGGGCAGAGGTGGATCTGAACCAACAACATTCTGGGGTGGAGCTGCTGACAGAGTGCCCATCAGAGTGGAGATTTCACAGAGAAATACAAGGATCTGTGACTGGTCTAGGGATTTTAAACTGGCAAATCATCTTTAAGATTAACAGTCCTAGGATGAAACCTGGGCATGGCAACCTCTAAATCTTAATGCTGTAAACAGGCATTGAGTCTTTATGCAGCATGAATATATGGTTCCTTGTATCCTTCTATAGGGAATATATGTTCTTCATCACCCAATGCAGCACACATGTAATGGACATACTGTCTGTCAGTCCTTGGAGAAATGGTCCGCCCTTTTTTGTATACTCTGCTTCAAAATCCTCCAGTGCTGCAATCTGTTCAGTAACTCCCTTCTGGGATTATTTATTGTCAAAACAGCAATCATCAGAGTTTTAAAACCGGCACAAAAGCTCTCTTGGCGTCCCTTTAGGATAGTTTTCAGGCACTCCATTTGTTTGATACCAAAGCTGTTGTAAATAAATCACTCCAAAATGTTCACTGATGTCATCTATTCATCCATAGGTGCTCTTCAGGCCTCCTTCTAACACTGCAGGAGTTGTTTAGGTTTTTGTGTGGAAGTGTAACTGAGGTGCCAGTGGTGGTTCTCACGATCGTCAGATGCTGGGAGCTATGTTGACAGATGATCGCGTTGCAGTGGCATTTCTGAAACACTGCAGAACAAAAATAAAACACAAAACATAAAAAAGCAACATTGTAGAGCATAAAATAGTTGAGCATGGAATACTGAAGAACCAATCTCTCCGAATCCTTCTTAGGCAAGACATTTGTCACTCAGTCTAACAAGGTTGAGAGGTTAAATAAATTAGGATATTTTGAAAATAGGGTGCAAAAGAAACCTAAGAAAGGCATTGAGGGAATGCTTATTCTTGGCTATGGGCTTTAGAATGTCAGTAGAGGGAAAGGTGACACAGTATTCTTTCACAGAGCTGATAGGCCAACAAAGAACTGCTACAGTTAAATAGACTAATTCACCTGGGATTGGTTCTGCTGTCTGTTGTGGTTGCCTTTCTACCAGTGGGGCAATGTTAATTAGCCAGAGTACAACACGAGATCAGCATAATTAAAATCAGGTCATTTCATTTCTAGATAACAGTTCTGTGGAAAAGTAGTCCCCGTCCCCGTCGCTACTGACCTGCTGCTGTAGGTTAATGTGCAAATTCTTTTCAACCGCCTTCCACCTCTTGTTTAGTCTTTTCTGCTTGGAGCCCCACCTCAACTGTTACATACCCATTGTGCTTTCAGCGCATTCACCGGGATGAGTCTCCCTTTCATTTGGTATGGTGTTCATTGCGATAGACATGCTGAAATCATGTTGGCTGTGCAAAGTGTTGAACAGCCCTTTGGCAGTCAGCACCCATACCGCAGGAGCACTGGCGAAACAGGACGCTGGGAGAGCGACACAAACCCCTCCACTCTTGCCTGTGTGAGCTCAGTCTCATGGCGGTCCAGTTCACAGACTACCTTCCCCAAAAGAATCAAGTGAAACAGGCCTCTGCATCTTCCAGGCATTCCCCCACAGGGTCTGGCTCAGATGATAGGTCATTTGCAAAGAGGGACCCTATGCCACATTATTTCATGCAAATGAATGAACCAGAGCTGAGTTGCTTACATACCCTGTATCCTCACAATGCATACATAAGGTGTGAAATTTAAAAAAGATCGGTTGGGTGAGATGTGAGCAGGTGAACTATGCAAGCATATTGTCAAACCAATAGGAGTCCTTCATTTTTAGAAGCTGCTCCTGCTGGTGCCATTTTTAATAAAGGAAACTTACTGGAATAGAACATAAATCAATGGGCCTCTTACTGGGATGGCTCCTTTCAAACACCTGCTTGTAAATTAAAAATGAATAGAAACAAAATGCAGCCACCCAGCGTCAGGAAACCAAAAGCAGCCACGTAGTTTAGATGTGTTGTTTCTGAAAAGTGTAAAACCAGAGAATGCTGTAGAAATGTAGCAATAATGATATTTTAAAAAAAACCCCAAAAAACCCAGAGCTCAGGCCAATGTTTTAAGAATGCTGAGCGCATGTTGTTTTTGTGAGCCTGTAATAGCACCACTTATATCTAAAACAATATGTGTTCCATAAAAAGGGGTGCGTAAATACTGATATAAACCAGTGCATGGTAAGCTCCAGCCAAAGAAGGTAACAGGGCAATGTGAGTAAGCAGTAGGCTATTTTTCAGATAGTCTGCTCTTGGAACCCCATGAAGCCAATCACCAGTGCCTGGCACACGTTAAATCTATATTAAGATTTCAATTAAGAAAATTGAGTTGGGGTTCATACATAACACATTTGTACCCTGTGGGGATAGACCTTTATCATTGCTGGTGCAGTTGCCCACCCGCCTCAAATGATGCCTAAATTGATATCCATGCATGCTGTTAACTAGTGGATTAACAGGGTCATCCTCCAATTGTGGTTCCAGGGTATGGTGCAAAATCTTGCTGCCTCTGCTTCTCTCATGGAAAGAAGATGGGATGTAAATTGTTTAAAATAAATTTATAATGGCACATATTCCTATAGGCTTGGAGGTTGATCTGAGCCTGTTGAGACAGAAGGTCGCACAACACCTTCTGCCAAAATAAAGGTTTCTTCCCCTCATAGCTGCCAAGTTTTCCCTTTTCTCGCGAGGAAGCCTATTCAGCATAAGGGAAAATCCCTGTAAAAAAGGGATAACTTGGCAGCTATGCTTCCCCTTCCCCTCCAGCAAAAATTGGCAAAACTTCTTTCTGACATTCTCTTAAAAGTATCCTGCTAAATTTAGGCAAATAAATGTCCTTTTCAGAAAAAAGTGGTCCCATCATCATTTTCAAACTGAGTTATTTTAGATTTCTTCACGGAGTAGGATGGTAAATGGTTATGTGCTCCTGGGGGCAAATGCAATCATATTTAATAAGTTTAAAGGATGTGTGTGTGTGTGTGTGTGTGTGTGTGTGTGTGTCATTCTGAATAATAAAGTTGACACCAGGTTTCCATCTTGAGCTGCACAGTGCTTTGTCCATCTTAAACTGTTTCCTGAAAGCCCCAGCTTCTGTTTAATGCAATCACTTTTATGCTTTATGTTTTGTTCTGAAGCAGTTTAAGAATTACAACTTCATAGATATCCGCAGTGAGCTGAGGCTTCCTCATACCAACTCACTTAATGACCAGTTGTATTTCTTGACATGATCTGGTCATTTGGACTGTTAAAAACAAAACAGCCCCCCCCACCACCACCACCTCAACCCACTTCAGGGAACGAAGTGGTCCCTCTTGGTGAAACTGAGAACAATCCCTAGGGCTGTTTTTATTTATGGCTGCCTTAGCTGGGCTGACGAGATCAAGATGTCCTGATCTGCTGAGATCTCTGGACCATCTTGCTTTGCTCGGTGAGAGTCTAAATAGTGTCGCTTAAACGAACTACCTGAGCTCTTTCATGGTGGCAACAACTTTTCTACAGCTGCAGGTCACACTTTTGCGACTGTGTGGTATAAACTAGGCCTCATCGTGGAATTGTGATAAATCACCTGCATGTTGAGCTGGCAATGCAACCCTTTCAGGAGCCAACTGTTCATTGCAAACTGGACAGCAAGCAGTGATAAAAGGAAATCGGTTAGGGAGCAGAGACATTCCTTTTCTCCCTGCTGGGTCTGCCAGTTAACCCTGCCAGGAACCAGAAAACCAGGCTAGAGGTGTCAATGGAAAATGAGCAGAAGTCAAAACAATTCCCTAGCAAATCTACTTGGCTCCCGCTCTGACTGGGGATGAGGACCCTTAACAGCCTGAGCTGCATTAACAGGAACAGCATGATACAATTTGCAAACTCTTCTATGCTTTCGAAACTCCTTGGGGGTCGAAATACAGAACAGCCCCTGATGGAATCTGGGTTGTGTTTTATATGGATGCGGTGTTTGTTTCTTAAGAGTCACATGGATTTATGTGGCATGTTTATAAGAAACTAAGGATCTGTGTGTCGGTGCTACTCAAGTGGGGTCAGAATGTAAGCAAAATCCCTGTTCTCCCTTATCGCAACCTGCAAAAAAGATTTGTGCATCCTCTTCCCTCCTCATTCTGGTACTGGTTTCTTTCTGGAATTACCTTGTTTCTAACAGGTGTTATTTCTAGCTCCAGGCCGCAAAGTGTTTAACGTATTACCACTTCCCATCACAGAAGTGTGTGAATGGCATCAGGGCATGCATGCTTATTTGTTGGGATGTAGTACAGTGGGTATGCCATGTGAGAAAACTCTTGCTTTGATTTCCCCTTAATATGGATCCCTTCTAGTCGGGACTCAGGCCTCATCATGGGATTGAAACTGCCTTGGTCGCACTGGTTGATGACCTCCAGTGGGCTAGGGACAAAGCTGAGAGCTGTTTCCTAGTTCTGCTGGATCTCTCAGCGACTTTTGACACCAGTGACTACAACATCCTTCTGGACCATCTAGAGGGGTTGGGAGCTGGGGGCACTGTTATACACTGTTATACTCCTTCCTCCTGGGCCATGTCCAGAAAGTGGTGGTGGGGGATGAGTTTTCAGACCCCTGGGCCCTCACTTGTGGGGTGCCTCAGGGGGCTATCCTCTCCCCCATGCTTTTAAACATCTATATGAAGCCGCTGGGAGAGATCATCAGGGGGTTTAGGCTGGGTGTCCATCAATATGCGGATGATACCCAGCTCTACCTCTCTTTTAAATCGGAACCAGTGAAGGCGGTGAAGGCCCTGTGTGAGTGCCTGGAGGCGGTTGGTGGATGGATGGTGGCTAATGGATTGAGGTTGACTCCTGACAAGACCGAAGTACTGTTTGTGGGGGACAGGAGGCGGGCAGGTGTGGAGGATTCCCTGGTGCTGAATGGGGTAACTGTGCCCCTGAAGGACCAGGTGTGCAGCCTGGGAGTCATTCTGGACTCACAGCTGTCCATGGAGATGCAGGTCAATTCTGTGTCCAGGGCAGCTGTTTATCAGCTCCATCTGGTACGCAGGCTGAGACCCTACCTGCCTGCAGACTGTCTCGCCAGAGTGGTGCATGCTGTAGTTATCTCCCGCTTGGACTACTGCAATGCACTCTACCTGGGGCTACCTTTGAAGGTGACCTGGAAACTACAACTAATTCAGAATGTGGTAGCTAGACTGGTGACTGGGGGCGGCCGCCGAGACCATATAACACCGCTCCTGAAAGAACTAAATTGGCTTCCAATTCTGAGCACAATTCAAAGTGTTGGTGCTGACCTTTAAAGCCTAACACGGCCTTGGCCCAGTATACTTGAAGGAGCGTCTCCACCCCCATCGTTCTGCACGGACACTGAGGTCCAGTGCTGAGGGCCTTCTGGCGGTTCCCTCACTGCAAGAAGCAAAGCTACAGGGAACCAGGCAGAGGGCCTTCTCGATAGTGGCACCCGCCCTGTGGAATGCCCTCCCACCAGAGGTCAAAGAGATGAACAACTACCTGACATTTAGAAAACATCTGAAGGCGGCTCTGTTTAGGGAAGTTTTTAACCTGTGACATTTTATTGTATTTTAATCTTTGCTGGAAGCCGCCCAGAGTGGCTGGGGAGACCCAGCCAGATGGGAGGGGTATAAATGATATATGATGATGATGATGATTATTATTATTATTTAACTAGGTCCATCAGGGCCTATGGGGAGTCCATGGGAACTGTGGGGGAAGTGCTGTACAAGATATTTGTGTTTGACCTTGACATTTACAAGGGCATGCATAGCCTGTATGAAGTATATCAGATGCATACAACACAGACCACAAGCATGTGTGAAATGGGCAAGGGCTAATGTACAGATTTAACATAAAAAGCCCTAAGACATACTACTCTGTTTCACTGTGTTTTAAAAAATATAATGAACCTGGTCCCTAATATCCTGTTAATATTTTTCCTGTTTATCTATAGCACAAGTAATCATAAGCCTGTAACCAGGGCTTCCAGAAAATTCTTACTCTTAGGTGGCATTCCATCATATCTCCCTAAAACATAAGAGCAGCTCTTGTTTCAAAGCACCCCGGGCCCATTAAACTACCTGGAACTAATGCTGCTGCTACAGGGTGATTTGTTTCTGAGATTTTCTTCTGACAGGCCCCTAACTTGGATCATATACTGGCTGATCTTGATGACCTTTGATGCAAAGACTCCAGATCTAAAGAGCAGTGAAAGCCCAGAGCGAAGTACACCTTCAGACTCCAGCCATAGACAGTTAATGTTCCTTCTAGGAGGCCGTGAAATCAATCTTCCAGGCCAATATGTGGCCTGCCTCAGCATTATGTTTATGCATTTCTGACAGAGCTGGTTGCAGCCTCACTTGCATTGGTGAACCTTTCCTTGTTTTAGCTGATTTCAGCTCATGCCTCTTTGAACATTTCATTGCCAATATACAGTCTTCTGTCACCCAGCTGCAACAGTGAAACCAACACTCTCTTCTACAGATTTCAAGGGCACAATGTTCTACTGCTTACTCTTAGACCAGAAAAGGAGAAATAACTATCAATCTGTCTTTCTTCCCTGTAGTGCACTAGGAAATTATCACAGTGTTTGTTAAGCACAATGACTCAAATTAATCAGGAAGCTCAGCCCTTAACAGCCTTTGGCTTCATCTGGTATCCTCTGCGTCACCCACTAATGGTCCAGCCTTCATCATGTCCTCCACAATTGCTGGTCTTCTACACTACCTCATATTAATGAGAGGCAGAATCTGTGCCCCAGAGTTAAGGGGGCAGTAGGAATCCAGGCATTTTGAACCGCCAAAAGTATGGATGCTGGTCAGAACCAGAAATACAGACATTCATCAAGATGTTGCTAATTGCATTGCATTTTGAGCTTCCAAATTGTTGTAAGTGAAGGTGGTTCTATCTCTTGTTATCTAGTGTTGCCGAGAACTCAGTTAAACTGAAACTCTGCACTCGCCCGGAGACTGTGTGTGCATTTTAGCTTTGCTCCGAGCAGCGCACCTGGTGCCATTGTGGTGAATCAGAGAAAGTGATTATTGTTCAAATTTAAGCACATCCCAGTTTAGCAGTAAGCTAAAGAAAGTCCCCAACAACAACAGTACTTGAGATTGAACTGTGCAAGGGTCTGAAAGACATATGCTCATACCTAATTAGTTACTGGAACTTTTGCCACTAAACTCTTACTCAGTTATCAATTAACTCTAGGAAAGTAACAATCGGGCATCCTCCAGCAAGCATCTTCTCCCACTAATTGGATTATATTCCTTTGGAAACATCCCCTCCTTTCCCAATGAGGGCCATCTAAGTCACCTGGCTGTGAGTTTTGATTAACCAGAGATCTCTCATGACCTCCCTGCTTCTCTCTGGCAGGAAAACTGTATTGTGATGTTTATTGACAGCTATATCCTTGGCATTCAATGCCCCTTCCTTTCAGCCCTGTCCTTAATGAGATCACTCTTTGTGTTACAGCTCATGCCCATCAGGAAGTTTCTTTCTTATAACTGGACACTTCTCATTCTCCACTATGACCAATCTTTCTTCACTGAAGCTGTCCCATGTCTCTCTCCCATTCATTCAGCTTTTTGAAAATCCTCCAGGATGCTCTTCCATATCATCCTGTTCCAACCCTCTGACACCATGGATACCATTGGGAGTCAGGCTACTTCTTTAGCTTACCTGGACCACAAAGGTTGCATCTTTTCTGCCTCCCTGCTTCTTAGCCATGCCCATTTCCCCCTCTTACATTAGTCAGGACCCTTGCTGGAAGCACAAGCCAGTGTTACCCTGAAAGGAAGCCTTTCCATGGAACCTAGGGTGGGGAGAGGATTTATCTCAGTGGGAATTTATGAAACCCAGCCTACCTTGAGCTACCCCATCAACACTTGAGACTAGAAAATGTTTTTCTGCTTGTTTACTGAAAGCTCACAAGCTTGCTGTTAATGATGTCCAGGCGGATTAGCCTCAAATAATTTGTGCTTAGTTTTTGCCGAGAGTCCGAGACCCAGCCCTGACCTTGCACCCGCAGGTCACAGTAAAACTCTGAAAGCAATAAAACTCTTTACTCTCCCTTCCTTGGGACAGGTAATTATTAATATCTTCCTCCTACCTCTATCTTGCTCATTCCCATAATCTCGCTGTCTCTGAACTCTAGTGTTGCTCCAAAGTCCAGTGATTTGCATTTGAGTTTCCCATAGTACCTTTTCCTTGCCCATCTTCACTTTCTCTGCTTCTTTTTAGCTTTGTAACAGGAAATGTTTACACTTATGGTTTGGGCAATGTGAGTTTGAGTAGCTTCTATGAAAACATGGATAAGATACAGGTTTGTGAGTTGTATGTATGTATAGGAACATGAGCAAATCTAGTAGCACGAGTGTTTGCTTGAATCTTGTCATGATTTTGATCTTGTGCGTGTCATGAATTTGGTCCCAAAAGTTAAATACGATCTATATACTTAATATTGTAATGATTTAAGAGGTGGCTTTCAATGTGACTGTCAGTCCTCTCTCCCTATCCCTCCCTCCCTCTCTCTCTCTGTAATAAATTTCCTATGAACTTCTCCACCAGAGGGGTCCACTATCAGTTGCAATCAAACTTTAATAATTAGGCGATTATTTCCTAAATACCTTCTTATTTGTTATAGTTAACGGATGCTGAAAATAAGCAGCATGAGATTGCCTCGCAAAGTGAAATTTTCATATTTGTAGTTGTAGATGTGTGAGAGAAATAAACAGAGGAATAAATAGCCTCATAGATATTACAGGTTCAGTTCCAGACTACCACAATGAAGCGAATATTGCACTAAAGTGAGTTACAATGGTTTCCCAGTGCATATAGAAGTTACGTTGACACTATATTGTTGCTTATTAAGCCATGTCCCGCTGGCTGCAGGAATGGGAAGGGAAAACCCACCTCCATCCCTAGCCAGCTCCACTCCTGTGGCAAGAAGAGGGACGGCAGGAGCAGGGGGCTTCCTTTCCCTGGAAACAGCTAGGCTGCCTGAAGCTGCACCTGCAACCTCCATAGCTGCCAAGTTATCCCTTTTTAAAGGGATTTTCCCTTATGCTGAATAGGCTTCCTCGCGAGAAAAGGGAAAACTTGGCAGCTATGGCAACCTCCTGCTCAGGAGCAATGTAGGTGAAATACAATGAAACGGGGTGTTCCTGTAATAAGTCTCCAAGCAGTTATTGCTGATTCAAACGCGCAAAAGAAGTGATGACTTTTCCAAAGTATTGACAGTTAAACCATGCATGGAATGAGGCATGATGGGGAAGAATATGTTCTGATTGCAGAGTAGTTAAACCAGAATGCAAATGACCTTTGCAGCAATGGTATGACATATTACTCTAATGAACATAATCACTCTGGGCATGAGCTAAACGGGTAGGCTTCATACACCCCTGATTTTAAATACCTTAAAATTTCATTGTATAATTTGTATAAAACTGAAGTTAGTCCCCCCCCCCCATGCTAGTACAGAAACCACCTGTGCTATTTACCACCTGCTCTCTAGGTTAGCAATTTATGACCTGCTCTCTAGGTGTACTTTCCATGGTTTCTTTCTTTATCAAGGTGTTAAGCAAGTCTCTTGAAATCTGCCAATGGCCACCTGCCTTTGAACTAGTAGGATTACTGGGGGTGGGAATCTGGATTCAACACTGAGTTAATAGTGGTCTTGCAGGGATCTCTGTACTATTTGACTTGTGCTTCAAGTGGTTTAATGCACAGAGAAGGTCTGAAAGCTTGAGTTGATTTGTTTTTAAAGGGGTCACGCACTGGGATTTTATTTGATACAGTACATCTGTGTCTAGCCCTTTATATTACCTTTCCTTTCACGGGTCTTCTTTACAGTGGCTTAGGACTTTTTATTTATTTAGTCACTCTAATGCTAGTGTCAACAGATGCTTCTTGCTTCACTGGAACTTATAGAACGAATGTGGTTTTAAATGGAGACACCCTTTAATTGTGCTATAAAGTTGGTGGTCAAGGTAGGACCTTGCATTTTATCTTCAATGTCCTTTTTTTTTTACTCAGTTTAGACATTGCTTTTTCTCCTATTGTAGTTGCAACTATTCCTTGTGGATTCTATGGTAATTCTGGTGTGCCTTGTGCTTCCCAATGTCTGTATCATTAACCTAGACCCAGGATGAAGAACCACAGGCCTGCAGGGCTTCTCTATCCGGCCCTTTATACTCCCAGGACACACACCCCTCCCCAACTTTGCTTTTCATTCTTCTTGAGTGTTTATGCTTTCCTGAATGGATGGAGAGGGTGTGGTGCTCTCTCTCTCTCTCTCTCTCTCTGTGTGTGTGTGTGTAGAAACTAGCCTACAGAACACAGGTAAAATCCATATTCATTCCTCTGCCCACCTTTGCCTTTGGCTCCACCTACCCCTGGCATTTGGCTTCTGGAAAGAAAAGCGGGTCTTGGGCTGAAAAACATTCCCACTCCTCTTCTATACCATGCTGTTATGGATGCTGTCTGGTCAAACTTTTTTGCTTTAAATTGCTTGCTAATGTGCCCAATGTCTGGCAGGTGTTTCCTAATGGCATTCCACCGCTTAGAGCAGAAGCAGGTGGTGCCCCTGTCCCCGCCATTCACACAAACAAATGGAGGCAGCAGGGAACAATAACAGGAAGGCAAATGCCAACTTTAGCTTCCCCAACTCTTCTTTACTGCATCTGCTTCCGCCCCTGTGGAGAACAGCAGCCTGTTGAGAGCCAGAAGGTGGAGCTGTGGAGAGCAGAAGTGAGAACTTGGCCACACCTTAGCTGTTTATAAAGAGAAGCCTGTTTATTTGGAGGTGTCTGTGGGCAGCAGGCTGATTGAGGCAGCACTAAAGGGGGAGCTGACGCTAAAGGTGAAGGTTACTCTTTGGGTTGGTCCTTTGGGTTAGGATGAGGGTGAGGAAACTCCCCATTGGCAATTGTTTGTGAATGGGCTTGCTCCTAGATCAAAGATGGAGGGGTGAGTCAACCTGACTTCTAAGTGAGAGGTAGATGCTGAGGAACAGCCTCTGTGGTGAGAGCATGAATGCAGCTCACTAGTGTACAAAGTGAGGATGATGGGGCACCTGATGTTTGCTATTTTGTATTATATTTGCTTTTGTATTAATCTGTTCACCGCTTGGGGGAACTTTGAGCCAAAAAGTGGCTAATAATAATAATAATAATAATAATAATAATATTTATACCCCGCCCTTCCCAGTCAAGACCGGGCTCAGGGCAGCTAACAACAAAAATATCAATGCAAGTATAAAAGAAACAATTCAATTAAAATGCAGATTAATACAATGTTAAAATTCAATTTTAAAATTAAAAATCTAAAAGTAAGATAAAACCATTATAAGGTAAGATAGAGACAAACCAATGAATGAATGAAAGCCAAAGTATGCAATAACCAAGGCCAGCCAAGTTATTTAGTACCTGAGTCAGAAAATCCAGAAAGTACCTCCCTCCCTCCCTGATAGTAAAAGTAAAATAGAAACAAATTAAATAGCAAACCATTTATTGCCCTTTCATGATACCTGAAATCAGATGTCTGACCTGGCTCTCTCACTCAGCCTAATGGCAGTGACAACCCTGATCTTTCTAGTTTTGCATTTTGAACGGGATTCTGGAATATGAAAAGCATGAGAGTTTAGGGGAAATGACACAAACACATGGCCCAGCTAAGGAGACCCAATTACCTGGCAGACCTGCAGGTTATACATTCCCTTTTCCACCTCTAAGCTATGTAGATACTTGCTAAATGAACCCAGAAGCATAAATTAAGCACAAAGGCCCAAAATTTAGGCATACCCATACTGAAAGGATGCTTTCGATGTATATCCATCCATCAGCAATCATCATGGTGGGAATGAAAACCCCTCAACCTGGTGTACAGCAATTTATTTCTACCCCGCCCATCTGGCCAGGTTCCCCCAGCCACTCTGGGCGGCTTCCAACAAAATATTAAAATACAGAAATCCATCAAACATTAAAAGCTCCCCTAAACAGGGCTGCCTTCTAAAGGTCTGGTAATTGTTGTTCTCTTTGACCTCTGGTGGGAGGGCATTCCACAGGATGGGTGCCACTACCGAGAAGGCCCTCTGCCTGGTTCCCTGTAACTTGGCTTCTCATAGCGAGGGAACCGCCAGAAGGCCCTCAGCGCTGGACCTCAGTGTCCGGGTAGAATGATGGGGGTGGAGATGCTCCTTCAGGTATACTGGACCGAGGCAGTTTAGGGCTTTAAAGGTCAGCACCAACACTTTGAATTGTGCTCGGAAACAAACTGGGAGCCAATGTAGGGAGCCAATCTCTGGCTATTCATGCCATTTCATTTAGGGGTCCCCAGCGTGGAACCCATGGGCACCGTAACACCCTCAGACATTCTCCTTTGCACCCACGAAGGCATCCTGTCACTTTCTCTCCCCCCCCCCTTTTAGTTGAGGCTTATGGGCTTTTTATTGTTGCTTGCTTGGGGGTGCTTTCTGCTTTATCAAATTTGTGTGGCATTTGTTTGGGGGAGGTATAGGTATTTTGCCTGTTTACAGGAGGGGGCAGTTCTGAGCAGGATAGTAATGGAGTTTTTACTATTCAAATACATCTATTTGCAAATATATTTTCAATTCATTCCTTTTTACTTAGAAGAAAAGTTGAGCAGGTGAAAGTTATTTCTGCTGTTCTGCTTTCTTACTCCTTATGTGAAAATGCATCTCTTGGTTGTGCCATGTGAAGAAAGAACCTCTTCCCCTCTATTCCCCTTTATCTGCTCTGGATGTTGCAAACCTACTCCTGCTGAGATCCCAGGAAAGTCCTATTCTGTCATCTGCTTTTGTTAAGAAATAAAGTGCATTGTTTTTTGCATTTGTCAACATTAAGCCTCATTTGCTGCGCATCAGCCGAGCAACATGGCTGGGAGAAAGAGACTCTAACATTTCTATGCTGGCTTTTCTTTCTTCTTCTGGTCTCCCCCCTCCTGCTGCATCCACTCGGATGCCCAATTCCATGTTGTCAGCAGACTTAACCAGTTTTCAGTCAGCTTCTCAGAGCCATTTATATAAATTAGGCCTAGCAGGGGCTCCCAGAATCGCACAGCAACAAACATTACTTTGCATTTGTTGACTTTAATTTTCACATTGCCGTATGTTGACCCAATTCTGGAGTAGCTGTAAATCGTGGGTTGCTTTTTGGCTGTGTTTTCTCAGCCCTGCCAGTGAATTTGGGAAGCCTAAAAATTCTGTCTCCCCAAGTCATTTGCATAACCTAAAAACCGGCAGCTGGAAAGTCATATGCACTGACCTAATTTAGCTACTTCGGCCATTTCATCTCCTTTCTGTTCCACTGCCTGATCTGTAGCCATTCTTATTTTGTAACCCTGACTCATTGCTGCTTTCCACTAAATTTGTCACTTTCTCTGGGGAATTTAGCTAAGCTGCCTACAAAACCTGGCTGGGTTGCTATAAGGGCAAATAGTACTTTAGCAGTTCAAATGGGAGAGAAGGAACAGAGACTTAACAGCATTTCTGGAATGTTTGCTTTATTTACAAAACTACAAGTAGATAAAGGGAGGCAAGCGGGAGAGGATCAGGACAACCCTCCAGTTTTGTGCTTCCTCCAAGCACCCTGGTTATGGATCATTCATCATGATTTGTTTTCAGGAAGATTAGATGACACTGGTTACTTACTAAGAGTTCATTCCGATTTGTTTTCAGGGAGGGTAGATGATACTATGTCAAGCAAATGTTATTCCACACTTTCCAGTGCATCACCTTTCTTATTGCGAAAAGTCTGATTTTTTGAGGTGTGTAGGTTGCTTTCCCCCCCTCCATATCCATTTTAATCGCACAGCCTTAATTTCCCAGTACTGTATGCAACTGAATCCCACCTGAAAATAGTGACAGCTTGGAATCGGTAACTCCCATTTCTCTCTCTCCCTATTTCCAACAGCAAATATTACTGTTTCTCTTAGATTTATTTATATTTTCTTTTTAAAAAATTATACATTGCCTTATTGCAAACCAAACATCAAGTGGGGGTATGGGTAGATGTGTATGCATACTGGGTACTAATCTCTGCCTCTCCTACACCTTGGGTTTGTTTGTGTTTCTGCAAACCCTGGGGTACACACAAGCTTGCTGATACCTCTTGGACATGTCTCGTGCCATTACATAAGCTTTGATAGTCATCTGTCAAATATCAGAAAGATCTCTGCCATAGATCATGTATGTGTGTGTGTGTGTGTGTGTGTGTGTGTGTGTACAAATACAAAGTGCTTCTGTGTTTTAGGGAGAGGTCCTGAGATTTTTTCTCCCCCACTCCTCCATTGTATTCCCCAATGCTTCACCCAAATTAAAGCTTTGATTTGGAGCTGGGTTTCCGCGATTCAGTTTGACTAGTTCATTTCTCCTGGGAAAGGCAGGCTTGGTTGCCTTTCAGCACAGGAGAAAAGGTGAGGTCTTTTCTGTTAGCGTGAATATGAAAGAAAAGCCTAAAGAGAAGAAATGCCCATTCGAAGGGCAGAAAGTCACAGCATTTCTGCTGCTACTTTCCGGGAACAAAAATAGCAAGAATGGGTCCCAGCTGCTGGCCACTGTGGGTTTGAAAAGGTTATCAAGACATTATAGCATATAAACAGCAGAGCTATTAGCTCTGAGCTGTGAAAAGTTTCTAACCTTCACAGCGAAAACCTTAAATTATTTTTGAAGTGTTAATGAAAGTCAGCTCTCCAAAGATGGATGTGGAGCAAGGAATTGCATCAGACAAATGGCAAGTAATGTATTAATAGTTATTGCTTCAGAAGGCCCTGGGGGGAGGGTCTGAGGTGGCTGAAAGTCAGCCACCTTCATATGAATCTCTCCCGTGAAAAAAGAAAATCCTGGGTGTAATATTGATCATGCCCAACCCACTAGGAGGTATTCCTCCTCCAATGGTTCCAGGCAAGGAAATCATAGAAGAGCTCCAACTTTCTGGCTGTGATGTTGCATGATGTCTCGTGGCGTCTTGGCTCCTCCTGCAAGGGGGGGGGGGCAGAAGGAGAAGGAGTTCAGCACAGTCAAAGGAAAAACAAGATTGACTCAATTTCTCTTCACTGGAAACCACACATTCAGATTTCATTTCTCCACAATATTGTTCTCAGCGAAAAATCATGGATTTGGTGTGTGTGTGTGTGTGTGTGTGTGTGTGTGTGTGTGTGTGTGTGTGTGTCAGTGGTTTATTCCTCCAGGGTTAGGGGAGACTTCATGCTCCAATAACTACAGTAGTACCTTGGTTACAGACGCTTCTGGTTACAGACTCCGCTAACCCAGAAATAGTACCTTGGGTTAAGAACTTTGCTTCAGGATGAGAACAGAAATCGTGTGGTGGCAGCGGGAGGCCCCATTTGCTAAAGTGGTACCTCAAATTAAGAACAGTTTCAGGTTAAGAATGGACCTCCAGAACGAATTAAGTTCTTAACCCGAAGTACCACTGTACTGCTTTGGTCCACTGCTAATAACCCCATGGTGAAATATTATCAGGTATAGCTCAGTTGGTACAGCACAAGACTCTTACCCTCAGGTTTGTGGGTTCAAGCCTCATGTTGGTCAAAAGATTCCTGCATTGCAGGGGATTGGACTAGATGGCCCTCGTGGGTCCCTTTCAACTCTACAATTCTGTGATTCTATTATCTGAATGACGCCGTGAGCTAATTACAGGCTTTGCTTTTAGCAAGCATTTGGATAAAGTATAATCATTATTAAGCATCTGAGTCTGTCTTGGCACTGTCCTTTTCCAAGACAGTGTAATATAGCGGCTAAAGTGCTGGACTTAGACCAAAGTTATCTGTATTCAAATTCCTGCTCAGCCTAAAATTTCATGTTAACTTTGGGCCAATCTTTACATCTCAGTCTGGCATACTGAACTTTTAGTTCAGGGGTTGCCAAACTGGTGCCATGATGCCTACATAGATAGGGTCTCAAAGCTTCCTAGAAAAAAGTTACACAACAAAATGTGCAGGTACCCTTTATGAGGTTCATATTGCCTCATACTTCAGAGCAGTTCCTGGCCTTGGAAGAATCTACCCCCTTTGATTCCAATTGGTTGGGCAGTCAACCGCTCCCCTCCTTTGGGGGACAGATAAGCTGCAGGGGAAGATTTCCTAGCTCCCCTCATGGTTTGCCTTCCCACTTTTTTAGTGTGGGAAGGCATTTTTATTTGTGGGGTAGTGGTGTGGGGACTGTCTTCCCCCTTTTATTGCCCCAGAGGGCATTTTGGTGAAGGTGGAGCAGCAGTGAGGGGTCTACCTTTCCTCTTTTTCTAGAACTGGAGGCCATTTTGGTGGGCGAGGATAGAGAGAAGAGGTAATGGGGATGCCTGTCCAGCTTGCTTCATCTTAGAATCGGTGGGCTTTCTAAGGGTTCCAGAAGGCAAAACCTGTTGATTTTGAGGAGTGCTGTATTAGCCATTTATAGATGCCTTCCCCTCCCTTACTTCATAGACTGCCTTCCTGCTCTTTTATGCATTTTGATTTAGAGTGGGGGAGGGAGCGGCAAATGGGATGCCTCCCCCCCCGGCTTGCCTTGAGTCTTGTCTCGTTGTTTTTCCTTGCCCTGAAGGACGTTTCTATTTGAGGCTTTATGCCCTTGGTGTGAGGTGCATCATGTACCCATTCAAAGCAATCCACAGTCAGCTACCCAAGGTGAGTCACTCTGGGTACATGAGCTGCAGAACACTTGATTTCCTTTTTCTGTCCCTTTTCTGCCATTTGTTTTGCTAGCTCTTTCTTTCTAGTGAAATTCTCCTCCCACTTTCAATCTCTGCAGCAACAAATGGAATACGGTTCAACTGGCAGCTTGAGCCCAATGCAGACTGGGTTCCTTTCTACAGATTGGGTTCCTCCTCCCATGCTTTTATTTGCTGGCTGCAATATGTGTTGTGTCATATAGGGGAGGAAAGTAACCTATTTGCCTCTGTAGTGGAAAATGCCTGCTGTATATTCATGGCTGTATATTCAACTCCTTTCGAGGTTGTGGCCACTGACTGCAGCAGGTTGAGATGCTCTTTCTTAGTTAACAAGATCCAAATAACACAGCACTTAATGCAAATAAACATCGGGGGGGGGGGAGCAGGGATGTAGGTGGCTACATTAGCCAGGCTGGGTCAGTTCAGTTATATATAATCATTAAAGTGGCTTCATTAAGAATGTATCTTAAGAGACAGCAAAGCTACTTGGTGTGGAGTCAGCAATCCAGGAGGAATGGCTTCACAGTGTGAGCCTATGCATGTTTATACAAAAGCAAGTCCCACTGCATTTAGTGATGCTTACTCCCAAGAAGGTGTGTTTAGGATTTCAGTCATTGGCGAGGAGACCTTTTAGGCTCCAATCTTATACCCAATTACCAGGGAGTAAGACCCACTAAACTAAATAGGGCTTGTTTCTGAGTAGGCATGTCTAGGAGTCCAGATAGAGATTGTAGTTATACTAGCCCTTGGAACAAAATGTGGAGAAATTTAATTAGACTAAACATTTGGGGCTGGTTGTTGCAGTTATTTTATCTTTCAGGCAGCTGAAATATATCCTGTGAGGTAAGTTAGACCTCATGACAGTGACTGATGCAAAATTTTGCAGTCATCTTCGTGACTGCGTAGGGATTTGTACTCTGGTCTTTCAGGTCAACCAATCACTTGTGGCTTTTTATATAGGAATACAAGCATTATCAATTATCTTTCAAGCCACACTCCCTTGTGGCAGCCATTTTGTGACTGAAGCCCACAACATACTCTCAACATTTCAAATGTGCCCCTGGGCCCAAAAAGGTTGGCAGTCACTATTCTAGTCTGTGTATCATAGCTTATTTCTTTAGCCCCATACCTTCCCAAACACACACTGTTCCTTCTGAACTTGCGCTTCTATACATACCGTATCTGCCTCCTGCTACTTACATGCATGAAGCACTGAGGCATAGATTTGAAAGAGTTCTCCCATCTCTTACTATAGATAGCAGGAGCTGAGGGAACTCTTATAGTATCTCTGCTTCTTCCCCCAAAGAGCTTGGAACTGCTTGAATATGGTTCCCATGCTGTTTCTCAGTGATGCAGCTTACATGGCCAGGCCAGACCTCCTTAACTTCATCAGCAGAATTGTATCATGTGCTTTTCACATGTTCTTTCAATGCAGGGGCTGGGATAGTGCCTGCTGGTCTCACTCTGACCTCCAGTTGTCCATCAGAAATGTGAATGAGGCAGTGGAAATTCAAATTGTCCATGTGTAGTATCTCTCTGCTCAGTTGAGAAGTTTGAGAGAGTGGAGGGAGAGGGGCAATGGTGGTGTGAACACACTGGCAGAACAAATGTAGCTCTCCAGCCCATGTGTTTGCACCATGCTAATCCACTGCCTCATCTCCTAGCTTTGCCTCTCAGAAAGCAGTAGTATCATGGCCAACCAGAGGCCCCACCAAGCCATCCACTACTGGAAATGATGCATTTGAACATCTGAACTAAGTGAAACCCCTGTTTGAACATGCATCTAAAGAGCAACATTTTTAAAGTAGAAAATTCATGGGCTATTATGTGGTCTGAAGATACTGGCTGTGCCGAAATGACTTCTTAATTTAACTGACCCAATAGTGTGTGGCTTTACTTCACCTAAAGTGGTTTCTGCACTGTTAATTAACTACTTCCAGTTCACATTACTTATATTCTCTTGGATTTTATGGCTTTGTAGGGGGGAAGCTTTGGCCTACCCAGTTACTGTTGTTCAATTAATATTAGCTCCAAGAAGCAACTCGTTTTCTCTGTTTATTTGGTTGCACCTACCATTATTGCCTTACCTGGTGGGAACCATAAACTGATGTAACTGTGCTTCATTAAAATGGTGATTGATAATGGCCTGACTCTACAAGGTGCATTATGAGACTTCATTTCCCCCCTGCTAGCTGGGCTTATTAATTGTAATGTATAGCATTTTGCATATCCATTAAGTCACAATTAAAATGCACACAAATGAAGTTCAGATTAAGTTTAGTCACTGGTGTAAATTCACAAAAGGTAGACTTTGTGGAACTTGGGCTAAGGCTGCAATGTCTGATGTGAAACTAAAATTTAAGAGATTGCAATTTATCTTTGTTCTCAGAGAGATAAGCTCCCCAGAATAAAACATATTTGGAGCCAAAACTTATGGTTTGAGCTACCCAAAGCTGTTCTTTACAGTGCTAGTTGAAACCACTAGAAGAGAACAGCACTATTTTCTATGGTTAATGACTGTAAGTAAGTGAACAATAAGTAAATAACTATGGATGACTCAGACAGAATCCTCCTGACTTGTCTGACTGGCAGATTTTGCACTGAAATAGTTTTATAACTAAAGGATAAACAGGGGAAAACACAGCAGTCTTCAGTCTTTACTGTAAGATGTGGCTTTGAGTCCCTAAGTTGGCTAAACAAGTACATTGTGTTGAATCTCATGTTCTGGAAGGTGGGGGATGAGCTACATCAGATACATAATAAATAGGATGATTGTTGGGCCTTCAGCTTCATCTTGTTGATTACGATCTGACCTTTACATCTGCCTCTGTCTTTCACTACCAGAATTGATAGCACATCCACATAAAGCACATGACTTTTAATAAATGGCCATTATTTAGGCATTTTATCAAAAATCTGCAACATGATATGAAAATCTCTTTCTATATAGGATGAAAGAAGCAGCTAATGCACTCCTTTATGCTAAGGATGATTGAGTGGGCAAGAGCGGCCAGAGCTTAATAAAAAGGAGGCAGGGATTCAAACCGTGACTTCGGGAGATTGAGTCTATAGATCTTCATTAGAGCTTTATGCCTTAAAAAGTGGTAATAGTCCCAAGGATTTACAGAAAACCACTCTGAGCTGCATGTTAGCTTTTTTCACCACTGTTTCTCTGTATAATAGAAATAGAACCATGATTATTGTTGCCGTTGCTGTCTGTTAATAATATAGTACCATCCATGTACTTTGCACTTTACAACCTATTGAATGAAAAACCAGTTTACTGACTGAGGAGCTTACTATCTAAAATTGGAGGGAGGGAAGCAGGGACACCGGTATCAAGGAGACGATGCATTCAGTTGAGCAACCAGTATGGTGGAAGAGAGCCATGTCCCTTGTGTGGGGCCCACTGGCAGTAATGGCAAATTGGCCATGGTGGAAGTTTCCATGCAGCCCCCATTTCCATCTTGATAAGCTGTAGCAGTGCCAGCTTTGGCAAAGTGATTCTGCAGCTCTGCCCCCACCAGACTGGCTGCCACTGGCAACCAGGCTTGGGTTTGGTTAAGCAGAGTACAGTCGTACCTTGGAAGTCGAACGGAATCCATTCCGGAAGTCCGTTCAACTTCCAAAACATTCGGAAACCAAAGCGCAGCTTCTGATTGGCTACAGGAAGCTCCTGTAGCCAATCGGAAGCCACGCCGGATGTTCGGCTTCCGTAAATTGTTCAAAAACTGGAACACTCACTTCTGGGTTTTGATCGTTTGGGAGCCAATTTGTTCGGGAGCCAAGGCGTTCGAGATCCAAGGTACGACTGTATAAGAAACTGGTTAAAGTTCTCCAACCTCAGACTTAGAAGGAAATTCTAGAAACTCGCCGAAGTCCACTTCAAAAAAAGAAGGAAGGAAGGAAGGAAGGAAGGGAAGGAAGGAAAAGATGATCTAGCAGAATAGTTTATTGGAAGAGTGGAGTAAACTTGACAAGTGTTGAGGACAGGGATGGGTTGCTGGTAGAATCCTCAAAATCCAAGGAGTGGGCAGATGTGACAGAAAACACAAGAAATGGCTGTTTTTAAGCAAGATGGCAGCACCAGTGCGCTTGGAAGTGCGCATGGAAGAAACAAGAGGCAGAGTATGGATGATGAGGATGTGTGCAGTATTGAAAGCAATGGCAAGAGAGAATTTCACAACAGAAGTTATGATATATCCTTTCCTGGATATTCTTGGCCGTGTTCACTACAGACATTTTGTGTCTAAAAGATACCAAGATGCTAGGGGCAAATCATTATATCCTCTGACAGTCTTTAATTTGCTAGTAATTTGCAATCCCGTACACACCTACTTGGCAATAAGTTGCATTGAACTCAGTGGGATTTACATCTGAGCATACATGTTTGGGATTGTGCTTCAAACTTCTTAAGGAATGATTTCAAAAATGTCCTATGATTCTTTGACCCTGTTGTGCCATATTTCATATTATGAACACCCTAGAGGGAAGAAAAACAAACTCTGTATGCCAGTACACTTTAAAGAAGGACAATTTGTTCTTCACAATCATTTCCAGCTACGGTATAAATTATTTGGAAAAATTGATACTGCATACATTAAGGAGTGTTATTTCTTCCCCCCCCTCTCTTTTTCGTCCCTTTTTTTGTTCTGATTAGACAAATGAATCATTCGAGTGAGCATTCCCTGTGATGCTGCTAATTGATGGTACACTATAAAATTGTATTGCAATAAGCAAACACTTTCAGCCTCCCTGTGCTTAGCTGCATTGGCCCACGATCAGCAAAGCTTTGAAATCCTGAATTTAAATTACCATTCTTTTGACTGCTGTTCATGACGTTAATTAGCTGTGTTAATTGGTTGTTTTGATACATGAAGAGCAGAATAATCCAACTTTATTTTTTATTTTTTTGGAAAGCCAAAATTATTAGGAGTTTGGCAAGAGCACGGGGAGGGTTTTCTTTAGTACTTTTGAATGCTTCCATCTTCCTGTTTTCTGTGGGCACTGTTGTGTTTGCTGATGACTGCATTCTTTTTTAAGCCCCCTGTGTGGGTAATCAACACAGGAGTCAATGGTACATGTTTGAATATGCTTTCCAGCAGAGATCTGTGAGACATTGTTGTCTCCAAATTATTGAATTGCTGTAGACAAAATGCAGCCATGCCAACATCATTTGTATTGTAGGGGGGTCTGGCAGATGAAAGGATACGCGCTTTAAACCATTTAGCTGCCAAAGTTCCGGCTATAGCCACACAGCAGGTGACTCAGAATTGAGATAATGGTTCTGAAGTCATGATGCGCCAACTCATCAGAACAGGGCAGGCTCTCGGTTTTATCACAGGAAAGCAAGCAGGAGGAAGTGGTGCTCACGGACACATGACCTTTAGCATTCCAGCTTCTAGGTGGTGTCCAGTGCTGCAAGATAAATGGTAGGTAGCTATCTGCTTTTGCAAACAGTTGCTAGGGAATGTTTTTGCTGTAGTTTTGCCCTGTGCTGCGCACACTTCACAATATCAACATGTGGGGTCACTTAAATAGGCAATTACCGTACTCCCTATCTTGTGGACCTCCTATATTCCAGCGCCACCTTTTATTGCTCCTCTTGCCTCTCTCCACTCTGAATTTGCCCATGGGTGAGATGGAAAGGAGACAGGCAAATGTTGTCCCAGTCTTCAAATAATGGGGGAAAGGAAGTTCTGGGAAACTGCAGGTCAAGTTTATAGTTGATACAAATTTGATACAACAGATTATAAAGAGAGTTCATTGTGTTTTGTTTAAAATGACTTTGTCAAGAATAAATCCTGCCAGGCTAATTTTATCTCTCCCTCTGTTAGTTCGGTGACTAGCTTAATGGGTTGTGGGAATGCCGCACATGTAATTTCAGCAAAGCATTTGACAAAGTTGTCCATGTTTTTTGGTTAGCAAACTAGTTAAATGTGGGCTAGACGGCAATACTCTCAAGTGGATTCACAATTGGTTGGAAAGCCATACTCAAAAGAGTGCTCATCAATGGCTACACATCAAACTAGGGCTGGTCCAATACGACAAGAAGCCATTCATTTCTATTTCACCCACCTCAACATTTGCTGTCTGGGTTCATCTTTCTTTCCTGAGGATGGTGAATGCTGCAAAATCAGAGCTGAAAGAAAAAGACAGCCACAATGAGCCATAGCTGCTCACTGGAAAGTGGGGGCAGTTAGCCCTGTTTCACCCTGATTCTATCCATGCAACCCACTGCCTGTTTCTACCATTAATTAGCTTGGAATCATTGTGCCCTTGTAGAATCAGAGATACATGGCAAGATGTGCAGCTACTATTCTTCACTGATGACACTAGTGTCCACAAATTCTGCCTCCATGGAGGACATTGCAAAACATCTTGCCTCCTGAACTCTCTTGTGCAAAGAGAAGCAGTAAGGACAGTGAGCGGCGTTTCTGCGTTCTTTTCCTGTGCTGCTTGCTACAGATTAGATAACCAGACAAAGCCCCAAGCCCTTGCCATGCCCTCAAGCACTTATTGTTTGCTGGGATAGAAACAGAGGAAAACAAAGGCATAAAACCAAAAGTAAAATAAAAGTAGGTTCTGAAATTACAGATTATTCTGATGCACTATATGTTACTTATATATAATGACAGTCAAAGGGCTACCGCTTTGTGTCCTGTTCAGTTCCCTTTCCCTTTATATATTTAAAAGGAAAAGAAGCAGTAAAGTGGTGGGTGTTTATAAAATGCATCTATTTTGGCTGCAGCCCTAAACCTGTTCCCCGGGGACCATCAATTCAATGGGCTTATATCCGAGTAGATCTATATAGAATTTCACTATGTGTTTGTGCACATGTGTGGCACAATCTTCTCTGTGGAATTTTATTGATTTGCAGAGCAGGGCTTTTTTGCTGTCAAGATTGTGGAGGCTTTAGCCTGTAAATTTTATTTCCAGCGAAGTGTCAAGCAATGTAATCCAGCAAAGCTACCATGATGACTGCCATTGGAGGAAAGTGACAGTTTCTCTGCCATTTTCCAAGCTCGTCCCATCTTCCAAACACTTTCTATTTTACCGTGTGGGCGGATTGATTGGCAGGTACCTCAGTAAATAGGTTGTGAAAATATCACTTAAAATGACTTGATATTGCAGGTGACTTGAAGGACTTGTGAAAACAGCGTCAATTAAGCCATGTGCATGTGTGTATGTGTGCGCTTGAATGTGGCTTCTGAATGCTTTTGAAAGTAAAAGCACCTATCATTCAAAGTGTTACGCAAGAGGCACTTAACAGGTGAAGCAACACACTGAAAGTGCAGTGTAATCAGTTGCTACTGAGAATCCTCACTTAAAAAAGGAGAAACTGCCAGGTGCTGATCTCTTTAACTCCATGTGGTTAGTCTGTCCGAGTTGAGAAGTGATCTGAACACAATCTGGTGTGTGGCTTGCTG
Organism: Zootoca vivipara; assembly: GCF_965207765.1. NCBI lineage: Eukaryota > Metazoa > Chordata > Lepidosauria > Squamata > Lacertidae > Zootoca > Zootoca vivipara. The sequence goes on from NC_142590.1 coordinate 41,780,741, forward strand.
CCATATTTAAACCAAGGCAGGCAGGAGGAACCTCGGACTCTCCAGATGTTGTTGGACTCCTTCTCCTATCAGCTCCAGCCAGCTTGGCCTATTGTTAAGGATGCTGTGAGTTGTAGTCCAGCAACATATGCATGCCCAAAGCCTCCCCGCCAGGTTTCAGCTTTAAAAAATGGAAGTGGTTTGGGGTTTCTGTTTCATTACTGCAACCTAGTGGATCAGGAAACTGACTCTGTGCATTCTAAAGCATAGCTAAGCCATGGAATCTGCTATAAGAAGATGTAGTGATGGCCACTAACTTGGATGGCTTTAAAATGGGCTCAGATAAATTCAAAGTTAAGGCTATTGTTGGCAACTAATGGCCAACACTATCAGGGGAAGAATGCCTCTGGATTCCAGTTTCTTGGGATCATGAGGAGGGAGTGCTATCACATAGACATTTGGATAGCCACTGTGGGAGCAGGATGCTGGACTGGTTGGTGTTGTGTGTGATGCAGCAGAGCGCTTATGTTCTTATAGGAAATGAATCACATGTGAACTGGCCCTACAGCCCTTAGACCTCAGGTCCAAGTAGCTACAACTACTCTGCTGCTTAAGTACAGTCTGATATTAATCTTCCCATTGCCAACACTACCACTAAGTTTAGCTGCTGCGATATTTGCTCTTAAAGAGTGCTGGGCTGGCATAGCCTGATTACCGACGCTTATGAGATCCTGCAGTTTTTTCTGGGTATGTCTCTTTTCTTTCATTTGTTCTTTAAAAAGAAAAGAAAGGACTTGATAAGAAAATCCAATTCTAGATGCAATATCAGTCCTGGTCCAATCTTACCTCGGTAGCCTAAGCTTGCTTCAGACACCAGTGGACAGTTGACTCATCCCAGGAAATGTAACACAATTTAGTGCAATTTTCCACAGTTGACATATGTTGATCAATATAGGACTTAGAATTTAACAAGCGTGGCATTTCAATTAAATTGAATTACTGAAGAGTATAGTCATCATTGTACCAGGAGAAAGGTGTTTTAGCAAATGAAACGGCCAACCCCCCACTCTCTCCTCATGCTGTGTTGCAGCTGGTCTGTGAATTAAAAAGTAAGCTTTAGCTTTCAACTTTCATCAACACTTAATTCTTAAGCAAACCATGTCATTAAGGTAAATTGTTTCTCTTCCCTCCCCTCTTTCCCTCGGGCTACTGCTACATTTTATTTTATTTTTGAAAGCATAAAAGAAGGATGCTTGCTACAGAACAAGCACATATACTGTCCATTAGATGATGCATTACTAAACACCCAGCTACACTGTCCTCAATTAATAATTCCACATTGTTCATATAATGGCTGAACTGCAACGCAAAAACTCTTCTACCCACAACCGCATTCTCAAAGAACAGCTACTTTGTTTGTGTAACATTTGATCTGTTTACCTATGAGTCTACCTTACCCCATACATGCCCACACGACTGCTTCTTGCAGAACACTGTTACAGGTGTTCCATAATACCCATTGCAAGAACTTGATCTTTTAGTGTGGCAGCACCTGCACTTTGGAAAGCCCTGCCTGTTGACACCAGGCAAGCAAGCACCTTCACTGTGCTCTCTTCAGGGCCTGTTAAAAACTTCTTATTTAGACAAGCCTACCAAGATGTTTAGGGATGCAGGTGGCGCTGTGGGTTAAACCACCGAGCCTAGAGCTCGCTGATCAGAAGGTCGGCGGTTCAAATCCCCGTGAAAGGGTGAGCTCCTGTTGCTCGGTCCCAGTTCCTGCCCACCTAGCAGTTCAAAAGCACCTCAACGTGCAAGTAGATAAATGGGTGCCGCTACAGCGGGAAGGTAAACGGTGTTTCCGTGTGCTGCTCTGGTTCGCCAGAAGCGGCTTTGTCATGCTGGCCACATGACCTGGAAGCTGTACACCGGCTCCCTCGGCCAATAATGCGAGATGAGCACCGCAACCCCAGAGTCGGTCACAACTGGACCTAATGGTCAGGGGTCCCTTTACCTTTGCCTCAATGTTTAGAAAGTTGATGTGAGCTTTAATCAGTTTTTAGTCTATTGTTATTTCAACTTTTTGAAAGTTTTAAGTTGTTGTTAATTTTTATAATGGATAATTTTATTGTTTTATTTTTATTGTAAACTGCTTTGAGGGATATTTTTTTACAGTGTATAAATTGTATGAAATAAAATAAAAATAGGGCAAGGAGGGAAACATTTTCATCCCAAAGGCCACGTTTTCTCTTGACTACTCATCAGTGACAAGCACAGCTACCAGTAGATGCAGCCAGTGAGTGTAGTCAGAGGCAAAAAGTAGGTGAATAAACAGATGTGAAAAAGATCAGCCATATAAAAACCAGAGGTTTCTACACACACATACACACATATCTTTGCATCCTCCATCTAGGTAATCAAGAGACACTTTCACAATTTGGATATACTTCTAATATAAAATATGCCCCTTGCAATTACATCCCATCCTTTTGTCCAAGCAACCCAGTGATCTTCATGGTCCAAGTAGGGTTTTGACCACAGGGCTCCTAAATCCAAATCTTCTAACCCACTACAGTATTAATCCAGGTATAGCCAATGTAGTGCCCTCTGATATTGTTTGCCTCCAGCTCCCAGCATCCTTGACCATTGGCCATGCTGCCGGGGGCTGATGTCCAACAATAGCTGGAAAGCACCAGACTGACTCCCTGTACATTCACCACGTGAAGAATGAGTACCTTCTCACCTGTTTTAAACTGATGTAGCCTAGGAGGGCTAGTGGATGAACACTGCACACATTAGCAACTGCATATGAAACCACAAATGTGGGTGGATGTTAGGCAGATTTTTTATTTTTTAGTTCACTTGAAGCCAAGTTTGTTTGCAGTCCCTTCTGCTCTTCCTTTTACCATGCTAACAGACACTGTAAATTCAAGTGTGAAGGAACCATGCCTGCACAATTATCTTCTGTCACAGGAGTTGCAATCTGCATCATTAGCCAGGCATTAATGTTGGCAGAAGAACAAGACAGGAAGAGGCAGTGTTTAATATAAACACCAGTAAATGACAGCAAGCCTGCGTGCACAGTTTAACATCCTTTGGGTTTTTTAAAATCATTTCCACATTGGGCTGTACTTATTACAGTTAAATAAAACATGTAGCACAATTAGAGGAATGTAATAAAGATCACTGTATCTATCTTATAAGTGCACATGTCTGTTGCAGTATAAGCATTTAGGATGCAAGCCTTTTTAGATAATAGTGTTGAAGGTGGTTTAATACAGGTGCTATTTCCTGTGGAGCATACAGTCAAAACCGCCTTATGAAGGGTCTTTTTTTAAAACAAACAAAAAACAAAAAATAAGTACTACAAAAATCTGAGAATGACAATGGGGTTGTATTGGGAAAACACATACACCTTTATCATTTTCTTCTCGACTATCTGAAAAGAACTGCCAATGGCAATTATAGGATTGGAGTATGTTTCTCTTTTTAGGAAATCTGAAATTCCTGGTTACCATAGTGTGGGAGGTTGATTGGAGGCAGACTTTGGTAATCTTTCAAAATATGGCACCCTTTGCAAGGCTAACATTTGGCACCCCAAAATCTTCACCATTGTGGATCATCTCAATTGTGTGCCCCCATGGCTCAGCACCCTGTATGGAAGAATGGCTCACATCACCCTAAATTCTGCACTGGGTTGATATTAAAGTAATTAGAAGGTCAGTTCTACAGCAGTATATCTTTGTCACTGCCACCTTGCCAACCCCACCCCCTTCTTTCCCAAGCAAAAATGCTAGGGAATCTGGAATGGGGCTCTATACATTAATGGCACATTGTTGACATGTTCTACAAAAAGTTGGCTCTTATTTAATGCACAGGCATAGAGACGGCACTCATGTGGCATCTGAATTCTGTACCTACTTTAAAAAAATGCAGTGGATATGTCTGTTAGCTGGGAAAGCCATATAGGGGGCAACTAAGTAACAGTGCACCTGCCCAGATGTGGTGGGTGCAAAGCATTTCCCAAGTCAAAGAAAATGTTTGATGAGATAAAGGGAAGCAGTTCATGGCAAATGTGTAGTGGAGGTGGGGGAGGAGAGAGATTAATTCCCCTCTTGAATGAGAAGTGTGTTTGAGACTGACAGATGGGCTGTAAATACTCAGAACCAAGGACAGGAGCTGAGAAAGAGACAGTCTGGTGATTGAAGTGTGATTGTGATTGAGGTAGTATGTTTCCTAGCCAAGGTGACAGGTTTTTTTGTGCTGGGGTTGAAGCGAGGAAGGGGAAAGAACTCAAGCCAAGGGTGCTGCACTTCACATCAGCCTAGACTAGGGCACAATCTTTCGACTCGATAAGTGATATCCGGGTCCCATAGGGGTTATCCCTGCAGGGCAAATTCACTGCCTGCCTTTGAAGTGAGTTGTTGAAGGTGCAAGAAAGGTGAAAAGACTCCTTTGTTCCTTGTTAAAATAATTGAGCTGTCTAGCAGTGTTGACTATGTGGTAGCCATGCGACTGGAAGTTAATCACGCAGTGGTGAAATGTGGCCAGTGCTGATCATGAGAACAGCCACTACACATCAGTAGCAATTTAGCCCCAGAAGTAGGCATTACCTAAGAAAGAGAAAGGGGGAGGGACATTTCAGATCTAGAAGAATTTCTGTACATATTCCTTCCATATGTGTTGCTTTGCTGTGCAGATGTCAACTTAATGTTAATGTATTTTTACATTACATTTTTACATTTGTTGGAAGCCGCCCAGAGTTGCTGGGGAAACCCAGCCAGATGTGCGGGGTGTTGTTGTTGTTGTTGTTGTTGTTGTTGCCACGACAAGGCAGTGATCCATGAAGGGGAATAAATTAATAATTAATAATAATAATCATCATGGCTCTGTTCAACATCACACATTATTCATTCATTCATTCTACTACTACTACTTCTACTACTATTACCTGACACACCCTCCATGTTACTTTTAATACATATTATAAAATATTTGAAAAGCTAATTCACCAGCTCAGGATTTGAGCAATGGCTACACAGATTTCTCAGCAATTTAAATAAGATTCTGGGCAAACCAACTTAAATATAACCCATGGGTCAGAGACCAGGAATAGGTTCAGCGTTCAGAGATTTTCTTCTTTCATTTTTGATTCTGCTTGAAGCCCCCCCCCCAAAAAAAAACCTACAACCCACACGCACCTGGAACCCCAATCTGGATAGCTGCTTCTACATCCTCTTGCACACACCTGAAAGATGGCCAAACAACCATATTTTTTAATAAGTTATTAAAAAACCCAGCAGTATTAGCAGCCAGAAGATTGTAGATACATAGATATTCTGAACTTCAAAATTGCCCATTTCCTCCCAAGGTCTAAATGCACAGTTGAAGTCTATTTCCTTTGGCCTGTCTCATGGAGTTGGAGTCCCTTGCTTGCTCTGCCAATATGCAAAAACTGAGTGTGTAGAATGGAGTCAAGAGCATTGGAAAATGGAAATATTTGGAGTGCTGCAATCGATCGTGGTCCAGCAGGTGGCAGCAGAAGGCTCTAATTCCTCCAAAAAAATTAGAAACTTGCAGTTCCTGTTCTTGCCAATAGAAAATTGAGAAAATGAATCCAGGTGCTAGGATATCTCAACACTTCCCTTCCGGCCTGTGTAGTCTTGTGTTTCAGTGTACGTATGTGATTCCCAAAGGAGAACTATTAATCATGTCACTATTCATCATGTTAATGGTAAATTGCGACCAGTGGAAGCCAGTCCCCTTCTTAAGACAGAGTGTAATTTGGACCTATGGCAAACTAATCTCCATTTCTTATACACCTGTTCAAGGGAGCTAAACATAAATTTATCTAGATAAAGTTTCCACCTTCTTCATGCTTCTGAACCAAATATTTCAAAGGATCAAGCTGGGAAAGTGGACTGGAGACAAAGCAAAGGATTTCCATTCCCCAGCAGGAGTTCAGAGTCCCAGAGACACTTAGCCTCTTTCAACCTTGGTTCTCAATGTTGTTGGACTGCAACTCCCATCATCCTGGAACACTGGCCCTGCTAGCAAAGGATGATGGGAGTTGTATTCCAACAATTGCTGGGGACCCAAGGTTGAAAAAGACTGTTCTAAATGGTGCTGTTTGTGCTACAGGGATTATACTCTCTGTATTAACTCCCTGTACATAGAGCAATGAAAGATGCTCACCTAGCAGCAGCAGCAGCAGCAGCAGCAGCAGCAGCAGCAGCAGCAGCAGCAGCAGCAGCAGCAGCATCCCCGCCCCCCCACCTTAGAAATGTCAATCCAGCATTCCCATTAAATCTCCCTATAGCCATGGCCCAGCAAAAGCTCCGTTTCCTGACACTGAGCAACTTAGTGACCTGGAATGTCTGCCTGGTATCTTGGTACCGACTTTCTACCATATGATATTTCATATCATATGGTTTATTTATTTTATGCATTGTACCTCTGTACAGGTGGTGGGCAGCATATTAATATTTTTAAGACAATTGTGTGGGCTTTGTCCTACTTGCCATGTCTATAATTCTGCATTAGCTGCAGGAGTGCAAACTGACTCTCTCACTCTGGCGGTTATTCCTCTCCCATTCCAGCTCAAAACAGTACTTTAGTTCAGCTTGCTTATGCTTCTTCCTTCCCCTTGATTGCTTTCTGCACTTTCTTTATTTGCCCATACTGGCTTGCTTTGCCGCAAAGTGTATTTATTGCTAGCTAGCACACATAAATGCTCAGACATACATTCAATTACCTTTGAACAATTTCCATTTACTTCCTATTTTTTGCTTTCCTCCTGTTCAATTTCACCAAGCTCCTGCATTCTCCTGAGTGTGTTCAACTGACATCCACTCTTCTTCTAGTTCTTCTTTAATTAAGGACTTGCACTAAATTCTCGTCAGTGGGATTCAGTAGCTATCTTATTTATACTTCTTGAGTTGGGATTGTAAGCTTACCCCCAAAAAACAGAGCAAGCAGTGCTGGTGTTTTGTTTTGTTTTTCCACCTACCATTGCAAATTATGCATAAAATCACTTTCCTGCCATGCATCTTCAGAATTGTTATTGTCCCGACATGATTTCCAGTAGTAGGGTCTAGGAAACAGACTATTTTGGCAATGTTTTCTGGCCCTTGTATTTGCTCCATCACTCCTTTCCTTCTTCACTCATTCAGTCTAGGCCTAGACCTCAAAATATCCTTGCTGGTGGATAGGACACCACTATTTTGATCACTTGCTCTTGACCAGGCATCCCCAAACTTCGGCCCTCCAGATGTTTTGGACTACAATTCCCATCTCCCCCGACCACTGGTCCTGTTAGCTAGGGATCATGGGAGTTGTAGGCCAAAACATCTTGAGGGCCGAAGTTTGGGGATGCCTGCTCTTGACTGTATCTGAACTCTGTCCATAGTCACATCTTCCTTAAGGCAGATGGTGGCCCAGGGATTCCTCAGGAGACTTGACACAATTTGAGAGGAGCAAGAGAATTCCTGGAGAGAATGAACTACAGTACCTATAAAAATATTACTGACCAGGAAATTATAACTACTTGGGGTGGGGGAGACAGGATTTAACAACTGCTTAGGAAGTTTACCAGGTTATGACAGGTGTGGAAATATAAGGGGCGGGGCTGAATCAGAGCATTGGTTTGTTTAGCTTATTCTGAGTTGAGGACATGACAGTAGGCTTGCACAACTTGTGATCTACCAAACTGAATGCAGCTGATCTGCAATGTACTTTAGCTTGATACCTCACACCGGATTACTGTGCTGTTTATTTTTGTTGTTTGATACTGTTTTATTTAACTCGTGGATTTTAATTAATTTTGTATAGTTTTAATACACTGGAAACCATTTTGGTATTTTCCTATAAATGAAAAGTGGTGTGGGGGTATACATTCTCTCTCTCTCTCTCTCTCTTGTTACAGTCTGCCTCTCAACCTCATGCTCCATCTTTCCTTGTTAATGGGCACAATGAGAACCGCAATTATGTTTGGTCAATATGTAGTTCTTCAGATTGCTTACTTGGCAGGTGCCCAGGATCTAAGCAGGGAAGGGAAGCTGAGGTTGGGGAAATCTATGGGCCTTGAGGGATTGGAGTTGACAGTGTTACTTCTCCTCCAGTCAATTATTTTCCTCCAGCCCCTTCTAATACCCAATTTTAGTAATAAATTATGGATTACTTACATAAAAGCTTTTTAGAAAAAAACAGTGCTGTTTGTTGTACCAGGATTTTATCCTATAAAATTCTAACCTACCATAACTCACGGGGCAAGCATCCCTCAGCAGGTTCTCTCTCTCTTCTTAGCAATGCAATGCATTTAGGGTGGGGGGAACCAACACACCTGAGGAGGAAAACAACACCTAGAACCCATTGGTAGAGATGGTTACAGTGCTTTAACATTTGCAGCTGGATCTTAATCAAAACTAAATCATGCTGCAGTCTTATATACTACTGACAACCAATACCTGTATGATCTATGAGGCACATGGGTATCTTCAGGAATTTTTCAAGGGGCAGGCAGGTTTCCCAGGGACGAGAAGGGTAGTTTTCATGGCCGGGAAGCTTCAGGCCCAGGGGCCAAATGTGCCCCTTCAGGCCTCTCTACTTATGCCTTTGGCTACACCCATAAACTTGCCCACAAGAAAAGGTGGCCCTCAGAGGACTAAACCCCCTTGGTTTAATCCTCTGCCTTTTTAGTTATTGCCTCTTCCTCATTTTGCTCTTCTCCTCTTTCCCCAATAACTCCACTCTGACTAACCTTGCAGATCACCCCATGTAATTTCTCCGTTTTCCCTTTGCTCATTCTAGTTTGAATCTCAGGAATACCGCTGTCTATTCCCCTCTTCACCTTTAAAAGTGTCTAGAGTAATGTTTTAACCAATTGCAGTCCTGATAAGCACCTAATAATTTTGTTTGGGGCTATAAAATAGGTTTTGCCAAGTTTCCATCTGCTTTTTAACTCATTGGAACTGTGTTGACTAGAACTTCCAGCTGAATTCCAGCTTTCCATTGCATACAGAAGCACTACATTTACGTAAGCGATTGAGATACAATACCAGGAGGAGGAGGAGTTTTTTTTAAAAAAACATCTTAACTGGCACTATTACTGAGATGCCTGAATGCAACTAATGTCCCTAAGAAACGCTGTACTCCCTCAGATAAAAGATGGAGCACCTTAAATTAGGCTGAAAAATTCTGACCTCTGCAAACCTCGTTTTCATCCTCTTCATCACACACATTGATGCTATATGAATAATATCACTAGATCTCATTCAGATGCAACGTATGGTGCTGTGGACTGAAACAGCTCTCTGATTGTAATTAATCCCCAGAACAATTCCTTGTTCCCAATAAATATTAGCAGACATCAGAGATAACCAAGGAGGAGAGATAACATGAATGTTGTGAAGGAGAAAACAGTAATGCTGGTGGGTTCTCCCCCATTTTAATTTTGACCTTCCCTTGAAAAAGAAAGTTTCCTTAATCCCCCTTCCTTTTGGCCCCTATTTGCAGCCAGAGAATTACCAGAGCTTCTGCCTCTTTGAGTTATTTTCTTCTCACTGATAAAACCTTAAATCTTTTTAAAAGACTGCTTGTTTTAATTGAAAAATTTCAATCAATCTGCAACCCCCCCATCCTAAATAGCCCCACATGCAGTAAATAATCCGTAGTGAGGCTTTCTGCAGTAAAGAAATAAATAATTCTGAATCTGCTGTATCCTACTTGATCTCCAAGCTTTAAATCACTGTGGTTTGCACTGAGCTCAGCCAAAATACCAAACACGCTGGAGCATGACTATTACTTAGGGACTGCAAGTCTTTTTTTTAAAGGTACAGCATCAGAGGCTGTCAACCTTTCCCCCAGGGGAGCTCTATCATGATAGAGCCTGCTGGTTCTGTGCAAGCAAATTGGCTTCCATGCCACTTCATCTGCTCTTAACGTTAGGGGTGAAGAAAATGCTTTAGACATAAAAACAGGTGGGCTGTAGAGCAAATACCTCAGGGAAGCTGCAGAGCAGCCTTCCCAAAAGGTCTCTAAGAAGAGAATGGATGGCTGTCAATCAGTAATTGTACAGTATAAGGCTGGGAATCCAAACGGGATAAGTTATGGGACCCCTTCCCTTGTTGTGATTGCATGACAGCAATATCCAACATCCAACGAGAAGACCGAAAACCTTTCTCCATAATTCAGCCCAGGTCCTCGGACATCAGATTTCCTTACAGTGGAACCTCGGTTTATGAACACCTCGGTTTATGAATTTTCGGTTTACGAACGCCGCGGACCCATCTGGAACGGATTAATTCACTTTCCATCACTTTCAATGGGAAAGTTCGCTTCAGTTTATGAACGCTTCAGTTTATGAACAGACTTCCGGAACCAATTGTGTTCATAAACCGAGGTACCACTGTACTCTTTTCCAGTAAATCTGATCCATTTCAATTTGGTGTGCCAAGTAGCGTTTACTAAGGTAATTCCTCGTGTTTCTTTGTGATGCATTGTACCAGGCAAAACATTTCAACATTGCCCTTGGTTTGCATGGATTGTTTGTATTTGTTTCTTCTGTGTTCAGAATCTGGTTGCGTGAGGCCGCACCCAAGCCGACATGTGCAATATGAATTCTGCTTAATATCCAAGTCCCTCATCCTGTCAGTGCAAGGATTTCCACATGTGCATTAGGGCTCCCCCTCCCCCGCTGCATGTAACCTGCATTCTCTCTATATCTGTTCTGAAACATTGGATAAAACCCCATAACAGATTTAGGGGGTGCATGGGGAGAGGAGAGGGGTGTGTGGGTGTGTGTCCCGTGGTGCAAGTGGAAATCCTTGTGCTGACAGGGGGCTTATTTAACCCCTCACTGGACACGAGCCTAAGCATGCCATTTCCATGATTTCCACTGCACGTGTTGGACCAGATTACCATTGGCCAGGTTGTGGTAGCTAATTTTAGGCGCTTAGTGGACATGCTCATCTGAGAGTAAATCCTATTAAACTCAACAAGACGGTCTTCTAAACAGGTACAGTATGTATAGGAATGTGCTGTAAAGGAATCCGTTTCTGATTCAGCTTGTAGACAGGTAGTTGGAAAGCAGTCTGTGCCATCCTCTTGACAGAACATAATTTTTTGAAGTACAATTTATAACGCTTTAAAATACATTGTGGGAACAGCTTATATATTCTTTTAGAAAGAATCGGTGTTAAATCACTGGGCAATGAATTGTATCTCCTTTCACATAGAGCTATTGATGCTGGCAGTGCTTTATCTGGGGGTACTCAAGGGTACACAGTACTGGCACCTTATAAAAAAAAACCCCAATGTTAAAAGTGTGTCACTTCCTGTAACAACTTCATGGCGAGTACTGGCACCTTTTTTCTAAAAAGAGAGAGAGAGGAAGCACTTGATGTTGCTGCGTTTTCTCTGCTTGCTAACGTATATGCTGAGAAGAATAATAAAGTACAGTCTTTCTTGGATTGCACCACTCCAGACTACAGGTGCAGGACCATGTGTTTGAATACAGCCCACTATTGAAAAAAACGCTTCTGTCGTTGTCCATATCAGTTCCAAATTTCCTTTTTAAAAAAGGGTCCTCGTGAAAATTCATTAGCATTTTTGTAATGATGTTGTCTTTTGATGCACCCTTTGCTCAAGCAGATGCATTTTTTGTACACATTGTCTGGAGAACTACATTGCAAAATTCAGAGAAGTGCAAATTTCAAAGGATAGCTGTCCTTCCTCCAGTTCACTTTTTGCTTCAGGCAGAGCAAATTAGGCAGGTTCACCTTCAAATGTGAACTCAACCAATTTTGTACCCCATCCCTACAAACAACTATCTGCAAAGAGAAAAATTGCACTATAGAAGGCTAAGCTCATTCACAACATGCAGCTTTTCTACATGCAAGTATGTTGGGAGGTATTTATATATACATTCTCATGATTCTTTTAAACATGCAGCTCAGCTCAAAATCTCATATGAAGTGTCCCACCTGCAACCCACTACAACAGACTTATGGCAACTGAATGCGGGTCTTTCTATTATCCTGTTTTTAAAAATCCGTGTACATAGAAAACTAGCACATAGGGAAGTTGACTAGCTTGGACCATTCTCTTTGATATTCTAATTTTCTACATGCATTCCCAAGTGTAGGTGAACATTAAAGGGGGGGGGAAATCTGCATTTTGAAGCTGAGAAAATATTCACCCAGGTAGTGGGGAGAATTGCTGGGTTTGCTAGGTGGGGTGTGTGAGAGGAGAGGATGATTTATAATACTCATTTAGTGCAACTGTGATGAAAGAGGTGTACCTGACAGAGTTTCAGCTCAGGAAAAGCTTCCATAGTCTTGAACATCGGTACTCACACACCCACACACCAAAGGACCTATTTCTTAATGAAACCGACAAAAATATATTCCTAGGCCTTAGTTACATGAAAGAGGGGAAATTCTCTTCTTGATAAACGCTGCAATTTCTGTAATGGAAAACTGACTTTCTAGCAAAGTTGGCATACTCAGCAGAGCTGTATCTTGTTGTTGGCTTTTTCCTCTGTATGCATCTCCCTCCCTCTTCCTCCTCTTTTTTCATAATGTAACTGCTTGCATAAAACAAAGAAGCACACAGGTCTGTCAAATGATACCTCCAGCCTAGAAGGTCATAGTTCTTAATCCTCTTAGGGGGATAGACTTGGATGAGTTCCATAACTAATGACCCAGCCAATAGCATTTCAGGTTGATGGAGGTGCTGTCCTCTAGAAGAGACATAAAAGTTAAGATCCAATCCGTTTGATGGAGACCCCCAAAGGACTTATCAAATATTGAACGGCGCTGCTAACTGGCTTTGCCCTTGTCAAATCCTTATCGCGGCAGAAGCCTCACTCACTGTGGCACAGAAATGACACAACAGATCTTATTAAAATGAGATTGTGGCTTTGAAAGGAGTCCTATTATTTCCAATAATTGCCACTGCTTTGCAAAACGGGGGGTGGAAAGTCAAACCACAATCTTGAAAGCAAAATGACCTCACAATTTAAGAAGTAAAACAAGCGGAAGGATGGATCGTAGTGCCACTGGTCTCTGCAGTGGCAACATTATTAAATGATCAGTGAGCTATTAAAGCTACAGTGCCTAGTATCTCCCCTAAAGACTCATAGCGCTAACAGGTTTCCAAATTGAGGTTTTTATTGCTGGAAGAAGGCTCTGTGTGCAGTTCTTGAAGCTGCGATTACAGGGAATGGTTGTGAGCAGACTGACACTAAACAGGAGCAACAAATCTTCTTGAGTGAAAACTGGCAATGGATGACTCCCCAAAGTGTTTCAATATGACAGCAAAGAGGACTATAGAAGTGGAAAAGATACTGCATAATAAGAAACTGAAACTAATCAGAAGTATGGGGTTTTACTTGGATTTAAATAAAGAGCAAGATTTTACGCGCCTTTATCTGACCAGTTGGGATGGGTAAAAACGGGTAATTGATAGCGTTACAGGAAATTTCACCCGCTATTAACTTCAAATGATATCCTTTCCTAGGGGGCTAAGGTTTCTTATATTCCTTCCAAAGGTATTGGAATTTAGCCACTAGCAGAGGAGGAACTGCTGCCACTTCTGTTTTTCCAAGAGCAGGTCTTTCACCATGTCATTTGGGGCAGAAAAGAGGAAGGAATACTAATCCAATAGCCATCATGAGGATGTCAATGACAGCAGGAACCAATGCTCTGGGGAACACCTTTGGAAAATTGAAATCCAGGGAAGCAGCCATTGTTAGTTCCATTGAAGTAAGCACTGCATTGGGTCAAGTAAGTTTTTTTCTCTCTTTCTCCTGTGGCATAATTTTATAGATTGCAAATGCAGGATAGTGTAAGAGGAAAAACTGAAAATAAAAGTCAAGAAAAAGAAAGAAAAAGGAGCCAGTTGAAGACATTGCTGCGGTTACAGTGGACCAAGAGTCCCTGTACAGTGGATTTTAAGAACCAGCCCGCCTTTTTCAGCACCCTTATTTCATTTGTTACCAGCTCAACTGTTTAGAGGACAGAGACACGTGGAGCGCATCTGAAGTTGAGATAAGAGAATCATTACAATAGTAAAGGTGCAAAGCCTTTATCTCCTTTGAGATGCAATTGTCTGCAAAAAGTGACTGAGCAACATCCCAAGATCAAGCTTTTTCAGACTACCAATGCAGCTTTATGCAGGAGATCTATGAAGTACTAAACACCTGGAGCCAATGATAGATGAAACAATTGACATCTCATATGCACCTACATCAAATTGAGTTAAGCCAAAATCCGGAGAAAGAATAAATGAAACAGATGCTGCACAGTGTATCTGCAGGACTTTAGAAAAGGTTTTGGTCACTGAGACTTGTGCTACATTAAGAAGCAGAGTAATAATAATAATAATAATAATAATAATAATAATAATAATAATAATAATACCTTCTGAATGATATAATGAATGTTTTCTTTCTTTTTTAAAAACTTTCCCATCGGCCCCAGCAAGCATGTTCAAGGATGATGGAACTATAGTCTTGCAACATCTGGGGGGCCACAGATTCTCTACCCCTGGCTAGAACTTGGGTTAGGTCCTTCATGTCAAACAGTGGTTGGTTCTGAGCTGACATCAAACATTACTTGAAGTGATTAGTGTCCTTGTTTTAAATGAAAGCTCAGTTATTTCCAAGAGTGTGAAGTCTTCTTACAGATTTCCATGATGTGATTCCCCCACCTTCAGTCGGAAGTGGTACAATCCAGATTTACCCCCCTTCAGGTTTAACCCCCCCCCAATCATCTGAATATGAGAAATAGTTTGATACAAGCTGAAACCTGGCACATTTGTGCTAATAAAAGTTGATTCTGAATGTGTGTGTGTGTGTGTGTGTGTGTGTGTGTGTGTGTGTGTGTGTATGGCATTTCTACTACTTTGTCTCCCTTTGCCCCAGTTGAATAATAATCCTGCATTGGCTTCAGGGTCATTTCTACAATTAGACTGTAGCTCATTTACAAACCTCTTGGATTAGTTTCTCTGTATAATACTTCCAGCTTTCAGCCACAGAGCTAAGACTTTACATGATTTCACATTAGTCATCTTCTCTATTTGAAGGAAAAATAATGAGCAGAGATATTTCCCCCCACAGAGTGTGAACTCTGCATCTTAAATTCATTTGTTTTGATATCCCTAATGTGAGTAGGCGGGTAATAACAAATGCTTCATTTAGAAGTTGGCATCTTTACATAAGATGCCTGGAAACCCTGGAATGTTATACTTCTGGAATTTCCCACTACTGGAAATTGCACCAGGTAATTACTGATAACTGCATTTGTACAAGACACAAATAGATTTAAGTTTCAGAATGGACGAAAAGCTAATAATATACAGTAATGTATGTGTGCGCAAAATGAAAGTGCATACAAAATCATGGACAATCATTGGTGTTTGCTGAAGGGACAGGGTGTTTGGTTCAGTAGGTTATGTAAAGGTGATACATAATCAAGCTGTACGTAAAATTCCCTTTCTGGAGTTGAGAATCCTCTTTAGACTAGCCAAATCACATGAGAGTGTGTGAGGTAATTCAAGTGGGAGCATACATTACAATTTTAGCAACATATTATTGTTTGGTTTGAACAAAAGTGATACCCAATTATGACACTTGTAAACCTGTTGATAAATATTAAGGTCAGATCTATTGGAGTATTAATCTCAAATTTGCTTATGTATCATATCACTGTAATTTACCTTTGCAGCTGAATTGGATTTTAAAAACCCCTTTTAAGCAATTCTCCTTAATTAGACACTCACAGATATGAAACTAGGAAGGAATGTGGCCAGAACCTTTTTGGATTACTACAGGCTAAACAGCATCACAGAGAGACCATTGGCACCAATCTCAAGTACATGGTAGGTTTCAAAATGCATGTGGCAGCTTTTTGGAAAAATAATTCTTTACCTTTTTAAAATGTAATTAAACTTGGTCAGTTGAGCTTGTTTTCCACATTTTTTAAAAAAATGTTGCTGCTATTATTATTATTATTATTATTATTATTATTATTATTATTATTATTAAAAACTCAGTTTTACTCCCTGGGGAAAAGCTTCTTCAAGAAGAGCTCCTTAAAAACCTCCAGGGATACATTCACTTGCTTGGCTACCTGCCTCCCTAATAACAAATTACTTTCCTAAGCTTTCTGAGTTTGGTATGTGTATTTAAATGACATAACTGAGAGGGTGAAGGCTATGCTCTCACACAACCACTAATGATTTAAAAGCATTATTGGGAAGTGGTAGGCCAGGGGTGGGCAACCTGTAGCCCAAGAGCCACATGTGGAACTCAGCCAGCTTGGTCCTTTTTCATGCATGGTCAGGGATGATGTTCTCTAGCAACATAGCGAGTGCCGCAAGTTCTCCACCCCTGAAGGCATGGAGACAAATAAGATCTACTTGGAATAAGTAGATCTGGATCTGGAGACCCCACCTATACTACCATGAACTCAATTATGGAAGAAATGCAAATAATAATAATAATAATAAGCATACAAATAAATAATAAATGTTTCTTTGCTATTACAATTTATACCCTGCTTTTCTGCAAGCTGATATCCGAGGAAGCTTGCCATAAAACTATAAAACAATACAAAAACATATCTTCCAAGAAAAAACTGCAAGAGACAGAAACAGTGGCATAAGGCCACAATTGCTTACAAATTTGCTGGAATGATGGAAGCTTGACTGCCTACCTAAAAGAGGGCTGTGATGGGGCAGGAATACCACCCTTGGGGCACTGTTCCACAGTCTAGGTACCATATAAAAAGATCTTGTCTCTTGTGCACCCTCACCACACCTCTGAAGACAGTGGGTCACACAGAAGGGGCTCCACCATTGAGAGGGATTCACAGACAAACTCATATGGAATGAGGTGATTGAGACTGATGAAACAAAACTACCAGAGTTCGAGAATGGGGGGGGGGGTGTATTATTGAATCTCCAGCTTTTGCGCATTTCAAGATGCCGCTATCGTTTCTTTCACTGAACCTGCACTTGGGCTGCGACACCTCTGCACCTTGTTCTTTGCCCCACCTCGCAGCCAAGAGTGATCACAGATGCATTGTGAAGCAGCAGAATTTGACAAAACAAAATACATTTCTCTCAGCTACACAATCTTTGATGTGTTTGTATTACATGCAGCTCATAGTCCATCCATATGCAGTCAGCGACTACAGAAATACTGAGCAAATCATATTTTGCCTGTAAACAGATAATTCTGAAATCTTTCGGTGATTATATCAGCTGTATTTCTTACCCTAGAATGGGCAAGACAAGATCAGAGCATGTCCCTCTTTCTATTTTGGCTTATGGCACAGTGCTCCGAGAAGGGCCTGCCCTTGGTAAATCTTTGAGCCTGAGCACCATGCCTGTGCTGTTAAGGCACCACAGCAGGTAGAGAAATAGCCTGCCTGTGAAACGCTTCAGTTAATTGGAAAACAGGCTTTCTGAACCATTTAGTAAATCCAATTTAATTAAATGTCATCACAGACAGAGTATTTTCATAAAATACACATTCTTCTACTTCTGATGATAAGGAAGTGACTCGAGTTTTAAGGTTTACATTTCAGCAGCATAAGATGCCACACATATTTTTTTTTACGAAGCTGGCTGTGTGAGGTAGAAAGGGGAAGTGTTATAATTTTGTCATTTTGCCCCTAGTCAATACGAAGTGATACCAGTGTGAGAGATGAAGGGAAGTATTTGGGCTTTGGGGGAACCTTCCTTCAGATTCCATAACCTGGATCTGAAATCCATTCCCCAAATCACAAGTCCCATGTCCCGTGAAAGACATCTGTGCATTCCTCTAGGACCGTCACGAGTGCCATTTTAACAATATCTGCAATATCACTGAAGATTAAGCACAATCCTGTGACCCATCTCCATAGCTACAGTTTATAAGAGTGAGTGAGTGCTGACTTGATTTATCACACAAGTTCTCATGCAGGCTTTTAAAAACAAAGAAGGACAAGATTGCCTCTCCATCAAGAGCAATGCTGTATCATTTTGGGGATTTTTTAAAAAATATATTCATTGTAAGATATGTACTGCACCCTCACATTACCAACGGAGCTATCCTCAGGTCCACCACCATTCTTTGTTCCTAAGCATTTCCTCTGTTGAAAGGTTATCCCTCTATCCCTCTATTACATTTATTAAATTTAAATTGCATTTTTTTTAAAGATTACATTTGTACAGCAATTGCACTGCTCTTGCAGGAGTGAGGCCCGTGCCATTCAGCACTATGAGAAAAGCAGGTCCAATTGATCTAACACCCACCCACCCACACACATTCTGCAAGTCTATAGGAAGCTGCCTCACACACGGAACTGTCCCCCCACCCTATTCAAAGCAAGTGTTGCTATCTGAGATGCATTATCCCAACCCTCCAGAACAGATTATCAGAAACCTTTGGGGCTGCAGAGGGGAAAGGTAATTGTCAGATACTTTCCCTTCACCCCCATTAGCCGATTCTCCAGTTACAACACTACAAGGCCACCAGTTGGATTGCACCCATAGCCTCTGCTATCTTTGCATTTTCATATACTGTCCACTGACATCCACTTGAAAGCCCACATCACACTCCAATAGGTCAACGTAATTTGGGGCAGGGGAGAGATGCTGGAATCCCAAACAACTTAAGTCTGATTTTGTTGAGCAGTAAATTGCACGAGGAATGGAATAGCTATTACCGTTTAAAGGCAAATTATATGTTTTGCCTCAGAAATTAATTTTTGTTTCCCCCCTTGTCTATTGATAATTATAATCTGTCAGTTTTACTCCTACATGCGTCTGCACATTTTAATTGCAGATCTCAATGCTGGTAGCTGCTGCTGGAGGCAGAAAAATAAAACCCTTTCAGTTTTAAACTGTGACACATTTGCGTGGGCTCGGTGAAAGGGATCCATTTACAGAAATCAGAGAGATTTGCATTGCTTGGACAGCCTCAAGCAGAGGGCTCACCAAAATACCCTATTACAACAATTACCCTGTCAAGGGCTTTAGAAATCAAAATGCCGTCTGGAACAATGCAGCCCCATTTTTGAGCACAGGCTGCATGGATGCAGATGCAGCAAACACACAAATTGAGGCTCTGCCTTTTGGCAGAAGCACAAGAGAAGGAAAAGTTGGGCAGTTAACCTCTTCATCTCAGTAGGAGGAGCACCAAAAACTGTTCCGACCCATGCATGACCCTCTTTGTCATGACAATGCCTTATCCTGCTCTCTCTTTGAGATGAATAATCTCTGGCTGACAGGCAATGAAATCTCTGCTTTGTACCGTATGGTTGAAGTCCCAGGTGTCTCAGTTTAGCAAGGATAACCTACATGTTCTGATCTCTTCCCCAAGAAAATTCCCACCCACCCATCAACTTGATTTTAAATAAGTCACGATGTTTCCCCCTCTTCTTTCCTACTCTGCATGTCTATGTTATCTGATGG
The DNA here is from genome assembly GCF_965207765.1 of Zootoca vivipara. Taxonomy (NCBI): domain Eukaryota; kingdom Metazoa; phylum Chordata; class Lepidosauria; order Squamata; family Lacertidae; genus Zootoca; species Zootoca vivipara. The sequence continues at coordinate 41,800,178 of NC_142590.1, forward strand.
TGTGAGATCATACATAATGAAGGTGCAACCTTTTAGAAAGTGTGCTTTATGGTCCTACCAAGAAATACCACCTCACTAATCATATCACTTTAAATTCTTACTGTGGCAAGTAAAGAAACGGGTACAAAATATTGGCACAAGGCCAATGAGGGTTGTGGTCTGGAGAGAGTCTCAGATTCAATCTAAATATAGAGGCCTGGAGGGTCGTTCCCTGGCCCTCTTCAGGATGGAATCAGTATAAACTGGGAGGATTTCATTTGCAATACTACAGAAGTTAAAGCTGCCCTTTGGGAATCTAAGGCAGGGTTAGCAGACTGGCTGCATCCTTTAGGGGTGTTGATTTGCTTCCCGCTTGCTCTGGTATTCCATTTGCAAGTAAGACAAGTATTACAGAGACACCACAAGTCTTCTGTGTTGTGTTGTCTTGTTAAAAGAAAACTGTGAGTGCTATCCCTGCAACAAGAGACAGAAGGAATAAACCGTATAGCTAGAACAGCTTTCTCTGTGTGTTTGTTCAGTGCCTGAATAGGACTCATTTTGAGCTTTTTAAACAAATTATATCTTTCTTTGGGATTTCTCTGGCAGCAAACAATTGGGCTCTGAGATTCTTCCCAAGTATTTTCATAGGATCGTTCCACATATGCAGCACTGTCAACACTGGAATGTATTTTACCAGTATATCTTGTTGTCTTCACTTGTTGGCAGGAAGGAAAAAGCATCTTCCAATAGATGTTCCTACCATCGGGCTCAAGGGAATAACCAACCTGCCACTAAGACCGAGAAGAGAACTCAGGCCATTCTTAAGGAACCCACTCACTCATCATAAAGCACTAAAGTGATAAACCCTTCAGAGAACCTAGGACAACAAAATTGGATTCAAAACGGCTTCCCTTTCTCTTTCCAGCCAATCATTTTTTAAAGGGGGAGGGGGCAAAAGCTACTTTACTTGCAAAATGCTACCGTTGATTTTGTTATTGGTTGATTACTCGCAAGCCTTTTCCCTCAAAAGCCAACCAACAGATTACTTCCTGCCATGTTAAGAGCTTCTCGAAGCACTGAACAAACCGAAGAAAGCTTTCCACGATGCTGGGTAATTTCTACATGTATTGCGTAAGACATATATCATTTGCAAGTGTTAAAGAGGTTAATTCACATGGATACAGGTCCTGGCAATATTCCCTAGGACACTGTGATGTGTCATCGTTAATATCTAAAGAGTGAGTGATATCCAAGTTTGTGTGGACAGGAGTAAATGAACCCCCCCCTTTCCTTTCCTTTCCTGTTCCTTTCAGTACCAGCACCATGCCCCTTCGATCTGCTCTGGAGAATCCTTGAAACCTCCAGAGAAGATTGGGGAATCAGGTGCAAAATTTGCAGGGGGAATAGGAGGAAGAGAAATCCTTGTAGGAAAAGGGAAACTCCTGTAATACGTCCACTGAATGCCAATGTATCTACTCTTGGCTCCTCTAGTATATATGCAAAGTAATGACTTGCAAAGACAGCTTGATCATCAAAATGACCTCTTACCAGTGTGGATTAACAAGCAGGCAGAGGGAGCCCTGTGCTTGAAACTACTGATACTGTGTTTGAGTTTTGTAAGGTTTCAGTTGAATAGTTTCAAAGTTGGTTGATGTGTGTGTGTGTGTGTGTGTGTGTGTGTCCATTCAACAAGTTGATGGAATCAAAATACTTGCAAAGTTTGCTGCTGCTTTCTGAATGCAGTTTGTTACGTTATGTTACTTATGTTATGCTATGTATGTCAGTCTTCAATTTGGTGCCCTCCAAATGTTTTGGATTAAAACAATTGTATTGCCTCAAGCTGATGGGAGTTGCAGTACAAACCATTTGGAAGGCGCCAGTTGAGGAAATCTTTGTTATGTTATACACAAGACCAGGTGAAATCTGGTCACTTGCTCTTGGAGCACTTAATAAAGAGTTACATGCAACTGTTGCTTTTATTTTTTATTTTGGTCCACGCTCATGTTTCTTCACTGGCAGGCTCACTTAGTTACCAAAGGCAAATAAGAGCTTTACTGCTGCTGCTTTTCTCTTGGTTAAAAGTAAAGGGTCCCCTGACCATTAGGTCCAGTCACGGATGATTCTGAGGTTGCGGTGCTCATCTTGCTTTATTGGCCGAGGGAGCCGGCGCACAGCTTCCGGGTCATGTGGCCAGCATGACTAAGCCATTTCTGGCAAACCAGAGCAGCACACGGAAACGCCGTTTACCTTCCCACCGGAGTGGTACCTATTTATCTACTTGCACTTTGACGTGCTTTCGAACTGCAAGGTTGGCAGGAGCTGGGACCGAGCAACGGGAGCTCACCCCGTCGAGGGGATTCGAACCGCCAACCTTCTGATCGACAAGCCCTAGGCTCTGTGGTTTAGACCACAGTGCCACCCGTGTCCCTTTCTGTTGGTTAGATGAGATTTATCCAATGTATGTATGACTTCACATGAAAGCAGTCTTGAAATAATTTACAGAGAATATCCACAATCTATATATATATAAATGTAGGCATTGCGCACGCAGATGTAACAGCCTTTCACTGTAACCACTGAACCATAATGTAACAAATTTGGCCACAACGTATCTTGCCCATCAGGGAGGGATCTGGCATTCAAAAAATTCCAAAAAGTCACACCTTTCACACCTAAAATTATGATTAAACACAAAAAGTGGCGCCTAAATTAAACGCCACCACCAGAAGCTCTGAAGACTCCAGCAGCATCCAAAAGCTGTGCCGCCAGATGACATCACAAAATTCCACAGCAACCAACTGAAAACAATCCTTTTGCAGCAACAAGGCCCAGCTTTTTCAATAGGCCACAGCATTGCCAAGCAGGGGAAAAACAAACAGAATAGGGCCTTTCACAACGGGGGGGGCACAGGGATGAGGCACAACAAAGGGAGGGGGAACACATAGCCATGGGGGGGGGAGGTAGGACCCTGAGTCAGCCAAAGCAGTGGGGGGTGGGGACATTTTCAGAAACACGCATGGGGGGGAGTCTTATTTTTGAAACTTACAATAGGGGAGTTAGGGTTGGGACAGGGCAGGTGAGGGGACTCTAAAGAGAGACTCTGAAGGTCAATTCAACAGAAAAAGGTCCATTTAACACAAAAAACCACAGCAACACGTGGCCGGGCCAGCTAGTATACAATAAAAAATCCACTAAAACCAAACAAATATGCTAAAAGTGTTCACCCAAAAAATCACCCAGCAGCATAAAATAACTTCCCACCCACGTTAAGGATGAACACCAGAAGAATTGGTCACACCATTGGTGCTGTCCAAATGTCCAAGAAAGGAAAACTGAGTTTTCCAGGTGCCAGGAGGATAACACTATCAATGCCAGGGGGGGAAATTCCAGAATCAAGGGGCCACCACAGAGAAGGCCTGTTCTCTGTCAGTCTCTGAACATCTCATGGGAGGTGGACGCAGAGAAGGGCCTCAGATGTTGATCTGCTTCTTGCTCTGAGTATGGATTCCTGAGAAAGCTGGCTTTCATTATTATTATTTTTTCAAAAAAACGTTTCTAGTCCTCATCAGTGTTAAAAGTTGCAAGTGACCATATAGCATCTACTGGAAAAGTAAAAGAAGCGTAGGAAAGGAACTATATTGCTCAGAGAGAGTGGCCTCTATATGCACAGTTCTTTACCATGGCTCTGTGCTGTTTGCTCCAGACTTTGTCCACGTTGAGAGACCTAGACTTCTTTTTTCTCAACAGTAATGGCAAAAAATGCTGAACTTCCAACAAAGCCCAAATACTCAATTCAAAATATGTGATGCAAAATAAGCACAGTTGTGCTATATAGCAGCATAATTTGTTGAATTGCATAGGGATCGATAGCACTGGTAAACCCGGGACTCAATTTGAACCAACCCTTGGCCCTGGAAGGAACTTCCTGTTTATAGTAGCATACCACGACGCCTATCCAAACTTTCAAAGTGCCTCTGAATATAGGCAGAGCTGCTAGATTTAATTTCAGACAACAGCTCTGAGTCCTGGAATTAGTTTTCAGTTCTATTGCTGAACATGTGTTGTGAAGCAGAGAAAAAAGCAAAGAAAAAAGGAGTCTCTGAACATGTGCAGGACTACTTTCCCTCATGACTGAATGAATTCATGGGTCACATTGCAACGAAAGCAGATCCCTGGACTGTCAACAACTGCAATATAGGCAAAAGCATGATTTCCTGAACGAGTATGCAGTTCCCTTTACATCTTTTGATCGACAAGCTCTGCAGGAAGTCTCAACTCTATACAGGCAATGTAGGTAAGCCCATTATTTCATTTTTCCTTGATGCATGTATTGAGTTGTTTCCCAGCATATGCCACTAGAACTTGAAATTCACTGTCAGAAATAGTAACACTGTGTGCATGTGAAAACAACAACTGTATTAAAGTGTAATACAGGCCAGATGGCGGGAAATTTTATGGATATGTAGCTTCAAAGCAGGGCTGTAGTTGAGGGGGTTGCTTAGCTCAAATTCCCTTTCCGATCGATTGCTCCCTCCTTTCTTTCTGAAGTCCCTTGGCTCTTCTTGCTCCGAGTACCTTTGGATCCTCACCTCTGCCCATGCCCTCCTCTGCACCCTTCCCTCATTCGCATTTCTCCCTTGCAACCTGTGCCTTCAGTCATGTTTATCATGGTCTGTTTCTTGGCTGTTAAAGCAGGTCACCATTTAGTGAAGCCTGCAGATCATTCATAGCAAAACTGTCCAAATACAGTATGCAAAAAGGAAATTGGCTGTCTACTAACTGGCATTAATTTGCAGTGTGGACTACCTTCTTATTCAAAGGGGACATTTCCGGGTGGAAGCTCACAAGTCCCTCAAATTCTATCCATCTCTTTCAGCTCCCTGATGATACCTCTCCCATGCTTGCTGGTGAAACAGTTCACAAAAAAGGAAAGCTGATTAAGGTGCTCTGACATGTACATGCAGGGGAACTTTGCCAAATCAGTTCCTTTGTCAAGGTAATGGCTTTGGCCGACTAGCCAAGGACCTGGATTTTGCATAACCAACTAAATTGCTCTGTGCCTTAGAACTAATGGGTGGGCCTTTCCTCACACACCCCCAATCTATCTGCTACATAGGAGAACAAAAGGCAGTGTTAGGGGTTATATTTGGACAGTAAAATGAGGTACCTAGCAGGGCTGTCTTACACACATCCGGTGCCGTGGTGCAAAGATCCCTCCAGCGCCCCCTCCCTTTCCCAGAATTTAGAACTCAGGGCCCAACTTGCAGACCACCTTGCAGCCCCGGGAGCCGCCACCCACAGAAGAGGCCACCGATGTGGTGGGCCAGACCGCCGGAACCCCGCTCTCGCTTGCGAGGCTCCGGGACGCCTCCTCCTCCTCCGCTGCCTGACGAAGACAGCCCACTGCCGGCGCTCTTGCTGTTGCCCAGCGGCCCGAGGAGCAGGAGGCGGTCACACCGCTGCCTGTGCCCCGGGAAGTGGTGGTGGTGGTGCGGCGGGCACCAGTGACGCGGAGAGCCATTGCCGCTCCCGCCGCTCCCTCAGAGGACAGCAGCTCGGCTGAGGGGATTCCCATGGCAGAGGGAGAGGAGGAGGAGCCATAGGGCTTAGTGGCTCGTTGCGCCCTGCCAGCCATCTGGCGGTGTGCAGGGAAAAGGGAGGCTGCCGGCAAAGCCGCACAGCTCCCCCACTTGCTGGGGTGCCCCTGAGAGGCCAGGGCCCTGGAGCAACGAGCCACTAGGCCTTATAAGAAAGACGCCTCTGGTACCTAGCAAGGCTGTGGAATCTTCACCAATAAGGAGTTTCTAAGAAAAAGCAGGAGACATGTTTTATCAGGGACATTTTAGGAACAGCACAGGGGGTAAATAAAAAAGCATCTGAGGTCCCTCTTAATTTTACAACTCAATTACCGGTATTCCACTGGTGTTATTATTGATGAAGGGGTTAAGCAAACAGTATGTGACCCAAAGATGAACCACTGAAGATGACCTTTCACCATAATTTTGTTTAAAGAATAAAATTATTTGTTTTCTGTGCATTCTGCTCTTCTGACAAGAAAATCCTACCATAACCCCCAAACACAGATAGTCTTAGGTTGAATTGGACTCTCTCTGATGGTGGAATTAGGCGCTTTTCAGTGACAGGGTGGGGTGGGCTTCATTTAAAATTATTCTTTTTGTCCTGTCACACCATCAAGCACCTTTACCACCAAGCTGCAAGCCTGTTACAGAAACACAAAATGAGTTGACTCTTTTGCTAGGGGAACATTAATGCAATCTCAGGTTGTGTCCATTACGGCTCTGACAATATTGTATATGGAATTCCCGGGAGAAGGTTCTGCAGACAGAAAAGGAATCTTTCTATAACCATTTTATGAAATTTACTGGTGTGGATAAAATGAACAGTTTCAAATTGCCAGTCTGGCTATCTCTAAAAGACAGGTGAAGTCTTCTGGCTATCACTGCTCCATACTATTACAAATGGAAAAGCCCTGAAGTAATTGAATAGTTCATCTGCTGGAAACCACTGTGAACTGCTATAACCTAAAAAGAAACAATATATATACAGCTGCAAGTTCAGAAATAAAAAAGCATGCCTGCTGCCTTACCTGGAGATAGCGCAAACACAACATTGTTCAGAGATCATTTTCTCTCGCTCACTCGCTCCACGTGTAATGGGAAACTATGGCTTTCTACTATATGAGCAAGCTGCTGCGAATCTGCTGTTCATTAATGAGAACAAGTCAGTATTAAACCATGTTTTCAGGACCTGACTGGTTCTCAAACCATAGTTCAAAGAACCCAGTCTCCCCAGTTCAGATGTCACAGGGAGTTTTGGTTACCTTAAAACAGGCATCCCCAAACTTCAGCCCTCCAGATGTTTTGGACTACAATTCCCATCTTCCCTGACCTGACCACTGGTCCTGTTAGCTAGGGATCATGGGAGTTGTAGGCCAAAACATCTGGAGGGCCGCAGTTTGGGGATGCCTGCCTTAAAATATGAAAGACACCCATTTCTTCTATGATGGATATGGATGACGAAGAAGAAGATTAAATGGGATCTAGGCTGGTTATATTTTTCTCAGAGTTGAAGGCAGTTTGGAAGATTTGTGTTATAAACAGATGCTGTGGGTGAGTGTTGGGTTTTTATTTTGGGTTTTTGGTTTGACCAGGGGCAACAGTAGGACAAGAACCAGGAATCAAAAAAATCATAGGCAGCCAACTAGGGACACTGATATCTGGACAGAGAAAGCTAGGTTTCATTTTCCTCTTTTGATCAACTAACCTAGGCATTACTAAAACCTGGTGAGATGAGACCCATGACTGGAATGTAGAAACTGAGAGGTATAACCTGCTCAAAAGATACAGATCAAACAGGAAGGGAGGAGGAGTTGCATGATATGTAAAGGATGTGTGCACTTGTGACGAGATCCATGACCTGGAGCATGGAAGATACTTAGGCAGGGAGAATCAGCTGCATAAATATAAGATGGAGGACACTTGGCTTGCCAGTAGTACATGTGAAAAGGATATGGGGTCTCAGTAGACCACAAGCTTAACATGAGTCAACAGTGTGATGCAACAGCAAAAACAGGTAATGCTATTCTAGGCTGCATCAATAGAAGAAAAGTGTCTAGATCAGACCACACCTGGAATACTGTGTCCAGTTCTGGGCACCGCAATTTAAGGAGGATATTGACTGACTGGAACATGTGCAGAGGATGGCAACCAAGATGATCAAGGTTCTGGAAATCAAGCCTTATGAGGAACGGCTGAGGGAATTGGAAATGTTTAGGCTGGTAAAGAGGAGAATGAGACAATATACGATAGGCATCTTCAAATATCTAAAGGGCTGCCACATGGAAAATGAAGCAAACTTGGATGGATTCAAGTTACAAGAAAGGGGATTCTGACTAGACATCAGGAAGAACTTTCTGACAGTAAGAGCTGCTAGAAAGTGGAACGGATACCCTCAGGAGGTTGTGGATTCTCCTTCCTTGGAAGTTTTTAAACAGAGGTTGGAGGGTCGCATAGTGTTGCGATCGCATAGTGTTTTGCGGTCGCATAGTGTTTTGCGACCGCAATCCGTTCTGTGGAGGCGGTCACTCGCTGAAGTGGTCGCTTGCCGAAGGCACACTTCTGTGCGTGCGCGAAGCGCCGATAGAGCGCTTCTGAGCACACACGCGCTGCGCAGATCACTTCTGCATGTGCACAAGCTGTGCAGATCGTGTCTGCGCATCCGACGCCACGGAACCCGGAGGTAAACACTTCCGGGTCCGCGAGAGTCGCTCGCCGAAGCGGTCGCTCGCCGAGGTAGGCGTAAACCGAGGTTTGACTGTATTCTAGGATTTGTATAATTTTCTCATTCTAATTCACTGGGTTGAACATTGCAACACTATGCAATAAACTGATGATCTTTTAAATCAGTTCACTCTTTTGCATTTTATCTTTTTAATTGAGCAAATTGACTGCACAATCAAGATTACAGCATCCCTTATTTGCAACCCTGCCCACCATTTCAACATGTGGTTATGTGTAACTGATAGCAGAACAGGATCCTCTTAGTGTAGATTAGTTTACCTTTACTTAAATAACCCTGGCAGCTCCTTGTTTAGAACATCATCAAAACACATGGCTTAATTCAAGAGATCACAGATTCATCACAATGATGCTGTCAGCGCTGCAACCCCTGGGGATAGCTCTCATTGAAAAGCCTCCTTGAATTTGTGATTAATCAACTGGTTAATCACATGGACTAATCAATGAAGACTTTCAGCTTTCCCTAACATGTCAATACTATCAGCAGCTGAATGGAGACCCAGATCGTTAATACTTGACTTTGCATAGTTTGATGATGTTGTGATTTATAATACTGTTTGAGTGTGCATCTGAATAAAATACCTGATATTTGTTGAATTTCATATTTCTGGCTAATAAAAGCAATATGCTTGCCACTCTTTGGGGGTCTGTATGTGAGCTGCATTTGTATGAAAAGCAGGAAGCAGGCAGTGACCATTTTAAGATTGATTAATCACAGACATGTCTCTTTCTTTCTTCTCATCTTTATTTCTTATTTATGGATGATATAGCAGGATGAATTTTAATCAGCTCTTACCCTCTTGCTGTGTTCATCACGTTTCTCTCTCTGGAAACTGCAGATGTTAACCATTTAGGGACACCTGGTGGAAACAAATCAGCTAAAGTAATATCAGGATCAGAAGCTGACTGACTTTGGGCTCGGACTGATTTATTTAATGCCTATAGGGGGTGTGGGGGTAAGGAACTGAACAAAGGTCACACACCCCGAAGGGCTGTGGGGAGTGATGATGTATGTTTGATTAATGATATTGCAAGAGTGCAATGGATTTCCTAACTACGTTTATTGGCCGTTTCTCCCAAAAATCTATATCTTTGAAAGAACAGAAGACACCATAAAGTGCACGTCAAGATGCCATTAGTGGAAATGAAATGGAAGGAACCAAAGGGAGCTTTAGACTGATGCAAACTATCTACCTACCGTGCAGAGATCATAATCCAGCATGACCAGCTATGCAACTAAAGGACCTGAGCTATGGGAATACTCCCTGATCCTCATTTCCACTGCAGTGACACAGGACTGGTTTGGATTGAGGTGTAAAGGCCGAAAAGGTAGGGAAGACACCCCGTGTTGGCAAGTGAAGCTGTTGCCTCATTAGCTGAGCCATCCAAATCTCCCACTTCTACTCCTGATAATAGGAGTGAGGAATACACCCATTTTGAAGATGTACATGGTATTATCAAAACCTCTCCTTCGATATAAATAGCCTCGGAGTGATTTGCACAATGAAAAAAGCAAAATACTGTAAATAAATAAATATGAAAGCCAAACCAGTGGGCAAACAACTGGAAGAAATAATTTTTTGGTTTTAAAATTAAGACCATGGAGAATGTTTAATGGTCTTCACTTCGTGACAGAACGATAGCAGAGAAGGCATCGGGCAATCCTCTCTAGGGAAAGCATTCCATAAACAACAGGTAAAAAAAGGTAAAGATAAAGTCCAGTCACTGATGACTCTGGGGTTGAGGCGCTTATCTCACTTTACAGGCCGAGGGAGCCGACGGTTTCTCCACAGACAGTTTTTCCGGGTCATGTGGCCAGCATGACTAAGCCGCTTCTGGCGCAATGGAACACCGAAACCAGAGCAGTGCACGGAAACGCCGTTTACCTTCCCGCTGGAGCAGTACCTGTTTATCTACTTGCACTTTTGGGCATGCTTTCAAACTGCTAGGTTGGCAGACCGAGCAACGGGAGCTCACCCCATCGCGGGGATTCGAACCACCGACCTTCTGATCTGCAAGCCCAAGAAGCTCAGTGGTTTAGACCACAGCGGCACCCGCATTCCATAAACAGGGCCCACCACCAAAAAGGCCCTCTCCCAGTCCTAGGGATTGTGTGTCCAACACTTTATGCAGGATGTCACCTCGTCCACTTGCCTGATCCACTCTTTTGCTCGCCCTCACCTGTTAACCCTTTCTCCAATATTTCCTTCCTGGGGAAGATAGAGAGAACTGGCAGGAAGGGTGGGCAGGTGCAAGAGTAAGACCTGGGGGTGACAAGCAGGAGTGTGGATGTTGAACATTTTAATAAATGAACTTAACTTGAATACTGCTCAATTAATGTTTGGGACCCTTATGAGGGTGCTTTCCTATATTTAAATATATGTGAACTACTTTGAATACTGCAAAGTGGCCAAGCTTTATTATTTTCAAATTCTCATTCAGTTCCTCCTCACAATTAATTTGTACTATAGGCCAATGTTGGCTACTATTTTTTCACCCATGGAATATCTTTCATATTGTGAGCACTTTGAAGGTATATAATCGAAAACGAGATGGCTGTTTAAATTGGAGTGTGTGTGTGTGTGTGTGTGTGTGTGTGTGTTTCTAAATACTCCCACAAGAACTGAAACTCTAGGAAGGCACATTGCTTCTCAAATTAAAAAATGAAGGGGGAAATGGTTTCCTGAGCACAAAATAAATGCAGTTGTGCAGCACAATGAGCTGGGAGATTGTTAACATCTCGGGTCATCTCAAAAACTGGTGCTGGAAAATGACTTGGCAGCCTTGGACTGGGTGACCTACCTGAGGACCAGCCTATGATGAGATACTTTTCCAGGCATTTAAGACTTTGCTGGCCTAGCCTAAAATAGGAGATCAAATGAAAGGCATTACTTTATAGTAGATAACGCTGCCATTTCCAGATAGCTGCGCTTCAGTTAAACCCACTGAACCAAAATCCTCTGTGCATTTCAGCCTGGAAAATTAGCCTGCTGAAAGATATGATACAGGACAAGCAAAGTGACTGGACTGCATACGTTTTATGCTCATTACCATAGATGCAGCCAGCTGATCCATTTTCTAACCATGCTTCTTTTTAATTTGAGAGGCTGATTTTGAAGCGGCAGAGATTCTCAAGCTCAAATAACAATCCCTCCCCCCCCCAAGGATACAGAAAGAAAGAAAAAATGCTGGGATTTGGGATCTCTGTCATGTGCTCCCCTATATCCATGCACCTGTTTTATTGAGAGTCCCTGTGGAATGCCCTCCCATCAGATATCAAGGAGATAGATAACTATACAACTTTTAGAAGGCATCTGAAGGCAGTCTTGTATAGGAAAGTTTTTAATCTTCAATATTTTATCATGCTTTTAGATTTGTTGGAAGCTGCCCAGTGAGAGCTCGACCATAAAGAAGGCTGATCGCCGAAGAACAATGCTATTGAATTATGGTGCTGGAGGAGACTCTTGAGAGTCCCATGGACTGCAAGAAGATCAAACCTATCCATTCTGAAGGAAATCAGCCCTGAGTGCTCACTGGAAGGACAGATCCTGAAGCTGAGGCTCCAATACTTTGGCCACCTCATGAGAAGAGAAGACTCCCTGGAAAAGACCCTGAGGCTGGGAAAGATTGAGGGCACTAGGAGAAGGGGACGACAGAGGATGAGATGGTTGGACAGTGTTCTTGAAGCTACCAACATGAGTCTGACCAAACTGCGGGAGGCAGTGGAAGACAGGAGTGCCTGGCGTGCTGTGGTCCATGGGGTCACGAAGAGTCGGACATGACTAAATGACTTAACAACAACAAGCCCAAAGAGGCTTGGGCAACCCAGTCAAATAGGTGGGGTACAAATACTGTAATAAAATCATCATCATCATCATCATTATCATCATTTTCACATATTTGGAACCAACTACAGTACCTGCTACCCAATGCAAGTGCCTTTTGATTCTGCCTCCCTTTGACAGTCCCAGCCACCACCACAGTTTATTACAGCTATGACCATTTTTAGGTATGATCTTCTGAACAGAGCATGATATGCACAAAATAAAAATGGCAGTGACAGTTAGCAAGCGGGTACAGGCACTCTGGCAATGGCAAAGCGCACAGTGACTGTAGGGATGGAAACAGCTCAGTGGTAGAGCACACTCTGCATGCAGAAAACCCCAGCTTTGATCCCTGACGTCTCCAGCTATCACATAGCAAGTGATGGGAAACGGAGCTCATAAGAGATTTTTGAGCCTGTCTTGACTTAGAGGTTTGTGAAAGAATAAGCAATGTATTAGCCTAATCTAAGCAATAGCCACTAGCCCTTTGGAACCCACTGCAACACGAACAGGATCCCTGATAAAATGACTGCCCAGACTCTGCTTAGAAACTTATAATGAAAAGAGTGTTAGTTTATTTATTGGTTTTATTTCAACAGCTTGCATACTGCTAAAAATGAGTTAAATCTATAAAATCAGTTCAAATACCTGCTGCAATAAAAGGCCCAGAAAATTCAACAGGAAGAGGGTCTGTCTGACCTCAGCTGGAAAAAAGTTCCATCAAACTGGGCCCACAACACTGAACACAAGCAATTTGTGGATATAAACTGTACATCCAAGCCATGGGGGACCACTAAAACGCAGCCCCAAGTTGGAACCAAGTTGTTAAGGGCCTTGTAAAATAATACAAGAGCCTTGAATTTGGCCCAGCAACATATGTGCAGCCAGTGGAAGCTTTTGAGCACCCGAGTAGTTATCAGCTGGCAATAGTCTGTCTCCATCAACAGCTTAGCTGCAGCATTTTTGCCCCAGTTGGAGCCTCTGGATCAAGCCTTCTGGGCATAGCTGCCAAGTTATCCCTTTTTTAAAGGGATTTTCCCTTATGCTGAATAGGCTTCCTCGTGAGAAAAGGGAAAACTTGGCAGCTATGCTTCTGGGATTAATAAATATTGGCTTGCCTGTGAAAATTTCAAGGTTTGCTGAGAATATGTATGCAAAGCACTATGAAGTGCAATATAAATGCTAAGTTTTCATTCTTCATAAAGTCCCACAGTTCTCTCGACTACTGCTCAGTGGGCTCCGTCAGCGGCCCAGAAAACATTCAGTGCTTAACTCTATCAACCACACACCAAAAAAAGAAGTAAGGAAGGAAATTAACAACTCCATTGCAATTGCGCAGGAGTTTGCTGCACACGAAGAGTCATATTACTAAAGTTGAAACATCTCATTGCAAACCACTTGATATTGAGGCTACATATAAAGGCAGTGCTTATGCAACTTAAACTCTACTGGCACAATTGTACTTCAGTAATACTTGTTTATTAGCCAAATGCATCTGATCTCAGAGGCCTGCATGACAAGTTCATTACATATCAATTTAATTAGCCAATTTACATTTAATTTACATTTCAATTAATGTCTTTAGCAACAAAACGTTGCATTAATAGGGTAATTGCCTGTTAGGCAATATGTAAAAGAATAAATAGCCACATTCTGAGGAAGCATTCCTATTTTCTACATTTTATTACCATAAATAACCTAAATAATTATTGCTCTTAAGGGGCCATGTCCCAGTTCCCTTCTGGGCCTAATTATAAAGACTTAGTACCTCATTAAGCAAAATGGTTTTGAAGTCACAGAAAAGCATTACTCTAATCGTGACTCATTAGTTTCAACAAAAGGGGGTGTAGAAACTGCAAAACAGCACATTTAGACATAGTATATTTGGTGGTAGAGAAGCAGAAACCCACTTATGAGGTGGCTTTCAGAGTTTTGCAGGTGTTTCCATTGAAACCCAGCTTTCCAAAGGCTTTGTGCAACTTTGATGAATGAAAAAAAAGAAGCCCAGAAGAAAAATTAGGTCAGACAAAGCCCTGTCATGGCAAGGTCTATCATGTTCCAATAGCTTTGTTCCCATAAAGCTGCAGTTGGTCTGTTTGAGCTTCAAATTACTGTAGACTTAAAATGCATCAAAGATCAAGTCTGCTTCCGAAACTTAAAAGTCAGACAATGCAGAGCAGCAATAATCTTATGTTAAAGTAATCTCCTGCAGACTTAAGAGGCCTGATCCATAATAGATGGGCTGAAAACCTAGTTAGCCACCAAGCTCTGTGGGCAGGATCAGTTCAAAGGAATGTTACAGCACATATTCAGAAAACATTCTAGAACCTGCTATTGCGGAGAACCCCACTGGTGCAGCCGATGCTCCATTAGCAGCAAGAGTACCCAGATCCATCTATTGTTCCAGCATGCTGGCTTCCCACAGGAAATGGACATCCTACCCCATAATCTGCTTTTGTGGTGTTTCAGGGAGTCGTGAAGCACCCTTTCAGCTTACAAAGGTTGCTGGTTATACTGAAAGAACTGCAAAAATCTTCAGTTGCATGCTGATTCTGACATGCTGAATGGTCCTTTGAATTGTCCTCTTCCTATACGGTTGATTTAGCTCAGGCATCCCCAAACTGCGGCCCTCCAGATGTTTTGGCCTACAACTCCCATGATCCCTAGCTAACAGGACCAGTGGTCGGGGAAGATGGGAATTGTAGTCCAAAATATCTGGAGGGCCGAAGTTTGGGGGTGCCTGATCTAGCCAGTTCTCCTTGTGGGATAAGGTGGAGAACATGTTGAGATCCACCAAGGAGGAACCAAGAGGCAATGCTTAGTTTGAGTCAGTGGTGTAGCATGGGCAGGGTAATGGTGTGTGTGTGTGTGTGTGCGTGTGTGCGTGTGTGTGTGCCTTGCCTTGGGGCTGATTGGAAGGGTGTGTGCCTGCCCTGTTGCATTCTTCTTACATCACCTTGCGGGCCACTCCAGGCATTGGGAAGATACATTCCACCACTGGTTGGAGGAAACATCATAGGCTACTTACTTCGCGCGTGCGCGCACACACACACACTCCAATCTCAAGACAGGAAATCCAGAACTGGAACATCTGCAAAAGTTGACTGTCCAGTTCCTTCTCTGAAGACCTTCAACAAGGGAGGACTGCCATCAATTCCTTCTACTGTTGGACCAGTTGCCTGTCTCCAGCTCATTCACCAGGATTTCTTACAGGTTATGGACAGAAGTTGTAAAAGCAGGCGGAACTGATTTCAATCAAGGTAATTTAAAGAAATATTTTAAATTGGCAGGGGTGGGGGAAAGTGAGAAACCTATTTAAATCAAGTTTCTCATGGAAACTTCTTCATATAGTACAAATTTGAGCAATGACTTGTGTTCAGTTGCAAGTAAATAGTGCAGTTTTTACAGTTGTTTCCTTTTTACAACCAGGTGTAGCATTTATTTGTTGCACTGAATGTGTTTTCCTTTTTTACCTACGGTACCTATATATTCCCATATATAGGGCCTGCCTTCTGCTATGGTATTTGTGAAGCTCAACATGAGATATAAGAAACCGGCACACAGCACATTGCCTCCTCTTCCTTCCAGTATTGCTCCTTTCTGCTTTACTCTGCTTTGGACCAACTCCACACTCACAAAAAGTGGTACCTCAGTTTATGAACACAATTGGTTCCGGACATAGCTGCCATGTTTTCCCTTTTCTCGCGAGGAAGCCTATTCAGCATAAGGGAAAATCCCTGTAAAAAAGGGATAACTTGGCAGCTATGGTTCCGGAAGTCTGTTCATAAACTGAAGCGTTCATAAACTGAAGCAAACTTTCACATTGAAAGTAATGGAAAGTGAATTAATCCGTTCTAGATGGGTCCGCGGTGTTCGTAAACCGAAAATTCGTAAACCAAGGTGTTCATAAACCGAGGTTCCACTGTAGCAAAAATGAAAAGCTCATAACTGACAGGTTGAAGAAAAGTGTGATAATTACTGGATGAACTGGAGCAGTTTATTTTCACTATAAAGTGAATATGAAGTGCCTGTGCTTGGTAGGTAGAGTGGAAAAAAATCCTATTTGAGAAATGATCAAATTGGTTCATTTACATAGAAGAGCCTCCTTTAGCTCAATGTATCTGGTAGGAGGCATTAATTCAGTTTTGAAATTAAGTGTAAGGCTTGCATACTTGTATTCAGATTAATTACTATTAAAAAAAGTTATAATTCTAGAGAAACTTGTTTACTTTTTTTAAAAAAAAGGTTTTCTTTTATTATTTTAAAGATCACAATTTTTAATTCCCTCTGTATGAGAGTATGTCCAGCAGGGCACTATTCCACCCCCAATGTGACATTTCCATGCACTCTGGCACTCATCACAGTGTCCTGTTGTGCCAAAAGCAGTTTAGTCATGCTGGCCACATAAACCTGAAAGCTGTCTGCGGACAAATGCCAGCTCCCTCGGCCTGAAGTGAGATGAGGGCCGCACCCCCTAGTCAAGTTTGACTGGACTTAACCGCCCAGGGGTGCTTTACCTTTAATGTCTATATGATGCTATTGGGAATAGTCATTAGACTTGTGTATATGATGCTATTGGGAATAGTCATTAGACTTGGGGCACAATGATGACACCCAACTTTTAAGCTGGTGCCCAGATGCAGTGCTGGGAATGGGTTGTTTGAGGATGGAGAGAAAGGTATATGCAAATGTTAGCTCGGAAAGCCTTTCTTGCTTTAGTGTGTACTGGTTCTATACTCCAAGGGTCCCTGAACTTCTAATTTGCTTTACTAATTTATATTGCATTGGGCTACAGGATCTTTTACTGTTGTTACTTAAATATCCCCAGTAAAGTTTGCTTCTATAAAGAATTGATGTGTGTCATTAAAGAGAACTCAGATTCTAAATTTAGTGCCTAGGCTGCACTGAATGAATGAATGAATGAATGAATGAATGAATGAATGCAGTGCCTAGGCTGCTGGGTCACTGAGGCTGCTGGGTCCTCACCTGTTATGCTACTTATGTGAAACAGTAAAGGTAAAGGGCCCCTGACCATCAGGTCCAGTCATGTCCGACTCTGGGGTTGCGGCGCTCATCTCACTCTATAGGCCGAGGGAGCCGGCGTTTGTCCGCAGACAGCTTCCGGGTCATGTGGCCAGCATGACTAAGCCGCTTCTGGCAAACCAGAGCAGCATATGGAAACACTGTTTACCTTCCTGCCGGAGTGGTACCTATTCATCTACTTGCACTTCGACGTGCTTTCGAACTGCTAGGTTGGCAGGAGCAGGGACCGAACAACGGAAGCTCACCCTGTCGCGGGGATTCGAACAACTGACCTTCTGATCGACAAGCCCAAAGCTCTGTGGCTGCAAAATGGCTGATGCCGCAGATGTCCATAGAGGAAAAGGAGCATGTTACAGCTTTCTTGCTGCGACACACTTTCAATGCACATAGAACTGGTCCCTCTGAGAGTGATGGGATGATGATATTCTGTCACTCCCAAGGGGAATTGCACGGGGGGGAGAGAGAGAGAGCTTTTATTTCTAGGTAGACATGCATAAAGGTAAAGGACCCCTGACAGTTAAGTCCAGTTGCGAACAACTCTGGGGTTGCGGCGCTCATCTCACTTTACCGGCTGAGGGCGCCAACGTTTGTCCACACAGTTTTTCTGGGTCATGTGGCCAGCATGACAAAGCCGCTTCTGGCAAACCAGAGCAGCGCACGGAAACACCATTTACCTTCCCGTCAGAGCGGTCCTTATTTATCTACTTGCACTTTGATGTGCTTTCGAACTGCTAGGTTGGCAGGAGCTGGGACCGAGCAACGGGAGCTCACCCCGTTGCAGGGATTCGAACCGCCGACCTTCTGATCAGCAAGCCCTAGACTCTGTGGTTTAACCCACAGCGCCACCTGAGTCCCAATGTGAGACAGTATTATGTATAATGTAGGGGAAGGGATACTGTGGTTCAGTGTTAGTGCTCTTGACCACTTGAGTTCCCTTAGTTGTTTTCTGCAGTGCTTCACAGATGGAATTTCTCCCAAATGTGTTATGTGGGAATAAAGGGCAGCTATGTTGGGAAGGGCCTGATTAATGCCTGTTTTCCTGCTATCCCAACACAAAAGAAGGCTTAGTAATACTTGTCCACTGTAAAGAGTTCCATCACTGCTTTGTGTGGCAGCCCCAATCTCTTCTCTTGCTCCTTCTCCATTATCTCTATTCTGGCCCTAATGTCTAGCTCTGCTTTCAGTTTTCATCTCTTACTGCTATTTATATTGAGCATATTATGATTTAGAATATTTGCTAAAACATTTCATTTGTTTAAGTCATTTCCTACATTTGTCTTCTACTTTTGTTCCTGACTCTTGCTTCCTAGTAGTAGTAGTAGTAGCTGGTAGTAGGTTTACTCTGGGATTTCTGAAAATTCACCATTGTCCAGAGCTAAACTGTTCAGCAATGGGCCAGTCCTATTGACTGCTTGATTGTGGAATAATTTCAGGGAAGATTTTACCAAAAATCAAAGAATATATCGCAACCAAAGTTTTTGCTTTTTCATTTCCTTACTATCCATACTCTGGATGGTGCCTTAGCGAGCCCAACAATGTCTTTCCCCCTGCTTTTCAAATACAAAATGGTGCATACATAAGAAATAAAAAGCTCTAATTTATTCTACAAAAGTGTTCATCAAGTAATAGATGGGACTCGAGGAAAAGATTAAGAGCTTACATTTTTCATTTGACTTATTTCACATAAAATTTTATAGAGGATAAAATGATGGGAGGCAAAGAAGCAATGATATTTCTGTTTTATCTCCGTCTGAGGCCCATAAATCTTCCTGAAGTATCATTAATTATAGCAGCGTCTTTCATGACGCTATTGTTAAAGGTCTAGCTGCCTTCGCATTATAAGCCCCCTATTTTCATGGGTTTATAATGTGAGTAGAAGAATTGTTTTAGGCTAAACTTTGCTTAGGCAGCATAGCTGCTGGGGAAAATTATTAATTTTATATAGATAGACTGAGCTTTTGAACAAAAGCAATCACCTACTGGGCATTCTAATTTAATACAATAGCACATACGTACTTTTTCCGTGCAGGGAACTAAGCAGAGTTTTGATGTGCTTAGCAGCATCACTTCATGTCTCTCTGGGATAAATTTGCTTGAAGCACCTGATCTACATCCACATTGGAAGATTTGAATCAGTAACAGAAACAATGACATCTTCGGCTGGAAACACTGATCTAGATCTCTGC
The DNA here is from genome assembly GCF_965207765.1 of Zootoca vivipara. Lineage (NCBI taxonomy): Eukaryota > Metazoa > Chordata > Lepidosauria > Squamata > Lacertidae > Zootoca > Zootoca vivipara. Next base: position 41,819,528 of record NC_142590.1, read on the forward strand.
TATCATAAACCTAGGTTGACTATATAAAGACAGTGCAGCTTGTTCAGGCTCATCTACCACTTTCAAGATTGGTCCACGTCCTTCTGGGTAACTTCCAATGATGTACCGCCACTTGCGTAACAATACAGTAGTACCTTGGTTCTCAAACGCCTTGGTAAACAACTTGGAACCCAAACAGCAAACCTGGAAGTAAGTGTTCCGGTTTGCGAACTTTTTTTGGAAGCCGAACGTGCTCCGTTTTGAGTGCCACACTTCCGTTTTGAGTGTTACACTGAGGTCTGTCTATTTTTGCTATTTATTTTGGTTTTGTGGCTTTTTTTGGATTTATTTTTGTGACTGTGTGGAACCCAGTTCAGCTACTGAGTGATTGTGTGACTGCAGTTCATTGTTTATTGCTTTCATTTTATGGATCAATAGTCTCGTTCGATAGTAAAATTAATGTTGAATTGCTGTTTTAGGGGTTATTTTTAAAAGTCTGGAATGGATTAATCCATTTTGCTTTACTTTCTATGGGAAAGCGTGCCTTGGTTTTGGAATGGACTTTCGGAACAGATGAAGTTTAAGAACCAAGGTACCACTGTACTTCCATTACAAGTCCCACTGCACAAAAAGATGCCCTCTTACATTACCTTGGATCTCACACATTAAGTCAACATGTGCTTTTTTTACTTCTCTCATATTTTGCCTCACAATGTCCTCAACTTCTGGTTCACTCATGGCCTGATTTTCCTTCTTTTAATTGCTGCTTGTCCACTTAATGGCATTACACAGCACTAAGTAATATGGTCAAGCTACATATTACCATGAGGGAAAGGAAAGGGCAGTGGAAAGCATCTCAGCAGTACAGAGGTTCAACATAGATGTGGAAAGAAAATATTTCTGTTCTACTAATTTTGCAAGCTGGTTCTTGAGTGGTTAAGATTTTAAGAATAAGATGTTTGGGGGATTTTCAAGCCCCTGCAGAAGTGTTTTACTCTCACTGAGGCACAAAGAGTTTTGCATCAGTGAGCACTGGAGCCTGCTCTCTCTTTTATTTCAAACTGCACATTATGCAAGAGATAAACAACTAAGCATTTTTATTCCTACTTTAAAGGAGCTGTAAATAAGTCTGAATTTTATTAGAACAGTGCTTAGCCCTTCCCCTTTTGCCTTTTACTATTCTAAATCTCCTTTCCTAAGGCCTCTTGTGAAGTAGGGAAAGAACAAGCATACTTCAGAATACCACTTTCATCACCTACAGTTTTCCCTCCATGGGGAAGGGCTGTAGCTCATTGGCAGAGCATCCATTTTCCATGCAGAAGGACTCTGGTCCAGTTCCCAGCATCTCCATATGGGCTGGGAATATTACTTGTCTGAAATCATGGCAATCCACTGCCGGTCAGTGTAGACAATAGTATAAGGCAGCTTTTATACGTTTCGAATCTACAGGCTCTAGCCCACCGTTGACGATTCTGGAAATGACTCATGGGGGTGGAATTATAAAGGGTGGGAAAGAAATACCATATATAAATAAATAAAATTTCCACAGCTGTTGGGCAGTATACTTGTCCTTCCTTATTGCAGTGCCAATTCTGTTCCCTTAACTACTTTACTACACAAGGGAATTTGCAGGGAAACCAAAATGCTTGTTTACAAAGCTATTGTGTACTGTAAAACTTTACTGTGAAACATAGAGCACTTATAAACACCATCTCCAACTCCTTGAAAGATTCTATCAACGGTGTCTCTGAAAAATTTTACATATCACTTGGGAAGACAGACAAATTAATGTCAGTGTACTGGAAGAAGCAAAGATCACCACTGTCGAAGCAATGATTCTTCAACATCAACTTCATTGGACTGGTCATGTTGTTTGGATGCCTGATTATTGTCTTCCAAAGCAACTACCGTACTCTATTCCCAGCTTAAGCATGGAAAGTGTGATGCCAAAGGATAACAAAAGAGGTTTAAAGACACTCTCAAGGGGAAAAAAAGGTAGTATAAACACCAACAACTGGGAAACACTGGCCTGCGAGTGCTCCAATTGGAGAACAGCCTTCACCAAAGGCATCATGGACTTTGAAGAAGCATGAACTCAGGAAGAGCTAAGAGGAAGGCACATTTGGCAAATCCTCACTGTGATCAACTCCCACCCAGAAACCTATCACCCCACTGTGGAAGGATGTGTGGATACAGCACTGGCCTCCAAAGTCACTTACGTACACACTGTGAAGACGACATTCATGGAAGACAATGTTACTTGGCTACAAGTAATTGCCAAAGAAGAAATGAGGACCACCAGAGGACCAGGCACCATCAGATAATATCAAGGGCTCATTTGCCTAAACATCTTCCAATGGCATGAAGATGCCATTGTCCAACAACCCCCTTTTCCTATTTAAACAAGCCAGGGATAGGAAACTGTGATCCTCCAGATGTTGTACGCCTGTGACTCCCATCATCCTGACTATTGACCATGTTGTCTGGGGCTGGTGGGAATTAGGACCTGCCAATAGGTTCCAATCCCTGACATAGGTTGGGCCAAGTTCCCATTGTTAACATAGGTCAAATGTATTGTTTTCTTTGCAAGGGAATGCATATGCGCAAGGGAATGCATGGGCACAAAAGGAAAAAAGTGGGTGGGGAAGCAGACATTTAAAATAGAAACACTCAGGAATAAGTGAAGTTCAACTTTCCTGGACATTTGTAGCAGACCTTGTAATCATTTTTCTTCAACATTTTGCCTCTCTGCTCCCCCCCCTCAACTTCAACATGAAGCTGCTGAATTTGAATTAATAAGCATATTTGATATTATAGTATCTGGTCTCTAGCTCACTGCAGAAAGTAATTTCCCCTCTTTAGGCGTTTGTATACTATACAGTACATTATTGATCTAGCTCTTTCTAGCTGGAAATGGGGCTCTCTCACACACTGATTGAATCTTACTCATCTACATAGTACCTACTACTGTCTTTTGCATTGCTTCACTGTTGTTTTTTAACCCACTTCTCCCCCACCTTCCTAATATGGAAATTGGTAAGCGGATATATTAGTTATATTTAAAACTCTAGAGACCCACATGTGTGGCTGAACACAAAGGAAAATGGCTAGTCCCTGTTTTTAAAATACATACAGGGATTTGCAATTTCTCTGGTGGGAAAAAGCCCACAGCAGAATTTAATTCCCATCATTAAGCAGTTTAGTGAAGTGTAGGAATACAGGTTATTAAACCTTACTTATTCCGTTCAGCTGTGTGAAGCAGCTAACCCCCTTTTTATGTCCTTTTCAGTAAACAAACGACATACCAACAAAGTAAGTTTAAAATACTTACAGTTTCCAGGTCTCAGGTATGCATTTTCCTTCTGCAGCAGCAATAAAATAATGCAGGTGAAATACTTGGGAAGAACTACAACAATGTGTCTGAGGTTGGGAACTAAGATGAGACACACCCACCTGCATGGTACTCAGTGAAGAGGGAGGAGAAGGAAGGAAGGAACAGGAAACAGACTTTACTTCCTCCCTTTCAGGAGAAGAGGGGGCATGATCTAACTGAGCCTACTCTATCAATTAGAACTCTCTGGTCTGTAATCCCTTCATATGTACTGTACTAGCTAGCAAATATGCATTGTTAGGTTTGGCTCCTTAAATCTCCCACACTTTCTTCTCTTTATACTCAGTGTATGTATACCTTGCCCCAGGCACACCAGTCCAAACCCTCAGTCTGCCATACTGGAAGGGGCTGGATGCAGCAGAGGCACCCCCCTGCTTAGCCTGATCTGCATCTATCATTTGCTGCTATCAAGGGAGCTCTGTCCCATGAGAACTCAGCCTCTCTGTGATTTTATTATTGTAATATTTTCAATCCAGTACCTTCACTCATCCCCCGCCCCAAAGCAGGTCTTAAAATGCATTTGAAACTATGTACTGTATACTAAAGTCCACATCTCACTGGACCAGTCTACCAATAGATGAAGAGACACTAACATAATAACAAGACTACAAAAAAGAGATCTGTGGTGTCATAAAGGCAAGCAGATATATTATGGTGGACTAGAGCTCACTTCAGAATAAACCTGTTAGTTTCCAAGGTGCCACATGACTCCCATTGTGTGTAACTTTAAATGGAGCTTCCCCACCCCCCTGCATTGTAGCAAGAAAACTGCTTTGCACTAATGGAGCATGCACATTTGAAAGCTGATTGGCAGTGGGAGAGTGCCTTCAAAGAGGCATGCTCCGTTCGTGTGGTTTGCTTTGAAAATGTTTGCTGAAATTGATATATATTTTCCTTTGCAGAGTTTCTGATGTAGTAAGCACTTTCAATTGCTTCAAAACAGAGCTCTCTCAATTGCACTGGGGAGTTCCCAAGCCGGAACTCACTAGTGCAGCTGATCCATGTGGGTCTCTCTGTCGGAGATGATTGGCACTGACATGGAGCCCCGCTTGCAAAGGGACCATGGGCAGCTCACTGTAGGCTCCTGATTGTTCCACTGTACCTGCCCCACACGTGGTGGAGTGAGGCTGCTAAGAATGTTTTGGTAAAAATAGTTTGCAGGCTAAATTAGGGCCTCTGCTGCGCCAAATTAAGCTTGCCAGTAAGAGTTTTGTGACCCCCCAGTTTAACAGGGGGACCACATCCTAATGGTGTGTCCCTGAGTTCACCTCTTTACTTTTTTGCATGCAAGTGAAAAGCTGCTGTGTCTATGGGGAAAAGGAAAAGTAGCAAAATAGGTTCAATATTCTTGACACATGTGATTGAGTTCTCTCTAACAAGGGTCCTGCAATAGGCTGCAATATGTCTTTGTGGCGAGTCTGTACAGATGACAATTATATATAATAAAATCCAGAGACACATCACCCATCGTAACGTTGAGCATTTGGCAAGTATAAAGTCAATCCAGGAATGCTTTTGCCTATGCAGAGCAGAACACCTATTGCAAAAAACCTGGTTATCTGATAATAAGTTCATATACTCTACTTTTAGAGAGAAATACTGTAATATCATGAGGTGACATTTTCCTGATATTGTTCCATAAACTCACAAATACATTCCAAGTGGCAAAACCAAGATGCAACCACAGACAGCTCCATTTCAGTGATGGAACTTTCATTGGTGGTGTCTTGATTTTGCCTTGCCTGGCTCACTTACGAGGAACCACTGGAAAATTACAGGGAAATGTCATATTGTGATGAATCTTCTGTTAGTTTCAATTTACTGTCTGTCCTCCAAGAACCTTCATCTGAATATAAATAGGACTCAAATTCCCAGATATGTGGTGATCAAAATATTGAATGCTTTTGTCTCTTTCCCTCCCCTTCTCCATTATACTATATTATGCAAATGCAGTAAATAGATGACAGATAGTGCAAATGAGTGATAATGGCTGAGTAACTGTGTTTTTCATTAATTCACACAGTATGTGTGATTACCCAGCCAACACCCATTTGTGTCTCATGTTTATGGCTTTGATGCTTTACAACAGAAAAGGGGAACCTGTGGACCTCTGGGTTTTCCTGAACTATAACACCCATCAGCTGCAATCACCATGGCCAAAGGTAAGGGATTCTTGGAATTGGAGTCCAATAACATCTGGAGGGCCACATCTGGATTGCTTTATAATAGTAATCACCCTGTCTGAAGACACTCTGAAGCATTTATGAAGTGAAAATATGTGCATGGACTGCTGCTCACAACAGTTTTAAGATATAAGTAGTCCAATATGGGGGCTGATGCCCCTTCAGCCCGGGTGATGAATGTATAATATAATATGCTAATGTGGAACACAAAGTGAGCATGGTCTCTATCTGAGCAAAGAATGTCAGTGTATTCTAAAGCATGAGTTCTTTCCTTTTGTGCTGAAGCAAAAAGATTGTGTAAAAATACAATTTGTGAATTCTTCTAAAACCCTTAGGTAATCTCCGTCCTCTAATCTCATCTATAATCTATCATTCTACCTTCCCTGTTTCATTACACTTTGATAATGTGATTCATTTTGCTCCCACTAGAGCTAGTTATAATCTCTTTTCTTATAACATTCTGCCTGCCTTTGTTGGATTGTTTCATTTTAATGTTTTTGGCTTCTTCCCTTGACTAAACAAATTTGTACAAATTGCAGTTTGGTTACTGTGAAATGTACTATTAATCCGGTAATTAATTAATCAGGGATGAACAGATGAAATGCCATCCAAGATAAGACAAATGGTCCATCAAGTCTCATAGATTTTTGCTTTCGGTTGAGGGCTTTAGCACTTACAAAGAAATGTACTAAACTACAAGTAAACAGGCAAACATGGAGTTTAAACCGACAGGAATAATTTTTCACTTTTCCAGCAGCATCTAAGGAAAATTTATATGCACATTTTTGCTTACATCAGGCTTCCACAAGTTGATGCCCTCCAGTTGTTGGACTCCTATCTAGCAGCAGCCGCAGCCTGGCCAATGATGGCCAGAGATGGTGGCAGTTGTCCAAAACCTCTGGAGAGTATCAGGTTGAGGAAGGTTGGATTATATAAATAATTCAAAATGTAAGATGTAGTGGATGATCAGCACTCAGCTAAATCTCATTGAATGCAGTATTCACTCTTAGTAAAGACAGCAGTATGTAGCGGCACAATAAGTATTCTCCACTACTGCATTTCTTATTATTTAGACCAGCCTTCCTAAACCTCCAGATACAACTCTCATAAGCCAGCAATGCCAAGAGTCAAGAATGTTTATTTATTATATTTATATCCCACCTTCTTCTCCAAGCTCATGGTAGTGGTTCTCCCCTTCCTCATGTAATTATCACAACAATCCTGTGAGGTAGGTTAGGTTGAAAGACAGTCACTGGTCCAAAGTCACTAGTCCAAGTGACCTTCATGACCAAGTGGGGATTTGAATGCTGGTCCCCCAGGTCCCAGTTCAATGATGGGGAGTTGTAGTCCAAACATCTGGAGGACTTTGGTTTGGGGAAAAGCTGATTTAGCCACTTGATGGAACATAAGAGCACAGGTTTTTTTGCAAGATATGAATGAACAGAATGGAGCTCAAACTCAGTGCAAGGTACTGAGGAACAGGCAGCAGCAATATTGAAGCTTTCAGCAGCCACCATTGCCAGATATTACACAGTAGTGGCACACAAAGTGTAGGTGTAAAAGAAATGCATGGACAGGTGGGGGAGAAGAAATGTAGACAGCTTACTTATTATATAAAAGGTGTTTGGGGCACCAGAGGCTGCTTCATTTGAAAATAGTGAAGCATTTCTGTTTGAACTAGTGCAGTAAGCAGTTTTCATGAGAATGCTAATGGGTAATGGGAAATAGAGGGCTGGACCTGGGCCACATCATTGCTATCGTGTCAGTATAGTAAGGTACACATCATGTTCTGTGCTTACCTGACCTGTGAGGTGGCTTCCCCTAAAACACGGTTAAGGAACCAGTGGTCCTCCAGATGTTTTTGATTTCCTACTCCGATCAGGATCCAGTTTGCAGCTTAAGGGTGCAGTTTAGAGCTACCTCTCTCTTGATTACCAATAAGCTTCTGGTGCACCATGTGCCTTTTGCCAACATCAGCCCTGACCCCTTGGCAAGTTATCCCAGACAACATCCAGATTAGTCTGCTTCAATGTGTTGTACGTAGGGATGCCTCTGATACCTCAAAGAAACTTCAGTTGGCCCAAATGCAGCTGTTAACCCACCCAAAAGACTCCCTGCTCCCACACCAACCTGTTTGCCTGTTAATGTAATAATCTGAGGCTCTTGGGTACTAGAGCCTCAGATTATTGGTGGTGGGGGATGAGTGTTCGGACTCCTGGGATCTCACTTGTGGGGTGCCTCAGGGCTCTGTCCTCTCCCCCATGCTTTTTAACATCTACATGCGGCCGCTGGGAGAGATCATCAGGGGGTTTGGACTGGGTGTTCATCAGTCCTGTATGCAGATGATACCCAGCTCTACCTCTCTTTCAAATCAGAACCAGTGAAGGCGGTGAAGGTCCTGTGTGAGTGCCTGGAGGCGGTTGGAGGATGGACGGCGGCTAACAGATTGAAGTTGAATCCTTACAAGACAGAAGTACTGTTTGTGGGGGACAGGATGCGGGCAGGTGTGGAGGACTCCCTGGTCCTGAATGGGGTTAACCGTGCCCCTGAAGGACCAGGTGCGCAGCCTGGGAGTCATTCTGGACTCACAGCTGTCCATGGAGGCGCAGGTCAATTCTGTGTCCAGGGCAGCTGTTTATCAGCTCCATCTAGTACGCAGGCTGAGACCCTACCTGCCTGCGGACTGTCTCGCCAGAGTGGTGCATGCTCTAGTTATCTCCCGCTTGGACTACTGCAATGCACTCTACATGGGGCTACCTCTGAAGGTGAACCGGAAACTACAACTAATCCAGAATGCGGCAACGAGACTGGTGACTGGGAGCGGCCGCCGAGACCACATAACACCGGTCTTGAAAGATCTACATTGGCTCCTAGTACGTTTCTGAGCACAGTTCAAAGTGTTGGTGCTGACCTTCAAAGCCCTAAATGGCCTCGGTCCAGTATACCTGAAGGAGCGTCTCTACCCCCATCGTTCTGCCCGGACACTGAGGTCCAGTACCGAGGGCCTTCTGGCGGTTCCCTCGTTGCGAGAAGCCAAGTTGCAGGGAACCAGGCAGAGGGCCTTCTTGGTAGTGGTGCCCGCCCTGTAGAACGCCCTCCCATCAGATGTCAAAGAGAAAAACAGCTACCAGATTTTTAGAAGGCAGCCGTGTTTAGGGAGGCTTTTAATGTTTAATAGATTATTTTTTCATTTTTCTGTTGGAAGCCACCCAGAGTGGCTGGGGAAACCCAGCCAGATGGGCGGGGTATAAATGATAAATTATTATTTTTGTTATTACTACTACTACTACTACTGCAAATGAAAATATACTACTACTATTACTGTCCTTAGGCTAGGTGAGCAATCTGGGGAAAGAGTATTTGCAGTTGCGATTCAAAGGCACTAAAATGTGACAAGCAGAGGTTGGATGGGCACATGTCATGGATGTTTTAGCTGAGATTCCTGCATTGCAAGAGTTTGGACTAGATGACCCTTGAGATCCCTTCCAACTCTACAATTAGAGATTGTATTAGTAAATTTATGGGTTTTTTTCTGATATCTTCCTTGTTTCCTGGTTGTATTTTAAGACCTTTTAAAATATAATTTATCTATTGTGAGTGTAGGATACCTTGAAAATTCATATTCGGAGACGGAATAATTACTTTGATAATTAAAAGCCCAAAGTGTTGTGCCAACTCCAAGAGATTTCTTCCTGCATATGTAGTGCCTCTACCTCAGCATCTGCCACACAGCAAGAGTGCCAGCTGTTTGTTACGCAGGTCTGCATAACTCAGCGGATAGATTTGATTAACGACTGGTGAGGGGCAGTTTTTGTGAGGTCTGCAAGCTTATTTATTTATTGACATCCCACCTGAACTCAATCTCTTTAATGATTTTTAATCCCTACTTTTAACTGGTTTTATAATCATTAATTTTAGTACTGTACTTTTATTGTATATTCCTGTAGTCCACTTAGAGGTTTTATTACCAGCAAGTCGATTACTAATTTTGTTAAATAAATAAAATGAAGTAAAACAGTGGGGGCTACAGGACAGCCCCGTAGACGTTGCTGGCCATGGACTGTGCTGGATGGGCAAGATGGGAGTTGGTTTTGAAGCCACGGGATTAGGCACAATTTTCTGGTCTACCTCAGTGTTTTGTTTTGTTTTTAAGGTTCTGGACAGACCCTGCTGAAGATTCATTACGCAAAACGTTTTTAAAGCGCTTCTAAGTAGGGAAACCCAATAAACTGATCAAACTCGGCCTTTGTTTACTTCGGGTATTTACAATCCTTCCATCACCCAAAAGTCCCAAGACATTTTCTCCATCAATGAAATACAGGTGCTCGACCTTCCCTTTTCACACACATCTGCCATGAGAGCTTTTCCTTAAAAAAACAAAAACAGAAAATTCCTCTTTACTTCACCACTCTTACCCCCTACATGGAGGAAGCCAAGCGCTGCAATCGGAACCGGAAGTGACGGTCGCCGGGGGAATCTGAATTAATTATTTTTTCGTTTTCAAAATTCCTCTTTGCTATTCAAAGCAGCGAGGGTTCCGTTAGCCACGCCCCCTCCCCACCCTCAGGGGCCTCGTTAGCGTTCCGGCTGCCATAGTTACGGAGTCCGTCCAGGGCGGGCTGGGGGGGCGCGCGGGCGGGGGGGCGGAGCCTAGTTCGTCGGGCCCGTCCTGTTTGGGGCCCTAAAGATCCCCTTCTCCGACATCACCCCGTGCCTCCCCAGCCGGCGGGTGGGACAGTGGGGCCGCCTCCGCCCTCCTCCTCCTCATAATGTCGCCAAGCAAGGGCTTCCTCTGCGTTCTGGAGCTGCAGATCCGCTCGGTGAGGCGAAATAGGCGGCGGGGGGAAGAGGGGAAGATGGTGGCCTCTGAGTACACGAGGATGCGAGAGGGGAAAGTGGACAGGGCGAAGGGGGCGCCTCGGTGTCTATGGGAGAGCCCCGGAGGATGCGATTTGGGGGGAGCCTTAAAAGTTTTCTTCCTTTGTGGGGCTGCTCTTTCGCCTTCAGGTTCTTCCACTCTTGCTTTAAAACAGAATAAAAACCCTCCCCCCAATAATGAGAGTGGGACGAGATTGGGGCATAGCTGCCAAGTTATCCCTTTTTTTAAGGGAAATTCCCTTATGCTGAATAGGCTTCCTCGTGAGAAAAGGGAAAACTTGGCAGCTATGGATTGGGGGCGGGGGTGCACTCTTCTAAAGTGCTGAAGTAATCCTGGCCGGTTTTTAAAAATTCCCCCTGGCGGAAATCGGGGTGGTGGTGGACCTGGGGCATGAATCCTTGTTGGACTGCTGCGCCTGGTCTGTGACCCACTTGCTGCCGCTGATGGATTTATTACAAGCAAAGCTGCCCAACAAGAAAACGTGATTTTATTTGCTTCTAAAATCCCGCCCCATCCAAGTTTTTCTTTCCCCCTTTCTACTGACTGACGTTCTCGAGTACATCTGGAAACTTCATTTTGCATCTTCTTTCTCTCTCTCTCTCTCTCCCCCCCAACTTCCTGAAATGCTTCAGTAACCGTTAGATTAAATCTCCTCCTCTCCATTTCCTCCTGACCAATCAGATGCCAACGTTTTGCCTTTTTCTGCAAACTCTGCACCAATCCCCGTGTGGAATGTGAGTTGGGCACATCTGGTGCTGAATGCAATTAATCAGCTGCTAAAATACTTGCAGGAGTGACAAGTTTTGCATGTAACACTTGGGTAAATCATGGCTTAGTGTGAACATGCAGGTCCCCAGAGAAAAGATCGTGGTTGCTTTGTTCCCTTTCCTGTCCTCCAGCGTTGTACTGCTGTGAGCTAAGCCATAGTTTGATTTAGCGTGCTGTTCAAACCTGGGCATGTGGCTTGTCTCACTCCAGACAAACCACAAGCTGTAACTTTGTTCATGATGATGGTTACTTGTTTCCTGTTCTTTATCTGCTGGAAAGCTTGGAACATTAAAAAAAGAAGTGGAGTTCATATTTCCCTGAACTCCAAAGTAAAGTGTATATGACCCCGAATCCCCAAATAAATGTTGGGATGCCCCATGTCATATGTCTGCATGATCCTGGGGGACTTTCCCCCTTCAAGCCCAACAATATTGTGAATGTTTTCATGCAATCATTTAGAAGAAAGACTATATAGTCTATTTGTATCAGATGTTTAAAAAACTAGACAGCCGTGTAAAATCCAACTTAAGAGCAAAACTGAGAGCCATAGAATTCTACAGATGTTGAACTTCCACATAAAACCATTGTCAGTTTCGTCACACAAAACCCTTCTAGGTGGTTTTGGTTTTTCCACTCCACTATACAGTATATATTTATTTTTAATGTTGTCTTGGTTTTTTCTGCATCTTATTTTATTTGCAATTTTTATACATTTTATTTTAACATTTTTTAATTGTACATTGCCCTGATAGCTTTGCTGAAGGGCAGCTTTTAACAAAAAATAAAATACAAAATCTACTTGCCACTTGGTTTTCTTCTATTCTAGAGAGTGGCATTGGGGAACTTCAGTTTGGCTCTGGCTTTGGGGCTGCATAGTTCCAAATTGTCCCCACAATGTTAATATTTATATGGAGCTGTGGAAGAGCTCATTCAGGGATTTGTTCATGGTGTCATTGGCATGTTAATGTTACAATTTCTGTTCATATAATCTGACTCAAGGGATGGCTGGACTGATGCCTCGAGGAAGTAATGGATGAAGGGTAAAAAGCTAGATGGAATCCTCATAAGATGAAGTCACTGTTGATGGGTGGTTTTCATGTCTGAGAACTGGGGAGAGAACCAGTTCTAGATGGAGTCTCTTTCTACCTGAAGCAGCAGGTACTGTACTAACTTTAGGCCCAGGTGGCTTCAGTGCTAAGGAGTGTGTCAGGGATAGGCTGACCACAGTGACCTGTGCTCTGATATGATGCCATTTGAACCACTGTAACATGTTATACAGTACGTATGTGGGACTTCCTCTGAGGACAGTGTGGAAGCTGCAGGCAGCACAAAATGTGAATGCATGGGTTGAGAGATGTTTGTTGATAAAAAATCATTTAACACTCTAGTACCAGCTCTTTTTCTGCCGGTCAGCCCAATTCAAGGTGTTGACTCTAATATGTAAAGCCCTAAATCGGTTAGGGCCCAATTACTTGATGCAACATCTCACCCATATCTGCCAAGTTGAGTTCTGTCTGGGATCTTGCAGTTTCACTGGTTGAAAAAGGGCCTCTTTACAGTGATGCAGGGGAGATCCACAGCCTTCTTTGTGGTGGCAATCTGCTGGTGGAACTCCCCCCCCCACATACAGCTGTCCACACCCTGACCCCCCGTAATTGATGACTTTTAGAAAACTGCTTAAAACACTTCTTTTCACCTAGTAATTTGAAAGGTCTGTGAGTGGAATTGATGATTCTAATGCAGCTGCTGAGTGTATTGGTGTAATGTGATGCTTTAATTATGCTGAAATTGTTTTATTGTTTTATCTTGTGTGTTCATTGCTCTGGGATCCTATTGGATGAAGGGTGATCTATAAATGTAAATAATAAATAAACATGCATTTTGATATTGGTTTCATTTTTCTCCTAGCTTGAACTAAAAATTCAATACAGACTGCACTCTTTGATACAGGGCTGCTCCTGAAAATGGCATCGTCATATCTAGTTTCCCCCCTCTCCTGTAACATGTAGAAATATGTTTTTCTTTCTTTTTTAATTGAAACAAAACTATATGAAATTACTGCATTATCATGTCGATAGAAGTTTGTGTTTAATGTTGTGACATCATGATATGCTTCGTTTCCTTGCCTCTGGCAGCTGCAGCTAAAGATGCTGAGCAGGGGCAGACAGAGAATTCAATATAGGGATGTTGTTTTTTAGCAGCAACCCCATGTTGGCATCAAGTAGCTATACAAATTTTGTGACATAATTGAACATTGATCTTCCAGATAACATGTCCGGGAGTTACCCTGAAAGCCAAAGATGACCTTTACATCAGTGCCCGCATTCTAGGACAATATAAGAAGACATCGTCTGTTCGTGCAATATTTCCCCTTCTATTTAATGAAAAACTGATATTTGAAAAGGTAAATGTTCACTGTGTCCTGGGTATGACATTCAGTGCATTACTGGCATTTTGATCTAAGCACTACTTGCATGGATGGAAAATGCAATGTACATACAGTCGCATGAACAAAGGTTTCCTCTCTGCCTTAACTGTTTATTGTTAGCCCTGTTCACAGTTTCCTATTATTCATACATATCTGACTTCACACTGAAGTCAACAGGGAAGCCCACCCACATGGGAACTCAGTTCCTGTGTTCAAATGTTAATTGATATTTAGGTTGGAAACTGTGTATTTTACAGTTAATAAGTTGATTCAAGAATGGTTGTAGGGCATGAGTGTGACCCCTACATGCTCTTGGGGTGCAACTTCCAACATCGCCAGCTAGCATGACCAGTGACCAGGGGTGATGAGAGTTGTAGTCCAACATCAGAAGAGCTGCAAGTTCACAACTCTGTTGTAGGGTGCATATGTGTGTCCTTCCTAGTCTTGCATTATCCATATTCTCCTGGCCTGTGCTGTTCAGCGAAGGTAGCTATTCACAGGCAGTTTTTCTGACTCGTGAGGTTGTACAGTATCATGGCTTATGGCACCACCCACCCACATGGGTCTTTGTAGCCCATACAGCCTAGCTTGCTAGAATTAACACCACTTTCAATAGTTCTCACAATTGTATCTTATCATGCACTCTAAAAGTGAGTTGATACTCTCATTACTCTTCATTAGTAAGTGCCTAATTAACCAATAAATAATACCCACTCCTATTTGGTAGTGAGCAGTGGGCTTTTCTATTGTGTTGAAAGCAACACAGATTTACATCCCTGTTATTTATGGTTTAATATACTGTATGACTAAAGTAATACTGGGAAGGGCAAAAATCAGAGAAGAAAATGGGTTATTTCTGTGAAAAAGCTTTTGTCTCTGTGCCAAATTATGAATCTTAGTTTTTGCTTTCTCTTTGAAAGAAATGAGTGCAGTTTTCCTTTTCCTTTCCTTTTAAAATTATGGTGGCCATATTCTATGTCCTTGTTATAGCTGAGGCCAACTTGTTCCATTTCATTTTTTTAATTTTCATTTTAGGTATATACTGATGTAGTTGACCCAGGAGACCTTGTTGAACTATTTGAACGTAGGTTTTTTTTTAAAAAAACTTTTTATCTCTATTATATTCTTTGCATGAAATTATTTTAAGGTTTGAGTATGAAAAGCCAATGGGAGATTAGGAAAGAAGCCAGAATATGGCTTTTTATGATTGATGATAAAATGACAGTTGCAATATACTATAAAGTCACCTTCACTTTCTCAAAAAAATAAATCAAAGAGAAAGTTTCAAAGTAAGGTGTGCCAAGGAAACAAAAAACACCCTAAATTAAGATAAGAATGTGTTTGTGTTCATTGGAATATCTCACTAAGTTTTAGATGAAAACCCATAGAATTAGTTTAATTATGGATTGCTATGTATTCAGTTGGGAATATTTTTGATAATCTTTTGAATAACTGATGCTTTGGTAATTTTAAAATTCAGTGAACCTTTGCTCATTATCACACTTGCAGAGATTTGTCGTAAGTCTAATCTCTGCCCCCTCCGCCGAAAAACACAAAATATTACAAGTCACTATTGAATATGAGAGAGAAAGAGAGTGAAAATAGGATAGCAAAGAGATTAAAGACTGAATATAAGAAAGCAAGTTAACAAAAGCTCAAGTTATCTTTTAATTCTGGGGAAATATAAAATGGTCATTTTGATGAAGCTGTGCAGATCATGGTCTGACCCATACCTGGGCTAAGACCATCTAGGAAACCCTTGTATGCTTCATTGAGTTCCATAGAGTCTTAGAGTTGGAAGGGACCCGGCAGATCATCTAGCCCAACCCCCCGCAATGCAGGAATATGCAATCCCATACAGCAGAGCTTTCCAAACTGTGTGTCAGGACCTGTTAGTGTATTGCCTGCAACGTTCTCCACGCTCCTCCCAGGGTTGGGAAGGCGTTAGTTTACCCTCCAGTTTGCTAATACAACTGAATTATTGTGTCAGGAAATGATGCATGTTTTAAAAAGGTGTCACCAACATGAAAAGTTTGGAGAGCTCTGCCATACGGAGATCAAACCTGCAACCTTGTTGTTATCAGCACCACACTCTAACCAACTGAGCTATCCATGATTGAAGAAAGGTGGGGTATGTTAAATAAACAAGGGAGAAAGATTTAGGCTAAATCTTGACTTGAAGGCAGCAATTTAATACTACTACTTGGTAGCTGTCCCAGCTTCTGCCAGCATAGCAGTTCAAAAGCACACCACTGCAAGTAGATAAATAGGTACTGCTGCGATGGGAAGGTAAACAGTGTTTCCATGCGCTCTGGCAATCGTTACGGTGTTGTGCCAGGAGTAGTTTAGTCATGCTGGCCACATGACCCAAAAAGCTGTCTGGACAAATGCCGGCTCCCTCAGCCTGAAAAGCGAGATGAGCACCGCAACCCCAGAGTCGCCTTTGACTGGACTTAACCATCCAGGGGTCCTTTAATTGAGCAGGTGTCAACTTTACGAATTACATGTCACTAAATATGGAAATTTTCTATGCCATATGCTTATGAGAGCAAAACATATTGTAATCAAAACACCAGAGGATTTGAGCCTACCTTCCCTCTTCAAGGGTGTTATACTGCCACAGTGTCTCAAATATTAATCTTAGGGATGCAGGAGGTTTTGACTGTCTGCCGCATACCATGACATCCACATATGTTATTTCTTCAGGTAGTGCATATCCAGGGTCTGCTTCAGTACTGTCTAACTGGTGGGAAACAGCAGCCAACTGAACAACCAGCAAAGGGCATTCTTCCTGTTACCCCTCCAAAAGGGCAGGAATAAAGATTTCACTTAAACAGCCTCAGGAAGCAGCTGTTGCACCATATGTATCTGGATTATCTGATGTATGATAAGCTCATAAAGTACGGTATATTAAGTGTCAGAGCAATCAACCCATCTGCTCTTACAAGCTAAAAACTAGTATCTTCACTACTATTTCCCCCTTAATATGTCAACTATCCATCTCTGCTAATCATTGCCTCATCAAAATTGTGCAAACCTCCCCTGTTCAGGTTAGAGAAAGTTAAATTGGTGTAAATCTTTTCATTTGCATCTCAAAACAACTTCTGACTATGGTTTTCCTCTTTTTTCTTTGTAGGTGACACAGCAGTACTTGAATTAATACAAACTGTTCCTCCAGGTATTGATAAATTCATGAATTATGTTTTTTAAAATGCCATATCAGCCAGAAAACCTATATGCCTGTGTAAATCTATGTGTTTATATGTGTAATATGCTTTGAAGACCTTTGCAAAGAATCTTTGCAAAGAAAAAACACCACACCTAGTTTTTATATGATTCTTTTCTCTTATGAGGTCTCACAGTGTTCATTTCTAGAATTTAATTTTTTGCAATATACTGTAGTAACTTAAACTTAAACCCCACCCCTAAATCTGACTTATACCCCCAGCACACGAACACACACACAGAGCTAAGGCTCTGGAAAGAACCAAGTTTTTAATACTGTCCCCAACCCACCATCTAGAAACATTGCTGCAACAGGTTTTCCAGTTCTTGTATGATGTTGCTGTTGTATGGGCTCAGAAGGCAAATGCACAACTAGTAGAATTGCTTAAATGGTATTTAGGATAATTTTCCATGTCAGTCATATTGGGAGTAGACCTATTGAAGGCGGAACTTGATTATCCATTGATTTCAGTGGGTATGTGTAAAGTTGAATATATAACCCATTGGTTTTAGTTGGAAAAAATATGTTTGTACAGTATTTAATTCTTCTATTGAAGGTAAAGGTACCCCTGACCGTTAGGTCCAGTCGTGGACGACTCTGGGGTTGCGGCGCTCATCTCGCTCTATAGGCTGAGGGAGCCAGTGTTTGTCCGCAGATAGCTTCCAAGTCATGTGGCCAGCATGACTAAGCCACTTCTGGCAAACCAGAGCAGCACACGGAAACGCTGTAGCGGTACCTATTTATCTACTTGCACTTTGACGTGCTTTCGAACTTCTAGGTGGGCAGGACCTGGGACCAAACAACAGGAGCTCACCCCGTCGCGGGGATTCGAACCGCCCACCTTCTGATCGGGAAGCCCTAGGCTCAGTGGTTTAGACCACAGCACCACCCGCGTCCCTCTATTGAAAGTAGTAGGATTCAAAACTGCTTTATTTCAATTGGGCTATGCTTTTTGTATACATTCCGGCTTGCCTATGTTTGTTAAAAAAGAGAAAGCAGGTGATATCTGCCCCCCTCCCCCCGTTATCACATGTGTAACTATCCTTTTCAGTGGGAGAAATTCTAGCCACTTATGAGGCAAATACAAGAGATTTCCTTTTTCCTGCTCCTAAATCAATCACAGGACAACGAGGGTCAGTTCGTGAAATTTTAATGAAGAAGGCCTTTGGTTTTACAGTAAGTGGTGAAATTGTTATTTGCTCTGAAATATTGCTCAATACTTTGATATGCTCCTTATACAATGTGGATTATTTAAGATCCACATTATCACAATATATGATTCAGTGTCCAGGCTTTGGGGATATTTATTTAAGAGATGTGCTGAATTAAGGCCTGATCCGTTTGTACTGTTCTATGCAGTACATTTTGTTTCACAGGGCATAAACTTCCTCTTGCTTATTTGAATTGAATTTTTCTGACATTTGTTGCTGGGCTGCCATTCGAAATACGGTATTTCCCCATGACAGTTTACAATGTTTAAATCTATTTAAAACCGTATAATATAATTAATATAATATAATATAATATAATATAATTTATACCCCGCCCATCTGGCTGGGTTCCGCCAGCCACTCTGGGCGGCTTCCAACAAAACATTAAAATACAGAAATCCATCAAACATTAAAAGCTTCCCTAAACAGGGCTGCCTTAAGATGCCTATATAACAACATAATCAACAACAATATAACAACATAATCAACATTTTAGTCAATGTACCACAGCAAGCCATAGCAGTATATAAGGCTATATTCAACACACTAATTAAAAGCAATCCTGAACAAGAAAAAAACCCACCTAAACACTAAGGAGTGGACAGTACTGAGCTAGATGAAAAGTAGTCCGAACCAGTATGCACTTCCCATAATAGTGAGGGATGACTCCTATTATAGAAGCCAAGCTGCTGCTGCTTAACAAAACTTGTTTTTCTCTATGCCATTTCTACCTTTTGCGGTTATTTCCGTTACTGTACTTGGAACAAAATATATCTTGACAGATCTATAATTACATAGATTTCACTTTATTGTATCTTTTTTAAAATGGCATTTCATTGGCTACCTACAGATCCTTTGGTGAATGGCTGCTTTTAACAAACATCTTTATTAGTTCAGCAGATTCATATTTGAGTTGTAAGTGTGCTACTAAATTCCTTGTTAACACCTATTTCTTCATATGGGGTCATTTGGTGCAATTCGTTTCACGTGATATCAATGCAAGTTGCCTGCAACAAATCTAGTTAGGGCAAGGACACAATATAGGGTGAGGATATAGACTGGACACAAATAACAGGAATGGAATGGGAGGAAACATTTTCCCCACAAATGGCAAATCCTATGCTACTTCCCCTGTATTCTTTGTGCAACATATTTCTTCCAGTGACTACACCCTCTGCCTGCTACAAAGAGGAAAATGCAAAAATCTGCAGCTTGTCATTCTGGTTGACAGGCATTGCCTGATATTCTCTTTTATAACCATGATGTTGCCCTCACTGCTGGTGGGGTGGGGTGTTTACTTTTGGAAAAGTAAAAGGAGTTGGTTATAATTTGTTTTCCTTTGTCCAGCATTAAGATGTGGCAAACAAACACAGGGGAAATGTAGGTTTTGTGTAAACAAAGGATATCATAATGTCTCCATTGTCCATATCAAAAAGTTTGAAAGTGATGTGAGTAAAGGTTGTACAGCAATACTTGACTTTTAATTAGTGGTATGTAACATGCCATGAAAATCTTTTTAAATGCTTTTGACAAAGCAATGTGTTGAAATAAACGGCAGACCTTAATTGTAGTACAAAAGCAATATAATCATCAGTAATTGAATTGTCAGAAATGCAAATGTTATCTTCTTGACATTTACCATTGCTGTTCTGTCTTTTCTAATTATCTTTATTAAAGGCTGGAATTAACAAAGGAAACTGTTAAAATTAGGAATGGTTTGTTGCAGTAGGTGACATTTACGTCTTTGATACCCTTTATCTCTCTAGTTGGAGCTTGATGTTCAATTATTGTCTCTCTTCTAGGGAATTGCACCAAAATTGAAGTTTTTCACAAGTTGTCTTATTTCTGAAAACCTGTTACGTTCAGAAAAAGCTCAAAAGCAGGTTAGCATAACTTAATTATCTGCACTTTAATTTTTAGATTGAGTATTGATAGCAAGATTGTTTCTTTTGGTGAAATTCCTCTTATGAAAGTTTCTCAGAAATTTTGATTTGCATCTTCAATCAAGTTCAGTAAAAGGCAGTCTGAACATTGCAAATACCAGTGAATCGAAAATTGGCAGCTACAAGAATCTGTGTTTACCCAAGAATTTAGTATTTAGCAATGAAAGATAGGCAAGTAATATTTTATAGAAATACAGTGGCACCTCTGTTTACAAACACAATTGGTTCTGGAACTCTGTACTTAACCTGAAGCGTACTTAACCTGAAGTGAGCTTTCCCATTGAAAGAAATGGAAAGTGGATTCATCTGTTCCAGACAGTCCACGGAGTACTTAAACTGGAGCGTACTTAACCTGAAGCAAACTTTCCCATTGAAAGAAATGGAAAGTGGATTAATCCGTTCCAGACAGGTCCGCAGAGTACTTAAACTGAAAATACTCAAACTGAGGCATACTTAAACCGAGGTATGACTGTAGTAATAATAATAGATAAAAGGCATTAGACACTCTACTCCAAGGGTAACCTACTGGCACTAGTACCCCC
Source organism: Zootoca vivipara (assembly GCF_965207765.1). Classification (NCBI taxonomy): domain Eukaryota; kingdom Metazoa; phylum Chordata; class Lepidosauria; order Squamata; family Lacertidae; genus Zootoca; species Zootoca vivipara. The sequence goes on from NC_142590.1 coordinate 41,840,078, forward strand.
TAAGATGCCTGAAAAAAATCCTGGGTATCATATGCCTCCTCAAAAGTCCACCATTCACAAGACACTGTTTGCTGTTCCTGTTCACTTCTTGTTGGCACTGCCTTAACCTCTTCTGCATTGAACTTGTTGCCTTGAACATGCTCATATTTCATAGATAGGAAGGATTGGACATCCACCTTTCCATTTGTTCTAAATAGAAGAAAGATGCAAATAGGTTCTCTGAGAGCGAGTGCAGCAGTGGTTGATTTGGGTGCTTTTTAACCCATTAATGGAGCGGCATGCCCTCACCATTCTATGGTTTAGTCTCTTTATCTGCAATTTTTAGTCCCCCCAAATGTTTGACAACTCCTGTGTATGCAACCCCCGTATATGCAAGCAAGGCAAAATACTACTGCTTGGACCACCACCCTTTCACCATACACTGTTCTTGATTGAGTAGGCCAATGCCAGTAATGGTGGAGGAAACTCCTCTGAAAGGAGCATCAGAGTGTTTCTTTTTTCTAGGCGGTGGAAGATGGTTCAATGTTCTTGTAGGGCAGGTGAACCTAAGAATAGAAGAGAAGCAGAGAGTGGGAAGAATGAGACACCTCCAAGAATGAAGCTGTGTGTGACCTTGAGGTTTTGAAGTTTGTTCTGGAGACTTTGTGTGTTAAAAGCAGTATAATTGTTGAATGCTGTATTGTTGATAGTGAGGACATATTCTCTGAAGCCGTTCATTCTTTCTTATTCCCTCTCTTCAATTCAGGATCACTTAAACCAGCAGCAATGTTCATCCAAAGATGGAACGCCACATATAAGGTCACCAAAAAAGAATCCTCCCTCACTTGAGAGGAACAGGCAGTGCTTAGCAGCAAAAACGTATGATCAGCCCACAGTAGCCTCTCTATCTCGATCTCCATCTCCTTACACAAAAAGGCGAATGTGTGAGCTTCAGCAACTTAGACAACGCCTGGCCCATCTAGACCTAGGACCTTTTGATTTCAGAAAAGAATCGGATAGACCTCCATTTGTAGTTCGACGTGTATGTATGCCCTACAGCAGTTCCAATTTAAGCCAGGAGCAAATCTTGCTTGTTCACAGTTACTCTACGAAGCCTTTCATTCAGCTCTTTCTCTTTGTGACTGCTTATTTTCTCTTAAGCGCTCTAAATGTAAAATAAAGCACTACTCTAGTTCTTTTGTTGATGCTGGCAGTTGACAAAGAACCTGTTATTTCATGAGTGCCATGTTGAATTATTTGTGTGTCTATTTTTCCGCTGCACTGTATAGCACAATGGTTGTATAAATTCTACTAGATAGTAGCTGAAAGTTCTAAAAGGGCTAAAGCCCTTAAGTTTGTGTGTGTGTGTTTTAATTAGGCTACTTTTGTAAAACAAGGAAAACTAAAAAAAAAATATCTGGAGAAATGTCTAACACAGGGGTCCCCAAACTACGGCCCCCTCCCAATCTGGCCCACGACGACCCCCGCCGCCCGCTGCTGCCGGCCGCTCTTACGGCGTGCAGCACGGTGGTGCGCTTCCAGATCGGAAAAAAGTGCTGAAAATCGTTTGTGTGCATGCGTATGGGCCTCTCCCGACCCAGAAGAGGTCATTTCCGGTGCACTTCCGGGTCGGGGGAACTCCCATACACGTGCGCACAAACAATTTTCGGTGATTTTTCCGACATGGAAGCGCGCCACCGCGCCAGTAAGTGTGTGTGCGCGTGTGCACGGGCGCGCACTCCCCCACCCTCCGGCCCGCTGCGCGCGCACTCCCCTGCCCTCCAGCCCAAAGCCGGGTAAGTCTGGGGACCCCTGGTCTAACGTCATGATTTTGTTGACCTGGGGTATGATGTGCATGGCCAAATGAAGGCCTCAGGCCACACATATTTCTGGGTTTGAAAGTGTATCCAATGGATTTCCAACTATTTTTTTCTAAATATCATGTAATGTGTAAATTGTAATGTCTTTGATTCTTTCAATATCATTACAATGTGTATCATTACAAACTGAGGTAATGATAATTTGGCAGGGCTAGGAATGTGGAAGTCTAATAGCTTGCACTTCTGTTCTTAGCTAATCATAATTACGTTGATATATCCGAACCTAGACAAACTGTGGTTGGTCTTAACTGCAGCTTATGGAAGCAAGCCAACTTCAAACCAGGAAGCTGGCTTGTTTCCATAAACCATACTTTAGATTAATCATAGTTTAGGATTCAGATGTAAAACTAAACTGCAATTAAACAGTAATGGAAGCATAAGCGACTAACCCTATGGCAAAGCTGTAGGGTAGGGAGCAGTGCACGAGGCCATTACTCATGCATGGAACTATAAACCATTGTTTGTATGTCCAAACTGGGTCACTGCATACAGACATGCATTTTACACTATAAATAAAACACTTAAGAAATTATTTAATTTTCAGCCAGAACAGCCGTCTGCTTGGTGCCGTTCTAAGGACAATATAAAAGATGCTTGGCCTGAGACAACCTACGGTAAGTACTTTTTTGTATACAAAAGATGTGTTCAATTATAGACATAAACATGTTTATATTTTACTAGAGTGGCCTGAATTTTGTCTCTGTTCTAATTCATAAAAAAATTCTGGTTTTTAGCACAGTATCTGATTCCTTACATTCTTGGTAACAGCATAACACATTTTTGTAAATATTGCTAGTGATGAGATTATTCTAAAAGATCTTGGCGTTTTAAGAGGAGCAAATACTACTTGTGCATTCCTTGTTGATATGTACCATCTTCCTGACTGGGGAACCTACAAGTCTTTTTGCCTCATTCATTTCAATCTAGACATTTTGTGTTTCATATCACTCACATGACTTTAAAAATACAACCCCATACTCTTATAAAGTCAGCCTTCACTGCTGACTGTGTTTTCAGGAAGTCTCACTGAGCTTATGATCTCTTATTTCCCATTTACACCCCTTGGATTATCTGCTCTGTTGCTTCCAGTAATCCATGGATTAGAGTTGGAACCTGTTAGAGAAAAGCCGTGTTGAAAGCCATTGCAATTCCATATAGCATTCTCTTGCGGTGTTACCACCTGTCATATTCATTTGCAATTAAGGCACTATACTGCTTTGAAACATTTTTGTTAGGTTTTTGGCATTTGTGCATACTTTTATATGGATTTTTGTTTGCGTGTCATAGTCTCTAGGGATCAAAAATGAGGTCTCAATTATTGTTTAAGAATCTCAGGGTAGAGCATCAGATAAGAGAGCCCTTTTCTTTGTAGATCATCCCCAGGGTGGAACGTAATTTCCCTCTGTGAACCGTTCCGCTTGAGAGAAGAACCTTTCCACGTAAGATAATATTATCCACATCCTTGTTTGCAGTATGGCTTGAACTTTGGTGTATTCCCAATCATTCTCATGTTAACTCTCTAAGTACCCAGAATTTCTGCCTCCCTGTTCTGCTGAGTGGCATGGAGACTGCCCAGCTTGGCTTTTTCCCATGTCACAAGCTTGCGGTCATGCCAGAGGAGTTCATGCAGCAAGGTTTATATCTTTTAAAAATGTCAGAGTTAGTTTATTGTATACCAGTATGGGCAGTTGCTGGGACAGGGATTTCTCCCACACGTCCACAGGCTTTCAGTGTTAACCTAGTGGCACATGAACCTAACAGTAACATGAAAAAGAGCTCCTATGTAATTCTTTCTGCATTGCAATCCTTTACAGCAGTGCAACCTTTTTGTTTGTTGATCCACAAGTCCAAATTTACTTGATATGGTGACCCATTATTTTATTGATACATCCATTTCAGACCTTAGGACTAAGGCAGCCAATTAGTTTCATGCATTTTAACTGCAAGTTTGCCTTTTCTATCCAAGTCAATTAATACTCCCAATTAATGTGCAGGGGGGGGTGTGGTGTTGATACAGTTCCAAGGATCAGAGGTTCCCTATCTCAGGTGTATAGAATTGCAGCCTAATACTGTGACTCCTCTTAATAGGTGTTACAGTAGAGACTCAATCCATTGCTATTTGTTGTGAACTGACTTCTTTACCTCTGTGCTGTGTTAAGTGATAATTACAATTGAATGAGTTTTTTTTTTTTAATGAACATTGTTTCTAATATTTTTGTATATGAGGTTTTTCCCCTGTAAGCAGCATTTTGGTCAGAAATTTGGATGGAAATACATATAAATGCTAATAATAATGTAAGCTAATAAGTAAAGCTGTTCTTGATTGTTAGTACTGTATTGGCTTTAGGTTGCTTCCAGCGAGATTTTAGCAATATGCAGGCATAGGCAAACTCGGCCCTCCAGATGTTTTGGGACTACAACTCACATCATCCCTAGCTAACAGGACCAGTGGTCAGGGATGATGGGAGTTTTAGTCCCAAAACATCTGGAGGGCCGAGTTTGCCTATGCTTGTCTTATAGGGCTGGCTCATTTCTGCTACTGTCTCTCAGCTGCTCCAGTGTGGAGGCTCAGTTGTGGCTGCTGGTCACCTAGAAGTTGGGGTACCGGGGGGGGGGGAGAGAAGGTGAATAAATCTTCTGTGGATTCTTAGAAGGCCTGGACAGAGTTGGTGAGGCTAGGGGAATAGAAATGGATTCTCTCTCTCCATGTACATGCAGAAGAGTGGGACTTGGCCTTATAGTTGGACTAGAAGGGTTGTTACTTAAAAGGACCTAGAGTGGGAAAGAAAAGATGACAGGGATTTCCCCTCCCCTTCTGTGAGGAAATAGAGATTACAACAGCCTGTAGGAGAACATGGAGCAAAGGGGAAAGAAGACAGAATCCTTCTTTCCACTGGGGGAGACAGACCTGTCATGGGGTGAAAAACTCTTAACAAGACCCCATGACAATAAAAGGGAAGGCTTAGACACCAGAACAAACATCATTGTGCTTCTTTTTCCTATTAAATTGCTGGGACCCTTTTGTGGAGTTGCCTCCTGTTGGTCCTGAAAAATCCTTATAAGAGACTATTTAGTCCATTTCCCAAACGATGCTCTCTTGTAAGGAGCTTCATTTGAAGAATGGAAGGAAGATTAACACATCCCAGAAAAATTGACCCAGAAAAGCTGTTGTCTTATGTGGAAAATCTATTCAGCAGAGATATTTCAATGGAAGTATCTTGTTTTATCCCAAGTGTTTTACACTGCTGAAGCATTCATGCATCCAGAGACTGATACATTGGTTTGAATAACTAATTATGTCCTGAACTCTAAATTATTTCACTGTCCAAACAGTTTATGTGCTCAGTTACCATTAATACTGTGTGGTAATCAAACAAGCCACTGTTCTCAGAGGTTGCAGTTGAAGGTAGTGCAGTAGGACTAATACTTTTTAACATTGGTATTATAAATGTGCACTATAAAAGCACAGACGCATATTTGCAAATTAGACATTATCTTATTTTATTTTTTTAGATCCTACACTTCTTGGCAGTTACAGACCCAAGAATCGAAAAGTGAGTACTGAAAAGGAGGTTGCATAATTAAAGCTGCATGTGATGAGCTGAGTAAAACTATCTTAGCTGAGTGGCTTCCTGCTGTATAATGTCATTTCCTTACCATTGACAATTCTATATTTTAACAACGCATATATTTTGCGTTGTTAAAATATGACAGCTTCACAAACTTTGAGGAAAAATTGACTGCATCAATGAACACGTAAAATCTGAAGCTGCCTAACCCACCAGATGAATCTATCTAGCCAAGTATTGTCAGCTGCAACTTTCCAAGTCCTAACTCAGAGGACTGTCCCAGCTTTTCTCAAGATAAATGTCATTGCATGCATTGATCGTTGGACACTGACTTGTGCAAGTGTCAGTGACCTCTTTATAAATGAGGATTCTGGTGATGATTCACAACTCAGGCTGCAATCCTAACTCCACTTGTGGGGGACTGAGCCCCAATGAATTCAGTAGGAGTTACTTCTGAGTAGACTTGGTTAGGCTTGCTACCTAAATGATCTATTAGACACAATAAATTCACCATCATGCATAGTGGCTCGTAGGACAGCCTTGTGATTAAGCCCGCAAAAATATTTACTCCCTGCTAAGAGGCTTATCGCTTGTGTTTCCATGGTGACAATGGAGGAGGAGAAGTCCTGTTCTCTATGGCCAGCATGAAAACACAGGTTACTAGCCTTCTAACAGACTAATAAAAACAAAAAAAACCCTGTGCCTTCTACCAAGTGGACAAGCACAAATGTGATGGACTGATCCTTCCTCCTGTTATCCTGCTGCATTTCCATGCTGGTTTCGGAGAACTGCTCCATCAACCGCAGCTTGTAAAGGTGTCATGAAAGCTACTCCTCTCATTTATTGTGAAAATATTGTGTAGTTGGAGGAGTTTGGCAGGGATGGTTGGGGGAAAGTGATCTGCCTAAACTTCAATCTCCTTGACAGTTGAGTCATTTCTGTGCTCAATTTTAAGGGCCGGTTATCACCTCTAAAGACCTGAGCAGCTTGGACCCAAAATACTTAAGGAACTGTTTCTTCCCAAACGTTCTTGTCCTCTGTCCTAGGACAATGGAAGAGCCCATTTTTCTGTGTTCCAGCACCATCCAAATTTCAGTAGGCAGTAACACAGGCAAGGGGCTTCACTTCCATAGGGCTGTGGAACTTCGGGATATCCTTCTATCTGGCTTCCTCTCTAATGGATGCCAGCTCAAAATGTTTGCATTCTGGCATGCCTATGGCCTGAGAGGTTTCTGCTAAACTGTTTTTATAATGTGATTATTTTAGATATATGTTGAAGTTAGGCACTTTGAGTATCCTGGACATGAGACAAACACACTGTTTTAACATTTATATCCTATTTTGACTTTGGCAATCCTGCCATTCATTGCTTAAACCTCAAAAAAGGATTTTATTTGAAGGCATGTTATTTCATTTTCATTGCATCTAAATCTTGGTAGAATCTCATTTACTGTGACATTTTACTAAATATGGCCAACGCTTTTGTCTTAGGGTTGCATCCAACAAAGTCATCCCATTAGCACAATTAATTCTGCCTCTGCAGTGGGACTTCCCCTCTCTCTTCTATCCCTGCTTGCTCCCCATCTGTTCAGGGTGGGGGTTTGCACAGAGAGAGGAGAGGAAGGCCTATTGTGCAAATGGAAGTCCTTGCATTTATAAGACAAATATGCTGGGAACAACCCCTTACCTTGAAGGAATTAAATATAACATCTTTCAGGCAGTCACCAGAACTTTCAAAATCTGAAGTGGAAATTTCAAATATGTGGATGACCTGAGAAATGGCATGTAGGATGGAAAGGACTGTGATTCCTTTGTTGTAGTGTTCTAGCTATTTCTGCTGCTTAAGAGTTTCAATACAGTGGTTCCTCTGGTTAAGAACTTAATTCGTTCTGGAGGTCTGTTCTTAACCTGAAACTGTTCTTAATCTGAAGCACCACTTTAGCTAATGGGGCCTCCTGCTTCCACCGCGCCGCCGGAGCATGATTTCTGTTCTCATCCTGAAGCAAAGTTCTTAACCTGAGGTACTATTTCTCGGTTAGCGGAGTTTGTAACCTGAAGCATTCATAACCTGAAGCGTTTGTAACCTGAGGTACCACTGTATACAAAAACAATGTTTTCATTGTACTGCAATACTCAGTCCAGTAGTACTCAGGTGTAGCCAAGATCTTAAACATACTATGTATCTTTCTTAAAAATTATGCTCCTCTTTTTTTTTTGTTTCCGGCAGGCTACCAGGTCACATTCTGATAAAGACCTTAATAGTTTTTCTCACAGCTACGATGAGCACTTGATTTCGAGTATAGCTGGTAGGCAGCTCCATTCAACTCATCTGCTAATGCATTCAGCACCTCCACAATTGCAGAAGTATTACTCAACTCCTATGTTAAATCACTTGTCTCTTAGAGAAAGGTAATGTCATTTATCCACGAAATCTGAACAAATGTGCTGTCTTCTCAGTGTTACCTATAAGTAAAGGTAAAGGTACCCCTGACCATTAGGTCCAGTCGTGGATGACTCTGGGGTTGTGGCGCTAATCTCGCTCTATAGGTCAAGGGAGCTGGCATTTGTCCGCAGACAGCTTCCAGATCATGTGGCCAGCATGACTAAGCCACTTCTGCTGAACCAGAGCAGCGCACGGAAATGCCATTTACCTTCCCTCCGGAGTGGTACCTATTTATCTACTTGCACTTTGACGTGTTTTCAAACTGCTAGGTGGGCCAGAGCTGGGACTGAACAACGGGAGCTCACCCCGTTGCAGGGATTCGAACCGCCGACCTTCTGATCGGCAAGCCCTAGGCTCAGTGGTTTAGACCACAGCGCCACCCACATCCTTGAGTGTTACCTGTATTTTCAGCATTTCAGGTGGTTGGTTCTTTTACCGATAGATTAACAACTTAAGGTTTGTTGGCATATTGGCACATTTCTGGTATGGCGATAATTAAAATCTTAGGATGAAGTGTTTCTAGCAGTATGCCCGTGTAGTGGTATATAAGCCATGAGCCAACATTGGCTTTAAACAGATATTAACTTGGCATTGAAGGCAGATATTCCAGAGTCGAGATGCAAATCAGCTGATCCTATTCAAGTACTCCTACCGGTACAGTCCAGCTGTGGAACATTGTTACCTTCATTTCATAAGTGCCTTTAATTCGCATTGTATGTACAGTACTATTCAGTTCAGTGTTGAGGGTTAAAACAGTCAGTCACTTCAGCAGGTCAATTATATGTCATCTATCACATTCCAAATTTCCACTCAGCTTTGTCAATGACTTGCATTTCTGACTGCAAGAGGCTGGTGGGGAGGGTACACCAAGTGGAAACACCTTGACACTGGAAGCTGAGTTTGCCTGTCTTGCCTCTCCCACCTTGCAGGTATTTTATTCACTTGAGAGCTACTTGAGCGAGGGGCATGAGCCCAAAGTGCTCTTGTTCTGTGGCTCTTTGCCTGTGGTGCAGAGCCTGCAGCAAGTGCCTGGACCAGTTGATGCTATGGCACCAAGGTCTGCAGTGTGAGCTGCAGTCGTATTAATCCTGACGATGGCAATGTGCTCTCCGTATGGAAGTGGTCTGAGTGGCATGGGCACCTTGTTGTGGGTGCAGGTTCCACTGGATAGGGAAGGAGAGGTGTTTGTTTTGCATTTGGTCTCTGGCATTTTGTATTTTTGCTGATGTTGTCTTGGTTGTTTGTAACTGATGAGGTGACTTTGTTACATTTGTTACATTTTGGATACTCTTACATGCAAAACGGATTCTTTAATTTTGTTTTTAAAGATTGTCGTTCTGTAACAATTCAGGATATTACAATGTGACTTTTTCGTACATTTTGTCATTTCTATGGTTATAAAGTGCCTTGGGTACTGTAATGTAGAAAGGTGTTATATAAGTTAATCTGAATTGAATTGCTATGATTGTGTTGCAGATATCTGACACAGACTGCCGAGGAATTAGGAATCGTGGAAGCACTTAGTTCTGTTCCAAAATGGTTTTGCAGAATCTATTCAATTCTCTTTGTCAAAAACTCCCGAATGATTGTGAGATTTAAAATAGATTCTGCTATTCATTCTGGACATGTATGCATGTCTGGAGCTTCAAATGTGGCAAGTGAAAGGTGACAGTGCTACTTCTTCATCACTCCTGAGGTCTCATGGTGAGTGTTGTGCTTCCTGGGGAAGTGTCTACACCACCTGCAGTGTGCCTCATGCCAATTTTGGAACAGGCCCAGATCCCATTGCAAAGAGACATATCCTGGAGACATTTTAGTAATGTTTCCATCTCAGCTGGTACCTGAGGTTCTGGCTGAGACTGTGGGTTGGAACATGGACAACTACCCCCAGCTCACCTGTAAAAATAAAAAAAATATTTTCACCCCCAAGCTCTCCACCAGCAACTCCCCACCCCCCAAATAAACACATTTAAGAATGAAGCAGGAAGGTAACTAGCAACAGGAAACACTTTTCTTGCATCTCCATTAACCGGAAATGACATGGAAGCATTGCCTTTTTGTCAGGGATAGTGAAACTTGTAGTTTACTTTCCTTCCCGAACGAACTAAGAGAGAGGAGAAATGACAAACGAAATCCCACATTCCTTGACCTCTGGGTCATTTCCAGTTAAGGAGAGGCCAGAAAGGTCCCTACTGATGAATCTGGGCTGTGTTTGAAATGGGACTACAGTGGAACCTCGGTTTATGAACACCTCGGTTTATGAATTTTCGGTTTATGAACGCCGCGGACCCATCTGGAACAGATTAATTCACTTTCCATTACTTTTAATGGGAAAGTTCGCTTCAGTTTATGAACGCTTCAGTTTATGAACAGACTTCCGGAACCAATTACACCCATGTTTCAGTTTATGAACGCTTCAGTTTAAGTACTTCGCGGACCCGTCTGGAACGGATTAATCCACTTTCCATTACTTTCAATGGAAAAGTTCGCTTCAGTTTATGAACGGTTACTCCGCGGACCGTCTGGAACGGATTAATCCACTTTCCATTACTTTCAATGGGAAAGTTTGCTTCAGTTTATGAACGCTTCAGTTTATGAACAGACTTCCGGAACCAATTGTGTTCATAAACCGAGGTACCACTGTAAAAGGAGTCCTGCCTCAAGATTTCCCCACAACAAGCATGCAATGCTCTTCTCTGTTTCGTGCTGATTCCGAATAGCAGCAACTGAGGTGAAGATGTGGCCTTAGAAGACAATAAGAGTCTGAGCTACAAATAAGGCAGTCTGATACAGATATCCATCTTACGTATAGACATCTCAGTAAGCTAGAAAATGGATTCTCTCGGCTACAGATCTCAGTCATTGAGATGGAGCTGTGAGCAGAGTGCCAATGATTCCACGAGGTGATACAGGCATAGAGAGAAGCTTACAGTTTCCTGTTGTTATAGGGGACTGCATATCTTGGGGATTGATTCACCCAGCATGATGTGACCTTGTCTGTTCTGCAGTTGACAGGTATCAAAAACTGCCTGGCTGGCCTAGAGAAACGGAAAGGTGCAGCTCATCACGAGCAGTTACTCTTGGCCTCTGTAACTTGTCTGATATGGTTCATCAAGACTTGATCTTGTCTGCTGTAGGTCAGAACAATAGATTTCCAAAGTGTTTCTTGAGAAGGTTGGTTATTGTAATGCTCACCACATCATTCTTTGTATGTCAGATGCTCTAACCTACTTCCTTTCATATTCAGACTACTGTGAAAGATTTGTCAAAACAGATGGAGTGATTTTACTCGAAATGGCAGTAGGTTTGGCAGCCTCCATTTGTGTTTTTAATGCTTTCCAGAGGTGATCTGTTCATACAACTTTCCAAGAGCTGGTATGGTAGTGCAGGATATCCACAAGCACTTGGGAACATTTTTTCCATCATAGTGCCCATTGTTCTGTGGGCAAGGGGAGGCATTGGCTACCTTCTGGATGGGTAGTTTGGTGGGGAGGCCCAATATCCAAGCCATGAGCAACTCTTTTAAATACAGGTGTTCAGGCTGGTAAACATTTTGTACTTAATTTGGAAAGCTGTAGCATGCTGTTGATAGGGAGACAGGGAGATAGAAAGCTGTAGAAAAGCTTTTCTTTTTAGCAGCACTCTTTCCACTGCACACCCAACTGCATTTACCTCCAGAAAGAAAATTACAAGCAGTACAACGACATCCCTTTTCTGGCAAGAATGACCAGGGTGAATCTGAAACAGTATCAGAATCTCTTTCCTTTCTAGGATTATGGGACAAAGTGAAGGGTGGGAGGCCCCTGAGCAGGCACAGGGAGTCTTAATTTCCTGTGTTCCCTCCTTAAGTCCAGCCTAATGTGTAAATCAGGCCTAAATTCATGAGCGACCTCATTTTATCTAATCTCTGTTTGATCTATTAATTCTAGTTGCATTGTTTCTGATTTCGTATGGTTTGATATAGCTGTTTTCTGTTGGATTATTCCAGGACTAATTTCTTGGCATCTAAAAGTACTCCATGTGTACTGACTGACTCTTGCTAGGCCATATTACGTTTGAATTAAATCTGGTTTTGTTAATGAGCATAATTGCATTGGTAAGCTCTCAGAGATTAGCTTTTGCAGTTGTAGTTATCCATGGAGCAATTTCTCCCCTTCTCTCCCCCCGCCCTTTCTACAATAGTTGCTTGCTCAGTAGATGTGCATCTGCTACTATAGTACTTTATTGATTTTTACCCTGTGATAGTTTGTCCTTGTATGTTTTTTTCCTCCTTCTCCTCTCAGCACAAATCCTCTGCCTTTTGAAACTGATAAATTCTTCATGGAAGCCACAGAAGTGCAATTGCACTTCTTGTTGTGATACAGTATGGCAGGGGTAAAGCACTACATTAAGAGCCACAAATGGTTTTTGAAGAATGTGCCTATAATAACTTTGTTGATATGAGATACATTAGTATTCCTTGCTAATAGATGATTTGAGCATTTATTGCTAGAAATGCCGTCTCTTTGAAAATACATACCAGTACCCATTGCAAACTATAGAGTGGTAAGCTTCTATTTAAATAGTCCATGTGGACAAATCTTATTTTTTGTACATCTGAGGCTGAGGTCATATAGGCACTTACCTGAGAGTAAGACTCATTTTGAATTTACTTCAGAGTAGACATGAATAGGATTTCACTTAAATTGTCTACCTTATCCTGATGAATATGTAAAATTTAGATTGGCCACATTGATAAGATTTCTAGATTTGTTCCTTGATTCTTTTTGCTGCAAAATACAACCCTGCTTATCATTTTTTAAAAGTCGTTATGAAGGGGTGGGAATGCTTTTAGCTACATTACAACAGAAAATAGTTTGTTCTGTTGATTGCTCTCGACATAGCATCTTTGAAATGAATTATGAGTAGTTCTATATTGATCTGGCTTACTCTAGGTCACCGAGCTATACATCCAACGTGTTTATACAATCTATTGGAATCGATAAACAATTTAAACTGATGTAACTGCAGAATGTTTGCTGGTCCCGAGGAAAATTGGAAGTATGACAAAGAATACAGTTGTAGAAGTTTATTTGGTTTTGTCAGAGTGAAATAATACGACCTTTCTGGCAGCACTGCAAGAAACCACCAACACCTTAATCCCATATGTAGGAAGTTGGTGGTTTTGCACAAGCATTATTTGAATCTTTTTGCTTTAGAAATTCTGTTTATTTATAGTTTTAAGAAATTGCTTTTTGAAAATGAGCATCAGAGAATAACTCCAGTAGGAGTTGCACATCATAAAATGGTTTCAATTTAGATTATGGGTGTTAAATTTTAGCTTTAGCTTTGTTGTATGGTGACTTTGGGTGGTGTAAATATTAATGTAATGGCTTAAAGTGTGGATTAGGTTTTATAGTTATGTCTAAAATTAGACAATTAAAAAGGAGCTGATACTGTTTTTATTAATACCTAAATTTTTGAATGTAGAAAATTGAGGTGTGTGTTATCAGTGAACATTTCTTATGCCACAGCGCACACTAGTGGATTATTTTGTCATTTCACTAAAGAAATGTCCATAGGGATTTACAGGGGTTTTTTGTTTTAAGGGGCGATATTAGTCCTCACTTTGTCCCTCTCAGGGCTAATGTTGTGACAATTACAGGAAGTTTCAGTTTGTGACCAATAGAATGCATCAGATAATTGGAAAATGAAGCACACTTGGCTTCAAAGTCATGTTGAAATCAGTGGTACTTACTGCTTGGTAACCATGTTTAGCATTGTGCTGTACATCTCTTTGCCCCCTAATTTAGTAAACATCAATACTTACGATATATATATATTCTTTTTTTTTGAATATTTTAGAAATTTAGATAATGAATCTGCAGAAATCAATATTTGCTTAATATATCCCTCCAATGTAGCATATATTCCAGAATATATGCTATATGTTACTGGAATTAACAGTAAGTTTTACAATTGCTAAAATGAGGCCATCATAAGAGAGAACCATTTGACCTTGCAGCCATTTCTGAAGATCAAACGTTACCCATAACTTAAAATCTTCCCCTTTTCTCTTTTGATTATAGGTTTCATTCTGGCTGGAGTGCAACAGTAAATGGAGAAGAGATCCATAAACGAGTGAGAAATATTTTAAGGACTCACAGTGCAAGGCAAAGGCTAACTTTTGTAAGTTTTCCCCTAAGTGCTATGGAGAAAATACCCACCCACCCCCGCTTTTTTTTTAAAAAAATGTTTCCCTTCATTAGTACATGGGAGAACTCAAAAATAGGACTTATATAACATATATGAACAATTGCTCCCATTGAACATTGTATCTGTTATGGAACTATTCATGACATTATGTCTTTATGTAGAAATTGCTTGTGAAGCCCCTTGTATCTTTGGGTCCTCAACTGGATCACATGGTGACCTCTGGCCACCCATTTCCACATGCTGCCTTTTCTTCCTTACCTTTCTTTTTTCTTGTTCCCATCCCTTCCTCACATGTCAATGGAAGAGCCAGTCGTTTGCTTACCTTACACTGCATTGCCACTGTTTTCATGTCTCTGATGGCTGTTAAGTGTTCATTTTGATCAAGATTTAATTTTTTAAAATACACACACACAAACACACACATATATAATTGCGTTTTTTTAAGGACTACATTTTTCAATCACATGAGATTATCATCTTTGTATTGATTCCTTAGGATGAGAGTTGTTTGTCAAAAGATGATTCTGTTAAGACAAGAGACTCGAGTAAGACAGAAGATTCCAATAAGAAGAGAGACATTTCAGACAGAGTGCGTTTAAGCCACAGTGATTTTCAGAGCAGGTAAAGCTCCTATTCCTATTATACCCCCTTGTCCTAGTCCATACTTAGCTTTTCCATTCACTGCTGTCACTGCAGTTGTTACCAAAATACTCCTTATCTATGCCTCTTGCAGTTGGAATAAATTATGCAAGTGAACTAGACTTGTATAACTTTCTAAACAATTCCATGCACAGAATTTGTTTACACTTGAAGCACCATAGCCTTGCCCTTAGACACTCTTAAGTCTATTGATTTAATCTGCCCCTATTCTCTTCCTTTTCATGTTGCCAGAATAATGAGAAGCCAGGGCTGCTTCTCTTACTATCCTGTCAACACCTCCCCTGCCTCTCATACTCTAAGCCTTGTCTTGTCAGCTGATGCAAGCAAAGCTATGTGCATATGTTTGGTGATAGTTTGGGACACGGGGATCATTTGGGGACCTAAAGGCATGAATAAAGAATCTGCAACAACTACTGCTGCAGCATTAGTGAAAACGATGGACTTTGAAATGTCATATGCAAGTAGGGTCTGGGCATTGATGGGTTCATCACATTCTGTAGAGCAGTCGTGAGAGTTGGGGATAAAAAAAGGGGACTCAAGGACATTCTGACAGCTTGAAGTCTGCCAGTGTCCTCATAAATAACTGTACCAAGGCAGAGTTCAGAGGAGAATGTAGTTTTGCTGACCAAATGTTCACACTAAAGTAAATGATTGAAAACCATTGGGACTGCACAGAAGGTCCGTGATGCTGAAATATTTAAAGTGCAAGTGACTTTGAAAGGAACTTGTGGGACTCTAAAGGAGATGGAACAAAAGTATGTGACAGGTGTATGACAGGTATTTCCGAAAGTGGAGCTGAGTGCAGCTACCCTGCTCTTAATATGATTTGTGCATGTAATCCCCAGATCACTTCAGCTCAGCTTGTCAGGATAGTTTCCAGTTAAGGCAGCAGACTGATGTTTTTCTAACATGGATGTAGCTACCGGTATGTCCGTTCCACTGTTGAATTTCTTATGAGGAAGGGATGACTAATGGCCATACACCAAAAGTGAGCACGCTCAAAATGTGTGACATTGTCAGTATGTTGACGTGAAAATCACAGGAAGTGCTGCCACTTTTCATGAGCATATCTCAGGCTGTCATGATGACTGTGGTTCTAGGTGAAAAAGCCTGGATTTTTTGGAACCAGAGTATGGGTGCTATTCCTCATACTGTGCTCCTGCTTTCCCTTCATTCACTGCATTTTACCTTACTAATAAGTAGTACATGGTCAGCTGGGCTTCAAATATAAAGCTAAAGCCAGGGAGTTTTATCATGGTTTTCTTTAAAAGGATTGTTTCATGGCTATATAGCAATGATAAACAGTTCCTTTTTCTCATCCACTTTAGCATCCACAAAATATGTATATATGTGTGTGTGTGTGTTTTATTTATGGTATTAAGATACAGTACCTTAAATAGGTGGACCTCACATAAGATTATTGGCACAATAAGGAATAATAAAAAGGCTACAATAAAATAGACAAAACAACAGTTTAGAAGCAGCTGTATCAGCTTCTTCTCTGCTCCCCTCAGGGCAAAATGAAACTAATCTGCTGGTCAACTCAGTTGTCTCTCATCTAAAGGCTAAATCATAACTTGCATCATAGCAGGCAGCATATCACCTACATTTCAAAATAATCTGCATTCAGCCTGACTTAAGTTCCAAGCTGCTGCTTAGATTTGAGGTCGGGGACAGAATTATGGAAAACTTGGTATTTGAATCAAGCAGTGGGTCTTGCACTCAAATGCTGACAAGGTGCTTAGGGCACAGTCAACTCTCAAGCAGGTATGATATTTATCTTGACCAGTGAAAGCCATCCAGGAGATGCCGACTCATCTACTAGTCGAAATGACGAGCATCTTTTTTTATGAGAGCAGTGGAGAAAACTCTGACCTGGTAGCATTCCATACCATTAGGGTAGGTGACTATAGCAGGCATGTGGCTAGGGTCTATCAGAGTGGTTGTTGTGGAAGACCAATATAACCAGCCCTGTCCAAATAGTAACTTAATTCAGTGGTGCAGTATCTCACCATGAAGAAAAAGCTCAGAAGCCGCCAGGTGTGTGTAGGAAGACTGGGTGGATCAAAACCTATAAACATAATCTTGGGCTCATAGATAGGTGATTGACAAAGTGACTGTATCAGAAACTAATAAAGTGAATACAAACATATCTGCACATACAAAGAAATGACACTGACACTGTACAGTCACTTTCCATATTTATGAAACTATAGAAGGATCTAATATATTTCTGAGGTGAGACAACTATACAGTATTATATTATATTATATTATATTATATTATATTATAATTACAAATTATTATATTATTAGACAACTATGCAGTATACTCAGGAAGTGCAGCCAGGACAGGGTTGTTGTTTTTTAGTATTGTCTATTTTGGAAATAGCTATGTAAACAAACCTCGCAGGCTTCACTCACGTACCTATGCTACTTAAAGAGTAATCTAATAATAAATGCCCTTCACTTTTCCATTTTCAAAAGATCACATTCTAATTGGTGTGTATTTGGTTTTTTTGGGTATTGCTAGTTCATCCATACGGCAGAGCATCATGGTTCAACTGGATGATGATGACTATTGGACTAGTCAATCTGCAGAATATAAAAGCAAACCCCACAGAGCAATCTTTGAAGACAGTCTGCAGAAAATCTACCGAAATATGTACCGAAAAGCTTCTGGATCAAAATCAAAGAATAAATAAATTCCTGATAGTGATGCAGGTGAAAATGAACAGTATAAAAGATCAATCTTTTTAATGAAAATGTTGTGTGTCTAACAAATGTTTGTTTGTTTTTCTCCCTCTCTGTTTTTATATGAGTTTGTGAAATTCTGAGGCTGGGACTCGCAACAGGAAAATAAATAAAATCTGGAGGGTTTTAAGTAGGATACATTGTTTGTTTTTGGGATTTATAGGCATATTAGTAGTTTTGGCTCCCTGTTTCTAAAGCATCTGACTTCCAATTGAATTAGGATACATCACACACATCTCCACTACATCATTGTCCATGTAGGTATGTGTCTTGCCTAGAGCACTAATAGAGGCACATGTGGGAACAGTTGATCTCTGGTTGCAATGTGTTTCCAGTACTGTGCTACTGAAAAGTATCTGTTGGGCTCTTTTTCAGGGGTGTTATATCATTCAGCATGTCACCGAAAATCTGTGGATCTTGCAAGGGTCTCTGGGCAAGTGGTGGGGAAACCATGGACTTTGGTGTACTGGATGATTGTGTAAGTTCACTGTTGTGAATAGTGAGGAAGTTGCTATCGGGAGCAGAGATTGTATTCATTATCAATACAAACAGCCAATAATAATGATAATGCCTACTTGGGATAACCACCACCACCTACAGGACATATGAGAGTTGGGGATGAGGGAGAGTGAACATAAGAAGCTTAATACAGTATTCAGAATTGTTTTATAAGACTTGAAATATTGTCATGTGAACAATAGACCTTCCATATTTTGTTGTAAAAATCAAGTGGGTTTTTTTGTGTTTTTGCCTGCGAAATTGTTGCTGTTGTTGTTGTTGTTGTTGTTGTTGTTGTTGTTGTCAGTCTTCTCCACACCGATGGACTACATCTTCCTCCTTTCTCTCTGCTATTTTTTAATCATTATGGTTCTATTTGTAATCCTCTTTTAGCTTAATTATGTCAGCAGTATATCACTTCCCTTATATTTGCTCCCAATCATCCCTTGATCAAATAGGACCCAGTGTCCTTTCAAACTGCATCAGAGATATATCAGTGCATTGTTGGATATGAAAAAGAGCAAGGCTTCTAGCATATCAGCTAGTGCACCCACCCAAATGCAAACATTATGAATGTTCTGCACCTCAAACTGATCAAATTTGGAGTCTGTTCTTACAGGCTCAAGGGATGTATTGGCAGAGCGGCATTGGCAGAGCGGGCATCTCTCTTCTAAAGGCCACCAAATGTTCACCAGCAGTTTTGAAACATCCCCTGAGAAGAAACCTTTCCAGCCTTCCACTGAGTATATCCCATGCTAACAAATAAGGGCAGGCTGCCTGCTCTTTAAGCATCCAGAAATTTATAGAGGCAGGGGTGTTTGGCTTCTACTTCCTTTCAAAAGAAGTAAACATACTCCTTTTGGAATACTTATATCATTAGAGCATAGAAATAATAGATGCCCAAAGGTGGTTTCAGATGTATCTGGAAACAGTGTGAGGGGTACGCAATGCACAATATTACCACCTCCCTATCTCCATTTTATATTGTGTCTTTCAGAAAGTCTCCTATCTCTTGCCAGCTCTGTACAGACATCTACATTTTGTCAGATGCTGATTTATTTATTTAAAGCATGGGCAGGTAACTTACAGGCCTGAAAGTGTTGTTAGATTGCAACTTTCATCATTCTTGACCATTAGCCAGCCAGCTGAGGCTGATGGGACTTGAGAGTCCAACCCGTTAGAAGTATTTTTATACCACCCCTCAGCAAAACTGACAGGATGCATGTAGTGGAAATCACAGGGCACTATTTATTATTTGTTTTCCAAATCTTCTATAGCGCTCAACATAAGAATAATTATGGTGCCAGACTGACATCAGCTTTGGTGCCAGGCAACCCTTCCTGGAGATGGCATTCCATAAGCCGAATGCCACAACTCAGAAAGGCCCTTACTGGCCATCACTCATCTCGTGCTGGATGGTGGTGGGATCCAGAGAGGTACCTAAAATAACAAATGCAGTTTTGAAGCAGGATCCTGTGTTAGAAGGTGGTCCTTCAGTTATCCAGGTCTGAAGTCATTTACGTAAGTACCATCACTTTGAATTGTGCCTGCGGGTGGACCAGGAGATAGTGTAGCTGACACAGAAAACTCGTAATTCCAGCATATGGATGAATTTACAGAAAGGTGGATGAAACTCAGCAAAACATTATAGCCAGCAATTATTTATGATCCATACAGGTCATGCAGTGTACTTTTGGAATGTCTGGTTGGGATGCATATCTTGGGATACATATGAGCCACCCAGAGTGGCTGGGTAAACCCAGCCAGATGGGTGGGGTATAAATAATAAAATTATTATTATTAAAATTATTATGTGAACAGAAAAGCCCTGAGTGTCAAATTATCATTACACAAATTAATGCCAAGAGGTGGGAAGGTATCGTGAGTACCTTGTTTGATGGCTTGTCCCCTCTGTATGACCCTTTACAGTGGTACCTCTGTACCACTGTACAGAACACGATCCGTTCCGGGATGCAGTTCGTAACCTGAACTGGTCGTAAACCGAAGCACCATTTTGCGCATGCGCAAAGCACTATTTCCACACTTTGCGCATGCGCAAACCGCGCGTACCGCTTCTGCGCATGTGACGAAAATACTTCTGGGTTTGCGGCGTTCATAACCCAAGTTGTTCGTAACCCGAGGTGGCCGTAACTCGAGGTACGACTGTAATTCTTTCCCTTTTGCTTTCAGGCCTGTTGAGCATGGTGGTCTTCCTTTAGTATGAGCTGTAGCTAGAGCTGAGATGAGAGTAAGTTATTGGTATTACAGGGTACTGATTTCGCTGTAGCAAGGCAAAGCTGTGGCTTTTCGCCTATGCAATTGAAGCATTGGAGAGCTAACGTTGTCTGGTACCTTCCCCCTCCTCCTTGGCTTTTGCACAACTCCTCCTCCACACTAGCAGAGCAATTCAGAATTGAAGCAGAATGACTTACACACAGAGGTGTAGGACATTATTCTATAACAGGCATAGGCAAAACTCGGCCCTCCAGATGTTTTGCGACTACAAATCCCATCTTCCCTAACAGGACCTATGCCTGTTATAGAATATTGCTACAGCACAATCCTATTCCTATAGATATTTACTCAGAAGTGTTGAATGGGGCTTACTCTCTAGTAAGTGTATTTAGAATTGCAGCCTTTGAGTGGCCATTTACATCAATAGTGCAACCCCATATGTAGTCTTATTTCAGAGCTAAGTCCCACTTTATTCAATGGTACTCTCTCTGGTCACTCTTTCCAGTAGTTCCCTAAGAATCACTTTGCGCAATAGGTTGAGTTCCTAGTGATAGATGTCAAGACAAAAGAGGAGCATCACCAAACATCCAGGAATGGATCTTTCCCCTTGTATTTTTATAACCGCAGGAGCTGACGGAACACTTGGACTATTTCACCATTTTGGGGTGAAGCTGCACCTGTTTCTGCCCATAATATTTGGTCCCACAAATATCCCTTTTTATTCTAAATGCCTCACTTGTGTGCTCCACCTGTCTCTGCCTACAAGCCCTGGGCATGTTCATTATATAATTCTAAAAGTTGTAGAATAATACAGTCTGTTGCATATGAATGATTATTTGAGATATGAAAAGCAGGTAGAAATTCCTCACCCCTACCCATGTATAATCCCCAAATCATTTTCTGTGGTTGGCTAACCTTCTGTTAGCTGGCAAACAGCAATGTGCATAGGGCAGACTCCATCTCCTCTTTGACTTGCAGGGTGTGATAAGTAACATTTCAGGCAATGAACCAACATAGTAATAAACAGTAATTGTTTAGTGCACCTTGCCTTCTAATACAATTTAAATCCCTTCTATCAAATGCAAATGTCTAAGTTCCCAAGCAGTGCTTTAAATAGCATTTTTCTGTGCTTGTTCCTTATCTTTTTTCATCCACAAAGTGGTGTGTTGGTGGCATGAGATGGCACAATTCCACCAGCTTCATTTTGCATCTTAAAAAGAGCTGTCTACTCAAGTGCAGAAAAAACTGGTTCAATGAAGAGCGAGCTGGAATTTAGAGAAGAAATATTTTCTTTCCAAAATAAATAAGTAGTGTTGCAGCATGCGAAAATTCCTGCCAGGCATGGTATTTTCTGCAAACAATATAAAAATGTAATCAGCATAAAGCAGCAATTCCTTATATTGAAAAAGTGTTGACAATGTGCTCCATGAGCTCAGAAATTGAAAGGAGTGTAAAAGGAATCCCAAATGCTTTGTGGATTTAAGTATCTTAAAATTTCTAAACACATGTGGTGTGCAGTGATGAACAAGTTAGCCACTTTCGATGCAGTTTTCATGTAAGTGCAACAGAGAATGGATGGAGAGAACAATTTACCAAATGGAAATAATAGCATTATAGTATGGAATCATAATATGCCTTTGAATCACAAGATCTTTATCACAGATGAACACCAAATCACAGCAACAAAATAATGGTGAAATTCTCAATGGCTAGTTTAAGATATGGTGGATGAAGTCACCCTGAGTGGTTAACTCCTTGGTCAGAAGCTTCTAGTGATCTGCAGTTAGATATGCCCAAATATTGCAGTTTGGGATTTCGGCCCCTACAAAAAAATATTTGAGGGGGCCTCCCCCCACAAAGTTTATGGGCATTCCCATTCAAATAGTGTATATGCACTGTGTCATGTGAGTGATTATCAGGGCGGGGCTTACCTGGACCCCTGCAATCTTTTATTCAAGTTGACACCTCTGGTTTTATCCAGCCAATCCGGATTTAGCTCAGCCCGTTTGGAAATTGGATTTGTATAGGGTTCGTTTTGAAAATAATGTTGAGAATGCCATGGGGTTTCCAAAAAGGTATGGAGATTTGGTATAGTCTGGAACTTCTATATGCCGATCCAAGAATCCATGTGTGGTTGGACAGCTGCAAATCTGTCAGATGAAGGTGCTTCCTATTCATTTCAGTGGAGGACTCTGGTCCAGACACATGGAAATGCAAGATGAAGTTGTAGCAGAAAGGGGGCACTGAGTTAAATCGCATTCCCTCATCTGGAACAAATTGGCTGGATAAGTGCAATACTGGTTTCACTATTTACACTATGTTACCCATTTGGAATATTCCTGATGAATCAAGGGTTCTAGATGCTTCAGATCTAATATGGTTTTGTTTTGTTCTTTGTATATAGAAGTGAATTGGGAAGGTATGAAGTTATGCTGCAGTGTGAGCTTTTAACCTGTAAAGTATTCCTTCTATTTGTTAGAACCCTGTGGATCAAATCTTGTGCCTTCTTACCACACAGTGATACAGAAATGAATGTTTGTGAACCTTTGACAGATTTTGTCATAAACGTGATTTATCATTGTGTTAAAAACATGCACCTCTTTTTAAGAAGCCTAACATCTTTTTAAAAAAAGAAAAAAAGACTTTGCTGTAGCCTTCCTGGTTTACTGGTTTTTAATCATGTAGCTGTCAGAAATAAACAACCACTGTTCTTTGTGTGATGGAGCCTAATGTTAAAGCTGTCAGAGTCCACTGAGAGAGTGCAAGTGTAATATTTATGTCTATAGGGCCTGCCATTCATGCTGTTCTCAACTTTCACTGATTTAGGGCTCAGCTGGTGTAAACTGGGTCTTGTTCCTGCACACCTGAAGTCACTGAGGGCTTTGAAAATGACTTTTTGATGTGCAAAATGACACCGTAATGACTTCCACTCAGTCGCTGTGTGTTTCTAATTTTTCAAAGGTATACCTGTTCCACCATGCTCAAGATTTTTTCCTTGAGTATTGGAATAATTGGTGGTATCTTAAGATAGTGAACTGTGCTGAAATAAAGCTGCTTACAAAACTAAATATGTCAGTTAATAATCCCCCATTTTAGTGGGCCTTCTGAAGGGGAATTTCCCTGCCTTGCTCTTCTCCAGAATGCTTTGCCATATATTCACTTCTCTTCTTCACATAAAACCTGGTTGAGTTCCAGGTGGGAGGAAATTCAGCTTTGCTCACCCTAATTGATATTGAATGGTTTTTCATTCCTTGAGGCAGAAACGAATACATACCAGAGTCTGAAATCTGATAAATTTATACCTTGGTAACTTGTGATCTTGTGAAAATATATTCCAGCGTGAAGTGTATTTTGAGAATTACTCTTTTCATGTAATATATATTTGGTCTGTTTTCGCAACCGGAGAGACCGCTTCTGTGCACGTGGTGGTAGAGCACTTCTGCACATGGTGCCTGGCAAAAACCCGGAAATACAATTCCGGGTTTGCCACTTATGTATCCCAAAGTTTACGTTACCGGAGGGATACGTAAGCGGAGGTACGACTGTATTGGCCTTAGTCTTGAGAGAGCTAGACTTTTTAAATATTGATTGGTTCTCTTTAAATCAGGTTGACCAGGTTCAGTTGCTTGTTTGCCTTTTGTGGCTCCAGAATAATGCAACATAGTGCCATGATAATTGCTAGAACATCTGATGATATGCTAGCAAACATTTAAAGTATGGATAGTTAAAGACTTATCACAATTTTGGAGAATCCCTGCATTTCTGAGTGACTTTCCTGACGTATGTTAAAGCAATGTGGTACTCCTCTAGCAATTGTAAATGCATTAGACAGCTGAGAAGTTGTTAGAATTTTTTTTGTACTGCAAGCAACAAAAGCTTTTAAAAATAATGTTAGGAAGGAAAAGTTATGCAGAACTCTTAAAATGCCTTAGACATTAATTACTTGAGCATTGACTTTCAGTTAATGGAGACAAAAGTGTGAAGTCCTCTCCTAAAGCACAAAGACGATGAAATCTTACCTAGTAACAGCAGCGGGGAGAGGTTTAGGCTATTCATCACAATAAATAAATGAGCCAAAGATTCCCAAGTTTCCTGTGAGGGACAGGGGATGTCGCGAAGTCCCTCCCCTCCTGAGTTCAAGCCCATCCCCGAGCACAGGGGAAAGCAGAGAGAGTTCCGATTCCAGTGGGGAAGCAGGAAGTCGTGTCCGAGGCTCAGGCAAGGTAGAGGAGCCAGGGTCCCAGGTGGGACAGGAAGGGGCAAATAAGGGGGGGAGACCCATCCCCCCAACTCCGGAATTACGCAGAAAGAGGAGGGGAAAGAGGATGGGTCTGCCAAAGCTTTTGTGTTGGAGAAAGACGCGCCAAAAGCCATTCGGAGGTTCTGAACCCGACTGAACACATGGCTCCGTGTATATAGCAATGACTTTAGCACTGTAAATACGCAGCACCAATAAAAGAATAAAATGCAGAGCTGTGTAGAGTCGTTACTCTGAAGTAGCCCGCTCCGGCCACTGTGACAGCAACCTCCGAATCTTTTTTTGGGCTACTTTGGAGTTGCCGGGATGAGTGCGTCAGAGGCGGAGAAATGGCGGCAGATCGCGGAGAAAGCCCAACAGGACCTGCAGCAACTGGCGCTGCAGGCACAGGGGGAATTAAAGGCAGCTAAAGAAGAAACCAAGAAGGTCCAGGAGGACCGGCTACAACTTGCGGAACAGGTGAGAGCGCTTCAGGAAAAAGAGCAGCAATTAAGGGCGGTGGCAGTAGAGCTCCAAAACAAGCTGGATGCCGAGAAAAACAAGGCGGGAGGGGCCCCCCAACTCCAAGTGCTGCCGGGAAGGAGAGCGGGGACCCTAGTAAGCAAGTTCAATGGAGACCCGAGGGAATATCATGGCTTTGAGACTGAGATCGTGTATGCTCTTGAGCTGCACCATGATGAGTTCCCTGATGATGAACACAGGGTAGCGTTTATTGTGGAACACCTTACAGGGGCAGCCAGGGAGTGGCTAAGACCATTAATCGCGACAAAAAATCCTTGCATGAAGAATGTCAAACTATTTCTAGAGGCTTTAAAAACTATGTATGCGTCCGATAGTCATATGGACCAGACCAAGGAGGAACTGCATAATTTAAGGCAAAGAACAATGACAGTTCGCAAATATTGGGCGAGATTCACCATGCTAGTGCACAGACTGGGGTGGGAACTGCACTCGCCTCCGATGGAAGCGGCGTTCTACCTGGGGTTGAATGAGGATGTGAAAGATGAGCTCTCGAGAGGTCCAAAGCCCAGTAATATGGATCAGCTGAGCAAAGCGGCTCTGGCGGTGGGGGTGAGACAGGAATCCCGGTGGAACGACAAGCAAGCAACGCGCGCAAAGCGGGCTTGGTTCCCACGGTCGCAGGAGAAGCCACTCCCCCAACAACCCTTCCAAGCCACGCCTGGGACCAGCCAGGACCAGGAACCCATGCAAATTGATAGCGCGCGCGCGCGGGCTTTTCAAACCCCAGCGGCGACAAGACGCAAGGAGGGAAGGGGCGGGAATTGCTTTCTCTGCAACTCCCCCCAGCATCTCGTCAGAGACTGCCCACATCGCAGAGAGTGGCAAGGAAAGGCGGGAACGGTTGTGCCCTCCCCCTCTGACGCAGCACCACAGCAGGGAAACGGGAAAGCCTGGTTGCAGGAGACAAGGGGCAGCAGCCAGGCGCAGTCAGCAGACAACAGCCCCAGCCCGCCCACCCGCACAGCGCGGAGCAGAGCCAGCCCACCCCTCCCAGAGCAGGAGTGGTTCTAGAAGTGATGTTAACGCTCCCAAATGGCTATCCCCTGACAGTCCTCGCCTTAATTGACAGTGGTGCATCTGCCAACTTCTTCTCGAGAAACTTTGCAGAAGAGCACCAAATACAGCTTCTGCAGCTGGACTTTCCCTTGCACGTAGCCACCATTGACGGCAGGGAGCTGCTGGGAGGGGCCATCACTCATCAAACCCCCCCCATGAGAATGACGGTGGGAAGGTACTCTGAGACACTGGCATTCAACGTCACCACCATCTCAGACCCCCCCCATCGTCTTGGGCATGAGCTGGCTGGCGCGCCACGACCCCTCCATCAGTTGGCACCAGAGATGCATCACGTTTGGGTCGGACTTTTGTCTGGAACATTGCATGCAGCACCAACCAGGGGAGGGGCCTCCAATAGCCACGGTGGCCACCATGCACGTCAAAGGGGGTGAGGCGATACCCAAGCCGTACTGGGACCTGCAGGAGGTCTTCAGCGAAGCGGAGTCCGACCACCTACCCCCACACAGGCCTTTCGACTGCCAGATCAACCTGGTGCCAGGGGCAACTATACCCCCAGCCAAGCTGTACGCCATGTCAGATCAGGAACTGGAGGATCTGCGCGCTTTTATCGACAAGAACCTCAAGCGGGGGTTCATCAGAGAAAGCAAGGCAGCAGGGGGCAGCCCGGTCTTCTGGGTGGACAAGAAAGACACGCAACAGCGCCGTCTTGTGGTGGATTTCAGACGACTGAATTCAGTGACAGAGCCAGTGGCTTTCCCCATGCCCAGAGTGGATGATCTCCTGACAGCGGCACGCAGGGGCAAGATTTTCACCAAGCTAGACCTACGGGGGGCGTACAACTTGATCAGGATCCGGGAAGGCGATGAATGGAAAACCACGATGTTCACGCCTCTGGGCTCTTTTGAATATCTGGTGATGCCCTTCGGGTTGCAAGGGGGCTCAGCATGCTTCCAGGCCTTCATGCACCACGTCCTGGGGTCCCTCCTCTTCAAGAACTGCTTGGTCTTCCTGGATGACATCCTTATCTATTCCAATGACCCAGTGCAGCATGTGAAGGATGTCAGGGAGGTGTTGCAGCGCCTGAAGGAGAACCACCTGTATGTGAAGCTGGAGAAGTGCAAGTTTCACACCAAAGAGGTGGACTTCCTAGGCTACAAGCTGTCAGACAAGGGGCTGGCGATGGACAAGGACAAGGTGCAGGCCATCCTGGACTGGCACAGCCCCAGGACGTGCAAAGATGCCCAACGCCTACTAGGCTTCGCTAACTTCTACAGGAAGTTCATCAAGAACTTCTCTCGTGTCACGGCTCCTATCACCGACTGCCTGAGAGGCAAGCAGAAGTTCCGGTGGACACCGGAGGCGCAAGCAGCGTTCGAAAGCCTCAAGAGGGTGTTCGCTTCAGACCAGCACCTGTTCCACGTGGTGCAGGATGCGCCCCTACGCCTGGAGACAGATGCTTCAGACAAGGCTTTGGGAGCGATTCTGTTGCAACTGGACGCCAACAGAGAGTGGAGACCCTGTGCCTTCTTCTCCAGGAAGCTGACCCAGCCAGAACGCAACTACACAGTGTTTGATAGGGAACTTCTCGCGATCCACGCTGCGTTCCAGCACTGGCGACACTTCCTGGTGGGCGCCAAGCACCCCATCCAGGTGTGCACAGACCACAAGAACGTGGAGTTCTGGAGAACTGCCAGGGTGCTCAACCAGCGGCAGATACGGTGGGCAGAGTTCTTCTCGAACTTCAACTTCTCCATCCACTACATCCCGGGGGAGCAGAATGTCAGGGCGGATGCCCTATCCCGCAAGCCAGAGTACATGGAGGAGGAGTTGCCACCAGCACCCAGGCACATTTTCCCCCCATCAGCATGGTCCTGCGGAGCAGCAGTGGTGAGCGAGGCAGAACTCACAGCACTGACAGCAGCTGATGAATTTGCCACCCGCATCTTCAGAGAACTGAGAGGGGGGAGGGAGCAGGCAAAAGACTTCACAGACCGCAGGGGGCTGCTTTTCTACAAGGGTGCACTGTACCTGCCCACCACCCAGCTTAGACGTAAGGTCCTCAAGCAGATGCACGACAAACCAACGGCGGGTCATTTTGGAAGGGACAAAACCGCTCACCTAGTCATGAGACACTTCTGGTGGCCAGGGGTGCGGGAAGATGTTAGAGACTATGTACGGGGCTGTGACACCTGCCAACGAGCAAAGGTGGTCAGAGCAGCACCAGCAGGGTTGCTGGAGCCATTAGCCACCCTGCACAGGCCGTGGGAAGTAGTGTCAATGGACTTCATCACAGACCTGCCGTCGTCCAGGGGCAAGACCGCAGTGTTGGTGGTGGTGGACCTTATGTCCAAAATGTGCCATTTTATACCGTGTGCCAGGGCGGTCTCTGCAGAAGAGACAGCCAAACTGTTTGTTGACCACGTATTCAGATTGCATGGATTACCTTTAAGGGTTATTTCGGATAGAGGCCGCCAATTTGTTTCCAGGTTCTGGAGGCGGCTCATGAACCTCCTGCAGGTGGAGGTTAGCTTGTCGACGGCTCGGCACCCGCAGACCAATGGACAGGCAGAGAGGGTCAACGCCATTCTGCAGCAGTACCTGAGATGCTACGTCAGCCAGAGGCAAACGGACTGGGTGGATCGCCTGCCACTGGCAGAATTTGCCTACAACAATGCGGTGCACGTCTCCACAGGGGTGTCGCCCTTTAAGGCCAACTACGGGCGCGACCTCAGATCTTTCCCGGAGAGGGAGGGGGAGGAGGAGGAGGAGGGCCCGCAGGCAGAGGATTGGGCAGAGGAGCTGGAGACTGTGCACCAGCAGCTCAGAGAACACTTGGAGAGGGCTAAGGAAGCGTACAAAAAGGGGGCAGATCGCCACAGGCGACCGGGGGAGGTCATCAGGGTGGGGGACAAGGTTTGGTTGTCCTCGGAGGGCCTTCCCACCAGAGGGAGGTGCAAGAAGCTGGCACCCAGAAGGTTGGGCCCTTTCGCGGTCACGCAGCAGGTAAACCCGGTGGCATACAGGCTGGCACTGCCAGAGGACATGAGGGTGCATCCAGTGTTTCATAGATCGCTGCTGTCGCCGTACAGGGAAAGCAGCAGGCTCCGAGACAGCGAACAAACCCCCGAGGGAGGGGGGGAGAGGGAAGGCAGGGAGCAACTCAATGAGGCCACGGCCATCCTTGATTCACGGAGAGGGGTGGGGGGCCTGGAGTACCTCATGGCATGGGAGGATGCTCCACCGTCACAGAATGAATGGGTCCCAGCCACTCAGATACAGGAGGAATTCCTGGTAGAAGAATTTCACGCCCTCTTTCCCCACAGACCCAAGCCCTGGCACATGGAAAGGGAGGGGGAGGGGGAGGAAGCACGGGAGAGCAGTTCACCATGGCGCTGGGAAGCGGAGTTTGAGGAACCAGAGGACGAGGTATGGGCGTCACCGAGATCCACCCAGTCAGAGGAAGAAGCAGATTGGCAGAACATTTTTACCCCACCAGCTCTGACGCCACGGACTTTTTAGGATTCCCGTCCTCCCAGGCGGAAGGGGGGGGGCTCGCAGGACTGGGGGGAGGTGTTCACACCAACGGGCTCGGAAAGTACTGAGTTCTTAGGCTTCCAGTCGTCACCGACACCTGGGGGGGACCTGGGGAGGGGAGAAGGAGAGC
Organism: Zootoca vivipara; assembly: GCF_965207765.1. Taxonomy (NCBI): domain Eukaryota; kingdom Metazoa; phylum Chordata; class Lepidosauria; order Squamata; family Lacertidae; genus Zootoca; species Zootoca vivipara. Next base: position 41,869,751 of record NC_142590.1, read on the forward strand.
TTGGGAGGGGGGTGGATGTGAGGGACAGGGGATATCGCGAAGTCCCTCCCCTCCTGAGTTCAAGCCCATCCCCGAGCACAGGGGAAAGCAGAGAGAGTTCCGATTCCAGTGGGGAAGCAGGAAGTCGTGTCCGAGGCTCAGGCAAGGTAGAGGAGCCAGGGTCCCAGGTGGGACAGGAAGGGGCAAATAAGGGGGGGAGACCCATCCCCCCAACTCCGGAATTACGCAGAAAGAGGAGGGGAAAGAGGATGGGTCTGCCAAAGCTTTTGTGTTGGAGAAAGACGCGCCAAAAGCCATTCGGAGGTTCTGAACCCGACTGAACACATGGCTCCGTGTATATAGCAATGACTTCAGCACTGTAAATACGCAGCACCAATAAAAGAATAAAATGCAGAGCTGTGTAGAGTCGTTACTCTGAAGTAGCCCGCTCCGGCCACTGTGACATTTCCTTTTATTAGTTCTTTCAGTTTGAAACTTACATGGTCTGCTTTTACTGATGGTTTGAGTTTAACTTTGCACAGATCCTACTGGAAGAGAAAATTAGGCATGCACATTCTATTATATTCTGGAGAGGTAGGAAAGCAACACTCTTGTTAAGTGCTAGGAAAATGTTTACTGGAACACTCAAACACAGCTCTTGAAGCCTCTCTATCAGGCTCTCAGGACCCTACCCCAGGCTACTGACCAACTTTATACTGTGCTGTCCTTGAACACCTTTGCTAGCCTGGAATGTGTCCTTGAATAGTGGCAGTGCCCTTTGCTTGTCTTAATGGAGGATGGATGTGTGTTGCGTGTAAAACCTCAGATTTTCATGTGGCAGGAATGTAGCCTAATATACAAAGGTAAGTGTTAGATCAATTTTTCCACCAACTTTTGCATTGGTATTCAACCCTGAAAAGGTCGCCCATGAAGGAATGTAAACCACCGGCTGATTTTATTTTCCTCACTCCTGATTACTCTAAACCACGGGTGTCAAACACAAGGCCCGGGGGCCAAATCCGGCCCGCCAGACCTCGTCATGTGGCCCGCCGAGCACCCCAGCCAGCGGGACCCAGCAGCGGGACCTTGCTGCTGAAGCGCCGCGCCGACAAAGTGCCGACAAACAGCTGGGGCTGGGGGGGTAGAAAGGCGCCCAGAGCAGCACTGCATGGAGCGCCCAGAGCCACAGCAGGAGAAGGAGGAGGCAACTTGCCAGGTCAGCGCCCAGCAGCGCCGCACGGAGAGTCCCGAGCCTCTGCGACGCAGCAGTGCTCTGTAGCACTTTGAATCCTCCTCCTCCTGCCACGGCTCGGCGCCTGGAAACTGCTGCTGCTGCTGAAGCACAGACAAAGCACCCAGCAGCGCCGCGTGGAGGAGGAGGATTCAAAGTGCTACAGAGCACTGCTGCGTCCCAGAGGCTCGGGACTCTCCGCACCGCGCTGCCGGGCACCGACCCGGCAAGCCGCCGCCGCCTTCTCCTCTTGCCCCACCTCCTCCTCCTCCTCCTGCCGCGGCTCAGCCTCATGAACGTGAGCTCAGCAGCGGCTCAGCCTCACGAACATGCAACTCTGAGGCTTTACGCACTTCTCCTAAAACGGACACCCGCTGCCTCACGCTGCACGGGAAATGCTTTTTGCCCCTGGGTCCCTTCGCGCTCTTTTCTGGCGCTGAATCAAGGCGGCGACCCCCTTCCCTTCCTTTCTTCCTCTCTCTCGTTCTTATTCTTTCTTTCCCTCTCCTTCCTTCCTTCTTTATCTCTGTCTTCTCTCCCTCTTTCTTTTTCTTTCCTTCTTTCCTACTCTTCTTTCTCTCACCTCTTTCCTTCCTCTCTCCTTCCTTCCTTCCTTCCTTCCTTCCCATCTTTCTTCCTCTCCCTCATTCTTAAGAATCTGGCCTGCCAACCAAAAAAGTTTCCCCACCCCTGTGATAAATTATCAGATAAATGATTCTTTTCCTGAAGCCAAAATATCGTCAAGTTAAAGTAATTACTAAGTAAATAAATGCTAAGGCAGTCTGAGAATTGACTTACACAGTTCCAATTTAGTACAGTGGAAATTGTTAAATTACATTTTCTGATCTGGGATTGGCCTGATATAAAATAATAGAGTGGGCGTTTTATGGTGCAGGAATTTGGTTTCTATCAAGTGGTACAGTTTCAGCCATGTATCTGTTGTGTAATTGATGGTCTCCATCGCCCCTTTTGGAGGCATTACACCCTTGTTTTTTTATTTTCCTTTTTTAAAAAAACAACATTATACCCATTGATCTAAACATAGCTTATTTTTGAAAGAAACCCAACAAAATCAGTCAGATTGGTAGTTTGAAATTGTGTGTGTGATTCCCCAACAGACACAGGTTGTTTCATCCATGTACCTTGTTGATTTAATAATTACTTGTTCCACAAAGGGAGTTGGAGGGGCTGCTACCAGCTAGACACACCAGTCTAGAGGCTGCTCATTAGATTTGCAGTTTGGGGAATGCCATGACTTTTGTAAGATGTCTAGACACCCATACCTTTTGTGACATGCATTTTCGACACTACCTCTTGGACTATTAACTCCTGAGCTCTCTTAAAGCTCCATCCTTGCTTGTTAAGTTTTTGGGGGTTTTTTGACACTTTTTGTGCAGATTGCTATCCAGAAAGAATCATATTTGGTGTTTGAACCTCAGGAATCATGAATTTTAGGTTGCTACAGTAGCATTCTTTCCATATACAAGTACACCAGTCTTAAGGAAACAGGTAAATATACCCATTTCACTGAGGTAGAGAATAAGTTTCTAGATAGTATCAAATAAGAAATTAAACTGAATTGGTTCAATGTTAATATTGAAGATTCTGTATTTTTACAGTTCTGAACTCAGTCTTCATAGGCAGATATATTTTAATTTGTCAGCTGCCATTTTAATCCATGTGGCATAAAATTAATACAGGGCAGTTGTGAGCTTGTCCTCTCCTGGAGTGGGGAGAGATTTCAGCAGGATGAGAGTATTCAAAGGCTGCAATTGTGTGAACTGGCTTTCTCCACTCTCCAGCAGTAAACATTTGACAGAAGGTTGCTTTCCTTGCCTGCCTTGTTTTCTGCACAATCATCTAGTGTTTACATACATCTTAGCCTCTGTGGCATTTTTGAAGACTTTATTTGTCTCATTTACTTTTTTGGTATGGATAATACTTAAAATACGAAATCCATCTGTGAAGCATATTGCCTAGTCACGTTGAAGGGTGAAACCAGTTTTTAATTAAAATTTTATGCAGCACTTGTATTTCACTTTGTCCTTTTCTATTATGAAACACTTCAATCTTTTCCCTAAAACACATATGTCTTGTGTGCTTCAAGATGTTCCTCGCTGCTCATGCAGAACTGGTTTCTTAGCTCTGTCAGCAGAGCACCATATGCTCGGGGTTCATTTAGCTTCTCTCCCTGGCATTTGTGTAGGCAGTATCTTGGCTGCAATGCAACTCCGACTGTACTGTACCCCATTCTTCTATTTTGGGAAACTTGTCAGAAGATAAAATAGCAAAGAAACACAAAAACTGCTGGAGGATGCTCCAGGGTCTTGCATTCTAAATAATCTAAGATAATTTGGCCAATCAAGGCAGGGGCTTAGCATACACACGAGAGTTGCTTTCTTAATTATGCCTTGTGCCTAGTGTATAAAAGTGAATGACTGTTCTATTGTTAACACCAGAAATAAGGGCTGGAGATTAAGATACTATTTGGAAAGTTGCATGGATTCTAAATTGCTGTGCTGCTCTATATACCTTGATGAGATTTAAACAGAGAAGATAGCAGATGTCTTTTGTCTTCGTGAAAGTTAAAAGTTTCCCTTGCTGAAATTTTCACCATTGGAGGCATTTTATTTATCATCATGGCTTTGATCATGTTCCATCTGCTGATTAAAAATCCGTTCCTAAACAAAGCCTTTGAAAGGGCAGCATAGCCATTGATGGCAGGAGTGAAAACACCACTCGGCACCACTAATTTTGGAGACTGGATGCTATGTTTCAGTGCTTCTAATCGACAGCCCATTTACCTCGGGTGTTCCTGGAGAACAGGTGAAGTTCCAGCAGACTGGAGGAGGGCAAATGTTGTCCCTATTTTCAAAAGGGGGGAAAGAGAGGACCCAAACAATTGCCGCCCAGTCAGCCTGACATCAATACCAGGAAAGATTCTAGAGCAGATCATTAAGCAAACAGTCTGTGAGCACCTAGAAAGAAACGCTGTGATCACTAAAAGTCAGCATGGGTTTCTGAAAAATAAGTCATGTCAGACAAATCTGATCTCATTTTTTGACAGAATTACAAGCCTGGTAGATGAAGGGAACGCTGTGGATGTAGCCTATCTTGATTTCAGCAAGGCCTTTGACAAGGTGCCCCATGATATTCTTGTAAAGAAGCTGGTAAAATGCGGGCTAGACAATGCTAACATTCAGTGGATTTGTAACTGGCTTACTGACCGAACCCAAAGGGTGCTCATCAATGGCTCCTCCTCATCCTGGAGAGTAGTGACTAGCGGGGTGCCACAGGGTTCTGTCTTGGGCCCAGTCTTATTCAACATCTTTATCAATGACTTAGATGATGAGCTTGAGGGCATCCTGAGCAAGTTTGCAGATGACACCAAATTGGGAGGGGTGGCTAATACCCCAGAGGACAGGATCACACTTCAAAATGACCTTAACAGATTAGACAACTGGGCCGAAGCAAACAAGATGAATTTTAACAAGGAGAAATGTAAAGTACTACACTTGGGCAAAAAAAAAAATGAAAGGCAGAAATACAGGATGGGTGACACCTGGCTTGAGAGCAGTACATGTGAAAAGGATCTAGGAGTCTTGGTAGACCACAAACTTGACATGAGTCAACAGTATGATGCAGCAGCTTAAAAAGCCAATGCAATTCTGGGCTGCATCAATAGGAGTATAGCATCTAGATCAAGGGAAGTAATAGTACCACTGTATTCTGCTCTGGTC